>NC_044979.1:168387286-169638536 GCF_008728515.1 Papio anubis | reverse complement strand
CTTACCATGAATGGGCTGGCAAGACTGAAGTTGCTTTGGGTGAGTGAGTGGTTAGTGAGCGTGAAAGCTTAAGACATTACCGTCCACTTTCATATCCCTGGCAGCAGCGTTTGTTTACACCAGCACCACCACCAATAGGAGTAACACGTTATGGTACGTTACAAGGTCACTAGGCTATAGAAACTTTTCAGCTCCACTATTTTGTAGGACCACCATCATATATGTCATCCATTGTTGACTGAAACACCAGGTCTCTACTAAAAAAACGAAAAATTAGCCGGGTGTGGTGGCAGGCACCTGTAGTCCCAGTTACTCGGGAGGCGGAGGCAGGAGAATGGCATGAACCCAGGAGGCGGAGCTTGCAGTGAGCCGAGATTGTGCCACTGCACTCCCGCCTGGGCGACAGAGCCAGACTCCATCTCAAAAAATAAAAATAAAAAATAAAAAAATAAAGAATAAATAAAAATAATTAAAAAAAGACACGTGACTCTATGCGTATTTCCTAGTTCTGTACGCTGAAAGGGCCCAGAAGTCATGAGACCCCTACAGCAGTGAGTACTCCAAGCCACTCTTACTAAATGCCCAATCCCCAGACTGAGGCAAGGAAATGACACGGTGCACCCAGGACATCTTACTGCGCTGGAAAATGCAAAGCACTCAAGAATTGAGGGAAACATCACAAAGGACAAAGAAACTATAGATAAAGAAACCAGCTAAATCTGGAAACATCTAAGCAAAATAATCATGAATAATAACTCACTGAACAAAATAATCCAGGAGTTCATAGTGACAAATGAACGGGAAAAGGAGAAGCTCTTGAGTTCAGTATCCTCCCCATCAAAAAAAAGGCTAGAAAATAGCCATCATAGTAACAACTTAGGCAGGATTCCTAGATAAATGAATGCTAAAACTAGGGGTTCAAGTTTGATGAGAAATAGGTTATTTACACGGTTTTTAAGTATCCCCCCACTAATTACGTATTACCAAAGGGAAAAAATAGTAACATGGGAGAAACCTGGTGGACACCACCTTAATCAAGTATCAAAGTTACTATCAACGATAATGGGACAACACATCCAATGCTTCCTAATGTGAAGCTTTAGGGGTGTAGCATCACTTTTGTATTTCTGCCAAAAATGCATACTGTGAATCTAATCAAGAGGGAACAGATAAACCCAAACTGAAAAGGGACAGTCACAAAATGATTGGCCTGTATTACTTTAAAAATGTCAATACAGGCTGGGCATGGTGGCTCGCGCCTGTAATTCCAGCACTTTGGGAAGCCAAGGAGGGTGGGATCACCTGAGAGGTCAGGAGTTCAAGACCAGCCTGGCCAACATGGCAAAACCACATCTCTACTAAAACTACAAAAATTAGCCAGGTGTGGTGGCGAGAGCCTGTAATCCCAGCTACTCAAGAGGCTGAGGCACGAGAATTGCTCAGAGACAGAGGCTGCAGTGAGCCAAGATCACACCACTGTATTCTAGCCTGGGTGACAGAGCAAGTCACATTTCCCACCCCACCCCCACCAAAAAAAAAAGTCAGTACTGTGAAAGACAAAAGCCAGTAAGTGATCCAGATTAAAGGGGGCAAAAGACATAAAAGCTAAATGCAATGATCTGGCTTCTGAAAGGGGGGGGAAAACCTGCTATAAAGACATTACTAGACCCAGGAATATTTGAATAGTCTTTTGATTCAAAATCACTGTTTCTGTCCAGAGTTTGATAATTATGAGTGACTGTTCTTAAGAAATATACACACAAAGTACTCAGGGAGTAAAGGGGAACGATGTCTGCAAATAGAATCTCAAATGGTTCAGAAAAAATATTTATGCTTCAGAAGAATGGCAAAGCCAATGTGGCAGGCAGTATGTTAACCCCTGGTGAGCCTGGATGAAGTCAAGTCCTAAATTCCTCATTCCATTCTTAACAACTTTCCTGTAACTTGAAATTTCAAAATTAGAAGTGAAAAAATTAAGAATATTTTAACTTACTCTACGTTTTACATATAATCCTATTCTCAGTCAATACCTGTGAGTCAGTGTTTACAAAGATTTAAAATGTCAAAAATTAGTAGAGGGAAACTCACTGGAAACCATTCATGGGCGAAGGGCAAAAGAAACTGAGGTACAAACTCTTTTTCAACTCTGAGACCCAGAACACTACATTGTGGAGGTGTTCATACTGAAAATACTTAGTCACAGAAATATAAATTTTTCATTTTATTCAAAGTTGGTACAGAATTGCTAACATTTCCATAAAATAATTACTATACTTCAGTTACAGGACAAAATACCACAGAAAGGAATGTACTTTGCAAGAAATGTAGTTCATCTTAAGTTTCCAAATACTTCTGAAGGCTAATGCAGCAGCTGGCAAAATAACACACAGTACACAAGGAACAGTGTATTTTACAGAGTCAGTAATGAAAACTGACAGCTCTTTAGCAGATATGCTTTTTTTTTTCATTTTTTAAACAATAACACTTTCAAAAACACATGAAACCAAGATCATACATGTTTACAATTTTAAAAAATCAGATTGTACACAGTAGGTTAGAATAGACAAGTTAGAATTGTCATGATTTTAACAATCTTAAATCTACAATTTCAACTGTACTCCTTTTTCAATATAGAAATAACCTGCTTTATACCAAATTCTACTTTCTGTTTGCAACTAAAACACTGTACAATGAGATGGATCCAATTAGTCAAATCTTAAAATTAAAAAAGCTGTGAACAACAGAGGGTAAATTGGAAATCCACTTACAATTCAAAAAACTCACTAATAACAAAATTAATGTTCATCAACTTCATTTATAATCACATTTGGTCAACAATGTCTAACAAAAATGACACATGTACACAATACACACCCCCAGTGTACTAACTGGTCTCTTACAAAAAATCTGAACAAAACATCATAAGCAGGACACTGGGAAGAACATTTTTCAATGTAGACATCTTTTAAAAATGCATTAATACTTACATATCAAAATTACTAGATAAAAGCAGCAGCACTCTGCTGACATTTGGCTTAAAAATAAATGAATGAATGAAGCAATTTCACAGGATATTATTAGAAAAAGAATTGGTTTTCTTCTTGAAGAAGACTACTAACTTTTGCACAGCAACTATTTTTGATATCCATCTTATCAAAAAGAAAAAAAAAGCACTGAGAAGTGTAACACAGTTCATACGTGATTGCCAACATGGGTCTGGACAAAAGAAAATGGAATGTCCAAGCAGAGAATGGGTAAATCCCTGCTCTACTTCTGAACTCTGCTGGCAATCTAGAAACTGAAGCAGTAACAGTGGGGGAAAGCAAGGGAACAAATTCCATACCATCATCTGACACTAACGGAGTATGGCATTATTTAAAAAAAATAAAGCTTTTGCATTTTAATAACCCCACAGAAAAGTCCATGAGCAAAAGACTTGATCTGTTTGCCACTCAAAAGTTAGAGATCTCACAGTGAAATTAGAAAACTCTAATTATACATATTTACACTGCTAGGACTACTTTTCACCTAGGCTAATTAAAGCAGTTCTCCATGAAATTATAAATGAAAGGCATTTCTGCCAAAGAAATCTCCAGAAGCATTCTTTTGTACACTTCTAACAAACTATCTTAAATTTAAAAACATGTAAAGGTACAGAACACATAGTATGTAGGATTAACAGGTTGTAACAGCTTTGCATTATCACATGTTGCTAAGCCAAGGATGTTACTCAAACTTCTTTTTCCTGCATTTCTGGTACTCTTCTTCCCCTCATCCCCCCAGGCCTGAGGTTTGATATTCTCAAATAATGTGGTAGGCTCATACCTGGCTAGCTTTTTGCTGGCAAGAATAATCTCTCCCTCAAAGTGTTCAGGTTAACTCTTCTAAAACATCTCATATTAGTCCACACCAGATATAGTCTTCCTTATAGATATATTAGAGTTGACCAAGTCTTTCCCTAAAGAGATAATTATATAAAAGAGTAGGAACAAAGGTAGTCATTTCTCTCCCATTCTGAGAATTACATCTTTTAACACATGGGCAAAATTTAAGACAAAGACATTCATTCATTCTTGATAAACAAGCTACTCAGAGGTGAAGTGAGGAGGTGGAAAAGGGCAATGCTGAGTAGAAGAATATACATTCTCTTTTGCACACACATTAACAGATTTCATCTCATCTAGACTAGAAGAGGGTTAATGGGACAGGTGAAAGAATCCTCTCCATCCCACTGTGAAAAGCAAAGTAGCACCTCTAGCAAATCTGCTTCAGAATTAGTTTGATGCTCAGAACACTCAGATAAAATTATCCTTTATTAAAATGAAGCACAGTCAAGTATAGGAAAAAAATAAAGGTAACTTCATCTCTCACATACAAAAGTACACAAAAAAATCAAAGACGAGTAGTATTTGCCCTGTTAAAAGTATGACTTTCTGCATGTTTGGGGGGGCACTGTTGATAAGAGGTAATATTTCTTAAAAGATTTAAGTTTTTTTTACAAAAAACCCCAATGACACTACAGCTTAAAGCAGAAATGTGTCACCTGTTTCACCCACCAAAAACCTAGATATCCATCCTGTGTCTCCAGTTTCAGGTTGCAGTAAAAAGTCCTCAAACCCCATTTTAGCTAGTAACCCCCAAACATAATTTTGGCATTCTTGACATTTATATTCTCTCCCTCTATCAATGTGGTACAAACTTATTGAGATCATTCCTTTGGATCCCTTACAATTAGGACCAGTTTAGATACTGCATTGTCTTGGGCTTATCAATACTGTAGTCCTCATAGCAACTCTGAGACAAATACCTGGTGGCCTTTATGACTGGCACTTACGGGATACAGAGAATACTATTAGTCTTGTGCTTTCTATGTGTGGATACACTAATGTGTGAACACGATTTTGTGCTTTCTATGGACTTTAGCTTTCTATCATGGAATATAAACTGTTGTCACGTACCTGTTCTCAGATATACCTATCAACCTACAATGGAAAAACAACAAAATTAAGATCACAGAACATAAGTAACTTTAAATTTTTAATTATGGATATAAAAGAAACAACATTTAGGCTGCAACACAAATACAGAACTACTTGGTTTCACTGAAACTAAATAAAGGCTGCAAGTAAAGTATGTAAATATAATGCATGTGTGTGTTTTTTTTTTTACTTCCTTCACTAGTTATGACAAAATTTAAAAAGAATAACAAATACAAATTTTCTGTTAAGAACGGAAAGGTGCAAACAAGCAGAGTCAATACTGGTAACCAGAAGGCACTAATCCAAACACGTAAATTTCATAAGCTGGTTATATTATGGAATACTACATATACTGGCCTTTGCCAGTTTGAGATTTCTACAATAGCAATAAGCCTCGTTTCTATTTCCAATTATAACAACAAAAAGATGAGTTACTAGTGAACATTCCACTTACAAAAGTCTAAGCTACGTTGATAAATTGAAAACTTGTCTAGACTACTCTGTCCAAGAGCAATAAAAAGTAAACACTTTTATCCTTTTATCCAGCAGCACTAGGAAACAGGGTGAATTTACTAAGATAAATTAGGTTGGGGATAGCTACTGCCAACTTGTGCTGTTGTCAAATTCACTGTAATAAGTATTGCTCTTATTAATAGAGCTCTGAATGTAAACAACCTAGAAGTGAGGGGTAGAGCTTCAGTATCATGGGCAACAATTATGTTACAGTGCTTTTCGGTGGTACGGAGCAAAACCACTGTTCCTACACTACGAAGAATCTGAGACCGCTGTGTTTTGTCTTGATTTGCTTGCTCTTCAGCTGCTTACTTTATTCTAGCATCCTTTCTCTTCAAGCAGGCTGTGAACCCAGGTAGCCAAATTTAAGAGTCATTACATAAAGTAAGGTTATTGGTTTAAGTCAACAGCCTCAGACTATTATGGTACTGCCCAAAAAGTAAAGTGTACAAGATTAGCAATCATACAGATACACCAAACAGTTTTTGTTTATTTCTGAATGAAAGACTGTATGCCAATGGTTAGGGTTGTTGGTTACCAGATAAATTAGGTGCTTACCCCAAAACAAAAAAACTAATCCCTCTTTTTATAAAGAAGTTTAGATGGAAACAGAAACACAAATTACATCAATTCTCACAACATTCCTTTAAAGGTGAATCAGTAATTTAAAGCCTTATTCTCAGCATCGGAGAGAGAGAAGTTTAAATAAAAACATTTTAAGTAGCTGAACAGCTAAAGTATTCCAACAGAGGACAGTCTGACAAAAACATTCCATTTTAAGTGACCTTGAGAGAAGAAAAAGATTTGCAGTCCCAAGTTAACCAAGTCTAGCAATCGAAAGATTACTTTTTCACAGTCCAGCCCCATACCTTCCAGTACAAAAGGGTTCCTCTGTATGCCAACTAATCCCAAATTTTTACTTTTACTGAAAAAAAAAACATTTTTTGGCATCAAAACAAACTCCATTGTTTCTCTGCACTCTGACACCATCATTTCAAAGGGGCTCACATAAATGATCACTACTGCTCTCTCCCTAATTTTTGAAAAAGGAATTCTGAGAATAAAATAGTGCTTTTATTATTAGCCAACACAAAGTGTGAGAAAATCATTCTCGAGAATTAACATTTTAAGCTAACAGAAATTCAGTATACCTAAAGCACAATTATATTTAATGAATCATTATTTGGATCTAGAAGTCCTCAATCCTGGGGCAAAATGGCACTTTCACACATCATGCGAATATGCCTTAAAGTGAACTAAGCTGACAAATCAAAATTTGAATTTGCTAAGTGCTGAAAAGACTAGGTGTAGAACTGACACAGTAATGTGAAGGAAGACAAAGAGAAAGACCAGTCTCTCTGAATGGTAAGTGGGCATATACACATATAGAAATATATTCCATTTGTAAAGAAGTCTGCTCAGGCTATTATCAACAATGAAATGCCTTCAACAACCTAGCACCTGGCTAATGCAAAATCTTACAAATATTGAAGCCTCAAAGCATTTTTCTACTAAATTATCTCTACTGTATTAACAAACTTTGTACTTTATAATGCTCAAACATCAAATCAGGGTTTAACAAGCTGAATCTTATTTATTAGTGCCCTAATTTATATGGGGAGGAGTTTAAAGTAGCTGAGAATCAAGGTGCTTCAAGCTCTAGAATCCAATGAAAATGATTCTACATATGCAGATTTTAAACTAATATTTGTTGTCTTTTACCAACGGGCTAATGTCTGTGTCACCCAGGTACTTATCTCACTTAATCATTTTTCTGATTTCTTAGGAAAATTTTGTCCTGGCAGTCTCTGTGGTCACATAATTTAACAGGAATGGTGTTGTGTACATCTCTCTACTCAAACCTAGGAAATAGTGAGGTGTCACCACCAGCGACCCATGTGATCCCCTTCCAGTCATCATGCCTCTAATGAAAATGAGCCAGGGGAATCAACATAACGTAACCCTGTAAGCTTTAACACTGCCAAGCAGGAACAGGGAAGACCTAACCTTTGAGTAGCAAATAACTGAGTAGCCAGTAAGCCACTGTATTTGGTGGTAAAGAATGAAAATAACCCATAGGCTACACCAAATGATATTCAAAGTCAGAGGGGAAGATCCATATGCCCACTATAGAGAAATAAGCCATGGACTGCGAATACAGACACACTCAATTGGCCCTCACAAGACTGAACCCCTTGCTTAGCCTCAGGTTACAGAAGTGCATAACAACTCCCTCAACTCAGTTCTTAAAATGTGAAGTTTCAGAGTGATAGGTCCCAGCTAATTTCTTGAGGTACCATCCCTAAAAGCTACGGCTACATGACCCTGGCCAGCCTCTTTGTGCCAAAGACAATAGATCCTTTGAGCCAAGTGAAAAGGAAGCCCTAGGAGATAAGATCTATTGAATTTAGGCCAAAGGACACAGCACCACTGCTATTGCTTGATGCTTCTCTTATCTGAAGACAAAGCATAATTACCCCCGGGAAAGAATAGCTGGTGAAGAAGAAAGTGGCTCAAGTGTTTACTCTCTGGGGGTGGCAGAACAGAATATTCTTAAAGATTACCAGGGAAATTAGAGGTCCCACAAAATACGCAATAATCATCCTGCATACCAATGTAATACGCCCTTCTCATCAGATCTTGGGACGAAAATTGCCTGAGAAGACAAAAGTCTAAGAACTGGGGATACCATTAACACCTGGTAAGACATTTATTTTTCTCTACCTTCCAAGACCAGTGTCCTCACCTCATTTTGACTTTTAGCTATTCTAGTCAATATCAATCTTCAATTCTGAATCTTAGCTTGAGCTAATATAAAAATATACACATGTTAATGTCTAAAGACCAATGTCATCATTTAGGACCCATTTAATCAGTGTAAAGTATGAACACTTTGCTAGCTTAAGACAGTCCATGTATCATTCCAGGAACAATCATTCTAATGAAATATAGACTGGAGACTGGTCCCTGCATGAAGTTGCAATCAGCAATTCACAAACTTACTGGAGCACATTATCTATTACTGGGAAGCAATAAGAAAGACAAGCTTCAGGGACTTTAGTCTAAATAAAGTGATGTTTATACTGGCAAGAATGAACAACTCTAATGAATATGCTAATAGTCATTCCTTATTTACAGACTTTAGTACTCTAAACTTGACCTACTGCTATATACACACAGACACAAGATGATGTACCTTATGTATCTTACTAAGAGCAGAAAGAAGGTAGAGGGACTCTAATTCTCCAAACTATTAGGACTCAATGTTAAATAAAGGGAGGAAAAAAAAATCACAAACACCTCCTATTCATTTACGCTGGATATGGAAGAGACAGAAAGGCTGCCCAGCCAATATGTCAATTATCACCGAATTAAAAAGCAGTGTCGTTCAAAGAAAATTTTAGTTCTTACAACTTAATGTTAATTTGAAAAATCCAGGATCTTATTACTTTCCCAAACACTGTAAGGTTGTCCCAAAGGAAGAACAGTTCCTTTGAGAAAACAGGACAAAACATTGACAAACCATTTGTCCAGACACATCTAAACAAACCATAAGACCAGATTTGGAGACCTGGTTTCTGTTCTTCCCAAATAAGACTTCATAACCTTGAACATGTCGCAGCCTCAACCTCCAAACAAGAAAAGGATGATCTCTATTTGGCCCCCAAATTATAAACCTCAAGAATAAAACTGACAAAAAAATTCTACAAGGCACTCTAGCAGTCTAAGCTCTTCAGATATACATGCTATTCATACATAAATTATTTTTTCATTTACAGACTCAGTCCATCAGAAAGCCTCCTGATCATGGGAAGACACTATGCTACCTGATGATCTCTAAAATTAACTTTGGACTAATCAAGTCCATCATAATGAAACTAGTTTATAGACTACAAAAAAATTAAAAACAAGACTGAGTTCAAAATCTACAAAAGTATTTATGAAAGTAATTTCCCTAAATACAAGTCTAGTAAAATCATGCAATCTAAAAAGTATCAGAGATTAAAGAAAGTCAAAGAAAGTACATACATAATTTGCTTCCTTCATCTTTCATGGAGGACAAAGGACAGTGTTGAGCACACAAAGACACAGAAGTACATAATCTGCAGAGCTTTTCTCTAACATCTTTTGTACCCTGTACCCACCCACTAGCTGCAAGTGGGTGCCAAGCCATGTCAAGTTAGAGTCCTATAATTACACAGTCCTGTAATACCCTCCACAAGACACACTACTAACCCCAAAAGTTCTTGTTTGGCACCTCTCAAACATGCTATCCATCCTACGGAAAGACTATATTGACAACCTAACAACAGCAAAGTACGCACTGAGTTTTCTGTTACTGATGGCCAGCTTGCATTGAAATATCCTCATGCTCTAAGTCACTATAACAAAAACACAGAGGTTGTGTACAGATGGCAAGTCTTTTGAGGAAAAGAAAAATCAGGGAAAAACTCGGCAAGGATGCAATAAGATATGAGAATTAAATTTTCCCTCTAAAAATTCAACCTTGATATATCATGATCTAATCAAGTAGAGCAATCCAGCACACAAAGGCAGCGTCAATTTTTCTTTAGGTTTCCGGACATATCTTCCAACTAGATCCACTTAGGAAGGCATTTGGCTAATAATTTTTCCAAATAACAAGAACAAAGCTAGAAAATTAGCAGAATATATGAGTAATCATCTGATTAGCGTAAGTTAATTAAACACTGCTTAGGGGCTGGTCCTTTCCAAACTGTATGAACAACCTTAATATGATCAATAAATATGGGGATCATCAGCAACATTTACTTCATTTTCTCCCCCATAATCAATTAACAATACAATCATGACATGTAACTTTACAGGCAGACTTGTTGGTCATTTCAGTATGGTTCACTTAAACTTGAAAGTAGAAAGAAAAAAAAAGGAACTGGAACAAAGTTTTTCCCTAACATTCCATACTGGTGGTACAAAAATACCTACAGGAAAACATTCTTTCTTTTGGCAATCAGAATCCGTAGGCTCATGCTAACAAAATGAACCTGGCAAACAAACTTGTCCTGAAACAAGTATCACACAAACACATTCGATTTTCAGTACATAACTAATTGTACAATGTCTAAGAAATAAGTTTTTCTTAATGGTAGGAGGGCTTACAGAGACAGAAAAAAAATTTAGAAATGAGCAAATCTTCTACTTCAGGGTAAGAAGGTCTGCCAAGACTTGGCAGTGCAGACAGTATACCTTAATTCATGGTAACGTAACATATATTCTGCTCTAAGTGCTCTGTGAGAATAATTGGTCTCTCCTTACTTTGGTATACAAAATTTAAAACCACATTTGCACAATTCAGTCTGTTAGGTTTTGCTTCACTTAAGTTGAAGATTTACTTTCATCCATCTCCGGGAAAATAAAGTCTTGTAAATAGATGATTTTCTGCTAAGTAAAATTTGGCTAAAACCTACAGCGTAAACAATGCCTGAGAGATGCAACAGTTACATAACTTTTTTTCCCCAAAGACCAGTCAGTATTGTCTTAAGTTAGTGTCTCACCATATCCTTAAGTTCATAAGGAGAAATAAACAAACATGAAAATTCCAAGCGAACACACAGCAAAAAGTCCAATATTTAGTATTATTTTAACTTGCCGAGTCTCTTCTAGCATCTGTAAACAAACAGCCTCCTCCTCCATCAGGTCTCTGAGACTCCTCTTGCTGAGGCTCTTACTTTTGAAGCCACAAAACCAGTCTATGAACTTCCAGTACCGACCTCCATCCTCCGTTTCTTTTTTTCTCTCTTTCTCACCCATAAGAGCTGCTTGCCCATTGGAGTAAGCGTCAACTGGTGTTTCTGCCTCTGAATGACCTAAAGATGCCACTGGGTTGCCCTCCTCTCTGCAGGTTACCAACAGATTAACATCTTCAGGCTGAAGGCCCTTAATGCTGTCTTCAGATTTCCCGTTGGGAATGATGTGGTTGATAGTCTCATTATTCTCACTGCATCTCAGAATGCTCTTTTCTTGCATTTTGTATGGTTCCTCTTTCGGGGAGCAGCTCTCCTTCACCACCAGGTTCTTCTTAGACCAAAAGGTGGTGGTACGAATCTGTTCCTTTGTGGGAGGTGGCGTGAGAAGGCTCACAATTACAGTAATGAGTCCCGTGACCCAAAACAATCCTGTGGCCACATACATATAATGGATGTCTTTGATGAAGCCTGGCCTGTTATCAGGTTGGTCACATTCTGGGGCACGGTAGGCAAAGGCCAGTATCAAACGGACTGCTCCAAGAACAAAGCCAGCCATTCCACCATAGAAAGCCCCTTGTTCATTGCAGCGCTTCCAGAAAATTGCCAGCAGGAACAAGGCTGCTACTGGGGGTGTCAGGTAATCTGCTACCTCCTGAATATAAAGGTACATCTGGCCTCCTTGCATCTCCACGATGATTGGCACCCATGCTATGCTGATCACCACCATAAATGCCACAAATATCCTCCCCACAATCATTAACTCCCGGGAGCTCGCGCTCTTGCGGATAAGTTTGTACACATCAAGGGTGAATATGGTACTGGCACTGTTAAAGATAGAGTCCAAGTCACTCATCAGTGCTGCAATCATCACTGCCATCATTAAGCCCCGAAGGCCCACAGGGACCAGCTTCATCACCAGGCGTGGGTAAGCAATATTGGAGCAACCAGCTCTGCTTCCACACACTAGCATGCAGTGCTCTGGGTTGATGCAAGCTATGTCATCAGTAAACAGTATCCTGGAAATCATTCCTGGGACAACTATGATAAACATTGGCAGGAGCTTTAAGAAGCCAGCCATAAGAGTAGAGCCTTTGGCATGAGCAATGTTTTTGGCTGCAAGGACCCTCTGCACGATGACTTGGTCAGCACACCAGTACCATACTGAGGCTGGGGTCTGCCCAAGAATGAATCCAGGCCAAGGAACATCTTCATCTGTTGGATTCCGCAGCATTTTCAGGGCTTCTTTCTTAGGGTAGACATTACAAGAATTTGTGTTGGAAAGGTTGTATGTCAATAAGATGGAAGTGACATCGGGTGAGGCCAACATGTACCTTCTCTTAACTTCCTCAAACCCTCCAATCTCCATTATGCTAATAATCATAAGTGTAAGTGCCCCAATGATCATGAGCAGAGCCTGTAGAGTGTCTGTGTAGATCACTGCAACAAGGCCTCCGGTGACAGTCAGCAAAGCAGTCATGCCAATAAGCAGGATGACAGACACATAAAGATTCCAACCCAAAGACTCCTGGATAAAGAGGGCACCCGAATACAGATCCACTGAGAGCTTGGTGAAAATATAGAGAATCAGAGACAAGGCTGCAAAATAGACCTGAATCCTATGGCCACCAAATCGCTTGGACAAGTATTCAGGCATGGTATATACCCCTGACCGGATGTAAATTGGGATGAAAACCCATCCCAGAAGTTGTAAAAGCAGTAAGGCATTGAATTCCCATGCGCCCACTGCAAATCCACTTGCAGCTCCAGATCCTGCCAGCCCAATGAAGTGCTCACTCCCAATATTGCTCACAAACAGAGAGGCACCAATTGCTACCCAGGTCATAGAGCGCCCCGCCAAGAAGTATCCACTCACGGTGCTTCTATTAGATTTCCACATGGCAAAAAAACCAATGCACATGACCAGGATAAAATACAGGGCCACTATGGCAATGTCTGCTGTGTCCAGTACAGCTCTCATTCTGGTAACTTGTGAATAATAGCGTCCAATGACAGAAGTGTCCAACTTTATTTATTTTTAGTAACCCCAGCCAAGTCTGTAAACCATACGTGAACTGGACTACACAGAGCAACACAGCAGGTCAAAGTCTTTGTCCTTTGGTTTGCTGTCTTGATGGTGGTGGTTGTGATAAACTTTGAAGAAGACAGTTTAAATTTTCCGCTTCTTAATTGGGATTGAGAACTTAGCTCGTACTCTTAATCCACTCTCCACAAGACCATCAGCATTTACTCAGGTGCTGGAGGAGAAATTCTGAGTTGCAGCTAAGTCTAGTGAAGCCTACTGTACCAACCCTGCAAGGCAGCAAAGACAAAAGACAAAGATTGAATTAGAGGAGGGTCTTACCACGTGATGAGGAAACTTTCAGTCTAGCAAACATGGCGCAACAAGACATTCTTTATTAAAAAAAAAAAAATTTTAAATACACTTCAGTTCCACAGGAAAGAGCAATCTATATGATCACAGCTGATACTTATGTCAGTGAGAATATTAATCATTTTGAACTAAGGACAAAAATTAATCAACTTCATAACTAAGTGGCCTAACTTCAGCAGCTAACTGCCTACCACAGCATTGCCCTCTCTTGTCTTACTGTGGTAGTCTCAGATTGGAACAGGTACTAAGATCTTAAAGCACCCTAAAGGGAAGAAAACACTAATTAATAATAAGAGCACAAAAATGAAATCTTAAAATACTATGAATCCTAAGAGAGTATGGGGCTAACTTTATGGCCAGTTAGGGTCCTGGATGGAACCTGGTGGTGTTTACTAGATGTTATCATCTACCCTCAGAAAATTTAAATATAGAAAACCAAGTACTGCCCAGTCTCTGGAAATGTATTGTTACAAAGCTTCTTAAACTCCAGTAAATGGATATAGTAGTCATACAGTAACCTAGAACTTGTGAGACGTCCCCTGCCCTAATGGGAAACAAGATATTCCACACAAAACTAGAAATATCCAACTTACAAAACAACTCAAAAATTGTATTATTTCTGCTAGTTAGAAGACGCTGCAAGAAAATAAAAAGAAAACTTTAAAAGAGGTAATTTCCTTCTCTTCCTTTTCATCAGGCAATATTTCCAAAAGAACCTCTGAGAGGATAATAGCACTGACTAAAGGTGATTTTATTGAGTATTTTTTCCTTTTAATGCTTTTTGTTGAAGGGTATAGGGAAGCAGAGAAAAGAGGGAAGAGGAGAAAAGTTTTCTGAAGACTAAAAAATGATTTATTATTATCTCCGCCAAACCTCAACAAAACAGACATTTGTTGACCATTAGATAAATCTTCAGTAGGACCATCAGGAATTTCTCAGTTCTGGATTAAGATAATCACTCTGCAAAACAGACATTTAAATTTACCTAAAATTAAACGTATTAATTTGATGTCTTTTCTCCTGAAAAAGAGACAAATACTGAATTTTCAAAGTTAATTGTAATTGTAGCTGACAGATCAATACGAAAACACATTTTTATTCAACCTAATGCCTTCCACACATTAACTTCTAAGTGATTTCTCCTTTTGCAGTAAAGCAACCTCAGAGCAAAATGTTTTTCCATGCTTTTTCTGATGAATCTAGGCATTTTCCTTTTAAGTCCTATAAATGATACTAAAGCTCCCTGTTCTCAAAACTGTTCACAGCAGACCACAGTATTAGAAACTTTACAACACACTTCTCACTGACAAAAGGAGCTAAACATAATGCCTAGAGACCACTGCCCTACAAAATTAGGTTCTTAGGTCTAATGCAGAAAAAGCTGCCTGGATAGAAATGTCTCAATCCCACCTGCATGCCTTTTTAAAGCATTAAGCACTACAATAATTATGCTATGAAAAGTGATTTAAATGCTTTCTAAGTGTCAATGGCTGGCATAAATAAGATTGCCAGAGAAAAGCAGAAAAAAAAAAAAAAATCTTGAAAGTTGAGATTTGTATCACTTCATACCTGCGAAATCCTGAAGATGATCATATTTCCATGACCACCTTTCCCACCCCCAAAAGTTTTCAAGTTTTTAAACAAAGGCTTTGACATTATGTAGGAGGAATCATGTAAATTTTAAGTAAAATCTAATCAGATGACTAGCAAACATTATTTAAAAGGGTACCTTTAAATGTTTCTGCGTAAGGGAAGCTTGTCAATTACAATGAAAACTGCTGTGTCAATTACAAGGAAAACTGCTGTTGGCAGTTATGAAATCCTGCCTCCAGGGCTCTCTGCTACCCAATAGCCATCCACGTCATCCTCAGGCCACTTGTTTCAATTTTCAGAAGGCTACCTGGCTAATCAGGTATCACTCTTCCCAATGGCAGTAGCAACCATGCTTTCCAAAGAAGGGAAAGAAAAACATTGGGTATTTGTGGTTTTAACTGGGGGGGAAATAGGGTGGGTTATGCGTCATAGTAGCTGCTGCAGCTTATTTGTTCAGAGAACAAAGTGCTCAAAAAGAAAACAAGCACTTCCTCAATCACTGGGAAGCACTGTTACTATCAGTAACATTGTTTTTCACTGTCAAATCTGATTTATGCAAGGTAGATATAGAAGCTATATTCTGCTGTCTGATGAATGCTCAAACTGCATGAAGTTCTCATGCTAGCCCTAACTCCTAACTTCTCTAGTAAAGTTGCTCTGCCCACAGGAGAGGTAGCAGAGAATAGCCTGACACTAGCTCAAGGCTGAATTCTCAACTCTCGGCCTAGGCTTCCTCAGATCCTTCAAAGCCACTGCAGACAGTTCCCTTCTCACTGGATACCGTACCAGTCTGTGGGTAGGTTTCTAGATTTTTCCAACTTAAAATACATGCAGAGACCAGCACCTGGTAAAGACTGGAAAAGGAAAAACAAAACCAAAAACAGGTCAATTTAGTTTGTAGGAATATATAAAATACTATAATGCAATACAGCTATATTTTACACTCTAGTCATAGTCACAGCCTTGAATTTCAGTCTTTCAAGAGATAAACTGTACATTCCTTAAAAATGGTTCTGAATATACAGTATGTTACATATATATATGTTTTTCTTCCTTTTAAAGAAAAAATACAATGAGCACTGTCCAGGGTTCCCTTATTTTTACAAGAATATACATGGAAGAATCTTCAGCTAACATGAGTCTTTTTAACTTGTATTTTTATATTTATATATGCCTATTGTCACAGTTCACCATTCAGGCAAACCTCTCAAGTAAAAATTATAAGACAATAAAATAGGTACAGTTATGAAAAGCTTGTAAGTGGGTTCCTTGGTAGTCCATTTTTTTTCTTAAAAAGCTTCTGTAATGGGACTATACTTGTAGAATGCAAAAAGAAACAGTCCCCTAGTGGTGATGAGCAGATTGAGCCAAACATTGAACACACAGGTGCTTTGAAACAGAGCAGATTCCCCTTCTTCCCAAAAGAGAAGGCAGCCTTCTCAGAAAGTAGTATTTTATTGTTTTGCAAAGAATTAGAATGCAGTTTTAGTTCTATTCCATGTATCTGGATAAATTAAATTGCAACTGAAGAATTAATCCAAATAGAGAAGTGTAAATGTAAATATTTGCTGCATTTGACCAAATAGACCAAATAGAGACAAAAAGGTAAGACCAAATTTAAATAACTACTTCTTCAGGTGATATAACCACATTGACCAAAATGTAATTAGTTATCATGACCAGATCTCTCCTGTACTATCTGGGTGACCATATCATTTATTTTCCAAACCAGAAAATTATTCTGGAACTATCTGTAAACTGCAGGATATATGGGCACACTATCAAAAAAATAATAAATAATAAAAACTAATAAAATTTAAAATCACCTGCCATAAAAACCAAAAAAGGAACAAGAAAAATTATCTCCTATACTCAGTCAGGGCTTCAAGTCATAATAAGTTCAATGACACAGGCAGGCCTGCAAAGAGTAGAATGCAATAATCTTAAATGTGACCAAACAACCACCTCTTTAGCTTTGGAGTCAATTTACAAACCACACACTCAAGGTACAATCTGAGACGTCTAGCCCAGGACTCTGTCAATGGTAAGCGTGGTAAGTCCTGCTCATCCTCTGATCCAAACGAAAAATATTCACTTAGCTAATAATTCAGGGTTATAGAACACACAGACACCTCTGAAAACCTAATTACCTGAATTACAATCACTTTTGTGTAACCTACCAAAAACAAAAAACATGGGCATACCCAAGCTTGTTTTCTCCCCACCCCAACAGACAAGACAGATTTCATGATTCTGTAAGAAGGGAGGTGGGTGTAGGTACCACATCTATGTAGGTGGCATGGTACAGAAGAAAACAGCACAGCTTTTAAGGGGTGGGATCCATGCTCCGTCACTTCCTAACTGTAGGATCTCAGGCAACAACTTCATCCCTATGAGCCTCAACTGTCTAGCTTTTAAAATGAAACCAACTTGCTCCTTATGATTTATAAGGAATAAGTAACATAGAAAGCTAGTATTGCCCAGTGCAATGGGGAGGGTGGCTCAGTAAATGTCAGTTTACTCCCTACAACCTGAATATACTAGAAGTAATATTAGTTCCTTTCAAATTAAACTGTCAACTATGTGCAAGGCATATTAGGATCTTCCCAAGTTATTTATATATAGAAGAACTAGATAAAATAATGCATTAAAGACGCAGCTCTCTCTAACATTTTAGACTCCCAACTGTCTCATCAACTATTAGCTCCTACTTAAATCACTTCAAGTAAAACACAAAAAGAAAAAATTTATATAAAATTCTTAAGACTTTTCATACAAGCTTTCACTTTTGTCACCTTGACTCAAGGTCTAGGAAAGCAAATTCCAGCTGTGGAAGAGACTACCAATGCTTGGTGCAAAGTGTATGTGTACTCACACAGGACTGTCCTCAACCCTTGCTTACTTTAAAAATGTGGAGCTAGGGTATTGTAGCGGTTCATCAGTAACACAGAGCAAAACAGGTTTTCCTAATACAACTGGCCTGAACTCCAGCCAGTTTTAAATTGTAAGTGGAGCTAAAGACAACACTACAGATTAAGTATCCATAATCCAAAAATCAAAAATCTGAAATGCTCCTCCCAAATCCAAAACTTTTTGAGCACTGACAAGATGCTCAAAGGAAACGCTCACTGGAGCATTTGGGGTTTGGGATGTTCAGATTTGGGATGCTCAGCCACCAAGTAATATGCAATATCCCACAATCCAAACACTTCTGGTCCCAAGCATTTAAGATAAGGGATATTCAACCTGTACCGTAATGCTTTAACCGTACCTAAAATATAAAGAATTGCCCTTAAATCTTTTTGACAAAACATTTCTATTAAACTTGCACCCTCAAGTTTTTAAAAGTTAATAATTATACAAAGCTCTGACTGGACTCAAATGGTGCTGAAGCTGTATTCTGATGCGTGAAGTTGAGGCAGAGTAGAGAGGGACTGCGGCCCTCCTCCCAACCCTCTACCACCAGAACAGCTCTACTTTTATCAGTTTCTCCCGGGACAGGGGTGGGGAGAATGGATAATTTCCCAAGTAAACCATTTCCTCAAATAAAATCTTACTCACCTAGAAAAGTTCATAAACCACCAGATTTACTTCATCCATACACACTCCGCCCAAGATATATTCATTTTAACCCGATTCTACCAACAAGTTTGGCTCATCATGAATTTTTTTAAAGAAATCTCAGAGAAATAAGACCTTATAGATATGACAGTCAATGAGGGAAGAACAACTATGAAACTACTACTGGTTTTAACTTTTATGTGAAAGATACTAGATCACATATAGGAGCCAATTCCCAACAACCCATTTTCTTAAAGATAAATGAAAACATGAAATAACAGGCCAGGCATGGTGACTCGCGCCTGTAATCCCAGCACTTTGGGAGGCCAAGGTGGGTGAATCACTTGAGGCCAGGAGTTCGAGACCTGCCTGGCCAACATGGCAAAACCCCATCTCTACAAAAAACACAAAAATCAGCCAGGTGTGGTAGCACGTGCCTGTAATCCCAGCTACTCAGGAGGCTGTGGCGAGAGGATCGCTTGAACCCAGAGAGGCGGAGGTTGCAGTGAGCCGAGATCACGCCTCTGTGCTCCAGCCTGGGCGACAGAGCGAATCTGTCTCAAAAAGAAAAGAAAATATGAAATAACAGAGCAGTAATGCCTATTACTATGTAATCTCGACCAAAACATTTGTGTAACTCAGTGAGAATTCAAGAAGCTCAACACTATCTGCTTGTAAAAGACTGTTTATCAAAGATAAGTGAACTATAAATAATGGAAATTAAAAAAAAAAAAACTTACACTAACCTAAGTCCTAACACCATCTAGGTACTATGTCTAGTTTTATGTGCATTGCTTTAATCCTTTTAACAATCATGAGATAAGTACAATTATTATGACCATTTTACAGATGAGAAAACTGAAGCCATGAGGTAGTATATCTCACTCCAGGCCACAGTTGTTTGTGTTAAAGCCAGGATGTGCACTCCCATCTGTATGTCTAAATAGCTTTTGCCCTTAATCACTATGCAATACTACCTTCAATGAAAAGGACATTACTGACAGGAAGAAACATTAACGATATTGATAAAAGATCATGCATGTTTAAAAAGTTGTGCTTGAAAATACCCAAGATGGGTATATAACAACTGTTAACAAAGTAAGACTGCAAACAGCACGTAAGATAAAAACCAGTTGAAATCTTTGTGTGATCATATGAATGGATGTGTATGGAGAAAACAAAGAGATTAAAAACAAAAAGAAGTCCCAGGCATAGGCTTCAGATACAGCAAAGCCCGGATGAGTCAGCTGTAAGACCAGACCCATCTATGTTCTCACCATCCAAGTTCAAGGCTTTTTGCCTTCATTCTTTTTATCAGTGTTAGTCATTCCACCAGAGGGGGAAAAATAGTAAGTCTTAAGGCGTATTCTATACTTGACCCAGTCATCACAGGCCATAGGATTCTATCTTAGCCAATCTTTATCTATCAACTCCCAAAACTTTAAAACATTAAGCTGAAAGAATTAGCTGTACAATCTACAGATGCGAGGGTTCTCACAGTAAAATCTATGGACAACTGCTCTTAACGGATGAAGTGTTGTAGCTGCCTGTTGTTCAGGGTTATGAATAATTTGCTTTTGCCCAAAAACACCTGTTCTACTCTCAATCCTCCCCATATCAGAATAGCAACTTCATCCTCACTACTGCTGAGTCCAAAAATTTTAGTCATCCTTGACTGCTCACTTTCTCCCTCAACCCACATGCAATCAATCCATCAGCAAAGCCTGTTGGCTCTACTTAAGATACATCCAGAATCAAAGACAACTACTAGCACCTTGGTTCAAATCACCAATCCATCTCACCCAGATCACTGTCCTGGCCTCTTGTCTCCATGCTTCTGCCCTTGGCCCACTACAGGGCACAAGCACAGCAAGCAGTCAACCCTTTCATCACAATGGACCAAACTAGCCTCTGGGACTGGCTATTTCCTATGCAGGCAACACTTTGTAACCCCAGATTTCCACAAGACTTGTCTCCTCTTCTTTTACGTCTTTGCACAAACTAACTTCCCTGACCATCTTAATGCCTCCTCTCCAACTTTGTATTTATCCACAGTACTCCACACCTAACATGCTATAAAACTTAAACGTTTCTTCTGTCTCCTCACTATCATGTATGTAAACTCCATGAGGATAGAATTTTCTGTGTTGTTCCCTGATGTGTCCTAGTGTCCAGAACACCATCTTACATATTACAGGTGCTCAAATGTTTGTTAAATAAACAAATCAAATATTAACAACTAAGTTCTTCACCATCAAGACTGCTAAACTTCCAATATCCTATATTACCGTAGACAGTGAGCTTTTTAAGCGACAAGAGATGCAGATTAAAGAGGCCTAAAGGGAAAAAGATTCTCCTCCCTCCCCCACCAGTGATCTGCAATCTCAAATAGCTCTAGTTGAGGGTATGTGGAACGACAAGGCAAACCGGACTAGGCAAACACGTTCACTCAGATAAAAATCTAAGTGGACCATGACATAGTAAAAACCTGTATCTAGAGCCACCATCTCCCTCAACCTACCGCCTGCCACCAGACTGGTCCACTTCCCTTCACTGTGCTAACTCCACTGTGTAATGTGTTTCGAGTTTTACTGCTGCAATTGTCAACATCCACCTCCTAGTGTGCAGTGATATGTGCAGACCTTTCCTGTGCGTGTCTGTCTGGCAATTGTTTCCACACAGCTGAAAGAGCAGGTCAGTGCCGGCAAGCAACAATTCCCTTCAGCTCACCCAACAGAAACCCAAGCACCCTGATATGAACTCATGAAGAACTCCCTCTTCCACCTCTCCATTACAGTTGGGTTCAGTTCCCACAAAACTAAAGAAGTTATCTTAGTAACTAGCATTTACCAAACACCATGTGCCAACCACTATTTTCACACTACATGTTTGAGCTCATCTAATCCTCACAAAAACCCCAAGAGGCAGACATGATGATTCCCAATTTACAAATGAGAAAACTGAGGACATCTGAGAGGATCACTAAGGGAGTTCATGAACATCCTTTCTGAAATAAAGATGAAGAATGCATCCTTTTACAACACTTTTCAGGAAGACATACACACACACTAAACCTACAAATAAACACAAGTCAGATAAAATTCAGCTAACTGATGCAAAAGGACTAATGTAATGAGAAAAATCACCACCGGTAAGCCCTGAAGTAATGCACCCAGGCTATGAGTACAGGGATGCTACAACCTTCAGGAGAAAGGCTGCTGGGAGACTTCAAAATGGATGGATGAGGCTGATAATATCTGTACCCACACCAAGAATTAATCTTTTCTCTAAAATGCAAACATGTGTCCCTCTTGATGTGATCTATCCCTCCCAAGACCACTTAAGTGCTCTTACAAAACAAAACAAAAGCTGAATCTAATCAAATTTCTACCTATGGGTCTAGAGAAATTACCTGGAATAGAAGAATGTATATATAAACAGCATAAGTGACCAGCCAAATCCAGAAAGGTAAAGAGTGGGGGAAGCTGTTACAGAGTAAGAGACTTAAGGTCATCAAGTAAACATAACTTGTGGACCTTGTTTAGATTCAGAGTCAACCAAAACTGCAGAGAGACACTTTAGACAATTCAGGGAATTTGAACACGAACATTAGGTGTTAAGGAATTGTAGTTAGGTGTGATAAAGGCACTACAGTTGTTTAAAAGTCCTTATTTCTTACATACTAATTACTTACAGGTGAAATGATATACCTAGGTTTGCTTTAAAGTACTCCTGTAATAACTGATTCAGTCACCAACAGATGCTAAAACCAATGGAAGATTGTTGGAGAACAAAATATTCAGTCTCAAGTTTGTTACTCCATAGATCACTTAATACAAAAGGGAAATAGGGTACATTTACAATGGCGCATTCTGGTGAATGTCATCTAACCAAATGACTGCTTAACAAAGTGGTATGCCTCCCGATGTGATGCACTGACATCTCTATAGAATATTCATTCATGTCAACAATGTCTAATTTAACTCTAATCATGAAAACCAACTACAGTCAACTCCAAAGTGAGGGATTCTGCAAAACAGTAGGCCTGGACTCCAAAACTCCTCAAAGTGCCACTGTTATTAATGACAAAGGCTTTGGAACTGTTCAAGGAGACTAAACAAGTACATACATGATCCTTGATTGAATACTGAATTAAAACACTAAAAACTATTACTGGAAAAATGGCATAAATTTCAGTATGAATTGAATCTTTGGTGGTAGTATCATATCAATGTCAATTTCAAATGTGATGGCTATGTTGTGGTTAGGAAGAAGGCCCTTATTCCTAAGAAAGGTATGTCAAGATGTCTGCAACTCTCAAAATAATGCAGATTAAAAAAAGATAAATAACGCATATTCTAACAATTAGTGATCTATGCAAAAATCATACAAGTGTTAAATGAACTGTTCTTACAGTTTCAAATTTTTTTAGTCATGTTAGCCAAGGGAAATTAATGGAAAAAAATTTTAAGATAAAGAAAATAGAGGTGAGGAGACTGAAAATTAACAGTTGAAGCTGAGCAATGGGTACAATACAAAGTTTCATTAAACTACTGTATTTACCGTTACGTATGTCCAAGTCTGTGTTTTAATTCTTCGGTTTTTCCATTTGTAAAATGGAAATCACTCTACCTAACCTTAAGATGGCTAAGAATTCGAGAGAATTGTATATATGTATGTGTGTATAATATCCATATATGTGTGTACATATATCTTAAATACATACACACACCTACATAACCCCTGCACCCCTACTTCAATCAACTGCTAAGGTTAGGTATTATTATCAACTCATCCAGCCTCCCTCAAAGGCTAGCAACTTTAAGGTTTATAGAGGTAAAACATCCTAACAGGTCAACTTTGTGTTTTTTTCTGTTCTCCGCCTACTTGGTTCCAATTTTATGTTTCTAGAAAAAAACTGTTTCTAGAAGGAAATAGTTTCTACTCATCTTTCCATGTGAGTAAGGCAGAAAACCTAAGCACAAGCATCTTCCTGGTAGACCAGATTATAATTCTCCAGGCCAAGTTATAAACAGAAGATTCAGAAATTGGGGTATTTCCTCTGAAAGATACTTTTTAGATGGAAAACTTTAAAACCTTCTAATTTTCTCTAACATTTGGAGACTATAACACTCAAGAAGTAAGAAGTAAGACCACAAATAGGGTAACTTTAACAGTATTTGGATGGACTGGTAGAAATTATGCCCTGAATTAAACCTAAGAAATAAAAACAGAAACATGGTATTCTAGATTATAAAGGCAGCTGGATTTTCCTCTTATATTGCAAACATAGGGCAAGTAAAGGGATATAAAAATCCAGGGAAATAGGGTCACAACTGTTTTCTTTGGATGCCAGTTGATAGGAAATCTTGAAATTATCAATAGTTGGCCAGGTGCAGTGGCTCACGCCTGTAATCCCAGCACTTTGGGAGGCCGAGGCGGGCGGATCACAAGGTCAGGAGATCGAGACCACAGTGAAACCCCGTCTCTACTAAAAATACAAAAAATTAGCCGGGCGCGGTTGCAGGCGCCTGTAGTCCCAGCTACTCGGGAGGCTGAGGCAGGAGAATGGCGGGAACCCAGGAGGCGGAGCTTGCAGTGAGCCGAGATCACGCCACTGCCCTCCAGCCAGGGGGACAGAGCGAGACTCCATCGCAAAAAAAAAAAAAAAGAAATTATCAGTAGTTTCCAATGAGTCCATCCTAATCAGATAAAATACTTAAGAAAATGACATTAGGAAAAATGTTTTCTTCAATCTTCTTACATACACAAAATTTGCAAAAACTCCTGGCCCTTACTTAGTCCACACATGAGAATGGCATTCCCACGAGACCAATAATGCTACCAAAGTCTGCAAGACAGACTCCCTAATGGAAACTTGGTGTCTTAAAGCTTCAAGATACTATACTTCATGCAACTGTTTTCTCATATGACTATTAACAAAACAGAAGGCAAGCAGTACACCAACAGAAGAAAGGCAATTAAAACAACCCATGACTGGGTCATTTGCTTACTTAACAGTGTCAAGCAGTTAAAAAACAAAACCACACACTTCAGTGCCATACACCTTTCCTACAACATGCCTGACAGAGCCTACTCTCAAATTTAGCTTTTCAACTGAGCAACAGAAATTCACCTTAAATCTGAATCAAAACCAGACTGAACAGATATTTTATAATCAGAATTCATACATAGGGCATCTGAGCACAAAATGAAAAGGGAGCAGATATCTGGAACTTATACTAATTCTGCACCTTTCTAATGGAAGCAAAGACGACACACGGATTTGCAGGAGCATCTTCCCAGCAGCTGAAATGCAACCATAACACTGCACTTCTGATCACCACAATGAGAATTTTCTCAAACTGAATTATATCCACAGCAACCTGGCTACTATAACTGCACTTGGTTTCTTCAGCTGACAAAATTAAAGCACTTAACCACCAGGGTAGGTGTTACAGAGAAACTTTTAAAAACTGAAGTCTAAACAAAGACAAAACCAGGAATTCTCGATTCTGGGACAGAAGCAGAAAAATGCCAGTTTATGAGGATTGAGGGCTGCAATAAAGGAAGTTTTGCTAAGTCTGTGCTTTCACTTGCAATTTCATCTACACCAACCTCTACTGAGGTATGCCCAAAGTGGATAGAAATTCCCTTACCTGGGACTGTAATCATAGTAAAAATGATTGGAAGGGAAAGCAAAACAAGTCAATTATACCATGGGCCAAAAGGTAGGTAAGAACAACCTGGGATCTGAGTTCGTTTTATTTGCAATTTGATGTTATCTATCTGGAGTGGGAGTGAAAGAAACAAAAGACAAAACAAAGTAAAGTTAGTCAAGGTAATAACTTGGCTTCTATTTCATGGAAACACAAAGCCCAGTCAAAAATAAAAATGTCATCACGTCCCTGCTCTATACTCTTTACTAAGAGAGCACCTGAATTTTTTTCATGGTAATACTATTTTCCAAGGATCACGGGTAAACTATTTTTAATTCCACAGATATACTCTGAGCAAAAAAAAATATTTTCTAGACAAAGCAATCTTTGCATGCCAATAGTATTTCAAACACCTAAGAGGTTAATACAATGCGTACAAATCATATTGTACTAATACATGCCTAAAATAAGCAAACACTCAGACACTGAAAGAAAAAGTGGACTGCGAACATCACTCCCTGACAGATTACACGGTGCAGCTCTGAAGCCTACATGTACATTTTAGCCTAAATGGACATATACAACCCAACAATCCTTAACTACAGATACTACTTTTAAGAATTGAATGTGCCTGCCATCACTGAAATTAGTCCTATTGTAAACCAGTGACCAATTAACAAGGTGAGCTTTGTCAACATAGATGCTAAGAGGTTTACAGGCTACCTACAGCTAATTATCTGAATATCTAGATTACAAAATGAGAGCCAACCTAACCCACAGATACATTACATTTGATCCATGGTACCTACGTATTCTTCAATTAGTTGGCAACATCTTAAAAACAAAACAAAACAAAACAAAACCACACACACAGATTTCCTATAAAATCTGGATTTCTGGCTGGTAGTAGGAAGAGAGAAAAAAAGCTGGCAAAACCAGTCCCATACCCCTCATGGCAATAATAGATGGGAGCAGAGTAGTAAGTACCAATACCACTAATTCAAACATTTACTGAGCAAGAACTGTATTTCAGGTTTGATCTAGTTTGGAATTCTGATGAAATAAACTTAGATATAACAATAACTTTTATCTTTTGGAGTTTCATTAATAAACTGGGAATAATGAAAAACCAGGCAATGAAGTTCACAGCAACTTGCCTAAGATCTTGAAGCTACTTTAATGACAGAACTACACTTAACTACCTCCAAGGTCACATAACCACTTTTATCTTCAAATGCCCTCCCAAATGAATTACTTCCATTTTACGAAGAAGGAACTGGGGATCCAAAAGTTTAAAGTCCTTAGGAAGTAGGTGCTAGAATCCAAAACCCAGTCTCAGCTGCCTCTAAAGCTCCTTCTAGTCTCCCAATGCCAGTCTTTTGTTTATCCTATGGTAACACATCCAGTATCTTCATTTCAGATCTTACAAGGTTTTTCTACTCATTTATAATAGAAAACAAAAAAATCAGCTATTTTCTATAAAGCAGAAGCCTTCATACCCAAAGCCATATCCAGTCATAAAACCATATATACGTACCTTAAGTATTTTATTAAGTATTTTATTTAACACACAAACATACATTCATTTGCCAACCTCAATATGGGGGTCATGACAAGCACTTGGAGAATGGAATTGATGACTTGGAGTTCCCTGATGATTTGAGTTCCTTCTGCTTGATCTAAGTGACATCTATAAATGGCATTATCTACAATTTCCAGTTTCAGCTTCATTAAAGTGGAAAGTTTTAAAAGATCCTTGTAAAACACTCCACATACAGAATCCTCCTATTATTTTTCCTCCCAAACTTTGAGTCATTCAGCCATATCTAATTCTACAGCCATTATTTTAATGACTCACCTTTTATCAAGTCTTCCCAAAGAATCCAACTTGGTTTTCAGGAAACAAAGGTTCGCACTCATTTCATCAGCTCGCATGATATTTGAATTATTTTATAGAAACAAGATTATGTCATAAAATAGTCTTGGAAATCAACACAAATTCTGGCAAACATACAACTCACCCAGCGTGAGCAAAGTGCACTGACTTGTAAGCAAACTATTAGCCTGAGGTCAACACGCTGTATCATAGCAAATAACTATTTTAGAGAGATGAGAGTAGTAAAGCCTCAAGGCAGCTTAGTGAGTATCTACCATATATGCAAAACATAGCAGAACAGAAATGAAAGACTCAACTCTCAAGAATTTGTAATCTAGCAAAGGGGGTAAAACACATTCACCAATTAATTATAATACAAAGTAGAAAGTGATCCATGTGATAGGAGACATGTGATGAGACTCATGCAACCAAAGCAAAGATTAGTCTATACTCCTAATGGTGCAGGCCCTTGACATTTGTTTAACGTACCAAATGAGTTAAAATGAACTTGGAAGAACATGAGACTGATTTTTCATGGCAGTGGTGGGGTATTGTTGAAAGGGAGGGCGTTCCAAACAGTAAAACAGCAAGATGCCAGCACCAAATAAAATAAAATGGAATGGTATAAGAATCTGCACAACTTTGTTTACTGGGCATATAAAATAATTTGGAAAAAGAACTGGAAGATGAGGTTAAAAAAATAAGTTGGGAGTCATATCTGAGGCAGCCTCAGATGCGACTTCATGCTGCATGTATTTGAAAATGAGAAGTATGCAGTAATTCAGCAACAAGGTTGATACAATCAATTAGTGTGGGAATCAGAAAGCCATCACTTAACAATGCTTTCTACCATTTCCTTGTTAAAAGTGCACCTATTTAGGTGTTTTAAAGTATCTCAGGGACATATATTTGCACTACAAGTGTATTTACAGGTATTAGCTATCCTCCCCTCAGTAGTATGTCAGGAGACCAGCTAAGAAACTGCAAGAGTCTAAGGAAGAAACAACCATGAGCAGTTCAACTAGGGCAGAGAAGACTATATGTGATTGAGACTGCAGGAAAAGAAAGAACTGGATTTGTTCAGGCCCAGGTGACAGAAGACAGAGAAGCGATAAACAGAAATCAGCAATAACAGAGGCAACTTCGGGGATAGGCAATACATTTAAGTTTTTAACCACACTGAGTTTGCAGTGCCAAGGGGATACCCAGGAGGCCATAACCAGCACAGAAGACAAAAGGAAATGCCAGAGTTGTCAGCTTGTTAAAAAAGGCAGCAAATCATCCACATGAAGGTTAAAGGAATTGTACATAAAGAGAACAGGGCCTGTAATCCCAGCACTTTGAGAGGCCAAAGCAGATGGATCACGAGGTCAGATTGAGACCATTTTGGCCAACATGGTGAAACCCTGTCTCTACTTAAACAAACAAGCAAACAAAAAATACAAAAATTAGCTGGGTCTGGTGGCACGTGCCTGTAAATCCCAGCTACTCAGGAGGCTGAGCCACGAGAATCGCTTGAACCCAGGAGGTAGAGGTTGCAGTGAGCCAAGATCGCGCCACTGCACTCCAGCCTGGCAACAGAGGAAGACTCCGTCTGGAAAAAAAAAAAAGAAGAGGAGGAGGAAGGGAGAAATCACGGGAGTAACATCAGAAAACAGCACCATAAGAAGCCAAGAAAAATGTTGCACCTAGAAAATTGTGTCTATACACTCTAAATCAGGGGCTGCCACATTTCTTCTGTAAAGGACCAGATAATAAATATAAACAAAAGACAGGGTCATGTTCCAATGTAACTTCACTTATGGACACTGAAAAGTGAAAGTTTTATGAAATTCAAATGTCATAAAGTATTGCTGTTTTTTTCCCCACCTATTTAAGTGTAAAATCTTTTCCTACTTCACAAGCCATAAAAATACAGGTGACAGATGAGATCTGGCCTGAAAGCCACAGGCTGCCAACCCCTGCTCTAATTTCAGAGCAACAAAAAGGATAAGAGGTTGAATTAACTGTCACTTTCCAAACCCAAGGGCAGTTCTTCCTTTAGACAAATTGATAACTTACCATTCATTAATTTGATTAATTCCTTAAATAAGGATTCCCCTAAGAGGTAACCACATATGTTGATAACACGTGTCTTAAAAACACTGCCTTCCACTAAAAACAGATAAACTCATGAGTATATTGGAAATTCTAACCAAAGCTAAGAACATGAAACAGGAAAAGTTTGATAATTAAATAGCAACAGCTTTTTATAACATGAGTAATCACACAGTATTTTATCATCTGTTCTCTACCCTTCCTTCCACCTTGATGTTAAACCCCATTCTGGTATTCCAGGTTTCTTTTAGATGAGTTAAACATGCAGTAGTACAAACACAGCAAGACACTAGATTAAAAATATTACTTCAGAATTTCCCAGTCATTGCTTTTGAACTCTTAATTTTCTTGAAACTGATTTTATAATCTAAAAGGTTGGAAGATTCGATAACAGTCTGCATACAATACTAGATATAACCTAGATTTTTAAAATCTAGAAACATCAGTATTGAATGTATGAGTCATGAATTAAGAAAAAAAATTAGTGCAGAATGTCAACTTCTGACAAGCAGTCTTCATACATACAAACCATATCTGGTGCGGAAGGACTCCTTACCCCCAAGCCATTCCTTGTACCTTAGCTGTAGCTCAGGGGCAGGAACAGGACTCCTTCCTTCTTCAATAGCTTGCTGCGGCAATAAGCTGTAACCCAAGAAAATTTAATACCAAATCAAAGTATAACATTGTTCACAGGGTCAAGTCTTCCATTACTGGGTAACTATTTTAAGTTGCCTGGTTTCAAGCAGATAAAACACAAAGAGATTATTAAAGATACAAGGCTAAGCTGTTTAGGGAGGGCCCATGGGAAGAAAAAAAAGACTTGACCACTTGACAACTAGATGTTTCGGGTTGAACTGATGTCTCCCACCAACACACAGCAGAAACTTCACTACTTCCTAGTTGGCAAATGGTTGCCAAGCAAGCTAAGCAAGCCACAAGGACCTAGGGTTGACCTGACTAATACATGAGTTTATTAGCACCCTCCATCTCCAAAAGGTATCTAAAATACAGGTGCTTCATAGGCATTACTTTCAGAACATCCTAACCTCTCTACAACAAATATAAAACTTTTGCCAGGTGTTCTAATCAAAAAAGGCTTGCTAGTTTAGAGAAAAACTCTTCATCACCCTACCAGAAAACCAACTGTTTTCTACATTTTAGGAACTGATTATTATACTTTTCTATATTTAAATTAAACCAAGTCAGAACTTAAATTCAGATTACATAAAACTCCCTACCCTACAAAGTACTATTTCAATGAGCTATCTTAATATAAAATATTATATTTTTGTACATGCAATCATTTAGCAAGTGAACTAGTTATTAAGCCATTAACCTTTAATTCTTCACGTAAAAATTCCTGACCACCAATGAGAAGATTTCAGGAAAAGTATTATCCCAGGGCTTTCATAATCTAAATATGCCAACCGTGAACACCTTCAGGGCAAAGGGCATGAGAAGTAATTGGTGTTCATAAAGTAAATAACTAAAGAATACATATGTATTGCACAGCTTTCCTCAAATTTCTTCTTCCTGTATACCCAAGGCATAAAAAGTGTCTACAAAGTTTCATTTTCTCCTAAACTCCTCTACATTACACAGTATGTGGCTTTACCATTCATGTATTGGCACTTCAGCCTTTTACCTAACTGAAACACCAACCTTTAAAATCTAATTATCACGTAAAACCAAAGGGCTTCAACCATTTTCCCACTCTCAAGAAAACTCTCACCAAATGTATGATCCCTTCTCCTCATCTACCTCAAAGTTCTCACTGCAGGAGGGCAGGGTAGAGGTGGATCTAGACCTCACCATCTCACAGGCAATCCATTTCTTTTTCCATTGTCAGAGAAGGTCTTCCTCACACTGAAGTGAGGCTATCTGGGACTGCAGCCTTGGTCTCTCCTTTGTGGCTATGTCCTTTCACATTACAGCCTTTGAATACTGTGTTTTCCAGAAATTAATAAAACTCTCTTGAAGGTATCTGGTATGGGTGTAACAGGACTTTTGAAATCTTTTTATTCTGGAGACTCTTCCATAAATATGGTCTAAGACTGGTTTAAACAACTAGTTTTTCAAATTGCTTGTCACCTTTAAAGGCCTAGTTTCACAACATCCATCACTTTACTGTCATATTTCAGAATTTAACCACACTTTTACCTACTTCTCACGCTAAAGTAGGGATAAAACAGAAATAATTTTTTTTATGTACACACATTTTTAAAAAATCAAGCTAAATGGTACCTGCAAATAAATTTCTTCTTAGAAAGACTAGTATCATTCATAAATGCCCAAACTTGGAAGTACAAAAGTAGATGCTCATAATCAACTCCCACTTACAAACTGAGAAAAACATAGTATTGGAATTTCTGGGTGACTAATTGTACAATTTCATAGTTCAATAGGACTTATTCCACATAATACACTCTGAAATCTTTCAATGGGGGTTCCCACAATTGACTTTGCTACAATGCAGATACTGTGAGAACCAACACATGATCTGTATTTTAAATTTTAAAATTTAGTAAGCTCAATTTAAAGGAGTCAAGCTAGGGTCAAAAAAAAGTAATGAGGACAGGGAGGAGTTAATACTCTCCAAACAGACTAAGAATGCTCTCCAGGCTGAGTACCATAGAGAAGAAACAGGAGAGCAGCTCTGGGAGTCCAAAGGCTGGAAAAACTATAGTTTCTTAACTTCCATATCCGCTGTTAAAGTTGCCTAACACAGCATTTTCCTCAATTCCAAGATGCATAAATGATTTGGAGGAGGAAAGGAAAATATATCATATTAAAGGGGTAAAGAGGTACATTTAAGAATCTAAAAACGTGAAAGATAATGCAACTTAGAACTGAGGAGCTTCAGTAATACCGTTCTTGCAACAGAAGCCCAAAGTGCCTCAGGTTAAAACTGTGCTTTCTCCAGGGCCTGCTACCGGTGTGCAAACTCACAGTCACATTTTTCATTTCATAAGCCTAGAGTTAACTTTTTAAATCCGTTTCCCCCCAAATAGTCCTCCTATTTTAGAATCCTATTTTCCTACACTGAAAGCAAGCAAACTGGTCTAAAACCTGGAAGTCTTTGTTTGTGACACATTTACAAGCTACAGATAGGTTTTTGAACAAATAAGTGAGAAACTGTTGTTTAATATTACTTTATTTAGGTCAAGGATCTCAACATAACTTCACCATTGTACATAAGTCACCATTGTTACAGCCTTCTATCTACTGCCATGGGGCCTCTTTCTCCAAGAGGCAGTTCACCTTTATTATCTACTTTCTAGGGTTTTTCTTTTTTTTTTTTTTTTGCCCCCTTCCCTCATGCGGAAGATTTACGAGGAAGGTTATTAATTATTTTAACCAAATTACACTCGGTTGATCTGAACTAGAGTAAAAAATGGGTGCTCCACATCCAAAGGCTATGTTATTACAGGACATAAAACAGTATGATAAAAGAAATACATTTAACTTATACTTGCAGCTATGTTAACCAAGATAACTGGCAACTATGGCAAAAACAAAGGGTAGTGCAAGTCTTCATTTCAAAGGTTTCAAAGGGTTACAGAATGCGCAAATATTATGCCTACAGGTTGCCTCTTTCAGTATCACCTGCTACCTCCCCAAAACAAGGAAAGTAAACAAACGGAATTTCAGTAACAAATTTCCCAGGTTCTACACTTCCTAAAACACATAGGTTAAAGGGAGGGCTTAAACAACTTCCACCTAATTAAAAATCTTCCCTTTTAATAATATTTTGTTTTCACTGCTCCTATCCTTTCCGAGTTACATATCCCGGTAAGGGAGGAGGAGGGCCAAGAGGGATATTCAAGAGGCTGAACAATACAATCTTAACTTCTTCCAAATCCATGAAGAACAAGCTGGGGGACACAATGGCATGCCTGACCAGGCTGTCTGGACCTGATAGAGAGGCACTCGAGTCCTTTCCCAGTTTACAGTATGCAAAGCACACTTCCTAACAATCTCCCGACGCTCCGTGATTGTTAGTTTATCAATTGAGCTTAAGTTCAATCAAACTTGGTAATACTCCTCGCAATTGACCCAGAGCCTGATTCAAACGTAAAAATCCGTCCACCCCTCTAGCGCTGTAAGAAGCTGTGCTTCCAAAGTTCGGACGTGGTACAATGATTTTTGTTTATTACACCTGGTGGAGGAAAAACACAAAACCATACACCAAACTACGTTACCGAATTCCGAATTCACGGGAGAATGGGGATTTCGGCGACGACTTGAGGAGTACATGACCCAGGACAGAGGACGAAGTGAGCTGCCTCCGGGCCGCGGGCCCCTGTCCTTGGCCACGCCGTCACCTGAAGGGAACGGGCTGCTGGTTCGCTTAGCATCCCTCCAAACGTGAAATCATCTACCTCAAGATCAATCAAAAGCAGGGGGAATAAAGCGTCTTCTGGAGGCGCAAGAAAGGCCACAACTTGGATGAATGAAACTGGGCTAAGGGCACCGGGAGCGGGATTTTCGCTGAAGTCAGAAAAAGAAAAGTCAAAGATTTTTTTTAACATGAGAGCGACTGCAAGAGACGGGGATACAGACAACTGCACAAACACGCTTTGGAGGAACGCTTTATTGGGCGCGGACGTTCCCGGTGGCCGGCGGGCGCTAGAGTAGAGGCGGGCGGCGGAGGCCGGCAGGCGGCGGAGCGGGACGCAGCAGGCGGCGGCGGGGCCGGCGACGAGGCAGCTTCACGACTGGCGGGGACGGGCCGGAGGCGGGCTGGGCGCTCGCGCGTGTCCTCCCGCGGACCTTCCACTGGACTCCCGAGGGCCGGCGCCTGGATCGGGGTCGGGGCCCGCTCGGGCCGCCCCGCCCCCGCCCGGCCGCTTGCGAGGCACACCCTCCCGGACCGCGCACACGCGCAGGCACACCCCCGCCTCCCGCGCGCACGCGGCCGAGCCCGACCGGCCCACGCGCGCCCCCTCCCCGCGGACGCCCGCCGCCCGCCCGCCGCCCCGGCCTCCTCCGAGGAGTGCAGGAAGGCCCGGGGTCCCGCGGCCAGGGCGCGCGGGGGACGGCGGCCTAGCGGCAGCGGGGGCGCCCGCGCGGGAAGACCGGCTCTGAGGGAAGGTCACTTACCCGCTGCATGGCTTTCAGGATTAAAGCCAGCTCGTAGCGGGGCATGCCTGGAGGATCGGCGAGTGCGGCTCAGAAGCGAGCTGGTTCCCGGGACGCGAAGGGGCGGGACGACGGAGACAGTGGGGGACCTAAAGACTGCCGGGCCGGACGGCTCCCAGGCGGCGAAAGCACGCTCCGGCCGCGCGAGCCCAGGCTTAAAGGCGCTGGCAGCTGCGCAGACGCCGCGCCACGCCCCCTCGGCGCGCCCCGCCCCGCCCGCGCGCCCAGCCGCCGCCCCGCCCCCTCTACGCCCGCGGGCAGCCGCCACGCCCCCTCCGCAGCCCCGCACCCGCCGCGCCGCCCCCGCCCCGACCCCAGCCCAGCCCGCCTGCCGCGGCTAGGGGCGGCGCTGCAGACTCGGCCCACAGCCGCTCGCGGCGGCCGCACGCCCCCTCGCGACCCTGCCTCCCCCTACCCGCCTCCCGCCATGCCTGCTACCTAGCTCTCGAACCGGCTGGAACTTTCTATGCCTTCCTTCTCCTCCCGGGCGGCGGGAGAGTGAGTGCCCGCCAGTGCGCGTGCGCTGCGGTGCGGTCTCGTCCGTGCGCGCGCCCCTCGCCCGCGACTCCCCGGCACTAGGGACCTTCCCGGCGGAAGGCGGGGTCGCGGCCGGGCCGGGGGCTCTGCGGCCAACGGCTGCTCGCGGGGGTTCTGGAACATTCCTGCTCGGGGTCGGTAGAGGGGTGACGCTTGCGCCCCCAGTCACAACCCTCAGGTCTGGCACGGCTGACCAGGCCCCCTACCCGGCGAGGGGCGCGCTGGCACAGGCCGTGGGCCGCGGCGCGCGGGCTCGGGTCTGATTCAGTCCCTTCGCGCTGCGTGACCTTGGGCCGGCTGCCTGTGCTGAAAGTGGGGACCCGATGCTTTGAGTGAGTTGATGCACGTAAACCTCCGAGGACGGTGCCTGGTACACACAGGCGCGATATGGGCGTTTGTGGTGTGCGCCTGACCTGTCCCCACGTGTTGTAGCCGAGGGCAGGCGAACACCTTAACCCTATCTCATTTCTTTAAATGTTTGCTCAGCTCTCACTTAAAGGCTAGGCTGAGTGCTTGGAAGACCCTTTAGCAACTATCTGCGGTGGGCGGGGGCCGTGCCTTCTGCACTTCCCATCCCTTTACACACACACGGTTCTCCGCCCTCCAGCCAGTGGCTCTGCAAATGCAGTTTTATCCAGCGGCCTTTCTTAGAGATTGAGTACCCTGCAGCTGAGGCCACTGCCCCTTGCTTGCCCCATTAAAAGCTCTGTAAGTGGAGTGTTTGTCAGCTTAAAGTGCTTTAATGTTAATAGGTAAAGTTTAGTGAACACTTATTCTTTATCAGGTCCCATGCCAAGGCTGGTGGATGTGTCTCCAAAAATTCTCACAACAGCCCTGAGGTGACAAAGATTCTTTGCTTGGCCAAACTTTAGTCAGGCTTCTGAATCTTCTGCTAGGCCCATCTGTGCACTTCTTGTAAAATCCAATTCTAGCACAGAACCTCCATCCCCTCGTAGCAGATCAGGTTCCTCATCTTTATCCCCCAGTCATGTCTTTTCACTCTGGCCTGAGTTCTACAAGAATCCTTTAGATCGGTTTAGCCAGAATCCCTCTTACCCCGATGGTTCTTCTTAGTGATTTTACATGGCCATAAATTCCTACTTGCCCATGCTGCATTCAGAGTTGAGCCCACTCTCTCTCTCTCCCCTCTGCAAGACCGAGTTTCCCTGATCCCTGTACCCATCGCGTTGGTCCTGAATAAAGTCTTCCTTACCATGCTTTAGTAAGCATCATTGAGTAATTTTTTTAAAAAGAGGCAAGCACTGTTAACCCCATTTTAGGGATTAGGAAATACAGGCACAAAAAGTTTTGTAACTAGTCCAAGGTCATAGTGTAATAGAAACAAAGTACTTTTAGCCATCACTCTACCCTTCTTGCCTCTGGTTCTCCTACCACACAGATGAAAATTCCGGTTGTTATTCAGTGGATTAACCATGTAGTCCACGTAAGCCAAGAATAGAGTACCTTTTGTCACCTTACCCAGAGGTTACCATTTCACATCCCATGCGTCTTTTGTGGCATATAGGAGGTAGGAGATGAACCCAAGTTTTTCTGAGATAACTGGATTTTAACATTTTCTGTTCTTAGACTTGTCTACAACCCATGTTCTTCCAAAGAGAAGCCACACAGGTAATCGAAATTGCCTGGCTAAGTGTCAATTAACTTCACGTTTGGTTTAAACAAGCAGCATACTATAAATAACAGCAGGAAACAAGGAATTTCTGGACCTTCAGAAGTGAGTTACAGGCTGGGCGCAGTGGCCCACACCTGTAATCCTAGTACTTTGAGAGGCTGAGGTGGGTGGATTCCAGCCTGGGCAACATAGTGAAACCCTGTCTCTTCTAAAAATACAAAAATCAACTGGGTGCGGTGGCATGTGCCTGTAGTCCCAGCTACTCGGGAGGCTGAGGCAGAAGAATCGCTTGAACCCAGGAGGCGGAGGTTTCAGTGAGCGGAAATCACACCACTGCACTCCAGCCTGGGCGACAGAGCGAGACTCCATTAAAAAAAAAAAAAGTCACAGATTTTCTAGAATGGTTCCACTTCCACTGTCCCCCCTGTTGTCAGTTACATCCCCCAATTTAGTAATGAGAAAATACAGACCCTGTAGTAATATGCCAAGTCAAACACTGAGGCAGCGCAATGAGCTGACTTCAACTCAGAGCATTTCCTCTTGGAAACTTCCTAGTTTTCCCCTAATGCCCAGGGATGAGTGAAGACCTGGCATCTTCTCTACCCCTCCTTCTAACTTGACAAGTGGTATAAGGAAATTAACCTGACTGCATAATACCTCACCACAGAGTCAGCATCCCCAAGTCCTCCCAATCTGGTAGCCACCCACAGACTCATTCCATTTCTTAAAGGTAGAGAGAGGGCAGCTACTGTGATTTTCCCCCTTCAACCTTTTTTTGAAAAGCACAGAAGCTGCCGGGCACGGTGGCTCACGCCTATAATCCCAGCACTGTAGGAGGCAGAGGCGGGCGGATCACCTGAAGTCGGGAGTTGGAGACCAACCTGACCAACATGGAGAAACCCCGTCTCTACTAAAAATACAAAATTATCCTGGCGTGATGGCACGTGCCTGTAATCCCAGCTACTAGGGAGGCTGAGGCAGGAGAATTGCTTGAACCCGGGAGGCAGAGGTTGCAGTGAGCCACGATCGTGCCATTGCACTGCAGCCTGGGTAACAAGAGCAAAACTAAGTCTCAAATAAATAAATTAATTAAAAGCACAGAAGCAGAATGCTCGTGGCTTCATTTAAAAAAAAATTTTTTTTTAATCACAAGCAATGCTGTTGCAAATTTAGTGTCTTCCTACTATAACTACAAACTTAAATTCACCAAAACAATTTTTAACTTTATACTATGTATAGTCAGTGTAGTAAAAGTATAACATATTACTGCAGCATTTGATGTATTAATTTAAAAATGACTCTAACTCTTAGATTCTCCAAAGCATTTATTATGGTATGTGTTTAAGATTTGATTAACCGAAAGTTTGATTAATTTTCAAGTAAGTTTTTTTGAGGGGGAATAGGAAAGAAGAATAGGAAAAGAAGTTGAAATCCAGCCCTATTTGTGAAAAAGGAACCTCAAGATACACCCTGGGTCAGTTTAATCACCTTTACCTCCTTATTTTATATTGCTGTATAATGAGACTTGACCTTGAGCTTTCTAATCGTTAATCCTCAAAGATGGCCATTATTTTTATTACTGAGTCTAACATTTTGAGCATTAACTATGAACCAGAACCTATTTTAAATTATTTGTATGTATTAACTCTCAGTTCTCACCACAAAGATATGTATTATAACTGCCCCCATTTTACATGTAGGGAAAAGGAGACTTCATAAACATCTTCAGCAACTTGCCCCAAATTATGCAGAAGTCAGAGCCTGCACGCTTAACTCCAATACCATACAGCATTATGTTTACTAGCCAGTGCAAACTGAGCAACTATCTGTCGATCAACCAGCTTTTATTGTAGTCCTACTCTGTCCTCTCCCCTGGGTGACTGCAGTCTCCCACTTCTAGAACCCACATAACGCCCTCCCGTGAGTGGCCAGATTCTCCCCTTGCACAGACTTCTTCCTTCCGCCGTGAAGCATATATAGGTCTCTTCTAGCTAGGGGGGAAAAAAAGCCTTATCATAACCCTGTTACCCTCTCGAGCTGTCATTATTTTCTTCTTTTCACAGCCCCAGACCCACTGCATCTTCTAGCCTTTGCACTCTGTGTTCCCTCATACCAGCCGTCACCACTGGCCTTCCATTTGCCCGCCAAGTAGCAGTTTCCCGGGCATCATTGTCAGGGACCTCTCTGCAGTCCTGAGGGTCTCTTCTTGGCTATCCATGATCCTATACTCTTGGGGTTTTCCTTTGCCTCCTTGGTCCCTGTGTCTGGCTCCTTTTTCCCCTCCTGTCCCTGAATATGGCTGTTCTGCAAGCAAGAAGGTGTCTCAGCAGCAAGGATTTAAGGCAAGACTTGCCCATAACATGAGTTCCCGTGATCCAAGTGCATTGGAGTTTGGCTGTGAACAGCTTTAAACTGATCTTTCCTGCCAGAATCCCGGTTTACTGTAACAGTACAGGGGGGCAGTGGAAAGTGTATAAATGAGTGATCTCCTTGTCTGTAGATAAGGAAGCTGACACGAAAACAAGGTCCATTATTTATCCCAAGCCATAGAGCCCTGGGGTGGCACAATTCGAAGAAAATACTTTTGCTTACCATATTCTCCTCCCTAGGCATGCACTGCGTGCTATGATGCCAGTTTTACTGTTGCTAATGGATTAATCCACTGTGAGTGTGATAACTCCTGTATTCTGAAAGGTGAGTTCTTTTTCTTTCTTTCTTTTTTTTTTTTTTTTGAGACAGTCACCCTAGTAGCTGGGATTACAGGCACCCACCACCATGCCCGGCTAATTTTTCTATTTTTAATGGAGACAGGGTTTCGCCATTTTGGCCAGGCTGGTCTTGAACTCCTGACCTCAAGTGATCCACCTGCCTCGGCCTCCCAAAGTGTTGGAATTACAGGCATGAGCCACTGCGTCTGGCCCTAAAAGGTGAGTTCTAACAGTCATTGGGAAGAGATAAGATAAACACAAATCATCATTCTGCTTGGGAAACCTTGTGTCTCTAAATACGGCCCCCAGAAGGTGGCGAAATGTGCCTGTTTCCAATTAATGGAGACAATGATCCCACGATAGCACCAAATCATCTGCTGAGCTGTCAGTCATCACTCTAATCAGCCTGTCATCTTCTCCTAGATAAAAGTGAGCCTCCATTCATGGTAAAGTGTACTCCAACTCCCCAGTTTTGCATCACTAAGTCCTGGGATTGTTCCCTAACTAACTCCTAGAACCTGGGTCTGTAAAACCCCATTTCTTTGTCTGGCTGTCCTGCGTGTTATCTGTGTTCCTCAGCCGATAGCCCAAATGCAAGTCACATTTCAAATGTATTTCGTTTGTAACTGTTTTATCAGTGAAACCGCTGGTATTTCCTGATCCCCCCTACACTCACCCTCAACAACTCTTTCAGACCTTCTTGGCCATACCCATTTGCTTTGATTCTTCTTTTTCTTCTCTGTAAGCCCCCAGGTGCTACATAGGCTAATTCGTACCTCTCTTAACTCTGTCAGCTTGCGCATGCTATTGCTTGTGTTCCTTGCACAATGGAATACTGTATAGAACTTCTTAGGGCGGACATTTGGAGGGCTCTTTAAACATTTTCTTTCTTTTAATCCTCCAATTTCATGATTATTTTTCTAACTTTCATCAGCTGAGGGGGGTGCGGTTCAACTTGGGCTCTACTTATATGAAAAAAGGTAAAGGAAAGATTGCCTAAATCTCATGTTCTCTTATTTCCAGCCCCACCTCACCCTACCCTACCCAAAAAAAAAAAAAAAAAAAAAAAAAAAACAAGCTTATGGCATGTTTTTGGGAGATATTCTCCTTACTACTTATTTTATTTTTTTTTAACTCTTATGACTTTAAAAAGACAAAATACTGCTTGCATCACTACTTGCTGGAAGAGTTAGTTTTTTCTAATAACAAGATTGTAGTGTGTCCCCCAACAGGCCCACAAGTGTTCTTAATGTTAAATGTCAATAAAGTTGGAGGTATTAAACAGCCTTTCGTTCTTTCTCCACGAGTGCAAAATCAGAAGAGCACACGTGGAAGCGTTTTAGATTTAGTAAAGGGAACAAAGGCCAGGTGCCAGAGGCTGCTGTGTTGGGAGGAAACCGTCTCTGCAGGGGTCTCCAGGGGTTGGGCCTCCCAAGCCAGGTGCTAAACAAAGGGCCTCTCGGGAGGACCCCGCAAAATCAACTGGGGAGCAGTCCTCAGGGCCAGGCGGGGAGAGCTGGGTGAGCCAGGCTGCTCAGCATGAAGGAGTTTTAAGGCTGGAGGTGAAAGGACAGGAGATGAGACCCAAATGGCTTCAAAGGGAGCAAGCGTGCATGCTTTGGAACGCAGAGAAGGGCGTTGTGGTGGCCGCAGAGAGGAGCAGTGGAGTCCAGAATCCACAGGGCTTGACAACTGCTGAGATATGTGAGGGGCAGCTCAACGGCCAGTGTCAACTGCGTTCTTGGGTTTCTTCTCCAGAAACATTCTTGACCAACTAACCTTTGTTCTGGCCACATGCACCTTTGGTATTTCCTCAGCTCCTAAGGTAAGGCTTCTGTTAAACTTCAATTCATTAGCATTTCTTCTCAGATGTTTTATTTTCATCAGTCTTCATAGCAACATGATAATCTTCTGAGGACCTGAGGTAGTAACTCTTATTTCTCTAATAGTCTCTTAATTCGGGGCTTTATCCAAGAGGAGGAGGTCTGTCCCAAAACCTGCATTGGGGGGCTTTAACCAAGAGGAGGAAGTCTGTCCCAAAACCTGCGTTGGGTCCCCACCTAAGTGTCATGACGCCGCCAGGCAACACTTCCTGGTAAGACAGTCAGCATGCAGGTGTCATCTCAAAGTCCAGCCCTCTGTGAGGCTCACGCCACCCCCTGTTGCTGGGACTGACTGGACGTGGTTCTGTTGATCCACATGGGAGGATGCCCTCGTGATCATCAGCCAAGGTTGAACAAAGACCCAGATAAAGAAAACAGAAAACAACCCATTTTTAAAAATTTTTAAATGAACAGACATTTCCTCCAAGAAGATGGCCAATAAGCACATGAAAAGATCTTCAACATCATTAGTTATTAAGAAAATGCAAATTAAAACTGGAATGAAATACCACTGCATACCTATTAGAATAGCTAAAATTAAAAAGACTCCAAAGACCAAGTTCTGGTGGGAAGATGGAGCAACTGAAACACACACTGCTGATGGGAATGTACATTGTGTGATCATTTCAGTAATGTCTTACAATGTTATACACAGACCTACCATGTGACCAGCCATTGTACTCCTAGGTATTTACCTAAGATGAATGAAAGCATGTGCCCACACAAAGACTTGTACACAAATGCGCACAGCAGCTTTGTTTGTAATAATCAATAACTGAAACAACTCAAATAACCATCAACAGGTGAATGGAAAAACAAATTGTGATATACCTATACAATGAAATTCTGCTCAGCAATAAGGAGTAAACTGTTGATATATTCAACAATGCAGATGAATCTCAAAATAATTATGCTGAGCAAACGAAGCCAGACAGAAAAGAGTACATACTAAATGGTTCCATTTATATACGATTCTAGAAAATGCAAACTTAAAGTGACATAAAATGAATCAATGGCTGCTTGGGGTCGGAGTGAAGCAGAGAGATTATAAAGTGGCATAAGGAAACTGAGGGCATGATGGATATATTTATTATGTTGATTAGGGCAATGGTTTCTTGGATATATATACACACGTATCAAATTGTATACATTAAATATGTATGGTTTATTATACATCAGTTATACCTCAAAACTGTAAAAATATAAGTCATTCACATCATTATGCTCAGAGGAAAGTCATTTTGGTTTGTCTGATGTACATCTATCTTCATCTTTCCCTGTTTCCCCTTCCCCAAATTCCTGGATAAAAGGATCAAGATCACATCCTCTTCTGGTATTCAAGCCAATTAAGCCAAAACAAACTAAAAGTCCCATTAAGTTCTACAGGAGATGCAAGAAGTATAAGAAATAGTTTACAGGAGATGCAAAGATGTGTAAGAAATCTAGGTAGCAAGAGAAGATATAAATGTGTTTACAGTTAAATTGTCTTAACAAGATTGAAGTATCTGTTCTGAAAAATAGAAAACATATAAAAAGAGTGTGATTAACTGTCTAATGAAGATTAAGGGCAAAAATTTCCAGAGGGGGATTACTTTGAACTGGGATGGTTCAGGAATGTTTCATGTATGATGTGGGATTTAAGCTGGAATGTGAAGAATGGATAACATTTTATAAATAAGAGGAAAGAGAACGTGCACAAGATGTTTTGGTGGGGTCAGAGGGTGGTGACATGGAGTGAATAAGTTTGACAGGAGGAAAGATTTCAGTAAGAGAATCACGGGACTCAACTCTACAAAGTGGGACCAAAGTGGGAGGGACTTAAGTGCCAGGCAGTGTCTAAACTCCCAGCCTTGATTTCATCTTCACATGAGGAAGAACTTGGGAGATAGTCAGCCTTTCATCACCAGAATCATTCAGCAGAGTGTGTGCACATGTGAGGGATGTGGAAAGGAGCTAAATCTTGAATAGACAAGTCCTTCCCAATTCTGAGCCACTGGTCACAGATTCATGGGCTTCAAAAGCATCTTTGCAGGTAGCACAGGACATTTGTTTCATAGCATCTTGGTTCCTCTTGGAAGTGGTGCCTGACTCTCATACCAGGGTCAACAGAGCCAAATTTTCCCCTTTTCTATCCTACATTTAGTCAGGGAAGGGAAGACATTCAACTGCAGCCAATCAGACTCTTCCCCCATGCTTTTGAATCCTGAGTGGACAACACAGTGACATGAGGAACAGTTAGAGTGACTCAACATGTTGGCCAGACCCTTCCTGCTCCATCCCTGTGGCTTCCAATCTTCCTGGTTACCAGCTCTTCAGAGTGTTGTTGGTTCCTGGCCAGTCCCCTAGTCTCTAGTCCATTCTGTGATTCCCAACTATCATTTCAATAAATTTCATTTTTGCTTTACACAGAGTCTGTACCTTATAGCAAGAACCCTGACAGAACTCTTTGGGTCATAGCACTTCAGTTCCCTGCATAACCTATTGGTATTAGTTCAGACCACTGGGGCTGTATGGCACAAGTCTACTCCCTCTGCCACATGAGCTCCTATGTCTGAAGACAGTTTTATGGTCTATCCTGAGCCCTCCCTTCTCTGGGCTAAATGTTCCCTTGTTCCTTTGGGTACTCCTCATCTCACATGGGCTAAGTTGTTTCCGCAGCCTGGGTGGCTTTTTCCAAGAGTGCGCAACTGCCCACATTTAGACCTTTTGTGATTCAATAAAAGTCACTCCTTTTTTGTTTTCCCTTGCAAAGACTATATTATAGCCAGGGTACTGGTTCAGCTACTGAAACAAAAGTCAAAGTAACAGTGCTTAAACAAGACTTCTCTCATAGAAAGATCTGAATGTAACCAGGACTGTGGACCCAGGCTTTTTCCAGCTTGCTGTCTATAAGACATGGCTTAAATCTCATGGTTCATTATGGCTGTTCTGCTCCCAGCACCATGTTCACATTTCAGGAGCAGTACGGCAAAATAGAAGAAAGACTTCAGTGATTCCCTTTAAAGAAGTGGCCCAGAAGTTGAACCCATCACTTACACTGGTATTCCAGGGATCAGAACTTAGTCCTTCCTGTGGTCCTGCCTTCCCTCGAAGAAAGGCTGGGAAATGTAGCTTTATGTGGCACAGTACAGTAAACTAGCAGTCTCTGCCATAGACCGTATAATGTAATTTGGATATCGCCCTGTAAATTATTCTAAGTATAATAAGATGTTATGCAAGTCACAAATGGTTAATTGCCCATAACTTTCTAACACTCAGTCATTGTTGGGTATTTTGCAGTGATTATCAGGCTAGAGTTACTGAAAGAGTTGAGTTTTAGGTAAATTTGATTTTGTGGGCTTACCAGGGCACATGCCTTGGATCAGTCCCTGTACTCTCAAACCCAAAGGTCAGATCTGCACTGGAATTTTCCACTAATTGAGACAACCAAGTAGCTATCTCTTTTGAAAACAAAACTCACAAGATTGCTTTACACAATGAGTTTAATATATTTTCAGGTATATTAGGTAGAATTCTTTGGGTTACAAATAGTAGAAACTGACTCTAGATGAATTACTGTAAGTGTACCAGATGTCTCCCAGGACTCAAGGCAATATGCAGCTGACAGTCTCAGGAACTGACTAGAACCAAGATGATCTCCACATTTTGTTTCTGTTTCTCTGTCCATCAGCTTTCTTCTCTGTCTGAAAGGACCCTTTTTCTCTGCTCTCCAATCTGTGCAATAGATGATAGCCATTCCCAGGTCCTTGGTCTACATATAATCCCTCTAACTACCAAGGGATAATCCGAGGCTCTCCTTCAATTGGCACTTGATTAGCCTAAACTGGTTCATTGGTCCACCCTTGGGCCAATCAGCCAGGTCTAAAGAGTAGATCAAATCATATCACTGTGCCTGCTAATAGCTATCTGTGAACCCCACAAATTTAGGAGGTTATAGGTAAGGAGAAACAGTTTGCAGCAAAGGGGAGGCTAAACAGGCAACCCAATGGGTATCATGGGTGTCTCCTCCATTCATGCATGTGTTGAGAGTTGTCGTAATTTTAGAAATGTAGCTGTGAGCTCTGTGACACAGAGACACATGGAAACATAAGGGGGTTGAAGAAGAAACCGTGTCTTCCTCGGGCTTTTTTAGTCATAAGTAATAGAAACCCATCCAAAGGTTCTGCTATGGTTTGAATGTGTCCTTTGAAAAATTCATGGGTTGCCAATGTGATAAAAGGTGGGGCCTTTAAGAGATGATTAGGCCAGGAGGGCTCCTCCATCTAGAATGGGATTAGGTGCCCTTTTAAAAGGGCTTGATGGAGTGAATACACCTTGCTTGCCCTTCTGCCTTCCACCATGTGAAGACACAGCATTCCTCCTTCCAGAGGTTGCAGCACTCAAAAGCACCATCTTGAATGCAGAGACCAAACCCTCACCAGACAACTGAACCTTCCAGCATCTTGATCTTGGACTTCCCAAGCCTCCAGAACTATAAGACAATAAATTTCTGTTCTTTATTCAACTTCCTAAGATGTTTTTAGTGCATTTGAAATTCAAATATATCTGATTCTCTAAAACACTTCAAACACCTGACATGGCAAACTCATAAACCTGAAAAGATCTTTGTAAGCCTTTAAGCAATTATTGAAATTTAATAAATCTAGGGAATGAGGTTCCCTTCAGCTTCATGGTGGGTAAGTATCAACTGTTTTCTAGTGTTAATTCTCCCCTGTTTTCCTTTTAGTGAAAATCCTTAAGCTTTAACTGGATGCATGACCACACAACCACAGACTACATTTCCCAGGTTCCTTTGCAGCTGGCTGTCACCATGTGACTATGTTTGGGCCAATGGAATATGAGCAGATATGTGTGCTACAATGAGCGCATTTCCTTAAAGACACTTGCTATAAACTTTCTTCTTTCCCACTTCCTGTTGATGTAGTAGTGAGCCACCATCAACCATGCTTATGAAGATAACACCCTAGGCCAAGGGAGAACCAAAGGAGAGAAGAAACCATTTCCTTAGAAGACCTTAAATCACAAGGCTGCTTGGCCTCCAACTCTGGACCATTCACTACTGACTGTTAACAAAAAATGAAATAAACCTCTATCATCTTTCAGCCATTATACTTTGCGGTTAGATTGTACCCCAGTAATACAACTTCCAAAGACTATCCACAAATTCAATTAATTATATCCTCTTAAATGTTTCAAATTAAAATTGCAAGTGTAATATGCCAGGCTGTCTACTATGTTAGCTTTTCTTCCATGGTCCAATCTCTTTAAATAACCAAAAGATTATAGTGATGATTAAAAACTTATTCCTAACCTTACCACAAAAAGAGTGTGTCTTCCTCCATTTTTTTGCTGCTATAACAGAATACCACAGACTGAGTAATTTATAATGAATAGAAATTTATTTCTGTCAGTTCTGGAGACTGGGAAGTCCAAGATCAAGAAGATAACACCTGGCAAGGGCCTTCTTGCTATGTTATCCCATGGCAAAAAGTGGAAGGGCAAGAGAGAGGCCAAGAGGGGGCCAAACTCATCCTTTTATAAGGAACCCACTCCCACAATAATAGCATTAATCCATTCACAAGGGCAGAATCAAAACCAAAGTATTGTCATATTTTATTGATTCTCATATTGAATCACCCTCTCATTAGGCCCTACCTCACAACACTGTTGCATTGGGGATTAAGTTTCCAACACATGTTTTTTGGGAGAGACAGTTTAACTAAAGCAGAATGCTATATTTTGTTGAATCTAAGATGTAAGATTCGACTTTTTTTTAGGATATCACTAAGGTAGAAGAAATACAAATATAATTTTTGGAAATTTTCAACTTTTATTTTAGATCACCATTTATAATCATATGGTGCCATTGATTTTTTTTTTTTTTTTTTTTTTTAAGACAGAGTTTCACTCTTGTGCCCAGGCCGGAGTGAAGGGCCACAGCCTCAGCTCAATGCAGCCTCCGTGCCCCATCCCCCAGGTTCAAGCTATTCTTCTGCCTCAGCCTCCTGAGTAGCTGGGATTATAGGATGCCCACCACCACACCCGGCTAATTTTTGTATTTTTAGTAGAGACAGGGTTTTGCCATGTTGGCCAGGCTGGTCTCAAACTCCTGACCTCAGGCCATCTACCTACTTTGGCCTCCCAAAGTGCTGAGATTACAGGAGTGAGCCACCGTGCACGGCCTGATATCATTGATTGTAAAATGCATTCCAATTCCCAAGATGTTAAAATGTAATACACAGTGCACCTTAGAATCAATAAAATATGACAATATTCTGGTTTTAATTCTGCTCCTCATTGATTCTACGCTGCTCTCTGCATTTTCCCAGGGTTGCAAATTCACTTACCCAACTAAGGAGAAGAGAGTTGCTGTCTCCAGTTAACTGAGTCTACTGGTGGCAGATTCAGGACCTTGACTCAGTTACAAATTCAAGTTCTTGGTAGCGAAGTAAACACCAGATCTGGACACAGGTGCTTTTTACTTCCAGAATGATTTTGCCTGAGCAGCCATGAATACTAGAGTTGGAATAGTAGGGTTGGAACTTGTCTGCTGTATCAAGAGAGTCCCTCTGTGCCCACATCTTTGCCCTGGGATTTAGTTTCATAACAGTGTATCATGTGTTTTCTGGGTGACTTTCAAATTTCACCTTATGTCAATTTTAACTGAAACCTCTGTCAACTTTTTATCACCTGATTTGAGTGGGCAGACCCTACAAATACGTGCACACTCTCAGCCATACATACACACACCAGGCTAAGCTCTTTGCTGAAAGATTAGGATTCGTTGAACGAGTGCTCTTTGCAACACTCTTTATATTTTTGCCTATCTCATTGACCATTATTTTGTAATTATTACATTAAAGAAGTAAAAACAAGGATTTATCAAAGGTCTCAAGAGTGCATCCTAGAATCCAGGAACAGAACGTACATCCAGGGCTCCTGGGGAACTAGACAAGACATCCTTGGTTTCTCTGGGACTACATGTAGCTTGTCTCTGCTCTGCTCATGAAGTGTCTGACATCACCCCACCCTCCCCATGCCATCTTGTCTCTCTGGAGACAAGCACTCTCTGCCTCTACATGCCCACCATGGAAGATGGCTAGCCCATAGCCCAGGTGTCCTGAGGACACGCATGCCAAGTTCAAGTGACAACAGATACCACCATCTCCAATCAGGAGGAGGAATCTCACTTGACATTCATCTTCAGATCCATCTGAATCCATGAGAGTACAGTGATGGCATACAAATGCTTGCTTCCCAGAGAAGAACTATCCAAGAGAATTGTGGGCAGAGCGGGTCTCGCCAAAGGTGGCTGGTTGGCAGCAGTACAGCTTGGTGGTCAAGAGCATGGAGCCAAAACCAGACTGCCTGTGTCCAATGACTGTGTGCCCTTGAACAAGTAACTGAACTTCTGTGTGGTTCAGTTTCCTCACCTGTAACATAGTCAGACCTAAGGCATAGTGTCGTGTCCGAGATACCACACACAATACACAAAAAGTACAGGGCAGCCTGTGGTGTGGGAAGTGCTTAATAGCGGTTTGCCATTATTGCTATGAAGTCCGGATGCTTTAAAAGAAAAATTGATTCAAATCACCAAGCTCTGCTTGACTCTTATTCCCCAGATGTCCCCTCTTTCCACAGCTGGGGAAACCTGACTCCACTTGAAGGCTCAGTGGCACTCCAGGAGCTGAGAAAAAGCAGATCCTAATGAGCAGAAGGGATGTAAGGAGGTCTAATTTGGCTCTAACACACTGCTCCATCAGTGTTAACCTGCAGCACATAATGGGTTTGCAGTGCCGTGAGGCTTCAGTAGAATGTAAGCTCCAGAGAACAGGGCGTTGGTCTAATCATGGTAAGGTCCTGGCCCCTGATACAACGCCCTGACACATAGAGGGTGATGAATAAATATTTGCTGGCAGAATAAGGTAGGGATTTCCTCTAGATCAAACTTGTCCAACCCGCGGCCCATAGGTCAAATGCAGCCCAGGATGGCTTTGGATGTGGCCCAGGATGGCCCAGTATGGCTTTGAATGCAGCCCAACACAAATTCGTAAACTTTCTTAAAATCTATGAGTTTATTTTGCAATTTTTAAAAAAGCTCATCAGCTATTGTTAGTGTTAGCGTACTTTATGTGTGGCCCAAGACAATTCTTCTTTCAGTATGGCCCAGGCCGAAGCCAAAAGATTGGACACCCCTGCTCTAGATGGTGGACTGTCCCTGCTTAGCTGGGGATATCAACCTCTGCACCCCCTGTGAGGGTGGTACCTGAAGGCTTTGCCTAGGTTGAGTCCCCAGGGAGGAAGACAAGAGGAAAAAGGGGGGGTCCAGCTGGAGGCTTGAGGAGCCTCAGCCTTGGAGCCATGGGTTCCATTTGGGACATAGGTCTCTGCCATTGCTGCTCCCCCCACATCCTCTCTCCCTGGAGGTGCCTTCAGCATGATCCCCCTCAGAGGGCCTGAAACACAAACAGCCTAGGAGGAATAGAAGACAGCAGGAATCTTCCAGTCTAGAGTAGGGCAGGGATGGGTGTCCTTCTCCTTTTCTGGGTCCACAGCTGTGCAAAACAGTAACACTGCAGCACCACTGGCGTTTTTCTCCCTCCTCAAGTGGAAAATATTTATCCTGCCTAGAGCAGCTACAACACACACTGGTGTCCCATATCTGTGCCCAGGTCCCTATCTTACCACGCCATCCAGTCCCAGTCTCCCTTCCTGTCCTCTTGTTAGCAGAACTCCCGGGTACCAGGAAGCTTACCCCACCTCAGCCAGCGTGCCCCTCTGTGCCATCTTCTCAGTTTCCCTGAGGGGATACCTGTGGTGCCATCGCTCCAACCTTGCTGGTATTATTTCCTTGAGGCCTGGAAGTCTCTTGGCCTGCCCTGCTTAGCTGGAGCATCCCACAAGAGGATGCATACCTCACTCCCATGAGCCCCACCCCAGGATTTTCGTAGCTACTGTCAGGGACAAGTTGTAGGAAATGGGCCTCAAATGCTTTCCAGAAGCTTCCTTGCTCACTGCATGTAAAGCTTTAAAGCCCTCATTTAATCGTCTTCTTTCCACATTTTAAAAGTCAACACCCCTGAGATGGGGCGGTGGTTCGCACCTGTAATCCCAGTACTTTGGGAGGCTGAGGCAGATAGATCACTTGAGGCCAGGAGTTACAGACCAGCCAGGCCAACATGGCAAAACCCTGTCTCTACTAAAAATACAAAAATTAGCCAGGTGTGGTGGCTCATGTCCGTCATCCCAGTTACTCAGGAGGCTGAGGCATGAGAATTGCTTGAACCCAGGAGGCAGAGGTTGCAGAAATCTCGCCACTGCACTCTAGCCTGGGTGACAAACTGAGACTCTGTCTCAAAATAAAAAAAACAAAACACACAAAAATGAAAACAGACCCCAGGGAGGGAGTCTGGTTCCGCCCAGGAGGCTGTGCCCACAAGCTTCTGGCTAGTCTCGGCAAAACCTCCCCAGATCAATAGATAAGCCAAGAGGAGGAATCGGGTCAGAGAGAGTGGGAAGGCCAGGCTGGGGACAGGACAGGGACAGCCCATGCTTGAGGGACAATCAAGAAGAGGAGGTACCTGTCAAATTAGGCTTCAGGGTTTTAAAAGATTGTTATTTGTATTTTGCTATTATAAGATTACTATAACCTCACTACAGAAAATTTGGGAAACAAAAAAATGCCCGTAATCCAAGCTGAGCCAGTGTTGACACTTTAGAGGTTTCTTTCTAAACTTCTTATGGATATGCGTTATTTAATCAGACCATACATATAATTTTATATTCCATTTTTTCATTGATATCTAATCATGAGCTTGTCCCTGTTTTTAACTAACATTCATAACTGTTATTTAGACGTGCTGTGTTATATTCTACTCCAGGAAATGCTGGTGTCCATTTAATCTTTCCCCTGCTCGTCGATGTTTCAGTTGACACTTTTTCACTCTTCATTTGTGTAGCAAATCCCTAGATGAACATCTTTGTTCACTGGCTTTTTCTGCATTTAGGAATGCTTCCTTTGCTTGGCCTTCCAAAGCGGAATTTCTCGAAACATTGATGGCTCCTTGGGTCCACTGCCAAATGTTTTTTTTCCAAATAGGGCATCAGCAGTGCTGAGCAGGCCTTGGGTTAAAATCAGAGCTGGTGTCCAGGCTCGGTGGCTCATGCCTGTAATCCCAGCACTTTGGGAGGCCCAGGCAGGAGGATCACCTGAGATCAGGAGTTCAAGACTAGCCTGGCCAACATGGTAAAACCCCGTCTCTACTAAACATACAAAAAAAATTTAGCCGTACATGGTGGTGCATACCTGTAATCCCAGCTACTCAGGAGGCTGAGTCGGGAGAATTGCTTAAACCTGGGAGGTGGAGGTTGCAGTGAGCTGAGATCACACGCTGCACTCCAGCTTGGGCAACAGAGCAAGACTGCATCTCAAAAATAAAAATAAAATAAAATAAATCAAAACTATGGGAAACTGAGGCCAGAACAGCAAGGATCCTGTGTTCTCAGTACCTGAAACACTGCAGTAAAATTTCTCCGGAGCTAGGCTAAGAGGTCAGAAGATCTAGGAAGAGGATCTAGGGATGACTGGAAATGCCTGAATCGTGTGGAATCAGTGCCAAAAGAAAGTGAGTAATGAGTCTAGACATGTAATTGCCCACGTGCATATGGTGCCTCCAGCTGTACCACCCTGAACAGCTGATTGCTCAAGTGCTATACGGTAAAGACCAAGAGGTGGAAAATTACAGGCAAAGTACAGGTGAAGGCCAGGACCCCAGGGACATATTTTTTAAAGAAGCTCTGGCCGGGCGCGGTGCTCACTCCTGTAATCCCAGCACTTTGGTAGGCCAAGATGGGTGGATTGCCTGAGGTGAGGAGTTCAGGACCAGTCTGGCCAACACAGTGAAACCCCGTCTCTATTAAAAATACAAAAAAACTAGCCGGACCTGGTGACATGTGCCTGTAATCCCAGCTACTCGGGAGGCTGAGGCAGGGGAATTGCTTGAACCAGGGAGGTGGAGGTTGCGGTGAGCCAAGATCACACCACTGCCCTCCAGCCTGGGCAACAGAGTGAGACTCCGTCTGAAAAAAAAAAGGAAGAAGAAGAAGAAGAAGCTCTAATCTCCTGGGAGGTGTTATGGAAAGTTACTCAAAGGCAGAAACTGCCTCATCCCAGTGGTTTCTGAAAGCCACCCCACCCTGCACTTTGCCCAGGGAACCATATAAAAAGGGAGTTCCAGCATCCACTCCCTTCTTGGTTCCAAGCTGCCTCCCTCAGCCCATTCCTCCCACCTCATTCTATCTTGGATTTTATTTTTTCAGCTTCCAACCTGGACATTCTTTCACTATTAAAGGTGAAAATGACACGGTCCTCTTGCAGCTGCCATTGACTCCCCCAAACCATAACTGGTTCCACTGCCACCAGCTGGCCAGCTTTGGGTCACCTCTACTGATTCCTTCCATCTGCCCCCAAGACCACTGTTGTGCCCACCCCACAGGGCTCCCTCTCTGAGTGCTCTCCTCCTACTGTCTGGTTTCCAGCACTGCCCAGACCCTGCTGATGTCCAGACCTTCTTGCAGCCCAGACCTGTCTCCTGGGCCCCAGGCCCAGGTTTTGACTGATCATTAGACATTTCTACCCGGGTGTTCCAGGAGTCGGCTGAACCCAGTATCTTGCCTTTAGGCTGCACCACCTCCAGTCTAATGTCCTGTGAATGGCCCCACCACACACAGAGGCCTTGTGCCAGAAATCGGAAAACCTCCTAGAGGTGACCTTATTTCTTACTTCCATCCAGTAGGTCACCAAGGAGCTCTCAAATCCATTCCTTCCTTGCCACCCACCTCACTCCACAGCCCTCAAATGCATTCCCACATGTATCTTTTTACCTGCCTCACTGACCCGGGTCTTCCCTCTTCTACTCCCGGGTTCCCAGAGTGGTCCTTCTCAAACAGCACGTCAATCAGATCACATCTCTGTTTACGTAAAACTCTAACTGCCTCCTGGAACGAGGGGTACTGGGGATAACATTCCAAATTCATTGATTCACTCATTCAGGAAATATTTACTGAGGGCCTTCCATCTGACAGGCACCACACTAGCACTGGGAATCCGCTGGAAAATAGAGCAGACATGGGGAAGTGATATCCACTGATATTCAGAGTCATCTGTGAAGGACTGCCCCATGTACATCAAGTTTGATCCCTCACATCCCAGCCATATTCTCCACCGTGAAACTCACGACCCCGCAGCTCGCGAAGCATGGCGCTTCCCCACCCAGAACAAGCTGCTTCTCCAGCCCTGTTTATGCTTCCCCATTCTTTCTTTGGATAATCACTATTTGCTCTTCCCAACTCAACTGTATGCTCAGCTCCTCTCGAAAACTTTGCCAACACCCTTCCCCAGGCCGCTTCAGATCTACCTGCCCTTCCCCTATGCCACCAGCACCTGTGTTTACCTCCATAATTGTATTGACCACACAGTGTAGTGACAGTATTTACTCGCCTATATTCCCTTTCCCACCCACTTCCTACACACACACACACACACACACACACACACACACACATACACATATACATACATTTATGAGCCCCTTAAGATAAGGGCCTGGGTGTTTTTATCACCAGTGCCTAAAAATGACTAGCATATGGTCTGCATTTGGTAAATAAACCATATGAAAATAACATAGATCATTCTTATTGTTGAGTTAATAAAATATTTGTTGACTACATTTATTTATATAGTTCATTATAAATGCAAGTTAGTGTCTTGGTCACCTTGGATATATTTAATAAACTTTTGAGAGTAGCATGAAGTTCACTGGGCCAGTGCTTCCTAAACAGATTTTTATTGAATGCCTACTATGTGCCAGGCATCATTTTGGCACAGAGAATATGGCAGTGAAAAAAGTAAAGTCCCTCTACTCTTAAGGCTTGTATTTGAGTGGGAAAAGGCTGACTATAAACACATAAATAAATGGAAATCTCAGAGAGTGACAAATGCTATGAAGGAAACATCATAACGGGAGGAGGAGGCATTCTTGAAGGTGGGAGAACAGCCTCCACATTAGCTGGGGTGATTTGGGAAGCCCCCCCCCTTTTTTTTTTTTTTTTTAAAATATGGAGTCTTACTCTGTCACCCAGGCTGGAGTGCAGTGACACGATCCCAGCTCACCACAACCTCTGCCTCCTGGGTTCAAGCAATTCTCCTGCGTCAGCCTCCCAAGTAGCTGGGATTACAGGTGCCCACCACCACACCCAGCTAATTTTTGCAATCTTATTAGAAATGTTTTTATTAGAAATGGGATTTCACCAAGTTGACCAGGCCAATCTCGAATTCCTAACATCAAGTGATCAACCCACTTCGGCCTCCCGAAGTGCTGGGTTTACAGGCCTGAGCCACTGCACCTGGCCTGGGAAGACCCCCCTTAACCCCGACTTCCTCATCAGTGAGTTGGGAATGATGACAGTACTGAGGTGCTTGGAGACTTAGGAGGATTACATGAGAAAATATGAATACAGCACCAACACTTAATAAAAATTGTCCTTATTGCAGGGTTTTTGTTCTGTTTTGTTTTGTTTTTGAGACAGAGTCACGCTCTGTTGCCAGGCTGGAGTGCAGTGACGTGATCTCAGCTCTCTGCAACCTCCACCTTCTGCGTTCAAGCTATTCTCCTGCCTCAGCCTCCCAAATAGCTGGTACTACAGGTGCGTGCCACCATGCCCAGCTAATTTTTTGTGTTTTTAGCAGAGTCGGGGTTTCACCGTATTAGCAAGGATGGTCTCAATCTCCTGACCTCGTGATCCGCCCGCCTTGGCCTCCCAAAGTGCTGGGATTACAGGCGTGAGCCACCACGCCCAGCCTATTGAAGGGTTTTAAGCAAGGAAGAAAGATGATCTAATTCACACTCTTTTTTGAGGGGAGGGGGAGGGGGATGGGTTTTGAGACAGAATCTCACTCTGTTGCCCAGGCTGGAGTGCAGTGATGCAATCTTGGCTCACTGCAACCTCTGCCTCCTGGGTTCAAGCGATTCTCCTGCCTCAGCTTCCCGAGTAGCTAGGATTGCAGGCACACACCACCACGCCTGGCTAATTTTGTGTAATTTTAGTAGAGATGGGGTTTCACCATGTTGCCCAGGCTGGTCTCAAACTCCTGTCTCGAACTCCTGTCAAACGATCCACCCGCTAAGCCTCCCAAAGTGCTGGGATTACAGGTGTGAGCCACTGTGCCTGGTCCCTAATTTACACTCTTAAAGGAGCATGCCAACTGCAGATGGAGAATGAATGGCAGGGGTGGTAGGAGAGGGAGGCCACCCCGCAGGCTGTGGCGATGGAAAGAATGATGAAGTTTCTAACTTTCTGTTTCTAGAAGCTGATCTAGTCAAGTATCAGAGATTTACCGACATGTGCCCCTGGAAAGGCCAACTTTAGAAGATGATCTCTTGGTTATGAAGAGCACATTTGTGCCTGATGGAATATGTGAAAACATGCCTGTATTTCCTGCCACACACATGTCCTGCATCAAGTTCTACTGTGATCATCACACCTGGGCCATTGTTCACATCTGCTTCTAAAATGACTGGTACCACTGCACCTGGGCTGTCTTCTTGGGGTTTCATTTTCATCACTAAGTCTATTAAATTCCTCCTTAAGGTTTCATGAGTATTTCCCCTGCGGTTTCCCAGAGTCCTACAAGCTGCTCAGCCATTGTTATCTTTTGAGACTTTTAAAAGCTTTGATTAACTTAGTAAATAACAACACATACAAATTTTTTTTTTTGAGACAGGGTCTGACTTTGTCACTCAGACTGGAGTACAGTGGTGCAATCTAGGCTCACTGCAACCTCGACCTCCTGGGCTCACGCAATCCTCCCACCTCAGCCCCCCCCCACCCCTCACAAGTAGCTGAAACAACAGACATGCACCACCATGCTCAGTTAATTTTTGTTTTATTTTTAGTAGAGGTGGAGTTTTGCCATGTTGCCCAGGCTGGTCTTGAACTCCCAAACATAAGCAATCTGCCTGCTTCAGCCTCCCAAAGGGCTAAGATTACAGGCGTGAGCCAATGCACCTGGCCTAAACACATACAATTCTAAACACTCAGAAATGCACACATTCTTATAAACATGATCTACCCAGCACCTGTTCATGGTGAAGATTTCGAATGTTATTGGAGTGAGCTTTTCATGTGATCATCAAATGTTGGTCCACTCAGTGGCTGGACTGAAACACGAAAGCTCCCAACAGCTCTGCCTTAGGAAACACAATAATGTATATGTTTGTTGAATGAATGAGTGATTGAACAAATTCTTAAAACTTATGGCAACCCCAAAACTGGAAGTAGGAAAGAAATGTTCAGGGAACATTCTAGATGAAGCTGCTCAATACCATCTCCATTGTGATCTTGGGGAGCTTGGCTCAAAATTCTAGGTTTGGTCATCTCTGCTTCCTTCCCTCCCCTCTTTCCTCTCTTCCTCCTTTCTTTCTTCTTCTCTTGTTTGTTTATTTTTAGTTATACCAATCATACAGATAGCCCCCTCAACAAATACTCAGTCCCCTTTCTAGAAGTAATCAGTTTTTAGATTGGATATATGCCTCTGAAATTAATTCTATGTACTTCTATGCATGAATGACTGTGCTGTGTATGTAAACATGTATAGCATTGTTTTGATATATATGTATTGCATTGTGTGCACCATTCTGCAAACTGTTTTATTTTCTCAATGGTAACAGTACAGCTTCAAAAACTCTCCAAGTCACTATGTATAAATCTACTTCATGTTTAAAGACTGCTACTCAGCATTTCATAATTTACTGTACTTTGTATATGTAGCCATTCTCTTTTTTCTTTTTATAATTGTGTGTGTGCATATGTTTGTGTGTGTGTATGTCTGTGTGTGTGTATGTGTGTGTGAGAGAGAAAACAAATATAGAACAGGGAAAAAAGATTTATCGCTCAATGGTTTATCCCAAAGTGAACATCCATCTAACCCTATTGGAGAAATAAAATATTGCCAGCATTCCAGAAACCCCCTCTGTATTCCGATCACCATACCATCCCTCTCTGATTAAAGTAGCCACTACCCTGATTTTTATGGAAGTCACTTCCCTGATTTTTTAAAAGATACTTTTACCACCAAAACTTGTATTCTTAAATATTATAGTTTAGTTTTGCTTTTTGAATTTCATATAAATGGAATCTTTCAGTACACCTTCTTTTGTGCTTGGTTTCTTTCAGTCAAAATTATTTTTGGAGATTTCTCCATGTTGCTCCATGCAGCCAAGGTTCATTTGTTTTCATTGCTACTGTATTTTATTCAGCAAATACACCACAATTTATTTATCCATCCTACTGTTAAGGACAATTGGGCTGTGTAAAGTTTGAGGTTGCTGGGAACAGCTCTGCTTTGACCATTCTTGTACATGTTTCTTGGTGCATGCCCATATACATGCATTTCTATTGGGCGTATATCTAGGAGTGGAATTGTTGGGTCATAATATACTCATATCTTCTACCTTAATAGAGAATGCTAAACTGTTTTTTCAAAGTGGCTGTAGCAATTTATTCTCTTACCAGCCATGTATGAGAATTCCCTTGGCTTTACATCCTCACCAACAGTTATTACTATCAGTCTTTTTAATTGTAACCATTATGATGGATGCGTAGTTGAATCTCTTTGAACCTATAAGTTCTCTGATTTCTGATTTATAGGTTTATTAATCTGGATAGCCTGTTTTATGAAGTACCCATCCCGGTGTCTTGTCCCCTTTTTTGCTGGGTTATCTTATTCTTATTGGCTTGTAAGAGGTGTGTGTGTGTGTGTGTGAATTCTGAATAGTTGCTTACCTTTTCATCTCTTACTGTTATCTTTTCATGAACAAAAATTCTTAATTTTAGTGAAACGTAATTTATTGCTTTTTTAATAGTTAATATATTTTGAGCCCTGTTTAAGAAGTCTTTCTGTACACTAGAGTAGGAATATATTATACTACACTATCAACTAGAAGTTTTATTTTACCTTTCACATTTAGATCTGCAATTCACCTGAAATTGAATTTTATGTGTGGTGTGAGATAAGGATCAAGTTTAATTTTTTTCCATATGGATATCCAGTTGTCCCAGCACTATTTATTAAAGAAAACTTTGTGAAATATCAAGTGTCAAAATATGCGTGAGTCTATTTCTAGATTTTTCCCTTCTGTTTGATTGATCCATTTATCTACCAACGCACATAGATATATATACATTATGTAAATGGCTGTGGTTTTATGATAATCTGATATCCAGTAGAGCAAACCCTTCCATCTTGTTATTCTTCTAAAGAGTGTTTTGCTATTTTGGGCCCTTTGAATTTTTATACCTGTATGTTCTTTTGGATATTTTACATATTATGATATCATCTATGAATAATGAGTTTTATATTTTCCTTCCCACTTCATATATCTTTCATTTCATTTTATTGCTTTTCTTCATTTGTCTAGGAGATTCAATACAATGTTTAATAGGAATGAGAGTGGACATCTGTATCTTATTCTCATTTTCAAAGAGAAACCTGTCAACATTTCACCATATGTTTGCCATAGGTTTCTTTCCCCCTAGATAACCTTTATAAGATTAAGAAAGTTCTCTTCCATTAAGAATATTTTTTGTGAATGACAAATTTCATCAAAAGCTTTTTCTGCATCTCTGGGATAGTAATAGTTTTCTTTATTTTGTTAATATACTGAATTGCATTGATTAATTTTCTAAAGGTATTCTTGGAACAAATTTTATTTGGTCATGATATTATCTTTTACATAGCTAGATTTGGTTGGCTAGTGTTGTTTGGGATTTTTGCTTGTATGTGCTAGAGTCTGATTGTCTTGAATTTTCCTCTCTTGTAATATCTTTGGCAAGGTTACGCTTTCTTCATATGGCAGGTTCTGGATCATTTATTTTTTTTCTATTTTCTGGGGTATAAGACTGGTGTTATTTCTTCCCTAAATGTTTATTGTACTTTGTTACTGAAGACTTCAGGGCCTAGTTTTTTTGTTTTTTGTTTTCTTTCTTTTTTTTTTTTTTTTGAGAGGTTTTAATAATTAATTTAATTTCTCTACCAATTATTCAGATAGTCTGTTTTTCTTAAATCTATTTTGATAAGTATTGAGTTTTTCAAGGAACGTCCCATTTCATTTTTGCATAAAGTTTCATGATCTCTGCACTCCAGCCTGGGCAACAGAGCGAGACTCTGTCTCAAAAAATAATAATAAATAATTAAATTGTGTGGTTAGGCGTGGTGACTCACGCCCGTAATCCCAGCACTTTGGGAAGCCAAGGCAGGTGGATCACTTGAGGTCAGGAGTTCAAGACCAGCCTGCCCAACATGGTGAAATCCCGTCTCTACTAAAAATACAAAAATTAGCTGGGCGTGGTGGTGCATGCCTGTAATCCCAGCTACTTGGGAGGCTGAGGTAGGAGAATTGCTTGAACCCAGGTGGAGGTTGCAGTGAGCTGAGATCATGCCACTGCACTCCAGCCTGGGCAACAGAGCGAGACTGTGTCTAAAAAAAAAAAAAAAAAAAAATAGAGTGTTAATATATGTACATAGTAAAAGTGAAACTATGAAGTTACAGTGTATTTATAAAAACTGTAGAGAAGGAAACAAGAAAATGAAATTAAAATAGAGAAGAAAACTACTTTTAGCAGGACCTAAGAAAAACCCCACCTTTTGCTACAAAGTCTGATGAATATTGTCCAGATACAGTGCAACATGCACTAACTTGAAGACAACTCCAGGAGCCCCTATACAATTCTACGGTGAACAAGTCTAGTGCAATGGGACAGGTAAACCGATTTGGAGAGCCACTGGAAATAGAAAAACATAAAGACGTTGGGAATACTGCAGAAAACATGAGGAAACTTTCAAAAATTCCTGGTTTTCATCCTTATTTATTTTTCCGAAGATTTTACATTCAAAATGCAACTTGCTATGCACATGGAGAATATCTCTCAGAAAAAAAATTCTAAAGTACATCAAAGTGACTTCAATGAGGGCACTGAATAGCAAAATGAACACTTCTGAAATTCAATGTACAAATAACTTTTAAAAATTCTCCAAAATTGCAAACCAAAGAAATAGACATTTTAAGACTAAGATATGAGACATGAGGCATAATCTAAGAGAGTCAGCCACTTAAGTGAGTTTCAGTAGACAATAATGTCACTTGGAAGAGAAGCCATAATGCAAAAAATAATAAAAGAAAGTTTCCTTTCACTAAAGGAAACATCAAAAGGACCCACCAAACACTAGGCAGGAATACTAAAGAAGACAGCCAATAAAACATGTCGTGGTGAAATTCCTCAATCTTGAAGATGAAGAGAAAGTTCTATACACTTCCAAACAAAAACAAAGGACTACGTATTGAGAACAACATTGACCAAACTTCCCAGTCAAACTGTGATTCATGTGTGATTGTAAAAGGGAGACAGGTTTGGACACATAAGATGAAGATCACATGTTTCTTCTGAAGAAGTTACTTAAACTTCTGAAAAGTTCTGAAGTTACTGAAGTTAAAGTTCAGAAGTTAAACTTCTTCTAAAGAAGATTACATATAAAGATGAAGACCCCATGTTTCTTCTGAAGAAGTTACTTAAAGAGTAATCCAATAGAAATGCATCAGAGTAAGAATAACCAGAAAGGGAAGGTTTTGTGTATTCTAAATATAATATTAGGTTGGTGCAAAAGTAATGGCAAAAACCATTATTTTAATGGCAAAAACTGCACTTACTTTTGCACCAACCTGATAGCTAACATTTATTGAGCATTTACTATGGATCAAGCATGTGATAATCAAAGGAAAAGACTTGGAATACAGGAAAGTAGAACATTCATTATTTTTTACCCTTTCTAAGAGTAACCAAATAATAAAAGAAGAAACAGAATGAAGACATCAAGGAAAAAAGTCTAGTGTGTAATTGTAGTAATAATAGCCAACATTTATTGTGGATTTACTCTGATTCAAGTACTATTCTGAACAACTCTAGATATAGTATCTCATTTAATCACTCCAGTATCACCTTGGAGTAGGTACTATTTTTATCCCTATTACACAGATTAGAAAACTTAGATATAAGAATAATTTGGCCAGATGCAGTGGCCCATGCCTGTAATCCCAGCACTTTGGGAGGCTGAGGTGGGTGGATCACCTGAGGTGAGGAGTTTGAGACCAGCCTGGCCAATATGACAAAACCCCATCTCTATTGAAAGTACAAAAATTAGCCAGGTGGTGGTGTGTGCCTGTACTCCCAGCTACTTGGGAGGCTGAGGCAGGAGAATTGCTTGAACCTAGGAGGCGGAGGTTGCAGTGAGCTGAGATCGCACCACTGCACTCCAGCCTGGGCCACACAGCAAGACTCTGTCTCAAAACAAACAAACAAACAAAGAAAAACAATAGGAAGACCAGTGTGGCTGGAGTGAAGATAATCCAAAGAAAACAGTGAGAAGTTAAATGAGAGTGGTGCCCAGGAACCAGATCGCCTAAGGTCTGCAGACCCCGTGTGATAAGAAACTATAGTAAGGATCACTTGGTCTTCAATTAGGAGACAAGATTATAGGGAGGTAAGAAGGAAAGAATCAAGACTGGTTAAGAGCCTACTGTGGTATTCCACGGAGGTTGCCATCAGCCGAAATTGTGCCATTGCACTCCAGCCTGGGCAACAAAACTGAAAATCCGTCTTAAAAAAAAAAAAAAAAAAAAAAAAGAGCCTACTGTGGTATTCCAGAAGTGTGGTGGTGCTCTGGGCCAGGACAGTATTCGTGAGGAACTGGAGATGTACTCTGAAGGTAGAACCAACAGGATTGAATTTGGGAAGCATGAGAGAAAGAGAGGATTCAAGTTTGATTTTAAAGTTTTCGACCTGAGTAACTGGATGCATAGGTGCCATTCACAAAGATGGAGAATGCTGGAGGAAGATCAAGTCTGGGGACAGAATCAAGAGTTTGATTTTGAACATGTTATGTTTGAGATGCCTATTGGACATCCAAGTGAACATATCAAGTTGACAGGTGGAATTTAGGAGAGAGGTTAACACTGGAGATATAAATTTGAGAATTATCTGCAAAGGGTGGTGGTCAAGGCCATGGGACCAGATGAGATCACCCAAGGTGTCAGATAACTGAAAAGAGAACCAGTGTGAGGACTCAGTGTTGGGCACGCCAATATTTAGGGGTGACGAACAGGAGGACAACCAAGCAAAAGAGAATGAGAGGGAGCCTCCAAGAGGTAAAAGAACACTGAGATTATGCGATATCACAGAAGCTACAGAAGTGGCTTTAAGAAACCAATACAAAAACCTCATTGACAGAGTAGTTGTACCATTTAATTTAAAATTGTTTAAACGAGGCTTAAAATAGAAGACATAATGTTTTTAAAAGTCCTAAACAGTCTGAGAGGTAGTTTGAGGTAGTAGTTAAGAGCTTGGGAAAAATAAGATAATGCTTATAAAACAAACATGATACATGGTACTTAACATTCAACAAGTAATAATTACAGATTCTTTTCATCATCATCATCATCAACAAAATCTAGATTGTAGAGAGGTGACTAGGAGAATGAAAGCATGTTAAGTTTCTTGTGTTGCAGAGATGATAGAAGGGAAGGAGGGTTACATATGCTGTTTCAACCTTGATGTCAATAGAGAAATGTAGATTAAAATAGATTTGTTAAAAATTTAATAATATCTGGGCCGGGCGCGGTGGCTCAAGCCTGTAATCCCAGCACTTTGGGAGGCCGAGACGGGCGGATCACGAGGTCAGGAGATCGAGACCATCCTGGCTAACACAGTGAAACCCCATCTCTACTAAAAAAATACAAAAAAAAACTAGCCGGGCGAGGTGGTGGGCGCCTGTAGTCCCAGCTACTCGGGAGGCTGAGGCAGGAGAATGGCGTAGACCCGGGAGGCGGAGCTGGCAGTGAGCTGAGATCCGGCCACTGCACTCCAGCCTGGGCGACAGAGCAAGACTCTGTCTCAAAACAAAAAACAAAAAAAAAAAAAAAAAAAATTAATAATATCTGATAGAATATATTGTCTTTTATTTAAAAAATACTTCATATTAAAAATTCAGATAGAGTCATATACTGTAAAATTCACCTTTTAAAGTTTACGATTTAATACATTTTAATATATTCACCAAGTTGTACAAGCATTATCATTATCTCATTTTAATCGCCACAGAAAGAACCTCCACACCCATTAGCAGTCATCTCCCATTTTCTTCTCTCCCCACGCCCAGGTCCTGGCAGCCACAAATCTTTCTGTATCTATGGATTTGCCTCTTCTAGACATTTTATATACAATAGTTCCCCTGTTATCCACGCTTTCCATTTTCTGTGGTTTCAGTTACCCATGGTCAATCATGATCAGAAAATATTAAGTAGAAAATTCCAGAAGTACAGAATTCATACACTTTACATTGCATACCATTCTGAGTAGCATGATTAAATTTTGCACTGTCACCCCTGGGACGTGAATCATCCTTGGTCCGGCATATCCATACTGCATACACTACCTGCTTGTTAGTGACTTAGTAGCCATCTTGGTTATCAGATTGAAAAACATCGTGTACATAGGGTTAGGTACTATGTGTAGTTCCAGGCATCCAGTGGGGGTCTTGGAATGCAGAAAAGGGGCGAGGGGCTACTGTAAATGGAATCATACAGTATGTGGCTGCTGATGTCTGGCTTCTTTAATTTAGCACAATGTTTTTAAGGTGCATTCCTGTTGTATCATGAATCAGTATTTCATTCCTTTTTATGGCTGAAAAATGTTCCATTAGATAGGTACACCACCTTTTGTTTGTCAGTTCACTAGTTGATGAACATTTGGATTGTTTTTATTTTCTAGCTATTATGAATAATGTAGCTATGAACATTCACATACAAGGTTTCTTGTGGGCAAATGTCATTTCTTTTGAGTGTGTCCCTAGGAGTGGAACAACTGAGTCATATGAAAACTCTATGTTTAACTTTTTGAGGAACTGTCAAACTCTTTTCCAAAGCAGCTGCACAGTTTTCTATTCCTACTAGTAATGTATGGAGGGTTCAGCTTCTCCATATCTTTGGCAACACTTGTTATTGACTGTCTTTGATTATAGCCATTCTAGTGAATGTGACGTGATATCTCACTGTGGTTTTAACTTCCATGTCCCTATGACTAATGATATTGAGCATCTATTCATGTGCTCGTTAGCCATTTGTATATCTTTACTGGAAAAATATGTATTCAACTATCATGTCCACTTTTAAACTGGGTTGTCTTTTTATTGTTAAGTTGTAATAGTCCTTTATATTCTAAAGGGAAGGAGAAAACGCTTCCCCCATCACCCTCTGAAGGTTTGCTGAAAATAAACTGACAAAGGCAGATTAATAGAAGAAAAAGGCATACAGATGTATTTTAACACAGCACAGTGGAATTGCAGGAGAATAATTACCCAGTAACCAAAAGGGATACAAATGCTTATATATCCTTCTTCATAGAGAAAAAAAACACAGGGAAATGTGGATGATTTGAGGGATAGTAAATGATTTTTAGGAGAAATGAATGGGCCTAATGCTCAGGCAATGGTTAGTAAATAGTTTTCTTTGGAAATTTAATGGGACAGAGAGCAGACAGTGGTTTGGGACAAAGTTCGTCTGGTGTTTAATTTTCAGTCTCTTCCTCCGTGTTATGAGTTTTAATCTTCTCTAGTTAAATTTCAGGGAAGGCAATTGTGTTTCTCTTCAGTAGGTTCAGTTTCTAGGTAGATAAGGGAAATTCAGTGAACAACTACATTCTGTGCTTTGACAGAGACAGAGGATTAATGAGGTGCAGGGACCAGGGAGGTCAGAGAGACCTTGAGAGCTGCTCCATGTCAAAGTGCCCTGTTTGGGGGTAATGTTTTCTGAGCCCCAATAATATATTTTGGATACTAGACCCTTATCAGATATGTGATTCAACAATATTTTCTCCCACTCTGAGACTTGTCTTTTTCCTTTCTTGATCGTGTACTTCGAAGCACAAATTTTTAAAATTTTGATGAGGTCCAATGTATCTATTTTTTCTTTGATTGCTTATGCTTTTAGTGTCATAGCCAAGAAACTTGCTTAATTAAAGGTAATGATGATTTACATCTCTGCTCTCTCCTAAGCGTCTTACAGCAAAGTCTTTGATCCATTTTGAGTTAAATTTTGTATATGGTGTAAGGTAAGGGGTCCAATTTCTTCTTTTGTGCATGTGGATATCCAGTTATCTCAGCACCATTTGTTGAAAAGACTATTTTTCCCCCCATTGAATGTCTTGGCACTATTGTTGAAAATCAATTGACTATAAATGTATGGGTTTATTTATGGACTCTTAGTTCTATTCCATTGTCTATGTCTATCCTTAGGTCAGAACCGCACAGTCTTGATTACTGTAGCTTATGTTTTCAAATTGGGAAATGTGAGTCCTCCAACTTTGTTATTCTTTTTCAGGATTGTTTTAGCTATTATGGATCCCTTGCATTTATATAGGAATTTTAGAATCAGCTTCTCAATTTCTAAAACAAAACAAAACAAAACAAAACCCAGCATCTGGAATTTTTATAGCGATTTCAATTTGGAGAAAATTGTCATCTTCCAGTCCATGAACACAGGAATGTCTTTCCATTTATGTAGATCTTCTTTAATTTCTTTCACCAATGTTTGATAGTTTTCAGTTAAAAGTCTTACACTTCTTTCATTAAATTTATTCCTAAACATTTTTGGATGCTAAGTGGAATTGTTTTCTTAATTTCATTTTTGTGTTGTTCACTGCTAGCTTACAGAAATAAAATTGATTTTCGTATATTGATCTTGTGTTTTGTGGATTCCTTAGGATTTTCTGTATATGAGACATTTTTCCCCATATAAGCCATAGTTGCCTTCAGTTTTTTGGGGGTTTTTAAAAAACATATTTAACAGAGCTGATTTAAGTCTTTGTATAGAAAACCCAATGTCTGTGCCCTCTTGGGGACAGTTTCTATTGAGGGTCTTTTTCCCTGCATATGAGACAGACTCTCTTGTTTCTTGGCATGTTTCATAATTTTTGGTAAAAACTAGACATTTAAAACGATATAACATAGCAACTCCAGAAATCAGATTTTGCCCTGGGTTTGTTGTTGTTACTGTTTAATTGGTATTGTTTGGTTGGAGGGTTGATGACGTTCCTGAACTAATTCTATAAAGGGTATATTCTTTGTTTTGTGTGGCCAGTGAAGTCTCTGACCAGTTAGCTTAGTGGTCATTTAGTGATTCAGCAAAGATTTCCTTAGATGGCCAGAACCAATAAGACTCTCAGTCTTTGCCAAGAACTTCTGTGTGTGTTTCCTTCAGCATCCAGTCAAGCACCTTACAGCTCCATCTTAGCCTTCACTTCCTGCTTGAGCAGAGGCTCAAGGCTGGCCAGAGGTGAGAGTTAGGGTCTTCCTGGATATTTCCTGGGCACACACAAGCACTGGGTGTCCACACAGTCCTACACATTTGTATGGCTTTCTATATTCCCAGGAAGATTGTTAGAACTTTTTAAAGCCCGCACTCCCTCCAAGGACATCCCATTCCTCTGCTTTTTCTTGTACATTTTTTGGTGAGCCCATTTTCTATCCCGCTTGTTATCCACTACCTCAGTCAGCTGTGAGGTTCAATAATTGACCCTACTCTCAAGGCTGCTTTTATTTGTGCTGGATGAGCTCTAAGTCAGCTTAAATAAAACCAGCCTTGCAAGTAGTGTGACCAGAGAGGTCAAATAATGACAATTCTCTGAGAATGGGCCTTGAGGAGCTCTACGCCCTTCCAGTGACTGCTGGGCTTTGCCTGTGGTCACAGGTTGTTTTGCAGGCTGTTGGATTTCAAGGCTAATGTGGTGCTGGGGAGGGTGGACATGGGAATACGGCAAGTTAAAGTGCCACAAAGCTCCCTGTTCTCACCAAGATTCTGCTGTTTTCTTAAATAAATGTTTCCCAGACTGCTGCAAGCCTTTGGTTAATTTCCAAAGTTCTGAAAACATTGATTCTGACATTTTTTGATAACATTCTTATTGCTTTTATGGAGGAGGGACTTTTCGGAGATCCTTATTTGCCATTTTGGCTGATGTCCTAGAATACAATTTTAATGGAAACTTTCAACCCTCTAGAAGTGCACCGTGTAGTGTAGCAGCCACTACTAGTACATGTGGCTTTCAAACCCTTGAAATGTGGCTGGTGTGAGCTAAGATATGCTCTAAGTGTAAAACACACACTGGCTTTCAAAATACAAAATATATATATATATATCTCCATATATATAATATATATACATATAATATATATCCACATATAATATATATACATATAATATATATAGCCATAATTTTTACTCTGAATATATTTTGAAATGATAATATTCTGGTTATATTAGATCCAGTAAAATGTATGGTTAAAATTAATCTGGGACCTGACGCAGTAGCTCCCACTGTATCCTAGCACTTTGGGAAGTTGAGGCAGGAGGATTGCTCGAGCCCAGGAATTCGAGACCAGCCTAGGAAACATAGTGAGACCCTGTCTCTATAAAATAATAACAATGAATTTTTTAAAACTAATTTTGCTTCTTTAAACCTTTTTTAATGTGTGTGGTAAGCAGGATTCTAAGATGATCCCCAATGAGTCATGCCTTCATGGCTGCTAGAAAAGTTTAAATCACAAATGTGGTCGTGATATATTTCTACTGGACAGGGTTGATCCAGGGGGAAAAAAATACAAAGCAAACTATTAATCTGTTAAAATGAAACAAAATTAAATCCATTAAAAATTAGAAAGAAACAACAAGCAAGAATAAGAAACAGAAAATATCAAACATGATTATAGGAATGAGATTAAACATATTGTTTGTTAGATTCCATACAGTGTGGAATGCTTGAAGATGTCAACACGATGAGCATTGTGTTAGACTGATTCCTGGGGAACATCTGAGTTGGAGGTTTGCAGGCTGGCGTTTTACTGGGAAAGGCCTTCAGGTACAATAAATACCTGAGGGAATGAGGGCACCAAGAGGGGACAGAAAGAGAAATCAAACTGAGATGCATGTGGAACGGGGCGGGGGGGGGTCTCAGCTGATCCCACAGGAAACACAGGAAACTCTGGAGCTGAGGAGCTTTTCAGAGGGAAGACTGAGCCTCTGTACTCCACATTGGCCAAATCTTGGATGTGAATTGTCCTCTGGAGAGAAGGTGTAACCTGGCCAATGGCAAATCCTGAGAAAGGGCTTAGCTGTGACCCATCGCCAGTCAGCTTCCTGATAGCCGGGGAATGAGTGCCTTCACTCTGAAGCAGCATCTTGCAGCACACCACGTCATCTGCTACAGAAGTTGTCTGCCATATAGTAAGTGAAAAGAAGCAGATTGTAGACACTATATGGTAAGCATTAAAATATAGGTTGATATTTAGGCATTAGAAAGGCCAGAAAAGGAGCACATGAAATCATTAATGAAGGTTCCCTTGGGGAGGATGAGGGGAAGGTTAGTGGTGGCTGAGATGGAGAAGAATATATCACATCAGGTGTTCAAATATTTTATATTGATCACATATTACCGGGAAAATAAATTACTGAAACTAATGTGAGGTTTCCAGTATGGGCATGCCTATGGTGATCAACTGTGGGTTCAGGATTGAAAACCTCAGAATTAGAATTGCTTTCTGAATTTTGCCTTCAATGTTTCCCTAGACTCTACAAATAGACAACAACCCCGGGCAGTTCTGACATTCATGAGAATTATGCCGCCATCACTAAATTCCTCCTGGGCCCGATGGCATCTGCCTCATTGTACAAACTTCATCTTTTTAAAGTCACATATCTACTTATTTTATCTGGTTGAGTTATTCCAGTAACTTTCTTGGCACCGGAAAAAGAGATAGCAAATATTAATTCTGCTCTTTTTATCATGTCAACGGAGTTTCTTCTCAACACTTGGTTTTCTCAGTCACCTAAACAAAAATAGCAGTTAGGGCCTCCTTTCATCCTGAAAGAGTCATGGGGAATTTTCCAGGGAAAGGAAGGCATGGCATCTGCCACCCCCTTGTTGGGAGAGGATTTGTTTTAATTGTCCCATAATCTGGGGTGTCAACTACTCAGCAATCAGTGTAATAACAGAAACTAACCAATTAGAATGGACACGAGCCCTTGGGGAGGTTGGAAGGTATCCAGGCAGTGGGTATTTGACAACCAGTATGAAAGTAGTTTAATATTTTAACTGGTCAAGATGTACCTGCCAAACACCAGTGCAAATGCAGGCACATGGTAGGTGAGAGAATGGGTTGATGAAGCTCATTGAGTGAACGAATGGCTCCAAATTGGCCTAAAACTCCACCATACTTAACCTCTGGAACATGTCGGCTGGATAGGAAAGCACGCCACGAATTCATCTGGTTCTGACTCGCCCACTTCTTCCCATGACCCAGCCTGAGTCACCGGCATCTGTAGGTTTATCACAGCACTCCACTCCAGGAAAGACAAAGGTACACAAAACAGAGGAACAGCCATCTCCCCTTGATTGAAAGTCCGTGTGTGTTCCAGTCTTCTCCAGAACACCAAGAGTGGGAGGCAGGAAAAGGATGGTGGGTTTTTTATTACACTTTGAAATGCCACCAGACTTGTGGTAAATTGAAACATTGTTTTAAGGAATTATAGGTATTTCCAGGCAGGAGAAATATGAGCTCCATTCGATCACAGTAATGTTGACTTTAACTAGGCTTCCTTGGGCAGAAATCTAAAATCAACATGGACAAATGGATGCTCTAAAACATCTAACTGTGGGCAGGGTACTGAAGATTTGTCCATGCCTCTGCTTTTTTATTTAAATGTGAAAAATTACACAAGTCACATTTTTCTCTCTCATTTGACCTCTGCCCTTAGTCCCCCCTCACAGCCTAAATCAGGTGATGAGACTCTCCAAGGTCCAAACTCTCTACTAGGTCCAACCTCCCCGCTGGTTACAACCTTCCCACTGGGTACCAGTCTCCCAGAGTGCAGCAAACTCCCTACTGGGTACCAAACTCCCCACTGGGTACAACCTCCCCCTGGGTGCCACCTCCCCACTGGTACCAATCTCCCCAGGAGGGTACAACCACCCCCCCGGGGAAAACCTTCCTCTGAAACCAGTCTCTCCAATGGGTACAACCTTCCCCTGGGGTAAACCTTCCTCCTGGTACCAATCTTTCCAATGGGTACAACCTTCCCCTGGGGAAAACCTTCCCCCTGGTATCAGTCTCTCCAATGGGTACAACCTTCCTCCTGGGTAAAACTTTCCCCCTGGTACCAATCTTTCCAATGGGTACAACCTCCCCACTGGATACAACCTCCCCAGTGGGTGCCAATCTCCCCAGTAAGTACTAATTTTCCCACTGGGTACCGTCATCCTCCCCGGATACCAACGTCCCTGCTGAGCACACCCTCCCCCTTGGGCGCAGCCTCCCCACTGGGTACCATCCTCCTTCCTAACAACCTCCTCACCGAGTCCCCACCTCGTCAGTGGGACTTCCACCTCCACATTAGTACAACCACCTCTCTGTATACCACCCACCTTGCTGGGTGCTAATCTCACTGGGTACCATTTTCTGCTAAAGACGAGTACTCTCATGTTGCCTGAATGAGTGTTACCCTCCCAACCAACAGCAAGAATCACCTGTATCTATAAGCCCATCGACAGTTGACAAAGCACCTTCATTCTCGTGTTCCCCTTTGACCTTTGATCCTCACCACTGCCTGGGATTCATATTCATACTCTTACCATTTTACTGAAATACCCTGTTCTTTTCATGATGCTATGCTGCACCATGGTACCCATGGGGTGTTGACATCTGTGCAAACTGGCTCAACCTGAGAGGACAAGCCCATGCCCATACCCCCTGCTGCTGTCATATCCCGGAACCACAGGGTTCAGGGTCTCTGGGTGCCTAGCTTGGAAGGCGATGGGGAAATGTAGGCGCTTGAAAGAAGTTGCACTGCTGTTTCTCTACCTACCTTCCAAGTATGGTGACAAGAGAAAGCGGTGATGTAGTTCGAGCATGTATTGTCATGCCTGGCACAACAAATGTCTGGGGCTGGTATGAGTCCAATACAGAAGGACACCTGGGAGAAAAGCCTCCTTTACACCCAGGGCAGCACTTTCATGCCAAGGTGGGTTAACTGAGTAGTTCCACCTCTTGCTTGGCATGAAGGCTGAGGGCTTGTCCAAATAATTTCTTTTGCAAAGTAATGCACTGAGCCTCCCATGATGTCTCCATGTCTGTGCAAACTCTTTCTAAACCTGCAGAGGACCAGGCATGTGCCTATACCGCATACTGTGCCCACATTCCAGAGCTCTTACATCTGCACAGCAGGGAGAGGACTTGTACCACCGTGTGCAAAGAGGGCTCCCAGGCCAACATCCGGCCAGGCCTGGCATGGGAACCCGTTCAGTCACTGCGAAAGACGCTGTCATTGAGCTCGACTTCAGGACTCACAAATGGATGGGTCCAGCCCCACTGATCTTGTACAAGACAACAGTCCTTGGCTTCAAAGGACCACTGGAGTCTTTAGTTTCCAGCACTCTCAGTGTGGCTAGTGGTCCACGAGAGTACATCAGGATTTCCATACAGGCTCAGTAGTTTCAGATGATGTCCACAATATAACACAGCTCATATGGAAGGAGGTGTGCTTGGTGAGCTATGCAAGGTATTACTACACAGGTATTATAAACGGAAGGAGATGAGAGGAGCTGATACGCCATTTTGTTTTGAGATATCTATGATCTGAACAAGTTTGAGAAGTTTGAGGGGTAAGGGGGACAAACCAGCTGATTTCCAGATTCCAGACCCTCTTTCAGGGGTCAAAGCTTGGCTCACCAAAATAGCATCTGGAAAACAACCATCTCTTTGTTCTTGAGCTTAACCTCAGAAGACTTCTGGAATCTAGTAGGATCTGAATTGGAAGGGGACCTGGTAAATTTTCTTTAGGTGAAAAAAAAGCAAAAATAACAAAACAGCTCCCTGTAACAGCCCCACCCCGGACCCCCTACCCCATTGCCCACCAAAAAAAAAAAAAGTAGCAGAAAAACAAAACCAAACAGATCCAAGGAGATTTTCCTCTTTCTCCCTGCTTCCTTTTCTTTGAGTGTTTTATCAACTACTGCAGTGGGTGGCATCTGAGCTACTGGTGTTTTTCTACTTAGAGGAGGAAAAAAATTCCATTAACTGAAGAATAATATGGTTGACTGCCCCACACGGCAGAGGCATGCAGCACACTGCAGACTTGTTTTCTGTGTCGCTTTCAGGACTCTGAGGTCTAGACTCACTGGCTCCTGTTCCCTGGGTTGTCCAGGTCCTTTCCCACCGGGAAAGGACAGTGCACGCTGAGGGGAAACACAGGGACACGGGAGGGAAGAAGAGGATGAGAGCGGTGTATCAGGTGAACCATTTCTTGCTCAAGAAAGAAAATAAAGAAAAACTAATCTAGGCACAAATCTGTGCTAGAGCTCATGCTAAGACTCTGGAAGTATAGTCAGGGTCTAGAATCATCCAGAACACGCCCACGGACTGACTCCCACCAGTCCCTTACCCTTTGGGGTGAATGACCCTAACCTTCCTGTTTTGTCTATGTGCATGTGTTTTGTTGTTGTTGTTTTGTTTCTTTGTTTTTTGTTTTTTGAGACGGAGTGTCACTCTGTCGCCCAGGCTGGAGTGCAGTGGCACGATCTCGGCTCACCACAAGCTCCGCCTTGCAGGTTCACACCATTCTCCTGCCTCAGCCTCCTGAGTAGCTGGGACTACAGGCACCCACCACCACATCCGGCTAATTTTTTGTATTTTTAGGAGAGATGAGGCTTCACCGTGTTAGGCAGGATGGTCTCGATCTCCTGACCCCATGATCGCCCACCTCGGCCTCCCAAAGTATTAGGATTACAGGCATGAGCCATGGCACCCGGCCGTGTGCATGTGTTTTTTAAGATGGTCAGGTCTCATACTGTTAAGTATAAAATGGTAAAACCAATTGAGAAAACTGAAAGTTTCTTATACAGTTAAACACATACCTACTGTATGCCTCTGAAATTCCATTCCTAGGTATATTTACCCAAGAGAAATGAAAGCATATGTCCACACACGTACTTGCATAAGAATGTTCCTAGCAGCTCTATTCAGAATAGTTCCAGACACCAAATAACCCCCATGTATCAACAGGTGCATGGATAAACAAATTGTGTTTAAAATTATATTAGTTTCCTATTGTCACTGTAACAAATTACCACAAAATTAGTGACTTAAAACAGGCTAGGCATAGTGGCTCATGTCTGTAATTTCAGCACTTTGGGAGGCTGAGACAGGTGGATCACCTGAGGTTAGGAGTTCGAGACCAGCCTGGCCTGATGAAACCCTGTCTCTACTAAAAATACAAAAATTAGCTGAGCACGGTGGTGGGCACCTGTAAACCCAGCTACTCAGGAGACTGAGGCAGAGAATCCCTTGAGCTGGGAGGCAGAGGTTGCAGTGAGCTGAGATCGTGCCACTGCACTCCATCCAGCCTGGGAGGCTCTGTCTCCAACAACAACAACAGCAACAAAAACAGTACAAATTTATTCTTTTTCAGTTCTAGAGGTCAGAAGTCTAAATTCAATTTCACTGGGCTAAAGTCAAGGTGTTGGCGGGGCCAGTTCCCTCTGGAGGCTCTAGGAAAGAATCTATTTCCTGGCCTTTCCATCTTCTGGCGGCCCCCTACGCTCCTCCAGTCTCTGCCTCTGTGGCCACATTGTGTACTCTTCTTCTGTAGTCAGTCTTCCTTGGCCTCCCTCTTACTTGTGATGACATCTAGGGCCCGCCTGAATAATCTGAGCTAATCCTTCATCTCGAGATCTTTAATTCAGTCGACGTCTGCAAAATCTCTTTGGCAGCATAACATTCACAGGTTCCAGGATTAAGACCTGTATATCTTTGGAGCCATCATTCAGGAATATACTGACTAGGAATAAAAAGGAATGAGCTGTGATACACACAACATAGATGAAGCTCAAAATAGAATGTGGAGCCAAAGAAGCCAGACCGAAAAAATAAAAAAAAAAAAGAGGCCAGCCATATGATTTCACTGAGATGAAGTTCTAGAACAGGTAAAACTAATCTATGTTGATAGAGATCAGAACACCGGTTGTCTAGGGGCAGGTGATTTACTGGAAGGGAACACAGAGAACTTTCTGGGGTGATGGGAATACTCTCTATCTTGATGATCTTGATGGGAGGGTTGATTACAGGGGTGTATACATTTATCAAAACTCAGGGAACTGTGTGCATTTCATTATATGTAAATTTTTCTCCAATGGGAAAAAAGTGTTGGGGGAAAAGTAAGTAACAACAAACAAAACAGAGAGAGAGAGAGAGAGAAGGGGAGGGAGGAGAAGGAGAAGGTAGTGGTGGAGGGAGGCGGGGGAAAAAAAAGCAAAGCTCAATCTATTTGAGGAACACACTGCACATTGTACATTTTCCTCTCTTATTACGGAAGGAGCTTTGACACAGAGGAGGGAAGGACTGGACTCTAACCTGCTTGAGGTCAGCTATTCCCCAGCCCCTTCCAGCACTTAAGGCACCTAAACCCATTAGCCCACCTTAGATAAATGTACAAAACAAGACACCCAAGGGGAAACTTGAAATGTATTGAACACTTCCTTCCTCCCACTAGAAGTGAGAAAATCATCATGTTTTTAATTTATCAGCTGTTTCCACTTTTCACACTCCCTTCTAGAATCCACACATATTCCTGTGTATTTTTTAGAGTGTTGTTATCATGGCAGAGGGATCACTTATCTTCTGCCTTTTTCATTTAACATCAGACAGACACATTTTCCCATTTTGCTAGGGAGGCTTCATAAACAACCCTTTGGACCATTGGATGGTATTTCACCAAGTTGATTGGTCTGTTATCATTTACTTAGCTTTTTCTGTCGTATGGACACTTAGGCTATTTCCTTTTATTTCCCCCATGGAAAAATAATACAGTGACAACTATGTGCACACACATGCTTTTGTTCTTTTTTTTAAAAAAAATTATTTAAGACATGAATACTGAAATAAGAAATAAATAAGGGGAAAAGGAAGTAGCAAAGAAACCCCTATCATAGAATTTAGAGTTCAAGACACCTCCAGAATACCTGGTGTAAAACCCTAATTGTATAGAAGAGGAAACTGAGACCGGGGCGTGTTTGAATTCACACCCCCAAGGTCACAGTGTGGCTAAGTCACAGACCTGCAACTCAACTGAGGACTTCTGAGTGAGGGCAGCGCTCTGTAATCCAAACAAAATAAGCACAAGCCCCGCCGTCTGCCTCACCTGCACAGCCAACGCCAACAGGAACGAATTACTGCTGTCTAACCTTGTCATAAAACTGTGTCGCCCAGCTCAGCTGTGAGAGAAATCACTTCAGCTAAAAAGAACAGTTGGTCAAGCCCGTAATGCTAGCATGAGATTCGATTTTAAGCCATCCTTTAGCTCAGCTGCAAAGATAAATACCTCCTCTGGAAATTGGAGAGGAAATTCCATTCTTTGCATTTGTGTGTTTGGGAGATGCTCTGGGTACATGTGAGTGAAAATGAAAGGTTGTTGACTCTCAATTATCTTCATGAATAGCAGGAAACCCTGTCATGGATCATCCAAAGCAGAAACTAATCCAAATATAATTTGCAATGTGCTTTACATAATTTTCTGGCAGCAGACTCACCTTCTTATCTATGTTTACCATAAAATTTGAGTTTTTAGAGTATTCATCTATTGAAAAGACTTGATCTATGTAACATACTGGAAGAAGGACTGCTATTTACAATGGGCCTGTTTTGTGCCAGGCCATAAACTAGACACTTTACATATGCTCTCTTGTGGATTGTTATCCTCAATAAGTAGGAATCTGAGGCTCGGATAGATTAAGGAACTTCCCCAAGATCACCCAGTGAGAGTTATAAAGTCAAACTTCCATTCCAACACTGTCTAAACCCCACTCATTTTCAATTCTACTAGGAAGATCAGATCAAACTTTATTCAACATTTTTTTTTTTTTTTTTTTTTTTTGAGACAGAGTCTCACTCTGTCACCCAGGCTGGAGTGCAATGGTGCGATCTCAGCTCACTGCAACCTCCCCCTCCCAGATTCAAGCAATTCTCCTGCCTCAGCCTCCCAAGTAGCTGGGATTACAGGTACCCACCACCACAACCGGCTAATTTTTGTATTTTTAGAAGAGACGGGGTGTCACCACATTGGTCACACTGGTCTTTAACTCCTAACTTCAGGTGATCCACCTGCCTTGGCCTCCCAAAGTGTTGTGATTACAGGCGTGAACCACTGTGCCTGACAAATATTTATTTACATCCCATCTATGTGTGGAATCCTGTTTGCTAGGTAACACAGGTATAAAAGTAAATAAGAGAAACATCTCCCTTCAGTACTGCACAACCTAGCAGATGAAGATAGAAACAATCGCATGTAGAAGGTCCTACAAAAGTACTTGATAAATAAAAGAATGAAGAATTAGAGAGAGGTTTGTAAGGCAGGTTACATCTGTATGGTCAGTCAATGACAGACTGCTTAAAATGCCAATCGACACGGTCATATTCTTGATTGTTTCTTATAGGATGTAAATGTCATGCAAATATTCAATTCTACCCTAACTCTGAGACAAAAAGTATTTTGATTCCCCTTTCCCACTGGGGTCAAGATTAAACAAGGTGAGTTTCCTGAAATCTAAGCAATAAACTAGATACTGTTCCACTTCTTTCCTATGATGAAATATAATACTCTAAGTATAATAAGTTGTTTAAGTAATGTAATTAAATTCATGGTTTCTGAATGATGCTAATTGTGGTTGTAAGTAACCAAAAAAAATTCCAATTCAAAAAAATTTGGCAATAGAAAAAATTATCTGTCTTAAAAAAAAAAAAAAAATCTACAGAAAGGAAAACCTCAGGCTGATTATATCAGCTGCTTAACGACGTCACCAAAGACCCAGGTTCTTTGCATCTTCCCCCGCTTCCATCCTCAGATGTCCGATTAGTTGCCCTCATGGTTGTACCATGCTGCCATAATTCCAGGCGTCACATGCTGGGGCAGAGGCTTGCACTGTGCTGACCACTTCATTCTTCCACCTCAGCATGCACGAAAACTACATTTCCCAGGTTCGCTTGCTGTTAGTTGAGGGCATATCACTGGGCCTGGCCAATGAGATGTACACCAAAGGGATGAGCCTACCTCCCTGTGAATGACCCACCCTCTTCCTTCTTCCGTAAGTCATATATCCAGCAGCATCATAAGGTGAAAGGAACCTGGGTCCCTGAATCTGCACTTGAGGAGAGCTGCTGACCCTCTGAACAATAAATAAACATGTATGAGTTTAGGCCACGAAAATCTTGGGGGTGTTTGTTACAGCAGAATTGCCAATATCCGGCAGAAGGAGAGAGGGGTTACCTTCCCTCAGTGGTGGATTCCTGACCCTGGGGCTTAGCCAGCAAGGAAAAGTGGGTGCGTAGGAGGGGCAGTCAGAATGTCTGCGGAACCGCGCTTCCACCTGGGCTATGTGTGTCTGCCTCCCAATCTTCTGTTTACCTTGTCAGCCCTCCCATTCTGGCCAGTGGACCACTTTGTTTTTACTTCTCAAGCCTCCCAGTGGACCTGCTCTGCCTGCCTTTAAGTTGGCCTTATGCTCAGGCTCCCAGAGAGCTGTCCGGCAGGAACCAGCTTGGTTTCCTGCAGCCAAACCTCCAGACCCACCTGTGCACACCGGTACTCTACTCTGGATCCTATAGACTTACCCCTTTTGGACACCTCGCTCGCTGACAGATTCTTCCCCTTTTTTTTATTTATTTATTTATTTATTTATTTATTTATTTATTTATTTATTTTTTGAGATGGAGTCTCACTCTGTCACCCAGGCTGGAGTGCAGTGGTGCAGTCTAGGCTCATCGCAACCTCCGCCTCCCGGGTTCAAGCGATTCTCCTGCCTCAGTCTCCCGAGTAGCTGGGATTGCATCTTCCCTTTCTTAAACAGTCATGTGCCGCATAACGACGTTTCAGTCAACACCGGGCTGTGTATACCACAGCTCCCATGACACCTTAATGGAGCTGAAAAATTCCTATTGCCCAGTGACATGCTAGCCATTGTAATGTTGTAGCACAATCACTTAATGTGCTTATAAATTTAGTTTAGCCATACAGTGTTTATAAAGTCTGTAACAGTGTTTATAAAGAAGTGGGCAGTAATGCCCTTCACATTCACTCACCACTCACTCAGAGTCACCTACAGCAAACTCCATTCATGGCAAGTGCCCTATACAGATGCACCTTTTATCTTTTACACCCTGTTTTTAACCTTTTATACCCTATTTTTACTGTACTTTTTCTATGTTTCGCTATGTTTAGATACACAAATACTTACCATTAGGTTACAATTGCCTGCAGTGTTCAGTACGGTACCATGTTGGGCAAGTTTGTAGCCTAGGAACAGTAGGATCTACCGTACAGCCTAGGTGTGTAGTGGCTTATACCATCTAGGTTTGTGTAAATACATTCTATGATGGTCGCACAATGACAGAATCACCTAACAACGCATTTCTCCAGACATGCCTTCACTGTTGGCCAGGCATGGTGGCTCATGCCTGTAATCCCAGCACTTTGGAGGCTGAGGCAGGCAGTTCACTTGAGGTCAGGAGTTCAAGACCAGCATGGTCCACATGGTGAAACCCCATCTCTACTAAAAATACAAAAATTAGCCAGGTGTGGTCATGGGTGCCTGTAATCCTAGTTATTTGGGAGGCTGAGGCATGAGAATCACTTGAACCTGGGAGGCTGAGGTTTCAATGAGCCAAGATCATGCCACTGCACTCCAGCCTGGGTGACAGAGTGGGACACTGTCTCAAAAAAGAAAAAAAAAAAAGAAAAAAGAAAAAGAAAAAACAACAACAAATATCTCTCTTATTAAGTGACATGTGACTGTATTTTCAGAAAATGTTTTCCTCTCCAATGGGTTCCCATCAGCATTTAAATCTAATCAAATCCTTATATGAAAAATAAAATCTCATCAGGGAAATGTGAACCAAAACCACAATAATATATCACCTCACACTGTCAAGATGGCTATTGTCAAAAACAGTGGTCCTCAGCCTTTTTGGCAGCAGGGACCAGTTTCCTGGAAGACAATCTTTCCACGGACCAGGGTGGGGAATGGTTTGGGGATGATTCAAGCACATTCCATTTATGGTGCTCTCTATTTCTATTATTATTACATTTAATATATAATGAAATAATTATACAACTCACTATAACGTAGAATCAGTGAGAGCCCTGAGCTTGTTTTCCTGCTAGATGGTCTCATCTGGGGGTGATGGGAGACAGTGACGGCTCATCAGGCATTAGATTCTCATAACGAGTGCACCACCTAGGTCCCTCGCATATGCAATTCACAGGAGGGTTCGCCCTCCTAGGAGAGTCTGAGGCCTCTGCTGATCTGACAGGAGGCAGAGCTGAGGCAGGAATGTGAGCAATAGGGAGTGGCTGTAAACACAGATAAAGCTTCACTTGCTTGCCTGCTGCTTACTTCCTACTATGCAGCCCAGTTCCTAACAGGCCATGGACTGGTACTGGTCTCTTTCAGAGAAAAGGGAACTCTTGTACACTTGGTGGAATGTAAATTAGTACAGTTACTACGGAGAAATTCCTCAAAAAACTAAAAACAGAACTACTGTATGATCCAGCAATCCCACTTCTAGGGATATATCCAAAAGAAATGAAATCAATATCTTGAAGATACATATGCACCCCCATGTTTATTGCAGTATTATTCACAATAACCAAGATACGAAATTAAACTAAGTATCCATCAACAGATGAGTAGATAAAGAAAATATGATACATACATGTCACATACACATACACTGGAATATTATTCAGCCTTAAAAAGAGAAGGAAATCCCTACATTTTGAACAACATAGATAAGTCTGGAAGTCATTACACTAAGTAATATAAGCCAGACACAGAAAGATAAATATGACATGATCTCACTTACGTCTAAAAAAAGTGGAACTCATTGCTGGCATGTCCACGCCTGTAATCCCAGCACTTGAGGAGGTCGAGGATCACCTGAGGCCAGGAGTTCAACACCAGCCTGACCAACATGGTGAAACCCGGTCTCTACTAAAAATACAAAAATTAGCTGGGCATGGTAGCTTGCGCCTGTAATCCCAGCTATTGGGGAGGCTGAGACAGGAGAGTCTCTTGAAACTGGGAGGTGGAGGTTGCAGTGAGCTGACATCATGCCACTGCGCTCCAGCCTGGGTGACAGAGGGAGACTCCATCTCAAAAAAAAAAAAAAATGTGAGTCACAAAAGCAGAGAGTAGCATGGTGGTTGTCAGGGGCTGAGGGGGCAGTGGGAGAAATGGAGAAATATTGGTCAAAGGGTACAAAGTTCCAGTTATAGAGCAATGCATTCTGGGGAGCTAATGTGCAGCATAGTGACTATAGTGAGTAATACTGTATTGAATATGCTAAATTTGCTAAGAGAGTTGATCGTTAAGTGTTCTCACCACATACAAACAGACACAAATTGTAACTATGTAAAGTGATGGGTATGTTAATCAGTTACTTAAAATAGATAGGTAGGTAGATAATGGATAGATAGATAGATATAGATAAATAGAAGATCGATAGATTAGATAGATAGATAGATAGATAGATAGATAGATAGATAGATAGATAGATACAGGGCTGGGCATAGTGGCTCACACCTGTAATCCTAGCACTTTGGGAGGTGGAGGTGGACAGATTGCCTGAGCTCAGGAGTTTGAGACCAGCCTGGGCAACACAGTGAAACCCCGTCTCTACTAAAATACAAAAAATTAGCTGGGCAAGGTGGTGTGTGCCTGTAATCCCCAGCTGCTCAAGAGGCTGAGGCATAAGAATTGCTTGAACCCAGGAGGTGGAGGAGGTTGCAATGAGCTGACATCACGCCACTGCAGTCCAGCCTGGGCAACAGAGTGAGACTCTGTCTCAAAAAAAAAAAAAAAAAAAAAAAGAGATAGATAGATAGATGAGATAGGTGATAGATAGATAGATGGATCATTTGATAAATCATTCGATAGATCTCATTGACACCTTCTAGCTACTGTAGTCTCCTTCCTCTCCCTGTGCAGCCAGGCTTGGGGAAAGACTTGCCTAGACCCAGTCTCCATTTCTCCCCTGTCATGAGCTTCACCGCCCTCTCCAGGCTGAGCCTCCCTCACTGCTAGACTAAGCTACTTTCACCATGGTTTCTTATGACTTCCTTGTTGCTACATCTGTGGACACTTTCTCTTCCTGTGTTAGTTTTGTAGGACTGCTATAACAGATTATCACAAACCAGGTAGCTTAAAACAGCAGAAACAGATTGTCTCACAGTTTGGAGGCCAGAAGTCTAAAATCATGGTGTTGACAGGGCCACACTCCCTCTGAAGGCTCTTGGGAGGGAGTCTTCCCTTCCTCTTCCTAGTCCTGGTGGTTGCCCTCCTTCCTTGGCTTTACTTGGGTTACGGTGGCATTACGCCAAACTCTGCCTCTGTCTTCACATGGTCTTCTTTATGTCTCTGTGTCCAAATTTCCCTCATTTTATAAGATTAGGGCCCATCCTAATCTAGCATGACCTCATCTTTACTTGATTATATCTGCAAATTCATGACCTCTAAATGAGGTCACAGGTACCAGAGATTAGGACGTCCACATTTTGTTTTGGGGGACACATTTTAAACCCATAACACTTTTATATCTAACTTGACCTGGCAAACCCTTCTCTCTTTGTGACACCATCTGTTCCTGGTCTTCCGTAGACCCCCCTGAAATCTTTTTCCCTCATTCCTTCTTGGGCTTCTCTCCTTCTGTCCATCCTTCTGCCGTTAGTGTCTTCTGGGACTTTTCCTAGGCCCCTCCTTTTCTCTCTTAGCTGGAAAATTCCAACCATCTATGGTTTCAGTCGCCATTTCCAGACTGACTCACACAGAAATGTTCACAAAACATACTCAGCTAAAAGATCCACACTGAAAACTCATCATCTTCATACCAAACTTGCTTCTGCTGCCGTCTTCCCCATGTCCATGAATGGCACCACCACCCATGAGGTCACTTGCATTGCCTCCACCCGATCACTGAGCTTCCCTCCCCTTCATTCCCCACTGCCAATCAACCGTCAGGGCCTGTCCCTTCTAATCCATTCTAATCCCTTCTAATCCCTCTCCCTATTGCCATAGTCCTAGTTTAGATCATCACTGTCTTGCTCCCAGACTAGGAGAAAAGCTTTCTCATGGTCTCCCTGTCCCAAGCTGTGTGGAAACTCAGATCTTATCATTTCCATATTAAATACTTCAGCTGTCCCTACAACCCTCAGAATAAAGTCCAAGCCCTTGAACTTGACTTACAAGACCCTTTACCATCCGGCCCTGCCTACTTCCCCAGTCTGATCTCTCCATATTCCACCTTCACATGTTAATACTCCAGCCAAACCAAGCCACCGACACTTGGTCTCCCGGTCTTTGCTTATGGTTTTCTGCTCCTGGAATATTATTTCCAGCTCCCCTGGCTGCCCAAATCACTCTTACATTTTATATTCATTTATTCAACAAGCATATCTTGAGTGCCTGCTATGTGTCATGAACTATCCCAGGCACGGGGGACGCAGTAGAAAACAAAACAGAAAAATATCTCACCTCATGAGCTTATATTTTGGTTGAGAGAGACAGACACGAAATATCAGTAAGTAAACACAGGGAGCGCATCAGATAGCGACAGAGCTTTTAAAAAGATAAAACAGGAGGGCAGGGGGTTAATTAACTAAGCAGGGCGTGAGAGTCCTCACTGAGGAGATGGCATTTAAGCTTGGCTTGAACACCACTCCCTCCCGGAAGCCTCCTGGAAATTTTCCAAGACCAGGGCAAGTGTCATCTTTATAAACTTCTATGAAGCTTGTATTTACCCATCACAGCACTTACCACACTTTAAAGGACTTTTGTGTTTACGTGTGTCAACTGTAAACTTTGTGAGGACAGAGACTGAGTCTGTTATTTATTGTATATCGACAGCCCCTTGTAGATACATGTTTCTTGAACAACTGAATGCCTTGACAACTTACATTATTTACAAGTTACTTTATATAAAAAAAATTTATGTAGTATTTATGGTAATGTCCTGTGTTACAAATCACTTTCTCACCCACTGTCTAGTTTGAGAGATGCAGGTCTTATTGTCACCTTTTAACAGACACTCAGAAGAGTTCCGTTTCTTGCCCAGGGTGTCACAATAAGGGCTAAACCCAGCTCAATCACAGCTCTCACATCTTCAGACCCAGAGTGCTTTCTAGAAAAGCCCCCTGCCTTCCTGCATGTTCTGAGAAAACACAAACCACTAACCTCAGGGTATTAGCCATCCTCAGCCAATTTTCACTGTTCCTCCCTGAGTTATCATATTCTCATCTCCCCAGAAAACTTCCACCAAATGCTAAATCCAACGTGTAAATCCAAAGGCAAAACCTTCTGGAATTCCTTGATGGAGCCATTGCACAGGCTGGCCTGTGTTCTCATACTAGCTTTCAGAACATGCCTTGCCCTCCTGCAAGTCCACATTTAGCAGACTCACTCAGACAACTACGGAGAGGGTTTCGATTGAATTCCTTTCCTATCTGACACTTTTGAGCTAAGATGGTCTTTTCCATGTGTTAATTTTAAAATGTGGCTTTCATAAAAGCTGCAGGCAGAACAGCAGATGGGAGTCAGTTAGCAGTCATTAATATCCTCTATTCATTGCCTGCCCCATTTGACAAAGTGTCACTCCACTTGGGCAACAGGGGCCAAAAAGGGAGCGAGGCACAAAACTTCACTGTTGAAGAAAAGCTCTTCTATGCAGCGAAGAGCTGGCCCCATCAGAGTGCCTGGGTCCTGCAGAATTTGGAGAAGTGAGCCTCAGCTACCCTCCCTGAGCGAGGTGAAGTTTGTTGCAGGAGTAACCGGACAGCTCTTGGTAGTTTTCCACTTGCTACTCATGAGTTCTCACCCTCTTTGGCTCTTTGTCACTTGGTCCCATGAAAACACCCACTGCAGGACGCTTGCTCATGCCACCCACCCACCAAATGGCATGTGGCAAAGAGGGTCAGAAGTTCACACACTCTTCCTCTTTGTTTTCTTGTGTTTCTTTCTGCATAAGCACCTCTCAACAGGCCAAATGGTTGTTGTTGCCACATAGATTTTTGTATTGATGATTTCTTGCCATCCCCTCGTTCTCAAGAGTGGGTGGGGGAAGAACAGGGGAGAGTTAACTATTTTGATGAAGAGCAGTTTATAGGATGAATAGGCACAGACAGCAGAAGTAAGCCTGGATGCTTTGAAATGAGCTGCTTTGTACTGAAGAGTTTGCTTCTGCCCTGCAATACTTCTTTGCAGTTGAATAGATACTGAAGAGAGTAAACACACTTATCTCTCTCAAGAAAAAAAAAAAAAAAAAATGTGTTCCCTGGAAGCTGGAAAATTCTCCTATAGGTATAAACATTTAGGAAAAAAGAGATAAGCCCCCTAATTCTAAAAACTAGGAATAACCAATTAGGTCATCTGTCCTCATCTCTGTCACTTCTCTCTAAGGCTTGTGGTGTTCAAATTCTGCTACCCTTAACTTTCTAGAAGGAGGGAGAAACACTTCAATTCCTTTCCACTCTTCCAATTCGGATGGTTCAAACAGCAGGACTTCTTAAAAAAAAATGACTTTAATCATGATAAAAACATATTACTTGCAACACAGAACAAACAGAAGAGAAAAATATTTTCTGTGATAGTTTTCTCTTTTGGTTTCTGAAAAGTGAGCAAAATTTTTAATTTAAAAAACCCATAAAATTGTCTTAGGACACTCTCGACCCAGATGAGAGAAGACAGTCATTAAAATAAATTACAGAATGGGAAATGGCACCATTACCATTCTCCACTATTTTTTTTTAGAAGCGTCTTTTGCCAAAAACCTTTTTGACATCTAATAAAAGCAAAATGTTTTAAGTTAGGAGTGGCTTTTCCGAGCGATATCCCTTTGCCTCAATGGTTACTAACCAAAATAAATGAATAAGATAAATCTGAATAAAAGCAAGAACGAAACCAAACTGAATTAACTTCTTCTCAGCCAGAGGTTAATTTTAAAGCATTAAGCTGAACCATCATTCCTAATGATTGTGGAATGAAGTATTTGGAAGTATACGTTTCATCAACAACTGGGAGACATGGAGTGTGGTTAGGAGAATACCTTGGAATTACACAGTGCTGGGTTCAAACCTGAATTGAGTCATTTCCTCATTGTGTCCTCTTGAGCAAGTTACCTAGCTTATCTAAACCTGAGTTTCTTCATCCGTAAACTGGGAATAATAATAACTGTTTCATTAATCACAAGGTCATGAAAAGGATTAAAAGATAATACAAAATGCTTAGAGATACAAAAGGTGTAGTAGGGTGTCTGGTGCCTTTTAAGAAAAGCTATTATTACCATATGGAATATTCAGAAAAACTACTAACTGCTGCACAATGCACACGACTTTTTCCTCCTGTGTGCAAGGACTTGAAACTAAAGAATAGAGTTTGGGATCTTCCCACATGGAAGCATGTTCATCATGGTCTCAAAACCAGATTGAACAATATTTGGTAAGTCAGTTTACAAAACTTTCACAGTAGCAGGTCACGTGGGATGGTTCTCAGGGTCCCGGGAGAGGGACTGGATTGTGTTGTCCTCAAAATTTATATGTTGAAGCCTCAACCCCCACAGTGAGATTGTATTTGGAGATAGGGCATTTAGGAGATAATTAAGATTAAATGAGGTCAGAAGGGTGGGGCCCTAACCCAATAGAATTGGTTGCCTTATAAGAGGAGGAAGAGAAATTCCTCTCTCTCTCCCTCACTCCCAACTCCCACCCCAGCCCTGCTATATGCACAAACTAAGGAAAAGCCATGTGAGGACACAGCAAGAAGGTGGCCATCTGCAAGCCAGGAAGAGAGCCCTTACTTGGAAGCCAGTCAGCTGACACCTTCACCTTCCTGCCTCCAGAACTGTGAAAAATGCACGTCTGTTGGTTTAGCCACACAATCTATAGTATCTTGTTACGGCAATCTGAGTTGATTAATACAAAAGAAAAGCTATCACCAATTGTACCCCACAACCAAAAATCGAAAACATGCCTTACTGAGCAGAGAATGCTTCCTCTCTAGGATACCCCTGTCCTACTCTTGAGAGTTGGCCAAATGTACATAAAATTGATGGCTTTATCTGATTTTGAAAGAGAAATACATCAAATCCCATTTTTTTTAAGTTAAGTAACTTTGACGGGGGGAAAAAAAGTTCACCTCCCAATGGAAAGCAAAATTTGTACAGTAGTCTGTTGGGGAATACATTTTGTTGCACAATTCAAACCTGTAGCCAGGATTGAGTAAGAAAGCAACTTCAATGATTTTGGAAGAAACTGCCCTAAAACCGGAAGGCTTAGTTCCCTTCTGAAATACATTTCTACAAGTAGTTCACCAGTTTAAAGAGAAATGCTACCACCAGTTATTGAAGTGATAGTTTCCTCAGGGAAATGGGCACTACCCAAGAGAGACAAAAATGTAGACAGAGAATGAGTAAATCCTCAAGTGAAAGCCCATAACGAAGTAACATTATGTTATAAAGGTATTGATATTTGTTATTGTCTGTTTCTCACACTGAAGAGAGCAAGTGGAGACAGTTTTTCAAAAGGGGAGTAATCATTTGGGTGAAATGCTGCTGAAGTTTGGGTAAACCAGGGACTCAGAACTGGTCATTGGGTTTGACAACAAAGGAGTCACTGGTGACCTTGATGAGTGCACTTTCAGAACAGTGAGGACAGGCCAGGTGCGTGGCTATAAAGGGAAGCACAGCAGTGAGGAGGGAGCAGGGAGGGGCTCAGGCTCAAGGGAGAAGGTTGTTGTGTTGTTAAGATGAAGAGGTTAGAGCTCAATTGCATAGAGAATGATCCAGAAGAAAGGTACAGTTGGATGTCATGATATAGGAGAGAGAGAAGTGGTTTTCCAGAGTGGCAAGAGGATACGGCCCCAGTGCCCTGGTGAGGTGCTCTCCTCTGCAAGGAGCAGGTCCAGTTCATCCCTGGGAACAGGAAGGAAGGCAGGGCCAAGGGGCAGAGATTCAGTTCTGGCAGAATAAATCAGTTCTCCTCCAATTGCTTCTATTTTCTCACTACAGTCAATGAGAAGCAATATCATCAGATGGGAATGAGGAAGGGAAGGAGTTCTAAGGAGAGATGAGAACATTTGAAACAGCCATCTCAGAGGTAAGAAATTTTCCTACTAGGACCCTTGGTCAGCCTCTGGCCAGCCTAAAAAATGGGCCCTTTGGGTTGGATGTCCATTTTGGGTGCAACCAGCCGAGTCAAGGGTTGGCCTTGGAACATGCATTACAGCCTGTTCGCTCTGCATAACTGCCTAGTTCTCCTTAGCCAGCAAGGGGCTATATGTTGAGTGGGGTAGTTTTCCTAAAATGATCTGTGGCCATAGACCCCTAGAAGGGGCAGAGAGAGGGAGTACCAGTCTGAGAGTAGGCCTGGCCAGATCCACTTAGCATCAGATGACCCTGATTTTTCACATGATAATGAAGTCCAGCAGCTGTATAATATTCAGTGCCCAAGACACAGTGCTGCCAAATCATGCCCTAGTTTTGTTTTTGCTTTTTGAGGCAGGATCTCACTCTGTCACCAAGGCTAGAGTGCAGTGGCACAATCTCGGCTCACCGCAACCTCTGCCCTCCGGGTTCAAGCAATTCTCCTGCCTCAGCCTCCTGAGTGGCTGGGATTAGAGCCTCCCACCACCACGTCAGGTATTTTTGTGTTTTTAGTAGAGACAAGGTTTCACCATGTTGCCCAGGCTAGTCTCAAACTCCTGACCTCAAGTGATCCTCCTGCCTCGGCCTCCCAAAGTGCTGGGATTACCAGGCGCGAGCCACCACATGCTGCCTGTGCCCTAGTTTTAAAACTTCGTGTACATAACTGTGCACCCTCTATCTGTACTGGAAGGCAATTTCGGTTTCGCTCTACCATCTAGTCAGTTGTTGGTATGTGTCAGGTACTGAGCTAACTAGCTCTTAAAATATAGCAACTTAGCCTTAAAACAACCCAGTGGTACTGTTGTTGATCCCATCTTACCAATGAAGCATCTGAAGTTGAGAAATGTGAGGCAGTCTGTCCAAGGACACATAGCTCAACGTATCAGTAGGTCTGTCAGACCTCAAAGTCCATACTCTCAACCACCAGTGTAGACTGAAAATACCTCTGATTCAGTTAGATGTTGGGTTGGACTGCAAGTAACAGACACTCCCAAAATATTAACTTACACAAATTAGGGGCTTTGCTTTTCTCGTGTAAAGGGCTGCCGTGGTAAGCCATTCAGGATTGGTATAGCAGCTGCACGACCCTGTCTACAACTGATGTTTCTTCGAGCTATTTGATTCCCTGCTTAGTTTGTGCCTTCATGCTCACAGTCACCATGTGACTACAAAAGGGCAACTCTACCTCCAGCATTGCATCAGCATTCCAGGGAGAAGAAATGGAACAACAGATGAAAAAAGGTGCATGCCAATTTATTCCCCGATCCCAACATTTTTTTTTCTGTCTTCTTTTAAAGAGTTTTCCTGGAAGCCCCACATGGTAACATCTGCTTACTTCTCATTAGCCAGAATTGCCAAAGATCTCCCCTGGCTACAAGGAGTCTGAGAAATATGCAATCTTAGCTGAGCTTATTGCCACCCTAAAGAAAATTGACACTCTGCCACCCCTCCCTTTTTTTCCTACAACCCCCTTGACAAAATTGCTGAAGCAATACAGACTTTTTAAGATTACAAGAGCCACGTGATTAATATTCCTGGAATGTTTTCATGAGTATAAAATGCGGTTGTCACAGAGAAGCTTCTACTCACCATCTTAAGGCAAACACCAAACTTCTTCAGAACAACTGATTCCCCCTACAAGGAGAAATATCCAAGGCCTTCATCCACCAGAAGAGTCAAATTATTGAAATTTATCAGGCCTTGCTCAGTGGCTCATGCCTGTAATCCCAGCACTTTGGGAGGCCAAGGCAGGTGGATCACTTGAGGTCAGGAGTTCAAGACCAGCCTGGCCAACATGGCAAAACCCCATCTCTACTAAAAATACAAAAATTAGCTGGATGCGGTGGTGCGTGCCTATAGTCCCAGCTACTCGGGAGGCTGAGGCAGGAGAATTGCTTGAACCTGGGGTGGGTGGAAGTTGCAGTGAGCTGAGATCATGTCACCGCACTCTGTCCTGGGTGACAAGAGTGAAACTGTCTCAAAAAGAAAAAAAGAAGGCTGGGTGCAGTGGCTCATCCCTGTAATCCCAGGACTTTGGGAGGCCAAGGCGGGAGGATCACCTGAGGTCAGGAGTTTGAGACCAGCCTGGCCAACATGGTGAAATCCTGTCTCTACTAAAAATATAAAATTAGCTGGGCGTGGTGGCGGGTACCTGTAATCCCAGTTACTCAGGAGGCTGAGGCAGCAGAATCGCTTGAACCCAGCAGGCGGAGGTTGCAGTGAACCGAGATCACACCACTGCACTCCGGTCTGGGTGACAGAGCAAGACTCTGTCTCAAGAAAAAAAAAAAAAGAAAAGAAAAAGAAGACTTTTTTCCAAAGAGCACAGCATGGAAGGGGTGGAGGAAGAGGAGCTTTGCACTAGAGAAGTCTGACGGGCACTATCTCAGCCAGGTCATCAAGGTCAACATCAACAGTGATGAATCTTGTAGGTGGTATGTATCCTTGACATGATTTACTGAAAACGACACTTCACGTCTCTGGTCTTCCCATAACTCCATAACCCCAGTGTAATCAAGAGAAAAACAACAGACAAATCTCAACTCCTCATTCTAACACATAGGTGACCAGTATGCCTCGGAACTGTCAAGGTCACCAAAGACCAAGAAAGTCCAAGAAACTGTCACAACCAAGAGGAGCCTAAAGAGGCAATGATTAAATGTAATGTGGTGTCCCCAGTGGGATCCTACAACAGAAAACAGGACATTAGGAAAACCTGAAGAAAATACGAATGAAGTGTGGACTTTAGTTAATAATATTATATCTGGCTCATTAATTGTGACAAATGTACTGTATTTACATAAGTTGTTAAAAACAGGAAACAGTGGACGTGAGGCCTATGGGAACTCTCTGTACTATGCTTGCAATTTTTCTGTAAATCGAAAACTGCTTTGAAATTTAAATTTTTATTTTTTATTTTATATTTTTATTCTTTTTTTTAAAAGGCCAGATCATGCCATTAAGTAAGTGACATTCCAGATTGATTACTGTCTGTATTTGCGGGGGAGGCAGTATAGAAAATGGAAAACAAAGCTATTTACAGTTCTCAACATGAGCTGTGTTTCCATAACAAATGTATTTTATAGATAGATTGTTATTCTAATAATAAATACTATATTTTCTTGCCTATATTAGGTCATTATATCCTCTTAAGAGTATAGCTTAGTACAACTCTCCATAGGCAGAGGCTGTTCCTTGAGAAGAACCGATATGAGTTCTTGAAGAGTCTCCAACTCAGTTTCGCAAGAACATCCTAGAGGAGAATTAACAAAAGGTGTGGCCCTCTTAGTGGCTGTCAAAGGCCATCCAGTTCCATTTCTAACCCCTGCTAGGACCACAGCACTGCCCCAGGTAGTCAAGCATGGTGGTTTCTGATAAAGATCTGCCTGTGACTTTTCTGTGTTTTTTTTTTTAACTTTCAATTTTTAATTTTTAAATTTTTTATAATTTATTTATTATTACTATTTTTTGGAGACAAGGTCTTCCTCTGTCACCCAGCCTGGAGTACAGTGGCATAATCACAGCTCACGGCAGCCTCCAACTCCTGGGCTCAAGGGATCCTCCCACCTCAGCCTCCCAAGTATCTGGGGCCACAGGCACATGCCACTACACCCAGTGATTTATCTGTGTTTTAAAGGTCATGGATCATCACCGTCAAGCAACAAAATGGTTCAGATGAAAAGATGCCATAAAGTAGGTGCGTGAGGTGACGGCCGGAGTTCCCCTAGTTCAATGACTCCCACCTTCGTCAGCCAGGAGTTGGTCCTGATGTATTCCTTACAGACCACTGAGCCAGTCAGATCCAGTACTTCTTCCCCTGTGCTGGTCAGTGGGGTTGATCCAGGCATATGGTGTTTTCCTGGCTTCCAGGTGAGTTTGGCTAAGCGGGACTTGGCAGGAGATTAAGAGTGGGAAGAAGGGAAAAGCCAGAGGATCTCTCCCCTTCTCTCTCCACCTCACCAGGCATCTCAGCCACTCCTGCAAATCCCACATGACTCCAGTTCTTCCCAGACATGCCCGCCATGGGTACTGAGTAACCCAGCTCCTGGCTCTGGCAACCTCCCCTCCTTTTGACTCCCAAGCCTAGAAACACAGTGGCTTCCTGCTCATAGCAACTTCTGGATTCCTCCACTGCCCTTTGTTTGGCCTCTCAGAGTTTTTATCACCCACTGAACCAATTCTTCATAGTAAATGAAACCGCCTTTGCAAAATTATGACCGAGACAGGGAAAGAGATCTAACTTAATCAGTTCCATCTTGCTTCTAACCTCCAAGCTGTCCTTGTTCATTCTTGGGTGTAGGCTGAACGAACTTTGGGAGAAACTCAGTTTATAGTTTAAAACAAAGATAACAGCCCTTTCTCAAAGCAGACCTCCTCCTTGTGTGGGGACTAGACTGCCTTTGTAGGACTAACATTAGCCACAAGATTAGAAAATATGGTTTAGGAGTCATGCAGCTGGAGATTACAAGATTCTCACCCTCCCTAAACCACTCCGAAGATCAGTGCTTGAGATATTTTGCAGACCCTGCACTTGTTGGATCAGCTGGCTCCACCCACATGGATAAACTGGCTCATCTGATCATGTGGCCCCTGCCCAGGAACTGACTCAGTGAAAGACGACAGCTTTGACTCCCTATGATTTCATCTCTGACCAATCAGCACTCCTGGCTCATTGGCCTCCCGCGCCCCAACTCACCAAGTTGTCCTTAAAAGCTCTGCTCCCCGAATGCTTGGAGAGACTGATTTGAGTAATATAAAAACTCTGGTCTCCCGCATACCCGACTCTGCGTGAATCACTCTTTCTCTATTGCAATTCTCCTGTCTTAATAAATAGGCTCTGTCTAGGCAGCTGACAAGGGGAACCCCTTGGGCAGTTACATAAATACCGTCTGTTGGCCAGAGCGGTGGTTCATATCTGTAACCTCAACACTTTGGGAGGCCGAGGTGGAAGGATCACTTGAGCCCAGGAGTTCAAGACCAGGCTGGCCAACATAGCGAGATTCTCCTTTAAAAAAAAAATAAATAAATAAATAAAAATTAGCCATGTTTGGTGGTGCATGTCTGTAATCCCAGCTACTCTGGAGGCTAAGGCAGGAGGAGCACCTGAACCCAGGACTTTAAGGCTGCAGTGAGCTGTGATGTGCCACTGCACTCCAACCTGGAGGACAGAGCAAGACCCTATCTCTAAATAAATAAATTAAATTACATACCCTCTATTTTTCCTGAGACAGGGCAGAGTGTTTTTTAATACCCTCTTTTAAAATACTTAGAGTAGATTTCAATTTCCTTGTTAAACCCTGCATGTCTTTTATTTATTTATTTATTTATTTATTTATTTATTTATTTTTGAGATGGAGTCTTGCTGTCTCCCAGGCTGGAGTGCAATGTCACAATCTCGGCTCACTGCAACCTCCACCTCCCGGGGTCAAGCGATTCTCCTGCCTCAGTCTCCCAAGTAGCTGGGATTACAGGCACCTGCCACCACGCCCAGCTAATTTTTGTATTTTTGTAGAGATGGGGTTTCACCATTTGGCCAGGCTGGTCTTGAACTCCTGACCTCAGGTGATCTGCCCACCACGGCCTCCCAAAGTGCTGAGATTACAGGTGTGAGCCACCACACCCTGCCTCTGCAATGTCTTAAGACCAGATTTTTTTTCATTCCCCTACACACACACACACACACACACACACACACACACACAATTTTGAAAGCACTTTGCATTTGTCTTCCTGATTTCATGTCATAGCAGTTAATGCTTCTTAGAAACATGGGAGTTGAACAAGGTGGACCCTACCGCTATGATTGAGCCAGGAAGTTGTAAGAGGACCTGGGAGAATGATCTAGAGGCATAGCTAGACTCTAAATGAACTTCTGGCCCAACAACCACAGCAAAATCAATAGATGTATCATCTCTAAAACTAACAAAATGTTGGCTACACACTTTTAAACTCTCTATGGTCATAAAATTCCCCTACACACACACACACACACACACACACACATTTTGAAAGCACTTTCAAAAGGGAAGCAACATTTTCCTTTGGTTACTACGATGGTGTTTCTAGATGGGTCACGCTGGTGTTTCTAGATTTACCAGGCAGACTAAAAAGAGACTTCGTTAAGGATAAAAGATTCCATTGTTCATAAGAAGAAACATGTTGACTTTGGTTTAGCACTGGCATCTTCATAGGGTCCTATCGACTTTATATTGTCCCTGGATGGAACAGTTTCGGGGAGTTTAGAGAAGTGTTTTGTAGTGATTTAGGAATATTTGGAATATTTAGGAATATTTGGTTAATGGTCCATTTGTCACTTGGCGTGTGGCTCATTTGTTCTCATTCCTGTCTAATGTAACAGACTTCGCCTAAGTTAACCAGATAACCATAAAGTTTGAAACTAAGAAGTTTAATTTGTCCTAAAATAAGCAATTTAGATCCACCCAAATTTGTGAGAAGACGAACAAAGCTCTATTCAACTCTTGCTGTGTAGATCTAATGTCAGTGTCCTTAGGCAGCAAATGTCATTCTAGATTCGTGTACAATGTAAATTCTGAAAACCACATACTTTGAAGACCAGGACACTCAGACTCTCTTAGGTGATAATGTATGCATGAATTCACATGTGAATACACAAGTACATATGAATCCTGTTCTGTAAGATGCTGAACAGTAAGTTCCACTGAACTGCTTTCTTATCACTCAAAAACTGTTTGGCTTCAGAGAAATGAGGTATTCAACAAAATGATTTTATTGCTTTTCTTTTGCTTTTATCAACATGTTGCAATCACATGTAATTGAAGGACAAATTCTTCCCCAGAAGATACAGAGAAACAACTTCTTAGAAATACTATTCTTGGCAGATAATGACCCATATTGCAAAAGGATGAGATACACGTATCAATCCGCAAAAGCAAAGGCTTAAAGTAGTCCCTGTCTTTTGTGGTTCAAACTTTCACTACCACAGACACACAATTAAATAAGTTCACATAGATGTGAGCAAAAGAAACTAATCTTATTGTCCTTCACAATTAGCTTTAATGGCTTTAAAATATATGAAGGGGGCCAGGTGCGGTGGCTCACGCCTATAATCCTAACACTTTGGGAGGCTGAGGTGGGCAGATCACTTGAGGTTAGGAGTTCGAGACCAGCCTGGCCAACATGGTGAAATCCCGTCTCTACTAAAAATACAAAAATTAGCTGGGCATGGTGGCTCATGGCTGTAATCCCAGCTACTCAGGAGGCTGAGACAAGAGAACGGCTTGAACCCAGGAGGCAGAGGTTGCAGTGAGCCAAGATAACGCCATTACACTCCAGCCTGGGAGGCAGAGCAAGACTCCATCTCAAAAACAAACAAACAATAACAACAACAAGTTTATGTATGTATATATGAAGGGTTTTTTACATCTAATGGCTCACAAATGTTGGGGTGTATCAGGATTTCCTGGAGCTTGGTACAATGACAATTCTTGGCTCTAGCTCCCACATATTTGGTAGGTGATTTGGTCAGAAATTTGTAATTGAAACACGTCCCCTGATTCTGATGTTGGAGGGTCTCCAGACCATGCTTTGAGAAATGCTAGGTGACATACTACTCAGGAGAAGACACAGCCCCAACCCTAAAATATAATATGTTTTTACCTTAAAGCCAATTGTATTTTTAATTGGACAGGTGCCACCAGTTCTACAGTAGTTGGATTCACTGCTTAAGGGCAGACATCCTAGCACAGGGAAAAAAATGTTTCTTTTGTTTGTTTGTCTGTTTGTTCGTTTGTTTTTGTTTTTGAGATGGAGTCTTGCTCTGTCACCAAGGCTAGAGTGCAGTGGCTCGATCTTGGCTCACTGAAACCAAGATCGGATCAATTGATTCCCCTGCCTCAGCCTCCTGAGTAGCTGGGATTACAGGCACCCACCACCACACCCGCCTAATTTTTGTATTTTTAGTAGAGACCGGAGTTTCACCATGTTGGCCAGGCTGGTCTCGAACTCCTGACCTCAGGTGGTCCACCCGCCTTGGCCTCCCAAAGTGCTGGGATTACAGGTGTGAACCACCGTGCCCAGCCAAAAAAAAATGTTTCTTACTTGGTCAATACACAGAAGCCCCTCAATACCTTTGCTTGTGTGAAACTCTTGGGGGACATCTGAGCACCTCTTGCACTTTTATTCCGGGTGCTCTTTTCCAAGGAGGGAAAGGTCATTTGAAGAACAAATCACTTGCCTTTCTCAGCCAGGGTCCCTGCAGAGATCCAGCCAGTGTTTTTCAGAGCCTGGCATTCTGCCCAGGGCTGAGAGGCACCTTTTGACTTGGTGCTCTGGACAAGATTTGACAATCTGGGCCAAATCTGGAATGGGTTTCTGAAAGCCAATATTGAAGCACTTGTGATTGAGACCTGCCAAATAATGTGTCAGGAATGTCCAGTTCCTTTCCCATGCAGAGTGGCAGTGTTTAATGAAAAAACACAGCTCTGAAAAATGAGATGTTTTGTGTATTATCCATATTCATTAAAACTGGAACCCAACCCCGGAAAATACAGATGACTTCTGTCATCAACACCTCACCTTTTTTCCTGTGGTTACTTAATATAAATGTCACAGAAGCTATTCTATAAGGACATGTCATGTGGCAGCATCTGCAGGCCACTGTCCCCTTTCTTCTTGTCCAGCCTGATGCTAGGCAGTGGGAGGGGAGGTATGGGGGTGGTGAATTAAACAAAATCTTTAAAAACAAGACTCTGGCTCTGACTTCCACTGCACAGATTACCAAGCGGATAGGCATTTTATTTTGCTAAATGAAAGGGCTAGTTTATATCTTCCCTGGATCATTTTCTAACCTAACTGCAGTGGAAACATTCTCAGAAAGAAAGACTTTCTTGTTTGTTTGCCCTTTATATAGCCACTGGTCATCCCACTTGGAGAATTTGGGCAGTGACCTGCTGCTTCTGCTTGGGGCCAGACCAGCAAACTCCTCTATGAGTTGGTCAACACAGCGTTTCATCAGATGATCGCAGCCAGCTCAGAAGCCCTCAGTGGCACCGTGTTGAAAGGTAGACCACGGCCGGGCGCGGTGGCTCAAGCCTGTAATCCCAGCACTTTGGGAGGCCGAGACGGGCGGATCATGAGGTCAGGAGATCGAGACCATCCTGTCTAACCCGGTGAAACCCCGTCTCTACTAAAAAAAAAAATACAAAAACTAGCCGGGCGCGGTGACGGGCGCCTGTAGTCCCAGCTACTCGGGAGGCTGAGGCAGGAGAATGGCCTAAACCCGGGAGGCGGAGCTTGCAGTGAGCTGAGATCCGGCCACTGCACTCCAGCCTGGGCGACAGAGCCAGACTCCGTCTCAAAAAAAAAAAAAAGAAAGGTAGACCACATTTCAAGCCCATCTTTCATGGATGGAAATGGCTTATCTCACTGGCTCCTCTAAGCAGGGAACCACATCTGACTCAAATTGTCTACATTCCACAAATTGGTCTTTTTGGTTGTTTGGGGTTTTGTTTTTTTCTGTCAAGCACGTAGCAGGAATTTTCCTCTGGAAGGAAGCCATGAAAAGATGGCTTCCTCAAAACGGTAGGAAATCCCTATGTGATGGTTAATTTTAATGTGTCAACTTAACTGGGCTAAGGGATGCCCAGATAGCTGGTAAAAGATTATTCCTGGGTGTGTCTATGAGGGTGTTTCTGGAAAAGATTAGCATTTGAATTGGTCAGCTGGGCAAACAAGATAGCCCCCAGCAGTGTGGGCAGGCCTCATCCCATCCACTGCCGGCCTGAATAGAACACAATAGCAGAAGAAGGGTGAATCTATTTTCTCATCTTCAACTGGGACATTCATTTTCTCCTGCCCTTGAACTTTGCAGCTCCTGGTTCTCGAGCCTTTAGAGTCTAGAACTGACACCAGCATCTTCCCACCACCTCCATTCCCAGGACTGAATTACACCACCAGCTCTCCTGGGTCTCCAGCTTTCAGATAGTAGATCAGATTTTGGGACTTCTCAGCCTCCATAATCATGTGAGCCAATTCTCACGATTGATTGACTGACTGATTGACAGAGAGAGAGAGAGAGAGAGAGAGAGAATGGATAGACAGATAAATAGTTGATGGATGACAGATGATAGATTGATAGTTAATAAATAGATGATTAATAGATAGATGCTAGATAGATAATAAATAGATGGCAGACAGTTTATAGATGAGAGATGACAGTTGATAAATAGATGATGAATAGATAGATGATAGGTAGATAGATAGATAGGAGAGAGAGAGAGAGATGACAGGTAGATAGATCCTATTAGTTCTGTTTCTCTGGAAACCCCTGACTAATACACCCTGCAAGTGGTTCCTAGTAAGATCTTCTCTTGCAACCAAACCCCACAGTTTGCTTCTCACAAAATAAAGATAAGGCGGTGGAGCTTGGCCAGCGTCTGCCTCTCCTGAGATCTGACAAAACCCGAGTGCTAATTTTCCCCCTTTCCTCACTTTCTCCTTCCTCCCCTGGCAGCGGTTGTGTGGCAGAAGCAGACTTACACTGCAAAGCGTTTGAATCTCAGTTCTTCTTCTAAACCAGTTAGCAAGTTTCTAAGCCATTCTGGGCCTCCTTTCCTCAGCTGATGAAACAGTCATGGAGAATACTTCAAAGCATTTGGGGGTGAATTCAGTGAGACGAGGAACACGAAGGGACCTGAAAGGATGGCGGCTCTCCCTTTTGGTTGTGTCTTTTTTCTTTGACAAGGGGAACGACTCGAGGATGGGAAGGAAGTGGCATTATTCACATGGAACTCAGAAAATCTCTTCATTAGTGAAATTTGAGGCTGTTCTCATTCTAACCACAGTTGTCGTGATGCTGAAGTCATTTCTCTCAGAGGTCTGCCTCTCCCACTCTGAGCGCTGCACAGACCTTCCAGACAGTGGCTTTCAGGACAATGTCAATGAAACCATTTCCTGCGTAGCGAAACACACTCATGGTTCTCACTCAAGTGATCTAATCTCACAGGGACATTCTTTATATACATTTTGAATGTAAATAAAAAGTAACCTTTAAAATCATCATGTTAGGGTTTCACGGATGGGACTTTAAGCAGTCCATGATACCCCTGGAAACTGCCTGAATGTTCATGGTTCCTGGGTATATAATAAAGTTTCAAAGACAGCCTCTACAGATGCACTGTTCAGTCAATACATAATGTCAGCCACATAGTTAATTTAAAGTTCTCTGGTAGTCACATTTAAAATTAACAAAATTAGGCTGGGCATGGTATAATCCTAACACTCTGGGAGGCCGAGGTGGGAGGATCACTTGAGCCCGGGAGTTCAAGACCAGCCTGGGCAACATGGCGAAACTCCATCTCTACAAAAAATACACACAAAAAATAAACTTGGCCAGGTTTGGTGGCACACACCTGTAGTCCCAGCTACCTAGGAGGCTGAGGCTGGAGGATCACTTCAGCCCAGGAGGTTGTGGCTGCAGTGAGCCGTGATCATGCCACTGCACTTCAGCCTAGGCCACACAGTAAGATCCAGTCTCAAAAAAAAAAAAATACTTTAAATAATATATTCAATTTAAGCCAAAATATCAAAAATATATTCAATATAAGAGATTTGCTTTTTTTTTTTTTTTTTTTTTTACTAAATTCACAATCTAGTGTGTATTTTACACTCATAGCACATCTCAATTCCAGCTAGCCCCATTTCAGCTGCATGTGGCTAGTGGCTACTATGCTGAAGAGTGCACGTTTATAGCTTTTGTCAGCTTTTGATAACAAGTAGCATCGTGACATTATAGAGGATAGTGAGAGATCATAGTGCCAATCACAGTTCAAAAGTCCCCTTAGGAGCTCACAAAAAGCTTTCAGGTAAATTATCTCACTGGATTCTCACTTTTAAAAACTCACAAAGTGGACATGGCAGATGTCATTTCCTCACATGAGAACTGAAAAATACTAAAGCTTAAAAAAATGAAATAGGTCGGGTGCAGTGGCTCACACCTGTGATCCCAGTACTTTGGGAGCCTGAGGCGGGAGGATCTCTTGAGCTCAGGAGTTGGAGAGCAGCCTGGGCAACATAGCAAGACCTCATCTCTACTAAAAATAAAAATTTAAAAATCAGCTGGGCGCGGTCTTCACATCTATAGTCCCAGATACTCAAGAGGCTGAGGTGAGAGGATTGTATGAGCTCAGGAGTTCGAGACCAGCCTGGGCAACATAAAGAGACTCCTGTCTTTATAACAAATTTAAAAATTAGCCAGGCCTGGTGGTGTGCAGCTATAGTCCCAGCTACATGGGAGGCTGAGGTGGGAGGGTCACTTAGCCCAGGAGTTCAAGACTGCAGTGAGCTGTGATCACACCACTGCACTCCAGCCTGGGCAACAGAGCAAGACCGTGTCTCAAATACATGAATAAATAAATAATCGGCCTCAAGTCCAACAGATGGAAGCTGAAGAGCTAGAAACGTCAACTGGGCCTGTGAACTCCAAATCCCCAGTTCTAGCTAAGAAAGGGATGGCCACATCCCACCGTCATCACAAGGCTGTGGAAGCAGCTCTCGTTTACATCCTCTGCCAGGTAATAAGGCCCAAAAGGGCAGGAATTGATCTACATTTTGTTCCTTGCTGCATTCCCAGCACCTAATAGTGCCTGGCACAGAGCAGGCACACGATTCCTCCTTGATGAATTAAATTCAACTGAATGAGGAAGAACGGTACAGAGCAGACACCCTCATAATCAGAATCCAAGTCACTCCATCTCCAGGGCCTTTTGGTGAAGCCAAAATCACAAAAGCCACCTTCACACAGAGGTGGCCTTTGTCCATCCTTTGACACTCTCTCCTTTCCCACCAGACACAAAAATATCTGCGCATCTTTTTCAGAGTAAATAACCTTAGCCATGCCTCTGTGTTAATGCTCACTTTGCATTTTTAAGTGGAAATTTACATCTCCAGTGCAAAATAGATCTTGAAAGTAGACTTAGTCTGGAGCAATCTGGATGCCAACCTCCGCCCCTCCTTCCACCCACCCAAGGTCACCTGGAGGGGCCCATGGACCACCCCAAGAGGCTGTGAAGCTACATTAGTACGAGAGAAACATCATATTGCCCCTCCACTTTGCCAGCTGTGTTGGGTTGAATCATGCAGGTCTGGAAGAGTAGTCAAGTCTGACTAGCGAGCTCGGAGGATGGCTTGAGGCTCGGTGGAAGCACAGCCCATTCCCAGCCGCCCCTGGCACAATCTGCTGCTGGCCCCTGGCTCACTTCTACACCCCTAACAGCAGCAACCTCCTGCACTGAAGGTATCTTTGCCTCCCTGTGTGGCAGCTCTGGCATCCCACATCTGGGTTGCTTTGCCAGGGTTTAGTGGAAACCTGGGCCAGGTGCTGAGAGCTTCTATCTTCCCGGTGGTGTTAGGATGTGGGGGCAAGGCAGAGATCCAGGACCAGCACATCCTTCCCATGCCCTCAGCTGCTGCTTTCTGCCAGCTTACCACTGGGCACCCAAGAGGAATGTAGAGCAGGGGCAGGAGCAAAAGCTGATTCTGAACTTTTTTATGAGTTCCTCAAATCTGACTGGCAAACATTTCACAGCCCAGGGCCCCACATTTACCCTTACCAAAGCAAACTAGAGTCTGACTGAGTCCCGTGCTATTTCTGTCAAATGTACCTTGTTTTTGTAAGTTTCTCCATGAATTAGTTTTTCCAGAGGACACCCAAAATTGCCACCCGTATTTTGGTTGGAGGAAAAACATCCTTTGTTAAATGAACGAACTGAGCTAAGTGCAGTGGAAAATTCAAGATTAATCCAATTAATAATAAAGGACCTCCTACTGCTGCAGGTCAAAGCTCTGGGCACTGGAGATACTAAGGTGACACTAAGAGGCCATAGAATCACTTGGACAGTTTACAATTTAGTGGTAAGGGGTGAGGACAAGGGGAGAGAGAATAAATCAGAAAACACCAATATGTAAGAGATTCTAATAATCATAAATGCTATGAAAACATTAAAATAAGTTATGGGGGATACAGTCGTTTCAGCCTAAGAAAGACCACTTAGAAGGGTGGTCTTCCTTTGGAAGCAGTGACATTGAGTCCGTGAGATGAGCGATAAGAAGCAGCCAGCTACACGAAGAGCTGGGGAAGAGTGTGTTGGCAGAAGGAAAACTGGGAGGCCTGGCACAGAGGCTCACACCTGTAATCCCAGCACTTTGGGAGGCCAAGACTGGTGGATCACCTGAGATCAGGAGTTCAAGACCAGCCTGGCCAACATGGTGAAACCCCATCTCTACCAAAAATACAAAAATTAGCTGGGTGAAGTGGCACATGCCTGTTGTCCCAGCTACTCAGGAGGCTGAGGCAGGAGAATCGCCTGAACGCTGGAAGTGGAGGTTCCAGTGAGCTGAGAGCCTCCACTGCACTCCAGCCTGGGTGACAGAGCAAGACTCTATCTCAAAAAGAAAGAAAAAAAGAAAAGCAGAATAGTAACTGGGAAGGCCCTGAGGCAGGAGCGGGTTTGTTGCATGGGGAGAGGTCCGTGTGGCTGGAGCAGAGTGACAAGGGGCAGTGGTCGTTAGGGACCAGATAGGATGGGGACAAGTATAGATTTTACTCCAAGCATCAAGTGTCTCCTTGGAGCGCTCCAAGCAGGGGAGTAAAACCCCTTAGATTTTCTGAGGTCTGCCCTGGTTGCGGCTGGGGATGGGCAGTGGAAGGGACTGGAAGGAAAGCAGAGAGTCATAGAGGCCACCCCAGAGATCTCAATCTAGAGAAGGAACAAAATACCTAGAACTCCAGTCAGGGTGACATATATTACAACAGAGCTTTAAACTAATGGCCAAGAGAGCCACCAGTTGAGAAAAAGTTATTCCAGCTGAGGAGACGGGAGGGGACTCTTGGGGGTGCCACTCAGGCCTGGGCCTAGGCTTTGGGTACAACCATCTTAAATTTAGTCTGCAATTAATTTACTTTTTTCAGTCACCACTTGAGGTTACTCTGATGCCAAATCACCATTCTCAATCTGCCCATCCCCACAGAGGACACAGTTAATGTCTTCTAGAACCTTATACTCTGGCCACAGGGCACAGAGCCAAGCTTTCAATAGGAGCAAAGTATTACTTTCCATGTGGGTAACAGCAGCAGGAAGGCATCTGATTTCTTTGACTTGAGGAGTTCAGAAGATGCTGGAAACCACAGAGAGGGAAGCCTTATTTCCTTGTTAAATACTAAGAGGTGTGTCTCTGGGTGGAACCCACCTTGGCAAACCTGTGAAGCTTTCCTGGTTTCAGGGATCAGAGCAGTTCAGAACTGCAAAGGATCTCACCTGTCATCCAGTCTAGCATCTCCCAAGTCCAACGGTGGTCCTGAAACAGGAAGTGATGGAAATGCAATCTCCAGTCTTCCCAGGCCTCATGAGCCAGAATTTGCATTTTCACAAGATCTCCAAGTGATGTGCATGCATATTATAGTTTGAGAAGCACAGCTCTGAAGATTCTCACCTTCAATGGGTAATAGATTCACCAGCACAGATTTAAAAAAAAAAAAAACAAAAAACAAACGCTATAAGAGATGTCTGGGCCCTGTTCTAGGGATTCAGTTTTAATTGGTCTGGGGTTAGCCTAGGCAGTTTTATGTAGTTGTTTTTTGTTTTGTTTGAAGTCCCTGATCATGCAGGGACATTAATCAGAGAATCTCTTATGTAATCCAAGGTCTTATTTTTACTGATATGAAGCTCTGGCTCAATAAATTGAAAAGATTCACATCTTATTCCAATGTAGGCATCTTGGCAAAAGTGGGCCCAAGATTCTGCATTTCTAACAAGCTCTCAGGTGAGGCCAATGCTGGTCCTCAAATCATACTCAGAATAACAGGTGTAATGGTTAATTTTATGTGTTGATGTGACTGGGCCATGGGGTGCCCAGATATTTGGTCAAACACCATTCCGAGTGTGAGGTTTGTTTTGGATAAGATTAACATTTACATCCATAGACTTTGAGTAGATCGCCCTACATTACGTGGGTGGGTCTCCTCCAAATAGTTGAAGGTCTGAATAAAAAACAAAAAGACTGGCCTAGCCTGAGCAAGAGAGGATTCTCCAGCAGATGGCCTTTGGACTTCATCTGCAATGTTGGCTCCTCCTGGTTCTCCTGCAGACTGCCTTTGAACTAGAACTAGAACTAAAGCATTGCTTCTCCTGGGTCTCCAGGCTGCCAGCCTACCCTGCAGATTTTTGACTTGACAGCTTCCATAATCTCACGAGCCAATTCCGTATAATAATTCTCTTTCTATAAAGATATACACATTCTATTTGTTATGTTTCTCTGGAGAAGTCTAATACAACAGGGTTACAAAGGTTGCTCTGCTGAGATTCCAATTTTTGCCAAGATGGAGAAGTCACACAAACCATTATGTGTCTCGCCCAGAGTCAACCTAATTGAGGTAGGAAACACAAAATTCAGAAACTAAAGGGAAAACTGTAAGAACACTGAAAGAGAAACTGTTGTGTGTGTGTGGTGGTAGGAGTGGTAAGGGTTGCAGCCTGGGATGAGCCAGCTGGTGCTGCTCTAGGAGGATACAGTAGAAAAAGCAACTTGAGTTCCACTCTTCTCTTCCATCATTGCCTTGGGACAATACTATCTTTCCTCAGCCTTTAGAAATTGGCAGTTGTGGCCCAGACTGCTGACACAAGAGTAAAATCAGGGCAGCCCAGAAGTCCCATTCCAGTGAAACCTTATAGAACGTAAGTGAAGGCTGAGTAGCCTCTGCATTCCCTGCCCTCCCAGTCCCAGAGTTGGGGATGATAAACTGTGCATGCCTATTCCTGTTGCTGCTTCTGCCTGAGGATCTGAAGAGGAAGCTCTGGCCTCAGGTATTGCTTGGTGGGTGATACCAAATGGGGGCATCTTATTTGGGGTTCTCTCCCAGGCTTGCCCATTCTCTCTCTTTGTTCATCCAAATGTAGCAATATAAAACAAGAACAGGGAGAAAATACAAGATATGGAAATTATATAATGGGAATAAAGAGCACAGTAAATTGTCTTCATGGTTGAATGGATACAGCTAAAGAATGAATTAGTGAATTGGAAAATCAGATTGAAGAACTCTCCAGAAAGCAAGCAGGGGAAAATTCAAATGTAGAAAATATAAAAGAAAAGTTAAGAGACTTAAAGAATGAAAGTAAAACCACCAGCATCCAGACAATAGGAGTCACAGAATAGAAAAAAAAAAAAATAGAAATAAAGAGAAGAAAATAGATGAAGAATTCAAGGAGATACATTTCCAAGCATTAAAGATGATTATATTCAAATTTTTTAAAAGAGTGCATAGAACATCAAAAGGAAAGAGAAGAAAATTCCACATCTAAGCACACTAGAATCAAATTTAGGAATACCATGCAGAATCATGGAAATAATTAATTAATTAATTTAGAAATACCAAACACAAAGAGAAAATTTTGAAAACTCTCAGAAGGAGCATAACACCTACAAAGGAAAAATAACTTTTTTCCTTTGTGAACATCATACTTTTTTAAAGTCACTTTAAAAGTGAACATCATGCTTTTTAACCACAACAGTGAATGCAAAAACATAATGAAGTGTGAGCTGTAAAGTGCTGAAGGGCTGGGAGTCATGGTGCATGCCTGTAATCCCAGTACTTTGGGAGGCCAAGGCAGGTGGATAGCTTAGTCTTAGGAGTTAGAGACCAGCCTGGGCAACATGGAGAAGCCCCACCTCTACCAAAAATACAAAAATTAGCTGGGAATAGTAGCACCGCAAGTCCCAGCTACTTGAAAGACTGAAGTGGGTGGGAGGGTCGCTTGAGCCCAGGAAGTTGAGGGTGAAGTAAGTTGTAATCATGCCACTGCACTCCAGCCTGGGACACAGAGTGAGACCTTGTCTCTAAAAACTATTAATAAATAAATAAAATACTGAGGAAAGTACTTTGAACTTAAAATTCCATTTCTGGCAAGATTGTCATTCAAATGTAGTGTGTAATAAAAATATTCTCAGGCATACAAGGCTTGAGGAAGTTTGTCATGCTATAATCCACATTTAAAAACACTTGAAGAAGTTATGCTCAAATAAGAGAAATAAATGCATCAAAAGCTGCAAGAAATATGTGAAATAAGGTTGGGCGCAGTGGCTCATGCCTGGTAATCCCAGCACTTTGGGAAGCTGAGGTAGGTGGATCACCTGAGGTCAGGATTTTGAGACCAACCTGGCCAACATGGCAAAACGTTGTCTCTACTAAAAATACAAAAAACAGCTGGGCATGGTATTGGGCACCTGTAATCCCAGCTGCTCAGGAGGCTAAGGCAGGAGACTCGCTTGAACCCAGGAGGCAGAGGTTGCAGTGAGCCGAGATTGAGAGCCACTGCACTCCAGCCTGGGCAAAAGAGCAAGACTCCATCTCAAAAAAAAAAAGAAGTATGTGAAATAAGGGGGAACATAGATCTTAAAAATTTTTTGTGTGTGGATATTAACATGAGAGATGGGATGAACTCAAAGGATTTGAAGGCATGCTAAAGCTATTTTGCTAAAGATAAGCTATAGATATAAAATTTTCTAAATAACAGCAGCAGCAATGTTTAGTTTTTAACTTTTTTGGACAGGGTCTTGCTCTGTCTTCCAGGCTGCAGTGCAGTGGTGCAATCACTGCTCACTGCAGCCTCTACCTTCTGGGCTCAAGCAATCCTCCCAGCTCAACTTCCCGAGTAGCTGGGATTGCAGGCACACACCACAACATCTGGCTAATTTTCTTTATGTTTTGTAAAGATGGGGTCTCCCTGTGTGACCCAACCTGGTCTCAAACTCCTGGGCTCAAGTGATCCTTCCACCTTTCCTCCCAATGTGCTGGGATTATAGGCAAGAGCCACTGCACTGGCCAATTTTTAATTTTTAATTTAAATTTAAATTAAGAAGGCAGAAAAAAGTGTAAATACATTTAAAAATCTGGCCGGGAATGGCGGCTCAGACCTGTAATCTGAGCACTTTGGGAGGCTGAGGCAGCCAGATCAACTAAGGTCAGGAGTTCGAGACCAGCCTGGGCAACATGGCAAAACGCTGTCTCTATTAAAAATACAAAAAGTTAGCTGAGCATGGTGGTGCGTGCCCGTGATACCAGCTACTCGGGAGGTTGAGGCAGGAGAATCGCTTGAATCCGGGGAGCGGAGGTTGCAGTGAGCCGAGGTTGCAGTGAGCCAAGATCACGCCACTGCACTCCAGCCTGGGCGACAGTGCGAGACTGTATCTCAAAAAATAAATAAATAAAACAATAAAAATAAAACAATACAAATGGTCTAAATTTGCTAACTAAAAGTCAGAAATCATCAGATTGGATTTAAAAAACAAAATCCACCTACATACTATTTATAAAACGTATATCTAAAGTATAAAAACATGAAAATGTTGACATTAAAAGAATGAAGAAAGATAACATATGTCAATATAGGATAAATATACTTTAAAAGAAAACACATACTTAGGGTTAGAGAGGATCACTGGATGCAGAGAAAAGGGTTCGTTCTCGGAGAAGACATGACAAAGCTAAACATGAATGCATCTAATGAACAAACCTCAAAATACAAAAAATATTGATAGAAATACATGGGGAATGCTGAATACATGATAATGCTAAATGTGAATGCATCTAATTAACCTTAAAATATATAAAACAAAAAATGGATAGAAATACACGGAGAAATGGACAAATCCACTATCGTCGAGAGAGATTTCAATTATTGAAAGGTCTCTATTATTGATGGATCCGGCAAACAAAACAGCCACACAAATTACAAGCTTGAGCTAACGATCATATATAGAATCCTGCATTCAACAATTAGAGAATGCTGTTTTATCATACATGCGTGAAACATGTATCTTTTTAAAACTTCTAATAATTAATAGAGATTTTAGCTGGTTTCCCAGACACCCACATAAAGACTACATCTCCCAGCCTCACCTGCCGCTAGGTAGGGCTATATTACTAAGAGCCAACTAACGGGATGTGAGTGGCAGTGATGTGTACAACTTCTGAATCAGGCCCTTAAAGGGCATCCTACTACCTGGATCAATAAATGATTGTGAGCCACTGTGAGTCCTGTAAAAGGCAGCAACACCCTATAGATGGCAAAGCAATATGGCAGAGGGAGCCTGGGGCCCTGACACTAAGGGCTGCTAGAGTGCTTATCCTCAGTCTCATAAGAAGGAAAGGGAATTCTATCTTGTTTAAGTCTCCTCTTGAAACGGAACAAGTTCCTTTTAGCTTTGTCTCTTTCAGGATCCCTAATACAGAGTATGTGTGGAACTGTCTACACACCAGACTAACCCCAGAAACAGAAGGCATGGATAAGGAGGAAGGATGAAAAACCAGCTTTCGCCTTGCAGCAAAGACCTTAACTTGCTGCTGGAGAATGTGAAGGGAGACCTGAAATGATCAGAATCTTCTGCCAGTCACTAGGCAGCCCCTGGTAGGAGGATGTCCTGGCTGCCCCTGTGCCCTCAGAGGAGGAAGGGCAGAGAAACAAAGAGGAACCAGGGGAGGAAACACAGGCTCTACTCTCATGAGGGCAGAATAGCAACTGGCACGGGGGAGCGGCCGTTACCTCGAGGAGACAGGCTTGTTGTGCCAAAACCATATTTATTTTAAATGGAATTGGAGGGAGGAGCACTCCTCCCTCCTTTGTAAAAATAACTAGTTTCTGAAGGCAAAAGGAAAACGGGGAGGCAGGTGGCAGGCTGAGGCCACAATGATAAAAACATATCCTCTCATCACAAATCAGTGAAGATGAGCAACACAAGACCAAGGGGAGGGGAGCTGAAGATGGGGGATGACCCGGAGTGAAAGAACTTCTGCGGTGACCTCTGCAGAGTCACAGGTCCACCGTTTCAGGGTGTAGCCAACGCTTAAGGACTCCTCCAGAGAAGCCCAGTGTTCCACGAGATCACACAGGAGTATGTGCCAGGAGTTCTAGATCCATATGGAGTGGAAAAGTACCAGGGTTAGATGGTTGTGCCATGGTTTCTTTCCAAGTATTTTCTCAGCAGGTGGGCACGCACCACCCACAGCAGGGAAGGGGAGAGGCTGGAGATAAGCGTGCCTGAGGTCTAAGGGCGTGGGCCTGCATAGCCGAGACCCAGCTCCCTACCGCTTCTCTTCTGGAAGCCTCTCCTACCAGCTAGATCTTTCTCTACCTTGTCCTCTGCTGTTTTGCCCCCTGAGGGTACCCAATGCTGTCATGCTCCAAACTCCTTCCAGAGCCTTCTTTCAGAGACCTCCCTGGGCACCATCTCCCTACCCCAGACAGGCACACCAGTTCTGCTGCATGTCTGGCAAAACAGCCATGGAAAGTCTAGAGCAGCACCACCTTCCCAGGGCTACTTACATCTAAAATAGGGCTCCAGATAACACAGGTGAAGCTGGGTGCAGTGGTTCACTCCTATGATGCCAGCACTTTGGGAGGCCAAGACAGGAGGATTACTTAAGCCCAGAAGTTTGAGACCAGCCTGGCCAATAAGGCAAGACCCCATCTCTACAAAATAAAAATTAAAAATTTAGCCTTGTGTGGTGGCATAACCCTGTGGTCCCAGCCACTCGAGAGGCTGAGACAGGAGGATCACTGAGCCCAGGAGGTCAAGGCTGCAGTGAACCATGTTCATGCCACTGCACTGCAGCCTGGGCAACAGAGAGACTCTGTCTCAAAAAAATAAAAAATGAAAGAGAGAGAGAGAGAGAGAGAACACAAGTGATATAGTTTAGGGACACAAGTGATATGTGTCCCTACCCAAATCTCATCTTGAATTGTAGCTCCCATAATTCCCACATGTTGTGGGAGGGACCTAGTTGGAGATAATTGAATCACGGGGGCGGTTTCTCCCATACTGTTCTCATGGCAGTGAATAAGTCTCATAAGAACTGATGGTTTTACAGGAGGAAACCCCTTCCGCTTCATTCTCATTCTCTCTTGCCTGCCACCATGTAAGACGTGCCTTTTGCCTTCTGCCACATGAAACTGAGTCCATTAAACCTCTTTTTCTTTATAAATTACCCAGTCTCAGGTATGTCTTTATCAGCAACATAAAAACAGACTAATACAAGTGAGCCTCCAAGTCAGTACCTCAACCCCAGGTAAAGCATCCAAAGCCCCCTGTGGAACTTTAGAAACTACAGAGTTTGCACTTCCTCTCCACATCCCAGTAAACAGAAGACCCAGGAAAGGGGCAGAGAGGAAGGCACTGGGAATGTGCGGTAAGGGTTTCTGCTGCCTGCCAAGGCTGAGAACCAGAACCCCAAGGCAAGATCCAAGAGACGTTTTGGAGCTCCAAGTTCACTAAATTGCAAGGTATAAAAAATTAAAACAAGGCCAGGCACGGTGGCTCACACCTGTAATCCCAGCACTTTGGGAGGCCGAGGTGGGCAGATCACGAGGTCAGGAGATCGAGACATCCTGGCTAACATGGTGAAATCCTGTCTCTACTAAAAATACAAAAAATTAGCTGGGCGTGGTGGCGGGCGCCTGTAGTCCCAGATGCTCAGGAGGCTGAGGCAGGAGAATGGCATGAACCCAGGAGGTGGAGCTTGCAGTGAGCCGAGATCGCACCACTGCACTCCAGCCTGGGTGACAGAGCGAGACTCTGTCTCAAAAAAAAAAAAAAGTTAAAACAAGAGCACAAGCATACCAAGACAAACATAAGGATTTGGCTTGTTCTTCTCTCCAGCCATCTCCCAGGTCTTCCTCCTCCTCCCTCTGCCCATCTGGACATGGAGTCCAGGTTCTCAGTTTGGAAAAGGGAATGAGGGAAAAGAAAATGAGAATGGAAGAGGCATAGCTGATGCCCTTCAGAGCCATCAGCACCTGCACCTTTCTGCTTCTCCCTCCTCCCCAGAGACTGGTAGTAAATGTCTATTTTTAAAAAGCAACAGCTATTAATAATTTCTCTACCAATTCAGGTAATGTTTAATCCCTTATTGTCAACCACAGTGGTTTGTGGACAAAGGACTTCTGATTTATTATAGTCATTACTTCCTTACTGTCAATTTTCTAAAAAAGTATTTTCATTTTATTTTTATTAGGGAAGTGCAGACTCTTTAATTCCTTGGCAAACCCAAACTCAATCAATGTATTTATTGTACTAAGTCTTCTAAAACCCAACAAATTACCGTCCCTCCTGTTAAGGGCCTTAATGAGTTTGCTAATAAGTATTCCCTGTTTAAGGACGTGATCCTGAACAAGCACACAGAAGTCATCAACCTCAAATGTAATTTTCATAGAGTTACCTCCTGAACCTGGCTGTGGCCTCCATCATGTCTCAAATTAAATTAAAATCACAATTCCCATGAAGGCTCTCCACCATCAGCCTCCCCTGGCCCGACAGCCTTCTTTTAGTGCTCCATTCCCCCAGTGGATATCTTCTCATTCCCTTTGCCTAGAATCTCCTTCCACTCTCTCTGCTACCTGGCAAGCTCTCAACTGTCTCTTAAGGCTGGCAATCAGTATCCTTTCTCTACTTCTAGGAAGTCTTTCAAATCCTCTCTAGCAGGATTGGCATATTTTTCCTCTGAGCCTGCTTCTACCAGACCTCAGTCATCCTGTTCTATAAAGTCTGTGCCTCCATGCTCCAGACTTTGAACTTCTCAAGTGCAAGAGATGAGACTTGGTCATCTCTGTATCCCCAGTGTCTTGCATAAAATCTGCCCATGGAAGGTGGCCCATAAATTCTGGATTAATTGAACGAATGTATAAAAGCAGCAAGCCCATCTGCAGTCCTCTACACAACACTCACTCTCTCCTCCATCTTTCCCAATGTTTATCCTTTTTCCAGAGTAATCTGAAAACCACACACCTACCATGAGGGCAGGAGGCATATCTGTTCTGTTCCCTGCTGTATCCCCAGTGTCTAGAACCCTACCTGAGATATTGTAGGTGCTCAGTAGACATTTGTTGACCATATGAATGAATTCTTCAAACTTATCGTTCAAAACCGACCTCCTCTACCCAGCTCTCACCATTCCCAGAGGACTGTCCTCCATCTACTCCCCTCCTCCTTTCTGAGGGAAAATTGCTTTCTGTAAATCTCTATTCATCACACCATCCTGTCTTTTTTTTTTTCTCCCCCTTTTTGATTTTTTTGAGACAAAGTCTCACTATGTTGTCCAGGCTGGAGTGCAGTGGTGCAATCTCAGCTCACTGCAACCTCTGCCTCCCGGGCTCAAGCAGTTCTTATGTTTCAGCCTCTCAAGTAGCTGGGACTACAGGCACACACCACCACACCTGGCTAATTTTTGTAATTTTAGCAGAGACGGGGCTTCACTATGTTGGCCAGGTTGGTCTCGAACTCCTGAACTCAAATGATCCACCCGCCTTGGCCTCCCAAAAAAATATATAAAACTTTGGGATTACGGGCGTGAGGCACCACGCCCAGCCTCAACCTGTCATTATCAAGAATTTTGGTGCAAATATACCGGTTTGGGGCTACATAAATTCTTACCAATTTGATACAATCCAGAAATCAACCATGTACCACGTATTCATTTTTTCCCTATGTGAAAGAAAAAAAAAAAAAAATCTGTCCTGTAAACCTTATGGGCCTATTTAACAATGAGATTTAGGTAACTATTCAGGTAGGCAGAACAGAGTATCCTGCTCTGTTCAACACTGTGGTCGATAGAGAATTGCAAACTGCAATTTACATCATTCATCCATCCCTAAGTTTCCAAGAATGAGAACACAGTAAAATGTGCTTCATGGTAAAAATCTACTGAGTAGAATCTAAACTTTCTTTGATGGTTTCTGGATCTACATAGCCCTAGGATTACTCTGAACATCAATATCTTTTTATGAAAGTTATACAGAAGCACGTCAGTCAAGAAGCCTTTTGCAAGAGTCTTGTGTGTGTTGGCTGGGGTACCCACCCCACACACTCCAGGTCGCTCGGTGCTGCAGTGCCCACCCATGAAGGATTTCATGTAATCAACCCCAGTGACCCCTCCTAACTGGCCTATTTGCTGATAAAACCAGCTGCTGAACTACCCCTCCAACTCTCCCACTTCCAAACTCCATCTCCTCCAAATTCCAGTGGGAAAGACAATTGTTTTATTCCATCTTAGTCTTTTAATTCTCTTCTTCTTCTATTTACTTTTCTGAAGCTCAGAGCTATAAAGGACTTTGGGTACACCCAACCAGACATTGCTATATAAGACTATATATATATATACACATATTAAAAGTTAGAGGGCCATCATACCACAGGATAAAACAGCAATAAGAACTTTATACTTAGAGCTTAGGTTAATCCTTTTAAAAGCACCTGCCTTGGTCGGGTGCAGTGGCTCACCCCTGTAATCTCAGCACTTTGAGAGGCCAAGGCAGGCGGATCACCTGAGGTCAGGAGTTCGAGACCAGCCTGGCCAACATGGCAAAACCCAATTTATACTAAAAATAACAAAAATTAGCTGGGCGTGGTGGCAGGAGCCTGTAACCCTAGCGACTCAGGAGGCTGAGGCAGGAGAATTGCTTGAACCCAGGAGGAGGAGGAGGTTGCAGTGAGCCAAGATTGCACCACTGCACTCCAACCTGGGCAACAAGAGTGAACTCCGTCTCAAAAAAAAAAAAAGCACCTGCGTTTTGAGGACTGTATCAGGACTCAGGCATCAAAAGCTGATTTGACCATCTGTGCTGGAGAGACAGGTAAAAAATTAGAAGCTCAATCTAACCAGGCCTTGCAGTTAGGCTTAGAGTTCATGACCGAGGTATCATAACATGATGCAGACACCATGTTATGGTGGCTATCATGAAATTTCTAATAATAACATCTACTATAACAATAATAAGGCTACCATTTTGTGAAATAGGCATTAGTATCCCAGTTTTGCTGACAAGAAAACTGAGGCTGGGACAGGCTGTATATCGCCAGGACTGAGAGAGAATAAGGGAGATTGCTGGTCCTCAGACCCATCTGTGTGATGCCAAATCTCATTCTCTTAACCACTCTGCTCATTCCCAGCCCTGCCCTGTAAACACACACACCCCCTAACATAGAGAATATTTGGAATTATCCTGGCCGCCCAGCATCTGAATTCCCTTCCTGGGTTCAGGGAATCCTCTATTTATGTACGAATCTTGTAGGAGGCAGGGCGTGGAGCCTCCTGGTACAGAAGCTGAGCCCCTTGACTCCTGCCTTTTCCAGCCTCCCTTGCTGCTGGGGCTCAAGCACATGACGTCGGTCCAGCCAATCAGATGCGCCTTCCTGGATTCTAGCTCAGGAACTGGTGGGGTGAGAAGGGGGCTCACGCGAAGCCCTTCTAGCAGCACAGGCAGCCTGTTCTGTGTGCTTGTTCAGGACCATGGGGGCAATTTCTCATGGTTTAGCACATCCCCTCGGTGCTGTTCTCGTGACAGTGAGTGAGTTCTCATGAGATCTGCTTGTTTAAAAGTGTGTGGCACCTCCGCTGCACCTTCCTCCTGCTCCAGCCATGTGGAGTGCCTCACTCACCCTTGGCCTTCCACCATGATTAGAAGCTTCCTGAAGCCTCCTCAGAAGCAGAGGCCACTATGCTTCCTGTACAGCCTGCAGAATTGTGAGCCAGTTAAACCTCTTTTCTTTCTAAATTACCCAGTCTCAGATATTTCTTTATAGCAGTGTGAGAACGAACTAATAAAAACATGTTCATGAAAAGACCTAAGGGAGAGCTGGTAAATGTCCCTTATGAATAGTCCTTAGCCGAATCAACCATCCCAATCATTCCAAAGATGATCCTAGTCTTTCTTGGTTTTAGATGCAATACACAAATCCTCTCATCCAAGTTTGGACAGTAGACACCATCTTTTCCCCAGAAAAATCGTCCATTAGAGGACCACAGACTCCCTGCTTCCCAGGAACTCCAATGCTCTTGGGCTGCACCCTCCCTGTGCCCTCCCCTATGTCCTTGTCAATCCCGCAGCCTCTGCAGAGGGTTTCTCTGCAAGGACATCAGATGCATGTCCTTTCTAAAGAAGCTGCCTCCACCCAGGGGCCGAGTCAGACTGGGAAATGAGAACTGAGTTTGAATCCAGAAGAACTGTGTTCAGTCTCCCTCGGAGGCTTTCTGACTGTGGGATCGTAGACAAGTCACGGAGGGCTCTTTTCCCAGCTCTAAAAGGGGAGTGGCATCTGCCCAGCCCTGCAAGGGAGCAGGAACCAGATGGGACACCGCATGGGGAGGCATCCAGGAACAGCGTAGAGCTCTACAGACGTGTGCAGCCTCCCCACTCCCATCCTGTCCTGCCCGCCGAGGTCCCACCCATCCTGCAGGGCCATCTTCGTGTGGGGGAGCTGGGGAGCAGGCAAGGGATGAAGGCCTGGGCTGTGTCCACAGAAAGCTCGCCTGGCTCTGCTGTGGGAAAGATCCATGAGGCCAGAGCTATGAGCCCTTTCAACCAAGGTTTGAAGTGTGCAGGTGGGAGCCCTGCCCTGATATGCCATGAGGTGCTTTGAGCCACAGGTGGAGGACAGGAGCTCAAAATGGAATGAAAAGTCCAGCTTGGCATCATCCTCGGGTTTATTTTTGTGAAATGCTGCACACCAAGGCTGGGGGGAGAATTTTTGTTGAGAGAGGAGAGTTTAGACGAGGAGGTTCTGTTGGACCCAGGGAAGAGAAAGCAACAAGAGCTTTCTATTTTCTGATAGAGGGGGTGGGCTGGGTGCAGTGGCTCACACCTGTAATTGCAGCACTTTGGGAGGCTAAGGTGGGAGGATCGCTTGAGCTCAGAAGTTCAAGACCAGCCTAGACAACATGGTAAAACCCCGTCCCTACAAAAAATACAAAAATTAGACAGGGTGGTGGCACATACTTGTAATCCCAGCTACTCAGGACACTGGAGTGGGAGAACCACTTGAACCCAGGAGGTGGGGTTTGGAGCGAGCTGTAGTCACACCATGGTACTCCAGCCTGGGTGACAGAGCGAGACCCTGTCTCAATAAAAAATTAATTAATTGACTAATGAATAGATGGGGTGTGGCTGAGGGTAATGGATGAGACGAAGGTATCAGTGGGTGACAGAGATCAGATAAAAAACAAATCCCCCCATTCTACATGAGGACCATGCCACTTCGGAGCACCCCAAGCTCAGGGACATTTTGAGTTGGTGGCCCTTTGCACTTAACTGTCACCTGCCACCAAAAAGTTCACTTCTCCCTCAAATTTTAATCAAGGCCCTTCTCAGACGTCATCACGTTCACGATGCCTTCCCAGAACCCCTGCAACAGGTGAAGCTTCGTGAGCACGCTCCCCCACCCCGCCATATCACTGGTTCTACCTCCTAAGAGGACCACACACAAAGCCTAAAGACCCAAGTTCCAACTCCAGCTAACAGTGTGATTTTTGTACAAGTTACTCCATCTTTTTGAATATGGGGACGAAAATTCTCTCCAGACCTTTCTCTCAAGATTGCTAGTTGTGAAGCCGGAATGGCTAATAAGCAGAAAAATGCTTTGGCCGCTCTGAATAGCCCCAGGCAATTGTCAAGTTTTATTGAGACCAGTTCTGTTCTGAGGGCCCAGGGACAAGTCCCTGCTTACCTTTGCACTCCTCCTAATTCTGAACACCTGACCTGGTCGACATCCTGGGCACCTTGACCTCAGAGTGGAAAGCCCCAGAAGGCAGGGAGCCCCAGAAGCAGGGAGCATGTACACCTGCTGCAATGGGGTGAACTGCGGCCCATGCCACCCAAATTCATCTTTGGAAGTTCTAACCCTCAGTACCTCTGAATGTGGCTTTATGTGGAAACAGGGTCGTTGCAGAGAAAAGTTAAGAAGAGATGGTATAGGAGTAGGGTGGGCCTCCAATCCAGTCTGACTGGTGTCCTTATAAAGAGGAAAAATGTGGACAGACACACATGGGGACAGCACCCCAGGTGAAGGTGAAGGCAGAGATCTGGGCGATGCTTCTAGAAGCCAAGGAACGCCCAGGATGGCCAGCACCCCCAGTGGAAGCCAGGGAGGGCCTGGGACAGCACCTCCCTCATAGCCTCAGAGGAACCCGCCCTGTTGCCACCTCCATCTGGGACACGTGGCTTCCAGAACTGTGAGGCAGGACATCTCTACAGGCGCAGGATGCCTCATGGTGCTTTGTTACCGCAGCCGTGGCAAACCGTGACACCGGCAAACGCCGGCCTGGGATTTACTGAATTTGCCAGGCAAGGAACTGGAGCTTCGAATCCTGGGAAATGCTGGTTATAATAAAAATGCTGCCACATGAAAGAGGGTGCCCGGGTAGAGACACCGAACACAGCCCTACTGGGTGTGAGGTGAGGATTGTGGTGTGTGGTGTGTGAGTACATGGTGTGAGGAGGGTGTGGAGTATGATGTGTGTGTGGCGTGTGTGTGTGGTGTAGTGTCTGGTGTGTGCATGGTGTTGTGTGGATGGTGTGGTGTGGTATGTGTAGTGTGTGGTGTGTGTGGTGTGGAGTGGGTGGTGTATGTGTGTGAGGTGTGGTGTGTGTGGTGTGTGTGTGTGGTGTGGTGTGTGTGTGCTGTGATGTGGGTGGTGTGGTGTGTGGTGTGGTATGTGTGTGGTGTGGTATGTGTGTGGTGTGGTGTGTGTGAGGTGTGGTGTATGTGGTGTGATGTGGGTGGTATGGTGTCTGTGTGGTATGGTGTGTGTGTGGTGTTGTGTGGTGTGTGTGGTGTGGTGTGTGTGTGGTGTGTATGTGTAGTGTGTGGTGTGTGGGTGTGGTGTGTGTGGTGTGTATGTGGTGGGGTGTGGCGTGTGTGGTGTGGTGTATGTGGTGTGTATGTGTAGTGTGTGATGTGTTGTAGTGTGGTATAGTGTGGTGTGTTATTGGTGTGTATGTGGTGTGGTGTGGCGTGTGTGGTGTGGTGTGTGTGTGGTGTGTATGTGGTGTGTGGTGTGTGGGTGTGGTGTGGTATAGTGTGGTGTGTATGTGTAGTGTGTGGTGTGTGGGTGTGGTGTGTGTGTGTGGTGTGTGTATGTGTGTGTGGTGTAGGTGTGAAGTGTGTGGTGTATGTGTGTAGTGTGGTATAGTGTGGCGTGGTGTGGTGTGGGGCGTGTGTGTGGTGGTGTGTGTGGTGTGTATGTGTGTATGTGTGGTGTGTGGGTGTGGTATAGTGTGGTGTGGTGTGTGTGGTGTGTATGTGGTGTGGTGTGGTAGTAGTGTGGTGTGTGTGTGGTGTGTGGTGTGTGTGGTGTGGGTGTGTGTATGTGGTGTGTAGTGTGGTGTGTATGTGGTGTGTATGTGTGGTGTGTGGTGTATGTGGTATAGTGTGGTGTGTGTTTGGTGTGTATGTGGTATGGTGTGGTGTGTGTGGTGTGGTGTGTGTGTGGTGTGTATGTGTAGTGTGTGGTGTGTGGGTGTGGTGTGTGTGTGGTGTGTGTATGTGGCGTGTGTGGTGTGGCGTGTGTGGTGTGGCGTGTGTGTGGTGTGGTATAGTGTGGTGTGTGTGTGGTGTGGTGTGGTGTGTGTGTAGTGTGGTGTGTATGTGTAGTGTGTGGTGTGTGGGTGTGGTATAGTGTGGTGTGGTGTGTGTGGGTGTGGCATGTGTGTGTGGTGTGGTATAGTGTGGTGTGTGTGTGGTGTTGTGTGGTGGCCGTGTAATTTGTGTAGTGTGTATGTGCTTAGTGTGTGGTGTGTGGAGTGTGAGTATAAAGTGTAGGGTGTATGGTGTGTGTAGGTGTGTATGTGGTGTAGTGTGGTATAGTGTAGGTATGTATATGTAGTGTGAATTGTGTGTGGTGTAGATTGTATGGTGTGTAGTGTAGTGTATGGTGTGCTAATGTGTGGTGTGTGGTGTTTGTGGTGTGAGTGTATGTGTGGTGTGTGGTGTGTATGTGGTGTGTGGCGTGTGTGGTGTGGCGTGTGTGGTGTGGTGTGTGTGGTGTGTATGTACGGTGTGTGGTATGTGGTGTGTGGTATGTGGAAGGTATGGTATATGTGTGGTGTGTGGTGTGTGTGGTGTGGTGTGTGGCGTGTGTGGTGTGGTGTATGTGGTGTGTATGTGTGGTGTGTGGTATGTGGTGTGGTGTGTATGTGTGGTGCGTGGTGTGTGGTGTGGTGTGTGGTGTGTGTGGTGTGGTGTGTGGCATGTGTGGTGTGGTGTGTGTGGTGAGTGTGGTGTGGTGTGTGGTGTGTGTGGTGTGGTGTGTGGTGTGTATGTGTGGTGCATGTGGTGTGTATGTGTGGTGTGTGGTATGTGGTGTGGGTGTGTATGTGTAGTGCGTGGTGTGTATGTGTGGTGTATGTGGTGTGTATATGAGTGTGTGGTATGTGGTGTGGTGTGTATATGTGAGTAAAGTGGTGTATATGTGGTGTGTGGTGTGTGTGGTGTGGTGTGTGAGGAGTCTGTATGTGTAGTCTCGTTGGGTGTGTGTGGTGTGGTGTGTGGCATATGTGGTGTGTGTGTGGTGTGTATGTAGTGTGTGGTGTGTGGTGTGTGGTGTGTATGTGTGGTGTGTGGTGTGTGTAGTGTGGTGTGGTGTGTGGTGTAGTGTGTGTGGTGTGTATGTGTGGTGTATGTGGTGTGTGGTGGTGTGTATGTGTGGCGTGTGGTGTGTGTGGTGTGGTGTATGACGTGTGTGGTGTGGTGTGTGTGGTGTGTATGTGTAGTGTGTGGTGTGTATGTGGTGTGGTGTGTGGTGTGTGGTGTGGTGTATGTGGTGTGTATGTGTGGTGTGGTGTGTGTGGTGTGGTGTGTATGTGGTGTGTAGTGTGGCATGTGTGTGGTGTGGTATGGTGTGGTGTGTGTGGTGTGGTGTGTGGTGTGTGGTGTGTGGGTGTGTATGTGGTGTGTGGCGTGTGTGGTGTGGTGTATGTGGTGTGTATGTGTGGTGTGTGGTATGTGGTGTGGTGTGTATGTGTAGTGCGTGGTGTGTATGTGTGTGGTGTGTGGTGTGTGTGGTGTGTGTGGTCTATGTATGAGGTGTGTGTGGTGTGTGTGGTATGTGTGGTGTGATGTGTATGGGTGTGTATGTGTGGTGTGTGTGGTGTGTGGTGTGGTCTGTGTATGTGTAGTGCGTGGTGTGTGTGGTGTAGTGTGTGGTGTGTGGTGTGGTGTGTGGTGTGTGTGGTGTGGTGTGTGTTGGGGGCAGCATGGTGAGGAGCAGAGGCGGCCCTGAGACACACAGCTCCTGCTCCCTCCCCCATTCCTCACAGGCCCCATCAAACCCAGCTACTTGGCTTTGCCTTCCCATCAGCCTGGAGCAGGCTGGAGGAGGAGGAGAGAAGAGGACAAAAGGACGAAAGTACGAATCCTTCCTAGGTTCTTCTCCATGTCCTTTTCCTCCCCTTCCTGCTCCCCCAATCCAGTGCCAAATGTCAACCAGGAGCATCGAGGTGACCTGACATTTTCTGAACTGGCAGTTCCCTTCTGGGCCATGCAGCACAAATACACATCTTCTGCATTTGGCTGAAAACAAAGTTGGAAAGACCTGACTACATTTAAAAAAAAAAAAAAAGAAAGAAAAGGTAAAAACAGATGACACTGTCCCTCCCACTATTTATGCCCCTCTCCAGATTGCTGTCTCCAAATACAAAATGCAGCATGGAATCCCGGCGGGAGCTCCAGCACAGCCTCAGAGACCAGAACAGAAGTTACCTGAAAATGAAGGGCATGCCTGTTTCAGATCTGAGCTGGCACTAGGATGTATCCTTCGCCTCTGGAATCTGGAGCCCGCACAGACTCCACAGGCAGGGCAGAGGCCAAAAGTCAGGCCTGGAGGCTGATTCCTAAGCAGACGGCCCAGCTCTCAGCAGAACACCTAGGGAAGGGCCGCGAAAATTATGCAGCCTCACGTGCCATGCCAGTCGGGCTCATGCACCTGCATATTTTGGGCCTTCCCTCAGCTGATGGGGACTGCTTGCATGGAATGACCTGGCGCCCCTGGGCCAGGGACAACTTTTTCAAAACATTGTTTCCTGTAACAGCTTGTGAAGAACTGAAAACCACAGATGGAATGCCCCCAGACACCAGAAACTCTGCACACCATCTCCCAGTCAAAGATGATGATTCTCGTGACATCATTATCTCCTCCACCTCTTCCTGTGGCAGGTACCTGTCCCCAAAGTGGTTCAGGCCAGGCCTGCACTTCCAGAATGGTGTTCTTCAAAGGATGTCCCCCCATGAAGGGCAAGAGGGTTACTTGGTCATCCAAGGCAACTGTGGTAAATGGCAAGGTGACTCCAGGCTGTCCCAGTGATAAAAATGCTGCCACATGAAAGAGGGTGCCCGGGTAGAGACACCTAATCCATCACAGTGATGCAGACACATGGCTCCCCTGGGGTTTTATCCCATGTAAGAGGAGAGGGAACAGGGATGGGTGCCCCAGGTCACACAGCAGACTGAGGGATCCTTTGACTCCACATTTTTTTCCAGCACACCAGAATATTGGGAATAAATGACACATTTACTGAGACATGCATTCCAGGTGGTTGCATGCAAATAAAGTTATTGTGGCTTACATGTGTGAGCTATTATGAGTTCAAGGCCATGTGTCTGAATATAAGCTGGGATGCCTTTTCTTCTCACCTGGGAGACAATAGAATGTTCCATGAGGATCAAAGAGCCGTGAGGGCCAGGCCAATGTGGGAGGAGTATGGAGAGAGGTGTCTGGGAAAAGAGAAAATCAGCAGTACCAGCAGGCCCATTAGGATAGAGTAAGGAGTTGCCAGAAGATGTGGGCTGGGAGCGGACAGACCCGCAGACGCAACTCCTCAGCCAGCAGCACCAGGCAAGAGGTGGCGAGGAAGTGGGAATTGATTCAGATCAAGTCCAGGAACCATGGGAACTGTCCCCCAGGCTGGCCAGAGCCATCCTCTGCTTCCACGACTGCCTGAGAGAGTCCAGTCACTGCACACTCGTGTCCTCACTGCAGGATCAACAGTGGCTCTGGAAGACCTGACTGAATGAGTATCCTGGTGACCCCCCAGGAGAAGTCACTGAGGGGATCAGAGTGGGTGACCCACTGGCTGCACCCAGGTCCTCTGACCAAAACAGGAAAGACAGAGAGCAAGCAGGCGGCTGGCCTGGGACACTCAGGCCAGATGCAGGAGGGGTTGGGGCATTTAATAAAAATGAGTGTTCAATCATTATCTGGGAGAAATTGGAAGCCCCATACATCGCTGGTGGGAATGCAAAATGATGCGGGTGCAGCCACCGTGGAAAACAGTTTGGTGGTTCATCAAGTTAAACACAGAATTACCTCTTGACCTAGCAATTCCACTCCTAGGTATATACCCAAAAGAATTGAAAGCAGATGTTCAAACAAAAATGTATGCAGAACATTCATCACAGTTCAGAGCAGCACTATTTATCATAGCCAGAAGATGGAAACAACCCAAACGTTCATCAATAAATGAATAAACAAAAAAAAATGGCATACCCACACAACTGAACACTATTCAGCCATAAGAAGAAATGCAATGCTGATCCATGCTACAACATGGGTGAATCTGAGAGCATTATGCTGAGTGAAAGAAACCAGACACAAAAGGCTACATGTGGTATGACTCCACTATATGAAATAGCCAAAATAGGGCCAGGAGTGATGGCTCAAGCCTGTAATCCCAGAACTTTGGGAAGCTGAGGCGGGCGGATCACTTGAGGCCAGGAGTTTGAGACCAGCCTGGGCAACATGGTGAAATCCTGTCTCTACTAAAAAAAAAAAAAAAAGAAAGAAAGAAAGAAAAAGATTAGTTGTGCATGGTGGCAGGCACCTGTAATCCCTGCTATTCAGGAGGCTAAAGCAGGAGAATCATTTGAACCTGGGAGGTGGAGGTTATAGTGAGCCAAGATCGCGCCACTGCACCCCAGCCTGGGTGACAGAGCGAGACACTCCATCTTAAAAAAGAGAAGAGAGCAGGGGAGGGGAGGGGAGGGGAGAGGAGGGGAGGAGAGGAGAGAAGAGATTCAAAATAGGCAAATCTATACAGATGGACACAGATTCATGGTAGCCAGGAACGAGAGAAGGGTGAAGAGCCAGGGAGAGGCTGCTAATGAGTATAGATATTCTATTTGGGATGATGAGCAAATTTTGGAACTAGAATGTACTTAAAGCCACTGATTTGGACACTTTGAAATGGTTAAATTGGTAGACAGTCCCCCGCCCCACCACCCGCCGAAAAAGATATCCAGCAATTTTCCTCCTTCCTAAGTTCACAAACTTTGATTTATTTGAAAAGAAACTTGATCCACAACAGATTAAAATCCAAGTTGCGAGCTTTTAGTCATTCTCTGATGTCAGATTTGCCTCATCTGGAAGCAACACTATGTTTGGAGACTGTGCTCTAAGAAGCTGGTCCCAAAGGAGAAGGACAATGTCTGACCAGCCTTGTCCAAGTCGCTGTCCAGTAATACCCCTTAGCTTTGCAGAGGACTTGCAAGACCTTGAAGACCTCACTTTTCACTTCTCAACCTCGCTTCTACATTGTGACGACAGACAGGGCCGTGGTTATTGATACAGAAGAAGAAGCTGAGGTTCTTGGGGATGAGGGCCAGTCGAAGGTCATCACAGCCTGAGGGAAGCAGCATCTAGACTCGGTCCAGTGCTGCTTTCCCCCACGAGCACCTCCCTGGTTTTGACATATCGTCTCAGGCTGAAAGCCTCAGAATATTTGGCAGAGAACCACTGTGAAGCTCCACAGTGGGTTGCCTGAGCGCAGTAGTGACATCAGAGAGACGTATTCTTTCTCCAGTTCTGCCCCTAGGGAAGCAGCTGGCCTGCCTGAAGCCAGCAGGGAGCGGTGAGGAAATGAAGTAAAACTCAGGGTCTTAAAACCAACACTAGAGTTTTTTTTTTTCTTTTTTATGTATTTCCGCAAGATTAGTCACCCAGCCACGTCCTTTTAAAAAAAATCGCAAGGGCCAGGCGCGGTGGCTCACGCCTGTAATCCCAGCACTTGGGAGGCTGAGGCAGGTGGATCACCTGAGGTCCGGAGTTTGAGACCAGCCTGGCCAACATGGTGAAACCAGTCTCTATCAAAAGCACAAAAATTAGCCGGGCGTGGTGGCAGACACCTGTAGTCCCAGCTGCTGGGGAGGCAGGAGAATGGCGTGAACCCAGGAGGCAGAGCTTGCAGTGAGCCGAGATCGTGCCTCGGCAACAAGAGCGAAACTCTGTCTAGGGGGAAAAAAAAAGTCAAGCAGCGGCCCTGTGGCTGTAAATGCTAAATATATCAGATGATCCACAGATTCCTGTCTCCAGCTCAGTTGTCTTCTGAGTTTCAAATACCTCCATCTATTCTACTTGGATGTAGAATGTGTGTTAGGTTTTTCAAACATAACGTATTCTAAATGCCACTTTTGCTCTCCCTCCCCACCTGATACCTATCCTATCCCTGTGGTTTTCAAACATCAGTATCCCCATCTCAGAATTTAAATAACCAATCAGGCAAGGTGCGTGGCTCACGCCTATAATCCTAGCACTTTGGGAGGCTGAGGCAGGTGGATCACCTGAGGTCAGGAGTTTGAGACCAGCCCGGCCAACATGGTGAAACCCCATCTCTACTAAAAATACAAAAATTAGCCGGGTATGGTGGCGCACGTCTGTAATCCCAGCTACTAGGGAGGCTGAGGCACGAGAATCACTTCAGAATGCACCAGAAACTCTGCACACCATTTCTCAGTCAAAGTTGATGATTCTCGTGACATTATTGTCTCCTCAACTTCTTCCTCTGGGCAGGTACCCGTCCCCAAAGGCAATTGGGTTCAGGCCTGCATTTTCAGAATGAATGGCGCAAGGAGGCAGAAGTTGCAGTGAACAGAGATCGTGTCACTGCACTTCAGCTTGGGTGACAGAGCAAAACTCCATCTCAAAAATTTAAAAAAAAAAAATTAATGAAAAACAGTATCTCCACATGATTCAGTAATTCCATTTCTGGGTACACATCCAAAAGAATTAGAAGCAGGGTCGCAAAGAGATAATTATATACCCATATTTAGAGCAGTATTATTCACTATAGCAACCCAAGTGTCCATCCACAGGTGAACAGATAAGCTAAATGTAGTCTATGTGTACAATGGAATATTACACAGTGTTAAGAAGGAAAGAAAATCTGACACATGCTACAACATGGATGAATATTAAGGACATTATGCAAAGTGAAATAAGTCCGTCACAAAAGGACACATACTGTGTGATTCCACTTAGATGAGATACCCCGAGTACTAACATTTACAGAGACAGAAAGAAGAATGGTGGTTGCCACGAAGGAGAGGTAAGAGGAAATGCGGATTGTTGAAATGGCAGAGAGTTTTAATTTCGCAAGATTCAGAAAGTTCTGGAGATGGGTTGAACAATAACGTGAATGCATTTAACACTACTGAAGTGTATACTTAAAATGGTGAAGGTAGGACATTCTATATTTTTTATTTTTGTATTTTAGATTTTGTATTTTGCCACAGTCTTTTTCAAAAATCCAATTCCTTCCTCGTTCTCTGTGCCCCTCTGTGATCGGGCCCCGCCTCCGTCTCTGGCCTCATTTTCTACGCCGCCTCCCCTACTCCCTCAGCTCCAGCCATTTGGCTTTCTGGCTGACACCCGTTAAAGCGTTTAACACCCCCTAAGGCATTTCCACCTGGAATCTTCTTCCTCCAGAGAGTCTCATGACTTACCCTTCCACTTCCACAGGGTCTGCTCAAGGAGACCTTCCCTCACCACCCTTTCTAGAACGGCAGTCACCCTGACTTTGTTCCTTTTTGCCACACTTCCTAACTTGACATCAGGTTGTTTATTTAGAGACAGGGTCTCGCTCTGTGGCCCAGGCTGGAGTGCAGTGGTGTGATTCACCTGCCTCAGCCTCCTGAGGCCTCTGGTCCCGAGGGACCAGAGATTCATGCCATCACCCCCAGCTAATCTTTTGAATTTTTGTAGAGACAGGGTCTTGCTATGTTGCCCAGGCTCATCCTGAACTCCTGAGTTAAAGCAATCCTCCCACCACCACCTCCCAAAGTGCTAGGATTATAGGAGTGAGCCACCACACCCGGCCGACATTATACGTGCAATTGTCTGCTTGTTTATTCTTTCTTCTTGTGAGAGCAGGAGTTTTTGTCTGCTTAGCTTACCACATAACTCCTGGCATACAGTAGGTGCTCAATAAGTGCACTGTATGTGCAATGAACTGCTGAGAGAATGTGAGCCCTGCAATACAATCTCACATAGAAAGACAAGGGTGGGGGTCCCCAGGGACTTCAAATCATCCTTCTCACTGCTCAGTAAATGCAACTTTTTCCCTGGACAATAAAGAATGGAATTGTATATGTATAATACTGAGAGTGCTTAGAGAAAATAGTGACAAAATTCATAGCAGCCCGCACACAGCAAAGCTCAGTGTTCATGGAATGCAGATCTTTAGTACTGGCATGATTTTAGAATCCAAACATAAGCTGTTTTTCCATGTTCTTTAACCACAAATAAGGCTGCTGGTCTGGGGTCAGGACACGGTGGAATCAGGAGGACTCCTGGGTCACTAGTGCCACCACTGACTTGCAGTGTGACCTTGGAGAAGCCAGTGTTCCCTCACTGGGCCTCCGTTTTCTTTCCAGTCCTATATAAGGACCAGGTTGCTTCCCGTGGGTCCCTTCTGACTTGAACATTTTTGCAATTTCGGAAAGTTGTAGTTCATTCATTCTTCAAGATTTCTGAGAGTTGAAGTTCATCTGAAACTGCTCCTTAGTAAGGCTCCTTTTTTTGTCCTTCCCTCAGTTGGCAACGCAATACAGAAAAACAGTTCTACCCAGGAGTAAAACCACAATGATTCATGTCATGTCAAACCCAAACGCAATGGGGAGGGGAGGGAATAGGGATATTTACTCATTCTTGGAATAAGAAGGAGTTTGAACTCAAAACTGCATTATTCACGGTAACATCATTCATCGTGACAAGCTGCTGTGTTTTTTCATGAGGTTGTAAGATGTAATTGCTCAGGCATTCAGATGGCATTAGAACGAGGGAGAGTCATCCTATCAATAAAAACAGAATAAACTCTGTCTTTGGGGAGGCCAAGAGTGAGGCTTAAGGGAAGGGCACAGCAAGGGAGACTGAGGCTGGGGCATTAAGCACCGGGGCTGGGGGTGGGGTGGGTGCTGCAGTTCCCCGCCCCCAGCGCGCCCTTCCTACAAGCCTGCCCTGCACTCACCGTCAGCTGAAATGAAGCAGGAAGTGGAGCAGGGGATCTGTGGGCCCCACAAGCTCAGAGGAAGGAGGGCAGCAGGAACTTTCAGTGCGTGGCTATAGGAAATTTACCAAGTGGAACAGGAGACTCCAAAGAGTTCATGTGCTTTTCCAAAGAAGGGTCCAAAGGCACTTAGACCAAAAATAGATGAATAGATGAGTGAGTGAGTGAGTGAGTGAGTGTACGTGTGTGTGTCAGTTCTGGTAATCTACAAAGACAAGACTAGCTCTCCCCAACTTAATCCTCCCACCCACCCCCACACCCCCTTCCATTCTTGCATGTCTGAGCCTGTCTGCCTGGCAAAGGGAGAGGTGAACTCAGCAGCCTCTAGGTAGAATTAGGAAGAGAAAATTAGGCTAACAAGTTTGGCCACCCCTGCTCCCCCCAAAAAAACTGCTATCATCAAAGGCGAAGGGCCATTACATTGAGAGTCTACTCTGGCCTCTGTGACCAGAATTTGTTCTTGTGGAATGTTGTTTTCACCAAGATATAAAAAGCTGTGACCCCAACCACGTAGGTGCCCACCACTGCCACTGCTCATCCACCCCACCCCACTGTCACTCATGCACAGATGGCCCTGTGGTCTCGTTTCCTGAGAACCTCAGCGGATGCAGAATCACTCCAGCCCTCTGAAAACTCCTTAGCGTCTTAGCATTGTGAGCAAGAGTGGCATTAGTCATTTGAGGAAGTGGTGGTGACCAGCAGGAGACAACCTTCATTGAAAGCAAAAATGAGGTGATTTCACACAGTTCTGCAGATAGCAGAGGCCTCTCCCTGAATGCAAAGGTCATCATGACAGGAGACAAACACATGGCAATTCCACTGGGTGATAGTGAACAAGTGTGCCCTCTGGGTATGCCCAGAAATAACTGGAGTTGGACATATTCAACGACAACCAGACATCCAAGAAAACAGGATGCCATGAGTAGGGCTAGCAGACAAAAGAAACACTCACAGGGGTTTCAGATATTCAACTCACTAGACACAGACTAAAACAATTCTAGCTACTCTATTCAAAGAAATAGTCAACAAGTTTGCAAATTCGAACCAGGAACTGGAAACTATAAGAAGTGTCACACAGTCACATAGTTGATATAAAAAAAGAATTCAGAATAACTTCCAGAGGTGAAAAGTACAATAACTAAAAATTAAAGAGCATATAAGTGGCTTTAACCACACTTTGAATCCAGCTGAAGAATTCATATACCAAAATTAAAGCAGAAGAAACATTGACATTACAGTATAAGACAGAAAGATTAAAACCAGAAGAGAGCGTAATAGAGTATATAGTGAGTCAACCTAACATGCATTTCATGGCGGTATCAAAAGAAGTAAAAGGAGGGAAGGCCCAGAAGAAAATATTTTAATAGGACAGGCGTGGTGGCTCACACCTGTAATCCCAGCACTTTGGGAGGCCAAGGCAGGTGGATTGCCTGAGTTCAGGAGTTTGAGACCAGCCTGGCCAACATGGTGAAACCCCATCTCTACTAAAAATACAAAAATTAGCTGGGTATGGTGGCAGGCGCCTGTAATCCCAGCTACTTGGGAGGCTGAGGCAGGTGAACCTCACTTGAACCCGGGAGGCGGAGATTGAAGTAAGCCAAGATCGTGCCATTGTACTCCAGCCTGGGCAACAAGAGTGAAACTCCATCTCAAAAAATATATATATTTTAATATTTTAATATGGAAGAAGGAAGGAGGGCAGGAGGAAGGAAAAAAGAAGGAAAGAGGGAGGAAGGGAGGATGGGATGAAGGGAGGGAGAGAAGGAAGGGAGGGAGAAAGGAAAGGAAGGAGGAGGATAGGGTGGGAGGGAAGGAGGGAGGAAGGAAGAAAACTTTTAAAACAGCCTTAGGAAGAAAGAGATCGCCTTTAAAGAGGCCATAAATAAACAGTCAGCTGACTTTTTTTAAAGCCACAGTAGAATCCAAAAGAAAAGCCTAGATCCTCTAGCCATGGAAAATATCCCTCAAGAGTGAAGATGAAATATAGACATTTGGGACAAGAAAAAAAAACTACAAATAAAACCCCAAGAGCATTCACCACTAGCAGATAATCATCTTTTAAAAGGAAAAGGAGTGTGGCACCCAGAGCTGTGTGGAATGTTGAAGTTGACATTTTACTTGGAGCTTCCAACAGGGAAATCGCTCCTTGATGACCCATGTAGATCAATGATCATGGACATCAGTGTGAACCAGATGGACCCCACACATGTTTGGCACCTCAGAGGCCCCTGGAATGTGTGTGTGTGTGTGTGTGTGTGTGTGTGTGTGTGTGTGTATATATATATACCTCCAGGGAAAACATGGAACCCCTAAAATGACATGGGAAAACAGTGGCTCGAAGCAGGAGCTAAATTCAGCTAGAGAATAGTAAAGTTATACATCTCGTGGTGCACAGACTACTGAAGGCAGGCTTTGCAGAGAGCTTGGAGACCTCTAGAGCTGCATCTTAGCCACCCTCCTGAGTTACTAAGGGAGTCAAAGGACATAAGTCCTCTTAAAGCACCTCAGAGGCAAGGAAAGCCATACAGATTTGAGGCAATGATCATACTTGAAATCATTCCCTTGAAGTGACCTAAAGAGTATCAGTAGGGCTCAAGCAATTAAACAATTGTCAAGTGCATCAAGCATCTGTGATATGAATTCACAGGCACGTCTGAGCAAGAGACCACCAGTAATTCTTCATGTTATGACTGGATCTTGGGAGGACCCTCGGAATTCCCTAGGAGAGCTCCTATCTAGGACTGGCCCACTCTCCTGGCTTCTCCTGCCAGGAGCCAAGTTCAGAGACTGAAGGACTGAGTTCCTTCTCCCTAGCTTCTCCCTTGTAATTCCCAACAACTCTGACCGCTGGCAGCTCTCCCCTAGAGGCTGGAGGGCTACTGATGATTCCAGGGAAGTGGCTGCTTGCACCGATCCTAACCCCTGATAACTCTAAAGATGCTGGGGAGGAATCTCATTCCCAGGATCATAAAACTTGGTGAAGAGGAGGGGTTTGAAAAAGAATAATAACGTGACCAGACTGACTTCTTGAAAACAAGGGACTGGTGTGTGTCTTCTCTTCTCATGTAACATCCCAACTGCCTAGTGAACAACCAGCTCGAGGAAAAGAAAAAGGAGATTTGCTGCTGTTGCTAGGACTAGGGCTCCAAATACATCAAGGCCCTTGATGGGGGAGTTAAGCCTGCCACCGTCCAGCATCATGGGGTAACCAAGCACTATCCGCTCTCTAAGTGGTAAACATAATTTTCCCACGTGGGAGACACTAATCCACATCATGCTGAAAGCAAAGTTATAAAGTGAGGCCGTCCCACCCCACCACCGCCCCCACCCCATCTCGGTCATGAGCATCCAGGTGCCTTTTCTTTTTAGAGACAGGGTGTCATTCTGTCACCCAGGCTGCAGTACAGTAGTGTGATCATAGCTCACTGCAGCCTCGAACTCCTGACTCAAGCCATCCTCCCACCTGCCTCCTGAGTAGCTGGAACCACAGGCACACACCATCATGCTTGGCTCAGGGGCTGTTTATTGAAGCTTCTTCCACCCAGCTCTGAGCCTTGCTCCTGAAGTCATCCTTCAACCAGGGCTGCTGGCACCTCAAGCCACTCTGGCCCCTGAACACCCCCCAGTCACATTAGTCCTGGCTCTCTCATTCTTCATGATGTCCATCAGGCGGAGACCAGCCAGTGGGAGGTCAGACCCACCCTCCTCCAAACTCAGCAACATGTGTGGGCTTTTACTATGTGCCTCTTCACAAATCTTTTTTCATTTTTGTGTCCCTTAGGATAGGAATTCCTAGCTCTACTTAACAGATGAGTGTGGGGCCAGGCATGGTGGCTCACGTCTGTAATCTCAGCACTTTGGGAGGCCAAGGTGGGAGAATCACCTGAGGTCAGGAGTTCAAGACCAGCCAGGCCAACATAGTGAAACCCCATCTCTACTAAAAATACAAAAATTAGCCGGGCGTGGTGGCAGGCACCTGTAATTCCAGCTACTTGGGAGGATGAGGCAGGAGAATCGCTCGTACCCGGGAGGCAGAGGTTGCAGTGAGCCAAGATCATGCCACTGCACTCCAGCCTGGGCGACAGAGCAAGACTCCATCTAAAAAAGAAAGATGAGTGTGGTGGGCAGAATAAAGTCCCCCAAAGATGTGCACCGCCTGACCCCTGGGACCTGTGAATGTTTCCCTCTGTGGCAAAAGAGACTTTGCAGACGAGACTAAGTCAAAGATCTTGAGATAAAGATATTATTCTGGATTATCATCGTAGCCTCTAAATGCAACCACAAGTGTTCTTATAGGAAGGAGGCAGAAGGAGATTTGACAGGAGAGAAGGCAATGAAACAAGGTGTTGCTCTGCTGGCTTTGAAGATGGGGGAAGGGGTCAACAATTAAGGAATGCAAGGAATGCAGCATTAGAAGCTGGCAAAGGCAAGGAAATGGGTTCTCCCAGAGCCTCCATGGGGATCTTGGTCCTACCAACATCTTGATTTTAGCCCAGTGAAATTGATTTCGGACTCCTGACCTCCAGAATGCTAAGAGAATAAATGTGTGTTGTTTTAAGTCAGCAAGTTTGTGGTGCTATATCACAGAGGCAATAGGAAAGTAATAAAATGAGTAAACAGAGACTCTTAATGCCTTGCTTCAAGTCACCCAGCAAGTCGGTGGAGCTGGAATTCACACTCTGGCTTTTGGATTCTAAGCCTCATATTCTTTCTGTTACACCATGCTGCTTCTGAGACTGCAGCAATTGAGAGTGTAATAATCAGGGAACAGATAAATTAGGTAAACTGTGTGTGTGTGTGTGTGTGCATGTGTGTGTTAGCAGGATTAGACAATAGGGTATGAAAGAGAACATGTCATTGACTTGTATTTATCTCTCAAACTATCCAATGGAAAATTGACAGACACCAAATACAAATTATAAAAAGGTGCCATTAAGCTCAACATTTTGCCTCTGTTTTTTCCGGTCTTCATATTGCAAAATAGTGATGCTCTTGTTCTGTCCACATGTTCACCTAAAGTACTGGTCTTACAGAAAGTCTTGAAAGAAAACAAATGGGCCAGGTATGGTTGCTCACATCTGTAATTCCAGCACTTTGGGAGGCCAAGGAGGGTAGATCACTTGAGATTAGGAGTTCGAGACCAGCCTGGCCAACATGGTGAAACCCCGTCTCTACTAAAAATATAAAAATTAGCTGGGCATGATGGCACACGCCTATAGTCCTAGTTACTTAGGATGCTGAGACAGGAGAATTGCTTGAACCCGGCGGATGGAGGTTGCAGTGAGCTGAGATGGCACCACTGCACTCCAGCCTGGGAGACAGAGTGAGACTCCATCTCTCACAACAACAACAACAAAAGACTGTTCCTTGTGAGCCCTATCAAATAACAGAAAGTGTATAGAATAGATACAAGCCGGGGCTTGGGTCCTGAAGGTCAGAGTTCAATGTTTGCATTTCCTAAAGGAAATCTAGGGCAAGCACATCTCTAATGGACAGCGGTCGCTTTTGTGCCAGTGATACGCCTTGAGCTCTTGTTCACTTGGTACATGTTGGATTTTCTCCTTCATTTTTAACTCCTCAGGAACCCCTAGAATGGTAAACTGGGAAGTCATCTCATTTAACTTAACAAGGAATCTGGGGCCCAGAGAGGTTAGGGGTGGCTCAGATGCTACTGGTTATGACCACAATCTGATGGGTCATCGTTACTTGAAGGGGTGAGTGGAGCTTCACTTAACTTCCTTAGGGCTCTCAATGGAAGAACCGCAAGTGTCTGCCCCTTTGTCATTTTCTGAAAAAGCAATTTATCGTGAAATCCTCCCTGTGGCTGAGCTATTCAGTACTTTTTTTACCTACGAAAACTCCACTCTGGTTAGTTGCTGCTTGGACATGATGCCATAGCATTATCTGAGAGGTCACAACACATTTTATGCCCTTGGTCAGAAATAGAAAAACAGAAGCACAAGACCCCTAGCCAGAAGATGACAGCATGCCGGAGCTTAGTGTCGCCAAGCTTTCCTTTCTATTTTTGGAAGCTTTAACTTATTAGGCAAACGTATCACCCAACAAACACTGGGAAATGTAGGTTGGAAAGGTCCCGCTAGTTGATTAAATTCCCTCATTCTCTTCCAAGGCTCCCCACAAAACTGAAAGCGCCTTATCAGCTCTCATAAGAACAATAGAAGGAAACAAGCACTTTCTAAGCCTTTGATCCTACTCCTGCCTAACCTCCTAATTCAGTCTTTACCCTTGGTTTTAAAGCCACCAACACCTCTCCTGCTCCCAGAACTTTTCTCTAGCTGGGACTCCCATCTGCTGCTTTAATTAGAAGATGTGGGTGAAGAGCTGTTTGGGAATCAATGTGGAATCAAGGTAGAATGTTATTGATGCCCAGGTAGCCATCCTCCACCTAAACAGGGTCCTGCCAACATCATTGTACTGCCCGGCCTGCTACAGCACAGTGACAAGATGTGCTGGTGGTATCTTTCAGTGGAGATTGTACCTTGCATTGGACAAGTCCTCACAGGTGCCAAACTCATGTCAGACAATAAAGCAGGACTTTAAATAGCATGGCAGTGGCAATCTAGAGCTATCATAAACTCTAATTATCTGAATCAGGGGACTTTGCTTATTTTGTCAATAACATCTACTGGCAGAGAACTCCCAGGCCAGGGAAGCAGTGGGACTCCCCACAGGGAAGGGGAGCCACCGCCTACTAAACATGCATGGTTTATCTTCACAGTGGACAGTTTGGTGGCCTTAGACATCATCTTCTACAACCACATCTACATCCTTCCTTTCTGTTTCAAGTTGTTCTCTTGAGAAACTGTTCAAATTTTGAGGAGCTGAAAATGTACTGCCTTAAATCCAACTCATGCCGAGATTTCCAGGTTTGCTTTGAGGAATCCACTGGACTGATGGTGACTTGTTTAAAATTCTTCAGCTCTTCTACTATGTCCAATTCAACAAATAGTTACTGAGTGATTGCCATAGCAAGTCTCTTCTGAGCTGGGAGACTTCAGGTTGTCTCGGACCTCATGGAGCTCCCAGTCTATCTGGGAAGACAAAGTTAAGAAATAATGAGCATTGCAAAGTGTATTATAAATAGCAAGGAGATGTTAGTCTAGAGGGCCAGCTGCTGCTGTTGCCACTGAAACAAATTGAAGCCAGAAAGAGAACCAGAGGAAATGCAGGAAATGTGCCTGAAAAAAAAATAATAATAGCGTGGTGGCCACCCACAATGGTGATCAAGTTTTTTTCCAAGTTCTAATGAAACATCCATTCATTTTTATTTTGTGAGATTGAAGCAGTAATAGCTGGGTATACAAAGAATTTCCTGTAGATTAATATGAAGCTGGAAGGAGTTGATAGACTTCAGCAGTGATTTGGGCTATTAATCCAAGCCAGTCATTCATTAACCCTCAGGAAGTTTTCTGTGCCAAAGTCATTATTATTATTATAAACTAAACCCCAAGCCCCAAATGGGTGTATGGCTACTTTTCTCTCCAGGATCCTGAGTGTTTGAGTCAGCCAGGGAGCCTGAATCATTTCCTGAATTCCCTTCTGGTTCATGGGGAGTTAGACTTTGTACAATGCACTTGCTGCCAAGGGAACCCAGCAAAGAGCCTTTTTGAGAGGTAACTATCACTCTTGCCTTTCTTCATGAGGTCCTAAGTGGCTATGGCAGGTGGCTGGTTGTCTCCCAATTTTTGTTCTTCTATACTTCTGTAGTATAAATTTTAGCCAGCAACATGGCTGCCTGGCCAAGGACTACATTTCCCAGTCTCCCTTGCAGTAGCCATGGTCATGTGACTAGGTAAAGCCCGCAGAAGTGATAAGGGTCACATCTTGATCTTGCTCTCAAAAAATTGGTAGTATCATCGACCCCTCCATGCCCAGTCCCTTCCCCACTTTCCACTGCTGGAAGGAGAGGAGGAGAACCGGGGTATCTCCTTAGACACAGAGATGGAAAGCACGTGTTCAGGATGTGGAGCTGCCCCAGCAGACCTGATCTGCTGACCTCCAGACTGTGACATGGAAACAGATCAACTTCTCTCAGTAAGTCACTGTACTTTGGAGCCTTTTTGTTACAGCAGCTAAGACTGTACTCCTACAAACACAGTGCCTACCAAGCAAACCCTGTGGCCCCAGGTCAGGGACCTTTCCATATTGCATGTTGATGCATCAAGGCAGTGGCTTTTTTTTTTTTTTTTTTTTTTTTTAAACATCTCAGGCTGGAGTTCAGTGGCACAATCTTGGCTCACTGCAACCTCTGCTTCCCAGGTTCAAGTGATCCTCCCACCTCAGTCTCCCGAGTAGCTGGGACTACAGGCAAATGCCAACCATGCCTGGCTAATTTTTTTGTATTTTTCTAGAGATGGGGTTTCATCATGTTGCCCACGCTGGTCTTGAACTCCTGAGTTCAAGTGATCCAACTACTTCGGCTTCCCAAAGTGCTAGGATTACAGGCATGAGCCACCATGCCCGGCCCACAGTGGCTTTTTAAATACATTGTCTCATTTAATTATCCCAGTAGTCCTATGTGGTTGGTATTATTGCGGTACCATTTTAAAGATCAGAAAACTGAGGTAGAAATAGATCAAAAAACTTGCTCAAGATTCCACAAGCAAGTAGGTAGGAGAGTGAAGACTCCAACCAGCCGTGTAACTCCCTGTTGCCTCTTCCCTGCCTTGCCATTCCCCTATAAGATGACTTGGTCACATCAACATTCCATTTGAGGTCCAGGTAAATACATACCCTGGGTTAAACAAATTCCAGAAAATAGTCTAACTTGGCTCTGTGTGGGTGTAACCCACCAATCTGGCTTTTTAAAGGCAACAACGATCGGTCACCCTCAAAAGCTCTACCTGGTGGTTCAATAGTTCAGCAGCTCCGCATTGACTGAATTCCTATTGTGTTCCCAGGCATTAAGTTTGACACTGGGGACATCAAAATGGATAACACATGGCCCTGGATCTCAAGGAACCTGCCGCCTGATGGAAAACAAAAGAGAGAGACACACTTAAATGGATGATTTCAGCATAATGAATGTGACAAGAGATACGATAAGGGAATGTATCTGGTATCACCGCTTTTCCAAGGCTTCTCCAGGGGTAAAAAATTACCCAGTGGGTATTTGAAGGAGAAAGTAAATAAAAGAAAATCTACAGAGACCTGTGCTATTTGGTAATATGTGTTATTTTATCTAATCCTTACCACAAAACTAAGAGGGGTATAATTTTATCTCTGTTTTACAAATGGGGAAAGTGAAGGCCAACAGGACCTAAGTTCCCAAGTTCCTACACTCCACAGGAGATGCAGTGTTGAAATCTAGGTTAGCCTGAGTCCAGAGACCACATTTTAGCTACTGTTCCCAAAATAAAGAAGTTGATCCTCTCTTTTGGGAAATTTTTCTTTTCTTGAGTCTTTTGACTGGAACACAAAACACCTGGAATTATGAAAACAGCTAAGAGAAAGGACTAGTTCTTTACAACACGGCGCTTTCTGTCAGTCTCAGGGAAAATGTCTCTTGTCAGCATGGAAAGAAAAGCAAGATTATAGGCAATCACTGTTTCTTTTTTCTGGGAGCTGCTTCTCCCCAAAGCTGACAGTATTGATTCTCGGGGGTTCAGTCACAGTTTCTGGCCCCCTTGAGGTCTGGCTAATCAGCCCCCCATCCTTCCTGCTAAGTCAAGGGCCCAAGGGATGGGCATGTGTCCAAGTAAGGCCAGCCCGAGCTCATCTAGGATTCGACATGTGACTGCTGGGAGAAGAGAGAAGCTCCTTTTGCCCCTCTGGGCATCAAGCCAGGAGGCCTGGAGGTGAGGCAGCGTGTTCAATCATAGAAGCAATCAACCAATCATTCAATCAATTTTCCTGAAGTCCTAAGCTGGGTTAGGTTCAGTTTCTTTTACTTGCCAATGAAACCATCCTAATACTGTGGGGAAGGTCTGAGTACAAAAAGCAAGTTTACAATGTAATTTCAATACTTACATTCCTTATGTTTATTTCTGATTTTATATGTCATATACTTTATATATATAATATTTTCAAATATATATACAATATATTATATTAAATAGATAATAAAGTCATATACAAAATATATAATATATTCATATATAAAATACATATGATTTTACATGTAGAATACTATATATATTTGTGTATTTATTATATTTATTGTATTTATTATGTATTATATTTTTACCTATTTCTTATATTTGTTATTTCAATGCATAGAGTTTCAACTGGGCATGATGAATTCTGCCTGTAATCCCAGCACTTTGGGAGGCTAGGATGGGAGTATCTCTTGAGCCCAGGAGTTCAAAACCTTGGGCAACATGAGAAAGACCCTCGTCTCTACAAAAAAAAATTAAAAATTGGCCACGATGGCATGCACCTGTAATCCCAGGTACTTGAGAGGATCCTTTGAGGCCAGGAGTTTGAGGCTGCAGTGAACTATGATTGCACCACCGCACTCCAGTCTGGGCAACAGAGTAAGACCCTGTCTCAAAAAAAAAAAAAAAAGTTAAGAGTTTTCGAAGTTCTGAGAATTTCAGGCACCCCACCATTTTCAAATGAAACCACACAGACACATGATAAGGTTAAATATTTGGAATCACCATCTTTTTATGTGGCTCCCACAGCAGAGGTTGTTCGTGCATTTCATAACTAAGGTCTGGTCCTCATTTTTATTTGTAAGTGACAGAGGATGCAGACAGTAACTTCTGGTTGAGTCACCAGTCCCACTCTACGAGATGTCAGCTGCACATACTTAAGAGTTGTTAAATTTATGTTTCCTCCTGAATTGCCATCTTTGTCTAACAAAACCCATGCTATGATAAGCTACTTCCATTTCTCCTTCTTCTAAAAGGTATTACTCAAAATGGATTTCCCCAGAATTTCACAGTTTTCTAGAATCTGTGACCAAAAGTGGGACTATTTTCCATCTCTATACTGGAGGCCTGGCCTGAAATGTAGGCAGGTTTAGGGGTACCTACATGGGGTGTCATCAGGGCTTTGGGGTTCCTGCCTCACTCCAGGGCCTTAACACCTGCTTCCTGAGGTCTAAGAGTCCGGAATTCCCCATGGAACAATCTCAATTAGAGATGCCTTCAGAATGTAATTCTGCCTGGGAGAGGTGACACATGGATAAATCCACAGTAAGAAACAAATAGGTGAGAGCCGATTCTAATTCTGCAGAGAGAAAGGGTGAAGTGAGAAAAGGTGGACAGAGGCTGCCTGATCCTGGGAGAAGCAGCCCACGAATGGGGAGTGAGGAGGAGGGATTCTGAAGGAGGAGACTGAAAGTATAGGACCTGCCCCCACAGCTCAGCCTGGCCAGCCATGGGATAATCCTGCCTGGGGCTTCCACTAGCCACATGACCTCAGGCAATGCCTTAACTTCTCAGTATCCTCATCTGGAAGTGGAGACAATCATACCTACATCACAGGGTGTTGTATTCCTAAAATCCCTCAAATCTATGGAGTGCGCAACACAATGCATGAGGTTTGCTATCAGTGGACAGAAATTTAATCCCTAAGGATGTCAGGTAAATATTTGTTGAATGTTAGTGAATGGAGGAATGAATAATCAGCCCTCCCTCCATTCAGTCAACCAATCAGTAACCTCTTATCTCACATCTGCTTTGAAAACCACCACATTCAACATTCATTCAAGAGATTATTTATTAAATGCATACTATGTGCCTGGAAGTCAGAACCCGCTCCGTAATTTTCCAGGTCCAGCATAAAATGAAAGAGGAGGGTCTTGTCCAAAATTTACTAAGGATTTCAAAATAGAGACAGCAGCACATGCAGCTGGCCACACCATCAGCATTTTAGGAGCCAAGGACACAACGGTGACAAAATAAACAAGCACTCTTACCCTTGTGGAGTTTACATTCTAGCAAGAAGAGATAGACAATAAACCAAATTGTTTTGTTTATGCAAGACGTATAAACAAATATATTAAATATATATATATAGAATGTTAGAGAGTGATTAGTCCTGGGGGGGGGGCGGAAATGGATGAGGAAAATGGGCGAGGGAGTGGAGTAGGGGTGTTATTTGATTTTAATGAGGATGGTCAGAAAGACTCAACTGAGAAGGGGAATCTGAGTGAGAACCGAAAGAGACAAGGGATGAGCTGAGCAGGTATCTGGGGAAAAGGCTTCCCAACAAAGGGAACAGCAAGTGCAAAGGCTCTGCCAGGAGCATGCTCGGTGTGTCCAAGGAAGAGCACGGGGCTTGGAGCAGCACCAGATGAAGTCAAAGAGGTAGAAGGTCTGAAGGACTCCATCCAAGGCTCCTGCGATTGTGCAAGTGACACACAGGGTGGCCTGACACAGAGTGAGACAGAGAGGTGGTGAGAAGTGAGGAGATTCTGGATGTCTTTGGAAGGCAGGGTCAAAGGATTTGCCAACACACTGAATATGGCGTGTGAGCAATAGAGAGGGGTCAAGAAAGCTCCAAAGTTGGGGGACTGAATAAAGCCCAAAGAAGAATAAAGCTGCCATTGCTGAGAGGATGAGGTGGTGGGGAGGAGCAGCTTTGGGGGCATCACAGAAGCTCGGTTTGGGACACTCATCTTAGCGGTTCAAATAGAGGTACCGAGTAGACAGAGATAGGAATTTCGTTGTTGGGGATGGGGACGTTCAAGCCGGAGGTACAAACGTGGGTGTCATCAACAGCAATGCAGGACATAAAAGGTGTCAACCTAAATAATGACAGAGAGAGACAGGATCTCCACAAAAAGAGCTTATTTGGGAATTGCAGAGGATTGCAACCTGGGAAACATGTGCTGGGATGAATCATAGGCATATCTAAAGAGATTGGGGCTAAAGAAAACTTTTACAGATCAAAAAACGGAGAATTCCACATAAGCTATTTGGAAACAAAGACCATTGATTACAGGAGTTGGCGACGTCGCATTGGTAGAGGCTGCCATTGCTGGGCAAGTGTCCTTAAGCCAATGACTTACCTCGAATCTTGCGTACGTGAGGAGTTCCTGGCATAGTCCCTATCATAGGCATATGTGCAGGGATTTCTGGTGAGAAGTCCTGTTACAGGCATGTGGGTAGGCTCGCTCTTCATGGTCTCCGCCTCCATTTTGTTAGGGTTTGACGGAAGTCACTCCATTCTGATATTGATAACCCCCACAAAGGAAAGGACTCCCAGGAGCTCCAGTTCACCTGGAGAGATGAGCAGGCAGTCACAGATGAGTGCAGGCAAAGAGCTGAAAGAGGGCATCAGAAAATGGACTCCGAATGTAGGGAGTGATATGAGCCAGACATGGAGGAATGGAGCCAGACTGACCAAGAAGAAGCCACAGAAAGACCTGAGCCTGAGCAGCGACCCCAGGGCATCTCGCGGAATTTGCCCGTCCATTCTACCTGCAGAATAACTACCAAATCAACCTGTTTCTCTCCAACTCCACTCCCAGCAGCCCAGGTTCTTCTGCTGTTGCTGAGATGACCACAGGTGGGCTCCCTTCTGCTCTCACTCCCTCCTGAGGCGTCCTCGTCACAGGAGCACCTGTTCTTAGAATGTAAATCATATCTAATCACTCCCTTGTTTAAAACCCACCCTTGGCTTCCACAGGTTTTGCATTTCAGCTAAGGAAAATCACGTGAAAACTTTTCAAGAAGTGGGGCTCCAACAGGCTGTTGAAAATCCACCGGAGGGCAACAATAAGCCTCGTTACTCCAGGCAAAAGGAATCATGGAAATCAGTGTCTCTCAAGCTTCTTTTGGCCAAAACCCACAATAATAAATATGTTTTATACCCACACGCTGTAACAATCATTACCCTAACTATACAAATTCACTTTTTAAAAATGCTATTCTGTTGTACATCATTTCATTACAATTTTTTGTAATGCTGGCCACAATAAACTCCATTGATTTCACCAGCCATTAATGTGTTGCAATCTGTGTTGTGTTGGTAGTAAAAGGCAAGGAATTAGGATGACCTGTAGTGGAATCAGTGACTTAGCCAGGTGAATCAGTCTAGCTAATAACAGCTCATATTCATTTGAACAAGTCCTATGTGCCAAGCATTTTGCCATTACTTAGGTACAATATTACATTTATTCCTCAAAATAAACCCTTAGTGTTAGGCAATGTTATACTTATTTTACAGTTGAAGTCTTCTGAGGTTTAAGAAAATTAAAGTCCTTTGGACATGATCACCAGGTAAGAAGTAGAACTTGAGTTAAGCAGTCTGATTCCAGATCCTCAGCTCTGGTCCCACACCAGGGACTAGAGGGGAAAAAGATGAGACATCAGTCTGGAACCGGGCATCTAAAGATCTTATATACCCATCTAAAGGGCATTGATTCTTTTTATTTTTAGTTGATATGCAATAATTGTACATGTTTATGGGACACAGAGTGATATTTGGATACATGTGTACAATGTATAATGATCAAATCAGGGTAATTAGCATATCCATCACCTTGAACATTTATCATTTTTTTGTGTTGTGAACAATCAAAATCCTCTCTTTTAGGCTGAGCACAGTGGCTCATGCCTATAATTCTAGCACTTTGGGAGGCCGAGGTGGGTGGATCACGAGGTCAGGAGATCAAGACCATCCTGGCCAGCATGGTGAAACCCAATCTCTATTACAATACAAAAAATTAGCCAGGCGTGGTGATGCATGCCGGTAGTCTCAGCTACTCAGGAGGCTGAGGCAGGGGAATTGCTTGAACCCGGGAGGTGGAGATTGCAGTGAGTCAAGATCATGCCACTGCACTCCAGCCTGGGCAATAAAGCGAGACACTGTCTTAAAACATGTATATAATAATAATCGCTACAGAGCTGCAAAGGCACAAGAGGCTGAGGCACAAGAATTGCTTAAACTCAGGAGGCAGAAGTTGCAGTAAGCTGAGATCACTCCCCTTCACTCCAGCCTGGGTGACAGGGTAAGACTCTGTCTCAAAAAAAAAAAAAAAAAAAATTCTCTCTTCCAGCTTTTTGAACATGTACATTTAATTATTGTTAACTACATTCACCCTAAAGTGCTATAGAACACTAGAATTATCCCTCCCATCTTGCCGTAACTTGTATCCATTAGCCAATCTTTCCTTTCCTCCTCTAGAGGACTAGAATATTTATGTAAGAAATCATCCAATCACCTTTTATTATTATTATGAATATTTCAAACATAGCAAGTAACAGAATTAACTCACAGGTATCTACCACTTGATTCTATCATTTCATCATATTTGCTTTATATTGTTTCCTTTTTTAACCTATGTCATATTTAAATTAGCTTTCTGTAGACAGTTTATATTTGAGTCTTTTTTGTCCAATCTGACTATCTCTTTTTTTAGCAGTATGTTTAGATCATTTACATTTAATGTAATTATTGGTATGGTTGAATTTATATCTATTATTTTATTATGTGGTTTCTGTTTGTCCTCTATGTGTTTTGGTTCTGTTTCATTGTTCCTACCTTCTTTTGAATTACTTAAAGTTTTTAGTATTTCATTTTAATGTATCTATTGGCTCTTTTGGCAATATCTCTTTGTGTATGTGTGTGTGTAGTGACTGTTCTAGATATTGCAATATGCATTCCTAGTCTTTTACAGTCTACTTCAAGTTACTATTTTACCAATTCAAAGTAAAATGTAGGAGCCTGACAAACATATACATACTTTTACCCTCCCCCTTTATGTTATAGCTGTTATGTTTATATCTATATACATTGAGAACCTCACCAACGTTACGATTTTTGCCTTCAACAGCTGTAAATATTTAAAGAATTTAAATGGATAAAAATAGGGTATTTTATTTAGCCCAATATTTACCATTTCTGTTGCTCTTCCTTCATTCCTGAGGGTATCATTTACCTTCAGCCTGTAAGTCTCTCTTTGGTATTTATTTTAGAGCAGGTTTAATATCAAAGAATTCTCTCACTTTTTCTTAATCTGAGAATGTCTTTATTTTACCATCATTCCGGAAGGATATTTTTTTCTGAATATAGCATTCTGGGTTAAAAGCTCCTTTCTTTAAGCACTTTAAAAATGTTATTCTACTGTCTTCTGGCCTCCATGGTTTTTGGTGAGAAATACTCAGTCATATGAATCATTGTTCCCCTATATATAATGTGTTACTTATTTCTGGCTGCTTTCAAGATTTTTCCATTATACCTGGTTTTCAACAGTGTGTGATGCATCTGGACATGATTTCCTTTTAGTTTATTCCATTTGAGACTTGCCGAGCTTCTTACATCTACAAATTTATGTTTTGCCCAAATGTAAGACATTTTCAGCCGTTAATTCTTCAAATATATATTTTTTCCTAATCCAATCTCCTTTCTCTTTCCTTTTGGTGCTACAAGAACAAGAATGTCAGACCTTTTGGTGTTATATCACAGGCCACTGAGAGTCTATTAATTTTTTTCAATCATTTTTTCTCTCTGTCCTTTAGACCAGATAATTTTTATAGATACATCTTCAAGTTCACTGACTCCTCTGCCATCTCCATTCGCTATTAAGCCCATTCAATGAATTTTGTTTTCAGATATTATAATTTTCACTTTCAAAAGTTGTATTGTATTTTTATAATAGTTTCTATTTCTTTGCCAAACACTTTTTTCTTTCCATCTTAAGGTGTTTACCTTTACCTCGTGGACTTGGTTACAACAGCTAAAGTATTTGTCTGATAACTTCAGCATCTGGGCCATCTCAGGAGTAACATAATCTATTGCCTTTTCCTTTGAAAAATAATCACATTTTCCTGGTTCTTTATGTGTCAAGTAAGTTTGGATTGTATCTCGTACATTTCTAATATTACTCCGTGAAATTCTAGATTCTCCTTGTAAAACTTCTAGAGAATGTTGGTTTCGTTTTGTTTAGCAGGCCATCAACCCTGCTGTGTTGAGATCACAGGTTCTGTCTTGCCTTCTGTTTGCAGGGTTCTAGTGTCAGGTCAGTTGTGAAAACCTTTGCAGTAGTGCTTATAGGTCTGTCCTGGGTCTATGCAACTTCAGGCTGAACCCAAGATTTGTGTTGGTCCATACACAGAGCTAAGGAATCCCTCTTTTCCAGCATTTCCCCTACTCCAGGAGCCCCCAGTCCCTGGGCCATGGACTGGTACAGGTCCATGGCCTGTTAGGAACCAGGCAGCACAGCAGAAGGTGAGCTGTGGGCAAGCAAGCAAAGCTTCGTCTGTATTTACAGCCACTCCCCATCGCTCGCGTTACTGCCTGATCCCCGCCACCTGTCAGATCAGCAGAGCCATCAGATTCTTATAGGGGCACAAACCCTGTTGTGAACTGCGTATGTGAGGGATCTAGGTTGTGTGCTCCTTATGATAATCTAATGCCTGATGATCTGTCACTGTCCCCCGTCACCCCCAGATGGAACCGTCTAGTTACAGGAAAACAAGCTCAGCACTCCCACTGATTCTACCTTATGGTGAGTTGCATAATTATTTCATTATATGTTACAATGTAATAACAATAGAAATAAAAGGGCACAATAAATGTAATGCACTTGAATCATCCTGAAACATCCCCCTACCCAGGTTCATGGACAAATTGTCTTCCATGAAACTGGTCCCTGGTGCCAAAAAGGTTGGGGACTGCTGCCCTGTTATCTAGTTCCCAGGGATCCATTTTCTCAGTCCTCTGGCCAGAAATACAGGGTTTTTCTCAGGATTTTAGGTCCACAACTAGGCTGCCCTCAGATCAAAGTTGGGAAATAGAAGGGGGGAAATGAGAAATTCAGTTCTGAACGGTTCATTCTTCAAGTTTTGACTCCTTTCCTCAGACTGCATGCTATGACTTTTCCAAGTCTTAAGAATTTTCTGCTTTTAAAAGTTTTAGTTATAATCAGTGGGAGAGAGAGAGAGAATTAGAGGTTCGACCCCTTCTGGATCAGGACAGGAAGCTGATCTTTTATGTAAGGTTGTTTTAAGCACTACAGATACCATTGAGGCCCCTAATATGTCCCTCCCCCATCCCCTTTTCCTCCTTCCAACTACAGCCTGAATTTAGGGTCTGTTGCTCCCATGTATTTTATGTTTTTTAAGAAGATAATATCCATGAATATGGCATAGTATCATTTTATAAGTTTTTAAGCTTTACATAAATAACTTCATGATATAAATATCTACAGCACAATCAAAATCTGTATATTTTCTGTATCTGCTTAGAAAAAATGTATATTCTCTAACTTTTTTGGCAGGTGGAGGCTGTTGTTGTTTGAGACGAAGTCTCGCTCCGTTGCCCAGGCTGGAGTACAGTGGCACAGTCTCGGCTCACTGCAACCTCCACCTCCCAGGTTCAAGCTATTCTCATGCCTCAGCCTCCTGAGTAGCTGAGATTACAGGTGCCCACCACCACGCCCAGCTAATTTTTGTATTTTTAGTAGAGCTGGAGTTTCGCCATGTTGGCCAGGCTGGTCTGGAACTCCTGACCTCAAGTGACCTGCCTGCCTTGGCCTCCCAAAGTGCTGGAATTACAGACGTGAGCCACTGCAGTTGGCCTATTGTCTGATTGTTGAGTGTAAAATTACACATACAATTATTGTTCAAGCTTCTTACATTGTTCATATGTTCCATAATCATACTAATTTTCTGTCTTCTTGGTTTATCAATTATTATGAGAGGTATGTTAAAACCTCTCACTACAAGTATGGATTTGTCTATTTTTCCTTCTAATTTTGTAAATTTTTGCTACCTATGTTTTAAGGTGATCTTGCTAGGTACAATGGAGGTGAATGTGTCTTAATGAACTGTTCCTTTTACCATATGTAGTGACTATTTTTCTCTTTAAAGTACTTTTATACATGTATAAAAAAGTCCATTTTGTCTGTTACTACTATAGCTGAACTAGCTTTCTTTTGATTAGTATACCCCTGGTGTGTATTTTCGAACTTTCTGCATCACTCGTATAAACAAGAGGCATACTAGAATACTAGATTGCATGTGCGTGTGTGTGTGTATGTGTGTGTGTGTGTGTTTAACCTACTGTAACAATCTCTGTCTTTTTTTTTTTGAGACGGGGTCTCACTGTGGTGTGCAGGCTGACTTCAAGCTCCTAGACTCAAGCAGTCCTCCCACACCATCCTCCCAAGTAGCTGGGACTTCAGGCCATGAGCCACCATGCCTAGCTTCTGTCTTTTAACTGAATAATTTATTCTATTTGTATGGATTATGATTACTCATATGTTTAGGTTTATTGCCATTGCTTTATTTTATACTTCCTACTTACTCTGTCTTTTCTTTGTTTCTTTTCTCTTTCTCTTGTCTTTTCTTTGTTTCTTTTCTCTTTCTCTTGGATTGTTTGAGTTTTACTGATTCCCCCTTTATCCTCTAAACTATACATATACAATTTTTTAAATTCCCACTCAAGAGTAATCAGTCTTACTAATTTTTAAGATTTAAGTCTTAAATCAATTATAAAAAATGTTCGCTTTGACTGCTGCCCTTCTTCCCCATTATCTATCTTTCTTTTTTTTTTTTTTTTTTTTTTTTTTGAGACGGAGTCTCATCTGTTGTCCAGGCTGAAGTGCAATGGCACGATCTCAATTCACTGCAGCCTCCACCTCCCAGGTTCAAGCGATTCTCCTGTCTCAGCCTCCTGAGTAGCTGGGATTATAGGCTCCCACCACCACGCTCAGCTAATTTTTGTATTTTTTTTTTTTAAGTAGAGGTGGGGTTTCACCATGTTGCCCAGGCTGACCTTGAACACTTGACCTCAAGTGATCCACCTGCCTTGGCCTCCCAAAGTGCTGGGATTACAGGCATAAGTCACCATGGTTGGCCCCATTATCTATCTTCTTACCTTCTGGAAATCCCATTATATGTATATTAGAATTTCTCATTCTGTCCTACTTGTCTCTTAATCTCTCTTTCATATTTTCCAACTCTTAATCTCTCTAAACTGCTTTCCATGAAATTTCCTCTACTGTATCTTCCAATTCCCTAATTCTCCTTCAGCTGTCTCTAATCTGTCCATTGAGTTTTTAGTTTTAATGACCATATACTTTTCATCTTTATTAATATTATTAGATTATTTTTCAAATCTGCCTCCTCCTTTTAATAGTCTTATTCTCTTTATCAATTTTCAATTCCTTTTTAAGTCTTTAATCATTTTAAATATACTTATTTTATAGTATATTTGATAGTTCTATTGTCTTAAGTTCTTGAAATATAATCCATCGGTTGCTTGGTCTGCTGACTCTTGCTCATGATAAATTGATTCCTCATATGTTTTGTAATTGGATTGTGAACTTATATTTAGTAGGACTCTGTTAGTAGCAATCTTGAACTGCCTGGATTGAGGGAATGTTCCTCTAGAGAAGATTTTTTTACTGCTTCTGACAGACATTGCAGGGATACCACTTGTATATTAATGTATAATATAGAAGTGATAACACTTCTATATTAATGTTTTATCTTAAGAATTCCCAAACCAAATGGGTTATATGCATTTTAACCTTGAACCTACATGAAGAATTTACAGTATGTTATGTACTGAATGTTTATGTCCCTCTAAAATTCACATGTTGAAGCCCTAATCCCCAATATATTGTATTTGAAAATGGGGCTTTGGGGAAGTAATTAAGGTTACATGAGGCCATGAAGGTGGGCCTTTCATGATGGGATTAATGCCCTTATAAAAGAGACACCAAGGAGCTTGCTCACTTGCTATCTCTCCTGACATCCCCACAAAGAAGATATCATGTGAACACATAGCAAGATGGTGGCCACCTAGAAGAATAACCCTCTTCTACACCAGGAAAAATGCTCACTAGGAACCAAATTGGCTGGTACCTTGATTTTGAACTTCCCAACCACCAGAACTGTGAGAAACAAATTTCTGTTATTTAAGCTACCTAGTCTATGTTATTTTGTTATGGCAGCCTGAACAGACTAATATATAGTAGCATCCAAAAAAATCACAAACCTAGATATTAACACAATGGAAGTTGTGTAAAAGCTCTACCATTCAATATTGGAAGATACAATATAATAAATATATAAACTCTCTACAGTCTGGCATATCTAGAGTTTCTGTGTAATTCTAATAAAAATCCCAGCGGGTTTATTGTGAATGTGCATGGAAATTGACAAGCTGATTCTAAATTTTATATGAAAATGTTAAGGGGCAAAAAGAACCAAGACAATCTTGAAGGAGAACAAAGTTGGAAGACTTTCCCTATTTGATATCAAGACTCATTATAAAATGAAGTAATAGTATACAATAAGATAATGTCACAAGGATAAACAAATAGACCAGTGGAACAGAATCCAGGATCCAGAAACTGACCTATAGATATATGGTCACTTGATTTACAGCAAGGGTGACAATGTAACACAATAAGAGAAATAATATTATTTTCAATAAATAGCATGGGGTCAGTTGGCTATCTAGATGTAAAAAAATTAATATCAACCTCTATATTTTTAAAAAACTATTTATACAAAAAAAAGAATTCAAGATGGATTGTAGTTCTAAATTTGAAAAATATAAAAATAAAGCTTCTAAAAAAATCACAGGAAAATATATGATTTTGGACAAAGCAAATATTTCTTAAGCAGGTCACACAGAGTAATAACTATAAGGAAAAAAGAGATTTGAACTTTAATAAAATCAAGGACATCTGCTTATCAAAACATCATTAAGAGAATGAAGCCAGGTGTGGTGGCTTATGCCTATAATCCAAGCACTTTGGGAGGCCAAGGTGGCTGGATCACCTGAGGTGAGGAGTTTGAGACCAGTCTGGCCAACGTGGTGAAACCCGATCTCTATTAAAAATACAAAAAATTAGCCAGGCATGGTGGTGGGCACTGGAAATCCCAGCTATTCAGGAGGCTGAAGCAGGAGAATCTCTTGAACCCAGGAGACAGAGGTTGCAGTGAGCCGAGATCTCGCCATTGCACTCCAGCCTGGGCAACAGAGTGAGACTCCGTCTCAAAAAAGGAAGGAAAAAGAAAAGCGTGAAAAGGCAAGCTAAAGAATAGGCGAAGATATTTGCAATATATTTATGGTCACAAGGATTTATATTTCAAATACAAATCTATAAATCAAGTATCAACTATAAATTAGTAAGAAAAGTACAGATGACCCATTAGAAAAAATGAGCAAAATACTTGAATAGACACTTCATAAAAGCAGGTATCAAATTGCCACAATAATTATGAGAAAGTACGCTCTCATTCATCATCCTAGAAATGCAAATCCAAGGCCCAGTGCAGTGGCTCACGTCTGTAATCCCAGCACTTTGGGAGGCCGAGGTGGGCAGATCACAGTCTCGATTAAGAGATGGAGATCATCCTGGCCAACATGGTGAAACCCCATCTCTACTAAAAATACAAAAATTAGCTGGGTGTGGTAGCACACACCTGTAGTCCCAGCTACTCGGGAGGCTGAGGCAGGAGAACCACTTGAACCTGGGAGGCAGAGGTTGCGGTGAACTAAGATCGTGCCACTGCACTCCAGCCTGCCAACAGAGTGAGACTCCATCTCAAGAAAAAAGAAAGAAAGAAAGAAAGAAAGAAAGAAAGAAAGAAAAGAAGAAGAAAGAAAGAAAGAAAGAAAGAAAGAAAGAAAGAAATGCAAATCCAACGAGAGTCATTAAAATAAGCCTGAGGAAAAGACAATACAAATTGTTGGGGAGGATGTGGAGCAATTAGAATGCTCCTACACTGTTGTCATTGCTGTTGGACTTTTTTTTTCTTTTTTCTTTTTTTTGATACAGGGTCTCGCTTTGTTGCCTGGGCTGGAATGCACTGGTGTGATCACAGCTCACTGCAGCCTCCATTTCCTGGACTCAAGTGATCCTTCTATCACAGCTTCCTGAGTAGTTGAAACTACAGGTGCACACCACCATGCCCAGCTAATATTTTAATTTTTTGTAGAGATGGAGTCTCACTATATTGCCCAGGCTGGTCTCAAACTCCTGGCCTCAAGCAATCCTCCTGCCTTGGCTTCCCAAAGTGTTGGAATTACAGGCATGAGCCACAGTGCCTGGCCCATATGCTGTTATTTAAAATGAACAACCACTCTGAAAATCTGTTTAGCAGTATTCTCCAAATCTGAGTTTATACATACCTAAATTCAATAATTTGTATCTTAAATATTTGTCCAACATAAATATCTTATGTTCAACAAAAACTCACATACCAGAATGTTCTAAGCAGCACTTTTCACCAACATCCAAAAACTGAGAATCACACAAATGTCCTGGACGAACTTTCAAACCCAAGTGCCCTGGTTCCCAAAACCAGCGTGTACACCCCCATCCCCAGGGAATACACCACATCAGTCATGCACTTGAAGCTCTGACTTCCAGTTTCCTCTTCATTTGGCCCCTACAGATTTGCTTTACTTTCTTATGAGCTCAGTTTTGCATGAAAGAGGCTGCATGTGACTGTCCATTCAGAATGTCAGGAGGTTTTGCAGCAGAAGTATTACGAGGTTACATAGTTCCTGATATACCTCATCATCTTTCCATGGCCCCGTCTAGCTGTGAAGATTCTTCCTGGCCCTGGTTTTGCAGACTAAAGATACTATTTTGTTGTAAAGTGGAGAGAGCAGAGAGGAAAAGAGGAGATACTTTTACTTAACACCCAAGGATCGGGGGAGCATGGTTGGGGTAGTGTCTCTCCCCTAGTTCATCTGCTGAGAGGCTGCAGTGAACCCTGTCCACATCCCACTGGAGAACCAAAGCCCTGCCTGGCTGGAAATCAACACCCTGGCTGTCCTAAGGGCTCATCTCTGGTTCGATGAGGTTGACAACTATTTCTGGAGCCTCCCATCACTCAGCTGAGCAGCTGTCCCCCTCCCTCAGTTCTCTGGGTGGCTCTGGGCAGGGCTGGAATCCAGCTGCCAGGCACCCCTGACTGTGCTGAAAGGGTTGAGCCTGGAGAGTCCCTCTCACCTTTTGCTTTGCCCTTGGATCCTGTATGGATGCCCTTGAAGGTCACACCTCTCTTTGATAGAGAACCCAGTTTAATCACCAGGTGCTGCTTGGACTTCTTGTGTCCTAATTTTCAAATATCCCACAAGGCCCCAAGCCACATGTTAACAGGCAGGGAAAACAGTAGCTCCTCTTGAGTGCTGCTCATGGCCCCAGAGGCCAGGATGCCCAGTTTTCTGCTGACCACTTCTTTGTGGTTGAGTAAAAAGGCTTTCACATTTCGGGATAGAACTGAGGTTCCTTAGGATCTACTGTCATCTTCAACCTGTGAGTAAAGAACAAGGGCTGGTGAACAGAGAGACGCTCAGGTCATAATAACTAAAAGAGATAACAGTGATGAAGTGTCCTACATGCCAGGCACGGTACACAGGGCTTTACATGGTTAGCTCATTTAATTCTCAAAACAACCTGAAAGATGGAGATATAGACAGACATACATATGTATATTTGTGTATATATACACATATATTATAAATAAATATATATTATAAATAATGTATAATTATATATTATATATAACCCCATTTGTGATTATTATAATCTCATATAATTATATATACACATTTATTATAAATAAATACATAATTATATGTTATATATATATTTTTTAATATATATATATAAAAAATTCCCATTTTTTTGATGAGCAACTGAGTCTGCAAGAGGTATGTGACTTGCTCCAAGTGACACAGTTAAGTGACAAAGCCAGGATCGAGCCCCGAAAATCTGGCTCACATCCTTGACCATGGTTCTAGATGTGATCTTCTGTCACTGATCCCAGACTCTACGTCACCTCTAGTGCATGCCAGGCACTGCCCCTGGCAGACCCTTTCCACCCTTCCTGCCTTGCTGTCTCAGTGGACCCTGCAGTGGGTGTGTCAGCGGGACAGGTTCACAGAACGCCTCCTTGGCAGGATCTCAAAGAGCCCCTCCTCATTTCCCTCTTCCACCAACGTGTCCCTCTCCCTGCCCTTGTAGCTGGAGTCTCCTGTGTGCCTGGGCCTTTCTGTCTCCTTCCTATTTACTTTGCCTGGCAACTACTATAACTATTCTTACCTGGCTCTGACCCACACAAACCTAGACCAATCCCCCTATTACCCTCTCCGCCTCCTAAAGAGTAGAGTGCCCAGCTGGACCATAACCCAGCTGCCTCGGGCCAGGGTCGAGGGGCATCCACTTGGCTCTTCCTTCACTGGGAACGCCAGACCAGGAATGGCCCCCCTTTCCTTAAGGAGGAATGGTTTCTCTGAGCAGAAATGGTACGTGTTCCGCAGGCACTAACCATCTTCAGTGGTTGTGGTTTAAAACTCAGAATAAGAAAGCCACCTTCAAAGAAGGCATGCCACACATTTCCTGTTTAGGAGCTCAGGCTAGACTAGATGAGTGGCTCACACCTGTAGTCCCAACACTGGGAAGCTGAGGCGAGTGGACGGCCTTCAGCCCAGGAGTTTGAAACCAGCCTGGGTAACACAGTAAAACCCCATTTCTACCAAAAAAAAAAAAATTAGCTGGGTGTGGTGGCACTCACCTGACTCACCTGTACTCCCAACTACTCAGGAAGCTGAGGTGGGAGGATCACTTGAGTCCAGGAGACTGAGGCTGCAGTGAGCCATGATCATACTACTGCACTATGGCCTGGGCAACAGAGTGAGACTGTGTCTCAAAAAAAAAAAAAAAAAAAAAAAAAGAGCTCGGCCTTAATCGGGCATCAGATTTAGTTCTTGCTTAATGGCCCAGAGCAGCATAAAGCATGAAGCATGACAGAGATGTCAAAAGCAGGCCTGGCAGAGTCATCCTCCCGGGCGCCTATGGGACATCCTTCACCCTGGCCAGGCCTCAAATTCAGTTCCAGGTCTTGACCACCACCAAAGCCCTGCAGTCAGCCAAAGGTTCCTGCCAGCCAGTTTTGTTCAGATATCTACTTTTTTTTCCCCCTAAACGACCCCCCAAAAATAAACAGACTGACTCTTCAGTTAAGGAGGGACATCAGTCCACTGCAAGGCCCCGACGCCAAGGGCTAATTTTAGGAAAGGAGGGAAACACATATCACAATATGTAATATGTGTGATATGTGCCCCAGACCAAACACCCCTGGGACAGGAGTGTGAACAGCGCCTAGAACCACCCTACCCTGGAGGTTCACCTCTGTGCGGCCTTTGGCCATCCATCCGGAGCCGCCCTGATTCTCCACAGGGAGAGCGGGGAATTACAGTTCCCGTCCCTGCTGGGCGGAACCAGATAACATCTTAAAGGCCCTTCCTACTGGGAGTCACTCCATCCTGGTAATATCTGCCATTGAATAAACACCATGGCCAGCCATGGAGATGCGCGATCATACTCAGGCACCCCAGCAACCCAGCCAGACTGTTCTTATGAACACCCTTTTCAGAAATGGGGACAGTCACGTGCCAAGATGCCAAAGAGGGGTGGGGGAAGAGAAAGGGTTTGGGTCCAGGTCTGTCTAACTGAAAGGCTGCCTCTGGCACTTCCCCAGCTCACGAAGCCTGCTGCCTCTTGACAGGAAGTCAAAGGCACAGGCAGATGGGGCTCTGGTGGAGCCCTGCCCAGAAAATGGCCACTTCCGGAACAAAACTGCCACAGCAACAGGCCTCATCAACAGCAGCCTCCAACCGTTAACCACAGGGCCGTCTCACCTCTAGAAATCAGCTCCCTCTTGTCCACGCATCCCTACACACAAACACTAACTCCATCACCCAGGAGACCGCGGAACAAAGGCAACGAGAGAGAGGGACAGAATGGGGCATAAATAAGGTGCTGGACGGGCAGACAGGAAAGAAACACTTCAAGGCAGAGCACACCAGGATGTATTAGAAAGGAATATTTGACATGCAGGCTTTTAGATGAAGCCTACACTCCTTATGTGGGGAGTATACACAAATGAGTCTGTATTTTCAAATACGTCACATGCACCGCCTTGTAACCCAAAACAGTATTTGTGCTTCAGGGGCTGCACTGCGCTGTTTTATACACAGAATCACCTGGCACAGCTCCTGTCCCTGAGATGCAAATTACTGTTCTCATGTGGCAGGGAAGGGGTCGAGAGGAGGCGAGGGGGAGGGGAGCAAGTGTGCTCTGCAGGCCACACTCAGGCACTGACATCGCTGGGCATGATAGGCGCCGCCAGCACTGTTGCTTAGCAACCCAATACCCTTCGAGAAAATCCAGCAGCCTCACTGGCTTGCAGAAGCAGGCAGAGCTGGTTCAGCATGGCATTGGGCATGGAAAGATAATCATAGGGGTTTTTTTCCAGTTATTAATAATCATTCTTCCTGATTTCCCATATAGATCACCATACCTGAGGGGACCCAAAGTCACCCACTACACTGGGGCTGGAAAAAGCCCAGGGTTTTTCAATTGCCTCCCAATCGGCTTCGGAGAGTAGTGGAATTTTACTGGCTGGCCCCATGACGCTCCTTCCAGCCCCGGCCCTCACCACAACACAAAGGCAGAGCTCCACGGTGTGACTCACCAGCATACCTTCAGACCGTTGTTTGTCAGCCCATGTCATGAGTCATGGTTTCTTCAGCTTTCTTTTTTCTCAAGACTGAAACACTTGACATTTTAGAATAGGGTTGGGGGGAGGCTTTTCATTTTTTTTTGAGCCACTCTGTGGCTTTGTGTGCAAGTGTAGGGGAATGTGGGAAGAGGTGAGTAATGGATGCAAGAACAGGTAAACATGAGCAAGGTTCTCCATGCTGTCAGCCACCTGGGAAGCCATCAGAGCTCGAGGAAGTTGTCATTTGTGTCGTGGAGGAATGGGAATGCTCCTGGGCTATATATCTTGGGAGAGACAAGGTGCTGGACAGCTTTCCGCCCTCCATCCGTTGCATCCCAGCAGTGTCATGCTCCCTCTATTCCCACACACAAAGAGGTCGGCTTCATTTTGTGCCGCGTGATAACAGCACCACGTAAGGCTTTAAGAAAAATCCTGCAGGAGTTACAAGAAACAAAATACACTGCGATGTAAGATGAGAAAACAGAAGTGGACTTGCCACACGGAAACTGTGCTGGGCCGGAGGGTTGGTTGGTGGGTCCCTGGCTTTGGATTCTGATTCTGACATAAATCAGGTGGGTGATGAGCTTCTGCTTATTTGCATGGCTCAGCACAACTTTCCTCCTCTCCATGAAGCCCTCAACCTCCAAATTTATCCACTTGACAGCACAGTCTTTCCCCTAGAGTGTGAAACCCTCAAAGTCGGCATCATTTTATAAATCTCTTTATGGTATCAACTGAGCGCATATCAAATACATACTAGATGTTCACTCATGCTTCCCGTCTGTATGGAGAGATGGAGAAACGAAAATTAACTAACTAAATCCAATTCACGTTTTGGAATCCTTGTTTGTTCCCATGCTTTACAGGATAGATTCAATATGCCCTGTCAAGTCCCAGGAAAATAGTGAAGACGTAGGAATGGATACAACAGAAAACATTTTGAATGTTACACAATTCGAAATGCCATGATGTTATAAAGCATTCTTAGAAAAGGTAATAGTTGACCGGGCATGGTGGCTCACTCCTATAATCCCAGCACTTTGGGAGGCCGAGGTGGGGGGATCACCTGAGGTCATGAATTCGAGACCAGCCTGGCCAAAAGGGTGAAACTCCATCTCTACTAAAAATACAAAAATTCCCCGGGCGTGGTGGCAGGCACCTGTAATCCCAGCTACACGGGAGGCTGAGGCAGAAGAATTGCTTGAACCTGGGAGGTGGAGGTTGCAGTGAGCTGAGATCGCGCCACTGTACTCCAGCCTAGGTGACAGAGTGAAACTCTGTCTCAAAAAATTTAAAAAGAAAGAAAAGGTAATAACTATCAGAAGCCTCCCCACAGTCAGGGATGAGGACCAATTCTATACATAGGTAAATTAGGGAAGGGGAAAGTTAGAACTAATACAAAATACTTCCCCTGTCAGATTGAGGTAGTGTCTGAAATTTCCACAATATTTGCTTCTTTAGATTAAGATATTGAAGACCCATGTCAAAATATAAATGTTCTCTAGCCACAGCAATGTATTAATCCATTATTAACCTCAAGTGCATTTGCTGAATTTATTAAATCCGCTCCCAGAGTGTAAGAGACCTAGGGATTGAGACTTGAAGCACGTAATTATGTTTTTACTTTTTATTATGGAAATGTCCAAACGTGTACAAAACTTGAAGTAATAGTATAATCAAGCCCTATGTGCTCATCAGCTAGCTTCAACAATTATCATCCTATCACCAACCCTGTCTTATCTACTTCCCCCCAAAACACACACACTGGATTATTTTGAAACAAATCCAAAACTTCACAGCATTTCATTCATACATATTGCAGTATATAACTCTAAAATATAAAGACTGACTTTTTTTTTTTTTGGAGACAGGACTCACTGTATTGTTCAGGCTGGTCTCAAAGTCCTGATCTCAAGCAATCCTCCCATGTAGCTGGAATTACAGTCCTGAGCCACCGCACCAAGCTAAAAACATCAGGACTTTTAAAAAACATAACCACAATACCAGTATCACACCTGAAAAAAAAAAAGTTTCTTTTTTTTTTCTTTATTTTTATTTTTATTTTTTTTTCGAGACAGAGTCTCGCTCTGTTGCCCAGGCTAGAGTGCAATGGCACGATCTTGGCTCACTGCAACCTCCACCTCCTGGGTTCCAGCAATTCTCCTGCCTCAGCCTCCCAAATAGCTGGAACTACAGGCATGCGCCAACGTGCCCAGCTAATTTTTGTTATTTTTAGTAGAGACGGGATTTCACCCTGTTGGCCAGGCTGGTCTCAAACTCCCGACCTCAGGCGATCCAAAGTGCTGGGATTACAGGTGTGAGCCACCACACCCGGCCAACAGTTTCTTAATATCAGCAAATATCTGGTCAGTAGTCAATATTCAAATATCCTTGTTAAAACAGTTCAGGGGTTGTTTTTAAATTAATGAATTTGAATTATTAGAGCAGTTTTAGGTTCACAGCAAAATTGAGCAGAAAGTACTCTTCCCATATGCCCCCTGCACCCAGACACGCACCACCTCCCCCCCCACCAGAGGACAACCTTTGTCACAATCAATGAACCTACACTGACACATCATTATCACCCAGCGTCTGTAGTTTACATTGGAGTTCATTCTTGGTGTTGTATACCCTATGGTTTGGACAAATGTATCATGATATGGATCCACCATTACAAAACCATACAGAATAGTTTGATGACCCCCCAAATTCTCCATGCTCTGCCTGTTGATCTTGCCCTCCCTCCAACCCCTGTCAACCACTGATCTCCATCGTTTTGCCTTTTCCAAAATGCCATATAGTTGGAATCATACATAACCTTTTCAGACTGATTTCTTTCACTTTGTAATCAGCATTTACATTTCCTTCATGTCTTTTCATGGCTTGACAGTTCATTTCCTTTTAGTACTGAATAATATTCCACTGTCTGGATGTACCACAGTGTGTTTATCCATTCGCCTACTGGAGGACATCTTTGTTGCTTCCAAGTTTTGACAACTATGAGTAAAGCAGTTATAAAATCTTGTGTAGGTTTCTGTGTGGATATGTTTTCAACTCATTTGGGTAAATACCAAGGAGTATAATTGCTGGATCATGTGGTAAGAGTATGTTAGTTTTGTAAGAAACTGCCAAAGTGTCTTCCAAAGTGTCTGTATCATTTTGCATTCTCAGCAGCAAAGAATGAGAGTTCTTGTTCCACTTCCTCGCCAGCATTTGGTGTTGTCAGTGTTTGAATTTTGGCCTTTGTGATAGGTATGTAGCTGTATCTTTTGTCATTTTTATTTGCAATTCCCTAACAATAAATGATGTTGAACATCTTTTCATATGCTTATTTGCTATCCGTGTATCTTCTTTGGTGAGGTGTCTGTTCAAATCTTTTGCCCATTTTTAAATTGAACTGCTCGTTTTCACTTTTTCTCTTTTTTTTTTCCTGAGACAGGGTCTTGTTCTATTGCCCAGGCTGGAGTGCAGTGGTGTGATGTCAGCTCATTGCAGTCTCCACCTCCTGGGCTCAAACAATTCTCCCACCTCAGCCTCCTGAGTAGCTGGGACTACAGGTGCACACCACCATGATTTGGAGTTTTTTTGTTTGTTTGTTTATTTGTTTGGTAGAGATGGGGTTTCGCCACATTGCCTAGGCTGGTCTCAAATGCCTGGACTCAAGTGATCCACCTGCCTCGGCCTCCCAATGTGATGGGATTACAGGTGTAAGCCACTGCACCTGGCCTGGACTGTTCCTTTTCTTATTGTTGAGTTTTAACAGTACAGTTCTGAGGTTAAAGTGGTCAGATTCAGAACATGGCCAGAGCTGGTCCTAAGAGTATGCCCAAGGAAAGACAGGATGTGAATTTCACCTGTTTCACTGTTTTGCTTTCTGTTTCACAGTTGTTGAGAGCAGTCCATGCATGAGGTAGGACATAGATGTGGAATTCAAAACATGAATTTATCTTCCTATCAGCCAATGACGCACAACAGCTTCCCCTAGTTGTTATAGAATAACAAAGAGCTGGGTTTTCTTAACCTGGCAGTAGCAGGACTTGATTATTTAATCCCATTGTCAGCTCTACCTGATCATGGATAAGCTAGATATCCTTGTCTGAGCCTCAGTTTCCTTGTAAAATGGAGGTAATAAAAGGACCTACCTCATACAGCTCTTAAGAGAATTAAAGAGGATAATGAATGTAAAGCACTTAGGAAAGCTCTTGGCACGGTACACTCATAATGAAAAGGAACTATTGTATTGTTAGTTCCCAGTCTCCCTGGAAACCAAAGCTGTGGGCAAGCTGATGCTTGATGAAGATCCTAATGGCCAATCATTGCCTCTCCTCTGTTTGACAAAACACTGAATTCGAAATGTTTCAAGCTAGTGTTCTCAATAAGTTTCAGACCACCTGCGTTCAAATCATAGCAAGCAATGATTTAAAATGTGGATCACTGGCTGGGGGTGGTGGCTCATGCCTGTAATCCCAGCACTTTGGGAGGCCAAGGCAGGTGGATCGTTTGAGGTCAGGAGTTCAAGACCAGCTTGGCCAACATGGTGAGACCAAGTCTTTACTAAAAATACAAAAATTAGCCAGGCATGGTGGCGCACACCTATAATCCCAGCTACTCCAGAGGCTGAGGCAGGAGAATTGCTTGAACCCAGGAGGCGGAGATTACAGTGAGCCAAAATCATGCCACTGCACTCCAGCTTAGGCAACTCCATCTTAAAAAAAAAAAAAAAATGTGGATTACTAAGACCTGGGCAATTCTTACGAACACTGACATTTGAAAACTTTGGCCTTAAGCTTGCCTTACGGGTTGTGGAATGCCTTACTCAACCAGAGAGAAACTGTGGTGCCCGAAAGTGTAGCAGAGGGGGCCCGGAACCTGGGATCATGAGGCTAGCAGTGGACCGTGGCCACTTGTGGAATGGAATTAATGAGAACTCCCTCATGGGGCCACAGCTAAATATATTCCATTAATTGATTAATGTACAATGTCACTTGTGTTATTATTCCAATTCCAAGAACCTAAATATAGAATTCCTACTTGGTGCTTCCAAAAGAAGACCATGTGGCCTAGTGATTTCCATAACAAAGGACATCGCTCATGAGCGTCTCATCCATTCATTCATTACCAAATATTTGTTGAGTGTCTATTCTTTGCCAGGCGCCATGCTGGCAAGAAAACAGGGAACAAAGTAGCCACATCCCCTACCCTCTTGAGTAGAGGGCTCTGAAATATCCACAAAGAAGGGATGGGAGGAATTTAAAACAAAGCTTACAAAATCCAAAAACTAGAAAAGGACCTTCATGGGTACAAGCTCCAATTCCTTCAATAGAACTGGTGAGGAGACACAGAGAAGGAAATGAAGCAACTCCATGCCCAACTCAAGTCGGCAGCTAGGAAGGCACCTGCCCCTTAGTTCTCAGAACTCTTTTTACCCTGTTTGTTTTGCAAAGAAGCAAAACAAATAGGGAGTTGCTCTTTCTCTGTGTCATTGGAATGTTCTCTCGAGTTGACAGCAGCAAAATTGTTCCCACTTAATGCAGTCCTATTACATTTTCATTTTTATCTTTATTTAACAGCATGATATAAAACAGTATACAGAGTGGAATCTCATTTTTGTAAAAAAAATATATATGTGGTGTTTGTGTGTACATAGAAAAATGGCTGTATCAATGAAAGATTATCAATAGGCAGCCCCTAGGAGCTAGGATTATGGGAGCTTTCAATTTTCTTATCTTCTTGGAACTTTCTCAGAATTTTCTAAATCTCCAGTGAACAGGAATTGCAGCACTTCTGTAAGAAATTAAAAGGTTGTTTCAAAAATCATGTTTGTTTTTTTTATTTTGAAGTCAGTGTGTTTTGCCTTTTTGACACTAAATCCAGTCTCATAAGAGGTTTCAAGAATCTTCTTATCCAGATTACATCCAAAAGTTAAACTCAGGAGAGACGCGGCACAAAATAGTGACCTGTTGCCAGAACTCCTCTAAGATACAGTATTTTTTGTGGGGGACGGAGCCTCACTCTGTCACCAGGCTGGAGTGCTGTGGCGTGATCTTGGCTCACTGCAACCTCCGACTACCTGGTTCAAGCGATTCACCCGCCTCAGCCTCCAGAGTAGCTGGGATTACAGGCACACACCACTACACCCGGCTAATTTTGTGTGTGTGTGTGTGTGTGTGTGTGTTTTTAGTAGAGACGGGGTTTCACCATATTGGCCAGGATTGTCTCTATCTCTTGACCTTGTGATCCGCCCGCCTTGGCCTCCCAAAGTGGTGGGATTGTGGGCGTGAGCCAGCGCGCCCGGCCTCCTCCAAGATATTCTTAGGTGTATCCAGGTGAAGACTAGCTGTGGTTGGGAATGGAATCAACTAATCTACAAATATTTCCAGACCCCTAACAAATACAAGCAATTGCATTGTGCCCTGTGTCAGGAGGTCAAAGGCATGATCCTGGTCTCCAATAAACTTGCAATTTGACTGAGCCACAAAGACATAAACATATACAAAGTAGATTAACAACATGTGCCCAGGAGCGTGATATCGAGACACACGCCGTGTGCTGGAGTGGCAAAGGGAGTTTGTTTAGGAAGCCATGAGAGCCAAGAAGTGGACAGAAGGTGAAGGAGGCTCCCAGGGTCTGAGCCTGAAGGCAGTGGGGAGCCACTGCGGGTTTTTTCAGCAGGGCAGTGACGTGATAAGATCTGTATTTCGGGAAGATTAGGTCAGCGGAATGTACAATCCTACTGGAGCAGGAAGAGACTAAAGAGAGAGAGGAAAACAATTGTAATAAAGGCCCAGTGGAAAGAACACTGGGTGTCAGGTCCAGCTCAGACACCAGGCAGGCCACTCTGAACATGCCACTTCTTCTGCCTGGCACCAGCTGCCCCCCCTGACAAGTGAGAGAGTTAGGCTAGAATCTTTAAGGTCCTTGTCAGCTGCTAAAATTCTTTAGTTCCATGATACAGGTAGGAACGCTAAAGGCCCGAACCAGTGTGCTGACAATGATGAGGGCAGAAAGGATTTTATTCCAGCAAATGCCTCACGGAGGGAGCTGCTAAATCATCTTCAACACAGACACCCACACAATGAAGTCATGTTTTTTTCTTTTACTCTTATTTTAACCCCATGGGAGGCTTTGCAGCACCTTCTTTTTACTGTTTTTTTAATTGAGATGTAGTTTACACACTATAAAATTTATCCTCTGAAAGTATACAATTTAGTGTTTTTAGTATAGTCACAAAGTTGTGCCACCATCACCTTTAATTCCAGAATATTCATCACCCCAAAAAGAAATCAACTAACTAAGGCTAGTAGTGCCTTACCCATTAGCAGTCACTTCCCTTTTCCCTCCCCTAGACCCTGGCAACCACTCATCTGCTTTCTGTCTCTATGGGTTTGTCTATTCGCTGACATGCCATATAATTGGAATCATACAAGTAGACTTTTGTGTCATCTGACTTCTGTTACTCAACATCACTTTTCTTTTCTTTTCTTTTTTTTTTTTTTTTTTGAGTCATAGTTTTGCTCTTGTCACCCAGGCTGGAGTGCCATGTCAAGATCTTGGCTCACTGTAACCTCCACCTCCTGGGTTCAAGTGATTCTCCTGCCTCAGCCTCCTAAAGGAGCTAGGATCACAGGCATGTTGGCCAGGCTGGTCTTGAACTCCTGACCTCAGGTGATCCACCCACCTTGGCCTCCCAAAGTACTGGGATTACAGGCCAGCATCATCTTTTCAAGGTGGTAGCATGTGTCAGTACTTCATTCCTTTTTATGGCTGCATAATATTCCATTGTATGGATATACCACCTGTTGTTTACTCACACATCCCTTGATAAACGTGTGAGTGGTTTCCACTTTTTTTCCAGTGCAGTGAATCTTATTATCTAGTTTACCAGTGGAAAGCTGTCACATGAGCTTCCATTATTTGAACTGTTTAAAAAGTGGAACTTGGGGGTGAAGGGGAGTGTGGTCACTTCTGGACAGAACAATCCCATCTTCATCTGCATTAATATTCATTCTGGTAAGTCTTACCAGAGATACTACTGGGGTAACTGAAACATTTGTACCTCCAAAAGAGCGTGTGACTTTAAGTGAAAATTGTTGAGCACCAAAGGCCATTCCACGGATTTTAAAATGCCACGGGATTAGGGGTAATCTTTAGCTTTTATGTTCTGCCAGCGAGAGGGCATTGAGTTTGTAGATTCCCAGGCATGACAGAAGCCAAGTCTCAGCTTCCGTGGGACTCACTTTTCATTCTGTAAACAACATACTCAGGCCTGCACATATCAGAGTTTCAGCTTTACTTCTTTTCCCACAGTCCAAGCTGTTAATTTCCTCACTGTATTTTTATGAGTTATAAAAACATGAAATATCACAGAACTGTGATTACAACATGACTCTAGATGTCCTTGTCTTTTCCTAAATCAAACTAAGTTAAGAATCAGGCCAACAAAACAATTATCCAGTTGACATGAGACCTCTGAGTTCAGACTTTTCTAAATGGAAGAGGAGGGGGGGAAATCCAACTCAGCTGTATGTTGTCTTCTTCTAGATGTTTAACATTTTTTTTTTTTTTTTTTTTTTTGAGACAGAGCCGTGCTCTGTCACCCAGGCCGGAGTGCAGAGGTGTGATCTCGGCTCACTGCAAACTCCACCCCCCGGGTTCAAGCGATTCTCCTGCCTCAGCCTCCTGAGTAGCTGGGATTATAGGTGCAAGCCACCATGCCTGGCTAATTTTTGTATTTTTAGTACAGACAGGGTTTCGCTATGTTGGCCAGGCTGGTCTCGAACTCCTGACCTCAGGTGATCCACCCACCTTGGCCTCCCAAAGTGCTGGGATTACAGGCATGAGCCACCGCGCCTGGCCTATAATTTTAAAATTATCATATATGCCAGCAAAAAGAGTAGAGAGTCTTAATTGAAAGCTTTATCACACACACAAAAAAATTACTAAGTACCTACTATGTGCCAGAAACAGTAATGAGTTCCATAGTCTCTTGTGATGTAATTGAAAAGATTTAACCATTAAAACCATCAGAATTTGCCAGGGACTGTGGGGAAGAGGGAATGGAAAGTGGCCGTTAATGGGTATGAAGTTTCTTTGGGGCTGAAGACAATGTTCCGGAACTAATGGTGACGGTTGTACAATCTTGTGAATATACTGAAAACCACTGAAATGTACGCTTTAAAAGGGTACAGAAATTTTATGGTATGTAGCATACCATAAAATTGAAAATAATTTGGAATAATTTGAAAAGTGAAATAATAATGACGCATCACAGTATCGTTAAAAGTAAAACTTCAGCCAAATTAAATCTAAACGAGTTTAATTGAGCAATGAACAATGCACAAATCGGGCAGCCCCCAGGATCACGGCCAATTCAGAGAGACTCCAGGGATGACTCGGGTCTGAACAAATTTATAGACAGAAAAAAAAAAAAGGAAGTGATGTACAGAAATCGGAGGTGAGATTCCAAAACAGCTGGATCGGTTACAGCACCGCGTTTGCCTTATTTGAACACAGTGTGAACACTCAGCAGTGTATGTATGAGTGATTGAAGTAAGGCTGCTGGGATTGGCCAAGACTCAGCAATTGTTACAGCTGCATACTCCTAAATTAGGGTTTCAATCTCGTCATACTCCTAAATTAGGGTTTCAATCTGTTTCAAAGTTAGGTTGCAGTTTGACCACAAGGACTCAAATATGGAAGTAGGAAGTCCGGGGCCAGGCACGGTGGCTCATGCCTGTAATCCCAGCACTTTGGGAGGGCGAGGTGGGCAGTTCACTTGAAGTCAGGAGTTTGTGACCAGCCTGGCCAACATGGTGAAAGCCCGTCTCTACTAAAAATATAAAAATTCAAAAAATTAGCTGAGCGTGGTGGTGGGCGCCTATAATCCCAGCTACTCAGGAGGCTGAGGCAGGAGAATCTCTTGAACCCAGGAGGCGAAGGCTGCAGTGAGCCAAGATCGTGCCTCTGCACTCCAGCCTGAGCGACAAAGCTAGACTTCATCTCAAAAAAAAAAAAAAAAAACAAAAAAAAACGAAGTAAGAAGTCCTTTTCAGGCCATATCCATATTTAGTTTGCTTTAGCAGTATTTTTTAAAGAGTTAAAAAACATGCCTGGGGGTGAGGTAGAGGAGAAATTCTCTTTCAAAACAGTTTTGCTACTGATCAAAAACTAGAGTCAATTTCCCTGTCCTGTCACCACTACCCAGATTGGCTGCAGCCCTCCCCTAGCTGTTCCCACTGTAGGCCTTTGGCATCCCCAAACCCCCGGCTTTCTCTGGTTCAATGGACACCCCAGTCCACACACTGCAGTGGAAACCGTCTTAACTGCTTTGCCCCCAAGGATGTATGTTTCGAGAGAACGCTGCCTGCCTTACAACGTGGTTTGGAAATACGCTGCTGGCTGTGTTTTATGCGTTTTATCAAGTGTTTTTAACTTTGTACTAGCTGGAACCATGAAGGGCACAGTTTTAGAAGGTTGAAGTTAAATAATAATTTCACACCAGAAAATGTTCAGCAGGAGCCACCAAGCAGCAAGCTGCCGGGCAATGGTCAATATTCTTGAACCCCGGAGGCAGCCGCACAGCCAGAGTTTGCACAGTGGCCACTGGTAGTTTGGGGTTGGGTAATATAGCAGTTAAGCCTAGGGTCTTTGGAGGCAAGCTAACTGATTGGCCATATAGTCTTGGGCAAGATCATTCACCTCTCTAAACCTCAGTTTCCTCATCTGTAAAATGGGGATGATTTTATCTATAGGTATCCTATAGGTTTTGGGAGGATTACATGAGTAAATGAGCATGAAGTGCTTAGGCAGTGCTAAGTAGACGCTGCTGTTAGAATTATTATGACTTCCTGAGCTGTTGTTTTCTTACTGTCCTTAAGAAAGGAAGGAAGGTGTTTGCCACATCTAATAACCTTCAAGGATGCTGGCAACTTCCTCGCTGGGTCTATTTTGATTGTCATCACACTTAGACATGTCACATTCTAAACTAAGACATTTCAGCTAAGGGGCATGGGTCCAGGGACATTCTGGGGGAACTTAGTTGAGATTCCAGGGTGAAACCAATAAACCAGGTCTTCACATTCTGCTACTGTTCATTGACTTTAGGCTTTAAGCAATCTAAGCCCCATTTTCAGGTTCTCAGAGACCCGTGCCAGATAGCTCAGAATCACATGAGGAGCTGGTTTAAATAGGAGATTCCTGGCCCCACCCAGGACTACTTCACCGAGCCTCTTGGGAGAGAATCTGCATTTCGACAGGCTCCTCGTTGCCTCTTCTGTGAGCTGGAGAGTGAGAACTGCAGCACTTGGGACAAACACAGTGGCTCACGCCCATAATCCCAGAACTTTGGGAAGTTGAGGTGGGAGAATTGTTTGAGCCCAGGAGCTCAAGACCAGCCTGGAGAACATGGCAAGACCCCAACTCTGCAAGAAATTAAAAAATTAACTGGATGTGGTGGTGCACGCCTATGGTCCCAGATACTCAGAAGGTTGAGGTGGGAGGATTACTTGAGTCTGGAGGTTGAGGCTGCAGTAAGCTGTGATCGCACCACTGTACTCCAGCCTGGGTGACAGAGCAGACCCTGCTTGACTCAAAAAAAAAAAAAAAAAAAAAGTGGCAGGGAGCAAAAAGAACTGCAGCACTTGGGCTTGAGAAACTGACCTCTACAGCCCAAGGGCATAAAACTAAGTGCCAGGCTCATGACAAGCGCTGAAGAGACTAACCTGACCAACATGGTGAAATCCCGTCTTTACCTAAAATACAAAAATTATCTGGGTGTGGCAGCAGGCACCTGTAATCCCAGTTACTTGGGAGGCTGAGGCAGGAGAATCCCTTGAACCGGGAGGTAGAGGTTGCAGTGAGTCAAGATCGTGCCACTGCACTCTAGCCTGGGTGACAGACTGAGACTCCTCTGAAAAGAAAAGAAAAGAAAAGAAAAGAGAAAAGGAAAGAAGAGAAAAGAAAAGGAAAAAAAGAAAAGAAAAGTGTGAAATGAGGGGGATCATATATAATTGTTAGCTCCAGGGACACTTTAGAATAATGTGTTTAAAACTGTTTTGTCTGGAGACTTAATGTATAGCATGGTGACTATAGTTAATAACAATGTATAATACACTTGAAATTTGCTATCAGAAAAGATCTTAAGTATTCTCACCATACACACACATCCAAAAGTAACTATGGGAGGTTATGAATATGTTCATTAACTTGATTGTGGTAAGCATCTTGCAATGTTTTCGTATATCAAGTCATTACATTCTGTACCTTAAATATATTCAATTTTACTTGTCATTTATGTCTCAATAAAGCAGAGGGCAATACAAATTTTTTTTTAATTTAGCATGCAAAAATTTTTTTAAAACAGTTTCAAAACTGAGTCCACAGTGTTGATTTTACTTGTACAAAATATTTCTGCAAAATTAATCCTATCACTTGGTTCATTCCAGTCCCGCCCTAGAAACCTGTCACACTTTCAGTTTAGGACCTACAGACCCATTGCAACCGGCCAGTTGTCTCTGCTGCCATGAGGGGAGGTCCCAAGTCATCAAAGGTGATACTGTCCCTAAGGTCAGCTGTAACCTTACATTGGAGTGTCTTCTTGTTATTATGAAACATAACTAAGGCTAGGGGGCGGAGGCTCACGCCTGTAATCCCAGCACTTTGAGAGGCCAATGCAAGTGGATCATCCGAGGCCAAGAGTTCGAGACCAGTCTGGCCAACACGGTGAAACCCCCGTCTCTACTAAAACTACAAAAATTAGCTGGGTGTGGGCCTGTAATCCCAGCTACTCGGGAGGCTGAGGCACCACAATTGGATGAATCCAGGAGGTGGAGGTTGCAGTGAGCCGAGATCACGCCACTGCACTCCAGCCTGGGCAACAAAGCGAGACTCTGTCTCAAAAAAAACAAAAAGGACAAACAGAAATCATTGCTCAGAAGCCACCGCTGTCAACAATTTTTGAGGTTATTTCTGGCCTTTTGTATAATGCATATAAATACACAATTATTTAACAAAAACCTCATTTATGCACAGGCGACTCCTTTTTGAATTTGAGCCTGCTTTAAAAAAAAAAAAAAAACTTAGCAAGGCATTCTGAATATTGTCTCAGGTCAACAAATTCTTTGTCACCACAGTTTTAAACGGCAGCATAGCGTTCCACCGTAGATATGCTGGGATATTTAATCCCTGTTCAATCACTGAAATTCAAACTCAACAATTAATTAAAAATAAAATAAGGGGGGGGACAGTGGCTCACGCCTGTAATCCCAGCATTTTGGGAGGCCAAGGTGGGTGGATCACCTGAAGTCAGGAATTAGAGACCAGCCTGGCCAACATGGTGAAATCCCAACTCTACTAAAAATACAAAAATTAGCTGGGTGCGGTGGTGCATGCCTGTAATCCTGGCTACTCAGGAAGCTGAGGCAGGAGAATCGTTTGAACCTGGGAGGCGGAGGTTGCAGTGAACTGAGATCGTGCCACGGCACCCCAGCTTGGGTGACAGAGTGAGACTCCGTCGCGAAAAAATAAAATAAAATAATAAAATAAAATAAAATAAAATAAAATAAAACATGGCAGATTCTAATTCCTTTGGTGGACATCTGTCATTTTTTAAGCTCTACAGTTGACTTCAATCAGTAACCAGGATTGATGGCTACCATGAAAGACTACTTTTAGAATATTCTCAGGAAACCTTTAGAATTGGAACACAAATAAGGAAAATTTCCAGGCCCTGAGGACATCAGCAAATCTGGATTATGTAAACCCCATTAATTCCAGGGTGAGCAGCGCTGTCACACATCACAAGAGGAAAGACTACTACTCCTTTTGTCCTTGTCACAAGTGGACTGACTTGATCCAATGCCCCTAAGATGCTGCCAACTTCATTTCTGATGAACAACCACTTTGAGAACGGTACCATGAGGCTCTGCCAACTGGAACGGCTTGTTTTTATCATTTTTTTCTCTCTCTCTTTCATTTAATTGCCAAGCTATGACTGGAGTTTGCTGTGTCTTTGGGGCTCAGGTGTACAAGGAATTCCTACAAATTAAAAGATATATTCGAGAAAGCTCGGAGTTTATGAAATTATATGCCGCTTAGCTTGATGTTAGTCTAATGCCCATCTCAGTGTCTTCTTGAATGTATAACAAAGAAAAGGTGATTTTTGAAAGTTAGAATTTGTTCAGGCCAAGCATGGTGGCTCACGTTTATAATCCCAGCACTTTGGGAGGCTGAGGCAGGCAGATCTCTTGAGCTCACGAGTTCAAGACCAGCCTGGCCAACATGATGAAACCTCATCTCTACAAAAACTACAAAAATTAGCCGAGTGTGGTGATGTGCACCTGTGGTCCCAGGTAATTGAGAGAGGCTGAGGTGGGAGGATGGCTCGAACCCAGGTGGTGGAGGTTGCAGTGAGCTGAGATTGAGCCACTGCAGTCCATCCTGGGCAATAGCCTTGTCTCAAAAAAAAAAAAAAAAAAAAAAAGTTAAAATTGATTCAAAGGGAGTTGGTGACAGCTCCTTATAGGGTCAGCCTTGGTTGCCTCTCTATTCCCTACAATTTCTATCATGATCTCACATAAGCCACACATGTTTGTTTAAAGAGGTCATGCCTGCATGAATGAATGAATAAATGAAGGAATGAACTAGGAGATGGCTTTCTATCCCATTTCAAGCCATACAATATAGATGATCTGAATTACTCTGCTGTCCTGCAGGTTTGGCCTTGGTTTCCAAAGACCACCCCAGTAATAACCCCCTGATTGCTTAAAAACTCAAAATAGCCAGTGCTTTTATCCAGCCCTACAATTCTAGCCACAGAACCATAAGCCCATAGAAATATGCTACCAGCCCAGTCTCCCCCAAGGAGGTGTCCCGCAAAATGAAAAGCATGGCATTCTTTACCACGTTCGGGTCGAGGGGCCATCTCCAAGGTCACACTCATTCATTTGCTACAGACACTGTGGCTGCCTTTAAATCCTGGGCGAGAAAAAGCCTCCTTTATTCTCCAGTCACCTCGTCTACACTTTTCCCAGCCTCTCCGTGGGGTCAGCGGTGGCCACTTCCTTGTACCAAACTGCACTGCCCCAAACAGAACGCCAGCCTGATTTACCAGGATCCACAAAGCAAGTGTTCCTTTCTGTGTGTTTTTTATGGATAAGAAGAAACAAAATGATTCCTCTGTCACCAAGCTTTGACAACAGTTTTTGGGGTAGTGCATCCCGCTATGGGGTCCAGGAAGATCATATTCCCTCTGGGGCATTTCAAAATCGGACTCCGCCACTCGCTGTCCCACGTTCCGGGAGCACTTCCCCACATCTGAATGTGTTTCCTTGCCCCAACTTTTACTTTCACTTTTGCTCCAGCTAAATAATTATATAAAGAACAAAAATGTATAATTTCTCTTTATTCTTTTACCATATAATTTCATTTTTCGTGCTGAACTCCTACAAAGCCTTAGCCGTTCTCACATTTTTGTTTGGACCAAACATAAATGCTCTTTTTTATAAAATAAATCGTGTTCTATGCTTGCTTGCTTGCCAATGTGCCCTGATTGCTGATTGTTCTAAAATCACTAGTCTGTCTTCCCTTGTAAACTCTCAGATGAAGACACCCACTTCTGACTCACTTAGCTGTGGTCCCCTGCAGCCAGGTGCCTCCAAAATGGGGCTGGCATTGACAATAACCATTTCCCAGCTTTTAGAAAGAGATAACGAAGCTCTGTTGTAGTGTCTGAGCCACAACTTAAGAAGGTAATGAAACAAAGCATTAACATTCCAAAATGGAAGGCTGGGGGCAGTAGCTCACACCTGTAATCTCAGCACTTTGGGAGACCAAGGCGGGCAGATCATTTGAGACCAGGAGTTCGAGATCAGCCTGGCCAACATGGTGAAACTCCATCTCTACTAAAAATACAAAAAAATTAGTCGGGTGTGGTGGGGCGTGTCTGTAGTTGCAGCTACTCCATAGGCTAAGACAGGAGAATCACTTGAACTCAGGAAGCGGTGGTTGCAGTGAGCTGAGATCATGCCTCTGTACTCATTCCAGCCTGGGGGACAAAGCGAAACTCCATCTCAAAAAAAAAAAAAAAAAAAAAAAATCCATAATGAAGAATGATCCATGTTTACATTCATCTTGCCTCTACTGAAAGACAAAATACTGCATTTAGAGGGGACTGCATCTTGGAGATGAGAGTAACAGCTCTAGTTTGTGGTCATCTCGTCCATCTGACTCCGTGCCCACACTGTGTTAAATGTTTTGCAGGTGTCACATAATTTACATGATATCTACCATCACTATCTCCATTCTCCAGGTGAGGAAATGAGGCACGGAAGTTAGGTGACTTGCCCAAGGCACACAGCTGGTGAAGGGAAGGGCTGTGATTCCAACCCAGGCCCTGGGGCTACAGAACCTGACCTGCAGGAACAACAGGATCATAACCAGATCCCAGTGACCCAGGCCCCCCAGGCCCCAAGGTTCGGTTGCAGCTGGAATTGCAGAGTACTTCATGACATCAAAACAGGGCACCAAGCAGGTCCAGTTTACTCTTAATGCATTCATTACTCATCTCAATTTATAGGCTGTTTTGATTCAAATCAATGAACAGAAGAATGTTCTGCTGTGTATCATTTGTTCATTCCTACTGTCATTACCGTCTTCCCCAACAAGGCACCCATTTAGTGGCATAACTTCTCCCTGAACTGCTCCAGCCCCAAAAGAAAAAGGACTTTGATAACAGAGTTACGGATCTGCTCCAATCCAGCAGCACTTTTCTGTGAAGCCTGTGGAGCAGATATGAAAACCTGGGCGAGAAGACCCCAACCCGGGTTGCTATGGGAAGTCTGAGGGGCTGGGTGGGCAGGGGCTGTGGAGCTGAAACATTAGAAGGGGTTTGTTTCTAGGGTTTCTAAGGCTAGAAACTCCTAGAAGGTTTGCAGCCAGGGGACAAGAAACTGTAGCTATCTGGGCTTGCAAACACCAGGAGCCCAGATTAGAGCATTTGGCAAGGGACCCTTTCATTTGCAGACCTCACAATACTCCGATTCTTTCTTGCATGGTAGCGAGCACAACACCGAGGTTTGGAGAACGAAAGCTCTAGAAGGAAATTCATCCCGACGTCAGAGGCTTCTTCACAATGCGAGGAGATGGCGCCCCCTAGTGTTGGGATGATCCTTCAGCACCTGGACCAGGCTGAGAGCCGTGACCTTGAGCGCTAAGCAGGTGGTGGCTTTAAGATGGGCTTGACCTGCAGTGGGGAGAGGCCTGGACCCCACGGTAGATGACCAGTTCCCACGGCTTGGGGTCCTCCGTCTGTCACCTTCCAGATCCAGGAGGTCTATACTACAGACCCTCCTAAAGCAGCTTTCTCTAAAGAGGCAAAAAACCACCAAGCTGTTTTTAGATATGCTAGATGCTGTTTTTCTCTAGCAGATGCACCAAATCCTAATGATAAACAGTTTAAAATGATTCAGTAACCTGGAATCCCATCGTCCATTTCTGTCAACACTTTTTTTGGTTGAAAGCCTGATCAGTTCCAGCCCAGCGACCTCGGCAGATTGGCATGACTCCCCTAAAGCCCCCTTTAGTGGGGTAAATGCCAGAGACCCTTGCTGAAAGCTGTCAAGGGCACTTTCCCATCCTTTGGGTTTAAACAGAAAGACCAGCTACATGTAAAGACCCATGACTCCAAGACAACAAGTGGCTCTGGTCTGCTAGAAAGGATTCATGCACAGTTTTTTAAAATGAACTCAGAAAAGGAAAGAACAGAAAGAAAGACAAAATTGAAGCGGAATTCACCCCAAGATAAATAAATACTTGAATAATGCAAACATTTCTCAGGTCCTTCTGGTGTAACAAAATGTATAGGGGCCAGACATGGTGGCTCACGTCTGTAGTCCAGCTACTCTGAAGGCTGAGGCAGGAGGATCGCTTGAACCCAGGGAGGTCGAGGCTGCGAGTGAGCTGTGATGGTGCCACTGCACTCCAGTCTGAGGGACAGAGCAAGACCCTGACTCAAAAAAAGAAATGCAAAGGGAAATTGTTGTTACCACTCTTTGCCCTAAACAAATACCATCCTTATCTGCATTCTGCAGAGCTAAAGAAAATTCCCCCAGGTTGGAGGAGTCTATGTTAAAGCTAAGCTTTGGAAGAAAGTTAAGAGGTAATCTGATCCTCAGTCTTTCATGGATCTCCTTAACTTGAGGCAATTGCCTTCATGTCAGAAGCTGTGTTGTCAGAAACCACAGCGGATGTATCCCCCCTTAAAGGGGGAGATAAGTGACAGGATCATGTCACCCTTGTTTTTCTAATTATAATAGTGACATGTGCTCATTGTAGAAAAATACAGAATGTGGTTTGTAATTTTTCCTCATGTCATTAAGCATTTTTATGTCATTAAATACTTTTTGAAAATCTCTCTCTTTTTTTTTTTTTAGACAGGGTCTCACTGTGTTGCCCAAGCTGATCTGGAACTCCTGGGCTCAAGTGATCCTCCTGCCTCGACCTCCCAAAGCACTGAGATTATAGGTTTAAGACTGTAGTCCTGCACCCAGCCCTGAAAAATCTCATTTTAGTGGCTACATAATATGCCATTTAAAAAGCCATTTTCTTATGTTCAGACATGTGTTTCTAGTTTTTTGCCATTTTAAAGCTGAGTGTGGTGAGCATTTTCCAGACTAACATTGGTTCAGAGTTGACTAGTATAGATTGGAAGAGTTCTTTCTGAGTTAAAGGAAAAGTCACTTTTGGCTGGGTATAGTGGCTCACACCTGTAATCCTAGCACTTTAGAAGGTGGAGGCAGGAATATCGCTTAAGCCCAGGAGTTCAAAACCAGCCTGAGCAACATAGTAAGACCCTCATCTCTACAAAAAGATAATGGAATTAGCTGGGGGCGTGGTGGTGCATGCCTATAGTCCCAGCTAGTAGGGAGGCTGAGGTGGGAGGATTGCTTGAGCCTGGGAGGTTGAGGCTGTAGTGAGTCATTATTTTGCCACTGCACTCCATCCTGAGTGACAAAGTGAGACCCTGTCACACACAAAAAAACATTCTTTTAAGTCACTTTTTTTTTTTTTTTTTTTAAGATAGAGTCTCACTCTGTCGCCCAGGCGGGAGTACAGTGGTGCAAACTAGGCTCACTGCAACTTCCGCCCCCCAGGTTCAAATGATTCTTCTGTCTCAGCCTCCTGAGTAACTGGGATTACAGGCATTCACCACCATGCCTGGCTAATTTTTGTATTTTTAGTAGAGACAAGGTTCCACCCTGTTGGCCAGGCTGGTCTCAAACTCCTGACCTCAGATAATCCGTCTCAGACCGCAGATGGCCTCCCAAAGTGCTGGGATTACGGGCATGAGCCTTTAAGTCACTTTTTAAGCCTTTGAGTCACTTTTTTAAAAGCATGTACAGTGAGGGTCTGATGCTGCCACACTGCTCATTTCTACCACTGCAAATGGTTTCTTTGTAGAGAAAATAAAACAGTGAGCAATATTTATTTTGAATTGAAGGTCAGTGTAAACAAAAACATCCAGCTTAGACGTCTGAGTTTTGCCCTGTGGCCGTGGGCAAGTGCCTTTGACTCCGTTGGCCTCAAGTACTAAAATATTAAAATAACTCATTTTTAAATGAGTTGAGTTTGTGCAGACAGGAAGTGCTATAACTGCAGAGTGCTAAGTCTCTTCCCTTCTTTTGTTTTTGAGACAGGGTCTCACTGTGTCACCCAGGCTGGAGCGCAGTGGTGCGATCTCGGCTCACTGCAACCTCTGCCCCTCAGGGTTCAAGTGATTCTCCCACCTCAGCCTCCCAAGTAGCTGGGTCCACACGCGTACGCCCAGCTAATTTCTTCTTTATTGTTTATTTTTTGTAGAGACAGGGTTTCACCGTGTTGCCCAGGCTGATCTTGAACTCCTGAGCTCAAGCCCATAAGCCCACCTCAGCCTCCCAAAGTACCTAGATTGCAGGTGTGAGCCACCGCGCCCGGTCTCTTCCCTTCTGTAGGACACAATTCTTGTCCCTTTCCAAATGCTGTGTCCTTGCATAGCAGAGGGTGTGGCAGTGTCACAGCTGGGAAGTTTCTGCCCGCTCCCTCCACACCGGAATTCGCACATGGCGCCCTGGCCTGACTTCGCAGTGATTTGCCTACAGGCGCCCAAAAATCCAAGCGCAGGCAGGAGGGAGGTGTGGCTACAGGGGTATCAGGCTTCAGGGCTTCTGTGTTTCTCCCCTTGCCCACACCACTAAAATACACCGGCTTCAAAATCCCATCCCAGAAACACGTCCTGAATGATTCACTTATTCAAATTCAACCACAGAGATGGAAAGAGATTGGACTTGGTGCAGGTGCCTGGGTTTGACATGCAAATTGCCATTTCCTAGACAAGCTACCTAAGCAGGACCCAAAACCTTTTCACCATCTGTAAAATGGGGGAATACCAAGCCCACCTACGTCTTGAGTCATGCTAAAACTCAAAATAAAAATGAAACCATATATGTGCAATCACTTAAATCCTAAAATTGAAATGACCATAAACTACTATTTTGGAGATGTGCAAGTGGCTGGAAATTATTCTAGATATGAAAAAAGTGTGTCTAAAGATGTTTAGAAGATTCAGAATTGTTTAAAATGTCAAAAAGTTGGGGGCAGGGCGCCAAGCTTGGTGGCTCACACCTGTAATCTCAGCACTTTGAGAGGCCACGGTGGGTGGATCACTTGAAGCCAGGCATTTGAGATCATCCTGGGGTAAACACAAAATACATAGAGGGCATTTCTCTGCTGCTGTGCAACCTTACAGTTTACTTATAATTAATTTTCTTTTTTTCTTTTTTCTCCTTATAATTAATTTTCCATGCAGCTTTTCAATTTTCTCTCACCAAGTTGTTCCAGTTTTGGAAATATATTTCAAGATTTTTCTAGATATAAAAAAAGATGCTTAGAAGATTCAGAATTGTTTAAAATGCAAAAAAAAAAAAAAAAAAAAAGGGGGTTGCCAAGTGAGGTGGCTCACACCTATAATCCCAGCACTCTGGGAGGCCGAGGCAGGAGAATCACTTGAGCTCAGGAGTTCAAGACCAGCCTGGGCAACATGGTGAAAACCTGTGTCTACAAAATAAAAAATTAGCTGGGCGTGACTGTGTGCATATGTAGTCCCAGCTATTCAGGAGGCTGAGGTGGGAGGATTGCTTGAGCCTGGGAGGCTGAGGCTGTAGTGAGCCATGATTGTGCCACTGCACTTTAGCCTGGGCAACAAAGTGAGACCCTGTCTCAAAAAATAAGCAAATAAATAAAATAAAATAAAATAGAAAAAAAAAACCATAAAACACAGAAACCATCTCAATTATATTCAGAGTCTAGAGTTTCCCAAGTATATTTGACCCTATAACTTTTTATTTGTATTACATCTGTTAACACCCACACTTCAGAAAACACAGGTTTTGCAGTTTAATTTCTCATAGAATATAAAGTTTATAAAGGTAGGCACTGTGTCTTGTATCCTGTTCTAGCTTCAGGGACTAGAACAGCTGTCTGCACATAATAGCTGCTCACTAAATTGTGTTAAATAATGTGCTGAATACTTTTCATTAGGCTTATTTGAAAATAATCTCTGAAAGTTTGCAAAGTAGAGTGAAACAAGGAATTTCATGTGCTGCTACAGAAACTATAAATTGATTAAAACTTCCGAAAAGCAGCTTAGCCTCATGCATCAGAGGCTCTTAAAGTATTCACATTCTCTCACCAAGTTGTGTAAATTCTGGAAATCTATTTGGAAATTTTCCTAAATAAGAAAAAAGAAAAAAAATGACTGGGCGTGGTGGTGTGCTCCTGTAGTCCCAGCTACTTGGGAGGCTGAGGTAGGAGGACTGCTTTAGTCCAGGAGCTCTCAGCTGTGGTGCACTATGCCGGTCAGGTGTCTATACAAAATTCAGCATCAATATGGTGACCTCCCAGGAGCAGGGGACCACAAGGTTGCCTAAGGGGGGTGAACCAGCCAAGCCAGAAACAGAATAGGTCAAAACTACCATTTTTAAGCCGGGCACACATGCCTGTAATCCCAGCACTTTGAGAGGCCCAGGCGGGCAGATCACCTGAGGTCAAGAGTTCAAGACCAGCCTGGCCAACATGGCAAAACCTCATCTCTACTAAAAATACAAAAACTAGCTGGGTGTGGTGGCACACACCTGTAATCCCAGCTACTCTAGAGGCTGAGGTAGGAGAATAGCTTGAACCGAGGAGGCAGAAGTTGCAGTGAGTTGAGATTGGGCCACTGCACTCCAGTGGGGGAGACAGACTGAGACTCCGTCTCAGAAAATAAATAAATCAGTAAATGAAAATAAAAATAAAATAAAACTCCCCTGCCGATCATTAGTGGGAACCATGCCTGGGAATAGCCACTGTATTCCAGAGCAACATAGCCAACACCATCTCAAAAAAAAAAAAAAAAAAAAGAAGGCTGGGCGTGGTGGCTCACGCCTGTAATCTCAGCACTTTGGGAGGCCAAGGCGGGTGGATCACCTGAGGTCAGGAGTTCGAGACCAACCTGGCCAATATGGTGAAACCCCGTCTCTACTAAAAATACAAAAAAAATTAGCCAGGTGTGGTGGGCGCATGCCTGTAATCCCAGCTTCTGCTTTGGGAGGCTAAAGAATGGGAGAATCAGCAGACAAGGGCCAGAGGTTCACAGTGGTGATCCACCATTGCACTCCAGCCTAGACAACAAAGGAAAACTCCATCTCAAAAAAAGAGAAAGAAAAAGAAAAAGAGATTTATGTCTAAATATGCTTAGGAGTTGATTATTGTTTAAAATGAAAAAAACCATTTGAATTATGTTCAAAAATCATAGAATAATTAAGTCGCAGAATATTCACTGGATGGACTGCCCTGCAGCCATTAAAATGATACTTAGAAACTTTTATAATTTGGAAATAGGCTTATATTATAAGCATGAATGCATAGCTCATATGTAATTTTGCATCCTTTTCTTTCTTGCATTAAAGAAAAAGGCAAAATATCAAGTTATATAAAGATTGTTAATCTGTATGTATAACAAAAGCAAACAAAATAAAGAACTAACATAACCAGGTGTGGTGGCATGCACTTGTAATCCCAGCTACTTGGGAAGCTGAGATGGGAAGACTGCTTGAGCCCAGGAGTTGGAGACAAGCCTGGGCAACATAGTGAGACCCTCATCTCTAAAAAAAAAAAAAAAAAAAATTTATTAGCCAGGCTTGGTAGCATGTGTCTGTAGGCCCAGCTACTGGGGAGGCTAATGTGGAAGGACTGCTTGAGCCTAGGAGGTCAAGGTTGCAGTGAGTCGTGATCACACAACTGCACTCCAGCCTCGGTGACAGAGCAAGGCATTGTCTCAAAAAAAAAAAAAAAAAGACCAAATTAATGAGTACCACTCTGTCAGGCAATTGTTCTAAGCACTTTACATATATACTTTTTTATTTCTCCTACTGACCTACAGGCAGATACTATTATAATACCCATTTTATAGATAAGAAAACTGAAGCACAGAGAAGTTATATAATTGGGCCGAGGAACTGATTGGGATTCAGGCCAGGGTAGTTCAGGCCACAGCCTAAACAAATGTTGAGAAACAAGACACCAAAATACTTACAACAATTGCCTCTGAGTGGAAGAAAAGAGGACAATTACATATTTATCTTTCTCTACATTTTAAAAAGTTTTTAGGGGGTTGGGTGTGGTGGCTCACACCTCTAATCCCAGCACTTTGGGAAGCCAAGGCAGGTGGATCACTTGAGGTCAGGAGTTCGAGACCAGCCTGGCCAACATGGCAAAACCCCATCTCTACTAAAAAGAGAAAAGTTAGCCAGATGTGGTTGTGTACACCTGCAGTCCCAGCTACTCGGGAGGCTGAGGCAGGAGAACCACTTGAACCCAGGAGGCAGAGGTTGTAGTGAGTTGAGATCACGCCACTGCACTACAGCCTGGGTGACAAAGTGAGACCCTGTGTCCAAAAAAAAAAAAAAATTGTAATAATGAGAAAACTACTCTCTAAAAGTGCAAAATAATGAATTAACGTGTTTCTACAATACATCTGAGCAGAGTACTTTTCTTTTAAGTTGATTACAGAACCCCTACTATTATAAACAGGAATACTGACCCTTGCTCTGCCAGCCAGTCTCTTCTCCGACAGAGGAGAAAATTTGACTGAGTTCTATTTAGAGAGAACGGGTTGAAGATAGGTTGTTTCTATGGATGAAGAGAAACTATATCCAAGGTTAGTATCCAGTTCTCAGTTTCAATATCAAATTTGTTCAAACCCGGGTTCTCCTATTTTAGGCCTGATGCTCGGATAGCCACTCTGCCCTAGCCATAATCAAGAATCTAGGTATCAGAATCCCACCTGCCCTCACACACCAACAGCTCAGTTCTATACTCAGGTGAGATGGGTGAGAGGGGAGGGGAATGGAGGGCCACAGAGATTCTTTGCTTTTGCTTGGCCAAACTTCAGTGAGGCTTCTGAACCTTCTCGGAGGCCTATCTATACACCTCCTTGTAAAATCCAGTTTTAGCAAAACTGCTAAGTCAGTTTAGCCAGAACCCCCAATCTTCGATAACCGATCATCTTTGATATTTGATCAGGGTCCCCATCCTTCACCATCCCCCAGGTGATGTCTGATCACCCTGACCTGTCTTCTACAAGATTCCTCTAGGTCATTTTAGCCAGAATCCCCCTTACCCCAGTTTCCTCTTAGTAATTTTCTATCCACTGACCCCCACACTGCTCCTTGGCCATAAATTCCCATTTGTCCGTGCTGCTTTCGGAGCTGAGCCCAATCTCTCTGCCCACTCCCAGACCCGGTTGCACGGGTCCTATACCCATCGCTATGGTCCTGAATAAAGTCTTCCTTACCATGCTTTAACAAGCATCATTGAATAATTTTTTATTTAACAATGAGTAGTCATGGCCCAGGTAAGAGGGACGTGGTGTACGCTCCTGGAGCTGCAAGGCTCCTGGGGGCTTTTTGTTTTGGTTTGGTTTTGTCTTTGTGTGCAACGTGAAAAAAAGCCATTGATTCAGGCTTTAGCATGCTGGGAAGGAAGAGTCAAGAATCCAGTGACACTGGTAATAACTGTGAAATGGAACAAATACCACTATATTTATCTAAATGTAAATTTTAAAACTGGGAACAGCAAATCCATTCTACAGTGAGGGCCGCTTGGCCAGTAACAATGATTTCATTTTCACGTGCAGTTAAAGCCCTCTGGCTCCACCGCAAGGGTCCAGCCCTTACCACTGCTAAGAACTACAACTTCCAGCCGGAGGGAGGTCTTTGCGCCTGCGGCCTGACGCCCTACGCCTACACTTCCCAGAGAACCTAGCGGTTACGCTAACGTGCGCGTGCGCTCTTGCGCGCCTCTCTCTTCCCATTCGGGTTTGACCTACAGCCGCCCGGGAGAAGATGGCCGCCCCAGCAGTGTCCGGTCTCTCCCGGCAGGTGAGAGAAACATGATCCTGAGAGCCAGTGGTAGGATCCCTGCTGGGGTGACCGGTACCAAACCCCGAGCACCAGGGTGCGATGCTTCGGTTGGGGAAGTCTGGCAGTCTTCAAGGTTATGGGACCCGGCGAGTGGGAGCGACTCAGGACGACCCAGCGTTTGTCCCCCGGGATGCCGCGGGGCTGTGCGTGCCGTGACCTTGGCATCCTCCGAGCACAGCCCCAAGAAGCTGCTAGCCTGAGGGGCGCAGGAGAGGGGGTCTGCCGTTTGCTGAATTCCGGGGAAGGGGCATGGCCTAGCCCCCAAATCAGCTTCCTTTGCCATTGTGGTAAAACCTGTCAGAGATCACTTACTAGTAATGCTAAGGAATATTTGTAAAACACATTTCACAGTTTTATAAATGAAATGAGGCCGAAAAGTTTAAATGAGTCTTTGACTGCTCAGCCAGTAAGTGGTAGAATTGAGATTTGAACCCACAGAATCACCCAGAAGATGGAGTTTGAAAAAATTGTATGCTCTTTGTACTGAATATCACCATGGTGCTTTACATATCATGACCCCTTCCTGGCATCTTAGGTAATTTTTACATAAGCATTACAAAGTCTTAATCCTCACAAGCAGTTTGGATAAAACACATTCCATAGCTGGAAGTATTTGAAGGTGACCTGTGATCTGTGACCTGTGCGCTTGCAGGTGATTTTTAAACTGTAAGACTGTCTCGCAGAGGTAGGGCCTCTTGTCACATCAAACTCTGCGGCAGTACTCAAAAAATTCATCCTTATTTTCAGATAGCATTTGGATTCCGAGAAGGGTACATCTGTTGCAAATGATCTGCTCAAGGGTGTGGTAATAGGAACGCCAGAATTTTGGTTAAATATTTTTGAAACGTGCACTCCTTGGAAGTTAGTGTTTTCTCTGTCATACGGGTGTGCTAGCCTTGGTCCATTCCTAGCGAGCTAGGAGGTTAGTGAGAAGGTGATTTCCCAAGCAACTTGGGATAATCCTCGTTGGGTAAGTTTACTCCTTAGTAATAATAAGTAGCTCATCCTCATGTAATATGTGAAGATACAAAGAGACAAAACTAATGCTTTTAAGGTCATTAAAAATTTGTTGTTGATGTTGTTACTGAGTTACGTGCAGAAATCCTTCGAGTAATCTTGTTTGATCTATTTTCCTTTATTGCTTCAAGGTGCGATGTTTCAGTACCTCTGTGGTCAGACCGTTTGCCAAGCTTGTGAGGGTATGTTAATTTATATTCTTCTGTAATGATAAGCACGTGAAAGTGTTAGTCAAACAGCGGTACAGTTAGGGCGTGGATTTTTGTGTAGTTACTATCTAAACCTTTCTGCACGACTTGCGGTTCCCAAAATGTGATGTGTGCGTAGGGTGTGGAAAGGAATGGTGTTGAATACTTGCTTTGTGACAGGCCCATGCATAATCTTTAAATATGAAAACTTTTTTTTCAATCATTTGTTTTTCCATTAACCCTCTAAAATAGGGAAGCTAACATTTACTTATTTTTTAATGAAAGAGGTTTAACAAAATGACATGCCCAAGTTATCACAGGAAATTATTACAGGAGTTGATATTAAAATCAAGGTACCTTGGTTTCTAATGCAATTCTGTTGCAATTCTCTATGTTCCATTCTGGTTAGGAATATTCATACTCTTCACACTCTTTCTTTCCACTAGGAGAGAAAGAAGGCTCACTATTTCAGAGAGTTGCCAGTCCCTTTCTTTTCAAACCGGAAGTAGTCCAGTTGACCCCAGATAAAGAGGACTATCAGTGACACATAATAAATGAAGCTCCCCAGAAGGCCCCCAGAAATGATACATGACTAACAGCTGGTAACAACCCTGTTGGAACATGAAGTCTGACTCCATTTCTGTGGGTTATTTTGAAATTCTTTATTTGATTAAAGAAAGTTCCTGTGTGATAGAGAATTGAATCAACTGTCAGGAAGCAGGAACTTCTCTAAGATGTGCTGGGTCAACTATCCTACCCACACTTTTCCCCACCAAATCAACGGTGAGCCAGTCCTCCCCTTGGAAAAATTTCGTAAAGGAAAGATCATAATACCAGCCTATGTCCTTAATGAACCCACATCAGGTGGGATTTAGGAAAATAATTATCATGTCCTGTCCTCATTACCAGCCCCAAATCTCAAATCAAATGATCAAAATCATTTTGTCCTTCATGTGAGAGCTTAAAAACCTCATAACAGTGTTCAGGAGTAACTGGTCTTCCCGTTTTACAAAAGGGGAAGCTGAAGCCCTGGGAAAATGTACCTGAGGTTACTCAGCTTAGTCCTAGAGCTGGACTGGAACTAAATCTTTCTCATCCAAGCTTGAGCTCTCCCACTACAGCCATACAGCACCACTAAGAATGTGTAGTTACACACTGATGGTAGAAAAAAAGTCTGTAGTTTACTGTGAAAAATAATTCAAGCATCAGGTTTTTTGTGAACTGCCAAAGGGCTCTGTTAAATTGAATATCGATAGGGAGGCTATGTAAGGGAAAATGTATAGTGTCAGTATGAAATGTATAAAAGTATATTTGTGTGTTTCATAAACACCTGTTTTCCTAGCTCTAACATACTCGAAACTGTCTATCAGTGTTCACAAGGTCCCATACTTGAAACTAAATAGTTACTGAGTTTAAAGGAAACATAAGCTCATCTCAAAATTAAAGTACAAGTAATTGATAAAGGTAGGTAAACCTGGAAGGGACTTTAGACCCTGCTTACTAAGTCCCTCATTTTACAGATGAGGAATTGGAGGCTTAAAGATTTGAGTGACCTGACCAAGGAAACATCCCTAATTTACTTGCAAATTGCCATTTAGGGCAGCTCTTGGGTGACACATTTAAACTGTTTTGTGTTAAAACGATATATTTTTAAAAATATAAATTTTAAATTCTGCTCTTGACAGTATACTATTAACTGATTTTCCTTTTTGCTTCCTCTCCTATTTCACCTTTTCTTTAAAGCCTCCTGTTCAGGTATACGGTATTGAAGGTCGCTATGCCACGGCTCTTTATTCTGCTGCATCAAAACAGAATAAGTTGGAGCAAGTAGAAAAGGAGTTGTTGAGAGTAGCAGTAAGTAGCTTTCCTATTCATTATATATTAAGTTCCTGTTTGTATATTTTTTCCTTTGGTTGTTTGACTGCATTCCTAATGAGGTGTATCCTACAAGAAAAAGAACTGGGAAAAAGCCATTTTCTGTAAACACGTTTTTAGTGATAATGTTGGGTTTTTGTTATTATAAGACATATAAAAAGAACAAATAGATACATATAAGGATATTAATATTAGGAACCAAGATTTGGGGCTAAGAAAAGATAGAAATGTAAAATTAAAATAGATGATAATTTAGGAAAATTGCTATTTCAGTGGAGAATTTAAAAGCTACCTTTAAAAATCTATACTCATAACTGGGCACGGTGCTCACACCTATAATCCCAGTACTTTGGGAGGCCGAGGCAGGTGGATCAGGAGGTCATGAGTTTGAGACCAGCCTGGCCAACATAGTGAAACCCCATCTCTACTAAAAACTACAAAAAATTGGCGGGGCATGGTGGTGAACACCTGTAATCCCACCTACTCTGGAGGCTGAGGCGGGAGAATTGCTTGAACCTGGGAAGCCGAGGCTGCAGTGAGCTGAGATCGCACCATTGCACTCCAGCCCGGGTGATGGTGCAAGACTATCTCAAAAAAAAAAAAAGATTATATGCTTCTGGGCTAGGTCTTTAGAATATATTGTGATTTGGTTTTACGGAGAATTTGTTTTCATAAAACCTTTGCCTCGGGTTTTAATTGCCATATTCTATGCTTGTAGAATCAGAGGAGGCTCAGACATGTCTTACAGGTTGTTTTCATTTGGTAGAGATGCTTTGCAATTGTCAGAACCCCAAAAGTAACCATGTAGACCTTTTCATTGTTATTTTGTTCCCAAAATGTGAGGGAAGAATGACAGGCTGGGGCACGCTGGGCAGCAGAGTTAGTAAAGGGGTATGGGCTTCCCAGGGGTAATAGAGGACTGACAGGCAAAGACTGTGAGGCTGCTGCAGGATGTTTATAACTTTTTTTTAAACATGAAAAGCAGAATAAATAAACCGTATTAACAGAAGCCTACATTGTAACTCAATAGGAGAATGTCTGCTTTCATTTTCACCGAATTTTCTAGTTAACAAGTTTCTACACATTCTGTTGCTTCTTTCTTTGATTTTCTGGCTGCTACCACTGGCAGTAAGGTCTGCATTAAAAAAGGTGAAGGAGATGCAGTCTGGTATATAGCCTCTTCAGAGGAAGTTTTGTTCTTCCTTGATTTTAAGATTCTTCATTCCTTGGCCGGGCGCAGTGGCTTACACCTGTAATCCCAACACGTTGGGAGGCCGAGACAGGTAGATCACGAGGTCAGGAGATCGAGACCATCCTGGCTAACATGGTGAAACCCCATCTCTACTAAAAATACAAAAAAGCCGGGCATGGCGGCATGCGCCTGTAGTCCCAGCTGCTGGGAAGGCTGAGGCAGGAGAATGGCGTGAACCCGGGAGGCAGAGCTTGCAGTGAGCCGAGATCATGCCATTGTACTCCAGCCTGGGTAACAGAACAAGACTCTGTCTCAAAAACAAAAAAAAGATTCTTCATTCCTTAATTCACATGTCCGTAAGTTTTTATTGTTTAGGAAAAGCAGTTCATAGGCCAGTTGTATAGAATAATAATTCTTATGTTCTATATTAATCATCGTGTGTATAGTCTATAAGTATTACTGTTCTGTACTGTTTATGTTTTATTCATTTTTCACTTGAGCTTCTGTTGGAACTTCCGTCTTAACAGGCAGAATAATTTTAGCTCCATATTCCTTCCTTGATCCATTTACCTCTGCAGATAATGCTTAAGGTCTTAGCTGGTGTGATAAACTCTTAATGATTCTCACAGAGCCCAGGAACCCAGCCCTGTTGTTGGAGACATTTGGAGGAAGGGCATGCAGGAACAGACGGGGTCTCACACAGGCGTTTTTGGAGGTGATGGTTATTGTCTGCTACTTGTCAGTTATGCCCATTTTAAACAGAAACAATCGTGTTTACAATGGAGAGAATGACTTGGATTGTGGGCATTAGAATGGAGTTTGTCTAAAGCCTGGAAGTCAGTCAAGACATGGAGAAAAAGGGAGGCAATTATCTGAAGACACTGAATATTAGCAGGGTTTTGGCACTAAGAGGGAAGGATAATGCAGGCATCATACTCACTGTCCTCTGGATGGTGCAGGAGACACAGATAAACATGAAAAACTAGGTAACCCAAATTCCAGAATGCTTTCAATCTGTGTATGCCTGCATTTATTATGGAAAAATGTCATTTCTGTGGGGTCACTCAAGTGGAAATGTTAGCATTGGATGATAGTATCTGACCAGTATCCTGGATCAGAGACAGGATTCTGGCCAGGAGCCTGGGAGGAGGTGCTAGGAGAGTAATTGAAAGGCATAGAGAGGTGTGTTAACTGAAGGTGCTTGACTGGAAGCTGCCATTGTTGGTTTGTTGGAACTCTGGAGCAACATGCTGGAAGCTGCACTTGGTCACTGAATGCAGATATTTGTGATATAACAAAATGAGAAGAAGGTCATTTCCCATGATGGTTGTGCTCCTGTTTTTTGTCCACTCTGTCTCCCAGACTCTTTGGGGCTGGCTGCTCTGGCAGCACCAGAGGTCTCGCAGAATCTGCTGGGTTCCCTGGACACTGTAAGAGGCAGAACCCCTCCAAGGGAGCGGTGAGGAGGCCTCTGCAGTCAGAGCACAGTTTTGAGGTCTGCACTTTAGAAATAGCACTGCTAGAAAAGCCAGACTATTACTCTCTTAAATACATTAAAATATGCAGTCAAGTGAAGTTTTGGCTGCTTAGTGTTTTATAATCTTTCTTGAAAAGCAAAAATAAATTTAAGAAATTTCATACAGTATTTTTAAGTATTTTTGAGGAACATCATTCTATCCTATATAAAATCCTGGTGCAGTGCAGTGTATTCTGAAAGGCAGTCAGAAAATTGTTTGATTATATTTTTGTCATAAGTTCTTTGGCAGTGCTAATTTAATTCATAAAATACTTAATTCATAAGAAAGTGTGTGTATGGCCAGGCACAGTGGCTCATGCCTGTAATCCCAGCACTTTGGGAGGCCGAGGTGGGCGGATCACTTGAGGTCAGGAGTTTAAGACCAGCCTGGCCAACATGGCGAAACCCCTTTTCTACTAAAAATACAAAAATTAGTCAGACATGGTGGCGCACACCTGTAATCCCAGCTATTCGGGAGGCTGAGGCAAGAGAATCGCTTGAACCCAGGATGCAGAGGTTGCGTGAGCCAAGATTGTGCCACTGCACTCCAGCCTAGGTGACAGAGCAAGACTTTATCTCCAAAAAGAAGAAAGTGTGTGCATGGCACATCCTTCATTTGTGCTCTAAAAAATTTAAGAAATTTTTTTTTATACTTTCAGCAAATTCTGAAGGAACCCAAAGTGGCTGCTTCTGTTTTGAATCCCTATGTGAAGCGTTCTATTAAAGTGAAAAGCCTAAATGACATCACAGCAAAAGAGAGGTTCTCTCCCCTCACCACCAACCTGATCAGTGAGTATTAGAACTTTTTCATTTGAGGTGTCTTAAAACCGTGACTGGAAATGTGGTCCATGGACCATGGGCATCAGCATCACCTGGGAGCCTGTTGGCAGTGAAGAATCTCAGGCCTCACCTGCTTAATCAGAGTCTGCATCTTAAGCAGCTCCCTAAGTGAATTGTTTGCATATTAAAGTGTGAGGAGCACTGTCTAAAGGATGCTAGGACCTAAGCGTGTCTAATTGCATAGTCAGTAGTTTCAACTGTGGAGGCAGCCAATATGATACCTGCCAAGAAAATGGTTTGTGGCCTGTGGGTATACCTTGATCCTTGGAGACATTTGCATTCTTGGGTACATTTGGACTGCTTTTCTCTCTCTTTTTTTTTTTTTCTTTGTTGAGACAGAGTCTTACTCTGTCACTCAGGCTGGAGTACAGTGGCACGATCTCAGCTCACTGCACCCTCAACCTCCCAGACTCAGGTGCTCCTCCCACCTCAGCCTCCCTAGTAGCTGGGAATACAGGTGCATGCCACCACACCCAGCTAATTTTTTGTATTTTTTGTAGAGATGGGGTTTCTCCATGTTGCCCAGCCTGGTCTTGAACTCCTGGGCTCAAGCCATCTGCCTACCTTGGCTTCCCAAAGTGTTAGGATTACAGGCGTGAGCCACCATGCGGCCTGGATTGCTTTTCAGATTGTCATAGCCAGCTCAAAATAAAAATTGCAAAGAGAGTGTGTTTACGGTATCATCTTTGAATTTGTAGCCAAACGTATAATCTGTAACGTAAATATGAAAATCAGATTGCAAGCTGAGTACAAGAAGTCTGTTGCAGACCTGTATGGGTGAGAACCCCCCATACCTACTAATTTAAATCCTTGTCAGTACAGTCTATTTAAAAAAACAAAATCGAATATGCATTTTAAATAACAAGTTGTATCTTCATTCTTTTTTTTTGAGACTGGGTGTCTCTTTCTGTCACCAAAGCTGGAGTGCAGTGGCACAGTCTTGGCTCACTGCAACCTCTGCCTCCTGAGCTTAAGTGATCCTTCTTCCTCAGCCTCCTGAGTAGCTGGAACTACAAGCATGCCCCACCATGCCCAGCTAACTTTTGAGGTTTTTTTTTTTTTTTTTTGTAGAGACGGGGTTTCACCATGTTACCCAGGCTGGTCTCAAACTCCTGGACGCAAGCTGTCTGCCCACCTCGGCCTCCCAAAGTGCTAGGATTATAGGCGTGAGCCACTGCACTCAGCCTCCATTCATATTCTTAAAGGACATTGAATATATTGTGATTTTAAGAGACAAGATCTTACTCTGTCACCCAGGCTGGGGTGCAGTAGGACAATCATAGCACACTGCAGCCTTAAACTCCTAGGCTCAAGCAATCTTCCTGCCTCATCCTCCTGAATAGCTGGGACTCTAGACATGCACCACCAAGCCCTAACGTTTTTTTGTAGAGATGGGATCTCGCTATGTTGGCTGGTCTTGAACCCATGGCCTCAAGCAATCTTTGCGCCTCAGCCTCCAGTAGTTGGGATTATAGGCATGCACCCCTGAATATGGTGTTTTAAGGCCACAAATCTAAGTTTGTTTTTTGGGTTGAGTATACGGCTTTATGAATAACTTGTTCAAGTGAGTTTCGTGTTACTGAGACACCTTCACTCTGCCAGATTTGCTTGCAGAAAATGGTCGCTTAAGCAATGCCCAGGGAGTCGTTTCTGCCTTTTCTACCATGATGAGTGTCCATCGCGGAGAGGTGCTTTGCACGGTGACCACTGCATCTGTAAGTAATGGGTTGTTGCTGCTGTGTTTGCCTTGATATTACATGCGCCACCTTTTGCAGGAAGAAGGAAAACACGGTAAAATCAAGAAATGGGGAAAGGTCACTTGTCACCTGGGATGTTTGTTTCATTTTTATATCAGCTTCTGTGACCCTTTGCTTTGGAAAAGCCAGCATGTATCTTATTAGTGCTTCTGTAACCAGTGATTTATTCATAAGGCCTGGGTTAAATGTAAAGTACATCAAAATGTGTTAGAAAAGAGTGGTTTAGACTCCATTATATGTTTGAATTATATTATAAATGCCGCTTGAAGTAGTTTACTGAAACTAGAGTTCTAGAGTTTTTTTTGAGACAGTCTCACTTTGTCAACAGGCTGGAGTGCAGTGACGTGATCACACTTCTGCAGCCTCAACCTCCTGGGCTCAGGTGATCCTCCTGCCTCAACCTCCTGAGTAGCTGGGACTACAGTGCACCCCCACCACACCCAGCTAATTTTTTTGTATTTTTTGTAGAGGTGGGGGTTTTACCGTGTTCTCCAGGCTTGTCTTGAACTTCTGGGCTCAAGTGACTCACCTGCCTCGGCCTCCTAAAGTGCTGGGAATAAAGGTGTAAGCTACCACACCTGGCCTGAAACTAGAGTTGCAAACCTTTCATCTTTTGTAGTGGTGAATGGGAAGGAGTAGAATGGGTGGGCCTTTGTATCTTATATAGAGTGGGCTATGATTAGCTACCATTTATTGAACCCTACTATATGCTGAGTACTTTATTATTTTATTCAGTATCAAAAGATTCATGTGAGATAGAAGTATAATTATCCTCATTTTACAGATGAGGAAGCCGAATGCAGGGAAATGCAGTCGCTTGCCCAAAGTCATACGAGGTGGGACTAGAATTTGAACACAGGCCTCAAGGCCTCTTGGAAATCCATATTCCTTTTACTACACTTCATTGCCTCCCTAGAATTAATTTTGTTATTGTCTTAAATACATATTTTCTTCCCTATGTAACTCAGTCAAATGTAATGTAGCTCACTCTACAGGAAAACAGGAGAGTGTGGTAGATTTACTTGGAATTTGTAGCACCTGACCTCATCCAGATTCATAGTTCTAAGTGTTTAAAGGACAGTCTGACCTTCTAGTTAGCACAGATTCAAGGAGAGGCATCCTAGCACATCATACTTATTTGCACATTTGTAGTTCAGTAGTTGGTGCCCCCAAAACATGTGCCTGGTTGCAAATCATTACAGCCCAGACATAGGCAGGGAGCCCTCTGTGGCTGCACCGGTTATCCCTAACAGTGTGGCGCAGATTAGAGATTCACCTGCCCCACTGCACCAGTTATCCCTAACAGTGTGGCGCAGATGAGAGATTCAGCTGCCCCACGGTCACCCATCATGAAGCACTGGTGCAGGGCATTCTTCAGTGAATACAAGGACATGATTTTCTTTTCTTTTTTTTCTTTTCTTCCTTTCTTTTTCTTTCTTTTTTTTTGAGACTGAGTCTCACTCTGTCACCCCGGCTGGAGTGCAGTGGGACGATCTCAGCTCACTGCAACCTCTGCCTCCCAGGTTCAAGCAATTCTCCTGCCTCAGCCTCCCAAGTAGCTGGGATTATGGCACCCGCTACCACACCCGGCTAACTTTTTGTATTTTTAGTAGAAACGGGGTTTCACCATGTTGACCAGGCTGGTCTCGAACTCCTGACCTCAGGCAAACCACCCACCTTGGCCTCCCAAAGTCCTGGGACCACAGGTGTGAGCCACCGTGCCCAACCACAAGGACATGATTTTCTTTTAAAGGATACTTACTTTTGCAAAAGATTTTAGAACCAACTGTTACTAATGCTTTTGATGTTGATACTACTGGGTCCGTGAGTCTGTACTGTTTGAAAAACATTATCTTGATGAATGACTAAGAGCACAGGCTTTAGAAATACACAGACTGGTTTTAAATATTGGGGCTAGTCTTCACTTGCTGATGTGACCTTAGGTGAGTTTCTTAACCACTCTGATCCTCAGTTCCCTCATACGTAAAATGGGAATAATAACCACTGGCCTTTCAGGGCTGCCCACATGAAGGGAGATAGTAGGTGTGAAATGTCTGGCATGGACAGGCACCTGGCAGTTTGTACAGGTCTCAGTGGAGGGTATGTATATTTCAGAATTCTGTAACCTTTTAGTCTCAGTAAATAATGTTTTGAATAAGAATAGACTGTGGCCAACACCACCACCCCTACCCCCAAAAAAGGATATTGTTAGATCTTTACAAAGACAGAAATTTTTTTGCTAAAATTTTTTAGGCTCTTGGAGGAGGGGCTAGGGAGGTAGGATTTATGACAAGTAAAAAAAAGGCCTTTGCAGCAGGGTGTGGTGGCTCACGCTTGTAACCCCAGCATTTTGGGAGACTGCAGCGGGTGGATCACTTGAGGCCAGGAGTTTGAGACCAGCCTGACCAACATGGTAAAACCCCGTCTCTACTCAAAATACAAAAATTAGCCGGGTGTGGTGGCACGCGCCTATAATTCCAGCTACTTGGGAAGCTGAGGCAGGAGAATTGCTTAAACCTGGGAGGCGGAGGCTGCAGTGAGGTGAGATCTCGCCCCTGTACTCCAGCCTGGGTGACAGAGCAAGGCTCGGTCTCAAAAAAAAGGCCTTTGTTTTAACAGCCTTTTTCATTTTCACCATTATAACACTTAACGCTATAACATTATAACTAACCAGGAGTAAGAGTTGGGGCCGAGAGGAGAGTGCAGTCTGCATATTTGAGGTGCTTGCTCTAAAGTAGATTATGGAGCTGAGCTGACTTCAGAAAAAGCCAGCTGCTCCAGGTTCTCTCACTGGGGTTCAGAGAGTGGAGTGGCCTGCCAGAGTTCCAGGTAGCTGTGGATGCGGGGAGATGAACAGCCAGCAGAGCTAGGGAAACATGAAGATGTAAAACCAGGTTAAAATGGCAACTTTTCACCCAAGGACATGATAGGTGCATGTTGTGACCCCAGGGCTGCCCCAGGAGGGGCCTGCGTCCTCCTGCATTGGTGGGGCTGTGTCTTCAGGCATTAGAAACTTGAGGGCCTTTCCTTGTGAATTCCAGGTTGTACTGCTAGCACACAGAGCAGAGGCAGGGAGGAAGTGGCATTTATAGGCAGTCCATGAACAACTGAGTGGGAGCTGCCCAGGTGATGCTGTGAGGCAGGGCCTTCCTGTGCTCCCTGAACCTCCAGCGCGAACAAGGAGTGAACACTGCAGAGCAGCTCCATGATGGGCCCAGGTGGCTAAGGGAGGCGCTCACAAGGCCTGTCTTGGTGATGTGGGCCTGGAGTCTTTTAACTCTGGAAGTTTCTGTTTTGCTTTATCTAAACTGAAAGGATGGTTTTGCCTTTCAGCCTTTAGAAGAAGCCACACTCTCTGAATTAAAAACTGTCCTCAAGAGCTTCCTGAGTCAAGGCCAAGTATTGAAATTGGAGGCTAAGGTGGGTTTTAAATTATTTATGGTATGTTTCCTCAGGTTCTTTTAAACTTAAAATGGCTACAGAAAGTACTAGTGAAATATTAGATCTAACTCTATACTAATTTTTCTGTAGTTAAAAGTTTGTCTTTATTTTAAATGTAAATGATGATCTGACTGTGCAGTTTTACTTTTGCCTTTTTCTAGGTGTAATTATAGCCTCTCACATTTGTGTAGCACATTGAGCCTTTCAGAACACTTGTGTATGTCCCATTTGATGAGTGCGTTTTCACACTTGCCGTTGATTTTCTTTTGTAGACTGATCCGTCAATCATGGGTGGAATGATTGTGCGCATTGGAGAGAAGTATGTTGACATGTCTGTCAAGACCAAGATTCAGAAGCTGGGCAGGGCTATGCGGGAGACTCTCTAAGTGTTGGTTTTCTGCCATCAGTGAAAATTCTTAAACTTGGAGCAACAATAAAAAGCTTCCAGAACAGGTCATATTATGTTCACTGTCTTTTAAAGTGGAGTGTAGAAGGCTTCATTTTTATGTCCTTTTTTGGTATCCCCTGAGTATAAAGGCCAAAAAGCCCTTTTGGCCTAGAGAATTTGGTTTGAGTAGATTACGTTTAGGAATTAATGGGTTAGACACAGCATCTAACACATGGTCACTCGGCAAAGTCTATCTGGTCCCGCCTGCCAAAATCCCATGTCTTTAAGGGCTTGTTCAGAACTCCTGGTCCCTGCTAGATCGTCGGATCTGTGTTTGCTCCAGAGTCCTCCAGGGAGACCTCTTCCTAATAAAATGCCCTTCATCCTGACATGAACACACCTAGTTGTAGGCTGCTCTGTAGCTTTCAAGGCCATTTCATGTACATCTGAAGCTTCGTAACAGCCTTGTCATATGGGTGGGACAGACATCACCCCACTTTACAAATGAGGAAAGAGATTGAGGGGCCCTGGAGATGTGCTCAGAGTCACCTGTCTGGACAGCTGGTTGTCAGGCCCTAGAGCCCATGTTTGTACCACTATGTAACTAACACCATGCACCGACACGTTACTGGAGCAAATGGACAAAAGTTACCTTAGGTAGGTCCCCTGCCCCTTCCCACTTTGTCCCTAAGATGCTCCCAATTCACCTTTTAACCAAAACCAGTTCCCAGGTCAGCTCTTCCCCTACATTTTACCTTTTGGGCTTCTAGAGAAAATAGAGTTCCCCAGGCAACAGCCCGCTCAGGTGCCTGTTGCTTGGTCAAACTCCAAGAGCTTTTGACCAACAAACCAGTTCCCTTCCCAGAACTACCCCTGGTTGGGCAGAGGCAGGACCATTGCAGCGAGGAAGTTCTCCAGAGCAATGACATGGCCCAGCGCTGCTCCCTGCGTGCTCATACTGGGACCAGCATGCCCTCCACGTGACAGGACACTCCTGGCACTCAGGCTTGGCTTCAACTCCGGCTTCCTCCTGGCAAAGTTTTTAATACATGATCACCAAATGTGACAACCAGCGGAGACACCATGTGGCCCCTCAACCTTTCCAGGAACCAGGAGTGCTGAGGCTGCTGGTTGGCCCAAAGACCATTCAGCCATCTTTTAGGTGGGCCTAGGGCTACTCAGCTAGAGACCACATTCCTGAGCCTCTGGCAGCACCTGACCGTGGTGCTGAGTTCTAGCAAATGGGAAAGGAGAGGAAGTGATGTGTGCCTCCCTGGACTGCCCTCTTGAGCAATCCTTAGTCCATCCCTCTGGCTAGATGCAGACAAGATGGCAAGTGATGCCAAGGGCACAGCCACCCTGCCAGGCCTTTCCGCTGCCCCTGGGCTGTTAAACACGATGAAGAAATAGACCTCTCTCCAAAGCCACGGGATATTGAGCTCTGTCTTCTGCAGCTGAGTTTGCAACCTAACCACGACCACGTTCCAGGTTCCCCCCGGCCCCCCAGCTCACTGCCTGCCTCCTACATGCAGTGAGGCCTGCTCTGCACAAGGTGGCGTCATACACACAATCACAGCTCTACAGACACGTGATTGCCAATGGACAAACTGTCTTTGCCGGAGCCTCATGCTGCTGATACCCAGATCCTTCAAAGTCAAACTCAGCAACCTTCCTGTTGATCAAGCACATACAATCTCGGGGAATGATGAGGCGCTTCATATGTTGCCTTACAAGGTCACTAGAGAGAACCCAGAGATCTGTGTACAATGATTTGTTTTTTGAGACAGTCTCACACCATCACTGAGGCTGGAGTGCAGGGGCATGACCATGGCTCACTGCAGCCTCAACTTCCTGGGCTCAAGCCATCCTCCCGCCTTAGCCTCCCAAGTAGCTGAAACTACAGGCGGTGTGACCACACCCTGCTAGTTTTCGTATTTATAGTAGAGACAGGGTCTTGCCATGATGCTCAGGCTGGCTTTAAACTCCTGGGCTCAAGCGATCACTGGCCTCGGCCTCCCAAAGCGCTGGGATTATAGGCGTGAGCCACCACACCCAGCCTACAATGATTTTCTTCACAATATTTTCTTTAAATCGAGGTGAAAGTTTTGCAGTACCTTGTGTATGGGATGTTTTCGATGCATATTAGCTATTAAATAGTACAAGAGGCCAAGTGCCGCCAGGGTGACAAAAGCGAGACTCCGTCTCATAAATAGATAGTACAAGAGTATTTAAAACGCACACAGAAAAAATACAGAAGTGAAGTGCATCAAAACTTAACCTTTATTTTTGTGTAGAACATCTCCATTAAGTGATTTTATTTCCTTTGTGTTTTTCTTTCCTTGCTGAATTTTCTGCATTAATAAGTATTACTTCTGTAATGAGAAGAAAAACTAAATATTTGAGAATAAAGTATTCCCTTGATTATGCTGGCTACTAATCATGGTTAAATAGGTATTAATTACATGTTTTCTACCAGTGATTCCATCCACTCTGGGCTCTGTGAGGGGGCCCTCATCAGACTTGGAGCGAACTAGGTATAGTCTGGGAAAGTTAATTATTGCATTTGTTTTTAATGGCATTTAACTTTTATTTTTAAAACAGGGTCTCACTCTGTCACCCAGACTGGAGTGCCGTGGCCTGATCATGGCTCAACTGCAGCCTTGACCTCCTGGACTCAAGAGATCCTCCTGCCTCAGCCTCCCTAATACCTGGGACCATGAGCATGGGCCACCATGCCTGGCTAGTTTTTTATTTTTTGTAGAGACAAGGTCTCACTATGTTGCTCAGGCTGGTCTTGAACTTCTGGATGCAAGCAATCCTCGCCTCAGCCTCCCAGAGCACTGGGATTACGGGTGTGAGCCACCATGTCCAGCCTTAACTTATTTTTAAAACTTCTAATAACAACCAAGAAAAGGGCATAAGATTTTTATGTTTTTCAAACATGGGGCATACTAGTTTTAAAAAGGCAAAGACATACTGCTGTAGGTCAACTTTTAAAAACTGTGCTATATAACAATTCAACTAGTGTCCAAGCCAGCTAGAGAATGTAAAGGACTCATTTATAGTCAGTTAAATCAGTGATGAAATAGGTAGGAATGGCCTTAAAACCAGAACAGGAGGAAGCAATCTAATAAAATTCAGTGTTGGGTTTTATAGAACTCAGAATTACAGATCACCCAGGTTCTGAACACGTGGAGTTACGTGTGTTAGAAACTTCTTCCTGGAAATTCAGTGACCCTTCTGAGTGTCTTTATAAGACAATCAGCTTTTTGCACCGCCCCCTCAACCCCAGTCACAGAATTTCTTACTCTGTACAACACAGAACTTCTCCTATTCTCACAAAGACTTTGTACAGAGAAATCTATTTCTGCTTGGTGTTAGCTAACATTTATCTACAGCCATAGGAGAGTTGAAAGGGTTGTGGGTTGGTTTTGTTTTCTAGGTTTATTTCTGCACAATTTTCCTTGCACAGCTACAACCTTATCTGTGGGAAGAGGAAGAGACACCATTTGCAGGGCTATTAGCTTCCTGTGCTCTCAGAAAAGAGTGAAGCAGAAAGAACCCAAAATAATCCACTATAACAGATTGACTTTTCTCATTTTATTCATGAACTATTTGAATTTAAACCACACAGGTCAAAATGACCAAAGAGTTGTTTTTTGTTTTTGTTTTTTTGAAGAGATTGTTCTTTTTAGGTTCAAGATACACAGGAACAGCAATTTGTACTGATGTTGCTACTGGTTTAAAGAAAGGTCTCAGTTACCATCATCTGAATGGATAAAATTTAACATTTCACACATAAGTTGCCAAAGGAACACTCAAACAGCAAAAACAAACCTCAGCTTCTTCCAAACAAAAAAGAAGAAACAGTGTTTTGGCCCTGCTTCATCAAACCCTTAGACAAATACATAAGTCTACAATTTATAATAGTGTCTAGTAATTCTTAGAATTCCATTAACATTACATATCAGACAATATAGTCTCTCTTTTATGGAAAATTAAACAGTACCATTATTTGGCAACAGAAGTATATTACAATCAACAGCACATCCATCAAGGGGCAGGCCTGGTCCTACCCCTGGGCAGGGCTGTGAGGGGAGCAACTTGCCACCAGCACTGTGGCCCACTTGTCACTGGAAGCACAAGGAGCTCACATTCTGATGGATTACATTCTTTTCCAAACAGGCAAAGGCTATCCGGGAGGGTTCGCTAGCACTCCTGGGAACGGAGGGCCCCATGTTCTAGCTTTTCTTGTCCCCAGACTTTTTTTGAAACAACCAGGGCCCAAGGGACAGTTGACTGGCTGACTTGTTCCCACTCACAGCCTTCTTGCCACCCCAGCCAGAGGGCATCGTTCTAAGGAAGGAGAGTCAGGGCCTGTTTGGGGTGAGTGAACCAGAACTCATCTCCTCTGCTGGCAGGCCTTAGGTGGCCTTCCAAGGCTGTGCCTGAACAAAGAAACCTCTAAACAGCTCCATCTTTGGGAATAAAGCCAGTTATGAACCACATGGACAGTACCTCTAAGTGATTTGCAGATTATTCATACACCTCAATAGATTCCAGGAAGCTTCCAGAAATCATGGCTTCCCATACTCCTGAAGTCAGGAGCTTTACCGGTTCGGGCCTCTCAGGAAAGGGGCTCCAGTTGCTGGTTGGCAGCATTAAGATGCACACAGCCTGTTGAAAGAAATGTTGAAAACCTAACACATTCTTCAGATGTCTTTTCAGACCACAGACCCTCAACCTTCCACCAGCAGTGTCACCCCCAAGTACAATGCGTTCAGATCACCAGAAACCAGCTCTTTTCGTTACTGCAGTATTTCCAGGCTGCCAGGGGAGGCTGGACTCCTGGGGTTGCCCCCTCCTGAAATCACTTCTGAATGCCTCTCTCAGGGGTTTAGACATTGAGTTTCATGGAACCCACCTTGGGTGGCCTAAGGGGCACTTCTGGTGGCCAAGTACAGAAAGTCTGCGCCCCAGAAGCAGCCTGGACTCCTGATCCTTTTCTGGGAATGGAGAGGGGAGGAAGGCGTCTTCCCCCTGGGGTCTCCATGGGAACATGGGCATCCAGAAGTCTGCCCCAAAATGGCTTAACCCAGAAACCCTAAACCATCCATCCACCCACCTGGCTGTGCAACAGTTGAAGACGGTGAGGATGCATCAGGAAATTTCATGGAAAACACAAACACTAATTAGGGATAAACTGAATCAATCCAGATAGAGAAATAGAAAGGGTGACCTCGAAGTTAGAGTGGGCTCTCTAGTGGGATAGCTGTGTCAGCCCCAGATCCCTAACGAGCCCACTAGAACCCAAGGAAGCCTGCGTGGCACATGGATCTGGTGAAAAACAGGCTCCCGATCCTCTCATCCTTCCTGACACAAGTACCCTCTCGGATATGTGATCTGCAAAAATCCATTTTTAATGCAACACCAAGGTCCCATGCGAGGTTATGGCTACAGGATACTTTTCATTTGATCACACCACCACCCATTACACTGAAATTTTTCATATTTCCTCCAGGCAGGAAAAAAAATGACTCCTTTGATTTCTAACATATACAACTTGGATTTTTTTTTTTTAATATAAATTTAGTTGAGTTGAACCCAAGTAATCTGATTAAGCATTTTCTACTCTTGGAATAGGTTTAAAATTTTTTTCTATAGTTTTATGCACTTAAATTAGATTCCTAAAATACTCTCATATACATACAGAAAAATAATCTCTCAATGACAAATCACATTTTACAATAACAAGTTAAATATTTTTGACTACAGAATCTGTGTTAGTTTATGCAACATTTAACAGCATACTCTTACATACCATATATACATTTAGTCATGGCCATTCCGTAAACACACAGCAGAGATTTCATGATGAACATGAAATGAATACAACCTTTTCCCTTTATGTAGTGGGAGTTCGCATTTTTCTTAGCTGGAAACAGCACAGAATGTAGAAAACTGGTATCATCCACGGGACATTTTTGTTGCAGTTTCTCATCTGTACACATGTATTTACACGTAAGTTCACCACTTATACGTGTGACGGTACAAAGCTGCTGGAGCTAAGGCAATACAACATGGGGTGGGCAGGGGCCAACTCCCCTATCTATGCAGGGCCACCAAGGGATAAGAAGGGGCCATGGAGAGCACAGACTCCGGCTTGCGGGGCTACAGCAGACGAGATCTGAGGTTGATTTCACAGTTCAAAGATACTTGGGCTATTGGCCGTGTATGCTTTAAATGCATGTCTAAAATTAAGTAGCATTAACATAGATCTTGCTAAAATATCTACTTTCTGTCACAGTGAATGTTTAGCAGATGACATTTTAAGGATGTTGATTTATAGAATTGTACCTCAAATGTTCATTAAAACTAATTCTGACATGCTATTAATGAAATGCCCCTGGAGAAAGAACGCTTGCAGAACTTCCCGTGGTCCGGAAGACTGCATGACGCACGAAAACAAAGCTATAATTTGTTATGTCATTCAAGGTGACTCAATCAAATCCAAGTGAGATGAGTTTGCAATTTCTGTTCAACTTTCTGTCAACATTTTTACTTAACAAATATAATCCCAGACAGAATCAGAGAACATAGCGAGGATTATTGCTCAATGTGTGTGGAGAAGGGGAAATGGAACTGCAAACATTTTGGAGTGTCCAGCCCAGGAAAAGTAAAAGCTCGTGAAAGAAAGCGACAACAGGAAGCCCAGCTCCATGCTCAGCTGCCTCCTGGGGCCACAGTCTTCTAGAACTTGAGGCTACTTACACAGAGGGTTCTTTTCTCTCCTACCATCCTCTAATTAAAAGCCACACAAGGGATCCTAAGGGGAGAGTCTAGCTGGGAAGTCACAGCCTCTCCGAAGCAGGTTCCTCCCAGACACCTGCAGACCAGATGACGTGGTCCAGCTGGGCAGGGAGGCGCTGGCGCCGCAGACTCCCCTTCTCTCCAGCGGGTGAAGGCTGGAGGAGCAAGTGTCCAGCCACTGGGGAAGGGACACTGAGCACTTCTATGACCCTGCTTCTCTTTGAAGGCAGAAGGTTGGAAAAGGCTTGCTGTTCTCCCAGGAAAGGGGAGAAAAGCTCCCGGTGGCTGACCAAGGCCAGAGGAAGGGTTTTATTTCCAAGCAGTGAGCTCACTGGTAAAGGCTCACAGCTGCTTGATGCCCTGTGGCCCATCCTGAACCGGGAACCCAGAGCTCCTGCCACCACCGGCAACCCCCTCTCCAGCTTTGGGGTGCAGCTGTGAACTAGGGGCTCAGTTCCACACCCTCTAGCTAGTCCAGGCCATTTGTGCTTTTAGGAAATAAATGCAGGCATTTAGAAAAGTATATCCACCCAGCTTGCCACAGCCTGCTGGGAGACCTTTTTAAGTGAGAAGACCTGAGACAGAGCCCATCTGCTTCAGGAGCCAGCCCAGAACAGTGTGGTCAGGGCCAGCCTCGTGGGTGTGCCGCCTGGCAGCCACACAGGGCCATGCACTCAGAAGGGACCTGAGCGGCTTAATGCTCTCCTGTCACTGTCTAGAAATGCTTCATCACCTGAACAAGGGGCCTCGCATTTTCATTTTGCACTCTGTCCACCAACCACGCGGCTAGTCCTGTCCAGGACGACAGGACAGTGGAGTAACGTGTTTCCTGTTTCCCTCTCCAAGCCACAGAGCCATGCATCCCCCTCAAGTGTGGGTAGGCACACACACACACGCGTGCACACACACACATACACACACACGCACACATGCACGCACATACAAACACACGCACACATACACGGGCGTGCACACACACGCACACACACGCACACATGCACTGCACATACAAACACACGCACACATACACGTGCACACACACATACACGGACACACAATGCACACACAAGCACGCGTGCACACACCACGCACTGAGCTGCTGCGTCCCACCAACAAAAATTCCCTTCCACCTAAAGTTCCAGCAGTCTAAGTCTGCAAGCAGAGACTCTGTAATCCAATCCCAGTAGAGCACACTGTAACTCCCAGAACGCTTGCCGGGAAGCAGGGCCTCCTCCAGGTCACCTGCCCTGTAGTCCACCCAGACGACAGACACTAAAGCAGATGCAGAAAGGGTGGGAAGGCTGAGGACCTCCGTGCAGCCCCAGCCTCAGCGGCAGGGAAGAGCAAGGTCTCACTGGAGACCCTTGGTGCGTTAGGCTCGAACCCCAGGATCGCCGCGAGCTTCCTTCCCACCCAGCCTTCAGTCTCTGCCAGGCCCACATTCCTAGCTCTGAGTCCGTGTTCCCGTCTTCCCCTACACCTCACATCACCAGCAACTCCTTCTGCGATCTACACAAGAGCGATGCCCAGCAGCTGCGGTAGGTGGAGCCGGCACCTTGAAATCCGCCAGTGAAAACAGCGAATTTCCTCCTCCTACAGGGAGACCCTCCACCCCCGCCAGTGACAGTGCACAGAACGGCAGCCGCTACTGCTCACCCAGCGCTACAAAGCCACCACACCCTTTCTTTGGTTCCTGTCTGCCCCAGGCCCCCACTCTGTTTAGATACAGGAACGGCAGGAAATAAGAGATTTGAGTTAAAAAAGAGAAATGCAAAGGCGAAGAGAAGCAGAGTTGCACAGGAATGTTATTCTTTCAAAAGATAAAAGCATCAAACCAGAGCTTCTGGAAGAAGAAAATATGCATTCTTACCACTGCCTAAAAAGAAGCCTTAGTTTCTGGTTGATCCTCAGGAAATATCAGAGAAACGCTGATTTTTCTTTTTTTTTTCAAGGCTGACCAAATAAGTCCACTTCTGAACACAGCTTTATTTGGTGGGCTTTGAATACTAAAATATTCATACTAGGCAGATGATAGTAGTAATATAGCCTGGTATAGAAAATAGAACAGAATCCTATTAAAACACAACTCACAAAACACCCCTGACATCCAGTAAGGGGAAACCGACCCTGAAATCTGACAAGCACACATAATGTCAAAAACATTATTATGTGGGTGTAATCTGGTTCCCCCAGGGCCAGGGTAAAGAGGGTTCCTTTGAATGGAGGAACTGATTGAGGCTGCATGGAACTAAAGAAGTTATTGGGAGGTGGATATGAACTTTTTTTTTTTTTTTTGAGACGGAGTCTTGCTCTGTCACCCAGGCTGGAGTGCAGTGGCACAATCTCGGCTCACTGCAACCTCTGCCTCCTGGATTCATGCCATTCTCCTGCCTCAGCCTCCCGAGTAGCTAGGACTATAGGCACTCGCCACTACGCCTGGCTAATTTTTTGTATTCTTTAGTAGAGACGGGGTTTCACTGTGTTAGCCAGGATGGTCTCGATCTCCTGACCTTGTGATCCACCTGCCTTGGCCTCCCAAAGTGCTGGGATTACAGGCGTGAGCCACCGCGCCCGGCCGAACTTTTTTTTATAAGCGTTGGGTCTTATTTTAATGACTTAAAGTTAGTTTGCCATTAAAAGCAATGGCAAAAACCGCAATCACTTTTACACCAACCTAATCCAATTAAGCTTGCTTGAATGCCACCAAGGCAGGCCCCGTCCGAGCTGCCTCCCAGCTTCTAGGAGGGTGACCTGGACCAGGATGGGGACTCCCTAAATGAACAGTGCATTAACTACTAAGATGTTTCTGAGAGATCACAACCCAGAGATGCACTGTCTAGTGTGCTGGTGTCTGGGTTTTAATGCTCCCAAGACAGACAGCTGTTAGATGTCTTCTTTCACTTGGACTAAGTTTCCATGCCTATCAGGAATAGATTTCTTTTTTTTCTGGCTCCTACAGACATAAGGTTATGTATCTTAGTTGATCCTGATGACCTGCAGACATATCCTGGATCTGATACAGTGCAGGGTGAGGAAACAGGAATTCTAGAACTTTCCTATCTTCTAGCTCAAATAAACAACTGCATTCCAAGTACAGAGAAGCAGGATCCAGAGGAAGCTGTGGGGTGCCACTAAGCTGACCAGCCAATTACTTCCTCCGTGTCAGGTCTAACCAGAAGAGGTCTACATTAGCTCTTTTTGTTTGTTTGTTTGTTTTGAGAAGGACTGTCACTCTGTTACCCAGGCTGGAGTGCAATGGTGTGATCTCGGCTCACTGTAACCTCCGCCTCCCAGGTTCAAGTGATTCTCCTGCCTCAGCCTCCTGAGTAGCTGGGATTATAGCTGGGATTACAGGTGTGCACTACCACCCCTGGCTAATTTTTGTATTTTTAGTAGAGACAGGGTTTCACCATGTCGGCCAGGCTGGTCTCGAACTCCTGACCTCAGGTGATCCACCTGCCTTGGCCCCCCAAAGTGTTGGGATTACAGGCGTGAGCTACCGCACCTGGCCGGTTTGCATTATTTCTCTGAAGAACCCCGCACAAAGCAACATTCATTGATCAGAACCATTCAAAATAGAATAAAAATATCCAAGGGCTCAAGGGAAACATTCCCTCTAGAAGTCGGGCCCTGCACATGAAGTACAAGTCACTGCAACAAGGAGAAGCAGGGACTGAGCCACATCTTCATCAGAAACCGGGCTGGCGGGCACGTGGGAGTATCAGGGGACACAAACGGGCCTAAGACTGCTTCTCCTGGAATGAGCTGACCTGGAGGTCCCACAGGAGGAAGTTGCAGGGAATGCATCCCTGGGCCCCCAGAACAGCTCTCATCAGGCTCCTTGTAAGCCTGTAAGGTCACTGGGCAGAAGAGCTGGAGGAAGCTGCCCCGTGAATGGCAGCTGTGGTTTCTTTGCACCCTCAGTCTTTCTGCTGCTTTACAATATCACCTCATGAGTGCAGCCTCCTGGCACTCATGGACAAGGAAAGCCCACCTTCCTCTAGAAGGGGCCCGGGCAGGTAGGCAATTACACTGTAGTTGGGAAAAGAAAGAAAGAAAGAAAATGCCCCCATTTGATCAAGCGTTGAACGTCTCTAAAAGGAACTGAGTGTCTACGTGCAGGAAGCTGCTAGATCAATGTCATGGGAATTCCTGAGCCTCCCTCACTCGTGCAGGTTAAGGCTGTTCTAGGGAAGCGCCTGCCACTTACATTTAATACAAGCCTGTTTCTGTCCCTGAGATCTGCCCCAGAATGTAGGCTGGCCTAAAAATCCTCATCTGAGCTCAGCCTTCCCAGAACTGGATTCATCTTCTGTGTCATTTGAACAAATGAACTGAAAACATAGAGAAACACAAGCATTTGGTCTCACTGGTCCACTCCAGGGAAAAGGAGGAGAATGAACATTCTAACGATATACGAAGCAGCCCCTGGGCCATTCCTGGAAGTAAGGGGAAGTCTCTAGCAGGCATGTCAGCACCCCATGGTACAAAGAGAAGGAGGTGTTAGTTTTCCCTAATGCCTCTTATGGTGGCTCAGACTACACTGAGGGCTTCATCATGCCACTGGTTTCTGGGCCTCCGGTTATGCTTCTGCCTGGTGTGAGCTAAAGCTCTTTTATCTAAAAGCAAAACAAAGCCATCCAGGTGCCTTTGTTTTTATCTCACTTTCTGGCATACGATGCTCTAAACTTGTAAACAAGTGTATCTGAATCAAACAGACCCACTGCTAATTGCACACTCACTTCAAGCCCGAAATGACCCTGTTATGTCCAAAGCACACCAGATATTCATGTAAAAGTGTTAGTGCCTGCTATAAAGCACATCGCTAACCTTGAAAAGGAAGGGAGAATTTAGAAATCAAATCAAATCAAATCATACTTTCTGATTCCAATGGAAATTCTTAAAGTTGTTACACATACAAAACACATTTTCTTCTTATCAATCAAAAAGCCTCCATCAACTGGAAGAAAAACAGCTTGGAGTAGAGATAGAGAAGTCTTTTTCTGCTTATACAGGTACTGGCCTACTCTAAAATATATTCCAACAGCTCCGCCTTTCCAGGAAAGCCAGAAGTGCCTTGTCCATTTCTGCCTTCATCTTGGGCCCCATCAGATTCTAGAACATCCTTGTTCTGTGTGGTCAGCGGCTTTACACTTGTCCTAGCCAGTTCCTGGAGAGACAGCCGGCCTGCTCAGCCTTGGAAGGCAGACCTGCAAGTGTCCTTCCCCGCTGGCGCGAGCACCGAATCCCTCTGCCACCCCGGAATACACCCCGGAGGACACCTGAGCTTTGGTACCAGGTCACCGAGATAAGATATAATGTGGGTGGTCAATTTACTCATTTTCTGATGGGATTTTTTTTTCCCCAGTTAACTTCAGGGCTACTCGACCAGATGAAATCAGTTACTTTCATACACTTAGGTCTTTAGGTTGTTTAAAAAAAAGCAAAGAAGAAAAAATGCCTCCTCTTACATGAATGTTCTTTGAGAGCAGAGCCCTTTCCTCTGCTATCAGAGGACAGAGACACATTATCCAAACAAACAAGGAAGTCTGGCTCTAGTTCCTCAAGCATTCCTGGTGACCTGCACCTAGAAAGGTCCCTCCTTCCAGATTAGTTCAGGCCTGGATCTGAATGAGCCACATCTTCAGGCTCTCACGGTCCCAGCAAACCTGGTTCCAGGAGACGATGCTGTCCGTCTACCTGCCAGCATGATGCCAGCAGCCAGAGAGGCCCTGTCCCAGAGGGACCAGGATGTGGACTCTCTCTTCTGGAGAACTGCTGTATGAAGAAGGCTCAGCCCAAGAGGTCTCCGGATAGTTCAGTTCTCAGGGATGACTGAGGGTTATAGCGTAACCCTATGACCAGGACAGCCCCTTCTTGGACTAAAGGAGATCAGAGTGTGCAGGAGGAGCTAGCAGTGTGGCTCAGAGCAGAGGAACGCTTGCAGGGGTGTGTAAAAGGCTGAGATCAGGATGCCAGGATGCAGTGGCCTACAGAACTCCTATATGTAGAAAAGGAAGAGCTCGGAGACAGACCCCTTGTTGGCAAGGAGCATATAATTTCTTTGAAATATAGCCCAGATGGTCAATAGAGGTGAAGGAACAGAGAGGCCCAAGGGTTTGAGACTCCATGCATCAGCCCTGTTCCTCAATCCCCTTGACACAACTCATGAATCACAGCTGGATCCGAGGGCCAGCCCGACTCCTCCATAAGGACGATCGGTTACGTTACAAATTACACCAGGAAATACAAGGACACTAATCCAGAACTTGCTACACAGCAGGAGCATCTCAAGGATGTTCAACAGAGTCACTTGAGGAAAAACAGTCACATATTGCTTTCTCATGCTACATTAATTCCAATAATAGGACACTATGAGTGGGTGACCTGGGACCTCAAACGATTGTTTGTCATTGTGCATACCATACGCTACCTACATGAACAATGATGTCCAACATTAACACGCAAATAAAGTCAATGAAGGAAAGACAGGACAGAAAACAAAAAGAGATTGGAATGGTGACCCACACTACGCCATTTACACATGGAATACTTTTTTTCTACCATGGTAACGTGTCTTTCATAAACACACTGAACAAACGGTATTGGTTATAGAAATAGGAAAGCATAAGTTGCATGTCTATTTATAGATTTAATTTAAAAGTTTCTTAACAACATCAAAAAATATAAACTTAAAGTTTTTTAACCATGTTTTCTGCTGGGAAATGGTAAACAAATGCATGCCTGAAGTTAAACTTGGTCTCTAACACGTTCAGTTGAAAGTTTCTAACTACAGGGTATATTTGCTTGTTTCAAAAAATACTTATGTCTGTTGTTCTTGATACAAAATTCTACACTATCTTCAATAAATAAATAATAAAGTATTTCTTAAAAGTATGAAATGTAAACTTTGTTGTCCTTTCCAACACACACTTTTAAAAAAAATTGCTTGAAGTATGACCGGGCTCTCATGGGAAATTATAACACTACACATTCAGTTCCCAGCAAAGGGGGTACTCCGCCACAAAGCTGATGCTATTATTTAGAAAGCGCTTTTATAACCCTAATTAAAGTCTAAGGACCTACAATCAAAGAGAACACCATCTAATACAGGAAAGCTAGACTCCGGTACCAACAGAACATGCAAAGGACATTTCATGACCACAACAAACTGGGATTATGAGAATATTAACATGCGAACAAAATACGGCCCCCACTTTTCATTAGCAAATCAAGTTACTATCTAACTAACCAGACTATCTCCTGGCATTTAAGGGAAAAAAAAAAAAAAAATTAAAGAACTCAAACCAAACAGCTTGACACATGGTCATACAGTCCTGACTCTTGGAACAAGCACATTACCGTGAGGTTGGGGTGGGTGCGGTGGAGGGTGGGAAAGTGTCTTAGGTCTTTGGCCCAGGATGTGCGGGGCTTGCATGCTCCTAGGGTCTTTCACCCACCACATAATGGACTGTCTTCATTTTCTTTCCCAGCCTCCAGCTTGACATTTTTCCTTTTCACGCCTTGGGGATCTAGGACGTGGCTTTTTGGGGAATGTACCAAAGACAGTTGTTGAAATTTCCTACAACAATCAGGATTCAGCACATCCAAGCACAGAACAGGGCACCAGCAACTAACTACTGCTGCCGTGAAATATCACAAGGCCTCTGAGCCAAAAGAGATTTTTTCCACCATGGCTGCCAATCGAGACCCAGTGACCCAACATTGTCAGGTTGCCTTTCCAGTGACCTGCAGTGATCTGATCCAGCAGACGGGTGACTTTCTAGATAATGGCTTTCTGTGACCATATTCCAAGCATGCCGGAAATCAGAACTGAATCCACGCAACAATACGCCGGTGTGTTTTCATTGACATATATTAATACAAGGCCTAGAGGGGGAAGGAACGGCTATAACGGTGCACATGCTGGAACCTTCCATAGACCAGCTCTTCAAAGAGCTAAGCCAGGGCCTGATCAGACCGTCTCACCAAGTGATCAGCTCCAGGCAGCATTTCCCTGCGGGGGAGATGGGATTCTGAAGCAACGACAGGACCATCATCATCGTTTCTGAACGCACACCAACGACTGGGCATTGTAAGCCAAGGAGTCTACTTGGGGCCTGGTGGATGTAAGAAATAGGAGGGTTACATGAGTTCTCCAAAAATATAGACATTGCATTTATAAATCTATTTTATAGTAACCAGACCCATTCTTCAAGCCCGGGAAGGCGCTAGACTCCCAACTGCACCCTGTTGAGGGTTATGGGATTTCAGCGACCCTAGAAGCCATAATGAGACCTGTAGTGAGGACAAAGGAAAACAGAGCTTTGTTTCATGAAAAAGGAAATTGTTTCGGGGCAGGGAGGATTGTCGAGAATGATTCCTAGAAGCTCTGAGGGGCCTGTCTTTGCCATCCCATATCCCTGTGACTGAACACCAAATGGTGGTTTCTTAGAAAAGGAACACAATTTCCAGACAGCATGTGCGGCCGTGGGCTGGGACCCTGCTGAGCACACCCTGAGCCCGCTGCCTACGGCTCATCAAACAACTGCAGGTCCAAGCGGACCACGATCTCTCCCGTGGGGACTTCGTGCAGCAGAAGACACTTCGTAACTGGACCCTTGGAGCCCTGGTCCTTTTTGATGTCCGCCACACGGATCTCCGTCCGACCCAAAAAATCTGAAAAGAGAACAAACAGACCCTGCTAAGAGGGCCCATTCCCTGTCTTCGAGGCACATGTCTGGCATATTGGGGACCCCCCGATGAACTGTTACATTCCGATGTAAACCAACACTACGATTTCCAACTCACTCCCCGGCAGAGTTGCCAATGTGTCATGGTATTTCATTATTTTAAAAAAACAAACCCAACCCCAATCTTTATCTCTCAGAATTAGAAGGTGGCCGGGCACAGTGGCTCGCATCTGTAATCCCAGCACTTTGGGAGGCCAAGGCAGGAGGATCACTTGAGTCCAGGAGTTTGACACCAGCCTGGGCAACAGAGTGAGACCCTGTCTCTACAAAAACATTTTAAAAATGAGCCTAGCATGGTGGTTCATGCCTGTCATCCCAGCTACTTAGGAGGCTGAGGCAGGAGGATTGCTTGAGCCTGGCAGGTAGAGGCTGCAGTGAGCTGTGATTGCACCACTGTGCTCCAGCCTGAGTGACAGAGTGAGACCCTGTCTCAAGAAAAAAAAAAATGTAAAAAAATAAAAAGAAAAAAGAATTAGAAGTTGACAGTGCACATAGTGGTTAAGAGCCCAGACTTGGGAGGCAAACTGTTCCAGTCGCACTCAGACATTTAACCAGCTACCACAACGAGTACCTAACTCACAATGAGATAATTCATATAAAAAGTACTAAAAGATGAAGGCCCTATGGAGCCATTTAAACCTTGTATAGATAATGAGAGTATTCGACCCTCACTCCTTTGGTTATAATTAAGTTGAGCATATAATCTTTTAACTTATTCTGTGATTTTTTTTTTTTTTTTTTTTGGAGATGGGGTCTTGCCCTGTCACCCAGGCTGGAGTGTAGTGGCACCATCACGGCTCACTGAAGCCTCAACCTCCCAGTCTCAAGCAGTCCTCCTGCCTCAGCCTCCCAAGTAGCTGGAACTACAGGCGCGTGCCACTATGCCTGGCTAAGTTTTGTATTTTTTTGTAGAGACTAGGTCCCATTATGTTGGCCAGGCTGGTCTCGGACTCCTGGGCTTAAGCGATCCTCCTGCCTCAGCCTCCTAAAGTGTTGGGATTCCAGGCCTGCATCACCATGGCCACCGGTGATTTTTACTGGGTTGAGGGAGAGACAGGTGGTTTCTTGGAATCATTGGGCCGAGACTATTCTTTTCCAGACCCAAGCAGGAACAGAAGGCTGGCGGAAGAAATGATTCATCCAACGTGACTGCATCCCTTTGCCTACTTAATAACTGCCACAAAAATGCCACCCAAAGGGACCTGGCCGATTCTGCGGCTCCTGTGCTGGGCTAACATCCTTGTTCCATTGGCCAGTTTCATCCATTGCCAGCATGGCTTTTTGCCAAGGACTGAAGAACTGTGCTGAGGCTCTTAAATATACCCCTCTCCACAGTCACCTGCTTTGGAAAGCAGAAGATGGTCGTGTTTGCCCAGGGCAGCTGGCACAATTCTAGACCAAGCATGCTCTGTCCACTTGCAGTGAGACACCTCCGGAAGACTCCTCCAGGGGAGACAGAGCCTCGTCTTGTGCCAGCCAGCCTCATCTCTCGGGAGGGAAACCCAAGGAATCCTGGCACCAAGTCTCCAGGTAAGAAAACATTAACCCACGCAAACGAGTGCCAGGGAAGGAGGCGTAACCACGGGGCCGCGTTCCACTCACCATCTGGTGAGAACTGGTCCCTCTCGAACACAGTGATGCAGAGGACTTCCTGCTCCAGGTCTCGGATGAAGAACTGGCAGTTGGAATTCCACTTGGGGTTCAGAGTGTCCTGGATCGTCTTGGTGATGTGGCACTGGGAACCCATGGTCACCTCGCAGTAGGGGTTGCTCTTTCCTGAAGGGAACAAAAGCCTTCGTCAGGTGGAACTCACCCCTCATTTTGATCCCCACTCTTTTTTTTTTTTTTTCTGATGGAGTCTTGCTCTGTTGCCCAGGCTGGAGGGCAGTGGTACGATCTCAGCTCACTGCAACCTCCACCTCCTGGGCTCAAGTGATTCTCCTGCCTCAGCCTCCTGAATAGCTGGTATTACAAGTGCCTGCCACCATTCCTGGCTAATTTTTTATATTTTTAGTAGAAACGGGGTTTCACCATGTTGGCCAGGCTAGTCTCAAACTCCTGACCTCAGGTGATCCGCCTGCTTTGGCCTCCCAAAGCACTGGGATTACAGGTGTGTGATCCAGGCCACTGTGCCTGGCCGCTCCCCTCTCTTAATAATTATTACGCTTAATAAGTGGCATTCAATGGAGAATCCAGGTGCAAACTCCCAGAAGTCAGCTTCATCCTTAAACTAAGAACACATAATTAATTGAGTGGGCTTTGAAACTCGGCCCGTCCTGTCTCCTCACTTTGGTCTGATTTTGTGTCATATCCACTGTGAATGCAGCCGCTCAGATCCCTCGGAAAAGCAGAATGGTAGAAAGGATGAAAAAAAACCCCACAAAACCTCCAGGTTTTAAATCAGTGCTAGTTAAACCAACTCTGGAAGGAGATTGGGGAGTATGGAAATAGCACATTTGATTTACATTCAGGTGGGGGTGCGGGGAACCCGGACCCAGCTTCCAACCCTAAGGCAGGAGGCGGGGGCGCCTCAGAGCCTTACCATGTGACCGACAGGGTTTCAACTCAATGCCTTCAACCACGTTCACCATCAACCTTCCAATGCCTGTTGCCCTTTGGGAACGGACTGTGACGGCAGGAAAAACACAAAATGCTTCATTTGAACGTGCCACACCGTTCCCATCTCTGTGAGCCTCACAATGCATTTCATGTACCTCTCCCGACTCAAAAGTAATTCTCCCCTCCCCTCCTTGAACTCTTGCTTCCTTGCTCCTGGAATTTGTCCTCCCTCCCCATCTGCATCCCACCCCAAGCTCACTTCCATCCCATCTCATGCCCCTCCTCTAGGTCCAGAGGACTCTTCTATTCTGAGGATTTTCAGCCCAGCCAAATGGCCCTCCCTCCTGCCCAGCGTGCAGGACACCCCGCGGGGCCATGCATTACCCAGGTACGCTTTCTCGCGCTTCTTTTTCTCAGTCTCTATATAGAGTTCAGAAGCAGCTTTGATTTTCTGCACCCAGGCAGTCCTTGGACGGAAAAAGACAGAAAGTTGCCAAACAGAAACTCAGGAAAAAGGCTTCAGGTCTGTTCAAACACTGTTGCCAGGACTCCGTTTTCTTTGTTCACTTGATTTTAACAACAAAGGCTTGGGAAAGAGAATCTGATTTTATGCCACATGATGCTAATACTTATTCCTGCCATCAATAAGAAAGGCATGAGGGCCATTTCCATGGATGTCCTCAAGACCTGCGTTCATGTCCCCGGGGAAGAAAATCTGTGATAGATGCTGTCTTGGAGGCAACATGGGGACACAACTCCTCTTCCTTCCTTACCGAAGAGCAGCACATATTTTCCTAATCCAACAAAGCCAGAAGGATCTTGCTTACGAAGTCACGCAAAGAAAGAACAAAAACCACTTCCCAGATTGGGAACCACTTCACAAGAAAGAGCAAAATGCCCTGGGGGAAGGCATTTGTGGCTGCGGTTTTCGCCTTCATTGTTTCTGAGAACCATATGCACGAAAGCTTTAGCCAATTTTCTTGCTTGGTGCAAACGCTCTTTGGAATGATGCTGGCCTTGTGTCAAGTTCACCCTTCAGAAAATGATCTATTTCACTTGGCTCCAGGGCAGTGTCTTGAAGACAGATTGAAGCAAAAAACCCATGGCCCTAGGCTCCAGAATGCCCATTTAAGTGAGCCAAGGTGAGGAGGGGTTTGGGTTTGGGTGGTCCTATTAACCCCCAAATTGCTTTCCTATTGGTTTCTGCCACCTGGGAAGCCAGGGGAAACTTGAGATGCTCCGTTTACCTCAAAGAATGCTAAACATTTCTGAAAAAAACAAAACAAAACAAAAAAACTGCCAGGTGCAGTGGCTCATGCCTGTAATCCCAGCATTCTGGCATTCTGGGAGGCCAAGGCGAGTGGATCCCTTGAGCCCAGGAGTTTAAGACCAGCCTGGGCAACATGGTGACACCCCATCTCTACAAAAAAAATAATAAAAGACGAGCCAGGCTTGGTAGCACATGCCTGTAGTCCTAGCTACCTGGGAGGCTAGGGTGGGAGGATTACTTGAGCCCAAGAGGTCAAGGCTGCAGTGAGCTGTGACCGCACCACTGCACTCCAGCCTGAGTGACAGAGTGAGACTCTGCCTTAAAAAACAAACAAACAAAAAAACTCAAGCAAAATTAGTTTCAATCCATGTTATTTTGGAAAGTGCATGCCATGTGTCAGATTTTTGAGAGGCTATAGAAAAAAGTAATAGCCCCATCCCCAACCCCAGCCAGGGGTGATGGCATTGCCACTTGGGAAACATTGGCACCTGCTGATTAATCACACGTCCCTTTTGTGCGCTAGAGCCGTGGAGCCCCTGGGGCCCATGCTGGGGAGGTGGCAGGTCTTACCGTTCATTTATGCTTTCTGCTCGGAGGGTGTAGACGCGGTCAATGTGGGAGATGTGGAAGATGGGCTCGTCTCCAGAAGGGTCAGTGGGTAATTTTACTAGAACCTCATTTAGGAAAATAGGCTGCAAAGTAACGCGAAGGCATTACAAAGCGAGGCTGGGGGTCTGCGTGCTCTGGTAAACCGTGAGTGTGTGAGCACGCTTATGAGACTGCAAGTCAGCCGTGTGTGCACGCCCATGCGTGTGTTTCAGTAACCTCGACTGAGCATGTGTGTGTGTTTCTGGGTGTGTTCCAGTAAACCAGACCAAGGGCGTGTGTGTTTTCCGGTAAAGAATCCCAGAATAATAATTTTGTGTTAGTACCAACTTTCATAGATTACAAATTATAGATATGGGTCTCCCCCACCCCCGATTTTGCAGGTATGTTTTAACTCCTTCAGAATGAGATCTGGCTGGTGTCGCTTTTCCTGGTGTATCCTAAACAGCAGTCTTCATCCACTTTACATCAAGCAATTCCCTCCAAAGATTTTCACATGAAGTTTCTAGTAACTATATAAATACATAGCTCTTTTTTCCCCCAAAATAAAGCTAACTGCTGCCTCAGAGAAAATCTTCTGTAAAAACGCCCCCATGGAGACAAATTTAGAAAAACAATGTCCCGTGACACGAAGACACACAAACACAGCCATGCACGTATGAACAGACCATATAAACAGCTGAGGGAAATTCTCCACTCATCAACTGTTTAGAGAGGCTGCGCTAGAAAGGGGAGGCCTCGGATGTTTCCAGCTACCTGGAGAAGTCTGGCCGGGGACTTAGGACTGTTTGGAGGCGACGGTGGGCCCTGGGTGCTGTTTTGCGCCTCTTCTCCCAGGCTTTTTCACACCTGCCTCATCCGTACCCTGGACTTCGCTCCTACAGGCTAAGGCATGCCTTTGTCACATCCCAGGGACCACAGGAGCCATTTGGCAGCCAATATATGTTCCACCGATGGCACCGAGTGTCACTGAAACTGCGGTGGGATACGGATCATCGTCCACTCCGGACACCCTAAATCGCAGTTCAACTCCCAGCCGTCTACTCCACGCCACGGCCCCAGACCCCGCTAAAACTCTAGCTCCTTTTTGGAAACTTCTTCCTCCCCAAACACGTCAACCCTGACAATGCAATCGGGAATCCAACTTACAGTTTTGTACATTTTATACTGTAGGTTTGATTTGGGGCTGAAGACTTTGTCGGTGCCAGAAGATCCCAAGGGCTTCGTGATCTGAGTCAGCAGGAGGAAGTCGTTGAAAAGGAAACCATACAGTTCCTTGTTGCTCTTGGCCTTGTAGAGCTTCCCGCTGTGCAGAAATTTGCGCGGCCCCAAGCAGTTGGTCACTGAATTGAACACAAGTTGCTGAGAAAGGAAAACAAAACCCAAAGTGTAACATTTTTTGTTTCTCCGCATCTGAAAGCATGGGCTCCATCAGAATCAGAGGCCAGGCCCCAGCGGACTCGGATCTCAGGCAAAAGTCAAGGATGGCTTTGAAGACTTTGGAGCCAAGAGATCAAAGTCAGACAAAGGCACAGTTCAGGGAATTCCAAGTATCAAGAAGAGTCTCAATGGTAATTTCTTTCTTTTTTTTTTTTTTTTTTTGAGACGGAGTCTCGCTCTGTCGCCCAGGCTGGAGTGCAGTGGCCGGATCTCGGCTCACTGCAAGCTCCACCTCCCAGGTTTACGCCATTCTCCTGCCTCAGCCTCCCGAGTAGCTGGGACTACAGGCGCCCGCCACCTTGCCCGGCTAGTTTTTTTGTATTTTTTTTTAGTAGAGACGGGGTTTCACCGTGTTAGCCAGGATGGTCTCGATCTCCTGACCTCGTGATCTGCCCGTCTCGGCCTCCCAAAGTGCTGGGATTAGAGGCTTGAGCCACCGCGCCCGGCCTCTCAATGGTAATTTCTAAGGCTTTTCCTCTAGGGGGATGCTAGTGTCTTATGGTGCAATTGGTGTGTTTTTTTCTTTTTTTTTTTTTTTTTGAGACAGGGTCTCACTATGTTGCCCAGGCTGGAGTGCAGTGGTGTGATCATAGTTCAGGCAGCCTTGACCTCCCAGGCTCAAGCAATTCTCCCATCTCAGCCCCCCAACCCATGCCTGGCTAATTTTTGAAAAAAACTTTTGTAGAGATGAGGGGTCTCACTACTTTGCCCAGGCTGGTCTTGAACTCCTGGCGTCAAGTGGTCCTTCCACCTCAGGCTCCCAAAATACTGGGATTACAGGTGTGAGCCACTGGGCCTGGCTGCTTCTCTTTTTAATTTACTGGGAAAACGGGGCAGCAGAAAGAAAAGTGCCCACCTGGCTCCCACCTTGGAGATTCTCTGCTCTGTGCAGGGTCTGTGCATGAAACAGCTCCAGGGAGAAGACCCCACACAGGTTCAGACAGTCCTTTGTGCTTCTGGAAAGCAGCAGCCCCCGTCTCTCTCCAATTCCACGGACAAATGCTGCCTTTCAAGGCACAACTGCAGTCTGGGCCCCTGGCATGTGTGTGACTATACAAATCAGTGGTGTTAATTTTTTTTTTTTTTTTTTGAGATGGAGTCTCGCTCTGCTGCCCAGGCTGGAGTGCAGTGGCGCGATCTCCACTCACTGCAAGCTCCGCCTCCCAGGTTCACGTCATTCTCCTGCCTCAGCCTCCTGAGTAGCTGGGACTACAGGTGCCCCCCACCACGCCCGGCTAATTTTTTGTATTTTTAGTAGAGACAGGGTTTCACCATGTTAGCCAGGATGATCTCGATCTCCTGACCTTGTGATCTGCCCACCTTGACCTCCCAAAGTGCTGGGATTACAGGCGTGAGCCACTGCACCTGGCTGTAAATCAGTGGTGTTGAGCGACCTCTCAATGCCAAACAGAATGGACACTGTACTGTGCACGTGAAACCTCACCCGACTCACCTGCTTAGCAAACAGGAAGGGAACAGCTCCCTCCCTCCACTTACTGACCCGTAGAGACACTGTGGGTGCTGAAATGCGGCTCTAACACCTCTTGGGGGTCTATCACCTCACTCCAGTAGGTTCTGAAGGGGCAGAGGGTACTGAGGTGGAGATGACCCCACAGAGGCCCCCTTTTTGACAGCAGGAGGAGAGGCCAAGGATAGCAAGGCCGTGGCTGCGTGCCAGGAGTAAGATGACCCAGTCAGAGGCCAGCCCCTCACGCTCCCCATCTGCCCACACAACTGGCCTGGGGGACGCTCCAGGGCTGTCTCCTGAGCTACGAGCCCTATGGACTTCTCTGAATAGGGTATATGTGAGGGAGTGACAGGTTCGTAACACGTGTCCCCAAGAGAAGCTGGTGGCCACCTGTCCATCTGCAATACGGGAGAAACAGTGGCGCCTCTGTGAGTGGAGAGCTAAAGGCAGCTGGAAACGGGCCACTGCACTCTGCTCTCAGCCACCACGAGGAAAAATGACCTCTGACCTCCCGCGGAGGCTCTGAGAGCCCAAGAAAGACCCAAGGTGTGGCCACAACAGGAGCCTTCAAAGAACATTCTTCACCTCTGCACTCCGGGCAGGGGCCTGGAGACCAACCAGCCCTTCCTGCTTGCCAAGACAGCGTTCAAGCCACTTGGGCACAAAGAATCCAGAGAAGGCAAGTGTCATTGGATCCAGTGACATAAAGGTGCTCTCGTTCATTCATACTCAAAGCCTCTACCTGGCCAGGATAACACTGAATATGCATGAACTGGGAGGAGTATTTGCACTTCTCTATCTTCAGACAGGAATGCCAAAGACAGCATCTGTTTGAAATTTAATCACTGCTGTGTGTCCAGACCTGGGCCACGCATGGTCCACACCATGATCCTAGGTCAGGAGACAGAAGTCAACACATCCCCTTCCCATCACCATGAATGTCATCAAGACAACAACGACGCTGTGCATGATAGCCAGGAAGACTGACCAGGACAGCCATCTGATGGCAAACGGGGGATTTAAGCCCAAAAAATCAAAGGACAAGAACTAGGCTGGATGCAGTGGCTCAGGCCTGTAATCCCAACACTTTGCGCCAAGGCGGCGATCACTCTAAGAGGTCAGGAGTTGGAGACCATTTCGGCCAACACTAAAAACCCCGCCTCTACTAAAATACAAAAGTAGCCGGGTGTAGTTCTGGGCCCCTATAGTTTCAGCTACTCGGGAGGCTGAGGCAGGAGAATCTCTTGAACCCAGGAGGTGGAGCTTGCAGTGAGCCGAGATCGCACCACTGCACTCCAGCCTGCAGGAGATGACCTCGCCTCAAAAAAAAAAAAAAAAAAAAAAAAGGATGACAACTAATTTTACTTTTTAACATCTTCAGATCCTGGCCTCACTGTGTCCCTCTGATGGCAGCTGTCAGAATCAGGGAAGGGCCCTTTCTAAGGTGCACATGGCTGTGTCGGCATTTCTGCCTGGCAGTGCAGGGGCAGCTTGGGTCCCTCGTCTTCAGGATCAAGTTAACGTTCCTTTCACTGGCCTTCCTCGGCTGGGCCTCAGCCTGCCCTGCAGCCCCATGGCCCATCATTCCTCTACAATCCTCACCAATGCCCTGCTCAGAATCTCAGAATGGTCCTCCATTCCTAATGCCCTACCCCGATCTTTTTTTTTTTTTTTTTTTGAGACAGGGTCTTGATCTGTTGCCCAGGTTGGAGTGTAGTGGTGCAATCACGGCTCACTGCAGCCTCAAACTCCTGGGCTCAAGCAATCCTCCTGCCTCAGCCTCCCAAGCAGCTGAGACTACAGGTGCATACCACCACACCTGGTTAATTTTCTAAACATTTTTTGTAGAGACAAGGTCTCACTATGTTGCCCAGGCTGGTCTTGAACTTCTGGCCTCAAGGGATCCTCCCGCCTTGGCCTCTCAAAGTGCTGGGATTACAGGCCTGAGCTATGGTGCTTGGCCTGCCTCCAATGCTTCATCCTGCCACACCCAGTCAAGTATCACCTCCAAGGCCCCTGAGAGTCCCCCGTACAACTGTCCCTTGCTCCCGTCACGTGTCCCCACAGCACTTGGCACCTAGCTCTGCCTCCTTACCCCTCACATCTTGTTGTAAATGATGGTTTAACCCCCAGCTTCCTACTGGACCGTAAGCTCCTTGAGAGTGGGGGCCACATCTTACTTGTTTTTATGTCCCAGGGTTTAGTACTGAGCCGTGGCACATGGGCGGATACTCACTAAGTGCTTATTGAATGAATGGATGATGAGCGAATAAATGACCCACCCACCGATTGCAGAGCAACACAAAATCCCAAAATGGGAGCCCACAGCTGTCCCCTCGGCTGCCACGGGGCTTCTTCCACAACTTTGCTCATCCCACACCAACACTGAAGGTGGACAGGAGGTGGGGCCGTGGAGGAACCAGTCATGGTGACTCCCTCAGGCGGTGACTGCCTTTGTAGCTTATGAGAGGGAAGAAACCACAGGGGGAGTGGATGAGGGAGACGCATTCTCGCTGGGCATTTTGGGAAACCCTAGTGAATGGTATATGTGTGTGCATACATGCATGTATGTATGTGTGTACATGCACAAGTGCGGGTGTATACAGAAACAGAGAGAAAAAAAATGGGCAAAAAAAAAAAAAAAAAGAATGAGACCAAAGGAAAGGTTAAGTGGAAAGAAGAAAATTAAAGACCAAATGAAAGGCTTCTGGCCAGGCATGGTGGCTCACGCCTGTAATCCCAGCACTTTGGGAGGTTGAGGCGGGCAGATCACTTGAGCTCAGGAGTTTGAGACCAGCCTGGGCAACATGGTGAGTCCTTGTCTGTACAAAAAAATAGAAACATTAGCTGGGCATGGTGGCCAATGCCTGTAGTCCCAGCTACTTGGAAAGCTGAGGTGGGAGAATCACTTGAGCCCAGGAGGTTGAGGCTGCAGTGAGCTGAGTTTGTGCCACTACACTCCAGCCTGGGCAACAGAGTGAGACCCTGTCTAAACACACACGCACACACACACACACACACAGAGGCAGGGGGGTGGGGGGCTTCTGTTTCTGGAAGTATAGTGGACTAGATACTCGGAATGACTCACCCAACAAAAACTTTAAAAAAACAGAAAAATGCAAAAATCCACTTTTTAACTCCAAGAAAACTGGCACAGAAAAAAAAAATAGAAACAAAGTAAGAAATTTGCAGAGGCTGAAAACAGAATGAAAATAGGAACCTGGAAGATCACTGAGAGCCAGTGCCACTATAGCTTTGAGGGTCTCTCTTGAATCTGCTAACGTTGACCTTGCATTTTACTTACTACGTAGGGTGCAGAAACAGGTGCATCCAGAGCCAACGTGAGGGGTCTAATAGGAGATCTTCACAAAAAGATGAACCCAGAGGAGGAGTGACAGGTAAACTCAAGCTCAGAGGGGATGAGCAATAAAACATTTCTGTTTTTCACCTTGGTGTAGTGAAGGAAAACATGCCCTGAGAATGTGTGGTTTATCAAGTAGCTCTCACGCAAGTTTACATCCAAAATTCACACAAGGGGTGTGATGCTCAACCCCCTCTAAACGTAGTTTTGGATAATCACGATAACAGTCCTCCCAGAAGGAATACAACTTCAGACAATAAAGACGCCTGCAGGTAGGCCAGGTGCAGTGGCTCACGCCTGTAATCCCAGCACTTTGGGAGGCTGAGGCGGGTGGATCTTCTGAGGCCAGGAGTTCGAGACCAGCCTGGCCAACATGGCGAAACCCCATCTCTCCTAAAAATATAAAACTTAGCCAGGTATGGTGGTGAGCACCTGTAATCCCAGCTACTTTTGAGGCTGAGGCAGGAGAATTGCTTGAACGCAGGAGGCAGAGGTTGCAGGGAGCTGAGATCATGTCACCGCACTCCACCCTGGGTGACAGAGTGAGACTCCATCTCAAAAAAAACAAAAAACAAAAAAGATGCCCACAGGTAAAGTTCCAAGGAACATTTAGTTCACAGTCAAAAATCATAATACGAGAAACAAGGTAAGTTTAGCAAGAGCTGGCAGAAACAACAGATAAAACAATAACACCCATAACTTCAGGTTATGGGTTCTATATCTATATCTATATCTATATCTATATCTATATCTATATTTGTTTGTTGTTTTGAGACAAGGTCTGCTCTGTTGCCCAGGCTGGAGTATAGTAGCATGATCATAGCTCACTGCAGCCTTGAACTCCTGGACTCAAGCAATCCTCCCACTTCAAGTGTGAGCCACCACACCCAGCTAATTTATTTTTTATTTTTTTGTATAGACAGGGTCTCACTCTGCTTCCCAGGCTGATCTTGAATGCACACTAGCCTCCTGCCTCCACTTCCCAAAGCACTGGGATTACAGGCGTGAGTCACTGCACCTGGCCAGGAATATCTATGTTTAAAATGTGTTAAGAAATAAATAAGAAGGATTAACATTTGAGCAAAAAACGAGATACAAGAAAGAAACCAGCATAGCTGGGTGTGGTGGCATGTGCCTGTGGTCCCAGCTACTTGGTATGCTAAAGTGGGAGGATCACTTGAGCTCAGGAGATCCAGGTTGCATTGAGCTGTGATTGTGCCACTGCATTCCAGCAGCCTGGGTGACAGAGTTTGCTTGAACCTTGTCGAAAGAAGAGAAGAGAAGAGAAGAAGAAAGAAAGAGAGAAGGAAGGAAGGAAGGAAGGAAGGAAGGAAGGAAGGAAGGAAGGAAGGAAGGAAGGAAGGAAGGAAGGAAGGGAGGGAGGGAGGGAGGGAGGGGAAGAAGAAAGGAAAGGAAAGGAAGGAAGGAAGGAAGGAAGGGAGAGAGAGGAAGAAGAAAGGAAAAGAAAGGAAGGAAGGAAGGAAGGAAGGAAGGAAGGAAGGAAGGAAGGAAGGAAGAACGAACGAACGAAAGAAAGAAAGAAAGAAAGAAAGAAAGAAAGAAAAGAAAGAAAGAAAGAGAAAGAAAGAAAGAAAGAAGGAAAGAAAGAAAGAAATCAGCAGACAGGAGAAAAGAAATATAACTTCTGGCAATAGGAAATGATATAATTTAAATTAAAAACTCAGTGGATGGCCAGGGAGCAGGGGCTCATGCCTGTAATCCCAGCACTTCGGCAGGCCAAGATGGGCAGATCACCTGAGGCCAGGAGTTCAAGATCAGCCTGGTCAACATGGTGAAACACCATCTCTACTAAAAATACAAAAATTAGCTGGGTGTAGTGGCATGTGCCTGTAATCCCAGCTACTCGAGAGGCTGAGGCAAGAGAATCGCTGGAACCTGGGAGGCAGAGTTTGCAGCGAGCTGAGATGGTGCCACTGCACTCCAGCCTGGGCGACAGAGCGAGACTGCATCTCAAATAAATAAATACTCAGTGGGTGGATGAAACAGCAGATGAGAAGCAGCTGGATGGAAATGAGGATGCTCTCGGCAGGGGAGGAGAATGGTTCATGCTTTTCTTTGTCCTCCTCCAGGCTGGCAGCCGAGGCTCTGCCAGGGGAGACTGGGGCCCAGCCCAAGGGTGGCTACCTCAGACAGGCCTTCACACTGCACATGGGCCTGGATCCACTCCAGCCGGTCGGAGTTCTCCTTCTCCCGCACCCCTTCGTTCACCTGGGAACAGAGCTCCTCTGCCTTCTCCAGAGCGTGCTTCAAGTGGCTGTGGTCCGGGTGGTTTTCAGGGGTGTTTTCCAGGATCTACACAGGAGAATAAAAACAACCACCTCCTTTTAGGCAATGTGGGTGGGCCTGTGATCCAGGGTCCTGCAGGACCAGGCCCAGCGGGGCAGGGCACCATCCTTTCATGAACAGCGCCCACTTAAGCCACCGCAGCTCTGAGCACCCACATGGCAATCACATAGCAGATGACAGCCACTCCTTGTTGGCTCCAGTGGGTGGCCTTGCGGGGGCCTCGCTTCTTCATGGGCCCAGTGGGGGCTAAGCCCCGACCAGGAAGCAGTGAACGGGCCCATCCTTGAGGTCTCAGTCGAGCCCCACACCCTGAATGTCCAGAGCAAGCTGTATGATCTGTCCTGCAAAATGCTAACATCACAGGGTGGACCCTGAGCCATACATGCAGACTCACAGGATCACAGCATGTACATATAACCATGGGGCCCTTCGAGTTTCTCTTTGAAAATATTCTCCCTTGGCCGGGTGCAGTGGCTCACGCCTGTAATCCCAGCACTTTGGGAGGCCGAGGTGGGCAGATCACGAGGTCAAGAGATCGAGACCATCCTGACCAATATGGTGAAACCCCGTCTCTACTAAAAATACAAAAATTAGCTGGGCATGGTGGTGCACGCCTGTCCCAGCTACTTGGGAGGCTGAGGCAGAAGAATCGCTTGAACCCAGGAGGCAGAGGTTGCAGTGAGCCAAGATCGCGACCACCGCACCCAGCCCAGGACAAAGGTCTGACCAAAAGAAAGAAAGAAAGAAAGAGAGAGAGAGAGAAGGAAGGGACGAAGGAAGGAAGGAAGGAAGGAAGGGAGGGGAGGGAAGGAAAGGAAGGAAGGAAGGAAGGAAGGAGGGAAGGAAGGAAGGAAGGAAGGAGGGAAGGAAGGAAGGAGGAAGGAAGGAGGAGGGAGGAAGGAAGGAAGGAAGGAAGGAAGAAGGGGAAGGAGGGGAAGGAGGGAAGGAAGGAAGGAAGGAAGGAAGGAAGGAAGGAAGGAAGGGTTCTCGCAGAGGAATAAACTAGTCCCTGAGACCAGGAGCAGAGCCCAGCCATCCCAGCCCCAGTTCCGTGTTGTTTTCCCACCTGTCCACTCGGGGAACTTACAATGCAATTCTGGCATTTGATGTACAGAGTGTTCCATTAACCCACTGATCTAAGAGCCAAAGGTGCCCTTGGAGGGCAGGGCTGGGACAGCGCGGTCTATGCTTAGCTTGCAGCCTGGGGCATAAGAGGAGCGGTGGCTGCAGCAAGGGTGAGGGCACCTGCACAGAGAATGGCTCCTTCCTGGGTCCACGCACCTCTGGAGCCACATGCAGATGGGTGCATCAGAGAAGTGTGTGCTTTTCTAAGCAGACCATTAGAGGTGGTGGCTAAGAGTGCCAGCTCTGGAGCTGGACCTCCTGAATTTAAATCCCTGCCCCACCACAGACCAGCCATGATTTGGGTTGGTCATATACATGTTCTTTTTTTTTTTTTTTTTTTGAGACACAGTTTTGCTCTTGTTGCCCAGGCTGGAGTGTGGTGGCACAATCTCGGTTCACTGCAACCTCTGCGTCCTGGGTTCAAGCAATTCTTCTGCCTCAGTCTCCCAAGTAGCTGGGACTACAGCCACCACGCCTGGCTAATTTTTGTATTTTTAGTAGAGATGGCGTTTCACCATGTTGGCCAGGCTGGTCTTGAACTCCTGACCTCAGGTGATCCACCTGCCTTGGCCTCCCAAAGTGCTGGGATTACAGGCGTGAGCCACTGCACCTGTAAATGTTCTTTTTGTCTCGCTCTGTCACCCATGCTGGAGTACAGTGGCACCATCTCGGCTCACTGCGACCTCTGCCTCCCAGGTTCAAGCAATCCTTCTGCCATAGTTTCCTGAGTAGCTGGGATGACAGGTGTGCACCACCACACCCAGTTAATTTTTGTATTTTTAGTAGAGACAGGGGTCTTGCCATGTTGGCCAGTCTGATCTCGAACTCCTGGCCTCAAGTGATCTGCCCGCCTTAGCCTCCCAAAGTGCTGGGATTACACGCGTGAGCCACCATGCCTGGCCCACGTAAATGTTCTGAGTCTCAGGTTCCTCGCATGAGAAATGGGGAGGTTAATAGCCTCCTTTGTATGGTGTGTGGAGAACTAAATGATACACGTGGACCTCTTGACAAAGTACCTGGCCCTTAGAAAGTGCTCAATAAACGAGGGTGATTACCATCAGATCTTCAAAGGACATCGAGGCCCCTAAAAACAGTTATCACCCTGGGCTGGAGAATGAAGAAAGACCCTAAGCCATATTTAAAGTGCACCAGGAGAATGCTGAGGGCATATTTGCCCAGGCCTTGTCCACATACAAATGACGTAAATAGCCCTGATTCTGAATAATATCTCATCCCAAAGGCATACCGTGGTTTAAAGTCCTAAGTAGATGCTCAAATGGAGAAAACACACTGTTTTCTATGTCCTGTGTGTCCACAAATCAATTCCAAGCAACAACCACAACCTCTGGGCCAATCCTGACTGTACATTAGAATCCTTTTGGAAAATCTGAGGCCTCATCCGTGACTAAATCGAAATCCCTGAGGGTGAAACTCAGGCTTCGGGGTTTTCTAGAGGTTTCCAGATGTTCTAAAATGCAGCCAAGTCTGAGAACCACTACTACAGGCTAGGAACCCACCCAGCTGGCTTGAGTAAATTCATTTGTTTTGTTTAGTTTCAAAATTCAAACAGGTTTATCAATTTTTCTAATTATAAAATTAATATTGTGCAATGTACAAAATTTAGAAAATTCAAAAAGTTATAAAGAACCTAAAAATCACCAATAATCTCTCCATTATTTCAAGAATAAAAATTGCTTTGGGAGGCCGAGGCAGGATGATCACTTGAAGTCAGGAGTTTGAGACCAGCCTGGCCAACATGGTGAAACCCCGTCTCTACTAAAAACACAAAACTTAGCCGGGCATGACTGTACATGCCTGTAGTTTCAGCTACTCAGGAGGGTGAGGCAGGAGAATTGCTTGAACCCAAGAGGGGGACACTGCAATGAGTTGAGATCGTGCCACTGCACTCCAGACTGGGTGACAGAGTGAGACTCTGTCTCAAAAATAAATAAATAAATATAAAAATAAAAATTGCATCATACTACCATTTTACAAAAACTACCATTTTACACTGTACTGTTTTGTACATTGCTTTATAGTACAATGTTCATTGTACTATAGTTCCATGTCCATTTCATATATATTATCATTTTTGAGGGTTTATAATATATTATTATTGGGGCCGATCCCAATAATGATAGAGCACATTATGGAGCACAATGCATCTAAGTAGCTACCTTCCCATGAAACTTCATGTTGCTTCCAACTTTTCAGTATTTCTTAAATTACTTCCTTAGAATAAATTCCTAGAGGTGGAATTGCTGAGCCAAAGAGAAATTATAGTTTGATCTACACATCGCCTTCCAAAAAAGGCTGTATCAATTTAACTTCCACCCAGATCTCTGCCAACACTGAGGACCTACAATCTTTTCAATATACGCCCATCTGGCAAGCCCAAATCAAAGTATGTTCTTGTTTTGTTATGTATTTTCTTTTATTGCCTGTGAGTTTGAACTTTTTGTACATTCAGTACATAAGTGTTCTCAATGATAAAACTAACATTTATATACTGCCTAGTATAAGCCACTTTGCATACATTAACTCAGTTAATTCTCACATCACTGTGCAGTAGGTACTATCAGTGTCCCTATTTTACAGACAAGAAACTGAGGCCCAAACTGAGGCCCAACTTGCCCAAGAGCACACAGCGGTAAGTACCCTGATTCAAACCCCAGCCATACTAGCTCCAGGCTATATGCTCTTCACTGCTATTCTATACTGCCTACTGCCTCTCAGCAACTCCCAGTTCTATATTCTACCTTTTTTTTTTTTTTTTTGAGATGGAGTCTCGCTCTGTCACCAGGCTGGAGTGCAGTGGCGCGATCTCGGCTCACAGCAACTTTCACCTTGCGGGTTTAAGCAATTCTCCTGCCTCAGCCTCCCGAGTAGCTGGGACTACAGGTGTGCACCACCATACCCAGCTAATTTTTGTATTTTTAGTAGACGTGGGGTTTCACCATGTTGGCCAGGATGGTCTTGATCTCTTGACCTTGTGATCTGCCCGCCTTGGCCTCCCAAAGTGCTGGGATTACAGGCATGAGCCACCATGTCCAGCCTTTTTTTTTTTTTTTTTTTTTTTTTTTGAGACAGAGTTTCACTCCATCACCCAGGCTGGAGCGCAGTGACTCCATCATAGTTCACTGCAGCCTGACCTTCCAGACTCAAATGATTCTCCCACCTCAGCCTCCTGACACACGCCACCATGCCTGGCTAATTTTTTTATTTTTATTTTTGTATAGATAGGGCTTTACCATGTTGCCCAGACTGGTCTTCAACTCCTGGGCTCAAGCAATCCTTCTGCCTCAGCCTCCCAGAGTGCTGAGATTACAGACATGAGCCATCGTGCCTGGCCTTTCCCTATTTTTCTATTAGAGTATTTGTGGTTGTTTTAAGGGTACTTGATATAGCTATAGATATTTATATTTTAGTACCTATGTATGTACAGCTAAAAATATGTTTAACCAGTTTATGTCTGTCATTTGTCTTTTCATTTTCTTTTTTTTTTTTTTCTATCACCCAGGGTTTTTTTCTATCACACCCAGTGATGTGATCACAACTCACTGCAGCCCCAAACTCCTGGGCTCAAGGATCTTCCTGCCTCAGCCTCTGGAGTAGCTAGGACTACACATACATGCCACCGTGCCTGGCTGAGTTTTTAAAAATTTTTGTAGAGATGGGGGGTCTCACTATGTTTCCCAGGCTGGTCTTGAACTCCTGTCCTCAAGCGATCCTCCCACACCTTGGTCTCCCAAAGTGCTGGGATTACAGGCATATGTCACCATACCCAGCCTGTCATTTGTCTTTAAACTTTGCTCATTATATTTTGTGGTGAGAACTTTTTAAGAAAAAATTTTATGTAAATAACACATTAGCACATTCTTGGTATGCAAGATTCAACCATTACAGAAATATGTACATTAAATGTAAAAATTTCCTTCACTCTCCTACCCCAGAGGTAACCACTGCCAAGAGACTGAAGGGCACTCCTTTAGATGCCCTTTATATATTTAATAGTTGCATGTAAAGTTTTTCCCCTCTTTTGGAAAAATGCATCATACTGTAGGATTGCTTAGTGAGTTTAGTGTTGCTTTTTCACATAACAGCGTTTTCTCAGTGTCTTTCCATGCTAATACATAGAGTAGAAGTTGCCCTGTATCTTTTAAAATATTTTCATAGTACAGATCTACCATAATTATTTAACCATTCCTATTAATGAACATATAGGTTGTTCCCTGGAATAAAATTTGGGTTTTTGCTTTTTGTTTTTTGTTTTTTTATTTTTTGAGACAGAGTCCCACTCTGTCACCCAGGCTGGAGTGCTGTGGTGCAATCTTGGTTCACTGCAACCTCTGCCTCCCAGGTTCAAGATATTCTCCTGCCTCAGCCTCCTGAGCAGCTTGGATTACAGGTATGCATCATGTAAGGAACATGGCTGTGCTGCAGCCAGGCAGGCATAGGCAGATGTAAACATCCTGCATGACTCAGCAGGATTAGAGCGCAGGTGCACAATTCCATGCATTATATAATCACAGCTATGTAGCCATAACATGGGAGGCTCATCACCTGGCTCTAAGCCACTATTGTGTGTGATGTATATAAGGGCAACACTGACAGTATGAAAGAGCTGCTGAATAAAGCCATGTCCCATCTACCTGCTGCCTCTCAAGTGTTCTTTCAGCTCCCTGACCCACATCCACCCACTCCCCTCAGACCTCAGCTGGGACTCAAACCTGACATGCCATCACTCCAAGCTAATTTTTTCTGTGTTTTTAGTAGAGACAGGGTCTCATCCTGTTGGCCAGGCTAGTCTTGAACTCCTGACCTCAAGTGATCCACCCATCTCAGTCTCCCAAAATGCTGGGATTACAGGCGTGAGCCACCATGCCCAGGTGAAAGTTTGGGTATTTTTTAGGTTGCTATGATCTAAATCCTTTAAGTTTCTGTCTTTGAGACCATGCTAAGAATTTCTCCACATCAGTATCATAAAATTATTTAGCCTTAGTACTTTAGTGTATTTCATACGTATCTCATAGCTGACCACGGTTTTCAGTTCTCTTCTTAGTTCAGCTGGTTTTCAGTTCATTCTTCTGGGTGCTCTAGAAGATTTTCAATTGTGTTTCTGCAAATAATGAGTTTGGTTTTTTTCCCTTTTTAATATTTGTGTCGTTCAGTCCTTTTCTTGTTTTAGTTTTTCTCCCATTGGCTAGATCTAGAACACCTATTTTAAAAACTTGTTTTCAACTTCAGTTTGCAATTAAATACTGGGAGAAAAAAGAGAAGTACTGAGCTAATTAAATAGTAACTGTGGCATTGGAAGAGAGAAAACAGTAGGTTGAAAGCTTATTTCAAAGCTAATTATTTAACTCAGCCAAAGATCTACAGTGTATTTTGTGGAGTTGAGCTGGGGCTGGACTGAGGAGATGGCTTATGTGGGAGGGAGATTTGTCACATGTAAGAAGACTGAGCAAATAAGGAAACATATTGAGGATAATGAGAGCCAAGCTCTTCACAGAGTAGGGAGTTACAAATGCATAAGGGGAAAGGCTGGAATAAATTCTGCAGTATTGGATTAGAATAGGAGGTATTGGTGTGAATTCATGAGTTCTAATATATATGGATAGATGGATCTAGAAATAAATATAAATATATGTGCATATACATTGCATATGTAAATATGTGTGCATGAAAAGACATTCATATATTTCCCAGCTCTGCCACGGAGAGGAACACAAAGCAAAATCACCCCAGTAGCAATGAGCACACCAGTGCCCACATCTGAATGTCTAAATACCATTTTCCATGAAAAGGAACCAGATCTAAAACCTCTTTCCAGGAGCTATACTCTGTGTGGTTTTACAAACATAGGCTCAGAGGACATCTAAATCCGTTTTACAGCTGGGGACACTGAAATCCTAATTTTGTTCTTTTTTTTTCTTTTGGTATTGGCTTTCTTAAAGTGACAGGAGAATAACAATCATCTAATATCAACACACAGTGTCTGATAATGGTTTGGTTGTGTCTCCACCCAAATCTCATCTTGAATCATAGTTCCCATAATTCCCACATGTTGTGGGAGAGACCAGGTGGAGATAATTGAATCGCTGGGGTGGCTTCCCCCATCCTGTTCTCGTGATAATGAGTGAGTTCTCACAAGATCTGATGGTTTTATAAGGGGTTTCCCCTTTGCTGGGCTCCCATTCTTCTCCTTCCTGCCATCACGTGAAGAAGGATGTGTTTGCTTCCCCTTCCACCATGATTGTAAGTTTCCTGAGGCCTCCCCAGCCATGTGGAATTGAGTCAATTAAACCTCTTTCCTTATTAATTACCCAGTCTTGGGCAGTCCTTTATAGCAGTGTGAGAATGGACTAATACAGTGTCTCACAATGGCCTTCTGAAGACAGATCGTAGCTTTATGTTTCTTTCTCTTTTCTGCTAAGAAAATCAAAGCCTAGAGGCACTGGGCCTGTCTTTAAGAAAGAATCAAGGGAGAAAGGCACAGACCACAGACTGTTTCTATGATTCCATGTTATTTTCTTCTAGAGAAAAAAATTAAAAAAAAAAAAAAAGAATCAAGGACTAAGCTCTCATTTTCTGATTTACAAGGTAGAAGCCACTTGGTCACACATCTGAAGGCTGTGCAGTATTAGCTCTCATTTTTTAAAAAATAGAAATAGGGTCTCATTATGCTGCCCAGGCTGGGCTTGAACTCCTGGGCTCAAGCGATCTGCCCGCGTCGGCCTCCCAAAGTGCTGGGATTACAGGTGTGGGCCACCGTGCCTGGCCAGCTCTTTGCATGATAAACCAGCTTTTCTTTCTGAGTTACCAAGCAGACCTCTCTGACACCTTATTGTCTTGTGCTTTCTACACAATAGCTACCAGGTGTGTTCGCTGGGAAACTTGTCCATGACCCCAGCCCCCTCCAATGCAGAGAAAGCATTCCCCTGCTTGAAAAGGCAAGACAGGTACTTACATTTTTAATGATCAGTGGGTATCTTGTTACCCGTTGCATAGGCTTCAGTATAAAACTAGAGAGTGGCATCCCTTTACACCGAGGATCCATTGCCAATCTCTGAAATAAGAGATGTTTTTAAACGTACTTAAGAAACTTGCAAAATCCAAAGTTAGTGACATCAATACTAACGACAGCGAGGACTCTCCACCCATTATCTCATTCATCTGGATGACAACTGAGAGACCTGGGGTTGGAAGGGCCTGACTAGTTACCCTGTCCAGGATGACACACTTTCCAGATGGAGAATGGAGACCCACAGACGTGACTCAGCCAGCAGGGTTAAGCCCTGCACTCCAGATTCAGCATACCTTCCATGGCATGCATAGTTCCTTATGCACAGAGATGAGATTCCGGCTTTACAGAGAATATTTTGTCTGGATGTCTGCAAAAACTTTATAACATTCCCAGGAACAAGAGTCACAAGACTATACGGTTAGAGGAAGAATTCCCCTCACACCCTAGGGCTGCTGGAAGGGCTAAATCTCATTGTCTAGTTTTGGGTGGAGCCTGCACGTGCCTCTGGGAGCTCCAGGCAGGGCTGAGAGAGAGGAGCTGAGACACCAGATGTCAAGACTCCAGTTTCAGGGTCTGGCCCCTTAGCTGTCAATGGCTGTGGTCCAGTTAAATGCCTTAGAAACAGGCAGCTGCATTGACTGGAGTCCGGAGTCCTGATAACTGTCAGCAATGGGACCTGCTCCAGCTGTGGACACCATCACTCCAGGAACACCTTGCAGCTGGCAACCACATGCCACACTCCCGCTGAGATGAGGTGGGGAGGGACAATGAGACCCCTGCCCTGGACTGGTGTCAGCACTTCCCTGAAGTTCAAGTGCATCCAACAATGAACTCATCTTGCTCGGGCCCAGGAAGAGCCCAGCCCTTGGCTGAAACCCCAGGTGATCCATGGCGCCCAGCAGCTCAGCGTCTGCTCTCTTGTTTCCATCCACCCAAGGCCTTCTTCTGAGCAATCTTCCTCCCCTTGGAATGACCTCAGAGTGCCCCCTGCCTTGGCTGGCAAGTTTAGGCTGAGAAACACCACAGGAGGCAGAAACAAGCAGCTCACACAAGGCTCTGACCAAGAAGAGGCCGTGCTTATGCCTCACCACAGTGAGTCCACAAGCACCGCTCTAGGGCAGGTGAGGACGGCCTGTCCCCAAAATGCATGAGATCCAAAGATATGCCTGTTATTATTATTTTGCTGTTTATCCATCAAAAGATACCTGTTTCATAGAAGCTATTTTATTCTTTTCCTCCTGTTTTTCTCCAGGAGAGGTGGGGGCTGTTTGAATGGACCAGCATGACCAGCAGAGACCCACCCTGACCAAGGCCAAGTCCCAGAGCTGCAGGTCTTCCAGCAGCATCCGCATTACCTCCCCAAACATCCCCCAGTGGACACCCAACTCTCCAGACCCCTGCTACCCCCAAGGAAGAGGTCCTGGCATCCCACACTGACTCCCACGGGCTGCCTAGGGCTGGATGCCATCAAGCAGAACCAACTGCAAAAAGAATGAAGGGGCCACTGGGAGTCCTGGCCATTCCCTCTGCAAGTGAGGGGCAGAGACTGGCAAAGAACTGAGGATGTGGCGATTAAACACAAGAGGAAATCTGAGACCTGCCTGGGCCTTGCAAATGAAATGAAAGATTTAAACAGGCATCCAAATAACACCACTAGCATCTGGAAAACAGATCCTTGAAGACACTTCAAAGTCTCCAAGCCCAGGGCTCGCCCCTCCTCTACAAGCCCACCCCTTTGGTGACAACCATACTTGCCAGTGAGTGCCAGTCCCCTAAGGCTTAGCCAAGACCCCAGGCCCTGTTGGCCTCTAGAGGGAACACGCTTGCAGACTTTTGAATTAGCCCCTCCCACGTCTAGCTGCCCAAAGATCGCCACTCTGGGGCCCAGTCTCTGCACAGCCTGGCTCCTTACTTTGACGAACTCCTTGAAGTCTGGGGCCTCGTCTGTCTTCTGCTGGATCAGGGCAGCCCCGTTGAGCTGGCGGCTGCAGAAGCGGATGTAGGGTTGCATGTGCGGCAGCTGGGCGCTCAAGATGTCACCAATCATCTTCACGGGCATCTTCTCCCCGGACATCTTCTTACGGACTCTCAACGCTCTGCACGGAAACACAGGAGGTGAGCCCCCCGCCTTCACACTGTCTGACAGCACCACGGCACACTTCTAGGTTGCACAGAAACAGAATGTGTATGAGGGGCACAGACTCAAGGGCCACTAAAGGATCTATTTGGGAGACAAGGAATGGAGAAAGAAATGAGTCTAGGGCTACAGAGAGGTGGCACCAGGGCACTTCTCTTTGGCAGAGTGGCTGTTTGTTACAATTTGTTTTTCTTGTGCAGAAATACGGAGATTTTTCTTGAACAACTCAAACGGGTCCCCTGTGTTGATGCCTCACTACACCGATTATCGGTGGTGAAAGCCCCAGGCTGATGTGGCCTGAGCACCGATCCTATTTCCAGGAGACACTTCTGCCCAAGGGAAGCTGCTATTGCCAGAGGATGGGGGAGGTTGATTTTTGGACTAAAAAGAACATAATTAAGATGGCAAAAGAACTGCCTTGGCAAAATAACCCCATGAGATTCAGCAAAAGCCAGGCATAAATGACTGTTTGAACTATCCCTGCGATTTGCTGCTTCATTGCTAGAGCTAAGTTAACTAAATTAAGAGGAGTTCAGAAAAGAGGTCTATTGCTATGATAATGGGCCAGTGAACCCAAAACATGTATCTCCTGGAATCCAGGAGAGGTGTTGATGGGACTGGGCAGTGTTTGTTCCGGGGTCTGCCTGCAGTGTGAGTGCTCAGAGCTATGGTAACTAGGACAGTGCTTCCGTTCTCCCAGCTTCAACATGTGAACCCTTAACAGCAGCATCTGGAAGAAGGGCATGGCACTGAGCTTATACACGGTAAGGACAGCAATGTACTACAGGCAGGACCACAACCTGAAGCCATGGGTGTGTTCAGCTATCCTAGTGAGTGATCATGGGTGGATGGATGGGTAGACGGAACAAAATGGTATAACCTAAGACTTTAACACAAGGCTGGGAGGATGTCCCTACTGAATGCCTTTGGCTGCTTTCATGGTCATGTTGGAGAAGCCTTTGAGGTATGGGGTGGGCTACTGAATTCCAAGGAAGCTCTGCAATATTTATATTAGGCTTTAAAAACTTCAGCTCACTTTCTTTTCTTTCTCCCACATTTTCAGCTAAAATAAAATCCCTTGGACCCAGCAAGCCAAGGAGACAAACTTAGGGACCATAAATGATGTGGTGTGAGCAGTCAGCGATTCCACCTGAAGTGGATGCCCTCAGGGGGAGATCAGCACTGGCTGCCTGGGGTGTGGGGAGCAGTGGCAGCTTGGTGTCCTCAGGATGGCCCAAAGGCCACTGTCCCATTGAGAGGTTGGTGTGAAATACCGCAACGTGCAGAAATGTGCTCAAGGGTGATGTCACCAATAATTTGGGGGAATGAGAGCCCTGAATAGCCATGTTACAAACTTGCCAGGAATGTAAACAGGAAGAAATTCCATCATTCCATCATTTTCCTATGAGGAGTAGTTTTTTTTAACAAGAGAATAAAAAGTACTTTCACCCTTTTCTTCTCCTGTTTTGTTTGAGACAGCGTCTCACTCTGTAGCCCAGGCTGGAGTGCAGTGGTACAATCCCAGCTCACTGCAACCTCCGCCTCAGCCTCCTGAGTGGCTGGGACTACAGGCACCCGCCACCACACCCGGCTAATTTTTATATTTTTAGTAGAGACGGGGTTTCGCCATGTTGGCCAGGCTGGTCTCGAACTCCTGACCTCAAACAATCTGCCCACCTTGGCCTCCCAAAGTGCTGGGATTATAGGCATGAGCCACTGTGCCCAGCCCCTGGCCTATGTTTTCTTAAAGGATGAAGGAGACAAGAAAAAAAGAAAAAGAAGAAAGATCATCTGCAGACAGTGATTGTCTTGAGGACTTAGTTCCTGGGTTCTGCAGACCCACACTTGTAGACTGGAGTTACCCAACCAGCAGACAGCCCTAAAATTAGGCCTGATTTACTATGGACTAGGCACCTATTAGATTCAGTCTTGGGTCTTCATCCAGGATGGTCTACTGTATAGGCAAAGACTTATGAGGACTGCAGGGTGTTACCAGGCCCAGGGATCACGTGACTCAGCTGCTGCAGCCACAGCCCTGAGAGGGGCCACTGGCGCTGCTTGTGGTGAGCTGATTGGCAGTCTCCTAGAAAGGTTTACAGATGAGAGGGCTTGAACTACAAAAGGCAGTTGACTGGCTAACGAACGATTCAAAGAGCGCTCAATGTTTGCTGAACACAAGTGTCCCTAACCCTCTGAAGTCTGCAGCCCAAGTGGACAGTCATGAAGTTAGCATTTATTAATGCTTCCTATGTGTCAAACACAGTTTTACATATATTATTATCCCCATTTCCTATTGGGGAAACTGAGGCACACAGAAATTGAGTGACTTGACTAAAGTCACAGAGCTAATAGGTGACAGAGGTAACCCTGGAACCCAGGTCTGACTCCGGAGCCCATGGTTGGAACCACAGCCTCAGAGGCCCTGACCCACCTCCTGCCACGACCGCCTCCAAGCTGCTCTGGGCACCTGCTCATCTTCCCAGATGCGGCTGCCCTGCTCCCGCCATCTCGCCCTCAGGCCTTTCCCTGCTGGTCCCAGCCTCGGCCTCTGTACTTTTCACCCTGCTGGACTTCCCACCATCCGCTCCATGCCCTCTCTCCTTCCCTCTTCTCCTTCTCCCAGCCCCACATCCTTTTCTTCTTTCTCACCATCTGTCTTTACCCCAAACTGATTTTTATTTTCTATTTTTCCTCCATTTTCTGCTTAAACAAGATAAAATGGAATCCATTCTTCTTAAGTTAAAAGGAAGATGAGTCAAATATTTAAGAAAAACACTTTTTTGAGACTAGTTTTTTTTTTTTCTCTTTTCTTTTCTTTTTTCTTCTTCCATCAAGGGGACAGGAAAGGCTCTTGATAAAAACCAGTTCCCCAAACCTGGGCTGGTCACCCCACCTCACTTCTGCTTCCCTTCTGCTATCATTTCTTTTTGTGTGTGCGTGTGTGACACAGTCTCACTCTGTTGCCCAGGCTGGAGTGCAGTGGCGCAATCTTGGTTTACTGCAACCTCTGCTCCCTCCCCAGGTTCGAGCAATTCTCCTGCCTCAGATTTCTGAGTAGTTTGTGTTATAGGCATGTGCCACCACGCCCAGCTTTTTTTTTTTTTTTTTTTAAGTAGAGATGAGGTTTCGCCATGTTGGCCAGGCTGGTCTCGAACTCCTGACCTCCAGTGATCTGCCTGCCTCAGCCTCCCAAAGTGTGGGATTACAGACAGGCATTAGCCACCATGCCCGGCCCTTCTGCTATCATTTCTGACAGCTGTCCTGAGGGCCCTGCTCCAGACTCTGGATATAAAAAGGTTCTAGACCTGTGTATCCTACCTTGTCTATGAAAGGCACATGTCTGAGGTCTCAGCTTCCTTGCGAGAGCGCCAGCCTTTCGCTGTAACCCTCAGTGAAGCATCACTAGTAGCAAGTCCATGTGTCCCAGTTAGCCCTTTTTATTTTCACATTATTTATTTATTGTTGACTCGTTTGACAACTGCCATGCCCCCTGCCCCACCCCAAATACAAGGCGTGTAGGATCAGGAGTAGCAGATATATGGCTGCTCACTGGTCGCAGTCCAGGGATTGCTGCCTTAACTTCTCCTTATCCTCAAATGCCTCCCTCTCTCGGCTGCCAGGAGCCTCGATCTCCCCTCATCACAGTTATTCCTCGGCATGAAGACATTATGTCTGTGCAGCCACGCAAATACAGCACAAAGTTCATTGTCCAGTTTATGATGTGGATGTTCACTCTACAATTCTTTCAAATTTTCTGTATGTTTGAGATTGTTTCTAGTAAAATGTAGAAAAGAAGAAAAAGAAATCAGGTCCCCAGAAAGCTCCAGTTAAACGCAAGATTTTATCTGGAGGATGAAGACATGAGCCAGTTAGTCTAAACTAGCTAATCCAGGAATCAGAGGAACGGGGATAGAGAACCTTGGGGTGGAGGGGAGCCGGCAGCCCCGTACACATCAGCGCCCCGATCGACGGCGTGCCCCTGGGACACCCGATCCCTTGCTCTCAGAATGACCCTGCGTGGTAGGCAGGACAAGCACCATGACTGCCATCTTAATGCCCAAAACAAGTTATGAGGGGCTGGAGCCCAGACAAAAACTTGGGATGTCTGACTTCTGGGTCCAAGTTTTTTTCCACGGGGGCAGGACTGGGCAGAGTCTCTATTCTGGGACCTAGGCATCATCCACAGAGCAGCCACCCTGCTGTGTGACTTTAGGGAAGTCACTCAGCCTCTCTGAGCTTCGCTGCTTCAGCTGTAACAGGGCTGTCAGTTCCCACCTCCATCGCTGTGGAGCAAGTCAGAGCCGACAGGAGGAAGAAGCACGCAGGCCTGGACCCCGCACGGCTCAAGAAAGAGGCTGCTTCTTCCCAGACAGGACTTAAAAGACAACAGAGAGGTATTGGGAACTGAGGCCAACACCAGTTTCCCTCAGGCCAACCCTGAAGCGTGGGAAGCCCTCTCTAAGGGCTGCTTGGGAACCTCAGACGCCTCTCCCGCCTCCCCCAGCCCCTACTGATAGCTGCCCAAGGAAAAAGGTTTTAACTTACAGGTATATTTTCTTTTCTTTTTTTCTTTTTATGAGACAGGGTTTCACCCCGTGGCCCAGGCTGGAGTGCAGTGGTGCGATCTTGGATCACTGCAACCTCCGCCTCCCGGGTTCAAGTGATTCTTCTGCCTCAGCCTCCCTAGTAGCTGGGATTACAGGCGCCCGCAACCACACCCAGCTAATTTTTGTATTTTTAGTACAGATGGGGTTGCACCATGTTGCCAATGCTGGTCTCAAACTCCTGACTTCAAGTGATCCACCCATCTCGGCCTCCCTGGGATTACAGGTGTGAGCCACCGTGCCCAGCTATCATCTATGTAAATGAGAATACTGAGGCCCAGGGACCAAAGTGGCCTGCCGGACGACACACAGCCAGAGGCAATAGCGGATGTGAGCCCAGGGGTCTGACGCCAGACCTAAGTTCGAAACTGACACCAGACCGAAGTTTGAAAGGTTTCCACAGCATCGGCGTGGGGGCCAGTGAAGTCCAGACCTTCTCTACAAGCCTGCCTGATGTCACCTTGGATTATTCGTCTTCTACAGCACCAACCAGCAGACATTATATATGTTTCTTTGTGTCCACCTCTCCACACCTCCTCTCCATCCTTTCATCCACTCCCAAACACACGCTCAGGAAAGCGGGGACCTGAAATTACTTTATAAGAACAATGCAGAGACCACGTTTAGGAAACGGTGGCTTCTTAAGGACACAGATGAAGATCAGGAATGGACGCAAGGTTCTGGGAGCCTACCCTCGATCCTCGGGCCCAGGAAGTGGGTGGCCCTTCCTCCCAGCAGGGAGTATCACGCGTCCTGGAGGCTGTGACTTACTCTCTGTTCTAGCAAGTGATGTTACAGTGAGAGCGTGGTGGATACAGATTTTGGGTTTTGACTTTTTTTCCCTAAGAATTGGAAGAGACGTTTGTGATGATCGAATCCAACCCCTTCATTTTACAGATGGGGAAACTAAGGCTCAAAAAGGAAAGGCAGTGAGTAAGTCAGAATCTAAACCCAGGTCTCTTGACTCCTGGCCCTGGAGCTGCCTCTGTAAACTAAAGTTGGAAGAAAATACAAGCAGCCTTGGGCCAGCTTCCCGGAGTGATCCTGAGGAACTGCTGGCGTCAGGCAGTGAACAGTTCCACACTTTTCCATCTGCAGGGCCAAGAATGCCTCAAAAGACCAATAATCCCCCATGGGATCCCGCGTCTGAGGGAAAGCGTGGAGCGGGCAGCCCCCCGCCCCAGGATGGAGCCAGCGCCATCAGGAGCCAGCCTCGTCCTAGCCCTGGAAATTCACCACCGCAGTCATTCACCCAACAGCAGGCTCTGGGGTGCCCAGGCGACCTACTCTCGCAATGAGAGATTCGGAGTGCGTTTCCAGAAAGCATGAAGGCACAAAAGGGTGATGGTGCTTGTGAGTGGCAATGAGCAAAAAAAAAAAAAAAGCCAGAAAGAAACACAGGGCAGCATGCAGGAAGGACACACAGACCCACAGAGGTGCTAGTGCGTGAGAGCCGAGGAGGCGAAGCCAGGCTGGGGATTAGAGGAGAGGCTTACTTCAGTAGTTTGATATTACACATAATCAGCTCCTTCCAGTTCACAAAAATCATAGCAACCTCTTTCTCTGTCAGCAGCTCAGACTCCATCAGGGGTTTTTGAAAGATCTACAGATGCAGAAAACGAAGCAGTTCAGAAAGCAGTTAGCTTAAAACTCACACACGCACACACCGATCCGCTGAGAGCAGGGAGAGGGCTCAGGTGTCTGTGCCTTGGCTGAGAGGCCCAGAGGTGAACGCCCGCTTTCCTGCAGTTTCTGAAGCAGAGAGCCCCTCCTCTGCCCTGGAGGCTGGAGGGGGGCCCCAGCAGGGCCTGCACTGTTTTACAGGGGAAGGAGGCCAGCTCAAATCTCCAGGAGACAGGTCTTAACTCCACCAGACAAGCAGGGAGGCCGGTACCAAGTCATGCACTCAGGCTAGGCAGTCTCACCTGCCCACTGGGAGGGGGTGGGCCGGTGTGAAAAGCAGGGCTTAAAGATGCCAGTGGTTATGGGCAGTCCCTTCATCTGCACAGGTAAGCCGAGGGCATTCTGAGAGGAGCAGCCCAGGCGGCAGGTCCTCTAATAAGCCAGTGGCCACCTCGGTGACTGACTCCATTGCTGCGTCCTCAGCCTCCTGGGCTGACCCTGGACAGACCCAGTACTTGCAGGCCCACTACAAGGGGTGGGTGCCGCCCTTCTCTTGGGCTCTGGAAAATAAGTGAGCCCCCTCCACGCTCTGTGTGGTTGGGCAACTCGTAGTAAATCACAGATCTCAGTGGAACCCCGTGTGGTAGAGCCCCCGCCTGCAAGGAGGTCATTTTCTCCCACGGGAGGCAGGAGGCACTTCGGAAGGCTCTTTAGGGAGGGGGACAGCCCATCTTCGACATAAACTCGGCTGGGCTGCGGCTGCTCCCTGGGAGCCCTATTCCACAGGAGTCCTTAAGCCGGCGTTGAACCTGGCATGTGCCAGGGCAGCCACATACGGTGGTGCGTTTTGCAGAGTGCACAAAGGAGCCGTATCTAACGGGTGACACTTGCACCCTGGACATCCTGAACTGTATATTTAATAACAGTCAAACACCTTGAGAAAAGGGTACCTTTTTGAATTTGCATCAATGCTTCCTAAGTGTTAACGGTGGTCCTGCGGCCAGCAACTCACCCTGTACTCCACCAACAGCGGCCGGCCCTGCTGTGTCTTTCCTGGATGTGAAGACTATCAGACAAGATGGTTTCACACCCATTTGGTGTGGTGGTGGTGGTGGTTTCCAGACTATCACAGCACTTTCCAAACTGCAGGTCCATCTCTGCAAATCCCTGTCTCCTAACATGGCACCTTCCCATGGATGTGGGGAAAAAGGCCTGCTGAGCAGCAGGAGCGCCTGGCTCTGCGTCTCCCCATGGTTCCGGCTGGGGTGGCCAGGGTCCTTCTGGGAGGACTGACAAGATGAGGAGGCATCACCTCAGGTCAGGGGGTTTTGTAGGGGCCTGGGAGGAATTCTCAGTGACAGGTTTGTCTCGGGGTAATATGTGGCAGGAATGACTTGAGATAGCAGCTAGATGGCCCCCATTTCCAGATGCAACACTGCAGGCCAGGAGGGCAGCGTGGCTGGCTCCATGGCATCCCCTGGTTGGTGGCTAAGCTGCAGCCACTCTGAGTAAAGCGCGGACTCCAGCTCTCAGTCCACATGACTTCATCCATCAACTGCTCAGGGACTCACTAGACCTTGGCTAAGTGATCTCTGTCCCTGTATGGGCATGACTCAATGTTGGCCATAGATAAGCAACAAACTGTCTCTATGGTCAGAATCTCCTATAGCATTTGCCGTCCGGATGCTCCCCAAACATCAGAAAGTGTCTTGAGCTCAGAACAGGATGCAGACCTCCTTGGCAGAACCCTCCCCACTCCCTCCCTCCTCTCTCCTTGCCGCACCCCCTGCCCCACCAGCTCCCTTACCTCTGTGACCAGCTGCAGGTCGTTCACGTAGTTCTCCTCTGTGACAATGAGCTCGTGGATGTATCCTTGTCGCTTTCTTTCAGTTGGGGTCAACATATCCAAGAGATGTAAGTCTGAACACCCTGGAAAACACAACCATTTGGGAGAATTTAGCACAGTCTCGGGAAGCCCACACTTCACACGGAAGATCCTTGTGGCTGCTGGGCCCCGAGGCCCCGCTCCAGTCCAGCAGGGTCGTGGGCTGAAGTGTGTCCTCCCCAGTAATATGTGGAAGCCCTACTCCCGATACCTGTGATTGTTACCTTATTTGGAAATAGTCTTTTCATATATAATCAAATGAAGACAAAGTCATACTCAGGGTGGGGCCCTGACCCTATAAGATCAGCATCCTTATGAGAAGAAGACACAGAGACAGACAGGCAGAACCTGGAGTGATGTGTCTCCAAACCAAGACACACCCCGAGCCTTCAGAGTGAGGCTGGCACCTGCCAACACCTTCATTTGAGACTTCTGGCCTCCAGGAATGTGTGGCAATACCTGTTGTTTTAAGTCCCTCCGTTTGTGGTGGTTTGTTAGGGCACCCTAGAAACTGACACGGGCGGCACACTCCTGCTTCATCAGAAACACGAAAATAATGTGAAAACAAAACACTCAGTGACGACTGGCCAAAACTCCTGAGGGCTCACGCCATGTCAGGCGGTGAACTGCATTTAATGCTCAAGTATTATACTAGAATTATCCCCATTTTACAGACGAGGACACTGAGGTTTACACAGGTTGACCGGCCCCAGGTCTCTCAGCTGGGAAGTGGTGAAGGCAAGAGCCGAACCCTGAGACTTGGGCTGCAGGGGCCGTGCTCTGTCCCCGAGCTCCAGGAGGCCACGGGTTATCTCTGTCGAGGTTGGTTTGTGGAGGGTGAGGTGGCTGTGCTGAGGCTCTGATGGTTCTGGGGACCAGGCGGATGCAGGGTGCCTCCCGACAGCACGGGGCACACTCTTCTGGACACGGCTGCTGCCTCGCCCCTGGGGCGAGCTTGCCACAGACAGGGTAGTCCCTCCCACTGCAGAGAGCCTGGCACGAGACCACCACGGAGGCCAGGGCTGCCCAAGGGCGAAGGGCTACTCCGCTGCCCTGAGACGGTGCCCGCACTGGAAGTGCGGCTAACTCATGACTCTGCTCACTTAGCTCGTTATCTGGGCTTTTGTTTGAATGTTTGAGCCTCCTGCCCCAGACACACTGAATGAGCAGGAGGGAGGCTTGGTTCTTGGGGGCATCCCATGTGCAGGCCTGGACCCACCTCTCCTTTTTGTCAGAGGTTCTTTATTTAATCACAGAAGCCAGACTTGGAAGACAGACCCAGAGGTGTCCCGAATGCAGGTGGGAGGGTCCGGGCTGAATCCCCTTTACTGGTTCTTCCCATCCTCTCTGTTCCCCTCAAGGGGGCGCAATGGAGCACAGTGCAAAAACCCCTGCTGGGGACCAGTGGCTGTCAAAGCGTGGTCCCCAGGCTGGCAGCATCAGCGTCACCCAGGCGCTCGCTAGAGATGCCCCTGCTGAAGTGACTCTGGAGTTGGGGGCTGGGCATCTGTGATGTAACAAGCTCTCCGGAGAATTTTGTTTTAGGCGCACTGATGTTCGAGAAGCCTGCTCTGGACTAGCAGGGGTTCCTTGAGTTTCCATCTTCCCTCGAGGGAGTTATCTGAGGTCATGACTAATCTAGCCTATATGCTGAAAGCTTCTGCAAATCGTATGATCCCTCTGGGGCAAATGATACCAGAGATTTCTTGGCAATTGCTTTGCTGCTGTAGAGGTTAACTCTCGGGTTGTGGTGCTTCCAGCCCTTGGTTTTGTCCCTTCTCTTGGCCAATTGTTCTTTCTGGATGCCGTAGCTTCTCTTGCTGGGACAGGAACATCCCAGGACCAGCAGGAGGATGCTGGGAAAGCGGCAGGAATGAGCCATCCCTACATCAACACCCTGACCTCACTCGGAGTCCCCTGCCCCGAGGTCAAGCAGAATTCCGCAGGACTGCGAGGTGAGCTCGCACCTTTGCACAGGTCTGCAGGTGCGTCTGAACTTGGGCCGTCTGCTCAGCCACAGGTTTGGCCCAACAGTTCTTCCTGCCTCAGGGCGTAGACTGTCTTTTATTAAAACAGCTGCGCCAACAATGCAGTCTCAGGAAGGAGGCAGGCCACGGGGCTCCCTGATTCCGTTCAGCCGAGCTGCTGTGTGAGCTCAGGTTTGCAGGAAGCTAAGTGATGTCTCCGAGTTCTTTGACTTTTACTGGGAAGGTCACCCAAGAGACACTCGAGTCTGGGGGAAATATATCTTGTTCCTACCCTTTTTCCCCCCACTCTCCCGTAAGGGAGTGAAAGGGCCCAGGCCTCAGGTCATTTCTTGTTAAAGGGCTGAATGCAGCCCCTGCGTTAGGCACCCGATGTCCTCTCACGGAAGCAGAGTCCCTGGTGCGTTCAGGACGTTCCCTTCTGCAGGGAGATTAGAATATTGGCGCAGAGTGGTAGCTCTAAAAGTCACCGCACACACACGGTGCAGTGACGTTTGCAGCCACAGAAACATCAGGCCAGTGGTGGCCGCTGGCTGGGCCAGTTTTCTGAATGTCCCTTTGAGGATGTCCCACCGTTGCCTTGGAGAATCTGAGGGATGTTATGGTTTCTTGCTGCAGCGAATACATTTAGGGCACACTTTTATCGGGTTCACAGGCCCTTTTGAAGACTGTTCATAGATCTTATTCATTCACTGGGCAACTATTTACTGATGTCCTACTATGAGGCTGCGACTAACCACTCTGGGTGCTGGGGATCCAGGACGGAAGAGGAGAGGCTCCTGCCCTCCAGGGTATAGCTAAGAACCTGGGGGTCTGGTGGTCCTCAACAGGGGGTGGTACTGCCCCGCCCTCTGCTGAAGGTGGTACTGCTCCCCACCATGCTGAGGTCAGTACTGTCCCCACTCCCCAAAGGCTGAGGTTGCACTGCACCCCACTCCAGCGCCAGGGCTGAGAGTGTGCTCTTGGTTGTCACGGTGGAATCTGCCAGGCTGGCCAGGGCTGCTAAATGACGCACACCACACAGGACACAGAACTGCCCACCCCAAATGCCAGTCGAGGAGCACCCTGTGGAGAAACACTGGCGTAACTTGAAACTGACAACCTGACCAGAGTTCCAGTCTGCAGCACGGAGGTGCGAGGGGCCAGCAGACACGCATAGAACGACGTGGAATTGGAAAGAAGGACCTTTGAGGAAAAGTCCTGACTTGCTTTGGATTTCAGAAGTTCTTCTGAGTCTTCAAGTTTTACACGGCGCAGGTTGCGAAGAAGCTCAGAGCCAGAGCAACAGCCGAAGGCTCAGGGTAAATTCGGGCCATTTGTCCAAGAATACTAGGAGCCTGGGGCCAGTTGGGGACAAGGTGGAGGGCTGCTGCGTGGCCTCCTGCTCCAGGTAGCGTTGGCCTGTGGTCCAAACACTTTGCAAGGCCCAAGTCAGAGTTGATGGAGCTTGGAGGTCAGGGGAGGCTCAGGGCAAGTCTGGGCTGCTTGCCCCCACCAAATTCCACCTCTCGCAGGTCCACCTACCACCCTGCCTGGAGACAGGGGGATGGTCCTGATGGCCTCTGCAGAACACAATGAAAAGCAAAGGTTTTGTGGGGAGAGTCTTCATTATGTGCCAACGATGTTGGCTTGGAATTGTCTTTTTACCCATCGGATTGACCCACGGGAGGCTGTTTCAAAACCTGCTGGTGAATGCCAGACCAAGAGAACCATTAAAGATTTGAAATAGGCACTTTGAACTCAAAAATATCCTTCCTTTGAAAATTTCATATTTAGAAAAACAAACGAGTTTAAAAACTCCATTATTCAAAGTAGGGTAAATGGAAAAGACATTTCAAATAAAAGCGTTTTCTTTAGGGGTGGAGGGATGTGGCCCTTCCCTCCTTTGGGTCCTAGGATAAACATGGTTTCTCGCCCCCTTTCCCAGGGAAAAATGAGAGGAGAAAATACATCAAATGGTTTTCCATGAACATCTTGGTGTGACGGAGGGATTCTCAAAACTAACTGAAGTCCACACGCAGCTGAAATAATATTGCAAATGACTCCAGGCGGTTACAAATGATCCCCCATTACAGCCCACATAAAATTCCTAATCTATGTGCCGTCCCTTAGAATGTTGTCTAGTTAGACACATTTACGAAATGGAGAGAGACGTGATGGCCTTCTGGAAGGATTTTTTGAGTCTAGGCCCTGGAGGAAATCATGGAAAAAAACCTTACCAGTAAAAGGTCATCTTGCTTCCCTCAACTGATATTCGTATGAACAGCATCATTTCAAGAACTTGTTTTATTATAAAAGTAATACACAAACACACGCTGATTATTAAAATTTCAAGGGCTACAGAGCATTCAGGGTAAAAAGTGCACCTCACCCATCTCCACACCTCCAATTATTCTACCTTTCCCAACGAGAAGCAGAATTTTGAAAATGAAGCCAGCCCCCGCAGCCAGTTGCCCATTGAGCAAAGCAAATAAACAGACCTTGTTCCTGTATGAAAGGGGCCAAAATATACAATAAGCTGGTCCATAAATATTTATTAAGTTCCTCTGAAGTCCAAGAGATGCAGAAATAAGCAAGATACTGTCCTTGTCCTCAGGCAAACTCACGGTCTTGGGAGAGACACAACAAGAACATTAAATTTAAAATATTAATAGCAAGCAGCTGGGCTTGGTGGCTTATGCCTGTAATCCCAGTACTTTGGAAGGCAGAGGCGGGTGGATTGCTTGAGCCCAGGAGTTCATGACCAGCCTGGGCAACATAGTGAGACCCTCATATCTACAAAAAATTTAAAAATTAGCCATGCATGTTCTTAATCCAGTCTATCATTGATGGACATTTGGGTTGGTTCCAAGTCTTTGCTATTGTGAATAGTGCTGCAATAAACATGTGGCACATATACACCATGGAATACTATGCAGCCATAAAAAAGGATGAGTTCATGTCCTCTGTAGGGACATGGATGAAGCTGGAAACCATCATTCTGAGCAAACTATCGCAAGGACAGAAAACCAAACACCGCATGTTCTCACTCATAGGTGGGATTTGAACAATGAGATCACTTGGACACAGGGTGGGGAACATCACACACCGAGGCCTGTTGTGGGGTGGGGGGTGTCTGGAGGGATAGCATTAGGAGATATACCTAATGTAAATGACGAGTTAATGCATGCAGCAAACCAACATGGCACATGTATACATATGTAAAAAACCTGCACGTTGCACACATGTACCCTAGAACTTAAAGTATAATAATAATTTAAAAAAAAAATTAGCCATGCATAGTGATACATGCCTGTAGTCCCAGATACATGGGAGGCTGAGGCAGGAGGATTACCTGAGCCCAGGAGATGGAGACTGCAGTGAGATATGATCACGCCACTGCACGCCAGCCTGGGCAACAGAGCAAGCACCTGTCTCAAAAGAAAAAGAAAAAAAGAAAAAAGAAAAAAGAAAAGAAACAAGAAAAAAAAAAAGAAATTAAAATAGCAAGCATTAAAAGAAGAGCCCAGGCTGGGTGCTGTGGCTCATGCCTGTAATCCCAGCACTTTGGGAGGCCGAGGCAGGTGGATCACATGAGTTCAGGTGTTCAAGACCAGCCTGGCCAACATGGTGAGACTTCGTCTCTACTAAAAATACAAAAAGTAGCTGGGCATAGTGGCAGGCACCTGTAATCCCAGCTACTTGGGAGGCTGAGGCAGGAGAATCGCTTGAATCCAGGAGGCAGAGGTTGCAGTGAGCTGAGATTGCACCACTGCACTCCAGCCTGGGTGACAGAGCAAGATTCCATCTGAAAAAAAAAAAAAAAAAAAAAAAAAAGCCCGTGTGCTGTGCTGATGGTGGAGACAGTAGGACCTCAGAAAGGAGCAACTCCTTGTGCTGAGGGGAGGCTTCCTCGAGGGCCCTCCTGAGGCTGGGTCTCCATATGGCTGGGGAGGTCAAGACCATGTACTGGGGGGTATGGCACCAGCAGGAGCAAGCCTTCACCCAGGTCAACACGGAGACACTGCAAGAGGTAAGGTGGAAAGGGGGGAAGGGCCAGATGACAGGGTGATGGGGATTGTGATGCCAGAACAAGAGTTCGGAAACAACATGTGGAAAGATCTGGAGAGACAGCAATAAGCAAGCCCGGGCGATGGCTGTCATCTTTAAGGGAAAGGATCCACCAACGTCTCTGGGGACGTTCAGCCCAAATCCTCCAGCTAAATGGCCCTGGATCAGCAGGATCTATGCTACTTGGGCTCCTGGAGGTCCTGTCTATACTGCAGGCTTCTCCCCATGGCACGAGTCTCTCCTGCCAGGTGAGCCCATGCACCCCAGGGCTGCACTGGCTTCTCCCGGGCAAATTAATCTAACTGCACTCCCTTCAACACCCTGGGCCTCTCCTGGCAGGTGTGGGGTGGCCTGTCGTGTAGGAAAAGCAGATGAAACCACGTGGATGTGACGTGAAGAAAGTTCTCTGGCCAAACACTATGTCCATTTACCCTGCAGCTGATGTCTGAAATCCCAGTGTTCTCCAAGCTGTGAAGTCGTGTCCTGCTGGGCAGCAGCATCCGCGCTGGGCCCTGGGGTTCGGTGAGAAGGATGCAGGCCGGGTCCTTGTCCTCTGGGAGCCTGCTGGTTGCTAGACCTGGGCGTCCTGGGCCAACTCGGATCCTTGCTGAGTTGCAGGCACTTCGCACAGGGTATCACGCCAAGTGGTTATCAGTCCTTGAGACCTCGGAGTTGCAAATCCTCAAGATGTGATTTTTATGGGGGTCTGGAGAAGCCGATGGGCACAGAGGTGAGGGGGAAGGAAGGCCGCCGATGGCACCAGAGACCCTCGTGGGTCCAGCAGAGCTCAAGCATCCACCCCAGCCTGTCCTGGGGATCCCCCTTGCCCCATGTAGCTGGGTCCTCGGGAGGCTTCCACTCAGATGTAGCCCAGATGCTTAAAGTGCCAACGTAACTCCAAATAAGCTTTGTTTTCTCCAGAGGAGGGGAATCCAGTCCACAGGGGTTACCAGGCAGTTTAATGACTGCTGAGAAGTGGTGAAGATCAAATTCTTCTTAGGGATAAATCATCTCTTAATTTTCCATAAATATGCACATTTCAGAGAGTGAAAGGGCGTATCATTCATAGCTTTATAATGGGTGCTGGAATTCCTGGCACGGCTCTCCATCCTCCATGGTAGGCATGCTTCAGCTCATTCCAGGCCCCTTTCATGTCCCACCCCGGGTTTTCCTTCTTCCTGACTTCCTGCTCTCATTGTGTCCTCTCCTGTAGTATGAGTAGCTCCTGTTAATAAGTTTCTTTGGTACAAAGGCAGACTGGAGTGTTATAATGAAAGTACAAATGCATTTTGATTGGAATATGAAGGAGGAGGCTGTTGGCTTTTGTTTTATTTGTATTTTTAACTTTCGTGGGTACATTGTAGGTATATATATCTATGGGGCACATGAGCTATTTTGGTTCAGGAATGCAATGTGTAATAATCACATCGTAAGAATGGGGTATCCGTCCCCTCAAGCATTTATCCTCTGTGTTACAAACAATCCAATTACACTGTTTTAGTTATTTTTAAATGTACAATTAAATTACTATTGTAGTTCCTCTGTTGTGCTATCAAATATTAGGTCTTTTTTTTTTTTCTTTTTTTGAGACACAGTCTTGCTCTGTTGCCCAGGCTAGAGTGCAGTGGTGCAATCTTGGCTCACTGCAGCTTCCACCTCCCAGGATCAAGCAATTCTCATGTCTCAGTCACCCGAGTAGCTGGGATTACAGGCATGTGCCACCATGCCCAGCTAATACTTGTATTTGTAGTAGAGATGGGGTTTCACCATATTGGCCAGGCTGGTCTCGAACTCCTGGCCTCAAGTGATCCATCTGCCTTGGCCTCCCAAAGTGTTGGGATTACAGGCATGAGCCACCGGGCCCGGCCAAATACTAGGATTTTTTTTGTTTTTGTCTTTTAGACAAGTTTTGCTCTGTTGCCCAGGCTGGAGTGCAGTGGTGCAATCTCAGCTCACTGCAACCTCCACCTCCTGAGTTCAAGTGATTCTCCTGCCTCAGCCTCCCGAGTAGCTGGGACCACAAGCACATGCCACCACGCCTGGCTAATTTTTGTATTTTTAGTAGAGACGGGGTTTCACCATGTTGGCTGGGCTGGTCTCAAACTCCTGACCTCAGGTGATCCGCCTGCCTTGGCCTCCCAAAGTGCTGGGATTACAGGTATGAGCCAACGCGCCCGGCCAAATACTACGTCTTATTCAAGGGGGCCTGTTGTTTTGATGAGCAGGATTTGAAAATATTTAGCAGGGGAGAAGGAATTTGAGTTGGACTTCAGCAGGCTAATATCGCTGTTGGGGGTGCTGCAGGCAGTGGTTAGGGATTCAAATGGAGGAAGAATGGGAGTAAACAGAAGTCGGAGTTGGGGGCGTGGAGCCTTGGCGGGCAGGGAAGCAAGCTCCGTGAGATGGCGAGTTCTGGGCGTTAACATGGAATGCCACTCGGAGCTCACAATGCCGGGTGCTGCACATGTGCGAACTCATGGAATCCTCACTAGGAATCCTATGTGGTAGCTATACTGTTGTTATTCCCCACTGAACAGACAAGGAAACTGAGGCACAGGGAGGGTAAGTCAGTTGATAAATGGCAGAGGGAGTCTGACCCTAGAGCTCAGGCTCTTCCCTGGAGACCTCTTCCTCCTCGCTGGTGCGCTGGTGCGTTAGTTTGCTCAGGCGGCCGTAACAAAGAACCACAGACCCAGCAGCTTAAACAACATGTATTTTTCTCATGGTTCTAAAGATACAAAGTCCAAGATCAAGGTGACAACAGGGCTGGTTCCTCCTGAGGCCTCTCTTTGGCAGGGTCTTTCCTCTGTGCATGCAAATCTCCAGCGTCTGTGTGTCCACATTTCCCCGTTATTAAGAGCACCCATCAGACCCTAACAGCCTCGTATTCACTTCATCACCTCTTCAAATAATCTATCTCCAAATGAAGTCATATTCTGATGTCCTGGGAGTTAGGGCTTCACCGTGTGAATCTGAGGGACACAGTTCAGCCCTAACAGGTGGGGAAGTCCAGTCGAGAATGCTCTGGCAGCAGAGCTGGGAAGGTCTTGGCTGGGTTGCAGGGGATCAGTGTGGCAGCTGTGTGTGGGTGGCATGGATGGGGTTGTGGCCCTGGAGTTTGGCCGCATACTGGGGTCACCCAAGGAGTTTTTAAAAATCCCAGTGCCCCTGCTGTACCCCAGACCAAGTAAACTGGACTGGCTGGAGTGCGGCCCAGGCATCTGCTATCTGTGAAGTTCCCATTGTGCAGCCGAGAGATCAGAGGAAAGATGGCCTGGAAACCAAGACACCTGGTGCGGAAAGGGAGTGGGATTTGGAACCCGATCTGTCCAGGCTCAGGGAGCATGAGAGCTGCCACAACTGCTGAGCTGAATCCGGCCCATGGCAGGCCACTCAAGCCATCGTCCAAGAGGCTCAATGGCTGTAATCACAGAACACCATCTCTCTGAGCCCAGAGACCATGCGACACTCTGCTCCTGGGGCCTTCTGAAGCTGCCCCTCAGGCCACGCTGCCACCACTGACCCCCAGGCCTGGGGCTATGGCTTCAAAGCCTACTCTCTCTGCTCAATGCCCTCATTTTATGAATGGAACAGCAGATCCCAGCGATGTATGGTGACCTTCCCTATCAGGAATAAAATCTATGCTGGTGATACGTCAGGAAATGGAATCATGAGGAAACCACCAGCTTTTCAAAGGGCAGGCCTGAGGGTGGTTCTTACGCTTTTCTCTCTCAGTAGATTCCTGCAAGGTCAGGCTAAGAGGATGTGCTTGTCCTTGGAGCCCAGGGCTGGTGGGGACTGGTGGGAGATGGCAGTGGACAGTCTAGGCCAAGGCAGTCAGGCCTTCTCTGAAAATGACCATTGGCTGACCGGTCCCTGGACAGCCCCAGCCCACGGGAAGTTCTAGAGGCCAGACCAGCTCTGAGCTGTCCAGAGGGGCAGATGGACTTCTCATCTCAATGGAACTTTCTTCAGAAGGGTCTAAGCACACATGGCCTGCTCCCTGGGGTCGGTCTCTCCTAACTTAGCAAACTGATCCCCTAGGAACTCAAGAGGCAACCTGAGCTGTGACATTTCCTGCTCATTCACGGCGGCTGCATAGATCCGCAGGGACCCCTGCTTTTGTGGGGCTTCCATTTTGGTGGGGGAGACAGAAAACCAAATACATACATAAATAGACAGTACTGAAGGTGGTTATAAGAACGATGAAGAACAATCCCTATGCTTCATAAGCTCACTTCCTGTTTTGAGGTCTTTTCATGAGAATTTATTCTTTAAATGATGGTGCCTCGTTTACCATTCCCTTTCCTCCTGGGGCGGGAAACTCAAGCACAGGTTTTGTGTTGGGTTCCAGGCTACACACAGCGGGGAGAATCAACACTGTGATGTGTTCTGCCCCTCACAGCCTAGCTGGGGACGAAGGACCAAGCCTGTGGAACAACAGGCAGGTAGAAGGGCAACCCAGGACTGTCTGCCACAGCACTTCCTGAGCAACTGGCAAGAGTGAGGTGCCAGGGGGATATGCACGTGTGGGAGGTAGGCCCTACCCTCTGGTTTATAATCAGTGGGGAGGCAGGGTGCCCTGCAATAAGACAACTATACAAGGCAAGGTACCATCGCTGTTCATAAGTGTTGTTACCATGGAGGTCTTAATGGGATGTAACAATCCACAAGATTTGGGCCCTGCCTCCATGAAGCTCACAGTCTAACAGGAGGTGAAAGTGTCTATGTATTTCTGTATCGGCCTTTCTATCTAGTCATCTTTCTGTGTGATAAGGAATTCAGGAAAGAGCTGAGTTGTTACAAGTTAATGGAGGAGGAGAGGTGGCCGCAAAATTAGGAGGGGTGAAGGCAGGTGGGCAGGAAAGGCAGGGGAGGTGGGGCAAAGGCATTTGCAGCTGGGGCGCACCAGTGGCTTAAATGAGACTCAAGAATCCTGCGGTGGTGGTGGAGGCTGACGTGATGGAGGGAAGGTTCTGGGTTGGGTGAGACTGCACAGAAGAGTGAGGCTAGATGATGAAGGAAGTCCCTGGACCCAAGCACCACCTCCCTATTGGACAGGTGGGAACCCAAGATCCCTGGGAGGTAGGCAAGGGGGGTTGAGTCATGCAGCCTCTAAAGCTGGGGGAGGCTCCTTGCCCACATTGCCTGCCTGCACCCCCATCACTTCCTGCTGACATGGGCCCAGGATGCCACAGTGGGCACCAGATGTGGGTTCTGACTCTCTGTGAGGAGGGACTCCCATGATGAAAGTGGATCTTTCCATAAAGTGGTTTGGGGATTTTTTCAACAGGGCCATTTGGAAATCCATGGGGGCAACAAAAGCCTGGACTTTCGTGACAGGTCATGACGGTGACTCAAAGGTGGCAGAAAAAAGAACACTGAGCGGGCTCCTGTAGAGCAGCTCCATAACCAGCCAGCCCAGTTTCCCCTCTGCAAGCACAGAAGAATGCAGGGGTGAGGGAAGGCTTCCTCCAGGAGGTGACAACTGAGCCGTGCTAAAATTCAGCACAAATAGGAATCAGTGAGAGGGAAGGCCAGAGGGCTGGAGAAGGGGGCAGATCAGGCAGGGCTTGCAGACCAAGTAGATTCGGGTCTTTTATCTCAGAGGACTGGGAATCCCCTGGATGATTTTAAGCATAAGAAGCGACGTTTTTAGAATAGCTCTCTGCCTGCAGCCTGGGGGAAGCCGGAAGGAGAGAGTGGGTGCGGAGAGACCAGGTCAAAGACTCAGCCATCCTTCTGCGAGGAGCAGGAGCAGCTCCTTCAGCCCTGGCCTTTGCACTTGCTGTCCCTTGGGCCGAGAAAGCTCCTCCCCCTTGATCTTTGGACATGCCTCCTTTGCAGCCAGGTCTCCATCCCCTCTTCAGAGGGCCTTCCCAGGCCATCCTCTTGGCTGGATCCCTGACCCCCCGTCACGCTCTATGCCACCTCATCCTTCACTAGCTGGAAACACCACTCATTTCTCTGCTGCTTGTCACCTGCTCGTGAAAGTTCTAGGCATCTCCTCTGCTTGTGTTCCACAGAGCACAGCCCTATGACCAGGAAGTTTCCATATACCTCGGCCACAACTCTCAATGGGCAGCGGGAGAGGTAAACAGGGTAGACCGGGCCCCTCCTGGGCTCACGGCCCACACAGCAGGAGGCAGGGAGAGGAGAAGACAGGATGCAGAATGGAAGGGGAGGCTGACAGGACTGGCAGATGTGCTTCTGTCCCTAGAGGATGGGATGGAGTGAGGCATCCCACTGGATATCAAGTCAGTGGAGGGCTGTTACTGAGGATTCAGTTGTGTGGGGCCTTGCCACGGGGCCTCAGGACTCCAAGGTAACGCTCCAGAGAGGAAAGAGGCATCCCTGGCCTGGTCCCCTCTGCTGGGGCAGACTACAGGCTTGCTCTGCTGGGGGCCTAACAAACAGAGCGGAACCGCAGGTCTGGATCTTGAGAGGCATCTTGGGGGTGCACGCAGTGGGCAGGGAGGGAATTAAGCGTGCCTGGGGCAGCAGCTCTGGAGACGGAGCTTTGGGGCAGCATCCCCCAGCAGCCCACGCCCTTTATCTAAGCTGGATGATTGCTTAAAAAATCCAGCAGCCGGCATCTCTAGGGGGGTGAACGTTCCATTCTTTGCTGGCAAGAGAACACAAGGCCACAGAATGCCGTGATGAGAAATAAAGGACCCAGTGACTCAACGCATTTGTGACAGGTTTATTGTGGAGCGCTGCATGGGCCTGCCAACACAGTCCAGACGTGACATTTAAAAGCCCTGCACATTCCATTTTCCCTGGTGGCCTCCCCACCGTCGACCGTGTGAAACACAGGCAGCTTGTCCACATCAACCAAGAGTCTGCTGAGTAGGCTCTGGTCTTTGGTCCTGAGGTCTCTGCACATTGCAGGAGTGCAGCGAAGGTGTTTAAAAAGCTGCTTGCTTCCACCGGTGGGCCTCCTGCTATCAGGAAAGGGGGCCAGGGTTCGTGCACAGATTGGTGCGGCAAATCTTGCAATGAGATAGCTCAAAGTTTTCAGGGAAGCTGTCCAATCTTTTCTCTCTGAAATTCCTAATCTATAAAAGCATGTTTTCTAAAAAGTCTTAAAAATGCACACAACCTACCTGCTGTTTTGGTTTAACGAAAGAAGCCACTTGATTGGATTCCGTGATGCTCACTGACCAGGCACAAATGCCTTTTCTCTCCAATAAAAACAACAGCAACAAAGCTACTATTCTCTGCTTATTTTCTGCTAGATGTCATCATTATCTCTCCATATGTAAAAGAGGTTACATAACTTGCCCAAGATCACACCACTAGTAAGTAGCAGAGCCGGCATTTGAACCTGTGCTCTGAGTCACTATCCTGGATTGCTTCTTAAGCCTCTATAAGGTCCCCAGATGCAGTTATGTGGATCCCCCCTCTGAATCACTATCTTCTTATAGGCAGGTGGCCTACAGGAAAATAGAATGTTCCAATAATGTAAGAGAAATGGAGTAAAATATTAGGCTGAGCTTGTAGAGAAGCCGTGTTGTTACATGCAGCACCATGTTTTTCTGGAGGCCAGGAATGAAAATTGAGAAGCTACAGCAGCACATGTTCTTATGTTTGGCTCAGACTGAGGGCGTCTTAAGCAAGCCTGAGCCTTTGGCAAACTCGCCCAGTGGAGGCGAGAAGGATGAACGGCTGAGGCGGGTCAGTATGGAGCTTGTGCATTGAAAATGTGTTGGAATCCTTACCAATGGCTCCAAACTCCCATGGCAACCCTAGCATCGAGGGAATCACATGAGGGAAGAGGGGCCCCTTCCTGATCTTTCCAAAGATGCAGCCACCAGTTCTGTGGAGGCAGGAGCTCTGGGACTATGGACACACCTGTCCATGTATGTATGCATCAAATGGTACACCTAGAACAAGGACTTGCCAGAGAGTTTGAAAAGCTGACTTGAAAACATCACTATGTTTCCCGAGACCCTCAGTGCCCTCAGCTGTAGGTGCAGGCCTTGTGCTCAGTGTTCTCTAAGATCTTGACTTCACTGAATAATCTGCAGAGAACATCCTGCACTCCACCCCAGCCCAGACCTTTCCCCACTTTCTGGGTGGGGCCTGGGAAGCAGCGCAGTGGACCAGCGTGCATGAGTGTGTGGGGACAGGTATCAGAAGGGGACAGGACAGCATGGGAAATGGGAGGGAAGGCAGGGGTGTCTCTCCCTGAGGGAAACAGCGTCCTTGATGAAAACTGGCAGACCAAGTGTCCTCCCCTCTTCCGGGTCAGAGTTCAGAGAAACCGCACCAAGAGAAGGAACTGTTCAGCTTTTAAAGACATGATAGGCTGAGTCAAAATAAGGAACATCTCTTTTGAGGCTTGCAACATCACTCAGAAGTGATGTGCCAAGCAGATGTGGAAATAGTAGCTGTCAGCCTTTGCCAGAATCTTCTATACAGCGGTATTTATCTGCCTTCTGGCTGTACCCTGAACTCACCGTTTGACCTACTGTTACCAAGCTACAGATGTAGGCATTTAAGTCCCCTGAAAGTTGCTGCTCACTGCCTGTCACACTCACACACACACATACATACACACACACACACACACACACACACACAGAGTTGACATCATAAAACAGCATGGTAGCTGGTAGCTTCTAAGAGGTAGTATGCCCAATATTGAGTTGCACGGACACTATATATATAGCTTATAGCTGATGCTCATTTTTTAATAAACAAAACATTTTTGTGAATCAGGTCACACACCTCAAAAATGCCCAGGGAGCTTTCAATTTAAAGAATAGACTATTCCTGAGAGTCTATGGAGCCCTCTGAAATGGAATAGCTCACTAGACATCAGGAGACACTCTGGAAGTCTGGTTTTTCCTATGTGGGGTTTTCTTGAAGAAGTGCCCAAGAGCGACCGGGTGCAGTGGCTCACACCTGTAATCCCAGCACTTTAGGAGGCCGAGGCAGGCGGATCACGAGGTCAGGAGATGGAGACCACCTGGCTAACACGGTGAAACCCCGTCTCTACTAATAATTCAAAGAAATTAGCTGGGCATGGTGGCAGTAGCCTGTAATCCCAGCTACTCGGGAGGCTGAGGCAGGAGAATGGCGTGAACCCAGGAGGCGGAGCTTGCAGTGAGCCGAGATCACACCACTGCACTCCAGCCTGGGCGACAGCGAGACTCCGTCTCAAAAAAAAAAAAAAAAAAAAAAGTGCCCAAGGGAACTCTGGCTGAAGCGAAACATTCACATAAGGCTACTGTGATCTTGGACTTCATTACATCTCCCTATCCTACCAGACCCAAAATACCAGACATTTCAAAGAAGGAGCTATTTTTCCTTGCATTTTTGGAACCATTGGCATCCAATGTTGTTTCCATAAAAATTCTCTTGGGTATTTTTGGAACAGAGAATGAATAGGATTAATGAAGCAGGACTGTGACTTGCTGTGCCCATTCCCCAACTGTTACCTGGGTGGGGTGCTGCCCCTGCCCTGTGCTGGAGTGGAGACTTGGCCCAGACAACCGTCCCTGGTCCTCAGCCTCCTTCTCAGACCAAATGAGCAAGAGACTCCAGGAGCAGCCCCTTCCAAGACCACTGTTGCTTTTGGGAAGCTCACATCTAAAGGAAAAGGAAACTGGAGACAACATGGTCTCCTCTCTGAGGTGACGTGGTCTGTGTCAAAAGCTGAGACTGGTGTTTTCTGTAGTCACTGGTTGATTTCATTCACTCATTCAATAGGCATTTTTTTTTTAACCTAACCTACCATGTGCCAGGTGATGATATATTGTACTAGGATGAATTATAGATTGCTGTTTTTACAGGTAAGAATTGACAATTTCATATGGTTAAACCTAATATTTAGAGTGTTTTCCTAAGTTAGTGTTACTTTTTTTCTTCTGATGGCATCAGCGAAGGCAGAGATAACCCAATCATTACTATCTGCTATGGCGGCCTGGGTCTGCCCAGGTTCCTTTCCAGAAACAGGGCAGACACCAGTTTCTACCATGCATGTAATGGTGAGATATTTTGTGACTTAATATAGGGCCGAGTTACTGCTTTAAATTGGCTTCTCCCAGACACCCTTTTATGCAGAGGCAGTTTGAGGCCTGGGCCACTTGGGGAGCTCAACCACCATGGCTCCCCAACTCTGCAGGCCCTGCTCTGCAGTGCGGAGAGGCAGCCGGCCGGAGGAGAGTGATTCGTAAGTGCGCAATGAAGACAATCTCTCTTGGACTCATCTTGTCTAATGCTACTGGAGCAAAACTGTACCCAAAGTTCACTTGCAAATATATTTACACAGACCAGTATGAAATTAAATGATTTAATAATCAGTTAAAAAACAAAAAACAAAAAACAAAAACAGGCCGGGCGTGGTGGCTCACGCCTGTAATCCCAGCACTTTGGGAGGCCGAGGTGGGTGGATCACCTGAAGTTAGGAGTTCAAGACCAGCCTGGCCAACATGGTGAAACCCTATCTCTACTAAAAATACAAAAATTAGACCAGGCACGGTGTCTCACGCATGTAATCCCAGTGCTTTGGGAGGCTGAGGTGGGTGGATCACTTGAGGTCAGGAGTTGGAGAACAGCCTGGCCAACATGGTGAAACCCTGTCTCTACCAAAAATACAAAATGCAGCTGGACGTGGTAGTGCACGCCCATAATCCCAGCTACTCAGGAGGCTGAGGCAGGCGAACCCAGGAGGCGAAGGTTGCAGTGAGCCGAGATCGTGTCACTGCACTCCAGCCTGGGTGACAGAGTGAGACTGTCTCAAAAAAAAAAAAAAAAAAAAAAAGCTAAAGAGCAAACAAACCAAAACCTGACACCTTTAAACTCTGAGACCATAGGAGATACCTAGTATCCCTTCACTAATTTATTAGAAGGTGCTTTCTTTCCCTTGTACTCAATTTTCTGTTAACCAGATTCTCTGTGAATATGATTCAAGTAGTTTAATACAGTACGAAAGTGCAGAGTATGGGAGATAATAAACAAGAGTAAGATTCTGAAATTTAAAAGAAAGGTTCTGAGATACTTTTGATGCTGCAGATACATGACATGAGCTTAAGTGATTAAATTTATTCAACAGGAGTTACCGGGGCAGCCTTTCTGGTGGCGAATAACCAGGTGAACATTAACCACAGTGGCCAGTGGGGTGAGACTTGAGCTTCTCAACCTCAGCTCTGGTGACATCTGGGGCCAGATCATTCTTTGTTGCGGGGACTGTCCTGTGCACTGCAGGATGATGAGCAGCATCCCTGACTCTACCCATGAGATCCCAGCAGCACTTCCACTGGCTGAGAATCACGGGGTCCAATGGATACAACCAAATGCAAACTCAATGATTTGTAGGGGGAAAGCACAGCTTCCTGGGGGAACAACCCGCGTCAGCTTCACAAAGCTGGAGGCAAGCCTGGGGGAATGGCCTATGGTGAGCGCACAGGGCCTCTGGAGTGAGTTAGGTAGAGTGTTATGGAGTAGTACCCACCTTGACAACTGCATCCCTTCCAGCCAAACTCAAGACTGGAGAACACTGGCTTACACAGCTGAAGGGGTCCTGGGGAAGAGACGGGACTTGCAGACTCAACCATTGCTCCGCAAGGGGGTGGCCTGGGGGACAGTGAGAAGGATCTCTCCACCCACCTCTGGGCCTTTGCATGTCCTGACAACTCCATCTACGATAGCCACACCTCTTCCCCCACCCCATCTGGCTCCTCCTTACTCTTCAGGTCTCAGCTCAAATGGCTTTCCCCGCCCCACCCCCTGAAGGTTCTCTGATCCTTTCCCTGCGGCCACCCTCCCCTGGCCCTGCCAGTCTGCTCAGTGGTGCCTCGCATCCAAACTTCTAGTGCAGAACTTGTCACCTTGTCACACACACACAGTGTATATTTATATGGATTGCAGGAGTTTGGTTTTCTGTTTGTTCCTCCCATTAAAATATGAACTCCATGAAGACAGGGACCCTGTTTCCAAGGAGTACCACACTCCTCCCAGAAGCCAATGGGGCACCCAACATATGGTAGACATCCGCACCCCCCACCAATTATCTGCTAAATTGATGAGGGAAACCACTTTTCCACTGAATGGCAGGAGAGGTCCAATAAGTGAAGCTCATGAGGATGGAATCAAGCATGTGGTCACCGCAGCAAACAGTGGCATCAATGTGGACGCTGGTTTATTTCTGCAAAGTGTGCCAGGCAGAAGCTGATCCCAGACAACAACGTGGGACATGTGCAAGTTTCTGTCTTTACCCACATATTTTTGGGGGTGTTCACCAGTACCTTATTATGATACATCTTTTGGACAAATGGTTTGTACCCTGAGCCCAATTACACACCCTCAATGTGTCGACAACTTATATCAAAAGCCTGGTGAGACAGTGAACTGCTAACCTGGGTGGTAGAGTTCTATGCTTCGAAACTGGTATTATAAAGAATGATCGTTTGCATATTGATCAGGGAGGGTGGAGAGTAAGGGGACAGGGAGGGCTGTTCAACAAAGACTCAGCGAGCCTCTGATTATGTCTGTATTTCAAAGAGCACAGGTCATGGTTGACACGCGGGCAGCAAGCACACTGCTGACATCTAGTCTGCTTGGTTCCTCACCACCACTGCCAGGTTCCAACATCAAGAACACAGAGACATTTCCGTCTAACTTTTATATGAAGAATTTAATTATCTATACACGTAACTAATTCAAAAGGTTGTATTACAGTTGTTAAAGCCGCAGGTTTATATATTTATATATTTTACATTCATATCCGTGAAAATACTGAAGCGCAACTGAACGAGGAGGAGAGGTCCTCACTCTCTGCACCATGTGAAAGGAGAAGGACCTCTACACGACCACCAGCACAGCCTCCCGACCGCCGGGAGAACGCGAGGGGAGCGCGCGTTACAGAGTCTTTAGGAGGACAGCTAGATTGTGCTTGAGGCTCCCCCTGCCCCATTTTCTGTGCCGTGAGCAGCAGGCATTTTTATTGAGAGCTTCCAACTAGTGTTTAAAAGACAAACAGGGCTTCGGCTACAGCGTATCTAACACACAAACGGACCATGAGCTCCATTTCATATTAATCTGTAGAAATTCCACAGTCTAGTTAAAAAATGTAAACATTGGAAATTAACTGCAGGGAGACTTCTATACATTCTTTCTTGTCAAGAAAATTACTTGTTCAAAATAGGTCATTCCATGAAAAGTAATTGGAATAAAACTTCATGTAACAGAGACTAAAAAGAGATTGTGGAGATCGTTGATCCTAACGACCTCAACGGTGTTGTCTACTGATTTTATGCGATGCAAACACGCAAAATTAAAAACCCCAAACAAAACACCAACTCAACCAGATAAATCTGAGACCAAACAAAAACAGAGTGCTTTCTCATGTGGCTACAGGGTCACTGTGCAAAATCAAATCAAATGCAGTATGATTAGAGCATCGTACAAGGTAATAGCTTTGCCATGGAAAGAACTGATTTCTTATGTACAGGATGTATTACATGCTCAACAAGGTACAGCTGATACACACAAACAAGCACAAACACCTTCGCTTTAATTGGGCTCATTCTACACGTCTTTAAAACAGAGATACTGAACTCCTCCGTACTTCTATAGCAAGGGGGGAAAGCCCCAAACTACACAATTTAGTTGGTAACACTGGACAAAATGAAAAAATACATCAAGTCTCAGATTTATGGACATTTGGAACAATTTTTAATAGCACATGCAGCATTCCTTGATAGTGGGTCTTTTTGCAAAACCAAAATAGCAAAGAAGTCATTTATTTATTTTGTTTATTAAAAGGCTAAAATATATATTTAAAAATAATTTTAAAACTATTGAAAGCACCTGTGCAAAGGTGGGGGAAAGTCAATTTGAGTAACTAGGAAAGCCACAAAAGGACCCACTACCCTGTGTGTTTTTGTAATTTTTGCTCCTATCTCTGCAAGTAATAACTCAAACATTGCGATCACATGCAACTAAGGTAAAATGAGGTAAACTGCTCTGCAGTGAGTTCTTCTACTCAGAAGGCAGTAGGTGATCATGCTGGAAGTCACATGATCAAGGCTGCATCTCCCATCATCCCTCTGGGCAGTGATATGGGATAGTGGGTCTCTTTGAGGACTTTCAAGCCTGAGGGGGGGATGGACAACATATGATTCCTAGAAAAAGGAGGAAAACAACACATAAGCAAAACAAAACAATGAGCAAAATTCAAGCTAGGAAAATGAGTCAGGCATGTAAACAGCATGGTGCCAAAATGATTTGGAAAAAAAAAAAAAAAAAAAAGGAAAAAGGAGGGAGGGGAGGGAGGGGACATGCTACAGAAGGAATGAAAATTAAAGAAAAATAAAACCCCACGAGTTAAACTCTTGCATTACAGAAGGTCTTCAAAGAGACGATTGCGAATGCAGCAATGGTCTAGCTTTAAGTTCTGCAAACAAAGCTCAGCAGAATCAGAGCAATGCTGCATGTTTTACCGGAAGATACCAGAGAGGCAAGGCGACAGAGCCACCAGGGCACTTACATTGCTGGCTTGGGTCCATGTCTGTGGTTAGCTTCACATAATTGGATGGGAAGAGCCCCACTTGTCCATTGACTTCCCCCTTCCACCAGTCGGGGTCCTCCTTGTTGAGGACGTTGATGATCTGGCCCTTGTTGAAGGCCAGCTCGTCGTCGTTCTGCGCAGTGTAGTCGTACATCCCAATCACCTGGCACACTGCAGGAGACAGGGCTGGGTGAGCGGCTGCACACCCACCGAAGAACGCGCAACGGGCACCGCGCAGCCGTTCAACATTCCCAGCTACTCTTTCTGTACTTTCAGAAGAGGGTGACAGTAGGTGGAACCGTTCTATTGGGCTTTTTGCAGTGTGGGCAATAGGGGAAGATGAAGAATTAAAAACCAAGACAACAGCAAAATTTTCACACTAAGTCTTTAGAGTTTTGTGTTGTTTTGTTTTTTGTTTTTTTTTGAGATGGAGTCTCACTCAATCGCCCAGGCTGGAGTGCCATGGAGTGATCTCGGCTCACTGCAAACTCTGCCTCCCAGGTTCATGCCATTCTCCTGCCTCAGCCTCCCAAGTAGTTGGGACTACAGGTGCCTGCCACCTCGCCTGGCTAATTTTTGTGTATTTTTAGTTAGAGACGGGGTTTCACCGTGTTAGCCAGGATGGTCTCAATCTCCTTACCTTGTGATCTGCCTGCCTCGGCCTCCCAAAGTGCTGGGATTACAGGCGTGAGCCACTGCACCCGGCCAGTCTTTAGTTTTTATAATATCATCCTCTTTTTCATGTTTACTTGTCAGCAGAAGATGTACAGTGCTAATCGAGGGCTTTCGTTTCGAGTGCAGTGGAACTCCTTTCTACCGCTGACTCCAGAAAGACCGGCCCAACCCCATCCCATCTTCTGCTGCACAGGACAGCTGTGTGTCATAGGGACTTTACTATCATTTTTCCTTTTTGGTTTAAAGTAGAAGGTAATCATCATTTGACCGCCAAGAATCCCAAATCTTAGGGAGAACTAAAACTAGTGATTGATTGATTTATTATTTATTTGAGACAGAGCCTTGCTCTGTTGCCCAGGCTGGAGTGCAGTGGCACGATCTCAGCTCACTGCAACCTTCACCTCCAGGGTTCAACCGATATCTGGTCCTTTCGAAAGAGGCCTCAGCCTCTTGAGTAGCTGGGATTACAGGCATGCACCACTATGCCTGGCTAATTTTTATACTTTTAGCAGAGACGGGGTTTCACCATGTTGGCCAGGCTGGTCTCGAACTCCTGGCTTCAAGAGAGCCACCTGCCTCGGCCTCCTAAAGTGCTGGGATTACAAGGCGCATGCCACCACATCATGCCTAAAACCAGTGTTTCAAAAGATTTTCCTGCTGCTGTATCTTTGCGTCTCAAAATGTTGTCTTGAAAGAAATCTCCACCCTCAAGAACAATTTTTCTTTTCTCATTTTCTCTCAAGCCTATAGGAGGTAAAACTGTTCTCATTCTTTGGCACTTCTACTTCAGATGAGTCTGCACCAACAGGTCACAGTCCCTGTGAATCTTTCTTAACCAGCCTATATAAATAGGTTTAGGCTTTTCAAATTCTCCAGCTAATTCAATCACTTCAGCAACTGATTTCATCGGGCCTGAGGAAGGGGCTGTACACGGAAGTGGAGGGATACTGACACATCTCCCCAGGGGACAGCAAACCCTGCGGGAACCACATTCCTCAGCTTACACGAGGCCACAGCTCAAGCAAAGAGGCCCAGTGGGAACTGGGGTTCATCACAAAGTTTGCCCATCCTTTAATTTCTTGAGAAGGCTGCCAGGTTTTAATCTTATCTCATTGGGTACATACAGCACAGATATTTAACCACAAGGTATTGGAACAAAAATTCTATACTTTCCACAAAAGCCAACCAAGAATGGGTAGCTTAAAGACCTAAAACAGAAACCTGCTCCCCTGACCTCAGCTCTCTCAGATCTTGCTGAAGCATCTAATTTGGTCCCTTCAATCAGAAAACAGCCAACTGGGCCAACTGCTGTGCTCTGTTCTTTTCCAGTCCTCCAGGAAAGTGTGTACAACATCCTGCCCACCCAGCGGAGCCCCCTCTGCCCACAGTGAATGTCACAGGGGAGCTATTTTGGTCTTCAGTGAACACCACATTACAGCCCCCAACCCCCGTGGCCCCCAGCTCCATCTCCTGACCTACTGAGACCCCAGCCATTTATTTTTGGGTGTCCCTTTCTGTCACCTCACCCCCTAGCCTAAACCCCAATGTAAATGGCTGGAAGGAAATCAAGAGGAAAATGTGGCCTTAATGCCACAGCATTCATGACTCCTGCAGGAAGAGCATTCCAACAAGGGTTCTGTTGTATGCAGCACAGAAAAGCCACTTAGATATCTGGTCCTTTCGAAAGACATATTCCGTATCACATTAGTTGGGTGTCAGTCCCAGCAAGTACAAGAAGTGCTTTAAAGCACATGCGAAAAACAACGTAAATATATTTAATGAGGAAATCAAGTGGGAAAACTCAAGTGACACGCAGACCATTTTCCAGTTAGAAACGGGAAACTCCTTACCTGCCGCTAACGCTGTTGACTTAGGTGGCTCTGTTGGAGTGATTTTGCTCGTCCCAGGGCTTAGAAGTTTTACATAATTAGCTGGGAACCAGCCTATCTGGCGCTTTTTCCCACGTGCCTGGTAAGAAAATAATTACATCAAACATTTTTAAAGGCTCATCTTTTATAATACAGCTCACTTTATAACAGAGCAGTTATGTAAAGCTTACATATAACTGAAAAACAAACGACATTAAGGGTAAAATCTATGGATTACTGTGTCACAAAGGTAAAACACCATAGCTAAAATTCAAATTGTGGCAATCACTGGTCAGCAAAGCCCAGAATGTTTTTGCTTGGGCTAGACCGTGTGGATCACAAAATCAGGATATACCATGGATTGTCTGGGATAGAAAATTCTGCTCATGTAATGCTAGCACTCAGCTGTTAATTTCAGGTAATGCAGACATTATGGTTAATGCCAACACTGTATATGGGTTTTAGGAACAATAATAATAATAATGATGATGGCCATCAATACCGAGTACTTCTTTTTTTTAAAATTAATTAATTAATTAATTTTTTTTTTGAGATGGAGTCTCGCTCTGTTGCCCAGACTGGGGTGCAGTGGCACAATCTAGGCTCACTGCAAGCTCCGCCTCCCAGGTTCACGCCATTCTCCTGCCTCAGCCTCCCGAGTAGCTGGGACTACAGGCGCCCGCCACCACGCCTGGTTAATTTTGTTTTTGTATTTTTAGTAGAGATAGGGTTTCACCTTGTTAGCCAGGATGGTCTCAATCTCCTGACCTCGTAATCTGCACCCCTTGGCCTTCCAAAGGGCTGGGATTACAGGCGTGAGCCACTGCACCTGGCCCTCACTGAGTACTTTTTATGAGCCAGGCCCTGTGCATTTAGGCACACAATTCCAGAAGGATAGTACTATCATTATTCCCAATTTCCAGATGAAAAGTTGAGTGACGGCCCCAAGGCCACAGGCAGTTAGTGGCAAGCCAAGATGCACTCATGTGTCTGCATGCTCCTTTATGGGTAATATACATCAAGATGACACACATGCAGTACACACAGAACCAAGGAGACTTGATGTTATTTTCACAAACCCGTAGGCCCATGTGATGGCTAAAGCCACATTTTTCACTGCCATTTCTTTCTCACTTAATTCAATCTGATTCAACACAAGATTCATCTATGCAGTGTTTCTGCACCATGCTGTTAGAAAAGGACAGTAGATGACTGTCCCTGTAAACCAGGGGAGTTTGCAACCAAGTTGGTGAGGCAGGGTTTGCAGTTAGGACACAATCCCATGAAAAGACTCGAGTTAGGGATCATGAGTCGGGCTTTGACTACCCTTCTGTACACCACCAAGAGAACCCAAAACTACTCGTGCATACACACGCATGCATACACACACACACGTCTAGAAACAAGGCTCTGATCAAAACAGCTGCCTCTGGGGACAAGGGTGGGAGGGAGACATTTATATTCCCTCATAACTTTTGAATTTTAAACCATGTGACTATAATTACCTATTCCCCAAATAAGGAAATAAAACAAAAAGAAAACTTCTACCACATTACCTGTGCCCTCCCACCTGCCAATTTATCAAGAGGGATACCTCTGGGTCACTTTGAGAACACAGAGCAGGCTTCACTTTTCCTTGAGGTCTGACAGATTTCATTCCCTTGGCTCAAGGACTAAAGCTTTTACGTTTGCAGTGAACCTGCCGATGACTGAAGCCATTTGGTTACGTTTCCACGTTTATCCACCGAGTGTATCACCATTCTGCTCGCAGTGACACCCTTTCCCACACCTCTGCAGCAGAGCACAGACCTCGCTGGTGTTTCCTCATTGGTGGATCCACACGGAGAGTCACTCTGGTGACAGCGCCAGGAGCTCTCCTGGGCCATGGCAACTCAGCCTCTTTATTGTGGATTCTAAGAACCACTCAAGCTCTCACTTTAGCACAGTGCTAGAGGTGTGGGGACTGAAAAATACGGCTGCTGCCTCCAAGGGGCTAGTCAGCTACATGTGGAAATAAGAAATGTGCACAGAAAGCAAAGTAATGTAAAATACTAAAGAGTGGTGCTGGCACGGGGCCACCGCTGGAGCTCAGGGGAGGGAGACGGCACTTCTGGTTGGGATGGTCACAGAGAGCTTCCAGAAGTGGGATCTGCCAGCTCTTGCGGGAAGTGGAGAGGTGGGAGTCGGCTGGCCCCTGGGGAGAAATGTCATGAACAAAGGCAGCGAGGCAGAAGAGCAGCGCGTGTTGGTGTTTCAAAGACGCTGGAGTGGAGATGTCATTGCTCAGCAGTAAGACGTGAGGCTACACTGGGGAGAGGGGCCCTGCAGGAAGCCTTCCCCTGGCAGGCAAGGAGGAAAGGCGATGGGAGTCTCCCATGTCTCCAGAACAGGACAGAGGCATGATGCTGGCAGGGCCAATGGGTGACACAGCACAACTCTAAGCAGGGAGTGGGACCTGAGGGTCTAAGGAGGCCTCTCCCTCCCCAGCACAGGAGAAGGCATGTTGATAAAAAGGAGTGGATTTTCAGGCCTCCAGAGGTCAGATTCCTGAACCAGTGAGTAGCATCTGGCCAGCACTCCTGGAAAGGACAATTATGGGTGTCCACCAGCGAGCTCCCCAGGGGAAGTTTCATCTTCAGTTACACTCCAGGTTGTGCCTTCTATTCTGGCCAAGATGCATTTCTTATATATTCAGCTCTCCAGTGTGGCTCTTCCTGTCCCGGCCTCAGGCTCACCTCCACAGAGTGGTAGATGGGACTGTGTGAGACCCGAGGCCTTCCCCAGCAAGGCCTTCTTCCTTCGTGCTCCTGCTGTTCTAACCCCCATTCCTCAGCACCCAAGGGTCTGTCTTCCGTGGCTAGCCCACTGCACGGCAAAGGTTTCCTGCCTCCCTCTTCCCCCTCAAACTTACATAGTTCCATACCGTCCTGCTCATGGGCAGACAAACACCAGCAGATTGGGGAAGTCAGTCTACAGGCCCACTAATGGCCATCAAAGGGTTCCCACAGGCCCCTTCCTCACAAAGCATTCCAGAAACCATTCCTTCCTATATCTGGTCAAGTCTTACTGAGGCCCCCTGTGTTACGCAGAGGCCCATGTTCAACAAAGGCCAGAGAGATGGACAGCTGCTGGGAAATTCAGCTCTTCCACAGGCCCCACATGGGCAAGCCAGGGAGCAAGCCCCGTCCTTCACTAAGCTATGAAGCAGGTGGCCAGGTGCCCGCCTGGCGGTCGGAGGCTGATCTTCACTTTGGATGGGGGAGGATGCGGGGAGGGAGACACACTTTCCATATGAAAAGTCAGCCGGCTTACCTCTCAAGTAACTGCTGTAGTAGTAACTTTTTAAAGGCAACTTTTTATTTAGAAATGATTTCAAACTCACGGAAAAGCGGCAAGAATAAGAAAAGCACACGGAACACCCGTAGGCCCTTTACCCGAATTCACCTGCTGTCAACACCCGGCAGGTGCCAGCTGCTCCCTCATTTGTGCGCTTTCTCTCTCCCTCCCCACCCTCTTCTCTGTAAGTTCTTTTTTTGAATCATCTGATTGCAAGCTGCTTACATCTTAACTCTTTACCCCTAAATACTTCAACGTGTATCTCCTAAAAATAAGAATATTCTCTTATATAACCACAGTACAGTTATTGCTTTCAGTAAATTTAACACCGGTACAATAATTTTGTCTAATCTAGTATCCATAACCCAATTTTGTCCATTATCCCAATATTGTCCTTTACAGCGTGATTTTCTTTCACACACGGTCTAGATACTGCACTAAGTCTAGATACTGCAGTCAGTCCTCATGCCTCTTTAGTACCCTTTCGACAGGTTTTGTCTTCTACGATCATGACATTTTTGAAGAACAGTCACTCCCTCCTCGCTCCCGGCACAGCTGCACACACATGATGTCCTCTGGTCTCCCCACTGCTCATCATTCTGATCACCTCATTCAGGTGTTGTCCTAGCTCTCCACTCTATAATGACTGTGTTTTCCCCTGCAGATCACGAGTGATCTGTGGGGGTCACTTCAAGACCATGCACATTTACTGCTCCTACTGAAAATTTTCCTGCAGATTTGGCATCCATCGATGATTCTAGGAAGTTTTACCATGAGAATTGTGTAACAGAAATCTTTTTAAAGCATCTTTGTCTCTGGAAATGAGACCTATAGGAAGTATCTGGAATGGTAAAATGTGTAACAAGATGATATGATTAACAATACACACACACGCGTGCACACACACACAGGAACTAAAAATACTGTGATGTATGGATGTGGCTTTGAATGCAAAGAAACCTGCTCTTGTGCCACTGAGGAAAAGCTCCACTCTCTAATGCCAAGGCACATAAGGACGATGCTATGCAGGCGTCCCTCATGATGATACGAGTTCTCACTATGCTGACACTCACTATCTGAACTCAGAAATGGAACAGATATGTTTTCATATGAGCTCCCAGCTCTCAGAAATCTGTTACCAGCTGTCTGAAACTTAGGAACTAAACAAATACAGAAAATTTGGCATCTCTCACTATCCAAATACAGAATTTAGGCAGTGAGGGGTGGTTTGTACTTTACAATAAAATAGCGTCCCTTTGAGATTTTGTGTATTGAAACTTGGATGGAGAATTGTAAATAAAGAGAAAAGACACTGACTTGCAGCTCTCCTTCCCACCATCCACCTGGGTTCTTTTTTCGGATCAAAATCAGCTGACCAGGGGCGAGAGTGAGCTGCTCGGGGCCGGTGGCGGTGTATGAGGCAATAACCTGGGCAATTTCTGAAAAACAAGATCAAACATGGCAGTGCACTGTTAGAGTCAGCAGGAGAAAAGGGCAAGAAGATGTGGGCGCCTCCCAGGTTCACAGATGAACACATCAAAACCAATGTATTGGGCTGGATTTCTACTCAACGAGTAAGGCTCCCTGAATCACCCCTGTTCCCAGAGCTACCAGGCAGACACGGCATTCAAGGGCTTGGCTGATCCTCGAGCCCTCAGTGGGCTGCAGACTCCCTTGTCACCCCGCGAAACTTACCAGCTTCCCTCCACAAAGTCCGCTCCTTGCCCACTCCTGGCACCTTCTGTCACACCCCTCCCATAATTACTGGGAATGCCCTGAGGCCACAGGTGGGGGCCTCCTTTGCCACCCACCCCAGCACAGCAGCACTCAATGGCTGAGCTGCCACTTTAAAGTGACTAGAGGACTCCATAGCTTTCCCAGCTGCCAAGTACAGCAGAAACAGAAGCCTGTTTTCCTCAGAAACCACTGGGAGCCCGGCAAGAGCTTATTTCTATGTTGTTGCTGCAGATTCTCACTCCCAACGACACAGCCTTCTTCTTTATGCCTCACATTTTGAGTGATCCCTGAATATCAGGTGCAAATCATGGCAGGGAAAATTTCTTTCTTTTTATTTCACGTTATAGGAGGGACCTGGAGTTAAGAAGGGAACTTTATGCAAAAACAATTCAGCACAGGGAAAAAAATGTAAACGGTTCTGTACTTTTCCTGAATGTGAAAAGTCCCATGGGAAAAATTCCAGCAGTACCACAGACCAGGCTCTGAAACACACATTTCCCCTGGCCCAGGAGATCGAGTATTAAAAAACAGAACCCTTCTCTGCCTGAGTTCTGGCACATCTGCAGCTACGCTTTCTGAACTTCTAGAAGCAATACAGAACAAACTGTTCTACTCCTCTACCCTTGCTCTCCAAGTGTGGTCTGTGAAAGAAAGGAGAAAAGAAGGAAAGAAGGACAGAAAGAAAAGAAGAAAGAGGGAATGAAGTAAAGAAGAATGGAAAGGAAGAACGCAAAAAGGTCCCAGGTTCTGACGAGACTGCCTACTTTTCTACTCACTCCAGGGAACGAGTAAGACTCTGGCCCTTAAGCAAGCCGCTCTCATCCTGTTCTGCATGCTATCAGGGGTTGGCCACCAGGAGAGAAGCACCCGGCAGTCACGGTGCAGGCCTGGCCCTGCCTGATGCTTTGGAGAGCTCAGGGCAAGCAAGAAAGGCCACAGCACAGTCTACTGGCCCAGCCTAGGCTCTGACTGGGAGCTCCAGTTGGGATGTCTGCACTGGGATGAGGACTCTACTGCAACAAACCAAAGACCAGCTCTTGGTTCCAAGAGTTTATGGCTTGAAGAAAGACCAAACTAGTGTTCTATTTGGCACTGGATGTTCTTGCTCCTCATGGGACCTGGCAGATGCAGCCAGCAATCTGCCCCAACATTCTCTGAGGTCTTTTGTGTCCTTTCTTGCTAGTTTCAGTGCAAAGTAAAGCCCACCTGGGCATCATCTATGAAATATCTGGACCCTCTGGAATGACAAATGTCCAAAACTTAGAAAACTTACACTTAAAACAGAGATTTGGTGGGTGGTCCAATGTATCTCCTTCCATTGACTGTATTTGTCTGACTAAAATAAAATCCTAGACTATGTGAAATTTCCCTTTCTTTTTCTGGCCATGTAAGCCCAGTTGGAGCTGGGCACCAGACAGACAAGCAAATCCGTCTTTTGGCATTTCAGTGACTGTTTTAACCTGTAATTTCCTAAGGATATGATAGCAAAAAAGCTCAAATGACCCAGACCAGGAAGACATGCCACAGAAACCATATTATTTCACATCCGCTTTCTTTTCTTTTTCTTGCTATTTATAGCACATGTGATTTTATTGAAATAAACTAAAACACTTTGGATTCAGAGGTGTGACTGTAATTTTGTACCTTCAATGTGTACTCAGGAAAACCATCCAATGGCTTCTAAATTAATAGGACCTATACTCACATATTATCTGTTGCTCCTCTAATCTTCTCCATTGTTTGTGTCCTGGGAATGCATTATTAGGAAATGAAAAAGGGCTAACCAAGCCTAAGAGAAGACGGAGAAGCAGTTGAGCCCATAATCCTACAGCTCCATGTATTATAACTTCCCAGTATCTCGCCTGAATTATTTATTTATGTATTTATTTTATTTTATTTTTTGAGATACAGTCTTGTTCTGTCGCCCAGGCTAGAGTGCAGTGGCGCAACCTCGGCTCACTGCCACCTTGGCCTCCCAGGTTCAAGCGATTCCCCTGCCTCAGCCTCCCGAGCAGCTGGGATTACAGGTGTATGCCACTATGCCTGGCTAATTTTTGTATTTTTTTGGTAGAGACTGGGTTTCCTCTGTTGGCCAGGCTGGTCTTAAACTCCTGACCTCAAATGATCCACCTGCCTCGGTCTTCAAAACTGCTGTGATTACAGGTGTGAGTCACTGCACCTGGCCTCACCTGAATTATTTCTCGACAACCCAAGAGAACATTCTGTCAGGTGACGTCTCCACTCTTCATGTGTGAAGCAACAGACGAATCTCATAACCAAGTGAAATTATTAATGGATTCCAAGGAAAGGACTTACTCTCACCACTCTTAGGAAAGATTCTTTTTATTTTAGGCTTCTGGCCCTAATACACAAAGATGGGGAGCAACTATCAATTACATTCAAAACATTGAAAAGTAAGCATCAGGGTTTGTAACTTACCAGGTTTTTTTCCTAAACTCCCTGTTTTCCCAGCAGTTCCAGAGCCCTTAAAACAGAGCAAAAGGTCTCATTTGCATGCTGAAGTTTTGATCATGCAATTTTAAAAACGATTAATGATGACACAAACCCGCTTGAGCCCCAAAGCCCCACTTTTCATTCTGGGAAAACACAGCACTGTATCACCTGACACAAGGATATAGATCAGGAAAATATGGGACAAAATAAGTACTTTAAAACATGTGGCTTTTACTTGTTTCTATAAGAGAAAAAAACAGCAGAGTATGGGGCCCTGTAAGAGCCCAGAGGGCTCCGAGCACAGGCACTTCTTGGACCTGGTCAAATCTAACAGGAGGTTCCAGGATAGGAAGACTGTTAGTTTACGTCCTAAATACTAAGCTCGGGCTTATTTTCACATGGTTAATTATGAAGTATTTCACATATGAAAAGTACAGTGAATATAACTCATGAGCCTACCACCCGGATTTAACACATTAAAATATTAATATTTTGCACATTTGCTTCAGGAGCTTTCTTTTTTAAAAAACTAACACAGTACAGGAACAACTGGAACCTCTCTTCCCCCATCCTATTCACCCCTCTCTATCCAAAGAGGCAGTGGCTGTCCTGTGTGGCCTTTCCACTCAATTTCACAGCGTTTATACACTGAAATTTCTCTATCAATGCAGAGAGGCAGAGCATATTTCTTCCCAACTATCAAGTGTTTAAAAAGTGCTCTGGGGTTGAATTCCTCTCTGGGATACTCATGGAATTTTAAACCAGCCAAGTAAGCCAACAACAGAGACCACGAGAGGCAGGACAGGAGCCAGAACGGAATCTGTTGTTACAAAGTGCTTTATTCTAAATTAATTTATGCTTGAGTCTATCTCGCAGTAAATTAAGTATTCCAATTAAAACAAAACAAAAGGCTTAGTAAACTAAACATGAGTTACTGAAAGAATAAAAATATGCCATTTATCTACCAGGAACACAACTTACAGTCTCTTTATTTTGCTTACTGAAATTTAAGAACCATTTACCAGGAAAAGTTTGGGTTAAATTTTTACACTGATTCTGCTTTATTAACAAACAAAATTATACAATAGCAATCTCTCACTATTTTTCAATAGGCTGCATATCAAAAAAAAGGAATACCAATGAAACAAGACTCCAGTGACCACTTAACTTGCCTAGTACAGGCTTAGAATCGACTCCCTATACTCCATAAAAAGAACAAGGCAATTGGCAGTACCCAACAGTAGAGTTCAAGTAGTTGCAATGTGCTCCCTTTGAAAAACCCCAGCCAGTCCCATAAGCTGGGATGCATTCAGAAGGCCATGTTCTGTCCTCCCAGCACCTATAAAGTCCCCCAGACTGTGCCCCAGACCTGCCCGTACAGAGAAGGGAAGCAGGATCGGACAACTCTCCCCATGCCCAGACATCAATTCTGGTATCTGAAGCTGGGTCTGGTGTTAAGTTTGGTCAGATATTTTGCTTTTACACTGAACTCTGCATTCAAGTAGGACGAAAGAGCTGAGTTTTCTAATTTTTTTTCATTATTATTGAATAGTATCGCTAAATGTATATCTAAAAATTTTTAGTACTGCTAGTTCTTCTGTGGCTAATAATTTAAGACTGTGGTTAAGAAAGTAGCTTACAACTCTACTTACCTTAAAAAAAAGTCACTGTGTTTTCCTAATATTTATTTCAGATGGTTTTATTAAAGTAGAAAACTGTAACTTATTAAAATACATTACAAGTAATAACTTTTGTATTTTAACTGATCCAAAAAGTCAAGTCACTTTAAGAGTTCTCATGCACGGTAGTAGAAATTAAGTTTGGCTTTTAGGGTTTTACCAACTCCCCTGAAATATCATCTATATGACTCTCACTGGACTCGACTTGCTGGCCTGGAGAAGAATTTAATTCTCTGTTTCCAGGTCTGAAAAGTCCAATATGCCAGCTGTCTCACAGGGCAAAATTATTTTCTTCCAGGCTTCTGCCAAATTCTCCAAGGGTGGGCAGACTTAAGTAAATCCATCCATGGGAATTCCACTTAGCTGCTCTCAAGACTGCAGCAAGAAAAACCAAAAAGCAAAACAATGCCACCCCTTAAAAAAACAAAATCCAAGCAAATAAAATCGTTTCTGGGAGCTGCAGGAGAGGTGAGCAGGCCAAGGGCAGGACTACTAGAGCAGGGCACCAGGCCCAGCCTCGCCCCCAGAGCAGCTCCGAGCACATGGAGCTGCACATGGAAGAGCCCAGTATACCCTCCACGACTGGCATTTGAAATAGAGAACTTTATCCTCTTGCTTACTCCTGAGAAAGCGGCCCCTACAGGCTCCCTGCCAGCCTTTTCTCTCTCAGTACCTATGAGGTATGAGGAGAAAAAGAAAATTACTGTGAATTGACTGTCAATGCTTTCAAAAATGAGTCAATTCTTGTTGGCTTTTTAAAATGTGCACTGGATCTGTTAAGTGACTCCATTTATACCCTGAAACTCTCCACTAACGTGCAAGTGGCTCCTACAAGACTGACTTCCATACTCTGTGGTAAGTCTACCCCACCATTCCATTAAACTTGCACTATCTTAAGACCACAGTTTATGCGATCAAACTTTTACGGGTCTATTTAACAATAGTGGGAGCCCTTCCAATTTATACAGATAATAGCACTTAAATTCAGTCCTGATCAACGGAGATTCTAAGGCCTAATCAAAAGTGTACCCATCTCTTAGATCTTGTGTCTTTCTGCTGTGTGGGCAAAACCAGAAATTCTAAAAACTTTCTAATACCCAATATTCTGGGGCGATTATCACCAGAATACTTCTGTTCATACAGGCAAAATATTGCTATCATTCTTGGGGCATTTAAAAATCAGTGACCATAATGATCTAATCAAGAAAGTTTACTCCAAAGCATAAGTCGGTTACACGCAGGAAGAGAGCTTAATACTGAACATGATCCTCCCAGCTGATGTGGACCAGCCCCATCACACTCAGCCTCCACTTAGCCCTGATGCGTTCTGCTTGGGGGAAGCCAATGCTTACTCCGCAGTGCCAAGTAACAAAATCAAACAATGACAGGTCACACTGGATTTACTGTCACATTCCAGAACTTAGTAAAACCCAACAAAGTTCCACTGTCAAACATCGTGACTCCCCGCAAAGAGAATCACCGCACAGAAAGGGAGAGGAAACAGTTAATGTGGGTTTACCTCTGAATCTTTAAGCCTCACATAGTTAGAAGGGAAGACTCCGGACTTGTCGCCCACTGTTCCTGTCCACCAGTCACCATCTTTCTTGGTAACCAAAATCACATCCCCTTGCTGAAAGGTTAAATCTCCTTGCTCAGAACTCTCGTAAGTGTACATGGCAATAAATTCTGGTGGGGAGAAATATTGAGATACGGAGAGAGCTTGATTGTTTAAAGAAATCCCAGACAGCTTTGCAAAAGCAAGTTTACGAATAAGGAAGTTAGGACAAGATCCATTCAAGAGAAAGGCTAGTCACAGATAAAATACAGAGCTGCAGAATACCCTGGGCTCCACATTCCCCCAGTGCACATAAAAGTTCAGTAGCTGCAGACAGGGAGACAATTCCTGGGAAGACCCAGACACAGCAACAAAAAACCCAACTGCATGTTTACCGACACTGGAGTATTTACGAGTGATCTGCCATTTAGCGTCATGATTTCTTTTTGAATGAAAATGGTTTTTACATTTATTTTTAACTAAGAGTTACACAATACCTACTCTGTGCTGAGCACTGGTTCAGATGCATTCAGATGCAGGCTCTTGGTAAGCATATTAAATATGTGTATTTCAGTTTTGAGGGTACCAAGTCACAGTTTTAAAAAATTGTTAGACAGCATAAATCCTTTGCGTAAATTAAATAAGACATACTTTTCATTATTCAACTGCCTGAAAACTTATGTCCTATTGTGCCATATACACAATATGATAGGAAGCTGTTAGAACACAAAATGAGTTACACATATTATTTAGTTAAAAATGGGCATCTAGTTGTCATTCAAGAGCACAGAGAGGACTGATGAGAAAAGGAATGTCCAACCCAATCCCAGAAAGCCTTTCAACAAGTTAAAAAGACAAATCCCAGTTTATCATATTTTATTATCCATGTCATTTAGTCTTAAAGAATAAGAACTAATGTTCCTTTGTGTCTTGAATTTGAAGGGTGTGCATTACAGAAAAAACTTTTCTTTTTAATTAGACGTAGAACTTTGCATCACTCTTGGTGGATTTTATTAAGGCTTAGAACCAAATCACACTCTCAGAAAGATCACCAGACACAAAATCCTACATGGAGGTTCTAGGTACAGGATAAAAGATTTACAGAAAGATGCACATGCTTCTTGTTTCCACTTTTTCTCCATTTTATCCTAGGCTTTTGTTTGTATTTTTTTAAAGCAACAGAAAAATCACCATTTACCCAAAAAGTTCATTTTTATGACGGACAACGTCTGTTTCTCTCTAAATCTCAGATGATGTTCCTTTAATGTCCAGCCTCGTGTTGAGTAAGAGGCAGGACTTTTGTATGGAGAACTCCTTCGGTTAATTATCAGAGCCTCGGCAGGAGGTACTAATGTAAACTAAAACAAACAGACAAAAACACAAAAACCTCTAACCCTTGTGCTCACGTGGGCAGCCCCTGGAGCAACAAGGGCCTCCTTCAGCGCCAGTGTTGACCTGTCAGCGCCGAGGCCAGCAGCAATTGCTGGTGGAGAGCACTGGGCCCCATGGCAGACACAGGTCATTCAAGCGTCCCAGGGAAAACAGAAGGCTCCCTGTCTTTAGCCCTGAGGCGCTGGTAACACACACCTCCACAGTGAAAACTGGAAAAACGATTTCCCACACAAGGAAATCAAAGTGTGGTGGCTTTAATAGGGTCATTCTTTCTTCATTAACAGACTCATTTTTCTGATTTCTCCATACTCTCACCCTTCCCTTTTCATTCTGCTCCCTGTTACTGTTCTTTAGATCATATTTGGCCATTTAAGACAGGATCCTTGGCCATCAATACTTTCCCCAGTGATTCCTCAGCTTCAAAGTTACTTTCTTTAAAATGGATCCAAATTTTGAAGTAACTTTCCAAATGCTTAAGAAACTTCAGAAACATGAACTCTGGCTGAACTTGGTATTGCAGTATAAAATATAAAGGAGACTGGGAAGACCGAGGCTGGCCTTGCCCTGCCTGCCTTGCACAAAGGCATCTGAGAGTGGCTTTAGGGTGACAATGAAACCCAGAGACGTGATGACGGATAGGCAGAGGTTCCTCTTCAGCTACCCCTTCTCAGGAGACATTTCACAGAGGGCACTGTCCATCCCCAAACCAGTATTTTAAAAGTGACCCAAGCCAATCACCTATTTTATCTGGTTTACAGTTTACTTTAAATTTGATTATGTTCAATGTGGTATTAACAAGAGGCTCATTAATAAACAAAAATAGCTTTTCTCAGAATTTCTAAGGTTAATGTCCTCCCACCCCTTCACAAAGCCAGCAAGCTTTCCAATATTTCTAATAACTAAGTCATTTCAAAACGGCTGTAATAAATACAAACTAAGATCAGAATTTAACTCCATCATGCTGCCCAATTTTAAGTATATGCGTGGTTCACTTGTGACCTATTTATTGAGGCCTCAGTACATGTCTCAAAACAAATAAGGCCGGGCGCGGTGGCTCACGCCTGTAATCCCAGCACTTTGGGAGGCCGAGGCGGGCGGATCACAAGGTCAGGAAATCGAGACCATGGTGAAACCCCGTCTCTACTAAAAATAGAAAAAATTAGCCGGGCGCAGTGGCGGGCGCCTGTAGTCCCAGCTACTCGGGAGGCTGAGGCAGGAGAACGGCGTGAACCCAGGAGGCGGAGCTTGCAGTGAGCCGAGATTGCGCCACTGCACTCCAGCCTGGGCGACAGAGCGAGACTCCGTCTCAAAAAAACAAAAAACAAAAAAAACAAAAAACAAAAAAAACAAATAAACAAACATTCCTCCACACTGCTATTGGATGAGGATGCTCATACTTTACGTGGCTTTACCAGTAATCCAGGGAATGAAGCAAAAACGACATAAAAGTAGTAGACATTTACTGAGCTTTGTTCTAAAGGCCTTCTGCATATTATCTCACTATCCTTGTAATAATTTCCTACCTCAAGGGGAGTTATCACGGCCAATTTACAGACAAGGAAGCTAAGGCATAAACAAAATAGTACTGTTACTAGATGGGTGAGTCAAGATACAAACTCCAGCCCTCCAGTGAGCCTTGACTAGATATAACACACCAAAGTTTTTTCTTTCTTATTTTTTGGTGAGGTGCATAATTTGCTTTTTACTAAACTAACTGCATGTGCTGTGTTTAAAGGAGCTTTTTGCCTTGTTACCCTAACAGTAGATAAAAAAGTCATTAAGATAATGACATTGTATAAAGGGAACTCTGTTAATCATTTTCACGGTAATAGCAAAAAGGAGATGCTGGATTGTTTAGTGATGATAAGGTTTTATAGCTATGCTATGAACTAAAAAAAATTTTTACTTTAAAAAATCCTCTTGAAAAAAGAACATTGTTACTGTGAGTCTGAAATACCACTATACCTTAATCCTTGCTGTCTCCACCTAGAACAGCTGTTTTAATAATTCTATTTTTCATTGGGCAAGGTTTCTAAGGAATGTAACAATCTCATTATGGCAGACAAACTAAATAAAACATTCTATTCTCATGTAATGTATTCAAGGAACCCATAAAGAATTACTATAGAATTGGTTAGTTATAGCATCTGTTAACTACAACATTGCTCAGACGTCTACACAGAAAACCCATCTAACTCAGGGAGCACTCTCCAGTTAGGATGTGATGATGGCTGTACTGAATGTAAAAAAGATGTGAGATTTTTACCATGAGGTTCTGGATTACACAGGTTTCGTTCGGTTGGCATCCATATAATATTTAGGATTATGTCAGCAAGTGGAGATTGAGAAAGAAAGCAATTATTTGTGTAATAAACACTCAAAATGATTTTTTTTTAGTCCTAAATTGTCTGGTTTGGTTGTTTTCATGGAGTACATAAATTGAGTTTCAGTTTCATTTGGGATGGTACAGATGGCATTCATGTTACTGTGAGAACTCTAGTGGTCTGCGTAGTTACTTTTAAAAATGAAATACTTATCTATGAAGTCAGATGAGACTAGACTATGTTAGATGAAGCAATGACCACAATTTAGGTATAGAGATGCTTGGAAAACTTGATTCTTAGTGAACTGAATGGGTCTCTTGTAAAAGTCAAAGGGCTCATAATAAAATATAATTAGAAAATTCAGTTTTTGATGATTAATATGTCTGACAGTATTTTCCATGAAGTACTCTGATTCTGTAAAGAGCTAAACTTTCATTTTACTGTAGTTTAATATACTGATCATAAATGTAGTCTATCTTAAGATGAAATTCAATCTCATTTCAAACATTTACGCAACGTCCTTGACCCTTCTGAAGAACATAATACAACTCAGGCCCTCACCTTCTCCAGAAACGACCGGCTTGGCTGCTGGAGAGGCTACTCGCTTTAGACTAGCAGGACTCTCTGAAGAACCAGACTCCATGCTGCAGTAAGGGAAGAAGAGAGTATTTTAATTTTTATCTTCGAAGAAAATAGTGCAACTGACACTGATTTTTCTGTTAAAACTGCTTAACTTTTAAAACTTTAAACAATTCACAGCTGAGCCGGGCGCGGTGGCTCACGCCTGTAATCCCAGCACTTTGGGAGGCCGAGGCGGGCGGATCACAAGGTCAGGAGATCGAGACCACAGTGAAACCCCGTCTCTACTAAAAATACAAAAAATTAGCCGGGCGCGGTTGTGGGCGCCTGTAGTCCCAGCTACTCGGGAGGCTGAGGCAGGAGAATGGCGTGAACCCGGGAGGCGGAGCTTGCAGTGAGCCGAGATCGCGCCACTGCACTCCAGCCTGGGCGACAGAGCGAGACTCTGTCTCAAAAAAAAAAAAAAAAACAAACAATTCACAGCTGAAATAGTTGTACTTAGCTAGTTTAAAAACACATAATTAGGTAATACAGAGGCATGACTCTAAGCTCGCATTCTTATTTTTCAGCACTTTGCTATACTGGACACATAGCTTATGTATTAGTTTGTTTCAAAGCAAGACTGACTGAGAGATGCTCATTGAATATTTTTGCTATATTCATCTTCTTAAAGCTCATAGTTTGTTTTGAACATTAATACAGTTGGAGGAATTAACAACCTTAGGTTCCATGCTATAAGACCCTAATGAAAAAGACAATTAAGTCCTCTGATCATTTCCCCAAATCCTTTGGGTTTCTAAGTATTCACACATATCTGGTACAGCACTGGGTAATAAGCATAAAGAGAGTCATAATCTCCAACTAATGCACAAGAGAGTTCCAGGTCTCAGAGCTGAATTCCTTCTTGCATAAGGCAATGAAAAACAAGGCACACAGGTTTTCACGAGGGAAGAAAGAATGCACTTATCTGTAAGAGGCTCCCTTTTGGTACTCTCTATACTCTAACTTTTGCAGTTAAAAGATCTAGAAGGCAAACTAATCCCGCAACGCCTGTCTGTGAATCTTAACTAGTGCAAACAGTAACTTAACACCTAATATTGTTTTCATCAAATACAAGCAGATAAATACAAAAATACCTGGTAGATTTCCTTATGGGCCCTGAAATGAGTTTGACGTAAGACTTGGGGAACCAACCCTTCTGACCTTGAACTTCTCCAAACCACCACATGTCTTGCTGTTCCAGGACGGTGATGACATCATTTTTGTTAAAATTTAAATGGTTGTCTTTTTTGGCTCTCCAAGGATACAGGGCTTGAGCTTGTAGCCCCTCCACCTTTTCACCCTTGTGTGGAATGACATAAAGGACCTCTCGTTACGTTGCAGTTTGTTATCAATTAGGGCAGACGTGAACATGGCACCTCTCCAACAAGCACAGGCCAGACAAGCACACACGGCCACAAAGGGCCCTGAGGCAGCACAGCAGGAGCGCTGGATGCTTCACTGTTTCCCAACAATTGTTTATTTCCAAAAGTGGAGGCAGAAGCCTGCCAGCCTCTTCACAAAGTCACTGTCTGACCATCTATAACTCTCTCTTTCAACAAGCCAGGAGGTCACAATTATTCTGTTGCATCTATGCGCCTTTTAAATTTTGGTTCTATTTTTACTCTCAAGTTGCCCAGGATGCCTCCCCATTTCCAATTTGACTGGTGTTTTTAGTGGAGGATTAATACTGGAGCAGAAATTTTATGAACTATCATGAGATCATTAACTGGCATTTTAGTTTAGGTGGACCCAGGGAAATAGGTCCTATCTGGATTATGCTTGTTTTAGTTCCTTTTCAGAGAAAACAGGGATTTGGTGAGCGTAAATTCATTGTAATTACCATTTATTGTACATCTACATGCACTGCTCCATGAGATTACAAAAATGAAAAAAACAGTCTTTGCCTCCCCCAAATAATTTAGGGAAAAGCACTTTATTAACCATAAAACACTATAAAGATGGGCAGTATTATTAGCAAGTAACTCACAAGTAATGGGGAAGAAAGAGATAAAAACAACCATGTGTACCACCTGGCAGAATGCAATATACTGAAAAGGAGTTCCTACTATTCACTGCAGGAATAAAGAGGAAAGAGGGATGAATTCTGCCTGGGGGCATCAGGGTAAATTTCATAGAGGGGGCAGCATCTGAGATGGGCCTTGAAGGATGAGAAGGACTTTGACAGCTAGGGCTTCGGAGGAAGGGCACTCCAGGCCGAGGGCGCAGCATGGGCAAAGGCCTCGAGGTGGAACACTGCAAGGGGTCCGGGAAGAGAAGCACAATCCGGGGCTGCATGTGGCCTAGTCTCATGGAGGGGTGGAGGAGGAGGTCAGGCTGGAAAGGCAGGGTAAGGCATTTATTATCTTTCAAGAAGCTATAGCATTAAACCATTACAATATTTTAAAGCATTTAGTAAAAAATGAAACACCAAGTTTCAATCATATATATGAACGGGCAAGAACAAAGGACAATGCCTAGAGAGAGTTACTTCAGAACCAATTTGTACTTGCCTTCGGAAGTTATTTATATTATACTGACATTAAGTTATGATTATGTCTGATAAGCAGAGAGAATTTACAACAGGTCAAACAGTTTCAGCATCTATGTTGATAACCTCTAATTCCTGGTCTTCATGGGTTCTTACCTTCTTAAACCCACAACATCCCTATCCTATTTCCTTCCACTTAGCTGTACATTCACTCTTTCAAGTCCCTCAGAGCTGAGGGGGTTTCCCTAGATTTTGAACACCCCTCAGATTGTATATTCTCGACCTTGCATTTTCCCCCTTGCAGCGGACCTGCCACCTACATAGCTCCTCATCCCACAGCCCTTCTGCACTGTCTAATCCTCTCGGCCCCTTCATTGACTTCTCTCCATATGGACCCCAGGGTCGGCCTTTCAACTGCGCCCTCACTGGCATTTCAGAATCTCTCCCCCTGAGAAATCTTCCCCGTGTCTGCTGTGTCGACCTTTCTACATCGATGGGCCCTAATGACCCCAGCCTGGGCTGGACGTGGACTCTGGGTTTGAATCCCAGGTCTGTCACTTACTAATTTTCTGGCTTTAGCAACTGTTTAATCTCTCTGAATCTCAATTTCCACATCTGTAAAGTAGAAATGATACTTTCTCCAAAAGGCTATTAAAGTGTAGCAATCCCACGGTAATGTAAGATGTGTGTAGGTGGGGAGGGGGCAGGAAGTTTAGTAAGATCCATGCACAGTATTGCTATGATAGAAATAACAGTGGTGAGCTATATAACTATTATTATTCCTAGTCCCAAGCTGTGAAGCACTGCTAGAGAAAGCTGAGGCAATGTGCAATGATCTATTACAGACTCAGGTTAAATTAAGCCAGGCAATTCTTCTTCTTCTTTTTTTTTTTTTTGAGAACTGAGTCTTGCTCTCTCACCCAGGCTGAAGTGCCGTGGCACAATCTCAGCTTACCACAACCTCCGCTTCCCAGGTTCAACCGATACTTCTGCCTCAGCCTCCCAAGTAGCTGGGATTACAGGAGCCCACCACCACGCCTGGCTGATTTTTGCATTTATTAATTTTTTTAGTAGAGATGAGGTTTCACCATGTTGGCCAGGCTGGTCATGAACTCCTGATTTCAGGTGATCTGCCTGCCTCCCAAAGTGCTGTGATAACAGGCATGAGCCACCGTATCGGCCCAATTCTTCATTCTTCTTTGTTGGCTCCCTCATTTGCCTGCTCCCAAACCTCTTCTACACTCCGCAGCCCCTCCGGGCTCCTTCCTCACTGAAAACAGTATCATACAGCCCAAGCTGAACATTTTTCTTGGCTTTATCTTCTCCAGTCTCTTTTCACTCTTCCTCACCCAGAAGAAAAAGGCTCCTGTCTTTTCTGTGCCTTTAATGTTGTCTGCCTTATACCAACTATATCCTCTGACACTTCACTTTTCTATCCCCATCTCCACTGGCAACATGGCTGGTTCTTGCTTTCCTGAGGCCCCTCCACTCTGGTCCTCCTCTTTCCTTTTGCAGATCTTTCCACTTCCTTGCTGCTCATTTCCTTTTACGCCCCTGCAGTGTGGTTTCATCCTTCTCCTTCCCAGGTTACAAAGCTCTACCTGTCACAATGAATGGTCTCTTCTTTGCCCTGACCACAGTACTTAATAACATAAGCAAACTCCCTCCCCCACCTCCACTTTCTGGAACAACCCCTCACCCCGTCACTGAGTCACTGTTAACTGAGCATGTGACACGTGCCAAATGCTGAGCTAGGACAGATGCAAAGGAAAGTACCATTTCCTGTTGAGTAGCTCTTCTTCTTCTTCCAGGCCACAGAACACACACGTACGTGCCTGTGGATTTGCTATTTTCTCCCTGTATTCTCTCTCCTTGGACGACCTCACACATTTCCTGAGATCCGATAACGTTCTCTACGGGAATGGCTCCCATCTATAATCCCGGTCTCGTGCTCTCTTCCACCCTCCAGATCTATGTTCCAACAGCCTGCTAGACAGGGTCCCACATTCACCTTCAACTCAACACAACTAAAACCCAACTCTTCCCTTTAACTGTGCATTTTCTGCCTTCCTCCTTTCCTCCTTTAAGGTGGGCCCTTTTTCTCAATCCCAGCCCTCTTCCCTTTCCTTCGGCTCCCATAGGCATTGTGACTCCAACCTCTTCACTCTTCTCTGCAGTCTCTCCCACCTGCACGCCTCTTCTGCTTCCACCGGCACCTCCCCACTTGGTGAACATGAACTCAGCTGGCTCCAGGCCTGCCCTGGGTCTCAGCTGGGTGACAGTAACAGCCCCCTGACTGGTGGCACTGTCCTGCCGGCCCTCTACTCTAATCTTCCTGCACACCACTCCTCCAGATGGATCTGCCTAGAGCCTGCGTTCCATCTGGGTGTTCTCAGATCAGAAACGATCCTGGAACCTCCAGTGCCTCCCAGAGGGGCACTTGCTGTTTGGCATGATTATTGATAGAAATTTCAGCATTTTATCATTATTGTATCAAGCAAAAGAGAACTATTCAGAATAACCACCTTTATCCTTTCAGACTTATTATTTCCGAGCAGGGCATTTCAGAGCCTCCCATTAACCTTTAATTGGTCTACCTTTTCCTGTAAAAACTCAGTGGTCTAGACAAATGGAGTGGTGCATGATTTTCCTTAAACACATTCTGCTTGTCTGCCTTCAAGCCTTTCTCCCAGCATTTTCTGTCTGATATGCTGGCTGTCTCCATTTTCTAGTAAGATCTTACCCACTGGTCAAGATGCAGCTCAAATGCCACTTCTGCAATGAAGTTTCCTTCATCAACCCAGGCAGGAGAAGTTGACTGTGCCCCACCCCCATCCCCAACTCCCAACTATTCACAGCAGATTTCTGGCTCCTGCACTGGATTCCCATACTGCCAGCCAACCAAGACATGCATAACAAGGCTTGCTTCTAGATGACATTGCCAAAAAGCATTTGCTGAAGTTGTTGGCACTAGATAGCAAGCTAAGTCTTCACACTCTCACTGGCTGCCTTTACCTGGCCTAGCACAGGAGACGGGGAGGAGCCAGTGGCTGTGGCTGGAGTAAAGGCGGATCTCTGCCTTAACTGGCCGGCACTTGGAACGGTGAGAGAGGGCTGGGCTGCCCATGCATCCCAGTTATCCGTTTCTGGTTTCTCATTCGTGCTGGTGGGCCACCTGGAGGGAAAAGCACAACACCATGAATAGCAAGCACTCCCTAACATGCCAGCTTTTTAACCACAGTAAAGTACCAAAAAAAAAAAAAAAAGAAAGAGAAAAAGAAAAAGAAAAAGATGGTAACTGATGAGCCTGTGCAACACAAACCTAGTATATTTATGTGGCTTTCTACAGTTAAAGAATGAGGAGGCTGGGTACAGTGGCTCATGCCTGTTATCCCAGCACTGTCAGAGGTCGAGGTGGGCGGATCACCTGAGGTCAAGAGTTTAAGACCAGCCTGACCAACATGGTGAAACCCCGTCTCTACTACAGATACAAAAATTAGCTGGGTGTAGTGGCACACGCCTGTAATTCAAGCTACTAAAGAGGCTGAGGAAGGAGAAATGCTTGAACCCGGGAGGCAGAGGTTGCAGTGAGCCAGGATCACATCACTGCACTCTGGACTGGATGACAGAGTGAGACTCGGTCTCAAAAAGAAAAAAAAAAAACAAAAACGCATTAGCTGGGTGTGGTGGCGGGCATCTGTAATCCCAGCTACTTGGTAGGCTGAGGCACGAGAATTGCTTGAACCCGGGAGGTGGAGGTGGCAGCGAGTCACCGAGATTGCGCCACTGCACTCCAGCCTGGGTGACAGAGCAAGACTCTGTCTCAAAAAGAAAAATAAATAAAAGAACAAGGAGGAGAGGAAAAGGCATTTGTCTGAATCTTGATTTCCTCAGTGATAAAATGGTAACAATACTGTGCCACTTAAGGTTAGTTGTGAGGGTCACATGAAATACGGGCCAGGGAAATACTCTGTAACTGTAAAGCACTGGAGAAACATCCTCACATGATCATTTGTAATAACAATAGTTAAATGAGAAAAAAGAAGCTACCTGCCACCTATGGAGCTGGAGCTTCTCAACACCACTTCTCAGACCCATGCATCCTATAGTAAGTACCTGGTTGTATGCCTAGATGCCACAGCAATTACAAATGGCATCCTGACAGCAACCAGTTGTCCTGGGTCCCAGGGACAGTTCTAGTTTTGTGATTTTAATAATTTTAGATAAACAGGCTGGGCATGGTGGCATGCCCTAATCTCAGTGCTTTGGGAGGCCAAGGCTGGAGGATCACTTGAGTTCAGGAGTTCAAGACCAGCCTGGGCAACATAGTGAGACCTCATCTCTACAAAAATCTTAAATACTAGCTGGGCATGGTGGCATGCACCTGTAGGCCCAGCTTCTTGGGAGGCTGAGGCAGGAATATTACTTGAGCCCAGGAGGTCAAGGCTGCTGTGAGCCATGGTTGTGCCACTGCACTCCAGCCTGGGTGATGAAGTGAGACCCTGTCTCAAAATAATAATAAATAATAATAATAATAAATAATTTTAGATAAATGTATCTGTGTGAGTGCAGATTTAAAGGCAATTTACTTTTTACATCTTTATAAGATATACAAACAAAACTGAAAACCAAAATAATTCCTGATTTTTCATTTGGAAAATAAGGTGCCCATAATTACAGCAAGAGAATTGCACACCATACATTTCATGAAGAAGAGGCATACTGATTTGATCCCCAGTAAAACAAATCCTGGAAAATACGGCATTAGTCTTCTATTTTAGCCTAAGCTTTAGTTTTAAAAACTCAGAACTTTTCAGTCAAGACCAAAAGAGGAAAGGTAAAGTTTCAACTTGGAAGTCAAGCTAATGGAAGGCTTTTTTTTTTCTTACAGCAGAGATTAGATGGGGGGACCTTCTTTAACACCTTCAGCCTTTTATGTGAAAATAAAGTATGAAAAACTTGCTATTCCTTACATCCTTCCCTCCACTTCCTCCCGCCCTGGGTAATTATTCTTTCTTCCCTCTCTTTGTTCCATCTGATCCTTCTCCAGCAATACATCTGGATTCCTTGCCTTCAATATGTTTCTTCTGAAAGATGATTAGACTTGAAAAAAAATTTTAAACACTTCTTATTCAAATCACTCATAATTGTATCCTAGTATAAAATATTTTTAGACAATTGCTCATCTCGGTCATGGCCCTATAACTGGAAGTTTGAACAACAATTTCATCTATCATTTCAAACCTCTGCTTATACACAGTTTTTAAAATGCCCTGATGAACCAGGGCACAGAACTAACCATGGCCAAGTGCAAACAACTCTTCATTCTATTCTACATTTGTATAAGATTAATGAAAGTGGAAAGCTTTAAAGGAAACAGCTTTCTATCTTATTCAGAACCACATGACTGAATTCAATTTTTGCTTCTGCCTGGCAAAAAAAAAAGTGCTATTTGCATGCAGGAAATGACTCTGAAAATTTGCTGACTGACATGGATGTCAAAACAGATTATTAGGAAACTGTATTTCTCCATTTCTTCCACAAGAATGATAGATACAAATACATTATTGAACAAAACAAGATAACAGGCTTCATTTTGTACCATGGTAAGTCACTGTTGGGCAATGACATCATTAAATCCAGTTCAGGGACTGTAATCTCCAATTTGGCAGCCAGAGAAAGGAGTATCGAAAATGAGCCAGCTCCCTCACACAGAAGGACAATCCAAGACTATGAAAATAGTTAAGAGGGGGGAAAAAATGACCAAATTGGGATTTCAAAAATCACCAGAAAGAGCCCACCAACACGTACGTGGAGCTGAAGTCGGCCCAGTTATTGGGGGTCGTGGAGGGCTCTGAAGAGGTTACTGCCAAAGGCGCAGGGGTCTCACGCAAGGCCAGTTTGGGGGCAGGGGCAGATGTCGAATCAGTCACTGTTTTCACTGGAACGGGAACCTCATTTTCTGGGATTTTCTCTGCATAGTTTGCAGGGAACCACCCTGTCTTTCCTTTTAATTCTCCTCCAAGCCAGCCGGGTTCTCCAGTTTGGCTTTCATCCACCTGTAGAAAAAGTCACAACTTTAATTTAAGTAGAACTAAATCAACCCGTGAAGAGACCCAGCACCCAACTACAGGGAAGTCCCAAGCCTCTGCCCTCTTTAGATTGACATATGGCATAGGAATTTCTTCATTTTAGTCCAAGTGTCTGGGAAAAGAGTCTAAGCAGTAATGCTGAAAAAAATGCACTATAATTCAAGTTCTTATTCTCTGTACTTTTTTAAAAAGCCTTACCCCATGCTTTCCTAATAATGGCAGTTGAGACAAAGTGCCTGGAGTCCTGAGGCATGGAATTTAAATATTATGATTTGGGAAGTGACTTGACAGGCTTCATCAGAAAGTCATGTCATTATTAAAAATAATTTGACTTGAGTTTATTACTTAAAGTTGAAAGCAAAGGGTGCAATCAATATAAATTCAGTACTCTTAAAACCTCCAATAACTAAGTAGTATTTATTTCAGTATAGGGACAAGGAAGATTTTTTTCAAAACCATGGCCTTAAACAGTTTCCACGGGAAGCAAAGCTGCCTGCTGCTGTGTTTAGGCATTTAAAAGCTCCACAGACACATGATGAGAAAATTAAGGAAGTGATTATTTACAGCAATAATCAATTTTATTAAGGTCCTGTAGTTTTCTTTCGTATACATTTAACTTGCATATTCACAAAAGTGCACAGGAAAATACAGAATTATACTGTTTAAAAATTTCACAGAGGCCATTTATTAATTTACTAATTTAAAAATTTCACAAAGGCTTTTAAGGTTTACATTTTAATTCTGACTCAAATGGATCACCCAAAATGGCCAAAATGATTCTACTTTTCTTTACGAGTTGTCCCTACTATTTTATGAGCAATAGGAGAATGACTTTGGAGGACAATCACATTTGCTATTAGGAAATTTATTTTTGGGCCGGGCACGGTGGCTCATGCCTATAATCCCAGCACTTTGGGAGGCTGAGGCGGGCGGGTTACCAGAGGTCAGGAGTTCAAGACCAGCCTGACCAACATGGTGAAACCCCATCTCTACTAAAAATACAAAATCAGCCGGGCATGGTGGCGCATGCCTGTAATCCCAGCTACTCGGGAGGCTGAGGCAAGAGAATGGCTTGAATCCAGGAGACGGAGGTTGCAGTGAGCTGAGATCATGCCATTGCACTCCAGCCTGGGCAACAAGAGTGAAACTCCGTCTCAAAAACAATTTTATTTTCATTATTATAATTCTTATAACGGTCTTATCTTATAAAACTTTATATCTTATTTTACCCCTTCCTATGCTGCCTGAGGAGTAAAACATCAAACACTTCACTGGACATTAAAGTTGCTTCTTAGAAATCAGACATGAGTAGGTAGGGTCTTAACAATGATTTTGGAAAAATCTGACAAAAATATCAGTTATCTAATCCATTCAAGTATTCAGTAAAAATGAATTAAAAATAAAGCAAAAAATGATTACATTAAAGAAACCAAATATCTATCTGCATGTACTCAGTGGAGAGTGAGTAATAGGGTTCACTACTTATTAGCTTATTTGAATTAACAAATGCTTGGGGTAGAGGTGGAGAAAACAGAATGCAAGGCAAGGCTTACTACTGAATTCTACCTGTTATTTACAAAATATTCAGCAAGTAGGGGATGCCTGATTGCTGCTCCACTTTAGGGAAACTTTATCATCACAGATAAAAGCAATTTTTAAAGCTGAGAATTCTCCAAACAACCAAAAAAGGAGTTCCCTTGCATAAAATGCAATAACACTTCCAAAGGTTGAATTTTTGGCTTCACAGCTCTTTCATTTCTGCTCGCACTCACACCCACATGAACACACCAGCCACTTTCCAGTCATTGTTTTGTTCTTACTGTTCTTTTTCTGGGCAGCCCCAACTGTTTCTCTAGATGAGGATTTAAGATAAATTCTCCCCCATTTGGATCTTCTTTTACGCTAAACTCAAATGGCTAGATGTCTTTCCTGCCTTGTTTACATTTTGGTGATATGGTGACACACTATAACTTTGCAGCTGCTCCATACTGGAAACATAGCCAGGTGCTGCCAGACTTCTCAGTAGGCTCAATAGTCAACACCAGCCAACTTGGTTCTAGGACCAAAGGTGATGTCAGGCAGGAGTGGGTTAGGAGCGTGAGCCAAACACACAATAATTTAGTGTCAAGACTGCGAAGTGCAATGATCAAGAACAGGGCTCTGCAGTTAGACCATCTCAATTTAAGTGCTAGTTCTACAATCTATTAACTGGTTGACTTTGGGCAAGTTTAATCTCGTGGCACCTCAGTTTTTTCGTCTGTAAAATGGGGATAATAAAAATACCTGTCTTCTTATAATGCTCACTGTGAGGACTAACAAATATTTACACCAATGCCTGGCAGACTAAAAGTGTTAGTTTTTGTTTTTGTTTTTTTTTTTTTGAGATGGAATCTCACTCTTGTCACCCAGGCTAGAGTACAGTGGCACAATCTCAGCTCACTGCAACCTCTGCCTCTTGGGTTCAAGCAATTCTCCTGCCTCAGCCTCCCAAGTAGCTGGGATTACAGGCACCCGCCACCACGCCGGGCTGATTTTTGTATTTTTAGTAGAGACGGGGTTTCACCATGTTGGCCAGGCTGGTCTCGAACTCCTGACCTCAGGTCATCTGCCCGCCTAGGCCTCCCGAAGTTCTGGGATTACAGGCGTGAGCCACTGCACCAGGCCAGATTTTTTTTTTTACATTCTCTCTCCTGCTGTCCGGCTCTGACTTTGTGCTATAGTTCTCTTCCTTGGGATTCTGTCCTGTTCTAAAAGCCTGGTCTTGACTTTACCTTCACTCTAGGTAACAATATCCTTCTCTGTTCAGGAGTTCCCTACTCTAACTGCCTGGTCCCCCACTCCCTCTAGGTTTCTCTAGGTTTACCTTCTTGTTATAAGCAATCCTTTAGGGGCTCAAGTGGATCCCTCGATTGATGGGAACTCCTACTCATCTGCTCATTTTGGATCTCCTCAAAGGTCAGCTGCTTTGCTTAATTATGTCCCATGATCTATTGTCACTCCCTTGAAACACAGGGTATTGACTGGTTAATAAGACTTTTAGGCCAGGCGCAGTGGCTCACTCCTGTATTCCCAGCACTTTGGGAAGCCAAGGTGGGTGGATCACTTGAGGTCAGGAGTTTCAGATCAGCCTAGGCAACATGGTAAAACCCCGTTTCTACAAAAAATACAAAAATTAGCTGGGCGTGGTGGCGCATGCCTGTAATTCCAGCTACTTGGGAGGCTGAGGCAGACAATTGCTTAAACCCGGGAGGTGGAGGTTGCAGTGAGCCAAAATCATACCACTGCAGTCCAGCCTGTCTCAAAAAAAAAAAAAAGACTTTTGGTGGACATCTGGAATGTGATCTGAAGCCCTGGGGAAATGTCCTCTCCCTCCAGTAAACTGATAGCACCCAGCCTGTCCCCAGATATGATAGAAAGTCTGCTGGTGCAATGTACACCTAGGAGTGAAGGAGGGGGGCCACATCAGCCTCTTATCTCCATAAGCAAGAGCTTCTCCCAGCCCTAAGGACAACAGTGAAATCAGCATTTCACTTTAAGCAAAGAAATCTGCTGGTCTCAACAGCCCCCCAAACAATAGTCTCAATTAGTTTAATTTACTCTTACAAGTATACATCATTTTTAATAAATTATTACAGTTTAAGGTTCAGGGGATGCAAGAGACATTGATTCTTAACACCCAAATTAAATTAACCACTTAGAAAGGTCAACATATGAAAATAAAAATCACTTCTTCCTGGATTTGGAAAACTACCCAAAATGTCAATCCAATTCTGGAAAACATAAGATTATGGCAGACCAAGAAGTAGGAACACAAATGGCTTTGTAATATGACTGGTTCCAACGTGGACTTTTTACACAATGTACATTTACTTACTGGGGGACTATAAGGGAGATGTTATTATTAACAATCTTGGTCTCAATACAATTTCATTTATCAGCCACACTGTAACACCCCAACGTATTTGGGGGTAATTCTAGTGAAACATCATTAAAGTGAAGTACAAACACCAGATATTGCTCACATTTCTGGGACTATGTTACAGAGCTGGTCTACAAAATGTTAGTAATTACACACTGCATATTGTAGCTCACTGATGCAACAGTCAAATATACAAAGCAGCCACTTCAGGTTCAAGTCCATTTGGCAAAGGCTGATAATATTACACCTCTTTTCTCAATTTTTATATGCTCAATGGCTGCCATCTTCATTAGATGAGATTAATATTTCTAAAATCTCTGATCCTGTCACAAAGGAGGGAAGCAGAAATTCCTTTTTCCCTCACAGAACACGATAAACAAGTGTAGCAAACAAGTTTAGCCTGTGTATTCAGACCAGCTGACAGTGGCTGCATGGGATGTGTTGAGGAGTGCAGGTAGCAAAACATTTTTCATGGATTCGGCGGTTTTGAAATATAAGATTTCTCCTCCAAATTCCTAGATGAGGATATTAAAATTCTTTCTTTTTTTTTTTTGGATGGAGTCTCGCTCTGCTGCCAGGCTAGAGTGCAGCGGCGTGATCTCGGCTCCCTGCAAGCTCTGCCTCCTGGGTTCACGCCATTCTCCTGCCTCAGCCTCCCAAGTAGCTGGGACTACAGGTGCCTGCCACCACGCCCGGCTTTTTTTTTTTTTTTTTTAAGTAGAGATGGGGTTTCACCGTGTTAGCCAGGATGGTCTCAATCTCCTGACCTCGGGATCCGCCCACCTCGGCCTCCCAAAGTGCTGGGATTACAGGTGTGAGCCACCGCACCCGGCCTTAAAACTCTTTCTAAAGCTCCAACCTGGAGGTTGGCAAATTTTGCCTCTGTTGCAACTACTCAAATCTGCCACTGTAGCACACAATATGTGAATGAAGGAGCCTGGCTGTGTTCCAATAAAACTTTATTACAAAACAGGCAGTGATTGGGCCAGATGTGAGCCAACCTTGTAATCATGTGTATACTGGTCCCTCAAAACCGCAGTGATATTACGGCCAATTGTTACTAAATGAGCTGCATTCTGATGTTTAATCTACGGAAATCTATGGAAGGTAGAGGAAAAAGGTATTGTTGGCTACATTTAAAAAAATATCTGTCAAGAGAAGAAAAGGAAAACAATGAGTTAAAAATTGGTATAAGAGTTAACACTAAGACAAACAATTTCCAGAATGAACTGACTAGCTAATGACTAATAACTACTAAAGAAGTCCATTCTTCCTTGGGTATTTTTAAGAGGATATTTTCTAGAAATGCTTTAGGATTAGTCCTGACATGAACAAGAGATTAAGTTAGATCAGTGGTTCCTGAAATTGACTCCCTAACAGAACCACCTGGTCGGACTTTTGAATGCTGTATATGCAGTAACGTTCCCAGAATCTCTGGGGATGAGCCCTGGTATGGTTATTTTTTGGAAGCTCCCTCAGCAATCTGGATACATTCAGGCCTGCACCAGTCCAAGTATAGCATTTAAACCAAGCTTGTCCAACCCACAGCCCACAGGCTGCATGTGGCCCAGGACAGCTTTTAATGCGGCCTAACACAAATTCATCAACTTTCTTAAAACATTATGAGATTTTTTTTGCGATTTTTTTAAAGTTCATCAGCTATTGTTACTGTTAGTGTATTTTATGTGTGGCCTAAGACAATTCTTGCAATGTGGCCCATGAAAGCCAAAAGACTGTACTGATTTAGACACCCAGCCTGTGTTCTCCAGATAAACTTCAACAAAACAGCAGTGAGCATAGGTCTTCTCGTTTCTTATGTTCTACTAATATGTGACAGATGTCAAACTTGATTTAATTCACCCTCCAAGAATTGAGACTTCCAGATCAAGAGAGGCCATATATTTTCTAAGCATCTAAGCCTTAGCCATCAAGGTCAAACTCAATCGGAAAGCATTCAGTCCTCGTGGAGCACATCACTTCACACAGATTCCTCTCCTCCTCTAAATTCCTAGCAGAGTTAGTGAATATCTATTGAGAGCTTAATCAAATATTGGCCTTTTCATGTGTTCCTCTAGATTTTTCTAAAAAGATTTTAACCATATGAATGGTAGACTTGATAATTTTCTATTATCAACAGCACTGAGAATAGTGCTATATACAAGGTATCACATTAAATTTTTGTTAACCATGAAAAATTATAGTTTTGGATAAAACCGGGCTAAGTTTTTCTACAAGCAAATTATTTTTAAGGCTAAGACTGCCTATATTGAAAAAGAAAACACTGTCACATTGGTAGACTTCTAAAAGTCGAACATATTATAGTAACCTATGTCCCAAAGATGTTTGAGGAATCTGAGAATCTGATGATGACTGTGCCCACGAAAGTAAAAGTGAACCCCGGATTTTTCAACCTAGAGAGACTGACAGTAATATTGTACTACATGTTTCATGCTCCTTGTTTGTTACCTGCAAAATTCATGAAATTAAAAAAATACAAACCTGTTGCTATTAGATGTCAATATCTATCTTTTTGCATTGATTGTTATCCTCACAATGATAACACAGTTGAATGGCACCTGGAGTATCACAATGCATTTTGTAGTACAAAACTGAAACACTGCTGTCCCTTCCGCAAGCCAACTAATTATGCCTAGTAGTACATTCTACATTTCATTACATATTTAGGAGGTCTGAGATAAAATAAACACTATTACAGTCCTGGGTAGATATTCTCTGTTATACTTGTCCTTAATTTATTTTTAGTTTTATTAAAAATTATAAATTAAATACATTTATAAAAATGAAAATAACATAGAAGTCTATAAAATTCAACATGAAAGCCCCTTCTTTACTGCCCAGTGGTAACCACTGTTACCAGTTTGATATATGTATTTCAAAATTGTTAACTATACATAAACACATGAATACATATATAGTTCTATTTCTAACCAAATGCAATTATGCTGCACATATTCTGCTTTTTTGATGGAAATCTTATATGTATATGTGATCTATATAAGTTTTAATCTTCATTATTTTTAGCTATATCATAATTTATTTAAACCATCCCTTTACTGATGGACACTGGGCTGTTCATTTCCTTTTACCAACACCACTGCAGTGAACATCCATGTACACACATATTTGTGCATGTGCCCAAAAGAGGAAGGAAAAGCATGAGAGGAAGGAGAAAAATAGAATTTCTGGGGCAGAGGGAATGAGAATTTTAAATCTAAACAGGCACTGCCAAATTGCCCTCCAAATCACTTAACCAATTTATACAACCATGCTAACAATGTATATTATATTCACAGTCCTATACTCTTGACAAAGCTGGATATTACCAGACTTTTAAACTTGCTCATTTGATAGAGGAACAATGCTATTTTGTTTTCTAACTTGCATTTTTCTGATCACCCAAGAAGCTAAGCATCTTTTCATGTATTTTTTAAATAACTGACTTTTTACTTCATCTGTGAATGTCCCTTCCCACCCTCTGCCAATTGTTTAAGGCTTGTGGGTGTCTTTCAAAGTTAACTGTTTGGAATCTTTATGTAACAGGGGTAACCCTTTATGTAACCCTTGGTCTCATATATTTTGAAATATAGACATTTTAATTTTTGCATATTGTCAACTGTCCATTTTTGCCTCTTACGACTTCTGGTTTTTATAGCTTAAAAAGGCCTTTCTTAGCCAGAAAATTATTCCAATAGTCTCCTTAAAAATTTTTGCTTCCCAGAATTGTTATCTTTTATGTTTAATCTACTTGGAACTCCTTTTTGTCTATGGCCTGAGATGAAGACTTGACCCAATTCCTTGCCAAACACAGAGCATTCAAGTTAGTCCTTAAAAGGAATCTAGCAAAAAGAAACCCAGTACACAAACTGAGAAGACTTATGACTTACTTTTTTTTTTTTAAAGCACAACCTACTACACAGACTCAAACACATTTTTACTGCCACAACAACACCCAGAGATATGTGCACTTACACAGAATTCAAGTGACTTAAAAGGACAAAACATTGAATAAGATGCAGACTTCCTGACAGTTAGGCAACACTTACCCATTCCCCTTTAACCTCCACCAGGAAAGCAAAGGTTTGAAAGCAAGGCAAAATATATGTTTAATGACATGCTTTATTCTTACAGCATATCTAAACTCTACGCATCTCATCAAGCTGGTGGTTAACTAGCCAATTCGAGGAAAAGGTTTCAACAGGCCTAGGATTATAGGTGAAGCCCAAATATGTTACCGAAAAAGAGCAACACTTTCTCATCAAGATACAGATCACCTGCAACATTTCCTTATCATAACATTTCACAACGTTCCCTTACTTTAGGATGAGAGCGAGCTGCTTCTCTGCACCTTGTGTTGCAAGAAAATCCAGTTTCAAAAATATTAGGCTGGTTTGTTTAACATTAAAAAAAATTGTAATGAGGTCCTCATTGATGTGACATTGTATTTTCAGAAATTTTAGATTCCTATTACATGGTATTTACATATTTTACAATTAATCTGCTTTACAGGATACACTACTTCAAATATGAGGCAGTATGAGTAAAGTAGCTTCAGGCTATTAGAAACCACGGTGTAGGAAACAGCAGGTGGTGAAGTCAGAGGAAAGCTGACAAACATGCCCTGCTGGCTCGAGTTACCGTTTGTGTGCGCAGAGTGGAGTGCCCAAACCCACAGTTCTTTCTGTAAAGGATGAGTAAGGCTGGCACCCAGCATGTTTCAGTCAATAACTGTGTGCTGAATGAAGCCATGGAGTATATTTGAAGAGGTTTTCACTATTGTTAAGGTGATTTTAACTTTTAAAGATCTGGAGCCTGGACAACATAGGGAGACCCTATCTCTACAAAAAAATAAAAAAATAAAGATTAGCTGGGTGTGGTGGCACACACCTCTGAGCTACTCAGGAGGCTGAGGCAGGAGGATCACTTGAGCCTGGGAGGTGGAGGCTGCAGTGAGCCAAGATCATGCCACTGCACTCCAGCCTAGGTGACAGAGTGAGACTCTGTCTCAAAAAAAAAAAAAAAAAAAGAAAAGAAAAGAAAAGAAAAGAAAAGAAAAGAAAAAATAATTTGGGATTTTTGGCCTTGCTTCTTCTAGCCCATGGTAATTACAGAGAAAACAGCGCCATTAGGAAAAAAGGGGACATAGGAATTGATTTCTCTAAGTGCTAAACATACTGTTATTTCTACGTATTTTAGCCTATTAAAGATCCACAGATATGATGTGTATATGGCAAGATGAATGCATGAATAATAGTATAATCACCTGTACAACACCCTTTATACTTCAAAGACATACAGTCCTTGGGCAAGAAATATGTTGTTTCAATTGTTAACTTTCATAGTTCTTTACAAATTCTAGGCCAGGCATGGTGGCTCATGCCTGTAATTTCAGCACTTTGGGAGGCTGACATGGGAGGATCGTTCGAGCCCAGGCAATTCAAGACCAGCCTGGGCAACACGGAGAAACCCTGTCTCTACCAAAAATACAAAAATTAGCTGGGCATGGTGGTGCACGCCTGTGGTTCCAGCTACTTGGGAGGATGAGGTGGGAGAATCGCTTTGCTTGAGCCCGGGAGGCAGAGGTTGCAGTGAGCCAATATCACGCCACTGCACTCCAGCCTGGGCAACAGAGTGAGAAGTTGTGTCAACAACAACAAAAAAAGCTAAATTATCTTTTAAAAAAAAAGTGCTAAGAGTAATGCAAAGTTGACGACTTCTAAGACTCTAAAAGTGAGTAACTAGAACAAGGAACTACTATTTTCTTTTAGAAAATGATTTAGATCAACCATGTTGTTTGATTTTCTTTCTTAAACTGGTTCCTATAGTTTTAGTCACATCATAAGATTGTTATTAATTAAAGGAAAGAAACAGTAACAAAGTAAAATTTTAAATTATTTTCTGTTTCAGAGTAGGAAAGCAGATTAACTGTGTAATTCATTACTCTTTTTACATAATTCAAAGTTCACATAATTAAAGGGAAAAAAGATGCTCTGATGCAAAGATACAAAAGTTATTGCAATTATGAGAATGATGATAGGTGTTCTGCACTTATAACTATTTCTTAAAGACTCCTGGCCTCCTCCCACCTTGGAGGATCCTAGTGTGTGTGTATATATATGTACATATGCACACTAGTATATATTATACATATAATATATATACACACGCATGCTAGTAATATAGTCTATACATCATATATAAAATATATGTATTACATATGTATTTATACTCATATATTTATACTCATAGTATATAAGTAGTAATCTAAACTCTGAAATTATCAGACATTTATAGATTTAAAAATAAGAACACATTGTCTTTACCAACTCAATTTTAAAGTGATGTTGGGATACATTTTTTAAATGCCATCTTTCATTTTAATAAAAAAGAAAGAAGACTGAGCTTACACTTTAAAAAACTAGATGCTGAATTATTGGGTTTCATACTCACTGACAATCTCACAATTGTTGAATAAAGTGAAACAAGAGGACAGAGGCTAATCTTCAACAGAAATGACCCTCTCACTGGAGTCTTTCTTACCATGACTATGTCTCCTGGCTGGATAGTGATTTCATCATGGCTTCTGGATTCAAAGGGGTACAGTGCCCGGTAATATACCACTTTTACGTTTTCCTGTGCAGAAATGGTAAGTGGACCTTTTTCTGTTTACAAAAAAGGTGGGGGGACAAAAATAAATAATTACAGAGAACATAAATGTATGACAACAAGCCAAACAACTAACCTCTCCTCTATTGCCTATCTTCACCTCTGAACTATTTCCCTCCATTCAAGGAATTTCTGAAACACATACTGACTGCCAAAGCAGAGCCAAATCTGACGTCAGCAACTCAAACCCATCAGAGAGTTCATTGGTGACTCCCTCTAAACAAAGGTCATTCCAAGGCTGAGTGCAGCCAGGCTGCCTAAAGGTCCCTTGTCTCTGCCTCTTGGCTTGGGCTCTAGCAGTGCAGATCTGTAAAGCATCAATACCCCCTCCTCCCTACCCAGCATGTTGAGTACAATGTAGCAGTTAGGATACGACCCAAAGTCTGAATCAGCCAAGGAGCAAACTTGTTTGGGAGGGAACAGAGGCACCAGTTTCCATACCAAAACATGAAAATGCAGATGTTTTAGGCTCTTTAACATGGTCATATAAAACCTAAGTGCCGATTTCAGTTATACTGATAATCCCCAATGAAGAAACTCTTCCTATACATTTCTCTGGGAAATAATGAGCCTAAGGATGAACCCTAGATGAAAATAATTTAGATTTTAAATGAAACAAAATGTTTAAAAATGCACATGAGCAGAGGATATTTTGCATTCTGGTTAGCAACAACTAATAACAGACCTTTGGGCATTTTTACTCAAGAGTTACAAGTATTTTGACATATAACTCTCTTATCCAGAAAGCAATGAGGGTAAAGTATTATCTCCACATGATTTTGAACTGTATGACATGCAAGATTTCCTACTGACTGAAGGCGAAAAAACAAATCTTCATTTTATACTAGGAGGACGCGTGAAGAACTTAAACTAACTGCCTAAGATCAATGGTGAAATTATTTTCAGATAGAAAAAAACTATCAAAAAATTGATTTGCCCCTCCTATGACATGGTTGCTACTGTGTAGGTCTGATGACCTGCCAGTCTTTCCCCTGGACTGCACGCATCTGAAGGCAGGTAGGTGCCTACTGCAGCTCCATACCTCACGCCCATCTCAGCCCACTATGCAGCTGGGAGCCAGTAAACCTTTACAGAATAGCTTGAAAGTGTTTTTTCTTTCTTTTCTTTCTGTATACTGCAGCACTAAAGAAGCACACGGATGACCAAGCAAAATTGGTATAATTTTCCACACAAAGAAAAAGCAACGACTTGCTTCTGCTGAGCATTATTTGCAAAACTGTACAATCACACAACCACACAGGAAACTTAAATACATTCTAGCTTACATCTGTTATTATAAAGGATAGCTTTTCCTAGCTATTCCAATTAGATCAGTCTTTCATTTATCTTTTTGTTCCGTCTTTTATTTATCCTTTTTTTTTAAAAAAAAGGCAAATTAGGCCAGGCATGGTGGCTCATGCTTGTAATTTCAGTACTCAGAAAGGCCAAGGTGGGAGGATTGCCTGAGGCCAAGAGTTCAAGACCAACCTGGGCAACAAAGTTAGAACTCCATCTCTACAAAAAAAAAAAAATTAGCTGGGCATGGTGGTGCACACCTATAGTCCCAGCTCCTTGGGAGGCTAAGACAGGAGGATTGCTTAAACCCAAGAGTTTGAGGCTGCAGTGAACTATGACTGTGCCACTGCACTCTAGCCTAGGCGACAGAGTGAGACTGTCTCAAAGAAAAAAGAAAAGCAAAGAGAAGTAAAGAAAAGAAAAAGCAAATTATGTTCAAAGGACAAAACGCTGCCACTTTTCAAAAAGTAAAAGCAGTTTTATGCAATGCAGACCGAAGACAGCGAATACCCCATCAGTGGAGGCAAGGGTGAAAGGTGCCACTTTCTGTTGCAGAAACAGCCCAGAAATTCCAGGGAGGGAAGTAACAAACCAGAGGAACAGCAGGTTCTTTTGCAGCATATACGACCAGTGGAACTTCACGCCACTTGTTAACTCTGTAGAGGACTCGTGGATGCTGGTGTAATGTGGGCCAGAGGCTGGCATGGTGATGGGAGAATTACACAGATCTCAACTGACCCTGGGGAAAGAAGAGCTGCCATGCTCAAAATAAGAGACTGATGTTCTCATCTGTTAATGTAGCCAAGACTGGTCCTGATGAGATATGGGCGTTTTTCAGGAGGATCTGGGAGAGAAGATGACTTATTTTCTAGAATTATTTTTGGCTTCTAATACCTGAAGTGGACCAGGGTGTCTGGACAGCTGGCTTAGCTGGTTCTTGGTGCTGATGGAAAAGCCGACCCAGCTTGTCTTGTGCTTCCTGTTTGCCTTTCTCCTCACCATCCTTCTTTTTGATACTCTCCTCCCTTTTCAGTTTTTCCTCCTCGTGGAGTTTTCTTGGTCGCTGATGCTCGTCCTCCTGCTGCACATGCTCCAGCCACTGCTTGTCCCTTTCCTGAGCTCGTCTGCCAACAAACACACTTGATTACAGCAAGGAAGCAACTCTAAGTTAACACTACTGTTGCCTCTTTTCACAAAAAAAGCTCCATCCAGTAAATGGGATGGGAAACATCAAGGGAACATTGTTCTTCAGACGGGGCAACTGAATCAGGGCTTCAGTTCTGAGTGAGAAGAAATCATATGATTTAGGAAAACACAGAAAATTTCTGATGTATTTTATAAAGTGGTTACAAGAATAAGAAACACACTTAATAATAAAGCTGGTATTACACTGACCAAACAGAGCCATAAAACACAGAGAACATAACTTCTATAAAAATAAAATACACCCAACACTGTAAATGAAATATCACTTAAAATAAGTACATGATCAATCAGATCACTAAAATTTCCCCCCAGCAAAGGGTACAACACATTTACATGCATACATGTTGCTCCCCAAACCTGAAGCTGAAAGCAAGGGATTGTTTTATTGACTTCAACTACTTTGATTTTGTTTTTCAAAGTAGCTACCACAAATAGATAATTGTAATTAAATCTAGGCCTTGTAATTTTTGATGGCCTCAACCTGAAACCCACAGTAAAAGACTGAGAATGATTTTTCTCATTCTATAATACTTTATAAAGTCAGAAAATACTTTAAATGAAACTAATATGTAATAACAAATGATATAATAATAACTAGCTCTCCATATATTAACTCCTTTAAACTGCGAATCAGGTAGGTAGTCTTAGTATTACTCCCATTTTACAAATAAGGAAGCTGGGGCAGAGATATTAAATGACTTGTCCACATCACACAGTCATATGTGCCTGGGCTTCAATCCCAGGCAGCCTGGTCCCAGAGTCTCCACCCTGAACTGCCATCCTGTGACATGGCTAACGCACACAGGTCATTGGCTAGAATTAGGAATTTGCCACGGGAACATAATTGAAACAAATTATACTTTTATTCTCCATTGTCAAAAAATTACATTTATTGCTACTCTGTATGAATGTGAAATTTTTATGCAGAAGTCTTCAAACTTAAATCTTAAACATTTTATTTACAATTTTTAAAATGTCTTTTAGGAAAGTATAAAAACATTTTTTGGAGGGGTAAGGACACTGTTATTCATGACAACAAAAAACCATAATAAAAACAGTGGCCAGGCACAGTGGCTCACGCCTGTAATCCCAGCACTTTGGGAGGCTGAGGAGGGCGGATCACCAGGTCAGGAGTTCTAGACCAACATGGTGAAAGCTCATCTCTACTAATAATATAAAAATTAGCTGGGTGTGGTAGCGTGCGCCTGTAGTCCCAGCTAGTTGGGAGGCTGAGGCAGGAGAGTTGGTTGAACCAGGGAGGCAGAGGTTGCAGTGAGCTGAAATCATGCCACTGCACTCCAGCTTGGGTGACAGAGTGAGACTCCATCTCAAAAAAAAAAAAATTACTTTATATTTTCTACCAATAAAGGTCACCATATATAGTGTACAACCATCTAATTTCTGAAGTTAATTTGGAGTAGTTTTTATCTATGTAATTGGAATATATATTACATATTATATTTTTATTATGCTATTTTCTGTATTATGCTATTTTATGTATTTTATGTATTTTTCTGTATTTTATGTTTATTTCTACTCTGTGGGAATTTAACAGTTCAGTGCAGTATAGTGTGAATAATAAAAGCATTTTATACACTGTGGAGGTAAGAAAAGGATGGAATTAATCAATACAACCAAGGAGGAGACCCTTAGTCTGACCCCCAAGAAAACCATAAAACAATCATGTAAATTGGTTTCGGACCCCAGATACCTCCCCACTGGCACTGAAAAACAAACAGACGACTCTACATACCCATAAGAAAGTATGCACAGCTCTCGGCAGGTTAACTGAACTCAGCCCACTAAAGTTAATGACTTGCCTCAAGTATCCATTTCGTCGTCTTTTTAATCTAATTTCTTTTTCTTTTCTTTTTCTATTTTTGAGATAGAGTTTCTCTCTGTTGCCAGGCTAGAGTACAGTGGCATGATCTCAGCTCACTGCAACCTCCGCCTCCCGGATTCAAGTGATCATCCTGCCTCAGCCTCCCAAGTAGCTGGGACTACAGGCGCGTGCCACTGTGCCCAGCTAAGTTTTTGTATTTTTAGTAGAAACGGGGTTTCACCACGTTGGCCAGGATGGTCCTAATATTTTGACCTCGTGATCCGCCCACGTTGGCCTCCCAAAGTGCTGGGATTACAGGTGTGAGCCACCGTGCTTGGCCTTAATCTAATTTCAGTTACCAACTTTTATAATTTACAGTCTGTCATTGGGACATTTGGTCATTTTTGTTTTGTGGAGTCTAAAATTAACTGACATTTAAAAGGCAAATATCCAGTAACAAAATCAGACACAAATTTCTACAATTTACCACAGTAAGTTACAAGTAAAAATAAAAACATCACAAACACAAATCTTCAAAAACAGATAAAAACATGTCTGTATCCTACGCACTAAGCAGCAGTGGCAAATTTCCCCCTTTTGTACTAAAGTTTAATTTGCAGTTGAAAAACAGAAGGGAAACAGAGGGGCCCACCCTGACCCTGCTGGAGAAGCCCTGTGTGGGGCGCTAGCTCAGTGGCTTAGATTTTAAACCAGGCATTCCAACCCCTGTTAGCTGTTAGTAAAAGGCTGTGAACTAGAAATGTTATTTTGGCCATTAACATGCAAATGAGCACACCAAGTGTCCCAATTTCCTTGTATAATTCCATTTATCTACATAGTAGTAGCTTAGAGAGCTCTGGGAACTAACCAAAAACTTCAGGGGGTACTGATATATGCAAAGATTTATATATACACGTGTTTGTGTTTACACTCACACTTCACACGCACACTAAAGACTGAAGGCTCTTTCTGGTGCAGTAAATACTTGGAGAAGCCAGGCAAAGAATAGTAAATCCCCAAAGTTCCTTCCAGATGAGTCCATAATCCAAATAACTCACCTTTGGGCTTCTTCTTTTTGTTTTTCTAATTCTATGATCTTTCGCTCTTGTTCTTTCTGTTTCAGTCGTTCAGCCTCCATCGACTTTTGCTTCTGGAGTTGCTGCTTATTATGTATTTCTCTTAGTTCCTATAATTAACCAAGAAACAGCTCATGTAGCGACATGAGTGACAAATACATCAACTATTTATCAGCATGCAACATTTCATAGTGGGAAGCCTAGGACACTTAGGAGATAACGTTTCAGAGTTGGAAAAAGTCAACTTGGAAAGCTAAAATCATACCACATTTTGACATGACTGATTTCCAAAGGCCACTTCAGATTACATTCTAATGAGCCATACACATTATACCATTTTCCATGATCTGCTCTAGAAGAAAGCTGCTAGCGAAGGGCAGGAGAGGAGCTCTACTGATAAGGCTCAGCAATCATAATGGAACGTAACCAGTTCCAAGATATGGCGAGGATCATGAATAAAACTTAAGCTTCTTTTGATTATCAGTCAACACCAACCTCTACTGACTTTGAAAATACACATGCCTCTTCTTCACTCACTACCTCCATTCAAACCTCACCTCCACCTTTCACTAAGCTGCCTTAGAACAAATGGACATCTCTTTGCTACTCAATTCTTTGACCTCAATTCTTCCCCCAAGGGTCTATTTTTCTTCAAATTACACCTCTTCCAGAGCATCTTTTCTTACTAAATCTATCCTTCAAGTTGCTAACTGCCCCAAACTAAACCAGCAATCAGGTTGAAAGTAAAAAGCTATAATTTGATGATGACTACCTTGGATCCAATTTCCTCACTTGATACTAGCTGCAGGAATAGCAGTAATTTCCTTAGCAGGCTACTGAAAATAAAATGCATTCTGTGATATTTAAAGTACTTGAGTCACAAGTTTAAACACCTGAAAATATAAAGAACAAGGAAACGTCTGCTGAGGAAGAAACTCCCTGATTCCACAGAAATCAAAAGGTCACCAATAGATTGAGTCACTGAAACTCGTCTTACTTGGGCCAACAATAAATCAGATGAGTCAAAGTGCCCAGTAGAGCTAAGGTATCTTTCCAGTTGATTTCTTGATCTAACCAGGGCTGGTCCTCCCAGTACATGGCCCAGGGATCTCTATGGGGAGATTTAAGGACTAAGGTTTGCCCTGTCCTCTATCGCTTTTCTCACTGGCGAGGCTAGATGGGCAGGTTTCTTCCAGGCCCTAAAATTCCTACCTTTCCATTCATTCAGAGATTGAAAAACAAAGATAGACCATTTGTCTGTAGGTCGTCAGTATTAAAATATGCACTTGTTACTGGAAAAATTTCTTAAGGGTTAGGCTAACCTTTTCCTACTAATTTTGCTAAGGTTAAAGTTAAAATGCATATACAAATGTTTTATAAACTGTAAGTGATGCTGAGTGGCTTTAAAAGAGAACAATGTGGCTTTAAAACAACTTTTTCTTTTAAAAGAGATAAAAGAAAAAGTTTAACCGGAGATTAGGAGGCTGGGGGAGGTACTTAGAAGAGGAAGGCATGGGAGGAAAAGGGGAAGGGGAAAGGGGGTAGAAGGAAAAAAAGGAAAGGAAGGAAGGGGGAAGGAGGGAAAAGAAGGGAGGAAGGGACTTCAGTGGGGGAACCTAGCAGATGACACTAGGAACATCCAGGCAGGACACAGCAGGAAAAGGTACCTTTGTAAGGCACAAATTGGACTGCTCCCTATGGCAGCAGACCTGACATGTGGAACAGAGGAAAGGGGAAAAGAAGGCTAAGACTGGGAAGCAATGATGAAGTCTCACACTGTTTAAAGTGCTGAGATCAGAAAATCAACCCTAGGGAGAAAGAAGTCCATTTTTCATTACCTTTCTCACTGCCATACCAAGGGATGTAAAACTTAAGTGTTAAAAAATCAGCAGTATTGGTTTTCTTAGTAACCCAGAATCAAGAATAACTAGCAATCAGTAATAACATGAATGAAAATTTCATTTTCAATACCATCAAATTCTTAAATAGGTTCAGAAAAAATAATTTACAGCAAAAGACTATACTTAAAAGGTACAGAACTGGGAATCAAGAAACCAGGATTCTAATCTCAGGTCCCTGACATGAGCTGGCAGATGAATCAGAATAGATGATCTTTAGGTGTTCTTCGAGTTTGGGGATCTGTTAAATCTTAGACATTGTTCATCACATGAGTATTTCTTTATTTCAGTGTCTGTTTTATTTAGAATTTTATTCCTAACTGCAAGAATGAGTGAAAAGAGCATAAGCAAAATAACCCTGAGCTGAAATTAAATACAAAGGAGTAAGAAATGATGGAAGAGAAATAACATTTCAGTTTGATGTTCAGGAATCTGATTATATATTAAATAAAGAAAAGTCCTTATTTCATCCAGGAAAAAATGTATTTATGAGTGATATTCAAAATATTCAACAACAGGTACTGCACAACCAGAATGGACCCTGGCCATGATGTATCAACATACTATAATAGATAGCCCATAGGCCCAAATGAAGATTTTTCATTTTTCCCCAAGAATTACACTGCACATTTCCTTTCTATACTAGGCTCTTGTAACTGGATATGGATTTACAGATCACTGACTAGTAGATGCAAGTAAAGCTAGTAATACATTAGGAGGCACTATAAAATTGAAAAACGTGTAAGAAAAAGTGATTTTGAAGAATACAGAAAAAAAAAACCCTACCTATGACACAGTTTCAAAAATAATTTTTAAATGTATCAAATACATAAAAAAGATGTTTAAATTTTTAAAAAACACTTCTTTTTGAGTTTAGCAGCATTTGAACCAATCTTAGGAACTGATTATGTCAATTGCAGTTTCAAGTACCTCCAAGGAATGGAGCTTGCAGGAACCGTAAAAAATAGATGACAAATAAGCTAACAGAAGGCTCTGGCACCTTATGATCCAGATTTAAAGATGGCAAGGTTTTTCTATAATTTCCTTCGTCCAAGTCAAACACTGCTGAGATACACAGTTGTAAGGAAATCAACGTGCTGCCCAGAGGCAGGTATTCTGGGTCTCCTCTTTTCTTGGACTTAGGAGTTTACTATCGCATTAATCAAAATAGGCAGAGCATGGATGATTTCTAAGTTGATAAGCTTTTTAAAAAGTTGAACTTCTGAGAAGGCAATCTATAGAAAGAAGAAATATACTCTTAAAAAAATGAGTGAATGGCTCTCCTTCCTTCGCCACAACAAAGTCCTTGCAGAACACCCAGTCCCTTCACACAGGGGAGCAGATGGCTACACTATTCTCTCATTCTTTTCCATACTATTAAAGAGACTCAAGTACTGTCACAGTTATTAAGAAGTATCCTTTTAACTCTTTCAGAAAAAAAAAAAATTCAAAGAGACAAACAAATCTGGTATCATTAAATTACGTATCTAGGAAATGAGCAAATTATTGGGGGAAATGGCTAAGGAAAATTTCATCACACTGAAAGTATCAACTTTTCCTGGTAGGCAAATTGATTAAAATGACTCTGCAAATTCTATTAAATCCACATGGAATTTGTCACAGTTATTTTGCTACAACAGAAAGAAAACAAACAAGAAATTACCACATATCAAAAGTCAGTATCTCACTTGGTTCTTCCTAAAATTAAGTGATTTTTTTTCTAAAACCAGTAATTCTTACAAAAACATGTTTCTTGGCTGGGAATTAATCTAGCAATATAGCACAGAGTATACAACTTTGATTTTTCTTTTATGAATTCTATTCAAGTGTGTGGTATGTTTTATACTAGGTAGAGTATGTAATAATTTGATATTATCTTCCAATAAAACATAATTACAGTACTTTCTTAAATAAGAAATTATTAAGTAGTCAAGAAATTTTAGCTGCATGTAACAAATACTTATGCAGGAAAAAATAAAACTATAAAATGTGTACTATATATACTACACACATATATTAAATATTAAAATAAGGTTTTGTGTTTTTTTTTTTTGAGACGGAGTCTCGCTCTGCCGCCCAGGCTGGAGTGCAGTGGCCGGATCTCGGCTCACTGCAAGCACCGCCTCCCGGGTTTACGCCATTCTCCTGCCTCAGCCTCCCGAGTAGCTGGGACTACAGGCGCCGCCACCTCGCCCGGCTAGTTTTTTTTTTTTGTATTTTCTAGTAGAGATGGGGTTTCACCGTGTTAGCCAGGATGGTCTCGATCTCCTGACCTCGTGATCCGCCCATCTCGGCCTCCCAAAGTGCTGGGATTACAGGCTTGAGCCACCGTGCCCAGCCAAAATAAGGTTTTTTTTAAAATCACAAACAACTTATGCAGAATTACTAAGATACAGAATTTCTTAACCAGGTTCCATGAATAAGCTTCAGCCCTGTGGATACTAGTTGCATGCAGACTTGGGGAATATGGGCATTTTTCTAGTGGAGAAAGCTCACAGCTTTTATTAGTATCAAGGGGTCTTTGATCAAAAACAGCTCATGAACTACAATAAAAAAATTATTGGCATATCAAGATTCTGTTTTGTATTAGTTAAGATAAATGAAAATCAACTTGCTTTTAATTTTCTTCCCTAGACCAAAGAGGGAAAAGTCACTTATTTCCCCTAAAGAACTAAGTTATTTGAACCATAAAACATCTTTGGACATCCTATGGCACAGAGCCAAAGTATTTCAAAAGCAATCTGTTTGACAAATTGAATACCCAAGAAGATCCAACTATTTTTCCCCTGAGAAATGTGGCTCACTTTTACTGAACATGGTTGTTCTGCTGCTATGCTAAAAGGCACAGAATCATTTGATTTAATAACTGTGACTGTTTTTCCTTCATCTGGTCTTAGAGACACTCAAAATACATGTATTATGTGAAACAATATTACTTGAAATATGAAGTAGCATGCACCTGAACAATATGTATAGGAGTCCTTTGAAAAGAAAAAAATTAACTAGCAACAGGGGTCTATGAAAGGAGACTAGCAGTTAATGGAAATTTATTTGCTGATTTCGATTATTTAACTTTTTTGAAGGATTTTGCCTTTGGTTCACCTCAGGATGTCTCTTGGAAATGAGAGACAAAAACAAACATAACTTAATTACTTAAAATTCATGAGCTCAACAACATAAATCAAGATAAAATTACTTAGCTCACATATACCATTTATAATAATCTTCATACTGTTAATATTATATTGTTTATATTGACCTCATAAAAAAATGATGTAGCTACCAGCATCAGAAATTTCAGGTGTTTATCTATAATATCATATCCATAAAAAGTCCGAAGTATAAGTGCTTTTCTGTAAATAAACATTATTTCTTACCTAGGGATAATATGTAGCATACAATATCAAAATTTATAGAAGGTCTTTGGAGTTTTAAAATACATTAACTTTTTCAAATTAGGTGGTTGTGAAACAAATCAAGAGCTATTAAAGAAAGCCTGTTAATAAACCCCACGAGGTGAGAACTTGTGCCTGGATGGAAAATTTTGAAAAATAACGATTTCAGAACACAGAAAATATACCCAAATCAAGGTAAACTGATAGCCCATTTATCACAAAATTATAAATTTATTCATTCATTTAAAAAATGTATTTATTTAGAGACAGGGTCTCACTGTGTTGTCCAGGCTGGAGTATAGTGGCTATTCACAGGCACGATCATAGCCTTGAACGTCTGGCTTCATGTGATCCTCCCACCTCAGCCTCCAGAGATACATGCCATTGTACCAGGCTACGTTTATTCATTCTTGATGCATTAAAAGTGAGAGGACTACACAGAAAAAGATAGATATACTGATTGGTCATTTATTTATTTATTTATTTATTTGAGATGGATGGAGTCTTGCTCTGTTGCCCAGGCTGGAGTGCAGTGGCATGATCTCAGCTCTCTGCAACCTCTGCCTCCCAAGTTCAAGTGATTCTCCTGTTTCAGCCTTCCAAGTAGCTGGGATTACAGGTGCGTGCCACCACACCCAGACAATTTTTGTATTTTTAGTAGAGATGGGATTTTGTCATGTAGGTGAGGATGGTCTCAAACTCCTGACCTCAAGTGATCCACTCACCTCGACCTCCCAACGTGCTGGGATCATAGGCATGAGCCACCACACCTGGCCTGATTATTTAAATTCTGAAATGGGATATAATGTTTGAACACATGTTCAAATATTTAAATTTGAAGTCGATATTTAACAAAATGATAAGACTATTTCCCATGGCACAAAATGGTAGTCAACATACCACAAGTGCTAAGGGAGATTGGAGCAAGGTGTATGTGTGGAAGGGGGTGGGCGGAAGAGCTAGAAGCTCCTGTCCTCTCTGCAATAGCAATAGGTAATTAGACACCTTCCACCATGAGGCTTTGGGAAGTACCCTCGGAAAGTATTACCAGAAAGAGAAAACTGATTCCAGTTTGTCCTAAAAAATCTGAATTTCCCTCAAAGTGTCTGCTTTAGTCATAAAGCAATATTCCATTAAGAGAAGAAAGGATTTTTTCAAAAGATTGAGTTCTTCTTAACCCTTTCCCAAATTACCTTTTATTAAATTTTTACTACCTTAAAAAGAAAAAAACCCCACGCTATAACTAAAAAACTCAACCAACCAGCTTACTGGTATGGCACAGAATCTGACAGAATGAGAGTTAGAGAATTTTATTACTTCTATGCAGAAGAGGTCTTTTTCAAAGGATCATATATGTAAAAATAAAATTTTTGCTTGAACAAAATGAAAGAACCAAACAATACTAATTATGAGAAATCAACATTGCTGTTTGAATCCATACTGATTTCTCTTGCTGTCTCCGTGCCTCCTCTTTCTGAGTCTTTCTCCTTCCAATTGTTTCTCTTCACAAGCATTTTTTCCCCTGACTTCTTACTCTGTCCTGCAGTTCTTTCTCCAATTCTTTTCTTTTTTCCTCTCGTTGCTAAACATTTTGCCTTTCACTGCCTTCATAATGAATAAGCCTCCCATGAAAGCAAGTGTCTGAAACCAAGAGTATAAAGGCTTTAGTTAAGCAAAGAACCTCATTTACTATAACTGGCCTTCTCATTTCAACATCGATTCAGTTCTTAGGAGCAATTTTTAGAACAGGTAGCATTATGGGGATAATTTATATTTCTAACAGCCTCTTGTGTCTAATTTTAGAAGCCTGAATTTCCCAAGTATACTAAGGAATTAAATCATAATTGTGAATTAGTCTTAAATACTCAAATTTTGCTAGAAAATAAAATGCTATAGACATTTGGAATAGTATACTGACCATAATATGTCTCCCATGATAGAAATATGCACATGACCCAAATAATAATGGAGCGCTTTCACATTTTTGCAGACAAGCTCAAATTCAATGATCTAAAATGCTTGTTAAAAAGACAAGACTACAGTATACAGTACCTTGTCCAGCTTGTAATTCAGTTTACACCACCATACACACATGCAACTCGTCAATAGGAAAGAATCAATCATACGCCACGATTAATAATAACTAATAATTAACTTTTATAAAGAAGGCTTAGTACTTCATGGTAAATGCTATCTTAGACACTGAGCACTCATCTGCGCAGGGGAAACTGAAGCACAGAGCTGGAGATGGTTCATCATTCTTAGTCTGAGAAAGATGTGCATTGCCTGAGTAGGGCATGGAGACCTTTAGAAAGAAGTCTAAGTGGATGACGCAGCCCAGGAGAACTGCCAGGCACTGCAACACTGCCTCCTCCATTGCCACTGACTGGAAGAAAGAAATGCTCAAATGTAAACGGCCATTCACATTAGGACTTGTCCAGTACACACTGACTAGACAGGAACCAACAAGGACTCAACTTTTCAACATGAAACATAAAATCTAGCCCCGTTGGGTGTTGGATTCTCCTTATTTGACCTCTTAAAGGAGCCTGGAAAACTACAAGCTGTACTCTGTGCTGCTGCTCCATGTTAGAGCTAAGACATTAAAATATGGAACATTAGGCTGTCAGTGCCAAGGAAAACTGCTACAATAACTACTGACATCACCAAGGTGAAGGTAAAGTCAGGTGCCACTGTCCAAAAAGTCCTGGCAGTAATGTTAGTTAACACTTGTTTGAATCATAATTTTATACCTATAGGTAAGCACTGTGTGTAAGAAAAACAACTACCCTTTTGGTACACAGAGTCTCCAAAAAAGTTGGGAGTTTTAATTTTCGTGTAAACTGAAGTAAAAGTCATAGATAATAATTTTAAATGGTTATTTCTAGAATGTGGATTTGACAAGACTACTGAACTGATTTCTTAATAAGGTATTTGTTACATATAGAACACATTTTAAAAGCAGAAATTTATGGTAAATAAATTTTATCCACTGAATTCAAACTATTTTAAGATGTACTAATTCATGCTAGCAATAATCACAATACAATTAATTATTCCTGATTAATTCACTGTTCAAATATTTCATCTGATAATCAAAAACCTAAAATTTCCCATGCATATCAAGGGCAGCATAAGTACAAAGGCTGCCAGTTGGGGAATTTGCAGCACAAGAGCTTCAATATTTCAAGGTGCTATCGTTTCTCTTCTCCCACCCTCCCCGTTTTTACAGACTTATTTACAACCCAAAAGCAAACTTTATTTGCTACAGTAAAATTCCTGTTTCCTTTCTCAAGTAATTATTGGTTTGGGTGGTAAATAGAAAGATATTTACGCCTTAGGATTTTTTTTGGAATATATAAATGTGACACCTACAAGGTAAATATCTATTAAAATGCATGGAAAAACAGCCTTTTTGGAAAACAAAAAATAAGCCTTCAATTTCCAAGGATTATGTAGAAACTTAAAGGCCCATGACTTTGAATGTGGAGCCATGTAACAGAAGACCACAATTAAAAGTATGCCTTATGTTTTCAATACGTTGCTTCCTATACAAAACAAATACCTATTAACCTGTAACTTTTTCGTCTTTAATTAACGCTTGGAGAATTTCTATCTGGGCTTATCAGATTTTGGGTAGGGAAGGGAGGAATGTAATTCTTCCTGAAGAAAATGGGAGAAATCCACAAAAGACAAATTAATCTGAGCAAGACATTCTAGAGGAAAGAACTAAATCAGATTGTATGTTAAAAGAAAAGGCAAGTATAAGTGTATTCAGTTTTTTGACTAAATACACTTCCTGTACTTCCTAATAACTGTCCTATAACTCAGAATCTGGGCTGAACCAGGGTACGATTATTCCCTGTATTACCTTTATACCTAACAAACTGGACATAACTCTGAACATGCATCAAAGTAAGTGAATGACTTCTTGCAATTTACCCAAAATAGTGAGAATCAGTTTGTGTTAAATGTTATCCTCCTTTGTGGAGCCAGCCACTTAATATAGATGTAGTATCCTGATCAACTAATTTTAAAATTCTGTACTCTGTAAGGTACTCCTCCAGTGTTACTGTACTAATCTATAATGAGGGAACTGCATTTCCTTCTTCCAGGTGAACAATCTATGTGAACATGAAATACAAAAGAATCGGAAGCCCGAATTTCTCTTCTGTACTCTCCAGCTGGCTTCCTTTAAGGGAAGGAAGGTTTAGGATCCTGCAGATTCACACCACCAGGTTAGATGTGTGAAATGACACATCCCAGGAAGGTAGAAGTAATTTTTGCATCATCAGTGTGGATGCTCTAAAGGCACTGCTGATCAAGAGGGACACTGAAGAAACTCCAAGGGTCAGGAGGCTGGCTCTGCCTGGTCTATCTCATCATCCAAGAAAACACAGTTGCTAACGGACACATGCTCTAAGGTTAGAAAAAAAGTACTTCATTTTCCAGTGTGGCTACAACAAAGAAAAGTGGGCAAATGACACTTAAGGGACTAAATGATAAATCCATCTCTGAGTTGTCTCAATCAAATTCTATAAATCTTTTGATTCTCCAATTTAACTGTTTGCTTTGGCTTTACCAGGTTTGAGAGGAATGCTAGAGATAATAAGCGTAACACAACATATTAACTAAGTCCTCCAAATGCGTGTTAAATAACAAAACAATATAGTTATACTGACCTGTGATTTGTTTATTGTTTTGTTTGTTTGTTTTTTGAGACAGCGTCTTACTCTGTTGCCCGGGCTGGAGTACAGTGGCACAATCATGGCTCACTGCAGCCCCGACCTCCCAGATTCTAGTGATTCTCTGACCTCAGCTTCCCAAGTAGCTGGGACTACAGGCACACGCCACCATACCCGACTAATTTTGGTATTTTTTTTTCTTTCTTTCTTTTTTTTTTTTTTAAGTAGAGACAGTGTTTCACCCTTTTGCCCAGGCTGGCCTTGAATTCCTGAGCTCAAGTGATCCACCTGCCTCCCAAAGTGGTGGGATTACAGGCACACGCCACTGCACCTGGCCTGACCTGTGATTTTTAAACTCATCTTATTAATTTAAATTTAAAGTTAATAAGAGAAAGCCAAAATTAAAATTAAAAAACAAGAAGAAATATTCTTATTTAAAAATAAGTATATTTGGAAAAAGGGCTAGTGGAAAGGGGGGCTAAAATTAGCCTTTATATAAGAAACTCTGTGATGCTGAAAGCAGCCATAGTCAATTAAACAAAGTAGGGGTGACTCACCACATATTAAGAGTGTTCTCTTTAGTAATGACAACAGCAATTCAATCACCAAAATTATTTAATCTACAGATCTTCTAGACATTTATCAAAAGTCTCACTAGAGTATCATTTTCTAATACCTGAACTTTGTTTTGGGGACTCAAATTTCTAGAAAAAGAATCTTAATGTGAAGGCACAAATCTGGACTACTACCTGGGTTCAGAAGATAGCTTAATATTTAACAGTTTATATCCCAAGAGACTATTAAAAAGCAATGTAGGTTTTGCAACAGTGCTATTTTCTTTTTTTTGCTTATAAAAGAGACAAGTGACAATGAAAGTTAATGTGAGCGTATTTTAACTGAACTTAATCTTTTTTGTTTTTTTGTTTTTAATTGTACTTATTCTTGAGATGGTTAATTTATAGCTGTACTTCCAATACTGACATACCACACATAATCATATATGCATGAATATAGAACATATATAGTGTACACACATACACACACTGTGTAAGCATGAAAGCAAAGTGAAGAAAAACACTAAGTTGGCTCAAATAATATTTCCCCTAAGAGCACTTTCCTGGAATTGTACAATTGAGAAAAGATCATTACCTAATACTCTGAAAGAACAGCACACATACCTCAAACTCAGATGTCTAGACAATTTGGCCTAAAATCTCAATCCAAAGGTCAACTATTATAAAAGTTTCAAATATGATTTCTAATTTTTAATTTTGTTTTTAGAATTAAAGAATAGGAGTTTTAGTTCTTCCTACTGTCAAAAGCTGAATTGGCCAGAGTCAAGTATAAAGAATTTTAAGTTAGATAAGGAAAACAAATATTTAGAGGGGAAAAAAGTATAACATCCAATTTCTTATAAGAATAACAAAAACGTTAATATCTACATACATCTAAAGTAGTATATGACTGTTTATAAGAAATAAACTGTGTTGTGATTTTAAGAATTAACATTCTTTTTTTCTTTTTTTTTGAGATGGAGTCTCGCTCTGTCACCTAGGCTGGAGTGCAGTGGCGCGATCTCGGCTCACTGCAAGCTCCACCTCCTGGGTTCACGCCATTCTCCTGCCTCAGCCTCTCGAGTAGCTGGGACTATAGGCGCCCGCCACCACGCCTGGCTAATTTTTTTTGTATTTTTAGTAGAGATGGGGTTTCACTGTGTTAGCTAGGATGGTCTCCATCTCCTGACCTCGTGATCCACCCACCTCGGCCTCCCAAAGTGCTGGGATTACAGGTGTGAGCCACCACGCCCAGCCAATAATTAACATTCTTAAGATGATACAGTTGTAAAGTTAAACCAGAAACACCAAATCTGAAAGAGGCTGTGATCTAACCATTTTACATTTCCTCAGAGTTTTGGCATTTTCCCAATTTTACTGTGCAAATGTGACAAAACCATACACCACTTCTGCCACAAGAGACAAAAGCAATTACTCCACTAAAACAGTAAGATTTAAAAATGTGAGGTAACAAAATAAAGATCTACATTTAAGCGCAATGAAGATAAGAAGTGGCAGAAAAATTCTTAGTTTTAAAAAAGAAAACAATCCCTTTTAATAGTATTCAAAGAACATAAGAAAGATAAAGCTTTTGGAATCAACTTGATGTGATTGCAAACAGACAAAAGAATGGAGATGTGTCAAAATATGATTCAGGTTAAAAATAGATGTCATGCTGGGGCCACTCATTGAGCCCTAATTTATAGATGCCAAATTCATTTTTGTATTTTCAAGGAGAAAAGTGCAATTTAGATTGTCTCACAATGGCATAATAAATTTTTCTGCCTGAGATTAAATAGCAACTAATCATTTGGACAGTTAAAAAAATTAAAGGGTAGGACATACATGTAAGCACACATAAAAGAGTTACCTTCAGCTGATTATTGAAAATATCAATCTCCTGTAGTTTTGATCTAGTTTCTTTCTCCACTTCATCCAGTTGGTCTCGTAGCTGCTGCCGAGCTAGTTCTTTTGCTTCTAAGGCTCTTTTAAGTGTAACAAGTGAATCTCCTATTTTAGAAAAACATTGCAAAGATAAGAAAAACTTTAATTTGCAGTGAGGAAAATGTTTTTTAATGTTCTCATTTCACTTAAGGAAATTCTTGCTGGTTATAAAATAAGAGAAGGCCAGGCACGGTGGCCTATGCCTATAATCCCAGCACTTTGGGAGACCAAAGCGGGCAGATCACCTGGGGTCAGGAGTTCAAGACCAGCCTGGCCAATACAGTGAAACCCCATCTCTGCTAAAAATACAAAAACTAGCTGGATATGGTGGCATGCACCTGTAGTCCCAGCTACTTGGGAGGCTGAGGCGAGAGAATCTTGAACCCGTGAGGCGGAGGTTACAGTGGGTCGAGATTGCACCACGGCACTCTAGTGGTGTGCCTGGGGGACAGAGCGAGACTCCATCTCAAAAAAAGAAAGAAAAAAGTAAAGGTCAACTTTAAAAATAAAACACCTACTGTGCAAACTGTTCTGCTGAACTTGTTTTAATTGGTCATTGAGTATCTGTTTTTCTGGAATAAGTCTTCCAAGCATTTGCTGAGATTCCTGGGAAGGAAGGAGGAAAACAGTAATGAATGACAGGGAAGGCTACCATGTCTACATTAAGTTCCAGGCAGAGCTTAAGTCAGTTTTCTCAGACTCTTCCCAAATCCTGTACGGTGAAGCTGCATTTAATCATTAGCTAGGTGAGGCTCCTGCTTTCTTGCTAATAAATTAACTGTTTGCCAAATGCTTTTCCCTAAAATAAAGTTAAGACAACTATAGCTTCCCTGATATTTCTTATATTTTTGTTGACTTACTGGATATTTATAAGCTTCAAAAAATGTACATTAAGTACCACTCCACAGAGATAAATTGAAGTAATGATCTTCCAATGGCACCGGGATCAAATGCAAATGCAGTGATCCTACTGTTTGTAAACTAACTCAGTGGTCTAAATAGGAGTTATCTTATTACTCTGTCCTGAACTTTGATACTTACTAAGGCTGAACTTAGGTTTACCATATACCTGAAGTTGGAAACAGAAATCAAAGATTTTTAACAACTAGAATCTTAGCTGCTGTATATATTTTTCCACCACACTGGATGGAATTTTAAACAGGTACACAAAAGTTTTGAAGCAACTATTTTTTTACTGACACAAGAAAAAAGTTAAGCCACACTGCACAGGCTGTTTGGAATTTTTGTGGTTAACTTGCCAAGCATAGTATTTGCTTAAATTTAGCTTAAAATATCCTGTATAGTTTCTGCACATTTCAGTAAATGGCAGCCTTCCCAGGTTATAATAAAGAATATTTGACTCTTATTTTTACCTTGATAAAAAATGAGCTCTATGTATTGACTTTTTCTTTGAAAAACTAAAAATGTCTTAATTAAAATTTTTCATCAGAAGCTAAAAACCAGTCCATTTTGGAATAACTACCTTTAGATACAGACTGGTTTACATGGAATAAATCTCTGTGTAATGTATGTCTAAATGGTAGACAGAGTTAATTCAATAGCAAGAATTTAGAAGCATCTTCTCCTATGAATAATCCATAACAGAAAAAAAAATCTTGATAAAACAGAATACACATATCAGATCTGACTTATCTCCAAAGCAAGTATCTGCTAATCCCTGTACAGAAAGGGAACCAATATCTCATTACCTACTACATACTTTTCTTTCTTCAAAGAATGTTTTATTTTTTACTTCATTACATTTTGGGGAATCCTGATTTTTATCATATTATCAATAAGTGAACATTCTAAGCATCAATCTTAAATAATAAAAATTGTACTTCGTCATATAGTATTAGGTGATAATACTTAGATAAATAAACCCATGGCCTTCATCCTTAAATTTTCCAGGAGAATATTTTATGGAACTTCACCTCAAGAGTTAATGAAAGACACTTAAAGAGAGTTAACACATAGAAAAATATACTTAGGCCAAGGTGGGCGGATCACCTGAGGTCAGGAGTTCGAGAACAGCCTGGCCAACATGGTGAAACCCCATCTCTACAAAAAATAGAAAAATCAGCCGGGTGTGGTGGTGCTTGCCTGTAATCACAGCTACTGGGGAGGTTGAGGAAGGAGAATCACTTGAACTCGGGAGGCGGAGGTTGCAGTGAGCCGAGATTGCGCCACTGCATTCCAGCCTGGGCAACAGTGAGACTTTGTCTCAAAAAAAAAAAAAAAACCATATATATATATACACACACACACACACACACACACACACACACACTTTAAAAAGGTGCATGTATTTTGTAATATTTTAAAATAATTTCCAGCAATCAACTTCTGATACTTTTTACTTTACAAATCTCAAATTTCAAATGTATAAGAACATTCTTAGGACTTCAAAGTACATGAAACAATAACTGAACAGAACAGAAATGAAAGGAAAATGGACAAATCCACAATGATCAGGATTTCAGTGTTCCACTCTCAGTAGCTAATAAAAGTAGTCACAAAATCAGTCAAGACATAGGAGACTTGAAGACCACCATGAATCAACTTGATCTAACTGACATTTAGGGGACACTCTACAAAACTATAACAGCATGCACATTCTCTTCAAGCGCCCATAGAATATTCCCCAAGACAGATCATATGCTGAGCCATAAATCTCAATAAATGTGAAAGAATTCGAATAAATTACAAAGAAAATTTTAAAAAGATTTTGAATTGAATATGAAAATGCAACATTTTAAAACTTTGTGGGATATGGCAATTTCAGTGTTTAGATGGAAATTTAAAGCTTAAAATGTTTGTATCAAAAATGAAGAAAGGTCCAAAATCAATTATCTAAACTTCCTCCTTATGAAGCCTGACAAAAGAAAATTAAACCCCAAATAAATAATTGGAAGAAACAAGAGAAAAAGAGCATAAATAAATAAAACAGAAAACAGACATACCACAGAGAAAAACAATAAAGCCAAGAGCTTATTTAAAAAAAAAAAAATCAATAAAGCCAAGAACTTATTTTTTAAAAATCAACAAACTCCAGATAGACTGATCAAGAAAAGGAGGAGGAGAGAGACAGTAGGAGAAAGGAGAGAAGGGATTAGGAAGGAAAAGGAGGAGGAAGCTGGAAGACAGAGTGAGATGACACAAATCACCAATATCAGGAAAGAAAGAAGGGACATCACTACAGATACTACAGACTTGCATACAATAAGAAAATGTTAGAAACAACTTTATACAAATAAATTTAGTAATTTAGATAATATAAACAAATTCATTGACAGATATAAATAATCAAAACAGATTCAAGGAGAAAAAGAAAATCAGAATAGCCCTATACCTACTGAATAAATTTTATAATTAAGTCTTATCACAAAGAAAATTCCAGGTCCAGAGGGCTTCACTGGTGAATGCCACCAAAATTTAAAGAAGAAATGCTATTTCAACACAAACATTATTAGAAAACAGAGGAGGAAGGAATACTTTCCAACTCATTTTCTTAGGCCAGCATTACCCTGATATCAAAACTAGACAAGAATATTAGAAGAAAACTAAAAACCAATTATCTCTGTTGAATTGAATTCAATAGATTTAAAAAGATCCTCAAAAAAAAAAAAAAAAAAAAAAAAAAAAAAAAACGGGAAATGGAATGTAGTGAAATATTTTAATAAAGGGTAATATACCATGATCAAAAGTGGTTTATCCCAAGAACGGAAGGCTGATTTAACATTCAAATGGCAATCCATGTATTTCATCATATTAACAAAATAAGAAAGAAAAAACATAATACTTATCTCAATAGATGCGGGAAAAAACATATGATCTAATTCAACACCCATTCATCATAAAAACCCTCAGCATAAAGGGAAGTCCATCAACCTGATAAAAGGCATTTACAAGAATCCTGGTTAACACTATACTCAATGGTGAGAGAGCTTTCCTTCATTGAGAGGGAACAAGGCTCTTCCCACTTCTATCCAATATAGTATGGGAGGTTCTGGTCAACAAAGTAAGATACACAAAGAAAGTTAGTTAAGCAATCATAGATATAAGGTCAATATACAAAAATAAGTTCTATTTCCATGTACTGGCACCAAACAACTGGAAACTAAAATAAAAATATGCAATATACGATAGCATCGAAAGCCACAAAATACTCAGGGATAAACTTTACAAAGTATATATACAAGACTTAGACACGGCAAACTACAAAACATTGCTGAGTGAAATTTATAACAACCTAAACAGAGATTTATGCCATAGATTTACTATTGCTAAGATGCCAAATCTTCCCAAATTGACTTATAAATTCAATGGAATTCCAACAAAATTCCAAGCATGTCTGGTAAGCTGATTCTAAAATGTACATGGAAATGTTAAGGACCTAGAATAACCAAAAACAATTCTGAAAAAAGAAGAACAATAACAGAGAATTCGTATCACCTGACTTCAAAAATCAGGTATCGACACAGTGAGATACTGGTAAAGGACAAACAGATCTAAAGAACAGAATAGAGTCCAGAATAGACCATTACAAATATGTTTAACCGATTTTCAACAAGCTACCAAGGTAACTCAATGGGAGAAAAGACAGTGTTTTTAATAAATCGTGTTATAACAACTGTGTATCAGTATGTAAAAAAAAAAAACCTCAACCTTTACCCTATATGCAAAAATCAACTTGAAATAGCTCATAGACCTAAACATGTAAGATACAACTATGAAACTTAAAATTTTAAAGTTTTTTTGCAATTTATAAAAACTTAAAACTAATTTTTTTTTAAACCCCAAAAACTTCTAGAAGAAAATAAAATATCTGCAATCATGGGGCAGTCAAAGATTTCTTAGATAGAACATAAAAAGCATGAACACCAAAAGAAAAAAAATGGTAAACTGAACTTTATCAAAATTTAAAACTTCTGCCCTTTAAAAAATGCCATTACAAAAATTAAACCCAAGCCAGATTGGGAGAAAATATTTGCAAAACATGTATCTGACAAATGACTTGTTAAGAACATAAAAAGAACTTTTACAAATAAATAGTAAGACAAACAGCCCAATAAAAAATGGGCAAAAGATTTGTTCAGACACTTCAACAAAGATATACAGTAAAAGATACTCGCCAATAAACATGTAAGATGATTCCCAACATCATTAGCCTTCAGGGAAATACAAATTAAATGATCAGAATGTAAAATGGTACAAACTCTGTGCAGTTTGACAGTTCTCTTGCTTTTCTTTCTCTTCTCTCTTTTTTTTTTTTGAACAGGGTCTCAGTCTGTGGCCCAGGCTGTCAGTGGCTCAATCATAGCTCACTGCATCCTCCATCTCTTGGGCTCAAGTGGTCCTCCTGCCTCAGGCAGGTACTACAGGTGAATGCCCCCATGCCAGCTAATTTTTAAATTTTTTTAATGTAGAGATGTTGGCCAGGCTGGTCTCAAATTCCTGGGCTCAAGCAATCCTCCTACCTTGCCCTCTCAAAGTATTGGGTTTACAGGTGTGAGCCACTGTGCCTGGCCTGACAGTTTCTTATGGGGTTAAATATATACTTATATGACATGGTAGTTCTGTTCCTAAAAATTTACCCAAGAGAAATAAACCATTTCCGCATAAAGACTTGTACATAAATGCTCACTGCAGTTTTATTCATAAAAGTTCCAAACTGGAAAGAACCTGAATATCAACCAATAGGTGAATGAACATATAAGGAAACACTACTCTGTGATGAAAAGAAACAAAGGAGTCATTCACTCAATAACATGGATATATCTCAAAAACATCATGCTGAGAAAAAGTCTGACATAAAAGAGTCACAGACAAATATGATCATCTGTAGGCAACATTTACATGAATTTGATGTTCAACAGTTGGTACCAAACCAGGTTATATCGTAACAACTTTGGACAGGGTTTAAAATGAAGACAGAACTACTAATAGTGCTCTGTGCATCTCCAACTATTTACTATACGTATAGCTCTCATATGACCCCCCTAAAATACTTAAGTGTACTTATTTATTATAATTATCGCAGTAAAGCCAAAGTCCTGTTGGTGGACTACAGGTTCTGTGTGATCCAGCTCCCACCTGCTCTAACCAGTAGTCTCCTTGCTGTAACTGGCATCTCAAGAGTCCTGCCATGGCCTCAGGACTTTGGCACTGCTATTTCTCTGCCTAGATCTTGCTCTACCAGATACCCACATGGCTTAGCCTATCATTAATTTCAAGTCTCTGCTCAAATGTCACCATCCAGAAAGACCTGTCTTGGCTACCTTAGTTAAAATCACCACCTTTCTTATCCCTAGGACTCTCTATTCCCTTCCCTACTCACTCTCCCTAGCACTTTTCATCTTCTAATACAGTACATACTTTATTTTGTTAGTCTCTGTTCCTCCTGCAAACAGAGAGGGTAAGCTCCCAGAAGACAGAGTGTCTGTCCCTGCTGTAGCCTCAGAAACTGCAAAAGCATCTGGCCCAAAGCAGTGCTCAATAAACATTTGCTGAGTCTGTCTCCTTGACAGGCTACTTTTCACACAAGGACCCTGTCTACTTCATTTTTGCTTCCCAGTGCCTAATACAAGATAGTTGCTTAATGTTTACTGAATAAATAAGTAAATGAAATGAATTAGAGAAAAGGATGCCAGTTTAATAGCATTTAAGAGGCATATTTCCTCACCTGTAATTGTTGCTGTAGATGGGTGATTTCGGCAATTCTCAACTCTCTAGATTTGTTTGTGCTCTCAATTTCTTGCCTTTGGGTGGTCAATCGACATCTGATATCTTGAAGTTTCCCTTCTAGTTGATGCTTTTTATCATTCTTGAACAAATGAAAGAGTAATAAAAAATTACTACTGTTTTTAATGGTTCCATCTTAGTATATTTCCAAAGTATAACCAAACTTCACTCACTAGAGCTTCTAATTCAAATTCCAATGTCTTTTTCTTTGCTTTCAGTACAACTATGTCCTCTTGTTCTTTGTTTCTTTGATTTAGTAGTTCTTGCCTTCGATTCCGTTCCCACTCAAGTTGTCGTTGCCTTTCAAGTTCCCGTTTTGCAGCCTGTGACATTTACAAAGAGACAAATTACTAATTTTTCAGTTCTTACACCACACAATGTCTCTTCACAAAAGTGACATCTAGTAAGTCCCTCCTTTTAGGGAGTAAATAATAAACATTACAAGAAATCACATTACAAACCAAAAAATAACTTATAAAAATACGGTATTCCTTCTATGGGAATAAAGGGAATATACAGAACTGGTTATTATATTTATGTAATATTATATTTATGTAAGATGACAGGATCATTTCCCCATTAGAATTCCATTCTTTATGCCTTCAAGAATGCTTGATGTACTAACTAAAAGTGCTCCTTCTTACTTACTGACACGCCAAGAAGGAAAATTTCTTTATGCAGTAAAATCAAACTAAAACACTCCTGAACAAAAACAAACAAAAGTTGATTTTACTCCACCAAAAGAGAAATTATTATTTAACTCCAGCCTGGGCGACAGAGTGAGACTCTGTCTCAAAAAAAAAGGAGTTATGGCTATAAGTTTCGTTTCTTTCTTTTTTTTGAGACAGGGTCTTGCTCTGTCACCCCGGCTGGAATGCAGTGGCCCTCCAACTACTGGCCTCAAGTGAGCATCCCTCCTCAGCCTCCCAAAGTGCTGGGATTACAGGCTTGAGGCACGGCACTCAGGCTATTTTTTTATATCGAAAAATTCCTCATTTTTATCTTCCATTCACATGAGAGAATTATGTGTTGCTTCTGCAGTAATGTACTAAAATTGGAAAGAGAGACAAGATTGGCTTAGTCCCTTTCCAGGTATGGTGCTAAATTTATGAAGACTTCCATAGAATATAGGGAGGATGTCCCACACATATTTTTGAAAGAGTTTAAAAAGAAGGTTGCACAGGCCGGGCGCAGTGGCTCATGCCTGTAATCCCAGCACTTTGGGAGGCTGAGGCGGGCGGATCACCTGAGGTCAGGAGTTTGAGATCAGCCTAACCAACATGGTGAAACCTAATCTCTACCAAAAATATGAAATATTAGCTGGGTGTTGTGGTGGGCACCTGTAATCCCAGCTACTCAGGAGGCTGAGGCAGGAGAATCGCTTGAACCCAGGAGGCAGAGGTTGCAGTAAGCTGAGATCACACCACTGCACTCCAGCCTGGAAGTGACAGAGTGAGACTCTGTCTCAAACAAACAAACAAAAGGAAGGTTGAAGAACAATGTAATTGGTATGACACTATTACAGTGGTTTTTTAAAAAATTGCACAACCTTATACTCTCCACCACATAAACCTTTATATTTTTATATAGGTGTATACAGAGAAAACAGTCTGGAAAAACACGTAACTGGTATCAGTGGTTTGTTACAAAATTGTATCATCAAAAACTTGTACATTAATGTTCATAACAGCATTGTTTATAACAGCCACAATGACCATCAACTGCTGAATGAATTAAAAAACATGGTATACCCACATAATAAAATATTACTCAGCCATAAACAGGAATAAAGGACTGATTCATTTTACAATGTGGATAAAACTTGAAAACATCATGCTAAATGAAAGCCAGAAACAAAAGTCCATATATTGATGATTCCATTTATAAAAAATGTCCTGAATAGGTAAATCTAGAAAGACAGAAAGTAAATTAATGATAGACAGGAGCTGGAGGGAGAAAGAAATGGGGAGTAGCTGCTTAATGGGTAAGGAGCTGGAGTGATGAAAATGTTCTGGAATTAGGGATGATGGCTGCACAACTTTGGGAATATACTAAAACTACTGAACTGTAAAAAGACAAAGATGGCATGAATAGATCACTTGGATAATTCTGAAAGGGGGTAACTGCACACTAACTCGGGGTGGCTCCACTCTCGCCTGCTTACCTCTCGCCTCTCAATTTCCTTCCTCCTTTCCTCCTCTCTCTGCCGTTCTAGCTCTCGCTGCTTTTCCAGTTGCTTCTCCAGTTCCAGTTGTCTTTTGCGCTCTTGCTCCTGGCGCTCACGCTCCTTCCTCTCCTGCTCTGCCCGCTCCAGCTGGGCCAGGCGCTCCTGCTCTTTGCGCTGCTGCTCCAGGAGAGCTTGCCTTCGTTTCTCCAGTTCCAGGTTGCCACGTTCAAAGTTCTCCCTCTTCTTATCTTCAAACGTTACTTCAGACAAGGAACACAGCAACTATGAAAGCTCATGATTTTCAACATACTCTTTTCAAAGGAAAACTCACCAGTGTATTTGAAACTTGTAGTACAAACCCAAACTCAGAACTCCCTAAGCTTCTGTGTCCTTGTTAATGAGCACAATAAAAACCCCCTTTGCCTAACCTCTCTGCTTGTATCTTCTCCTCCACGCCAAACACTGTTTCTAAAAGACCCTTATCTAGCAGTTCTACATCACTACCCAGACTCCTTTCCTTCCCTGTTACTCCATCCTTTCCCTTCTTCCCATGAGCTTCCCTTAGGAATTAACCCCCTCTCTTCTGGACCATGAGTCTCTGCCTCTCTCCCTCCTTCCCCTTGTCTTATAACTGTGCTGATGAGTCCTGTATTCTAACAAGATTTCTCAAAGCAGAGCTAAAGGTGAGCTTTTCACACTGAAGAACAAGCTGTGTCCTTATCCCTATAGAGATCACAGTCAGTCAACAATTTTTTCTAACCCATTATTCAGTTTCCTTCTTTGATACATCAATTATAAATTTAGAATGATTACTTGGTTCTATCATTTTTTCTCCAATACTTTGTTTATGTCCATTTTATTTCTACATTTTCTACAATCCCATCATCCGCGTCCCCTACTATCCTCAGCAGTGTCTATTTCATTTCCGTGTCGGCCTCACGCAATTCTCCTTGGTACCAACCCCAGCCAGGGGAGTGTTCATTGCCACCCTGTGCAGCATGCCAGTCCCTGGTCCACGTCTAAGAACCATCACTTCTCACTCTGCCTTGAGATCTGCAGCTGTGAGCATCCTTCTTTGGCTTCTTCCCACATTCCTGTTTGGACTTCACTGCTTTAGATAGACTTCCTTCACATACTGTAGTCAGCGATTAGAGATGAAAGAGGGCAAGTATGTATTGGTTTCCTTGCTCACCTTTGGTAATTTCAGAGGAAACGGTGTCCTCTATTCTGATACTTAAAGTTCAAAGTCCTGGCTGGGTGCAGTGGCTCACACCTGTAATCCCAGCACTTTGGGAGGCTGAGGTGGGCAGATCACCTGGGGTCAGGAGTTTGGGACCAGCCTGGCCAACATGGTGAAACCCCGTCTCTACTAAAAATACAAAAAAATTAGCCGGGTATGGTGGCAGGCACCTATAATCCCAGCTACTTGGGAGGCTGAGACAGGAGAATCGCTTAAAGCTGGGAGGCAGAGGTTACAGTGAGCCAAGATTGTGCCACTGCACTCCAGCCTGGGTGACAAGAGTAGACTCCATCTTAAAAAAAAAAAATTTCAAAGTCCCCCTACCACAGAAAGGGATGATGTAAGGTGATACATCTGCAAGGTGGATGAATCTCAAAAATATTGTGCCAAGTAAAAGATGTCAGTTATAAACAGTCATACATGATTCAATTTATATGAAATATCCACAATAGGTAAATCCCAAGAGACAGAAAGCAGATTGGTGGTTGCCACAGGCTGGAAGGAATGATGGATATGGAGTTTTGTTTTGGGGTAAGGAAAGTATCTTGGGACAAGAGAGGGGTTGTGACTGCAAGACACTGTGAGTGCATTAAATGCCATTGTTAGGAACTGAATGTTTGTGCCACCTCACCAAAATCCATACTTTTAAGCCCTAATTACCCTAATGTGATATTTGGAGATGGAGCCTCTGGAAGGTTAAGATTAGATTAGCTGGCCAGGCGTGGTGGCTCACGCCTGTAATCCCAGCACTTTGGGAGGCCGAGGCAGGCAGATCACCAGAGGTCAGGTATTTCAGACCAGCCTGACCAACATGGAAAAACCCTGTCTCTACTTAAAATAAAAAATTAGCCAGGCGTGGTGGCGCATGCCTGTAGTCCCAGCTACTTGGGAGGCTGAGGCAGGAGAATCGCTTGAATCCGGGAGGCAGAGGTTGCGGTGAGCTGGGATCGCACCATTGCACTCCAGCCTGGCAAACAAGAGCGAAACTCCGTCTCAAAAAAAAAAAACAAAAAAAAAACCCAAAAACCAATTAGCTGTAAGAGTGAGGCCCTTATGATAAATTAATTTCCTTATAAAAAGACGGGGACGGCCGTGCGCAGTGGCTCACACCTGTAATCCCAGCACTTTGGGAGAGCGAGGCAGGTGGATCACCTGAAGTGAGGAGTTCGAGACCAGCCTGACCAACACGGTGAAACCCCATCTCTACTAAAAATACCAAATCTGCTGGTGTGGTGGCGCATACGTGTAATCCCAGCTACTTGGGAGGTTGAGGCAGGAGAATCGCTTGAACCCAGGAGGCGGAGGTTGCAGTGAGCCAAGATTACGCCACTGCACTCCAGCCTGGGCAATAAGAGTAGAACACCGTCTCAGAAAAAAAAAAAAAAAAAAAAAAGGGCAGGGACAGAGATAGAGAAAAGAGAGAGAGAGAGAGAGAGCTGTCTCTCTCTGCATGCATGAACCAAGGAAATCCCATGTGAGCAAAAAAAAGTGAAGGCTGCTGTGTGCACGCCGGGAAGAGGGCCCTCACTGGGAACCAAACCTGCACACTGTGATCTTGGACTTCCAGCCTCCAGGACGGTGAGAGAGAAAATTCCTGCTGTTCAAGCCACCCCGTCTATGCTATTTTGTTATGGCAGCCCAAAAAGACTAAGACAGCCACTGAACTGTACATTTTGTATTATGTGAATCTCATCTCAATTTAAAAAACTCTCCAAGTCTCTATATATCTTTTTAATTCCAGCATCTGGCAATATTCCTAGTACGTAGAAGGCATACAATAAATGGCTGTTGAAAGAATGAATGCACAAATGAAATCTCTGATAATGTTGTTTCCTGTTCAAATTTTTAAATGAATGTCTACTAAAAACGGAAAAAGAAAATTCTGCATTCCAAGCATTCCTGTCCTTATTTGCCATTGAAACTTGATTCTCATTGTGACCAAAACCTGAAATATTCTCACTTCCACTTGTGGTGACCCTGTTCATCTTGAAGTCTCAACTCAACTGTGACCTCTTCCACAGACATTTAATTCCTCATATCTTCCCCAGTCTACACCAACCAACCATAAGTGAGGTCTGTTGTGCATCTATAATACTCTCCAGGAATTTATCCCACTCACGTACTGCTTAAGTGATTGCTTATATGGATATCTTAAATCCTCTAATACATTTTAAAGTTTCTAGAGAGTATGAACCATGTATTAGCATTTAGATTCTTTGCTCAACATGCAGCCTTGCACACAGAATATATCCAATAGTATTTCATCAGTGAACAAAGGGTAATTTAGTTCAGACAATAAACTGGGACAGCTAGTGTTCTGACCAGACCAATTAACTGCTGAGCATCTTAAATGCAGCAAAATGACACCGACAAAGTACTTATCATAAAAGACTCCATAATTTCATTTGCTTCTTAGTATCATTATCATCTCACCATTAATAATTCATAGCCACCTTAGAATATTTTAATAGTATGATGGATTTATCACTGTAAATGAGGACTATTTAAAATAGGTTCAGGCCGGGCGCAGTAACTCACGCCTGTAATCCCAGCACTTTGGGAGGCCGAAGTAGGTGGATCACTTGAGGTCAGGAGTTCAAGATCAGCCTGGCCAACATGGTGAAACCCTGTCTCTACTAGAAATACAAAAATTAGCCGGGCGTGGTGCACATGCCTGTAGTCCCCACTACTGCAGAGGGTGAGGCAGGAGAATCGCTTGAACCTGGGAGGCGAAGGTTGCAGTGAGCCTACATTGTGCCACTGCACTCCAGCCTGGGTGACAGAGTAAGACTCTGTCTCAAAAAACAAAATAAAATAAAACAGGTTCACATTAAATTTAAAATAGGTTCCTGTAATTAAAGGAGTTTCCAATTCTCTTATAACAACATGAGAAAATAACAGTAGATGATTTGACTTTCTATTTCTGCACTGGTGGTATTAAGCAATCACCTTAATACTCATCAATTTTTAGTGCTGTATATTCTATGGATAATATTTACATAATTTTTGTTTAGCAGTTTTATAATCAGATTTCAAGTTACAAGTTAGAACAACAGTGCATTAGCAGAGTGCATAATGTTCTTATTTCTCTATCCAGACCCAAATCCACAAGTAACAATATCTCTGACTAAGGTCAGTTAAGTTACAAGGCAAAAATGTCAAAAACTAAATTTATGTTTACCTCTTTGTCTTAGAGATAGGAAATCTCTAATTTCATTTAATCTAAATGATTTAACTCAATATAAAGGCTGCCTTACCAGGTAATTTCTTTTCTAATTGTTGTTGTTCATCTTCTAAAACTGGTTCCTCTGGTAGCCTCTGATCTACAGATGTTGAGCTTATGACAGATATACCACTGCCAGATCGAACTCTTCTGCAATTGTGGGGAAAAAGAAAAATGCATTCAGACAGAGCTGTCTGGGTGGAGTTGGACAAGTTATGAAGAAGAATTTTTAAAGATTTTACCATACCATGAGCAAATTTCATTTATAGTACAGAAGAGATAAAGATTTGGTCTTCTCTATTTACAAAGAGTTTTTTAATGAATATTTGAATGTCATCAGACTCTGAGTGCCAAGCTTGTTTAGGAATCACCACCAAAATTGAAATAATCCCAAAGGATGAAAGTAGTTAATAATCAAAAAGTAGTAAGAACAATGCCTGGGACATGGTGAGCACTAAGTGGGAGCTGCTATTTCCATTGCCCTCTCAAGTGACCTTAAATTCCTCCAAGAGAAGATCAGCAGCTCAGCTCACTGGGGGCATCTCTCTTCCCTTTCCAGTCTCTCCATTTCACCCCCTAAGAAACACATGCAATGTCTATACTTTACAGTTCGTAAAACAAATCACTTTCTTTACTAATTTATTTCACTTTACACTTTTATTTATTTATTTATTTATTTATTTATTTATTTATTTATTTATTTTGAGACAAAGTCTCACTCTTGTCCCCCAGGCTGGGTTGCAATGGTGCAATCTCGGCTCACCATAACCTCTGCCTCCTGGGTTCAAGCAATTCTCCTGCCTCAGTCTCCCAAGTAGCTGGGATTACAGGTTCCTGCCACCATGTCCGGCTAATTTTTGTATTTTTAGTAGAGACGGGATTTCACTATGCTGGCCAGGATGGTCTCCAACTCCTGACCTAAGGTGATCCACCCGCCTTGGCCTCCCAAAGTGCTGGAATTACAGGAGTGAGTCACCGCACCACTCGGCCCACTTTACACTTTTAACTTTGCTGTGTTTAAACAGTCTCCCAATCCTTTTTACGCATTTATTATCAGCCCGATGTTATAGTTGTGGGATTTCACAAAGTGCCTCAGCTACCTGTTGCTTCCTACATTGTCACAGTTTCCTCAGCTTGCTCCTGTACCACGTGTGTGCTGACAGTAATGGCTCTATTTCTCTTCATTTAAAGGGGATTTTGCCCCAGTCCTTCCTGCAGTTTGAGGACTCAGGACAGAAATCCTAATCTTTCTTTCATTCTCCTTTGTATTTGCAAGATCTCATATTCAGTTTTTAATGTTCGAACCCAGAAGACAGAGCTGTCCTGCACAGCGTGTGCATGCAGGAATGGATGTAAACGTGGATGCCAGTCATAATACTGGACCTCAGGTGACTCTCTTGCCATCTTTACTGAGACTTTCTTTCAGTCCAGGGTAATTTTCTTTAATTGTCTTCCTGATTATAATTTCTAGATTGCTAGCAGCTTTTGTTACCACTGAAATGTGTGGAATTTACAGGTGTGATCTCCTTGGTTTCTTCGCTATGCACACGCTCATGCAGTTTCTCTTTTGCTGCTGGCATCTGTCGTGAAAATTTCTGGTAAGCATGATGACATAGGTTGGTACAAAATCAACAATCTTTTGATGTCTTACTTCATTGTTTCACTAATATACTACAAGTACTCTGAAGAACAGAATGGGCCCAAGATTAACATAGATCTAGATAAGAGTCTCTAGAATTCACGAATACTTAGTTTCCTTGTCAGGGATGAAAATCAGGTAAGACACATAAGTCAATAAAGCCAAGTTTGGAATTCATATACTCTACACACAATTTCTGATCAGAGCCAATGTTCCTTACCTAAAGGAAGGTGGAATGTATTCTGGAGGCAGGACAGGTGGCAGTGGTTGGCCAGACATAGCTACATCAATGAGGTGCATTGCCAGGATAAATTCTTCTGCTGTAAGTTTTCCATCTTGATCAATGTCAGAAAGATTCCTATTCAACAAAAAGTTCGCTGTAATCCAGTTTCATGAAAATTCATGCTTTTTACTATTCATGAGTGATTTAAAAGTTCTGTTTTCTTATTGACCACAGGCCAACTGAGTCTCTTTGTCCCTCAGCTTGTCAAAATAGTACCTACTTCATACTGTTGCAAAGATAAAATTACAAGTAGTTGGGATAGTGTTCCTCATTCAACAAACGCTATGATTATAATGATACTCTTCCCCAACCTTTGCATATTTAAAATATAACACACTCATATTCCATGTATCTTTTTAAAGAGGTGAGCTCTCACTCTGTTACCCAGGCGGATGTGCAATGACATGATCATAGTTCACTGCAGCCTCACTGCAGTCATGATCATAGTTCACGACAGTCTTTCCGGGTTTAAGTGATCCTCCTGCCTCAGACTTCCAAATAGTGAGATTACAAGGTGTGCGCCACCATGCCTAGCTAATTTTTAAAATATTTTGTAAAGATGGGGGTCTCACTGTGTTGCCCAGGCTGGTCTTGATCTCTCCTGGCCTCAAGTGAGCCTACCAAATCGCTGGGATAATAGGCATAAGCCACCACACCCAGCTCTGTATCATCAAATGTTCTGCTCTAGACCAGGAAATGATAAACTATCAGTAAAGAGTCAGGTAGTAAATACTTTATAGTTTATAAGACATACAATCCCTATCCTACTGAACTGTCATTTTGGCAGGAAAGTAGCCATACAAACACATAAATGAATGGGCATGGCTGTTTGTACAATAAAAATTTTCTTCACAAAAACAGATGCAGGCCAGATTCGGCCCACTGGGCGTAGCTGGCCACCCCTTAATCTAGGCCTGCGGGGTGGATCTTTATGAACTCCAGCCACAGAGTCAAAGTGTTTCCTCTTCCTCAATCTCAGGATTCAATCTCCATCATTCTTCATAATGACTCCATCATTCTTCATAATGAACTTGCCCAAGTAGCTAATTACAGAAAACATTTTCCTAGCAAGTCCAAGAATGTGATTTTACTTAACAATTTCTGGACAGTCAAAAGAAGACACATGACAACACATCCGTTCACTAGAATGTCAACAGGACAAATGCAATGGTGAACTGGCTTTGCCAATGCCAAAATTTAAGAAACCTTCTTAATTCTGAAATTTCTTTTTTTTTTTTTTTTTTTTTGAGACGGAGTCTCGCTCTGTCGCCCAGGCTGGAGTGCAGTGGCGCGATCTCGGCTCACTGCAAGCTCCACCTCCCGGTCTCACGCCATTCTCCCGCCTCAGCCTCCGAGTAGCTGGGACTACAGGCGCCCGCCACCACGCCCGGCTAGTTTTTTGTATTTTTAGTAGAGACGGGGTTTCACCATGTTAGCCAGGATGGTCTCGATCTCCTGACCTCGTGATCCACCCGCCTCGGCCTCCCAAAGTGCTGGGATTACAGGCTTGAGCCACCGCGCCCGGCAATTCTGAAATTTCTTTAGGTGCTATAAACTTTTTTTTTATTGTTATAATTTCCATAAAGTAGTGTGCATACCTTCTAGAGTATAAGTCTGAGAGTTTTGACAAATATGAACCACAACATACAGAATACTGTCAGTTTAGCCTAAAATTCCATGTCTCTTTGTAGCAACTCCCTCCTTTGCCCCCAACCCCTGGCAACTGCTGATTTCTTTTCGGTTCCTCTAGTTTTGCCCTTCCCATATGCAAGACACCCAGTTTTAAAAAGAAATGCAATTGAAATAAAATGAAACCCCTGCCCGCTCCTTCTTATTCTCTGTTCCTTTTTGTGTCTCACCATCAGCCAGTCCTAGGTAAACCAGTTAGAAGGTGGTTGAAATTCTTACTTGTTTTTTCATCACACTTGCCTAAATTATGATTATAAGCATTTAAATAAAATATCTTTTGTAGTGTGTAGTAGCAGAATATAACATTCTAACAGGAGAAGCCTCAAGTGTTTTTCTCAAATCGGATAAGTTATACGTGAAAAATTTAAAATAAACATTTCAATATAATCTGGTATCATGAGAACAACACAACCTAATAAATTGTCAACCAACCTCCATTAATGTTAGATCTTAAGTTTGTATTTCAGGGGGTCCTAGGATACTGTTCAATACCCAGATTTAAAGAGGTCTGGGTGTGTCAAAGATATAAGATGTATATTAACTGGTCTAGTCTACTGCCAAAGGCAAGCTCTTTCATACAAAACAGAATGGAAGAGAAGGGCAAAGGGAGCTGCATTAGAGCTTGATCATTTGTGAAACAACCATATCAACGTGGCCTGCAAGAAAATCACGAACTTTGCAGTGAGCTTTGTAGACAAGGTTTATTTTCCAGGGATAATCACCAACATATAGCTATAACACGCACACTTCTTAAGAAACCATTCTGGTTAACATTTAAATTTTAGGAAGCCTGTAGGACCTAGGCAATGCTTATGGATAGCTATTCAAAATCATCACACAATAGAGAGATTATGTGCCTCTTGAGGAAAGTGCACAGAGACCTCTCTGGCATAGTCTTATCAAAAACAAAACAACAAAAACAAAAAATCAAATCTGACCCGCACTTCTCAACCAGGGATGATTTTGTACCCCAAGGCACACCTATCAAAGTCTGGAGACATTTCTGATTGTCATGCTGGGTGTGGAGCTCATGCTACTGGCATCTAGCATCTAGTGAGGAGTGGCCGGAGATGCTACTGAACATCCTACACTATATAGGACATACCCCCACAATGAAGATTTATCGGGCCCAAAATGTCAATAATGCTGGGGTTGAGAAACTTTGCTCTATATCTAATTACCAATTTACAGGAAATACAGAAACAAATTAGACAATCCCACAGTGATGCAATCTTCAAAAGTTAAGCCATTAAGAAACTATAGGACAAATGATCTGGTTTGTTTTTAACAGAGTTTGTTTGTTTGTTTGTTTGTTTTGGTTGGGGAGGGTGGCCTGGGGGACTTGAGAAAGGAAGCAGAGAACAAGACAAGGGGAAATTTATAGGCTAAAGGAGACATACAAGATGGAACAATCAAGTATTGCAAAATATAGGCTTATTTCAGTCCTGATTTGAACAAATAAACTATAAAACCATTTTGAGGCAATCTAAGGAATTTGAACACTACCTGATGAATGATAAGGATGACTACTAAAAAATTTAGGTGAGCTATTGGTATTAGGACTATGCTAAAAAGAAAATCGGTTGGGCGCAGTGGCTCACCCCTGTAATCTCAGCATTTTGGGAGGATAAGGTGGGCAGATCACCTGAGGTCAGGAGTTCAAGACCAACCTGGCCACCATGGCAAAACCCCATCTCTACTAAAAATACAAAAATTAGGCAAGCATGGGGGTTCTTGCCTGTAATCCCAGCTACTAAGGAGGCTGAGGCAGGAGAATAGGTTGAACCTGGGAGGTGGAGGTTGCAGTGAGCTAAGATGGCACCACTGCACTCCAGTCTGGATGAAAGAGCGAAACTCCATCTCAAAAATAATAATAAATTAAAAAAGGAAAATCCTTCTCTTTTGAAGATACGAGCTAAAATATTTGCAGTAGAAATTATATAATAACTAAGATTTGGCTTAAAATAATCAAAGAGGCTGGGCGCGGTGGCTCATGCCTATAATCCCAGCACTTTGGGAGGCTGAGGTGGGTGGATTACCTGAGGTTGGGAGTTCAAGACCAGCCTGACCAACATGGAGAAACCCGGTCTATACTAAAAATACAAAATTAGTCGGGCACGGTGGTGCATGCCTGTAATCCCAGCTACTCGGGAGCTGAGGCAGGAGAATCGCTTGAACCTAGGAGGCAGAGGTTGCAGTGAGCCGGTATCACGCCACTGCACTCTACCCTGGGCAACAAGAGTGAAACTCCGTCTCAAAAAAAGAAAGGGAGAGCCAAGATTGGTCACGAGTTGAGAACTGTTAAGTTGTATTATCACTTCTTGAGAACTTATTGCATTAATCTGCGTTTTTTTTTTTTGAGATGGAGTCTTACTCTGTCGCCCAGGCTGGAGTGCAGTGGCACAATCTCAGCTCACTGCAAGCTCCGCCTTCCAGGTTCATGCCATTCTCCTGCCTCAGCTTCCCGAGTAGCTGGGACTACAGGCCCCGCCACCACGCCTGGCTAATTTTTTTGTATTTTTAGTAGAGGCGGGGCTTCACCATGTTAGCCAGGATGGTCTCGATCTCCTGACCCCATGATCTGCCCGCCTCAGCCTTCCAAAATGCTGGGATTACAGGCGTGAGCCACCATGCCCGGCTGCTTTTGTATTTTTCAAAATCGAGACAGGAAATAGTATTAAAAAAGAGGCAATCATTACAACTCATTGAAATTAAGCAAATTCTACATATTCCCCCATAAAAAAGCGGTATTAATCTAAAACCCATGAGGCCACACCAATCTAAGCAAATTTCCACTTTATCCAAACCAAAGAACTTTTCATTCCTTACCATATTGAAGCCAGCTGAGCCTGTGGTAAACTTGATTGCATAAGAATAGTTCTTGCTTGGGGACCTAAACAGGAACCGGGGAAAGGACATACACATGAGCCAGCAAATACTCACTGTACAGGAGGACCAGGGTTCTGTGTATATGGACTACTCCATGACCTCATGCAATCACAATGCTTTAAATAACATTTGCTACCACTGCAGGGGCTTTGTAAAAAGGAAATTAAACTCCAATGAAAAAGGGGAGAAACACAGAGCACAGCATCTGACACATAATAAATTTTTGTTAAATGGATGTTTGATAAAGAATGACCATGTGAAAGATTTAGAGTTTCAAAATATAACCTGACCTTTTGTCCATATGACCATGTTTATTTGTACCAGGCTTTATTTACAAAGTTGAAACTTATTCTCTTCAAGTTTAATATCTTTTGCCACTGCTACCACCTGCTGCCTCCACCCTGCTCAACCTCAGGCAAATTCAGGGAAATTTCGGAGAATCTTAGAGGAGGAAGGGACCTTGGAGAGATCTCCGGGAAACTGTTTCACTAAACAGACTTAAAAAGAAAAAAAAAAAATGTTGCAGGAAGGGCTGACAGCCAGTATTAAAACACATTTCCAGCCTGCCGTGGTCGCTCACGCCTGTAATCCCAGCATTTTGGGAGGCTGAGGCAGGCAGATGGCTTGAGCTCAGGAGTTCAAGACCAGATGGCAAAACCCCATCTCCACCAAAAGTGCAAAAAATTAGCTGGGTGTGGTGGCATGAGCCTGTGGTCGCAGTTACTCGGGAGGTTGAAGTAGGAGGATCGCTTGAGCCCCAGAGGCAGAGGCGCAGTGAGCCAAGATTACGCCACTGCACTCCATCCTGGGTAACAGAGTGAGACACTGTCTCAGTTAAAAAAACCAAACAAATCACATTTTCTATGTTAGCCAAGAAAAACAAAAAACAAAACACACACAAAAAAAGAAGAATTCCTGGAATTTCAACTCTTCTCTCAAAATGAGCTCTCATTTCTTAAAATAATCATGAACATCTTCACTTCTGGTATGAAGGTGGCCTTAGACATCAGACAAAAGCACAGTAGGAGACTCTGTTTAAATAAACGAGGGTCAGCGAGGGAGAAATAAATATGTCTTCCTTTCCAGCACTGCCCCTCAAGGTGTGGTCCCAGGAAGACTGATGGACAGAGGAATGGAAGGCTGTGGCAATTCTGTTGTGAAGATTCTGGTATATATGCTTTTGCTTTTCGCTATTATTTCATTCTTCAAACGTCACCTCATCAAAACCCACAAAACTGGATGTGTTTTTGCATGGCCAGCAGTAGAGGTCAGGGAACCAAGGAGCTTAGGCTCTAGTCCTGGCTTAGTCTAGACTTTGCTGAGTGACTGGGAGAGGTAGTCTGGACCCTAGTTTGCTCATTTCAGATAAACCGGTCTATGATCCACTGGGGCAGTGAGCTTAGCATCACATTAGCACATGAAAGGTGTTCTAATGGCAGGTAACATTACTGACAATAGTTCAACTTTTATTTACATATAAAATCCTGACAGAAAAGCACACATATGGATACCTGTGGATATATACACGTGCACATGTACACAGCTGAATTGATTTTCCAAAATGAAAATACTCAAACACTATGGAGGTCATGAAAGAGAGTATAATCGTACCCCAGATGCCCCTCTTTGTCTCTCTTTTAGTATCACCTACCAGCAAGGTAGCCTAACTTCTACCCACTGTCTGTCCGCTGTTCCACCTGGCTTATTTTGCTCAGAGTTGTAGAACATTAATCCTCACTGCTATGTAGTGTATCATTGTGTCATTATATCCCAATTTATTGTCCATTCTACTGTTTTCTTTTCTTTTTTTGAGATGGAGTCTGACTCTGTCACCCAGGCTGGAGTGCAGTGGTGCCATCTTGGCTCCCTGCAACCTCCACTACCTGGGTTCAAGTGATTCTCCTGCCCTCAGCCTCCTGAGTAGCTGGGACTACAGGCATGCGCCACCACGCCTGGCTAATTTTGTTTTTTTTTTTTTTTTAATAGAGATGGGGTTTCCCCATGTTGGCCAAGCTGGTCTCAAACTCCTGACCTCAAGTGATCCGCCCGCCTCGGCCTCCCAAAGTGCTGGGATTCCAGGTATGAGCCACTGTGCCCGGCCTGTCCATTCTATTGCTGATAGGCATTCAGGTAGTTTTCAATTAGGGCTACTATTAATAGTGAGCATTCTAACTTTCGGTGAATATATGAACACATTCCTGCTGGGTATGTGTGGGTACATGAGCATGTGTGTGTTTTGGGAGCATCTAAGAATAAAAAATCTACTGAATTCATGTGAAGATTCTAAAGGACTGTGGTACAATGGAATAAGCAAAGTTCAGGCATCACTTTCTTTAGTCTGTAACACTACACCTAGAATGTTGGTAACAAACTGGAATTAACAAAACTTTAGTGGATGATTTAATTTACACTTGCAAAAATAGCCCTTACTCTGCAACGATATAAAAGGAAGTTAAATATTTTATCTATTACACATAAAAAGCCTAACAATAAATGTGAAGAACTAGCTCTAAACCTGGATATGAGGAGACTTGGATTCTAGTCCTGACTCCCTAATGGCATGTGGCATTAACAAAACTACTTTAACTCTAAAATGAAGTTTTTCCATCTGTGAAATGAGGAAAATAATCTATAACAGAGATTGGTAAAGTATAGCCCTTAAGCCAGCTCTGGCCCACAGCCTGTTTTCGTAAGCAAAGTTTTATTAAAACAGCCATATCCACTGATTTAAGCATGACATATGGCTGCTGTCATGCTACAATGGCAAAGTTACGTAGTTGCAGCAGAGAACATATGACCGATGAGCCTAATATTGTGCTATTCTTTACAGAAAATGTTTGCTGATCCCCACACTAGAAGATCACAATTATCTCTTGTAATTCTACTATTTGTCTATATATGTCCTAAATTGATGTTGCAGAACATTAGAAATAGACCAGCAACAGCTAAGATAGCATCTTAGCACATTTGGACAACACACAGTTGAGCTTTGAGCGCACAGAACTCTTCTGTTGAAACCTAGGTACATAAAGGGATATCAGTTTTGGAGTACTGGCTTATAAGGAAACATTGGAATAAAACCAGAAATCCCAAGCACACAAACCCCACTTCTGGCACCCATGTTTGGGCAGGGAAGTATGGCTAGAAAGGAGAGAGCAACTACATGAAATGAGCTTTATTTGAAATAATGACTAAGACTTTAGCTTTTCTAATTAACAGATGAATTACCAAATAGCATATTCATTGTTTCAGAATGCAAGAATAAAATACCTCTTTGAGAAGAGGGGCTAGCAGTAACAGGAATACCAAAGTTCTAGAGCTTCTCACATAACCTTAATTAAAGAATGATCCCTCTCTATAAGGCTGTCTCTTTTAAGGGCATGCAACAGTATACACATCAAGCCGTGAAGGAAGAACATGGTGTACAACAGGACGTATCGGCAAAATCAACCCAGGTAATCAGTGGGGTAAACAGTGCCACTGCTAAAGTCAGGCACTGTGGCTCACGCCTATAATCCGACCACTTTGGGAGGCAGAGGTAGGCAGATCGCTTAAGCTCAGGAGTTTGAGACCAGCCTGGGGAACGTGGCAAAACCCAGTTTCTACAAAAAGTACAAAAAATTAGCTGGGTATGGTGGCGCATGCCTGAAGTCCCAGCTACTGGGGGGCTGAGGTGGGAGGATCCCCTGAGCCTGGGAAATCAAGGCAGCAGTGAACTGTGATCACGTCACTGTACTCCAGCCTGGGTGCCTATAATCCCAGCACTTCGGGAGGACAAGGTGGTAGGACTGCTTGAGGTCAGGAGTTCAAAATCAGCCTGGACAACAAAGCAAGATCCCACCTCTAAAGAAAAATTTTAAACAAATTCAATTTCTATTGTTTATTCTCATTTTAAAATTTACTGTAATAAATTATTCTACTTGACATGACTATACAAAGGTCTGGTTCAAAAGTAAAATTCCCACCTTAAATTCTTGCTGGATCAAAGTAGCAATAAGTATGCAGATAAACAATATCAAAATCTGCCTTCTTTCCAGTATATTTCAAATTTTACTTTCTGCCTCAGATATTTAAAAGTTCTAAATGTTCAAGTGCCTGGGTCATTATATTTGGAATGTAGATACTGCATTTCATTCATAAAACACAAATCCTACCAAGAAAGAGGGAATTTCTCAATCAATGTCTCAATTCAATACTATTTTAATCAACTCAAAGCAAACACCAACAACGTTTTCAAGAAATATTTTTGGATTAATTGGCAATGTAGTTCTGGGTTTGTATGGAGCACTGGTGTCAAACAACCATGTAAAACAGTACTTAAAAATATGCTATTAAATATACCTTCAGTGGGCTGGGTGCGGTGGCTCATGCCCATAATCCCAGCCTAGTTTATGCAGGCTCTGCTTTTTTTTTTTTTTTTTTTTTTGCTTTTTTTTTGAGTTGGAGTTTCACTCTTGTTGCCCAGCCCGGAGTGTAATGGTGAGATCTCAGCCCACTGCAATCTCCACTTCCTGGGTTCAAGTGTCTCCTGCCTCAGCTTCCCAAGTAGCTGGGATTACAGACATGTACCACCACTTTGGGGGGCTGAGGTAGGTAGATCACCTGAGGTCAGAAGTTTGAGACCTGCCTGAGCAACATGGTGAAACCGTGTTTCTACTAAAAATATAAAACTAGCCGGGCTAATTTTAAATTATTAAATTATATATACAACTTGAAACAGCCACTCGGTCTATTGTGTTTATCCATGATTCTGGAAAAATAAGTATTTTGAGGGAAATGTTTATGATCTTAAAAATGGGAAATACCCATGGCCAAAAAAAAAAAAAAAGAGTGATAATAAAATAAATAAAATATGAAAGTTAGATATGATTATCTAGAGAAGTTCCTAGTTTACTATCATTGAGGAACTTTACCAGGCTGTTCCTTATGGATAAGGAGGGAGTGCAAGGGCGCGATTTTGGGTCACCGCAACCTCCGCCTCCCGGGTTGAAGCAAGTCTCCTGCCTCAGTAGCTGGGATTAGAGGTGCCCACCACTACGCCCAGCTAATTTTTGTATTTTTAGTAGAGACCATGTTGGCCAGGCTGGTCTCCAACTCCTGACCTCAGGTGATCCACCTGCCTCGGCCTCCCAAAGTGCTCAGACTGGGATTACAGGCATGAGCCACAGCGCCCAGCCTTCTTTACAACTTTCTAACAAGTATTTAACCCTTCATGAGAAAAATTTTGAACGGTATGTTAAAATTCCTGTCTATCCCTCTGATGTAGATAACAGAATCATTCTTCTTTTAAAAAAATCCTTTGAGATCACCTAAGTTAACTCTGGCCTTTTATATTACTAGACAAAGAAATATCCAAAGTGGTGAGCCCTATCTGGGCAGTGACAGAGTCATGTTCCCAATTCCCTGCTTTCACCCTGCCTGCTGCCTCCAACTCTAACCTAGTGAACAGACAGCTTCAAGTTCATCAAGTTCAAAGCTGGACTTCAGAAGCTGAAGCTAGTTTTTGTTCAAAGAAGTGTTTCTTTGCTAGTGCCTTGATTTGCATATCAGTGGTTTGCAGCGTACAGGAGTATCCCTGGTCTATGTTCCATTTTACCACGAAGCAATGGGGCATGAGAGAATGATATAACTACATAAAGAGTTATCAGTGGATAAGAACACGAGATAACAGAGACAATGAAAACACGGCTAAGAAATAAGCACATAGACATTTGGAAAATATCCATGACCCAATATCTAGAAACAGTTTGCGTTGAAAACAAAGATCATATTTCACTAATTTTTATTTGTAAATACCTGTTAAGTGTCCACTCATAGTTTTGTCATGACTATTGAATAATTGCCTGTATTTCAGTCTTGATGACTGAGGAACAGCCCATTCTGCCACTGGTGGGACACTGTGGGGAAAAGAAAAAGGAAAGAGGATTATCCATAAGGAACAGCCTGGTAAAGTTCCTCAATGACAGTAAACTAGGAACTTCTCTAGATAATCATATCTAACTTTCATATTTTATTCATTTTATTATCACTATTTTTTTTTTTTTGCCATGGGTATTTCCAATTTTTAAGATCATAAACATTTCCCTCAAAATACTTATTTTTCCAGAATCATGGATAAACACAATACACTGAGTGGCTGTTTCAAGTTCTATATATAATTTAATAATTTAAAGGTTCTATAAAAGTATGAAAAACCTCTTGTAACTGAGGTAATACAGTAATATCCAGGCTATTCTAATTTCGAAAACACTTTGTTTTTGGTTAAAAAGCAATGCTAAAAGCAAACCAGTAACTGCCTTTAAAGGTACTAATTCTCCAAAAATGTTTTAACTTTCTATACACGAATATACAGGACCCATTTCTTAACGAAGTGAAATTACTCCATTCTGTAAGTTTAAATCCAGACCCAATGGACAGTTTCCCATAGAGAGAGAGAACAGAACATTTCCAGGGTCATGACACATAAGCAGAGTGGGAATGGAGACAGCTTCACTTCCTTGACTACAATCCAATACTGATCTCTCCTTGACAACGTGCCACAATCCTGACCTGGCCCAAGGACACACCTGCCAGTAGTTCGGCTGGGTCTATACTTCTTTAGTGATTAGTTCCTCAGATGCCACTGTCCACACAAATATCACACTGGTACCAATGGCCTGTTAAGCTTCGACTTCTAAATCAAACCCAGTGGCTGAGCTCAGACAGTAAAAATGGCATTCCCCTTCCAGGACAGATTATAACTAATGCTCTGTTTGCAATTTCATTTCAACAAAGAAATCTATTTCAAATATGTAAAAGCAAAATCTTACTGAAATACTGAACTTTTTAATCATCATTTCCATGTGTCACCTATGCACTTACACCTATTATACACAGTTCAAGTATAGGAAATAGCTCCCAAACACTGGAGAAGTACTTATATGAATTCATCTTTTTCAATTTTTATGAATTTCTTAATAAAAAACACTTACCACGATCTACTCTGCTGTAGGTACTTCAGCATCAACTTTCTCATGTTAAACTAACTAGTATTTTGCTGATTCCAACTCCTGCCTATTTGTCAAGAAGCTAACTATCTAGTTCCTACATGCCAGGAATGCTGGGTGTTACACACAGAAGTTGTCCCAGATTACACTTATCACATCAGAGTTTTCTGCCAAATTCCTGAGAATTTAAATAGACTAAAAACTCATTAAGATGTACCCAAAAGTTCAATACTGCATTGCAAAAATTGGCTAGAAATTTAAGTTATTAACAAGGTGACAATTAACATTAAAAAAAAGTTGTTTTAATAGCACTAATGTTTGCTAATACTGATAGTTTATTCATTCTAATGTCACAAATCAATAAGGCAGGTTTCAAAATCGTTTCTGCAAAGTCATAATAAACTCAAAACTTCAGCATGGTAAAGGATAATTTTTTTTTTTTTTTTTTAAAGAAAGAATCTGGCCGTGTCGCCCAGGCTGGAGTGCAATGCTGCGATCTCAGCTCACTGCAACCTCCACCTCCTGGGTTCAAGCAATTCTCCTGCCTCAGCCTCCCAAGTAGCTGGGATTACAGGCGCCCGCCACCACGCCCAGCTAATTTTTGTATTTTTAGTAGAGATGGGGTTTCACCATGTTGGCCAGGCTGGTTTCAAACTCCTGACCTCATGATCTGCCCACTTCGGCCTCCCAAAGTGCTGGGATTACACCTGTATCCTACAATTAAATGAAGTTTTTTAGAGAAAACTTGCATAGTTAAGAACACACGCCTTAAAATCAGACATAACTCAGTTTGACTCAGCTCTGTCACTTCTGAGTTATGTTCTGTTGAGCGAGTTATATAATGTCTCTGAGCTTGTCCCTCATCTATAACGGAGAGTAACAGAATCATCTCATGGGGAAGAATGAGTTAATGTATATAAAGCTTTTGGCACAGTGCTTTTCAGTTTATGGATTTTCTTTAAATCATTTTTAAAAGTAATGAAGGCATCACTGACTTATATTCAACATGCTTTTCTCTTGAAAGTGGGAAAATGACTTGATTCACTTAACAATTTCCAGTGAGGATGACACAAGACAGGATAACTTCCAAAAGCTTTTTTTTTTTAAGAAAGGGTTAGGGTCTTGCTCCACCATCACCCAGGCAAGAGTGCAGTGGCACTATCACAGCTTACTGCAGCGTCAATCTTCCTGGCTCCAGCCATCCTCCCATCTAATTTTAAAATGTTTGTATTAACAAGGTCTCCCCATGCTGCCCAAGCTGGTCTCAAACTCATGGGCTCAAGCGATCCTCCTGCCTCAGCCTCTCAGAGGGCTGGGATTACAGGCGTGAGCCATCGCACCCGGCCCAAGTTTTGAGATGGCTTAAAAGAGACTTAATTTCTCATCTTAGTGTAGCAGTATGCAAGGGTAAAACATAGGAGTAAAATAAAATAAAAATATGAAAGGTAATAATTGAAACCAAGGTTGACCAAAACATAAGCAATAATTGAGCCATACGTTTGATTAATGTGAATTGTCCACAATCTGGATAATTTATTTCATAATAAATGGTCTTTAATTGGATGTTACTAACTACCCATACGAACTCTGTAAGATTATCTGAGATAGAATTAAAAATAAGGCCAACTATAACTCCAATCTTCATATAAAAATTTTATACATAAATTGGTAAATCATAAACACATAAAATAGTCCATGTGCTTTTTTCCCTTATACCCAGAATTTTATCTTACTGTTTTTAAACATTTTTTTACTATCCATTTATCCTCTTTAAAAAAAAAAATACACAAAGCCTTTAAGGAAATGTTACGTCCTTGATTTCTGTCATCTCCACAACAAATTAATGAGAAAAACTAGTGACACTATCCAGAAATTAAGAAAATTATTATTAGCACTCTACAAAAGCCTGCAAAAAAAGACAACAAAAAGAATATAGATGATTCATGGTCAAATTTACACTTTAATCAGGTAACGGCTTTAACCACACTTCCCATTTAAAAACAAGAAAAACTTACCTGGCCACGTCAAATGACTGTGCCTTTTGTAATTTAGTGTTTAGTTGTGACCCTGGACCAGATCTACTAAAGGAAGAACTCTTTGGCAATGTGGCGGCTGTAAAAATAAATGTTGAATAATTTTAATTCTACAAAGATAAGAAACTTGCCCCAATTTACAAAAATTAAAATGCACAGTCAACAAAATCTGAGGCAGAAATAATTCCCCCTTTCTTGCCAGCCTAGACCAAAAAGAGCTTTTCCTTCCTCACTCTCTGTTCTCCTGCCAAAAAGGTTTCTAGATTTACTTGTTCTACTGAAAATCACCTTACTATGTAGTAATACTGATTTCCATAAAATTTTACTCTTCATTAAACATTTAGTATCACCTTTTATAGGACCTATTCCAATAGTTAAAGAGGTAACAGCTTAAATATATAAAATGGTATTTTCTTCCCTGCACTGAAGGAGTTGAAGTATTACTTCCAGATGTAAGAGCCAAGAAGCCACAAACTGTAGTCTTGGCCCGATAACATGTGATGCTAGGGAAGGTCAGCTTTTGTGTCTGATTATCACTGGGGTTGGTTAGTTGTGTGTCAGAAAAAAAAATCACTCTGCGTCTCAGCCACATTCCCTCACCCTTGCCTGATGGCAAATGACTGGCAACTTCTGCCATTAGCCACAAAAGAATAGAAGACTCAGAGTGTGTGGATTTGCTTATACTCCTGGAAAAACAACTGCACACACTTTCTGGGCTACCATCATGTCCACAGTCATGGTCATACATGCCAAATGAACTACATGTGACAAGAAAAAAATCTAAAAAAAGGAGGTATATTTAGCTTATTTGGCCATAACTTAAAGACATATCCTGACATATATAACAAATTCAGGGGGCCACAGGCACAGAAACGTTTCAAGTATGATGCTAAAACCCATGTCGTCAATACTGAATTTACTTAGATGTAGTCAAAGTACTTTAAAAATAATACTTTCCATATTGATATGAATTCATTAAGATGTTAGACCAAGGCTATCTACATCTATAGTTTTATACTTTATTTTAACTAAAGACTTAATAAAGTCTCAAAGTGGAATTAATTAAACCAGAAACTTTGAAATCCTTTCCTTCAATTAAGCAGGCATGTAATACCATGAAATAGTATAAACTGTTCTTTTTTATTCTTTACCACCATCCCCAACATAATTCTATTCCTAGGGGATTGGCTTGCTTATTAGCAATTCATAGTAGCTAAAGAAAAGTAGTAACTGATATATAAAAATAGAAAATGTTCAAATACAGATCAACTTCGATTGCTCTTCTCAGCCCTTGAAAGAAAATTACATTTGTGGCTTTCACTACTAAGCTCACTTTTGCCCACAGTGGCACGCAGAAATCTGTAATTCTCTTTCACTCTCTCCACACTAGCATATCCCATTTAATACAGTGGAAAAAAACATGAAATTAAGTGAAAAAAATAAAGATATTTTCCTCTGGACTAAAACATCATTTAAATATAATTAGAGATTTTAATAATGAACAGCAAAACACCAGTAGTGAAAATTCAGCCTATGGTTTCAGCAAGTCACATACCAGGATGAGCAAATGCAGGCAGAGGTTGTATAACAGGGGGAGCCCCGTTAGCCAGGGGGGGCACAGCTGCTGTGGGAACAGAAGATACTAGGGGTGGAGACATTCCAACAACTGGAATGGATCCCATTGGCACTGGAGCAACAGCTGTAAGCGGTGGCATGCTGGCGATACCTCCCATACCTATGAAGAAAAAAAAGCCCAGCACAGTTCACATCCAATCACATTTCAACAGTGAATAATAATTAACCCAGTACTGCTTAAAGAAAATCGCTTTCCAGCTGTAATACATTCTAATTAAAATAGGGCTTCAAGTTAATCATTTTAAAGAGTAACAAAAATTATGTCAAGGATCACATCAAAAGGACTCAAGACTCAACCTGAAGACAGATCAAACAAGATAAGAATCAAAAAGTATAATAACTGCAGTGGACTTAAAGGCTCAAATATAATTAAATCCATGAGTTCAAAATTATATTTAAAAATAAACAAAATCCTAACTGGTCAAAAAAGGAGGACGCTAAGGCAATCAATTTACTACTTTGAAAACTACTAAATAAAAGGTAGAAAAATCAAACTGCAATCTACCTTTCCTATGTTTATTATACCTCAGCAAAACCAGATATTTGATGGGGAAAGCATCTTTATTTATTTACTTGAGATGGAGTCTCACTCTGTCACCTAGGCTGGAGTGCAGTGGCGTGATCTTGGCTCACTGCAACCTCCACCTCCTGAGCTCAAGTGATTCTCCTGCCTCGGTCTCCCAAATAGCTGGATTACAGGTGCCCACCATCGCGCCCGGCTATTTTTATATTTTTAGTAGAGATGGGGTTTCACCATGTTGGCCAGGATGGTCTCAAACTCCTGACCTCAGGTGATCCACCCTCCTTGGCCTCCCAAAGTGCCGGGATTACAGGCATGAGCCACTGCGCCTGGCCCCGGAAGCAACTTTATATAAAAATATTCTAACCAATAAAGAAGAAATGATAAAACAAAAATAAATGTTTCCAGCTGGGCACAGTGGCTTATACCTGTAACCTCACTACTTTGGAAGGCCAAGGCAGGAGGATCTCTTGAGGGCAGGAGTCCAAAACCAGACTGGGCAATATAGCAAAATTCCATCTCTACAAAAAATTTTAAAAATTAGCCAGGCATGGTGGTACCCGCCTGTAGTCCTAGCTATATGGAAGGCTGAGTTGGGAGGATCACTTATGCCGAAGAGGCTGAGGCTAGAGTGAGCCACAATCACACCACAGTACTCCAGCCTGGGCAATACAGTGAGATCCTTGTCTTAAAAAAAAAAAAAAAAAAAAGTAAAAAGCTTCCCTTCTTTTGTATTTCTCTGTCCTAACTTTAATACCTTCTCTCATGTTGAGGAAATAAATTTTAGTGTTTAAATGCCCCCTATTGATTTTTAAAAAATATTTTTGTTTGTTTGAGACAAGATCTCGCTCTGTTGCCCAGGCTAGAGTGAAATGGCATGATCATAGCTCACTGTAGCCTTCACCTTCTGGGCTCAAGTGATTGTCCCAGCTCAGCCTCCCAACTTGCTGGAACCACAGGTGTGCATCCCTACACCCAGTTTCACACATTTTTTTTTTTTTTGGTGGGGGGTGGTAGAGATGAGGTCTTACTACATTGCCTGAGCTGGTCTCGAACTTCTGGGCTCAAGTGATCATCTTGCCTCAGCCTCTCAAAGTGCTGAAATTACCGGCGTGAGTCACCATGTCTGACCTTTACTATTTTTTAAAAGAAAATTTTCTTTTCAACCAGAGAAAGCTAACTGAAAAGAGTATGATTACATAATAATAGTAATTAAAACATTAATTTTCTTTTTTTTCTTTTATTATTAGAGATAAGGTCTCACTCTTACCCAGGCTGAAGTACAGTCATGTGATCACAGTTCACTGTAACCTTAAACTCCTGGGCACAAGGGATTCTTTTGCCTCAGCTTCCCAAGTAGCTGGGACTACAGACACGCACCACCAAATGCAGCTCATTTTTTATTTTTTGTAGAAACAGGGTCATGCTATGATACTCAGTCTGGTCTCAAACTCCTGGCCTCAAGCCTCTCACAGTGCTAAGATTACAGGGGTGGGCCACTGTATCCATCCAAAAGTAATTTTCTATGTGCTTGTTGTAGGGATTAAAATCTCCAAATTAATTTATCATACTCAACTTCTAATGGCAGAATATAGAAACTTTACACAAATATAGCTCAATTCCCTTTCTCTTCTTCTGTGCTATTACTGTCACATACATTATAATCTTGTATGTTATAAGCCCAATAATAGTTATAATTATTACTTTATACAATCTTACATCTTTTAAACTTGAGAGAAAAGAAGAAAAATAGATTTATATGGTCTTTTAAATTAACCTACATATTTATCACTTCTGATGCTCTTCATTTCTTTCCATATATTACAGTTACCACCTTTTGTCATTTCATTTCATCCTGAAAGTCTTCCTTCAGTATTCCTTCTAAGGTGGGTCTACTAGTAATGAATTCTATCAGTTTTTGTTTATTTGAAAAGGTCATTATTTCACCTACATTTTTAAATGATAGTTTTGCTGAATATAGAATTTTGGGTTGAATTTTTTCTTGCAGCATTTTGAAAATTCCACTGCCTTCTAACCTCCATTGTTTTCAATTACAAGTCTGCTGTTATTTGTATCTATGCTCCCCTATCCATGATGAGTTTCTCTTACTGCTTTCAAGGTTTTACCTCTGTGTTTGGCTTTTGTAGTTTAACTATGATGTGTCTGGGTGTAGATCTCTTTGTATTTACCCTACTTGAGTTGCGTTGAACTTTTGATTGTGTAGACTATTGCTTTTCACCAAATGTGGCAAGTGTTTGGCTTTTATTCTTCAAATATTTTTTCTGTACCTTTCTGCCATGATCCTCCTTCTAAGACTCCCATGACACACATATTGGTAAACTTGGTCTTGTTCCATAAGCCTCTGAAACTTTGTTATTTTTTTTTTCAATCTTTTTGTTCCATATTCTTCAGACTGAATAATTTCTATTGATTAATCTTCAACTTCGCTGACTCTGTCTTTTGCTATATTGAATCTGCTATTGAGATCCTGTGGTAAATTTTTCATTTTAGTTGCTGAAATTTTCAGGTTTTGTTTTTGTTTTGAGACAAGGCCTCACTCTGTTGCCCAGGCTGGAGCACAGTGGCGTGATCTTGGCTCACTGCAGCCTCCTGGGTTCAAGTGATTCTCCTGCCTCAGGCTCCCGAGTAGCTGGGATTACAGGCATCTGCCACCACACCCAGCTAATTTTTGCGTTTTTAGTAGAGACGGGGTTTTGTCATGTTGGCTGGGCTGGCCTCCAACTTCTAACCTCAGGTGATCCGTCACCTCAGCCTCCCAAAGAACTGGGATTACAGCCGTGAGCCACGGCACCCAGCCTTAGCTTTTCCTATTTTGTGATGGAGTTTCACTCTTGTTGCCCAGGCTGGAGTATAATGGAGTATAATGGCACAATCTCGTCTCACTGTAACCTCTGCCTCCTGGCTTCAAGGGATTCTCCTGCTTCAGCCTCCCAAGTAGCTGGGAGCCACCACATCCAGCTAATTTTTTGTATTTTCAGCAGAGACAGGGTTTCATCATGTTGGCCAGGCAGGTCTCAAGCTCTACCTCACGTGATCCACCAGCCTCGGCCTCCCAAAGTGCTGGGATTACAGGTGCGAGCCACTGTGGCGGGCTGGTTATTGAACTTTTCACGTCAGTTTGTCATACTTCTCTCGAATTTCAATTTTCCTCTTTTTTGTAATTTCTATTGTTTTTTGGAGAGTGTCTGTTTGTTGATTCATTTCCATGCTTTTCTTTAGTTCTTCAGTTCTTTGAGCGTAATTGCTGCTTTGAAGCCTTTGTCTGCTAAATGAATCCAACAGCTGGATCAGAGACAGTTCCTACTGACTGCTTCTTTTCTTGAGGGTGAGACAATATTTTCCTGTTATTTTTTTAATGTCTCAAATTTAGGTGAAAATGGACATTCAGATAATACTATTCTGGCTCTGATTTTCCCCCTGAAGGTTGTTGTTTCTATCTTTATTTAGTAACTGGCATAGGCTAATTCAGAAAAATCTATCTTCCCGTGTTGTGCAGCCCCTGATGGATTTGCTCAGCGGGTTTTTAAAAAATTCGTTTTTATCTTGAAGCCCGGCTTTTTAGGGATTGCACCTGCATCTTTCTAGCACATTAGTCAGCCAATGACGGGACAGAAGTTTTGCTCAAACACCTCAAGTCAGTAAGGCTTCCTTTCTCTGCCAATCTGTCAGCTCAAAAATGCATTCAAAGTTCAGACCATTTTAAAGTCTTCCCCAACTTTAACATTTTGCAGGGCCTTTCTGCATATTCTCTATATGTGCATGCAGTTTGAGGGCTAGTCAGGAGTTTGCAGCTGACTCGGGCCCGCCCTGGTCTCCACGGCACATGTGCATAGCCTCAGTCAAGAATATACTTGCCCTGGCCATGACCACAAGTTCAGGCTAATAGAGTGGCTGGTCATACCTGCTCTTCTGTGGCCAAAATTGCCATTTCCACTGACAAAGCTGCTGGGCACAGGCATGACTTCCCACTCCCAAAGCAAGTAAACCCCCTTCAATGACAGTAGTTGAGACTGCTGGTATTTACAAACTGCCCCTCCACGTTACCAAGTTGCAGTGTTGGGGATAGGAAATGCCCAGGAAAGAATGCCACAGACTTCTGCTTCATATCTCAAGCTCAGCAGCTTTTCAGGCATAAATGATTCTCAGATGTTATATACTTTTGGTCAATTTCCGCAGCACTGAAATGGTTATTCTGTCAATTCTGTCCTGGAGGGAAGAATTTGCTGATCTCAACTCAGGCATGGTCGGAAATTTCACTGCAGAAATGTTTTTTAGGTTTCCTTTAATCTATAGGCCCCTCTCCATCCCAGTCTGGATTTTGCTGACTGCACTCTCATGGTGCAGTTCAATATTTCCCTCTATATTCTGTATTTCCTGCAAATAGGCACCTACATCCAAAGAATGGATCAGGCTGAGGATGGATCTCTTTGGCAAGACTACAGGAAGCACACAAAATGTAGCCATCTTTTTGTGATCTTGGCAGTCACTGATGCTTAATGTCTGTATTTATTCATTTATGGGGAGTTGAAAACAGTGATGTTCTAATCCTACCATGTCTTTGTCATTTATAAGCCGTAATACTTTTATAAAGAGGTGCTTCTAATGAGGATATACTAGTTGGCTATCCAGTCGTACAGCTCATATAGGAAAGGCATAATAAATGCCTCATTCTTCCCTTTACCTGTTTTCAAGGTAATGAACTGGTTTCTTAAGATCTTCTTAAGGTAAATTATTCTTGTTAAATACATTATTAAATCATTATTGAGTCATAAATTTACAAATATTTACTGAGTTTTAATTCATGGCTCATTATCATTCTTGAAATTAAAACTGTCTTCTCTTTGGTCAATGTGAGCCTCTTTGGGTTGGCTTCTGAGAATTTCTGGTATCTTCCTACTATTCTTTGATAGCTTCCTTGCTGACCAGTAATACAAGATGCATCCTTCAAGCTCTTCACATTTCATATCTAGACCTGGATTCAGCCATTTCTCCAAGAAACTCTGTTTTCTTTTGGTGAGAAATGGTATTTCAAGTTCACAATCTGGACGCTAAGGATGCTCAGTGCTGCTGGGGTAGATAATTGTATCTAGTCTTTTCAGTGAACACAACCAGAAGAAAAATAGATGAATAGATAGATGAAGAGAATGGGGGGTGTGGCAAGAGACGCCTTCTGAGTTCATATTAATACTTTCGATTTGAAAATTCAAATCCAAGATTCTATAGCTTTTTATTTACATTTGATACTATACATTTGTGTCTCCTTTCTTCCACACCAAGAATACAGATTTTCAGACATAGAAAATGACAGAATTAGACTATTCCGTAATTACTCATTTGTTTTTACCACATATCTCAGACAACAGTTTCAGAATAACAATACTAATACTAATTTCTGAAAGCATTAAATTATTTTATTTTACATGCAGTCCTGCCCCGCTTAAAGTTACATTGTATCCAATTGTCAATGCATGGAATTATATCCGATACTCTTTGCTCCTCAGCCTTCCTTCAGTCTTAGTTCTACAGCTAACTATATATTTAGTGCTCACCACCAGTCCTTATGCTGACCTAGCTCTAGCTATTTTGATTGTCTGAAGCACATTCTCTAATAGATTCCTTAAGAAAGGCTCATGTTAATAGACCCCGAGGCCTTATAAATTGGTAACATTTTGTCTGTTTTTTCTACTTGAAAGTCAGTTTTTCTGGACACAAAATCCTTGGCTTATTCTTTCCTTGAAAATTCTAAATATGTTACTCCATTTTCTTCTAGCAGAAAGCACTGCTGTCGAAAAATCTGAAGACAATCTAATTTTCCCCCTTGTAAGTCATATGCTTTCTTTTCCTACATGTCTAAACAATTTCTCCTTTAACTAGAATATATCTTAGTGTTGGACTTTTTAGATCGATATTCTTGGCCACATGATACTCTTTTAAATATAGTTTAGAATCTCTTATTTTAAGAAAATTGTCTTGAATTCATTTTTATCATTTGTTCTATTCCATTGGTTTAGTTTTCTTCCTCAGGGACTCCTGCTGCCCATACATTCAATCTTCTTTGTCTCAAATACGTGTTACTGTTTCTCAAATTCTTTTTATATCTTTTCCATTTTCTTTTATTTATTTAGGAGCCCTAGTCTCACTCTATCCCCAAGGCTGGAGTGCAGTGGTGTGATCTCGGCTCACTGCAACCTCTGCCTCCCGGGTTCAAGTGATTCTCATGCCTCAGCCTCCCAAGTAGCTGGGATTAAAGGCATGTGCCACCATGCCCAGCTGATTTTTGTAATTTTAGTAGAGATGGGGTTTTGCCACGTTGGCCAGGCTGGCCAGGCTGGTCTTGAACTCCTGACCTCAGATGATCCACCCATCTCAGCCTCCTAAAGAGCTGGGATTACAGGTGTTAGCCATTGCGCCTGGCCTCATTTCCTTTTAATTTAAATTTTTTTCCTCTTTGTAACTTCTATTTTTCTTCAGTTAGTATCCCCTGTGTTGCTTTGAGTTGCATCCTCATTTCTAGAATGAATTTTTCTTTTATTTCTCAGTCTTTCTGTCACCTTATTTCTGAGCCTTAAAAACTCTGATTTACGTTCATCTTTCAAGTCTTGTATCATTTCCATATTCTCTTCAAACTTGTTTTGAAGTAGTGATTTACTGGTGTGCTTTCACTGTCCACAGGGGTGTTATTTCTCCCTTTATTCTCTTTTTTCTAATAATAACTTTGTGTTATTTGACCTTGCTTGATACTTTCTGCAGTGGATTTGACCTTGCTTGCTCATTTTTATGTGAGCCTTGCTTCCTGGGAATTCCAGTCTCCGTTCTCCTCCCCTACTTTTGTCTGGACCATCTCTTTCCTTTGTATCCATGTCCCTGTACTGCTCAATTTTGATTCTACTCCCAGTTGTTTTTCCTGAGTATGAAGCCCTGTCCCAAAAGGAAGGCTTGTTGGGCCAGTCTTTTGAGTTCCGAGGGGCTGGACTGCTCCAAATCTCTCAGATCCTTTGTACTCAGTACTGCAGACAGCATAACCCTTTCCCATTTCTATTGCGCTCTCAGCCTGGTTGAACTTTCTTGCAAATACCTGTTAGCTCTTTTGGGGTTCTCCTGTCTCAAGTACACCAGGTACCCTAATTCTTCCCTCTTCCTCCTGCACTGTTACAAATGTACACAATTCTGTTCTGTTTGTATTTCTTTTTACTAAGAGTATGTATTGCTTGTGTAAGATTTTAAAAACAGGGCCAGGCACGGTGGCTCACGCCTGTAATCCCAGCACTTTGGGAGGCCAAGGCGGGTAGATCTTGAGATCAGGAGTTAGAGACCAGCCTGGCCAACATGGTGAAACCCCGTCTCTACTAAAAATACAAAAATTAGCCAGGCATGGTGGCACGTGCCTGTAATCCCAGCTACTGGGGAGGCTGAGGCAGGACAATCGCTTGAACCTGGGAAGCGGAGGCTGCAGTGAGCCGAGAAGGTGCCCCTGCACTCCAGCCTGGGGGATAGAGCAAGACTCCGTCTCAAAAAAAAAAAAAAAAAAGATTTAAAAAATAGTGTTGTTGAGCACAGCGGTCATCACTGGGTAATAGAATTAATAGTAATTTTTACTTTTTAAGTCTTTTTGCATTGTTGACTCACAATTAGCATCTATTACTTATACAGTAAGAAAATCAGACTATTTCCCTTTTTTTTTTTTTTTTTTTTGACACGAAGTCTCGCTCTGTTGCCCTGGCTGGAGTGCAGTGGCACGATCTCGGCTCACTGCAAGCTCTGCCTTCCCGGTTCACACCATTCTCCTGCCTCAGCCTACTGAGTAGCTGGGACTACAGATGCCCGCCACCACGCCTGGCTAATTTTTTTTGTATTTTTAGTAGAGACGGGGTTTCACTGTGTTAGCCAGGATGGTCTCGATATCCTGACCTCATGATCCGCCTGCCTCGGCCCCCATAGTGCTGGGATTACACGTATGAGCCACTGCGCCCGGCCTATTTTCATTTTTAAAAACAATGTTTATAGACACTGAAAATCCAACAAAGAGAAGAAACAAATTCTAACTTGGGCTTTACTGAGTAAAAGTTTATTAATTATAGTCATCTAGGTGACTGGTTTACAGTTCACATACATACTGTCAAGCACATTACCACACATCTCATTTAGAATCAGATTAACTTTACATATCCACACATAGCAATATGTATCAGGTTTACCTTGTCAAGTTTTAGAATTCCAAAATTTTCTAAGATTATTTGATAACTATATTTTTAATGTGTTTTTCTTTTTAAAAATTTGGGTTTTTTCTTTTGATAACTATAATGAATTATACTCCAAATCCTGGTTTTTGCTTAAGAATATCAATCTACTCAAGCAACAACTAAAAACAGATGGAAACAAACTAAAAAGTTTTCATGAGCTATCATTCAGACTTTCAAAAGGCCTGACACAGCATACTGTGCAACCAGTTAACCTTCAAGACACATACCCCATCTGTGTCACAGACCCCTAACCTAAAAGGACGCTAACCTCAAAAAGACACTGAGGAAAGGGACAAGTTTAAAAATACTGTTTAATCATCAGACTGGTAAAAGCATCTTTTAAGCTTCCAAATTTGTTAAAAATCTTCTCTTACAAAATAATTTTTCCTTTTTACAGAAATGGAAAAATTTATTAGCTACCTATCTATCTACTTACATTAAAAAAAAATAGAAATAGGATCTCACTATGTTGCCCAGGCTGGTCTTGAACTAGGAGCCTCAAGCAATCCTCCAGCCTTGGCCTCTCCAAGTGCTGTGATTACAGGAATGAGCCACCGTGCCTGGCCTACTGGGCTTTAAATAGCCACTGCAAAAAGACAACTGACTTTTAACAACTGACTACCTTTTCTGAATGAATGACTTTCTAAATAAATACAACTACCACAAGCCGTATTCTGGCTGCCATCACCTCTTACTGTGCTAAGTCTTAATTCTTGAAATTCTCTCCCCTCTTCCAAGCCTCTAATCAGGATTTTGTCCCTATCACTCTACTGAAACTGTCTGTCAAAGTCACTCACAAGTTCATAATATCAAATCTAATCACCACTGTTCTGCCATATTCTTACTAGATCTCTCAAAAGCAGCTCAAACAATGGAGCCCTCCCTCCTTCTTGAAATACTTTTTCTTGGTAGCAGGACACCAATCTTCTGCCATTTCACTTTTGTCACTCTTGGTTTCTGGCTTCTTCTCTTTTGCCTGGCCTTTAAATGTCACATCACACCAAGGCTTGGGTCTACACCTTCTGCTCCTTATAGCTAAGCTTGCCCCTAAGACATGCTCTCCATATCCAAACTGCCCCAGAGCTGATCGATACTTCCTCTGAGGTCCAGTCAAATGTCATCAACCCTGTCTCCTTAACATCTCCTTAACATCAGAAATCTACTAGGACTCTCAGAATCACCAAAACTCTTAATTTCTCCTTTAAAACCATTCCTCTTCCTGATATTCCCAACTCAGTATACAGTTATGCCATCCATCTAGTTACTGATGTGAAAAGCCTTAATTCTCCTTTTTCATTTCTTATTTCCAATCTACTGACAAGTCCTTTTTACTTTTTCTCCAAAATACAGGCTATAATGAATCTAATCTGTCCTCCACATTGATTATCACCACCAGATATAAATCATCATTGCCTCTTGCGTTTGGCAAAAGCCTCCTAACTGATCTCCAGGATTCCACTCTTGTCCCCTACATTCCAGTCTTCAGATAACACAGGTAAGTCTATCAACCGCATCACTCTTCCGCTTAAACAATCTGTTGCTTGCTTGCTTTTCCTTATGGGCTCCCCATGCTTCAGGGGGAGACTACAACGTCCCTCACACACCTTCCAAACCCCAAGCTAGTTTTTGCCTCAGGACCTTTGCCAGTGCAGTTCCTTTAGCCTGGAACGCTTCTCCCCTAGGTCTTGACATGGCTCTCATCATCTACATCAGTTCCAAAAGTCATCTGCTCAAAGAACTCTTCCCTGGCCATCTTGTTCTACTGATTTCTCTCTCTCTGTCTCTGCTATTACCCTGTTTTAATGAACTGATTGCACTTATTCTCACCTAAAAGTATTTACTTCCTTGCTCCCCACAATTTGAAAATAAGATCCACAGCGGTAGGAGCCATGAGGTCTTGCTGGGCAGCATGTTCCCAGCAACTAGGACACAGTGTAGGGGCGTATAGAACACTGGTTTAATCCAATAAAACCATGTATTCTGCCAAAACAAAAACCAAGCAAAAGAAAAACAGACTCCTCCTGTATAAGTTGGGTCCAGAACAAAAGAATTATGCTGAGTGCACACTGGTGAAAGAAGGTACCAAATCTACCCACAGAATTTCCTAGAATCAAAAATTCTATTTTCTGGGTGTTCTAAGGCAAGTCACAGCATCACTGCACCCCGTTTTTCTCTCTTCTCTGTAGAGGAGTTGAACAAAATCATTGTTCAGACCCCAGTCTGAGCCTTAATTCTACAGTGTGTGAACAACTACAACAAAAAAGATCTGAGGCTGGGTGCCATGGCTTATCTTGCAATCTCAGTATTTTGGGAAGCCAAGATGGGAGGATTACTTGAGATTAGGAGTTTGACACCAGCCTGGGCAACAGAGCAAGACTCTATCTACAAAAAAATTTTTTTAATTACTTCAGTGTGGTGGTGCATGCCTGTAGTCCCAGCTACACAGGAGGCTGAAGCAGGACGAACGCTTGAGCCTAGGAGTTGGGAGCTGCAGTGAGCTATGATCGTGCCACTGCACTCTAGTCTGGGCAACAGAGTGAGACCCTGTCTCAAAACAAAAAACCAGACAAGGAACCATGGAAGAGTGACACACCATGTCACCCAGTTAGTTTGGTGATAATGAAGGCAAGGAGAAGGTAATTTTAAAACACCTAAAGCCAGCCGGGCGGTAAAGCCAGGACTTTGGGAGGCCAAGGCGGGTGGATCACAAGGTCAGGAGTTCAAGACCAGCCTGGGCAAGATGGTGAAACCCTGGCTCTACTAAAAATACAAAAATTGGCCGGGTGTGATGGTGGGCGCCTGTAATCCCAGCTACTCGGGAGGCTGAGGCAGGAGAATTGCTTGAACCTGGGAGGCGGAGGTTGCAGTGAGCTAAGATTAAAAAAAAAAAAAAAAGAAAACCTAAAGCCTTTAGATAAAGGGAGTTTTGGACAGGTTCTACCTCCTTTGTTAGAAATACGGCCTTAAGCAAAATGTTCAATTTCTGAGAATCTCACTTCCCTCATTTATATAACAGGGCTAATACATTATGCATACTTTTTAGAGTTTTCATTGTGATCAAATAATACAAGTGAAGGCACATATAAGGGCAAGGAAATGCAGAGTCAGATTTTTGTTTTGTTTTTTGAGATAGGGTCTGGCTCTGTTACCCAGGCTGGAGTGCAGTGGTACAATCTCGGCTCACTGCAACCTCCACCTCCTGGGCTCAAGCCATCCTCCCGCCTCAGCCTCCCAAGCAGTTAGGACTACAGGCACACACCACCATACCCAGATAATTTTTGTATTTTTTGTAGAGATGGGGTTTTGCCATGTTGCCCAGGTTGGTCTCAAACTCCTGAGCTCAAGCGATCTGCCCACCTCGGCCTCCCGAAGTGCTGAGATTACAGGTATGAGCCACCACACCTGACCAATAATTTTAAATATTAATTAGAAAGCAGGCCAGGTGCAGTGCCTCACACCTGTAATCCCAACACTTTGGGAGGCTGAGGGGGTGGAGTTCAAGACCAGCGTGACTAACATGGTAAAACCCTCTCTCTACTAAAAATACAAAAATTAGCTGGGTATTATGGCTCGTGCCTGTAATCCCAGCTAATCAGGAGGCTGAGACAGGAGAACTGCTTGAACCTGGGAGGCAGAGGTTGCAGTGAGCTGAGATCATACCACTGCACTCCAGCCTGGGCGACTGTGTGAGAGTCTGTCTCAAAAAAAGAAAGGAGAGGGGAGGGGAGGAGAGGGGAGGGAAGGGCAAGGGCAAGAAAAGAAAACAATGACAATAGTAATAAATTATTTTATTCTCAAGTGGCTGAACGAACTCTATATATATATATATATATATACACACACACACATATATATATTTATTTATATTACCCTAGATTGAGCTGAGAGGTGGAACTAGAAAATACTTAAGTAAACTTGGGCAAACTTGATCAAAATCATGTACTAGTAACTTCTCCTATGTCCTGACATCTTTCATGGATTAGCCTCATCAAAATAATTTACTGAGAACATCGATGTGATGAGAACAAGGTGAGGAAAGGCAGGGAGAAGTCTGGGGGGAAGAGTGATGGGCTGCCTGGCAGAGTATCAGGTCAGAAATCCTGGCAGGTTCCCTTCCTAACAGCAGCAGGTTACTTAACGACTATAAAACTTTCTCAGCAGTAAGGTCACAACCTCCTGAAACTAAATCAGCAATAGCTCCAGAACTGAAATTCTGATGGCAGAATGGAATAAGAGAAAACAAATTAAATGGTACAGGAAAATTACTGACCCCCAGGTTTGAGTGAAAAAGAAGAAATGGGGTGCCTCTAGTCATCTGACCTTTTCTCCACTATGAGATTTCTTCTTGCAGCACTGGAAGAAAGCCAACAGAAAACCAAATACCATTGTTTTGTTTTGTTTTGTTTTGTTTTGTTTTTAGACAGGGTATCACTTTGTCACCCAGGCTGGGGTGCAGTAGTGTGATCTTGGCTCACCTCTTGTGCTCAACTGATCCTCCTGCCTCGGCTTCCCAAGTGGCTGGGACGATAGGCACCCACCACTGTGCCTGGTTAATTGTTAAATTTTCAATAGCAACGAGGCCTTGTTATGTTGCCAGGCTGGTCTCAAACACCTGGGATCAAGCAATCCTCCTGCTTTGGCCTCCCAAAGTGTTAGGATTACAGGCATGAGCCACTGTGTTTGACCCCAAACACCCTTTAATGATTTTAACACCTGGGTCCTGACCAAAGATTGGCTACAGAGACCTTCAGGGATTCAGAGCGAGTTCCACTTAAATTAGCTGGCTAACTAAAGGCTAAACATTGGGAGCACACACTGGACAAGACAAACAACGGCCCCAGTCATGTGGAGGCTGCTGCAGTGTTCACTTCTGCTCTTCCTCGCCTTTGCTCACACAAAGGCAAAAGAAAGATTTTTCTTTCTTTTTTTGGACCACTATCCTATTTGCCTAAAAATCTTTCCAAAACCTTTCCCCTTACAAAAACCAGCCTTGCGGCTAAAACTTACTAAAAGAAAGGCAATACATTGTTTTTAATAGGAAATCTAATAAGTAAAACCAGAGTATTTCTGTATCTTAGCTTATCGTGAATTGTATCAGAGACACCCTGAATTACTGCTGACTGCCCCCTCCCAAATCTATTTCACTTTATCACCTATCATCAGCTATTTAAGGATGAAGAGATGAAAAGAAACTCTAGCCACAATTTTCATGTTTTATTTTAAACTGTTAAACAATCTCCCCATGAATCAGATGTTAGATTTGATTACTGTGATCTTCAAATCAACCTAAATAATTAAATCTAGAACGAGAACAGAAATCAGAACTACTGATCTCAGTCAACTAATTAACCAATTAACTTATAAGAAAAATACCTGCTTGAAAGATAATTTTTTATGGAATCATGTTTGTTTGTTTTGAGATGGAGTCTCGCTCTGTCACCCAGGCTAGAGTACAGTGGCGCAGTCTTGGCTCACTGCAGCCTCCGCCTCCCAGGTTCTCCTGCCTCAGCCTCCCGAGTAGCTGGGATTACAGGTGTGCACCACCACACCTGGCTAATTTTTTTATATTTTTCGGTAAGATAGGGTTTCGCCACGTTGACCAGGCTGGTCTCAAACTCCTGACCTCAGGTGATCCACCTGCCTCAGCCTCCCAAAGTGCTGGGATTACAGGCGTAAGCCACCATGCCTGGCTGGAATTAGGTTTTTAATCAGGATAACAATGTTTATTTTTCTCTATCCCATTTTGTTCCAAGAAAGAATTTAATGTGGCCAAGTGACTCAATACTGTGATTCAAAATATGTATTTCTAGATGCCATAATCCAAAGGAATTGTTTATGCACAAGGAGAAACAGACATTATGGAAACCGAAAACCAAAAGGAAGAAGGATCAATGGAAGAACAAAAAAAAAAACCCAGAAGTCGCAGCAGCAGACTGTAAGTTTGTTCCTTTTCCCCTGACTGACAGCCTGCATCTCTGCTTTCATTTTGATTACTGTACATCCTAGGGTTAAAACGTGAACATGCTCCTTCTTCTCCCCAGCACTACCTTCCTGCAGGGGGCCATCATTTTTCAGACAGAATTACCTCCTAGAATTTCATAATGTTATAAACTGAGAGGGAAAAAAAGGAAAACATTTATTTTTAAAATATACAAGAAAACATAGAAACCAATTCATTTTCAGACTTACCAAATGCTGGTGCGCTAGAAATAGCTGGTTGCTGTTTCATGACAGGGGGAAGTGCAGAGGGTAGTTGATATCCTTGTAGCTTCAGTTTGATAAGTTTCATAGCTATGGAAAACTCCACTTGATCCATTCTTCCATCATTATTCATGTCAGCTAGTGCCCTGCAAACCAACAGCATGGCCTGAGAACAACTGTGACCATAAAAGAACCTTTCCAAAACCACCACTCTCACCAACACGAAAACAAAATAATTAGCACTCTTACCCCTAGAGAGAACAACAGAAACCATAACTGCTTACCAAGCTATGGGGAATAGCCTGTAAATACTCGCCACGTTTTATACAAACATAAAATATCTGTCACTCTGCCACTTTAGCAGATAATTTTCAGCCTCAGTGTGAGGATATGTACTTTAGATATCAAAAAGGGTTTCTTTCTGAAGTGATGAAAACATTCTAAAATTAGCTAACAGTGACTGTTGCACAACTCTGTGAATAAACTAAAACCAATGAATTAGACACTTTAAATGAGTAAATTTTATTATGTGAATTATTTCACAATAAAGCTATTAGAAAAGAAAAAGATTTAGAAACAGAGAATGTTAATATTGCTAGAGATACTCAGACTGCATTCTTTGTAGAGAGCTCTACAAACTTCAATGTGGGAACATGACACAGTACGCTATGCTACCTACTTATGCTATGCTAGGGTTACTCAACTATAATGCTACGAAACCTCTAAAGCTCTTGAAACTAACTTTTCTTTAGAATTGTGCCCCTTATCACTCAACAATTTTGTAACTCAGCTTACAAAATGTGTTTGCTATCTGAAAATGGTACTCAAATACATATGGTCCAATGCAGCCTACCATGAGCTTTAATGTAAAGTACTTTCTCAAAGAAGAGTAAGTAAAAGGAATCGCTTCTCGGCCTTTTGGCTAAGATCAAGTAAGCAAAACTTTGTCCTGGTAACTGGAAACTACATTATATCATCAAAACTGTGCATATTCATGACTTAAGCTCTTCTGCATAAAAAAGTTTTATTCAGATTTTATTTATTTTAATCCAGATATTAAAAGCATGAAGATTTTTTTAAACCAATGTTACAAAAAAAAGTATTTGAAAGATCTAAATAAGACAGTTCAATTAAAATACCACGATAAGCAATCGTTTAGACTGAGCCATATCCAGACAGTGTTCACAAAAGAAAATTAAGTTACACAGAAAATAATTCCGCATAGCTGGAATTAACTCAAAGAAAGAAAACATGTAACACAATAAAAAGCATGGCATAAGACAAAGATCAAAAAATCTCTAAAAGTGATCAAAACTGTAAAAGTCGGCACATTTTAGAAAATAAAGATCATAACGCAGGAAATGAAGTTCTGTGGTTGCAGAAACCTTCTTTTTGCCTCAGACAGGAGTTCCCCATTCTCCTGTAGTCATGGGCCCCTCAGCAATGAATTCAGAATCTGAACTCTTCTCACTACTTGGGAATTTAAGCATCACTTTTCTGTATTTTGTGGCCATTTGGATTTGCACTTCTCTGAACTGCTTATTCAAATCCTTTGCCAAATTTTCTGTATACTGCATGTCTTTTTGTTGTTAGTTTATAAGAGCTCGTAGTGTATCACAAATTATCTGCTGACCGCTGAAAGATTTTTAAAAATTCATTATCTGATTTATGTATATTTATGGCATAGAAATTCTAAATTTTCATATATAAAATATTTCTTTTATCATATGATTAGAAGGTTTTTAGTCCTTGATTTTCTAACATCGTATTATTTTATTTCATTTCAATCCTTAAACCAGTAATTGTGTGTGGGGGTGGGGTAGTTATTCCAGGGTCCAGTCATATTCTTCTACATGGATTCCTAGCTTTCCCACTAATATTTATTAATTAATCCCTCTTCTTCTCACTAAACTAATATACATTTTTATCATGTATCAAATGTTCATATGAAGTGAGAACTATTTCTGGACTATCTGTTCTGACTGAACAATTTCCAGGTCGATATTACAATGATTTGATCACACTGGCTCTCTAGCATATTGTGATCCGGGAAGGTCTGGGAAGGTTTTTCTTTTTCCCTTGGTTATTCATGGATGTCTATTTTCCTATGAACATTTAGATCATTTTACCTATTATACAAACAACCCTACTGGGATCCAAAAACTGCCTTAGAAGGGGATTTTTGGAGAACTGATTAAACCGCAATTGCTTTTGCACCAATAGTTTACCCAACCAAAGAAAAGAGAATCTTTCCAGTTGTTCAAATATACTAATATTTCCTTTAATAAAATTGTATCACTTTTTTCATATAATATGCTTTTCTTGCTAAATGTATTCTGAAGAATTTTATCATTTTTGCCAGATTTTAGATGAAACATTCCCCCCATTTCCATTTTTTAGGTGCTTATTTCAAGCATAGAAACATTTTTTATTTTAAAAAATTATTTAGTTTGCATTCAGCTATCCTACCAGACTCCTACAAGTCTTACTAATGTTTTAAAACTAAAATCTCTTGGGTGTACTAAGTATACAATCACATAACTAGAAAAAAATGAGCATTATCTTTCTTTTCCAATATTTAGGCTAATCTTTTTTATTGGTTTTACAGCCTCTAAGACATTACTGAATGCGTTCTTGCTCAGTTCTGAGTTTAAATGAAACAGTAGATTTACTAGAGCTAACAGTTAATAGAGTTCATTGTTTAGAGTGACAGTTGGTAGTGATTTCTGGAAAATAATGTAAACTAAAAACAAAATTTTGAGCCCCCCACCATCTGCACAGACCCCTCATCTCAGCCAAGGGCATTCCAAAGTTAACCTGAAAAACTAGTTCAAGCTATGACAGGAAGAGGAAGTCGGACATGCCTCATTATACCCTCCTCCCTTTTGGATTTCAGGCCCAAATGACCAGCATTAGCATCAACACAGGCCTTAAGACTGATAAAGGAAGCTCTTAAAGTCTGATAAGAAATACTTACCATCTATTTTCTCTGAAGTCTACTACCCAGAGGCTTCACCTGCATGACAAAACTTTGTTCTCCAAAACCACTTATGATAACCCACACATTCCTTTCTGTTGATTCCAGCTCTTTAGATAATAACTCTTTCAATGAAATGCCAATTAAAAAATCTTGAATCCACCTATGACCTGGAAGCCTCTGCTTCCAGTTGTCCCATTGTTCCAGACTGAAATAATGTACATTTTACATATATTGATTGATGTCTTACGTCTCCCTAAAATGTATAAAACCACGTTATATACCAACCACCTCGGGCAAATGGTCTCAGGATCTCCTGAGGGCTGTGTCACAGGCCATTGGTCACCATATTTGGCTCGGAATAAACCTTTTCAAATATTTTACAGAGTTTGACTCTTTTCATGGATAGTAGTCTCACATATTTAAGTAGTTTCCTTTCTACTTATTAGAAATGGTTACTGTATTTTTCATCAGGTGTCTAATCTGTAATTACTGATTCAATCACAAGTTTTCTTCTTCCTTTTTTCTGCTGAAATAATGACTAATGTTGATAGAATTTTTCGACTGACTCTAAACCAATCTTGCACCTCTGGCATAAAGTTGGTCATGGTGTATTCTTTTCACACATTGTGAAATTCTAATTGCTAAGATTTTGATTTTTTTTGCATCTATGTTCATAATTGAAACTGGTTTCTAGTTGCTTTATTTTTGTACTACCTTTCAGGTTTTATAAAGGAAATTAAGTAAATGAAATGGTGAACTTCCTTCTTTTGCTAAGTAGTTTTTAAAAATATACGCAATTGTTTAAAAGGGTTTGGCGGGGAAGAGTTTCCATTAATCAAAATCAACATCAACATGCATACTAAAACCAATCAATCAGTCAGGCAGGTGCCCACTTCCTATTCCCCACACCACTGCCCAATATGATCTATGGTGAGAAACAGGAATATCCAATGTGGGACGATGAGTAGGTTAGGGGAGAAGACTTTAGGTAATGGCTTAATTAGACTCTAAAGGCATCCTACAGAAGTGTTTCCATGGGTGAGGAGAAGAAATTTAATCATGAGGTTTTAGGGACTTGACTTTAAACCACACACCATAATCTCAACATTTGGTTGAAAATGTCGTGATACTCAAAAAATGCTTTTCTCAATAAACATAACTGTGGGGAATCCCTGGTAATGAAAACTCTAAGAAATTTATGGAAATATGGTAGTTACAGCTGGGCGCGGTGGATCATGCCTGTAATCCCAGCACTTTGGGAGACTGAGGCAGGTGGATCCCCTGAGGTCAGGAGTTCGAGACCAGTCTGATCAACAAGGTGAAACCCTGTCTCTACTAAAAACACAAAAATTGGCTGGGCATGCAGGTGCCTGTAGTCCCAGCTACTTGGGAGGCTGAGGCAGGAAAGTTGCTTGAACCTGGGAGACAGAGGTTGCAGTGACCTAAGATCGCACCTCCAGCCTGGGTGACAGAGCGAGACTCCATCTCAAAAAAAAAAAAAAAAAAAGAAAAGAAAAGAACAAAGAGCATTTATAGTAGGTTACCTTAATGTAAGGAGGAAGGGAAGTAATTTAAATATGAATACATACACATTATATACATTATGTACCTGCCTTTTTCCAACAAAAATAAACAAATGAAGGGTAACAGGAAACTAATACAATGGGTAGGAACAGGGTACAGGGATAGAAGAGGAAGTGACATTGTCTGAGCACACCTTTTGGTTGAGTTTTGGCTTTTAGAAACTTTTAAATCTGTTACGTATTTAAATAATAAATGAAGTCCACAAAGATGAGGAGTGATATCTAAATTAAATAAAAATGAAAATAAACCTAATGATATTATAAATAAGTAACATATCCACCTACGAGGTGGAAAAAAAAGCCTAGTCCAACTAACTTCACATAGCACTTTATATGTCCTCTGTTTAAAAACAAAAGGAACTACAAAGTAATCTTGAATTCTACTGTGAAAGGAAAAGAAACACTCAGGACTCCAATTCACTATGCAAAAGATAGAAAAGCAAGCTGAAAGCTGAGTCATGCAAGAAGCTGTCATTCCTTTTGTTCCTAAGCAGAGAGCTACAAATAAAAGGTCAAATATCTCTACAGGTGGCTACTTTATGTTCCATTTTATCTTATGTAAAGTGACGACTTACTGAGCACTTTATTGATTTACTATTACCTAATTGACTATTCCCCTGCCTGCTCCTTTTCTCTGGCAACATATGGATTACCATATCCTCCCTCTTTGCCCTCCAGCCTACCTGTTCCCTTTAAATACTGAAGCCATCAAAATCATCGTTGGACAAAGGTACAGACTGTTTCTGTGATTCTGTGCTTATTTCCTGCTGGCATGTCCTTAACTTTGGCAAAATAAACTCCTAAACTGATTGAGATCTCTTGTCTCAGATACTTTTTGGTTTACACTACTTACTAGGTTCGTTGTTTTCGTTTGCTTGTTTGAGACAGGGTCTCACTCTGTCGTCCTGGCTGGAGTACAGTGGCATGATCATAGCTCAATGCAGGCTTGAATCCTTGGCTCAAGTGATCCTCCCACCCCATTCTCTGAGTAGCTGAGACTACAGGCATGCGCCACCACACATGGATAATTTTTTTTTTTTTTAAGTAGAGATGGGGTCTCACTATGTTGCCCAGGCAGGTCTCAAACTCCTGGGCTCAAGTGATCCTCCTGCCTCAGCCTCCCAAATGCTGGGATTACAGGCATGAGCCACAGCATCAGGCCTAAATTTGTTGTTTGCAGTGGAGGTGAATGTAACAACTCTGAAACTACTGTGTGTGTGTTACAGGATGAAGGGATAAGGCCAGGCTCCTCTTGCCCTACCTCATTCCCCGCAGTGTTGGCATCTATAGATTCCTTTAAGAGCCTAGCTCATCCACAAAGGATGGCCTCAGGCTGCTCATCTCTCACCTGCGGCCACCTGGGCTGGAAGTGAGACCCAGCAGCAGCGCAAACTAAACCAGCTTCGTCAAACATTCATTCTCATTCATTCAAAAACCAATTATTGGGGGGAGGGGGGTGGGTATCTATCTGGAAATTGGGGTTACATTTATCAAAAAGACACAGTTCCTGCCACCACAGAGCTTATAATTTAGTGCAAGTAGAACTAATGAGAACAAACCAGATTACTCTACGTGGTGATAAGAGCTACCAAGGTAAAGGGAAGAGGTGGGCAGAGGGGACCACTTCAGACTAGTTGGTCACGGAATGCCACTTTGGGGAGGTGACATATGAACTGAAACCTGAAAGGCAATGAACCTGTGATGTGAGGAACTACAGCAACTGAATTATAGGAAGAGGAAACACTAAGTACAATGACCCCGAGGCAAGGAGAAGCCTGGCCCATTTAAAGAACAGGAAGAAGGCTGGGCAGGATGGCTCAAGCCCGTAATCCCAGCACTTTGGGAGACTGAGGTGGGCGGATCACGAGGTCACGAGATCCAGACCATCCTGTCCAACATGGTGAAACCCCGCTACTGAAAATACAAAAATTAGCTGGGCATGGTGGTGCGCACCTGTAGTCCCAGCAACTCGGGAGGCTGAGGCAGGAGAATTGCTTCAACCTGGGAGGCAGAGGTTGCAGTAAGCCGAGATCGCACCACTGCACTCCTCAAAAGATTATTCCTGGCGGACGCGGTGGCTCATGCCTATAATCCCAGCACTGTGGGAGGCTGAGGCGGATGGATCATCTGAGGTCAGGAGCTCAAGCCCAGCCTGGCCAACGTAGTGAAACCCCGTCTCTACTAAAAATACAAAAATTAGCCGGGCGTGGTAGTGTGCACCTGTAATCCCAGTTACTCAAGGTGCTGATGCAGAAGAATCACTTGGACCCGGGAGACGGAGGTTGCAGTGAGCCCAGATTGCACCACTGCCCAGCCTGGGCTACAGAGTGAGACTTTGTCTCAAAAAAAAAAAAAAAGTTTTTCCAGTTGCTGTTTGGAGACTAGAATCTAAAGGGGCAAGTGTGAAAGAGAGAATCCAGTCCACATGCTTGAACAGTGGGCCCAGGTGAGATGACAGGTTAGGATGGTAGCAGTAGGAAAGAAGTGGCCAGACTGGGGATAAAGTTGGTAAATGCAGTAATGTTGATGGATTGGGTGTGCAGGGCGAAGAAAAGAGAGAAATCAAGTGTGGTGCCCAGGTGTTGGTTTGGGCAGCCTGGTAACTAAGACGTCATCTTAGTTCAATGCCATGAACTACTGAGATGGCAAAGGCTCAGGAACGAGGGATGGAGGAGAGGGGATCAAGAGTCCAGGATGCCTTATTCTTTTTTCTTTTTTTTTGTATTGAGTTTAGCAAATTGATCTTGTTGGGGTTGAAGGCCCTTCTGACACATACTCAGGAGTGTCTTAAGTACAAACTATTAATATATGGCTGTTTGCTCTGACCCACCCATTCTGAACCAGATCATAAAGTTGATCTAATCCTTGCCTTCATGTGTGTGGTTCCCTTCTTTCCTCTCAGGGCCCATTTCCAGGTAGTGCTCCCTTGCTCCCTCTTTTCTCTCCATTTCTGCTGGCCCTCCGTCTCAGATTCCAGAGCCCTCATCCAGCCTCTTTACCACTGTCTCTTTTTCCTTCCTGTACCTTCTGGCTCTTGTCTATTCCCACTGCTTTATTCTCCTCCCCTCCACATCACAGCAAGGTTGGAAAAATTCTAAGCACTTCAATTGCCAAAAGGATATCTGCCAACCTCCTTCCAGCTCCTTATTAATAAGACAATTTCTAGGAAGATGTATCATCTTTGGCCACAGTTATAATTTGGCATTACACACAACTGACTTGACTCCATCCTCTGAGAATTAAGGTTTTCTTATATTCTTAATTGGAAATCAGCTAGGAGAGACAAGGAGTCCCCAAAGCATTAACAGATTACTGTTCAAAAGTTCACAAATTAGTTAACTGGAACTTATTTTCTACACAGAAATAAAACATAATAAAGGTTTCTAACATATACTGTCTATCAGTTCATATCACTCAAATATTTGCAACAAATTCCAGAAGAAAGTAAGTAAAGCTCAGAGAGAAACCAGACAGTTTCCAATTCTCAATCCAAACTTCTCTTCTTTGCTGAATGCGGTGGCTAATGCCTATAATCCCAGCACTTTGGGAGGCTGAGGCGGGCAGACTGCTTTAGTCTAGGAGTTCAAGACCAGCCTGGGCAACATGGCAAAACCCCATCTCCACATAAAATGCAAAAATTAGCCAGGCCTGGTGGTGCATGCCTGTAGTCTCAGCTACTCAGGAGGCGGAGGTGGGAGGACTGTTTGAGCCCAGAAGGTTGAGGTTGCAGTGAGCTATGATCATGCCACTGCACTCCAGCCTGGGTGACAGAGTAAGACCCTGTCTCAAAAACAAACAAAAAAGCAAAAAATTATCTTCTTCCCCAGATGACTGACACAAGGACTGCCTAAAACTTCAGAGTCAAACCCATTACTCTCTCTACTAAAAGGAGTAAGGACTTACCCTGGGACCCTACCAGAAAAATCACAGAAGAACATAAGAATAGTACGGGGTTTGGGAGGGCTGCTTCTTTAGATCAGCTATTATTAGTTGCAATTTTAAAAACCTAGGTTTGGCCGGCTGTGGTGGGTCACGCCTGTAATTCCAGCACTTTGGGAGGCCGAGGCAAGCAGATCACTTCAGGTCAGGGGGTTGAGACCAGGCTAGCTAACATGGTGAAACCCTGTCTCTACTAAAAATACAAAAATTAGGCGGGCATGGTGGTGGGCACCTATAATCCCAGCTACTTGGGAGGCTGAGGCAGGAGAATCACTTGAACCTGGGAGGCAGAGGTTGCAGTGAGCTAAGTTCATGCCATTGCACTACAGCCTGGGCGACAGAGCAAGACTCCGTCTCAAAATATAAACACAAAAAAACAAATAAAAAAATCCCCTAGGCTTTAAAAGATCAAGTACTGCCCAGGGTTACTATGTGAGTAAGTATCAGTCAGCTTAGTTGAAAGACAGATTTTGCTAAACTCATACTTTGCACTGCATTATTCCATCATCTGGGCAGGATATCAGTGGTTCATGAAATTTCCAATGACTTTTCAAAGGTACTTCTTTTGGGAAAAAGAGAGTTACAGACATTTTTTGATAGTAAAATATGCCATCACAAACTTATTTAGCAAAACGTAAGAAAAAAATTAAAGATTAATTGATTCAATCTAAGATTGCCAAATTACCATCTTTAATTAATAAAAATGGTCACTATAAAAACTTGACTTTGGGCCACTCAGGTAAAAATACTTTAGAAAGTTAAGACAACTGTTTTTATTTTTTAGAGACAAGGTCTTGCTCTGTCACCCAGGCTAGAAGGCACAATCATAGCTGACTGCAGCCTCGAACTCCAGGGCTCAAGCAATCCTCCCGCTTCAGCCTCCCTAGCAGCTAAGACTACAGGCATGCACAATGCCCAGCTAATTTAAAAAAAAAATTTTTTTTTTTGGCCAGGCACAGTGGCTCACGCCTGTAATTCCGGCACTTTGGGAGGTCGAGGCGGGCAGATCACAAGGTCAGGAGTTCAAGACCAGCATGACTAACATGGTGAAATCCCGTCTCTACTAAAAATACCAAAATTAGCCATGCGTGGTGGTGCAGGCCTGTAATCCCAGCTACTCAGGAGGCTGAGGCAGGAGAATCGCTTGAAGCTGGGAGGCGGAGATTGCAGTGAGCCAAGATCTGTGCCATTGCAATCTCAGCCTCCCGGGTTTACGCCATTCTCCTGCCTCAGCCTCCCGAGTAGCTGGGACTACAGGCGCCCACCACCTCGCCCGGCTAGTTTTTTGTATTTTTTAGTAGAGACGGGGTTTCACCGTGTTAGCCAGGATGGTATCGATCTCCTGACCTCGTGATCCGCCCGTCTCGGCCTCCCTAATTTTTTTAAAGATAAGGGCTCGTTATGTTGCCCAGGTTGGTCTCAAACTCCTGGGCTCAAGCAATGCTCCTACCTTGGCCTCCCAAAGCATTGGGATTACAGAAGTGGGCCACCACACCCAGCCAAATGTCACTTTTTTCAATTAAGACAGTTGTCTCTGCCAGGCATGGTGGCCACACCTATAATCCCAGCACTTTGGGAGGCAAAGGCAGGAAGATGGCCTGAGTCGAGGAGTTCCAGACCAACATGGACAACATAGCAAGATCCCATCTCTACAAAAAACAGAAGAAAAAAAATGAAATTCATTAGAGTGTATTTTGTTTTCCTCCATCACACTTACCACCATGTGACAATTTTTGTGTTGTTATTGTCTTCCTCCACTAGACTGTAGTTTCAATAAAAGAATGGATTCTGTCTATTTTGTTCATTGCTATATTCCAAGCACCTATTAACAGTCCCTGGCCCATAGCAGATATCTGATGAATAATTTTTCAGTGTTGAAAGAATAAATGAACTTTCAAAAACTGGGAATAGAACATAAAAGCATAATCCAGTGGAGGAAGTTAAGTTTGGGGAAGAAGGTTCCAGTGAGAGGTCCTGATGGTGTGAGACATGATCATGTATGAGGTGCGAAGCAAAAGAAGTTTGTTACGTTCACACAGGTGCCACAGGTCTTGTGTTTAAACTGTCACATTTAACTGACAGAACAGCACTGCTGTGCTCACTTGCGCATGACTTCTTTCTTGCAGGCTGTTTCTTCATCTGAGCCTTTTACTTTACTTAAACTGTAATTCCAAAACTGCTTGGTTATCTGATTTTTCAGCTCTAATAGATCAGAAGTTAGAATCAGAATGGCTTCAGAGGAGCAAGCACACTAGTTTAGAGACAGTCTGGCAGCCAATATGCTGACAACCAGGAAAAAGAAAATAAAGCGGACACCCAAAAAAAGCACACGGATCTGGTATCATTTCGTTTCAATTCAAATATATCCAAATACACACACACACACACACACACACACACACACACACACACACACACATATATATGTACCGTGAAAGTTTTGCTATTTCAGGACGAGTAACTGATTTTCATAATGATGACATTTCATCAAGAAAAGCTTAGACTGTGTTCTGTAGACTGTGCTTAAAAGAAACACAAAGCTCTATCAACCTTTATTAATTTCTATAAGATTATAAATGTAAAAGTTTGGTCATTTAAGAGGACGAAGTAATCAGCTGGAAAATTTAGTTATGTAGAATACCCAGTCCCTGGAGATGATAGCTTTTTGGGTTTTATTTTGAGGGTCTATTATGTGACAGGAGCCACAATAAGTCCTTGCTTTTTCTGGAATCTTCTCAACAACTTTCATAAACTATAAGCATTCCTATTTTCCAGATTAGAAAACTGAGGTAAAAGAGGGTAACTGTATCTCCAAATCAGACATACTGAACATGGTACATCTGGGATTCAAACTCAGGTGTAGACTACAAATCACATGCTCTTTCTTCACAGCGAGCTGCCTTCACATCACTAATTAACTCAGGGAAGTGAAGTATTCAGCACCCTTGGTGAAAAAATGAGACATCTTAGAGGACAACAGAATTCAGCATTGCTCTCCAAAGCCATGAGCCTAGAATCCAAACCTGTATTTGCCACCCTTTTTATTATACTCTCTGTATTTCCTGTGGCTTAAAAGATTGAATGCCTATTTGTGATAGTCGAAGAATTCAATATTATCTATTTATTATGGATTCACCATGCACTAACTCTAATATTTTCTTTACCCTTTATTCTTCAGTCAATGAAAGATAAAAAATCGTTCCATTATAAAGCAAGAAATGTGGGACATTCAAATAAATATGGGTGATATGGATGAAGCCAAAACTAACTGGTGAAGGAACACCAAAATTTAGAGGTCTCCATGGAAATTCAACTTTTTGACAGTGTTGTCATTCAAATATCACCACTTTTTTTGTTTTGTTTTAGTTCCATATGAGAAAGACACTTTTCAGACATCATTCTCTGGTAAGAAGTAACAAGATATTTCAGGCTAGAAATACATGTTCTCCTTTTAAAACATAAGAAATTATATTAACATATAGAACTAAATGATATTTTATTTTGCCTTATGCTTATGTAAAATTCCAACTTACCATATCTGTGCTAAAACAGGTTGAGGTAACCCAGATTGAAAAAAAAAGTTTCTAGCTTGATCACCTGTAAATTAAACGGAAAAAGTTTCAGGAAAAAAAAAAAAAAAAATTCCAACAGCTAACAGAAATCCTCTAACAGCAAAATTACGAAATTTAAAAAGAGGCTGGTAATACTATAAATACTGAGTTGAGTGCATTATAAAAGTCCAAGGATAAGCCCAAAGGCAACAGTAAAACAATCCATCAGCACTAACTTTAGGATTCAAAAAAATCATCTCAATAAAGGCCTACCATTTCCCAGCATAGATTTTCCACTTTAATTAATCTGCTATTAACTAAGGATGAATAGCTACCCACTGTGCAAAAGCACATCTATAGGAATCCTTAGGAAACTGATGACCCATACTTTCACTTTATAAAAAAAGTTATTTGCCATTCCCAATACCTATACTCCAAATTCTGGGTACTTCTGATATATTTACAGAGAATAAATAACAATGATTAAGAACCACACCTGAGGTCAGGAGTTCAAGACCAGCTTGGCCAATATGGTGAAGCCCCATCTCTACCAAAAATACAAAAAATAAGCTAGGCGTGGTAGTGGGTGCCTGTAATCCCAACTACTTGGGAGGTTGAGGCAGGAGAATTGTTTGAAACTGGGAGGCAGAGGTTGCAGTGAGCCGAGATCACGCCATTGTACTCCAGCCTGGGCAACAAGAGCGAAACTCTGTCTCAAAAAAAAATAGCAGGGCGTGGTAGCAGAACAATTCCCCAGGAAATAAAGATTCCATTTTTTCTAAAGTGAATTCCTGAAAAATAATCAAACAGGAAAATTAGTTTGTTTATTTTTTGAGATGGAGTCTCGCTCTGTCACCCAGCCTGGAGTGCAGTGGCGTGATCTCGGCTCACTGCAACCTCTGCTTCTTGGGTTCAAGCAATTCTCCTGCTTCAGCCTCCCAAGTGGCTGGGATTACAGGCGCTCACCACCACACCCAGCTGATTTTTTATTTTTAGTAGAGATGGGGTTTCACTATGTTGACCAGGCTGGTTTGGAACTCCTGACCTCAAGAGATCTGCCCGCCTCAGCCTCCCAAAGTGCTGGGATTACAGGTGTGAACCACTGGTCCTTTGATCTTAACAAATTCCCATAAATTATATGCACAAACCAGTGGTTTGACATGCACTAAAAATTGCAAACAAGGTATGATTCCATTACGTGTAAAAAAATTATAAAAGGAGAGGCACAAGGTTAAGGCAAAATAGGTAAATGTCTCTCCTTGGTCATATTTGCCCATCTCGGCTTTGCATAATAGAGTTTCCACAGACATCTGCACTACTGATAAGTAAAAATGAAAAAATGCTGACTCTGATTACCAGTAATGAATCCAGATATTGGCTTTAAACTATGGAACTGCTGATCATGCTTCGCTCTTTCCTCTACAGTTATGGCCCAGATATCCAGGCTGCCTAAAATCCAAAGAAAAGACAAACAAATTATTCAGCGAGAAAAGCAAAACAAAATGCTCTCACACACTATTTCCACAGCACTTCAATATTCTGTCTATGTATTATAAAGACTTGATAAAGTCACATCTGCTTGTCCTTGGAAGTTATGCATATAAAGTTAGAAAATTAAGTGTAAAACAGGACACAAAATGTAAGAAACAGAAAGAGAGAGAAAGGGAGGGAAAGGAAAGAAGAGGCACACATTCCTTTTTTAGAAACTTGTCTTATAAGTTAGCAAGATTATAATAAATTAATAATTTACTTACATAAACCCAAGCAACAGACTAAATTAACTTAAACCTAAAACTGTACCCTCAAGTGCCTTAAATGCCACAGGCAAAAGTAATGAAAGAAGAAGTTCAGTGTGATAAATATCCATGAAAATCTTTTGGGGGGTGATTAAAATATTAATATATTAGATTGTGGTGATGGTTGCACAACTATAAATTTGCTAAAAATTATTATATAGCTAAAGCTAGTAAATTTTATGGAATATAAATTATATTTCACTAAAGCTGTTTTTAAAAATAGGTATCTCAGTATGCAGGAAGCACAGTTAAAAAAAAAACAAGAGGGGCAGGGATGTCCTGATATGAAATAATAGCCAAAGAGAATGAGTTTTAGGTTTTCCTTCAGTTTCAGCTCTTAGGCTGACTACATGTCCACTCACGACTGAGATCTTGCTGACTTTAGTCCTAGGTCTCCTCAAATTGACTAAAATAATTCTAGATTATATACATGGAAAGCTTTCAAAAGCTTGGACACCTTCCACAAAACTGGGAACACACAATACGTATGTTTCACACAAAATGTGAATGTGCCCAGCACATCAGCAAAAACATCTAAACATTGCATCTCTCCTCTCTACCGGGTCTGGTATAACACTGACCGATAAAGTAAAAATCCATTCAGTCACTGGAAAAATATTTACTGTGGGGATGAAGTGGTGTCCAAGACAGAGATGACCCCTTCCCTCACAGGCCTTACAGGTCTGAACTTCTAGAAGAAATTTTCACTGCCCTGTCAGAATTCATCCCTGTAACTATAAACAAAAACCAAAAATTGTACAGTAATTAAAGGGAACAAAAATAAAATAGAATAGTAATTCTGAAAAGTTTACAGATCTCTGCACCAGAATCCCACAGAGACTTTTACTCTCTTCATGATGAGATTAGACAGCTTCCAAGAGTACTCCGTTAATATAAATTTGTAATAAGTATTTTTTAATAAGTACTACTTTTTAATAAGTATTTTTGTTAAAAAGTAACTTGGGTGTAAGCAAGAACAATTAACAATTTCCTAATAACATTAGGAAAAATTACCCACAAAACACATTTTATGCAGACTGATACGTTTCAAACTTATGTTTAGTTTAATTAAAGTAAAACAAACAAAAATGTCATGCTTCAAATCCAGGCTTTGAAAAAGTGTAAATGACCCCATCACTTCAAAAAATAACTTGCTGATAAAAAAACAGAGGAGTGGGGGAAAATTCACTAAGAGACTTGGGAAAGACATGGCCTAATTGCAATGTTTGTATCTTATTTGGATCCCAATTTAAACAAACAAATCATAACAAGAAATGTCTAAAGACTATCAGGGAAATGTCCGAAGACTATAAGGTACAGACTAGATATAGCAAACATTTTATAGGTACGATAATATGGTATTGTACATTTATTTATTTATTTTGAGATGGAGTCTTGCTCTGTCACCCAGGCTGGAGTGCAGTGGTATGACCTTGGCTCACTGCAACCTCCGCCTCCCAGGTTCATGTCATTCTCCTGCCTCAGCCTCCCGAGTAGCTGGGACTACAGGCGCCCCCCACCATGCCCGGCTAATTTTTGTATTTTTCATAGAGACAGGGTTTCACTACGTTGGCCAGGCTGGTCTTGAACTCCGGACCTCAGGTGATCCACCGGCCTTGGCCTCCCAAAATGCTGGGATTACAAGCATGAGCCACCACGCCTGGCCCGGTATTGTAAATTTTTATAGATGTGATAATGCCACTGAAGTTGTCTTTAAATGTTTTCTTATCTTTTAGGTACACATACTAAAATATTTATAGATGAAATGATATGATGCCTGGGAGTTGCTCCAAAAGAATCCAGATGAAACAATATTGGGCATGAGTTGATAATTAATGAAACTATATGATGGAATACATGAAGGTTGATTACATTATTTTCTCTACTTTTTAATTTTAAATTTGCCATAATATCAAGTTTTTAAAATCTGGTCCCAAAGTACATTAAAAAGAGAAATTTCTGAAAACTTACCACCAAAAGGTGTTGGAAACTGAGCCATGGTTCTGTTACTTTTACCTTGCTAATCGACGCCTGTAAGTGAAATGCAACATTTAAGTTTATGAAAACTTAATTCCTGTATAATCATAAACACACCAGCATGCTGTCTTTAATGGTCAGAGGACTAACACTAGAGCCAGAGCATAGCTCTACAATTAAGGAATTCATTCATTCACGTGTTACTTTTTAAATACAGAGTTGTCCCTTATTATCCCAGGAAGATAGGTTCCAAGACTTCCCATGGATTAAAAAAAAATCCGTGGATCCTCAAGTCCCTGATATAAAATGGCACAGTATTTGCATATAACCTAAGCAAGTCCTCTCGCATACTTTAATCTCTAGGTTACTTACAACACCTAATACAATGTAAATGCTATGTAAACAACTGTTATACTGTATGCTTAGAATTCCGTACATGTTTAGTACAGACGCAATTTTTTTCCCCCAAATGTTTTCAATCTGTGGTAGGCTGAAGCTACAGACTTTGTGAAACCGATGGATACGGAGGGCTGACTGTACCTTTTTCTTAACCATCTATAAATATCAGTCCGTCTACTTGATGGTTATAATCAAAGCTTCTTTTCATTGAGCACTTAGAACATGCTACACATTATACTACGTAATTCACAGGTCTTATCTCTTCTACTCATCATCACAGCCCTGTGAGATAGGTTACCATTATTACCATCCCCATATTATGGATCAGGAAAATGAAAATCAGAGGCGGTACGTGATTAGCGCAATACCATTCGTTTGGTGACCAAAGGCTGTGGAGTTAGCAGGACAGCTAACTCCACAGCCTTTCTCCACGAAAAACACGAAGACTTTGAGAAAGACTGTAAACAATGCATATTACACTAACATCTGTCCCAGAATACCAAACACAAATTTAATGCTCCAAAAATCTCCATCAGGCATTATTTATTCATGAACAGCCGATATGAAAAAAAGTCAGTCCTCTTCTCTAACTAAAAACAGAAATCCAGATTTAGGGCCAGGTGCAGCGGCTCAGGATATCAAGACCATCCTAACACAGTAAAACCCAGTCTCTACTAAAAATAAAAAAAAATTTTTTAAATTAGCTGGGCATGGTGGCGGGCACCTGTAGTCCCAGCTACTCAAGAGGCTGAGGCAGGAGAATGGCGTGAACCCGGCAGGTGGAGCTTGCGGTGAGCTGAGATCGCACCACTGCACTCCAGCCTGGGCTACAATGCAAGACTCCGTCTCAAAAAAATCCAGATTTAGTGAATATTTTTCCTTATGTTTAACAGGGTAAATGCACAGTTAAAAATGAGTATTGGCTGGGCGCAGTGGCTCACACCTGTAATCCCAGCACTTTGAGAGGCTGAGTCAGGCAGATCACTTGAGTCCAGGAGTTCGAGATTAGCCTGGGCAACATGGCAAAACCCTGTTTCTAGTGAAAATACAAAAATTAGCCAGGCATGGTTGCATGAGACTGTAGTCCCAGCTACTCCGGAGGCTGAGGCAGCAGAATAACCTGAGCTCGGGAGGTCAAGGCTACAGTGAGCTGAGATCACTGTACTCCAGCCAGAGCAACTGGAGTGAGACCCTGTCTCAAAAATAAAAATTAAAAAGATAAATAAATAAATGAGTACTACTCACAGATTTAAAATCTTAAATTTAGATTTTAAAAAATGACAGTCTCTTGCCCTAATACATCTCAATTTCATCTTCCAATTTGTCCACAGAAGTTTTTTCCAACTACCACATTTTTAAATTTCCAAAAGCACTTTCTCATTCTCTGTTCTTCTGTTTCTTGGATCACTGGATTCCTCTGGGTTCCTTTATCGTTCATTGGCTCGTTGACTGGGTCTCTTTCACTTTTTTTTTTTTTTTGAGACGGAGTCTCGCTTTGTTGCCCAGGCGATCTCAGCTCACTGCAACCTCTGCCTTCCAGGTTCAAGGAATTCTCTTGCCTCAGCCTCCTGAGTAGCTGGGATTACAGGCACGCCTCACCATACCTGACTATTTTTTGTATTTTTAGTAGAGATGGGGTTTCACCATGTTGGCCAGGCTGGTCTCGAACTCCTGACCTTGTGATCCGCCCATCTTGGCCATCTCTTTCACTTTTAAGGTTTTCCTCATATATCTAGTGATCCCCGGATGTGCCTCCATATTTAATAGTTAGTCACTAAAAAAATGCCCAAGCTCAGCGTGGGTGGCAGGTTTGTTGACTGATGGGCTTCTCTGTAAAACGATCAGGTATATTGGGTCCCCTTTTCATTGGGAGACCTCCAAATGTTCAGTATGTGGAGGTTTCTTCATCGAAGCTGTTAAGTTTTGCCAGACAGAACGAAGTGCTGGGTGGGATGCGAAGGGATCAACTCATGTAAGTGCTGCCTTGAGGAGTAGTGAAGGAAGGAAGGAGCAGGTAGGGTCCTACACTTCAGTGTGCAGACTTGTACAGGCTCACTTGACTTTCAATCGTGTGCTTCACCTCTCTAGTCTGGAGCACTTCTGGTTCTAATGCTCCTCCCATTTCCCCAGCACACAGAAGACTGAAGTAGTTACCCATCTGCTGGGGTATAGGAGAGAAAGGTCTAAAAGATCTGGATATGGATTTTTAAGGAATTTCCACTGTGAGCTGTAAAACTGACTTCAGCCTTTTGGAATATGTGGAGCCTCCAAGCACAAGGAACGCTCTCAAGATATCCCTGGGGCATGCTGATTTGTATCTCCGTAACTGATCTCTGCAGGTACTTAGGTGGTATCTTCCTCTGTGAACTCAGTTACTACTCCTCCATTCACTTTCTGTTTTGAAAAATTGTTAAAATCTTTGGTCATTGTCTCCTTTACTGTTATGTTTCTCCTTATGAATTAAGATTTTATTTATTTAGGTGTTTTATTATTTTATTTATTTTCTGAGAGTCTTGCTCTTTCCCCAGGCTGGAGTGCAGTGGCGCAATCTTGGCTCACTGCAACCTCCACCTCCTGGGTTCAAGTAAGTCTCCTGCCTCTGCCTCCCAAGTAGCTGGGATTACAGGTGACACCACGCCATCCGCCCGGCTATGAATTAACTTTTTACAGCTTCCTTTGAGATAACTGCAGACTCTAGGACACCATATCTAACCAGAGGTCTGTAAATCCAGTTGTGAATCAGACTACTTCTCACTGTAGATTCCCTTTAGAAACTGCAGCTGCCCTTCTTTTCCTCCACTATTTCTCATTCAATATACTGTATGGCAACCTTGATAATTCTCTTAAAAATTTTAGTGTGTTTTATCTCACTTAGTCCTCATAAAATCCTTTTGGAATCAACATGTCATATATATTTTTGTAGAGCTTCCCAAAAATGCTAAGCTCTGATTTTAAATGCATAGTATAACAGATATTTAATATATATGAGAATACATTCTGCTCAGTTTTACTTCCGTTTTTTTACTTTGCTGCAAAATGAAGAGGTTATTGATTTCTCTTCTTTGTATCCAGCTACTTTACCACACTTTCTTATTAGTGCTAATAGTCTCACAAATGAAACTCTTAGATTTCCTAGATGTATATCTTCTGGAAATAAAGAATTTAGCCTTACATTACTAGCCCAAAGCAACAATACTAAGCTATACACAACAGTTGTGATAGCAATAATTTTTGTATTGCCTGTGATTTTCACAGTGATAGTTTTGGTATTTCATATTTTAATAGGTTGTTGTTGTATTTTAGTAAAGATTATTTACCATATTTATGTAGTTTTCTTCTATTCCTATTTTTTATAATTTTATTAAGAAATGGCTAAATTTTTTTCAGAAGCTCTTTAAGCATCTAGTGAGATAATGAATTTCTCCTTTACTTACATTCTGAATTATAGTGACATATTTGCGAATACTGAATTATCCTAGAATTTGTACAATAGAACAATTCATATATGCATGTTATTCTTTCACTACACAGCTAGGTTTGATTTGTTAATATTTTCTTTAAATTTTTTGTTTAAGAAAATGTTATACATAATACTATGCAAGAAATGGCAAATCCAGAGGAAATGCATGCATTTCTATCTCCCTATAAATCTTGAAAATTATCTTAGGAAAAAATGATTTTATGAAGTTAGCATTAGCTTCATACTAAACTATGATACTGAAAGCATTAAAAAGAGACCATTTTTACTTATAGATACAATAATTTTACGCTTTACTTTAAATATTTCACAGCTACTGTGAGAGGATCACAGCAGCAAACGTAAGTATAACTCTTATGATTTAAAATATACTTTAGTCATTATCAGTTCCTGACAAAGCACCTAGGACTATTTGTTATTTATCATCCTACTCTAGAACTTAGGAAATAATTCTCACCCTAGGTGAATCTCTACCCCAAAAGCCTTCACCTCACTATGACCAATATTAGACTACATTTGCCTTCTGGCCCTTCTGACCTCCAACTCTACTTCTCCTTCATCTCTATCTCTTAAGTGACAACCAAAGGGACTCTACGTTCTCTCTCTTTCCCTCCCTAATTAAAGCCTTATTTCTTTAGTGTCATGTTTTCAGCTGGATGTGAGCAAAGAATCCACCTAATGAAAACTAAATTATGTTTATGTATGAATGAAGATGTACCTTTCAGACTTATTCACTAACACAATAGCCAAATGATGGTTTAAAGATGAGGCTGGAATTTTCCCACATAATTTTCTTCTAACCACAGGTCTTTCCAATGCCAATCACAGCGAGGTTCTCCCTGGTTCCTAAGGAACCCCAGACAATAGTAGTAACATGTAGACGAAGCAACATCTTTCAATCACATCTCCTTTTCTGTTCTATGCTACCTGGACAGACCATGGAGATGACATCTTGGCTTAAGGTGTTTTGTCCTACCGTTACACATGCTTGCTGTATGAATTACTATAATCTGAAAAAAATATAGTAATTTGTAAAAGGCTACCATGTTGAGACTGGGAATGGTGGCTCACGCCTTAATCCCAGCACTTTGGGAGGCTGAGGCGGGCAGATCACGAGGTCAGCAGAGCGAGACCATCCTGGCTAACATGGTGAAACCCCGTATCTACTAAAAATACCAAAAGAAATTAGCTGGGTGTAGTGGCAGGCGCCTGTAGTCTCAGCTACTACGGAGGGTGAGGCAGGAGAATGGCGGGAACCCGGGAGGTGGAGCTTGCAGTGAGACTAGATCATGTCACTGCACTCCAGTCTGGGAGACAGAGCAAGACTCTGTCTCAAAAACAAAAAAAAGCTACCATGTTGAAAAAGAATAATCACATATCCAAGACATTAAATAATGTCACAAAACCTGGTCGGGGGCAGTGGCTCCCACCTGGAATCCCAGCACTTTGGAAGGCTGAGGCAGGCGGATCACTTAAGGTCAGGAGTTTGCGACCAGCCTGGCCAACATGATAAAATCCTGTCTCTAATAAAAATAGAAAAATTAGTTGGGCGTGGTGGTGGTCGCTTGTAATCCCAGCTACTCGGGAGGATGAGACAAGAATCGCTTGAACCCAGGAGGCAGAGGTTACAGTGACCGAGATCCTGCCATAGCACTCCAGCGTGGGCAGCAACAGCAAGACTCAGTCTCAAAAATAAAAATAAAATAAAATGTCACAAACCAGAGTTCTGTTTCTGCTACAGCAGACAGAACACAAAATATAACTATAATACTTGAAGACAATAAGAAGTAAACAAAAGTAGGCAGATTTGGGAGGTGAGTAAAAAGTTTCTAAAAAGTGTCCTTTTCATGGAGTAAAAAGTTTCTTTTTCGTCTTTTCTCTACAACTCTGCCCCACAGGCGGGCCCCAGTCAGGAAGCTATGCAGTGAAGCACAGGTGCAGAGACTAAAACTCCAGCAGAAACAGTCTTTGTGGTTAAAGGAATTAATGAAAAAGGCACCTGTGGGCTGTAAAGTGTGGGGAAAACCGGAGAGGAAAAAGCTAGAAACGGGGACCTGCCATTGTGTGAATGAATTCCTGCTCATTTCAGGCTCACACCTGAGATATGGATATGCACGGCAGGCTCAAAGTAGCACAGCACTTGTCTTGAAAACTAAACTGAGAAAGGAACCCCTGTCTACAGACAACACAGAGAATTTATAGTATGGTATATAACCAAGGTAGATCTAACCAAGTTAGATACCTACTGAAACAAACAGCATTCTGCAGAGGATTACAACAGCACACAACATCTATACAACATGAAACTCACAATGTCCAGAATATAATCCAAAACTACTGGACATACAAAGAAGTAGGAAAATCTGACAAATTCTAAAAAAAAAAAAAAAAAATTGCAATCAACAGATGCCAACTCCAAGACAATGAAAATGTTGAAATTATCACACAAAGACTGTGGAACAGCCATTACACCTACTTTCCACGAGACAAACACAAATGAATGGAAATATACAAGTTATCAGCAGAGAAAGAAAAACTAGTTTAAAAAGAATCAAATGTAAATTTTAGAGAGAAACTGAGATCTTTAAGAATTAAGGCAAAGCAAAAGAAATTGCAAACATCTGACTAAATATAAAATTATTTTATATTATTAAGCTCTTTAAAATAAGGCAGGAGAATCACTTGAACCCGAGAGGCGGAGGTTGCAGTGAGCCGAGATCACACCACTGCACTCCAGCCTGGCGACCGAGCAAGACTCTGTCTCAACAACAACAACAAAAACTTCCCCCAAAAGAAAGCCGTAGTCTGTTTCACTGGTGAATTCTTTCAAAGAAGAAATAATACAAAAATCATGCAAAGTTTTTCAAACAAAAAGGAGATCACTGCCCACCTCACTTTTTAAGGTCATACAACTATCAAGCTCTTTAAAATATGTAGACTGTTGAAAACAAATATTGTAACCCTTGTAGTAGGGTTTCAACATAAATATAACACATATGATAACTGTAACATAAATGTCTCTGGGGGGAGAGTAAAGGGACTTATATGGCTGTAAGCCTTCTACATTCTACATGAAGTGATAAATTATTAACTCTAAGTTGATTATAAAAGGTTAAGTAAATATATTTACCACCTGGAGCAATTACACAACACACACACACACACAGAGAAAAAGATATGGCCAAAAAGTCAAGAGGCAAATGAAAATGGAATGTTAAAAATCCAAAGACATCAAGAAAAAAGAAACAGAAGAAAGAAAGAAAGAAAAAAAAACCAGAAAGGACAAACAAAACCAATAATAGGAAGATGGCAGGTCTAATTCCAACAACCGATAATTACATTAAATGTTAATACTCTAAACAATAACAGAGAAAAAAACTTGGAAAAAGAAATGTAAACCAACAATAAGTAGAAGAAAGGAAATTACAATGATATGGCAGAATGAATAAAAATTCAGACAATAGAGAAAATCACAAAATCAAAATCTGGTTCTTTGAAAAAATTTATGAACCTCGAGCTAGAGACAGAGAAAAAAAATCATAGAAATAAGGGGCATCCCCATCAATCCTACATTTAAAAAATAATACATAGTAAAAACAGCTTTATGCCAACAAATTTGACAGTGTAGATAAAATAAACAAATTTCTTGGAAAATAAAGCTTACTAAAATTGATACGAGAATCTGAATACTCCTATATTTATTAAAGAAGCTGGTTTTATCATGAATAACCTTCCCCGGCCAGGAGCCGTGGCTCACGTCTGTAATCCCAGCACTTTGGGATCACAAGGTCAGGAGATCGAGCCCATCCTAGCCAACGTCTCTACTAAAAATACAAAAATTAGCTGGGTGTGGTAGCACGTGCCTGTAGTCCCAGCTACTCGGGAGGCTGAGGCAGGAGAATCACTCGAACCCGAGAGGCGGAGGCTGCAGTGAGCCGAGATCATACCACTGCACTCCAGCCTGGCGACCGAGCAAGACTCCATCTCAACAACAACAAAAAAACTTCCCCCAAAAGAAAGCCATAGTCTGTTTCACTGGTGAATTCTGTCAAAGAGGAAATAATACAAAAATCATGCAAAGTTTTTCAAACAAAAAGGAGATCACTGCCCACCTCACTTTTTGAGGTCATACAACTATAACACCAAAACCTCACAGACATTACAAAAAATAAATAATAGAACAAGATCCCTAAAGAAGATAGATACAAAAATCATTCACGAAAATTAAAAATTGAACATCAATATCATACAAAAAGCATACTAAAATATAACCAAACAGTTTATCCTAGAAATGCAAGGTTAAACCATTCGGAAAATGTAATATACCATATTAGCAGAGTAAAGCAGAAAGCCCATATGATCATGTGAATAGATATCTTTTTAAAAGCTTCTGACAAAAACTCAGCCTTCAATCATGATTTTAAAAAAACCTCTCAGCAAATCAGAATTAGTAGGAAACTTCTACAGATACAGGGCACCCATGAAAAACCTACACCTAACATCACAGTTAACGGTTAAAGACTGAACTTCTCAGCCTGAGATCAGGAAGAAGGCAAGGATATCTGCTTTTCCCACTTCTATGCAACATGGATGTGGAGATTCTACTCAATAAAGTATTAAGGTAAGAAATAGCAAAAAATAGGCATAAAGATTGGAAAATAAAAATAAAGCTCTCCTTATTTATAGATATCACTGTTTATAAAGAAAATCCCAGAGAATCTAGAAAACAATGACTATATTCAATAAGTGAATTTAACAAAACTGCAGGATAAAAGGTTAATGTATTAAAATGAACTGAATTCTTAAATACTAGCAAGCAAAAAATTGTAGAGTGGAATTAAGAAAAACAACTGTTTTCCAGTAGCATCAAAAAATGTAAAATTTCTAAATGTAAATTTAACAAAAGACAGGCTGGGCATGGTGGCTTACACCTGTAATCCCAGCACTTCAGGAAGCCAAGGTGGGCGAGTCACCTGAGGACAGGAGCTCGAGACCAGCCTGACCACTAAAAATACAAAATCAGCCAGGCATGGTGGCACATGCCTGTAATTCCAGCTACTTGGGAGGCTGAGGCATGAAAATCGCTTGAACCTGGGAGGCCGAGCCTGGGCAACAAGAGTGAAACTCCGTCTCAAACAAACAAAAAAACACATACAAGGCCTCTGCACTTAGAACTACAAAATATTGCAAAGAAAACTTAAAGAAGACCTAAGTAAATGGTACTAAGATACTAAGTTCATGGGTTGGAAGATTAAATATTGTGAAAATGCCATTATCTCCAAAGGGTTTGTATATTCAATGCAATCCCAATCAAAATTGCAGCAGGCTTTGTGGCAGAAATTGGCAAGCTGATAGCAAAGACCTAGAATAAGCAGAGCAGCTTTTTAAAAGAACAAAGTTGAAAGATTTACCCTGATTTCAAGATTTACTATAAAACAACAGTTGTCCAGGCCTTCTGTGATTGGTGTAAAGAGACAGATCAATAAAACAGAAAAGAAGAGTTCAGAAAGACCTACCCGTTTGGTTAACTGATTTTTGGCAAAGTTGTAAAGACAAATCACTGGAGGAAAAACGTCTTTCAACAAACAAAGTAGATTAACTGGATATCCAAGTGGAGAGAAAGACCAACACTGACACTTTACATAACACACAAAAATAAATTCAAAACATGTCCCAGGCCTAAATGCAAAACCATGTATGCTTCATATAAAAATCTTAAAAGATGGGAGAATATCTCCCTGACCCTAGGCTAGACAATTTCTCAAAACACAAAGAAGTATGATTTATAAAAGAAAAAATTAGTAAACTGGGCTTCAAAGTAAAAAAAAAAAAAAACAGTTCTTCAAAAGATAACCATTATGAAAACAAAAAAATAAACCACAGAGACAAAGAAAACACTTGCAACACGTACATTAGAAAAAGGACTTGTATCCACATAAAGAACTCTTAAAATTTAAGAATAAGACAGCTCGGTGAGGAAATGGTTGAGATGTAAAATGACTTCTAGAAATGGGCAATAAACCCATGAAAAGATGTTCAACATTATTAACCATCAGGGAAACACAAACTCAAATCACACTGACATGCCACTTATATTTCCACTAGAATGACTAATGTGAGAAAGAATGACCACATCTAGCGTTGGTGAGGACGTGGAACAGCTCTACACATTGCTGGGAGGAATGTAAAATTGTACAAACTTTTAAAAATATAGTTTTCTTAAAACATTACACAGCTACCACTCCACCTAGCCACTCTACTCTAGGTATCTGGCTAAGAGAAATGAAAATTTATGTCTACACACAGATTTTTACACAAATGTTCTATCAAGCTTTATTTCTAAGAGCCAAAAACTGAAACCCAAATGTCAATCAACTGATCAATGAATAAACAAATGGTGATCTATCCATACAATGAAATGCTACCTGGCAATAAAAAGGAACCAACTGTTACACATGCAACAACATGTATGAATCTCAAAATTATTATGCTAAGTGAAAGAAGTCAGGTTAAAAAAGAAGTATATATCTATGATTCCACTTTCAGAAAAATTCTAGAAAATGTAAACTAATTATAGTGACAAAAACCCCATCAGTGGTTTCCTGAAGATGGGAGGAGAAGAAAGGACACAAAACAGAGAGGCATAAGAAACTTTCGGGGGAACAGAAATGTTTGCTCTCTTGGGAAGGATGATTTCACAGGTATATGCTTATGTCAAAACTAACCAAACTGTACATTTTAAATATATGCATTTAAAGTGCAGTGCCTCACATCTGTAAGCCCAGTGCTTTGGGATGCCAAAGTGGGAGCATCACTTTAGGCCAGGAGTTCAAGACTAGCCTGGGCAACATAGTGAGACCCCCCCCGCCCCCACAAAAAATAAAAAATTGAAAAAACATAAAAATAAAAAATAAGTATATGCATTTAGCACACTTCAATTACATATTAATAAAGTTGAAAAGAGAGTCACAAGCCACAAAGAAAACACTAAGTATAAAGAGTCAAGAATACAGCATTTGTAACAGTTCACTATAAACTAGAGTATCCATGCTGATGGAACTCACATCTCTCCCCCAAGAGATGTAGCAATTCTTGATATGTCTCAACACAGATTTTAACTTTTAAAAAATAACTCGTTTAAGCTCAAGTTAAAAACTGAATTGAGGCCGGACGCAGTGGCTCACACCTGTAATCCCAGCACTTTGAGAGGCTGAGGCGGAGTTTGACACCAGCCTGGCTAACATGGTGAAACCCTTTCTCTACTAAAAATACAAAAGTAAGCTGGGCATGATGGTGCACGCCTGCATTCTTAGCTACTCAGGAGGCTGAGGCAGGAGGATCACTTGAACCCAGGAGGCGGAGGTTGCAGTGAGCCAAGACTGTGCAACTGCACTCCAGATAAATAAATAAATAAAACCTGAATTGAAAGGATGGAACAAATGATGTGGACCATAAGGCTTTTGAGCAAGTTAAGTGGCAGATCTCAGATTATGAATAGGAATCCTTAATGACATTATTTACTAAAGCTGACAAAAATAAAATTTCTTTTTAAAAAAGGTTTTCTTACAGAAGTGAGGTAGGGTGAAGCATTAGTCAATGTTGAATCCAAAATGCTTTACTGGAAAATACTAATTACTCATTTTAAGTTCAATATATCCAGTGGTTTTTATTTTTGTAATAAATGCCTTTTATTAAAATTCTAAGATCAGTGATTTTCCAAATACCTTTATGACCAAGTAACAAGTAACAGCTATATTCTCATTTTAAACTTCATGTAAGTGGGGAAAATGTCTGGAAAGTATAAAATATGAGATATACTTTAAAATGCCATCAATTAAAAACTTGGCCAGGCCTGGTGGCTCATGCCTGTAATCCCAGCACTTTGGGAGACTGAGGTGGGCAGATAACTTGAGGTCAGGAGTTCCAGATCAGCCTGGCCAACATTGTGAAACCCCCTCTCGACTAAAAATATAAAAATTAGCCAGCATGGTGGCACAGGCCTGTAATCCCAGCTACTCGGGAGGCTGGGGCAGGAGAATCACTTGAACCCAGGAGGCAGAGGTTGCAGTGAGCTGAGATTGCACCATGGCACTCCAGCCTGGGCGAAAAGTAATATGAACAAAATTCAAATATAAAAGATGATATGAAACTTCACAGACATCAGCGTTTGATTTGTATAAATATATATACATCAAGAGGCAAGCTATAAAGGCCTCCAATATCAGTAGGCTTTCAGAAAAAAAATTAAAACTGCTTTTATTGCCATAACTCACTAAATATATAGTCAAAATGAAACATCAATTTAGAATGATAGGAGAAATGAACTTCAGTGCCGCCATTTCCAAAGCAAGAGCATTTGACTGAATATTTTATTAATGTCTTTCCATTTAAACTTCTGGAGAATATTTTGGATTTAGCCAAATTTTCAACTGTTAAAAACAGAATTGAAAAAATGTAGGTTTTAGCCGGGCGTGGTGGCTCACGCCTATAATTCCAGCACTTTGGGAGGCCGAGGCGGGTGGATCACGAGGTGAGGACATCAAGACCATCCTGGCTAACACAGTGAAACCCTGTCTCTACTAAAAACACACAAAAAAATTTTGCTGGGCATGGGGGCGAGCACCTGTAGTCCCAGTTACTCGGGAAGCTGAGGCAGGAGAATGGCGTGAACTCAGGAGGTGGAGCTTGCAGTGAGCTGAGATTGTGCCACTGCACTCCAGCCTGGGCAACAAGCAAGATTCCATCTCAAAAAAATATATATATAGGTATTAACTTTTGAGTCAGAGCACTAGTATATTAAATATTTTCATATTCTTCTTTTTTATAATCGTATTATCATTTCTATTTAGAGCTTACTTTAAAAAAACCTTAATATCTTTCCTACGTCTTATTAATTTACTCAGGAAAAATTTTTATTTCCATGTACAGTACAAAGTTATACTGATCCAATATAAAAACAACAGGCTGGTTCATTGATTTTTATCTCCTCACTAAAGCATTTTAAGATTGTCTTTATTCTTTGAGATGGAGTCTGGCTCTGTCGCCCAGGTTGGAGTGCAGCGGCCGGATCTCAGCTCACTGCAACCTCTGCCTCCCGGGTTCACACCATTCTCCAGCCTCAGCCTTCTGAGTAGCTGGGACTACAGGCGCCCACCACCACGCCCGGGTAATTTTTTTGGGTGTGTATATATGCATTTTTTTTTAGTAGAGATGGGGTTTCACTGTGTTAGCCAGGATGGTCTTGATCTGCTGACCCTGTGATCCACCCTCCTCGGCCTCCCAAAGTGCTGGGATTACAGGCATGAGCCACCACGCCCAGCCAAGACTGTCTTAACAACTGATTTTGAGGCCCTTATCTCATTCAAATAACAGCTTAGCCTTACTTCCAGAATCAAAGATAATAGTCGACGATAACATTATGCCAAAATAATGAAGTCAACTTTGGTGAGGATTTATTGGCATGATCCTTAATAGTAATAGTTTATAATAACTAATGGAACGTTTAAATGCTTGGAAGTACACCTGACCGATATTAGCCAATTTAATCCTATTAACAAAGCTATGAATTAAATAATACTAGTATTCCCTCTTACGGAGACTAAGGCACAGTTTATACAGTTACTAAACAATGGGAGAGAGAGTCTGGATTCAGAGCCCATGATCACAACCTCATATTTTTAAGAATAAGAACTTCACCGAAGAGGCACAAAGTAGTTAGCCTGGTAAACTAACCAGGGTGAAGCTGTGGATGCAGGGGATACTTTTCCATGCAATAAAGGCACTGGAAAACAAAAGAAAGAAGAAAGATAAACTAATTTTTTTTTTTTGTAATGTCATAGCAGATCACAGAAAGAAAGTGGGGGAATTAAGATTAATAGAATGCTGACATGTAAGTCCAATGAGCTTCTACTTCTTACACACAAAAAGGAAAAGCTTCCTGACGTGTAAACATTTACCATATAGAAGCAGGAAGTCATATATTTTTTAAAAATGTAACAGAAAGCCTACAGCAGTTAAGAAAAGAAAAAGGTGAATGAAATCAGTTCTATCTCTATGAGGGGACTTCAGCAGCATAAAGTAGGTCATCTACGCTGAAAACAAACAGAAGCATACCTAAAGAAAAGGAAAGGCATTCTTCTCTCTGAGGTCCCCAGCCCTGTGGCCTAGAAAGCAGGAGGGTTACCCAGGAGTGCAGGAAGCTGAGCCCCAGGTAGAGGCAGCACCTCAGGGCTAAGGGCCCGGAGCTCTTCAGGGAGGAGACAACACAGAGAGAAGGGCAGCACCAAGTAGGCAAATAGGCGCGGTCCCATTTACTAGTTACCATTTCGTCCCTCTGAAATACTTCTGTTTTACAACAGGGCCTACGTGGTGACTGCTTACACTTTCCCCCTTTAAAGGTTATAGGAGACAACTGTGGGAAATTTAGAAAACTGAAAAGATAGGTGAAAAAAAAATCCACAATTCCACTCTCCGAAGGCAACCTCTATCAACAGCTCGGTATTTCTATTTCCTTTTAGTCTTTTCCCAATGAAAGTACAATTGTGTCCTTCTTTGGCACACTTTACACAACATACATGCTTTCAGCAAGTTATTAAAACCTTTCTAAACATATTGCTGGACCTAGATATTTTATGGAGACAAACATTCCTTATTTAGGTACAAAAAATAGAAAAACACAGAGACTAAATATTAAGCAATGAAGAAACAGGTAAATAGTTTCTTCAAGTTTGGATAATGTTCGGATTTTTAAACCAAAGCTAGAATATGTTTAAGAAGTCTTTAATCTTTCTTCATTTCAGCTTCAGGAAAAAGAGCCAATTAGAGAAAGTCAAAAGAAAAAATACGGATGATCCTTAATTTTCGTACTTACATTAAAATCCCTAATGTTGACATAGATAAGTAGAAGGCCTCTAATAAACATGTATTTATAAAATAGAATGACTATCCTTAAAACAACTTTCTTTCTTTATATACACATATATATATTCTTTATATATACATATTTATTTATATATGTATATACGTGTATACATATGTATATACATACATAGATGGAGTCTCGCTCAGCCTGGAGTGCAGTGGTGTGATCTTGGCTCACTGCAACCACCATCTCCCGGGTTCAAGAGATTCTCCCATCTCAGTCTCCTGAGTAGCTGGGATTACAGCCACCAGCCATCATGCCCGGCTAATTTTTGTATTTTGGTAGAGATGGGGTTTCACCATGTTGGCCAGGCTGGTCCTGAACTCTTGACCTCAGGTGATCTGCCCGCCTTGGCCTCCCAAAGTGCTAGGATTATAGGCATGAGCCACCGCACCTGGCTAAAACAATATTTATTAAAATGTCATTCTGCAGGACAAAAAAGTACATTGAAACAGATTTGTTATTTCAGTTCCAATGTCTTGCTATCATAAATACAGGAAGATTATTCAGAAAATATGCAACAATTCCAAAAAATCAAAATCAAAACATAAATAATTAGGGATTTTAGGTTCTAGCACATAAATACTAAGTTTAATAGTTAAAAAGGTAAAAATTTAACCATGTGGAATAAAATATCTAAAGTCTTAATTACTGGCGTAATTTAAAACAACTTTATATCAAATAATTAAACTGTAATTAGTCTTTTAAAACAAGTATGTCACTGTGCTGTTCTTTCAACTTTCCTGAATGTTTGAAAATTTTCAAATATTTTTGGCCAGGTACGGTGGCTCACGCCTGTAATCCCACCACACTGAGCTAATTTTTTTTTTTTTTTTAAACAGAGAGAGGGTTTCGCCACGTTGGCCAGGTTGGTCCCAAACTCCTGGCCTCAAGTGATCCACCCACCTTTGCCTCTCAAAGTGCTGAGATTACAGGCGTGTGTCACCATGCCCAGCCAAATTTTTTAAAAAATAAAGGGAAGCACGCAAGATGAAATGAAGTAATTCAAACATATTTACAGGCCAGGCACAGTGGCTCACACCTGTAATCCCAGCACTTTTGGAGGCCGAAGCAGGGAGATCACTTGAGTCCAGATCAATTTCCCACAGTGGTCACAAGAGTTCAAGGCTGGCCTGGCAAAACCCCATCTCTACAAAAAATACAAAAAAACTAGCTTGGTGTGGTGGCATGTGCCATTAGTCTCAACTATTTAGGAGGCTGGGGCGGGAGGATTGCTTGAACCTGGGCCTAAGCAAGTCTAATCCATTTATAAACGTTCCATTATATTCAAAATACCCTTTCTACCAACAGTAGGTTCTTAACTACTGAGACCAGGCATGCTGTGGTTGTGACTCTAGCAAAATGGATTGGTGGCATTGCATGAGCTGAGATTGCACCACTGCACTTCAGCCTGGGCAACAGAGTGAGACCACAGCTATTTAAAAAAAAAAAAAAAGGAAACACACACACACACACACAGAAAAAAACAATCTTCTACATGTACTACAGATCATCAGCAGATTTCTAATACACCAAAATAGGCTAATCTAGGCTTAATGACCTAAAGACTAAAAGGTGATTATGAACATACATCATCTGTTTTTCACTTAATTATTGACCATCCCCTCACAAAAATCTTATAATCCTCTTATATAAATGAAGAAACTGGGCCCAAACAATTAGTGACAGGCAAAGGTTACAGAAGGGGAGAGCGGAGGCCCAGACTGTTCAGTGTAAGATGCCAGCAATCCATGCTGCTGGAGTCACAACCAAAGCATGCCTGGTGTCAGCAGTTAAGAACCTACTGTTGGTAAAAAGGGTATTTTGTATATAATGGAACATTTATAAATGGATTAGGCTTGCTTTCTCCCTCCTACTGTACTTACAGTCACAGAGTTTCAGCAGCTCTCAACTGTGAACAACTGCATCTGTCTGCCTCCCCTCCAAAGTAAGGCAAGATGGCTAGAAGGTATTAGAGGACAGAGGAATAAGGACAGCAGAGACCTCTTCATCCTCATATTTAAACAATTCAGGGCCAGGTGTGGTGGCTCACGCCTGTAATCCCAGCACTTTGGGAGGCTGAGGCAGGTGGATCACCTGAGGTTAGGAGTTTGAGACCAGCCTGGCCAACATGGCAAAACACCATCTCTACTAAAAATACAAAAATAAGCCAGGCATGGTGGCGGGCACCTGCAATCCCAGCTACTCGGGAGGCTGAGGCAGGAGAATTGCTTGAACCCGGGGAGGTGGAGGTTGCAGTGAGCTGAGATCATGCCATTGCACTCCAGCATGGGTGACAGAACAAGACCCCATCTCCAAAAAACAAAACAAAACAAAAAACAATTCAGGCAGGGAGGGTGGCTCACACCGATAATCCTAGCACTTTGGGAAGTTGAGGCAGGAGGATCTGTTGAGGTCAGGAATTCAAGACCAGCCTGGGCAACACAGCAAGATGCTGTCTCTACAAAAAACAAACTTAAAAGTTTGGTGTGGTGGTGCCTGCCTATAGTCCCAGCTACTTGGGGAGGCTGAGGCAGGAGAAAATCCTTTGGTCCCAGGAGTTCGAGGTTGTAGTGAGCTATGATGGCACTACTGGCACTGCAGCCTGGGCGGCAGAGTCAGACACTGTCTCTAAAAAATTAAAATAAAATTCCCTTTGGGCTTGCTGATTTATTTATTGTATAGATTTCTGAGATGGGATCTGGCTCTGTCACCCAGAATGGAAAGCAGTGGCACAATCTCAGTTCACCGCAACTTCCACCTCCAGGGCTTAAGCCATCCTCCTACCTCAGTCCCGGCTAATTTTCATATTTTTGTAGAGACAGGGTTTCACCATGTTGCCCAGGCTGGTCCTGAACTCCTGAGCTCAAGCAGTCCGCCCGCCTCAGCCTCCCAAGGTGCATGAGCCACCATGCCCAGCCAGCTGGACTTGCATTTTAACAGGTCTATTTCTAAACCCACTTCATGGTATCCCTTTCCAATCTTCAGACTCATTTATTTGAAACAGATTTTTATTATGGTACTAAGGTAATAAGTGTAATTCATCATTTATAAAGAAGTATTTTTAAAAATTTGTTTTAAAGTTGCTCAAAAGGTTGAATTCCAGCTTGAAGAAACTATAGGATAGTAAGATATAGAACACAAGATTAAAATTGGTAGAAATGTGGCATCAATGAAACACAGAGAGGAAAAAAATGTCCAAAAGTGGCAGAAAAACAAAAATGTGTATATTTTAAACATCTCAAAGGATATAAACACATCCTCAGAAACATAAAAAACTATTATCTGATATTTGAGAGTTTAGTTAGAGTTTGGTTTCAGGTACTAATCTATGTATATCTGTCCTTGATCTAGAAAAACAATTAAAAGAAACCTCAAACAAATACTGACTCCACATATTACCCTTTTAAAGGCTTTGCGTCTATAAAAATTCAAAATTGGAAAACATTAAAGAAAAATACAAGGAAATCTCTTATTTAAAACAAATCTGCAATGAATGAAAACACCTAGAAGAGCCTATGTCCCTGTTCTATAAGTGAGTCTTATACCAGATTCCCGTCTTGAGATGACTCTTAGAGCAGGAAATGAATGAAAAAGAAGAAAGCTGCCCTGTAAGATTACACATAAAGGCAAGAGGTACACAAAGCTCTTTTAAACTACAGAGAAAAGGCACTGAAAGCCAGACAAAAAATGGACAAAGGAACTGACAAATCCCAAACATATAGCCAACCTGATCAATGCCCTATTGTCATGTCTGAAGCCCTGAGCCTCAAATGTGGCTTTTACATGTGCTATTTGAAGTAGAAGAACAAGATGACCTAAAAGGGACATGCAGCTTGTTCATAAGTAATATTTTAAAACTGCATGAAGGATAAAGAACCTGATAAAAAGAAGAATCTTATTACTAAAACTGAAAAAGGTCAAAGACATTGTCCACATTATATCTGACAAACTATCGTGATGACTCAAGTTGTCCTCGAAACAGGGAACAGGCATTCCTCCCAGAATTTCTGTTGTTGTTGAGGGGAGTGGCAGCAGGGATGGGAGGTGAAAAGGGGACACTCAGGAATGACCACTGTCCAGCAATCACTGTCAGGTACAGCTGTCAGCACATCACTTGGCAACACTCAATGGCATTTCGGACTATTTGTCCCTTTACTCCTGCTTACTTTCCACAAAGAGAAATGTCAGGGCATCTAGCCTGGAGAGCTTCAACAGGCAGATTTTAATCTCAGTTCTTCTAAATCATCCTTACTTTAATATTGGCAGAAGGAGAGAATTCATCAGGGAGCTAATAAAACCAAACCCTAATTACAGCATAAAGGTGAAAAATAAGGGACAGCAATGAGAGACAGGAAAGGAATTCCTGTTTAAGAGATTAATGGAATTAACAGTCCCCTCCTCGAAGCTCTTTTTTCTTCTTACAGACCACCAACTAACCTGCAAAGTAACATCTGAAAAGTTATTATCCATAGTTTGTCTATTCATTTGGAAAAATCAGATTGTAGAGCCCTACAGCTGCAGATAGGAGAGCCATTCATAAAGCTTCAATAAAGTGAAGGACTTTATTTCTTCTAGAAGGTTCTATTTTCCAGTGGGTCATCAAGAATAAAACATTATATCAAGTTCCTGAAAGCTAAAAAAGTAATTCCTGGAAAAAAATATAACTCTAAACAGCAAACAATAAATTTAAGAATCACTGATTGAGATAAGTGTTTCAAATCAAAATTTTATTTTAAATATAAGTTATGGAATAGTTTCAAATTGACAGCCAAATTAATAATGAGATTGTATAAGTTTAAACTATATTCAACTCACATGACTTTCCAGTACCCTCTCAAATATAAATTAATAAGTGATGAAATAATTCACAAATAATTGCAAACACTTTGTCACATGAAAAAAAAATGTAATGACCCAGGTTACAGGAAAACAAAATGTTGTCATCTGTGTAATGTAGATATATACAGTCACTAAAGAAGAGACAATCTAGGCCAAGCATGGTGGCTCACACCTGTAATCTCAGCACTTTGGGAAACCGAGGTGGGCAGATCACCTGAGGTCAGGGGTTTGAGAACAGCCTGGCCAATACAGTGAAAGCCCGTCTCTACTAAAAATACAACAACAACAACAACAACAACAACAAAGGCCGGGTGTGGTGGTGCACGCCTTGGAAGGCTGAGGCAGGGGAATCACTTCAACTCAGGAGGCAGAGGTTGCAGTGAGCCGAAATCACTCCAATGCACTCCAACTCAGGCGACCAAAAAAAAAAAAAAAAAAAAAAAGAGACAATCTAAAAGTTGTCTTCCAAAACTTCCAAATAAAAACTCAAGTTTCAACACATTGCAAAGCCCATACATAAAGGAAAACATTAAAATAAATTTCCATGTTGTAGCATAAGAACTTAAATCACACTTAGTCTTAAGACAACACAGTGTACTAATTTACTACTCTCACCTTTATCTCTGGGTAATTAAATTGTATACCTCTAAATACAGTCAGCAACCAAGTCTGGTATTATCAGCTCATCAGCACAAACAGTGGTTAAACATAGGCAGAGAAAAGTTTTAGAGATATGGCCCTTCAGCTTTAGGAAGGAAGAAACTACATAGAAGGTACTTAACTGTGTAGAATAACACTGCAACACCGAAAAGGGCAAAAAAGTAGGAAAGCCTCCTGCCAGATTTTTAAGTCTTCTTCAACAAAACAGTGCAAGAGCTGCAAATGAATGAATTAAATATGGGCTGAAAGACGGTAGTAAAAGAAATGAAATATGCACATACTGTATAAAAAGTCATAAGCCAGTAATTATAAAATGCTCTACATTTAAACATATTCATCAAAATTAAACTGGCTACACGTAAGCCTTGACAACGAGTAAGTAACTGAGAATCCAGTGAATACTTCACATGTCTGACATCTTCACAGTGGTAGTGCCACAATGGGCAGCAAAAACAGTAAGACTTTCCTGTCCAATACAACTGACTCCTTTTACCACTTCGAGTTAGCGGAAAGCTCAATGGATAGACTTTGCTAAGGACTGTTAAGTATTTGCCAAATCAGGAGATAAAGGCAATCTGCACAGGTACATACTGATAAATCTGATCCGCACACAGATGCTGGCTACCTCCTGCTACAGCTGAAGATTATTTACCAATGTGCAAAGAATGGGAGAAGTCCAACAAAAAAAGCCTTACTGCAACATCAATGAAAAGTCACTGCGTATCATGAATGAGAGCAAAGGACAATGCAGTCATTAACAAAAACCAACTGCGCTCTGCTAAGTGACCTATAGGGGACTTCTATGCACAAGATTTATCACTACTAGAAGTTTTAGAACTAAAAACCATTCAATAACATTAGCATCACTAACACACTAAATAGACCGCAGTCAACAGAAAGCCAGACCATTTTGGAAGGCAACAGACAGACGACTCAAATATTTAATCTCACTTGACTGAGGTGCACTAAAATATATTCAAGCCTGAGGAAAGGGAGAAAAGCTGAAAAGAATCCTGCTGCTGGTCATCTTTCCTGGGATTTCACTCCTTCTCTTTACATGGATCTGGCTGCACCATTTAAGTACAGAAAAGAAAGTTCACGTTAAAAATCACAAACACACTGAGATCCAAAATAAAAGGAAAAAAACCCTAGATTTCCTCAATTTCTTATTTTCTTTAGAAAGGTTCACCTTCTACTCGTAATATAAAAAACTTTCTAAAGGCCCACTTATACTCAAAATGTGTTCGGTTTATAATCTAATTTATCCAGAATTCCAGTTTACGTACGTTTGCACATTCGAATTTGACTGTGTTTTAGTTTCATGCTTGCAAAATCCAGCAGAGGTATTAAGCTTTAACATTCCAAATAGCATGGAGAAGATTTTTAAAAGATAACAACTGTTACTGAAGAACCGTTCACGCATTCAATATGTACTTCACTGAGTAACATTTCCCTCTCTAACAAAGCTTTTCCTATTTCCTTGACACTCCAACTTTTCAAATGGATCTTATCAAGTTTTTGTTAAAGGGAAATTTTACTTGGGAATCTAAACCAGTTTACTTTAGGTCAACCTAATTCAGAAAGTTTACCACAAGGAAAGAAGTAAGGCCTCAAAATAAATAAGTTTAATACAGATATCTGATATTAATACTGTTAGAGCAAAGAGACCCTGTCTCACACTACTGGTGGGAGGGCAAACTGTTACAACTCCTTTGGAAAGCACATCACAGGATAAGTATCAAGAGTAGAAAAATATGGCCGGGAGTGGTGGCTAACACCTATAATCCCAGCATTTTGAGAGGCCAAGGCAGGAGGACTACTTGAGGCCAGAAGTCTGAGACCAGCCTGGGAAAGATGGTAAGATCCCATCTCTACAAATAAAAAAAATTAATACAGAAATCAGCTGGGCACGATGTCATGCACCTGCAGTCCTAGGAACTGCTCAGGCAGGAGGATTGATAGAGCCTAGGAGGTGGAGGCTGCAGAGAACCATGATCGCACCACTGCATTGCAGCCTGAGTGACAGATGCTGTTTTTTGTTTTTGTTTTTTGTTTTTTTGGAGACACGCTTGCTCTGTATCCAAGGCTGGAGTGCAGTGGTGTGATCTCAGCTCACTGCAATCTCCGCCTCCCAGGTTCAAGCAATTCTTCTGTCTCAGCCTCCGAAGTCGCTGGGATTACAGGCACCTGCCACCACGCCTGGCCAATTTTTGTATTTTTAGTAGGGACAGGGTTTCGCCATGTTGGCCAGGCTGGTTTTGAACTCCTGACCTCAGGTGATTCGCCTGCCTCGGCCTCCCAAAGTGCTGGAATTACAGGTGTGAGCCACAGCACCTGGCCAGACCCTGTCTCTTAAAAAAATAAAAAAGAAAGGGAAAATGTTCTTTCCATTTTACCCAATAACAAAACTCCTGGCTGGACGCAGTGGCTCACACCTGTAATCCCAGCACTTTGGGAGGCCGAGGCGGGTGGATCATGAGGTCAGGAGATTGAGACCATCCTGGCTAACACGGTGAAACCCCGTCTCTACTAAAAATACATAAAATTAGCCGGGCATGGTGGCGGGCACCTGTAGTCCCAGCTACTCTGGAGGCTGAGGCAGGAGAATGGCGTGAACCCAGGAGGCGGAGCTTGAAGTGAGCCAAGACTGCGCAACTGCACTCCAGCCTGGGCGACACAGCCCTGTAAATCTGCCATAAGAAAATAATCCAAAATACAAAGATATATGTCCAGAGGCATTCACACTATGACTTTATTTTTAACAATTAAAAACTGAAATAATCTTAATTGTTCAATAGCATAGGAACAGTTAGGTAAGTTATAAAACCAGCCAGGCATGGTGACTCACGTCTGTAATCCCAGCACTTTGGGTGGCCAAAGTGGGAGGATTCCTTGAGCCCAGGAGTTTCATACTAGCCTAGGCAACAAAGTGTAAATAAATAAATAAATAAATAAAGACCAAAACATTAGCCAAGTATGGTAGCAAATGCCTGTAGTTCCAGCTACGGGGGAGGCTGAGGTGGAAGGATCGCTTGAGCCCAGGAATTGGAGGCTGCAGTGAGCTACGATCGTGCTATTTTGCACTCCAACCTGAGCAAAAGAGCAAGACTCTGTCTCCAAAAAAGATACATCTGGCTGGGCGCGGTGGCTCACGCCTGTAATCCCAGCACTTTGGGAGGCCGAGGCGGGCGGATCACAAGGTCAGGAGATCGAGACCACAGTGAAACCCCGTCTCTACTAAAAATACAAAAAATTAGCCGGGCGCGGTGGTGGGCGCCTGTAGTCCCAGCTACTCAGGAGGCTGAGGCAGGAGAATGGCGTGAACCCGGGAGGCGGAGCTTGCAGTGAGCCGAGATCGCGCCACTGCACTCCAGCCTGGGCGACAGCGCGAGACTCCGTCTCAAAAAAAAAAAAAAAAAAAAGATACATCCATATAATGAAATACATGACAATTAAAAATACAAAACTTTATAAGAGGTATTTGTCCATCGTGTTTTTTTAAGATACAGAAACAAAATATATCAAAAACTTGTAAGTTGGGTAAAGTGTTGTAGATATTCTCACTTGTATCTAAAACTTGTACTATGATAGAGTTACTCCTTTCGTACACATTGTATCAGATGAGATAACCCCGTGCCCTTCCACAGGACTGCGAAAGCCCAGAGTAAAAACTACCAACCCTGACTGAGAGAGTAAGAAATCACTGCAGAATGGCAGTGTGTATGATTTAAATTAGGAGTACTAACTATATAGACACAAGCGAGAACAGTATTGCAGTTATTAAAACATAGCAAGAACGGGCTCACGCCTGTAGTCCCAGCATTTTGGGAGGTCGAGGAGGGCAGATCAACTGAGGTCAGGAGTTAAAGACCAGCCTGACCAACATGGTGAAACCCTGTCTCTATTAAAAATACCAAAATTAGCAGAGTGTGGTGATGCATACCTATAATCCCAGCTACTTGCAAGGCTGAGGCAGAATTGCCTGAACCTGGGAAGCGGAGGTTGCGGTGAGCCAAGATCATGCCATTGCAATCCAGCCTGGATGAGAGTAAAACTCCATCCCCCCCAAAACAAAACAAAACAAAACAAAACAAAAAACAGCAAGAAGTGTATGAGCAAAGCACTATACACAAATACAAAAGGTATCAAGACTAGTCCTGAAGAGAAGAGCAGCTATGTATGTTCTTTTATTTTTCTTAGAAAATTGAATAAAATCACACAAAAAATTGTCAGATTTCATGTATTACTATTTAGAAAACAGTTGATTCATAAAGCTTACAGGGTTCACCTATATTTGAAGAGCCTTTCCTAGAAATAGATTACTGGGCTGGGCGCGGTGGCTCATGCCTAATCTCAGAACTTTGGGAGGCTGAGGTGGGTGGATCACATGAGGTCAGGAGTACGAGACCAGCCTGACCAATATGGTGAAACCCCATTTCTACTACAAATACAAAAATTAGCCCTGCATGGTGGCATGCAAAAATCAGCCCAGCATGGTGGCATGCCCCTGTAATCCCAGCTACTCGGGAGGTTGAGGCAGGAGAATCACTTGAACCTGAGAGGTGGAGGATGCCATAAGCCAAGATCGTGCCACTGCACTCCAGCCTGGGTGACAGAGCAAAACTCCGTCTCAAAAAAAAAAAAAAAAAAAAAAAAAAAAGAAATAGATTACTGACAATATTTAAAATTATCTTTTATGTTCAAACACCTGAAATCCTAATTTTTATATTTCCTTCCTTCTGTGACTATATTTAATGGATGAGATTCCATTAAATATAGAAATTTGTAGTCAAATTTAGAAATTTGATGTAAAAGAAGTTATTCTGTTGTATAAAGAAATTAGAAATGTATATAAATGAGATACACGTCTATTTTAAATTTCAAGAAAGCTGCTAACATGTAAATGTTACCTAGTGTTGTAACCTAAGTATGTTGCTCCAGTGGAAATCACAGGATTGACAGCACTTAAGGGCAGCAAGACCACGAGTCATTTTAAAGCAGAGGCAAAGTCCCACTGATTCTCACTGCAGGTTAGCAAAAGCAAATTGAGCCATCACAGGCAGGGTCCAGATGATCAACAGTTTAAAGTTATGGAACAGAAAGCATGCCAGCTAGAATCCAGGTAGGGTACTTACTGGTCTGGACCTCGTGAGTTGCTTAGCCTCTTTCTAAGCCTCAGATTCCTTGTCTGTAAAATGCTAGTATTAATAACACCTAAGTTAAAAGGCTCCTAACAGTGACAAAGACCCTCTCCTTGACCAAACTCAGGCTCCTCTAAGCCCTCCTCAACTAAGCTGCGACCTCCTCCAATCCCCTCCTGTCTTCAGCCTGCCTAGCTCAGTTTTACGAAGAATCCTGCTAAGTCAGTTTAGTGAGAATCACCCCATCTAACTGATCACCTTTGATATTTGATCAAATTCCTCACCCCCACCTTTGATGTATAAATTCTAGGCCTGCCTTCAGCAAGAATCTTGTTAGGTCAGTGCCATGGACCAAACTGTGTCCTCTCAAAATACATACGCTGAAGCACTTATCCCCAAGGCCATGGTATTTGGAAAGCAAGCCTTTGGGAGATAATTAAAGTCATGAGAGTGGAGCCTTCATGACTGGGATTGGTACCCTTATAAGAACAGACACCAGAGAGATGATCTCTCTCTCTGCCAGCAGGAAGGTGACTGTCTGCAGACCACGAAGAGGGCTCTCACCAGGAACTAAATCTGTCGGCATCTTGAGTTAACCCCCAGAACTGTGAGAAACAAATTTCAATTGCTTAAATCTAGTCTATAGTAGTTTGTTACAGCAGCCCAAGTGGACTAAGCCAGTTTTATTAGAATCTACTGACCTTGATGTCTCCTCTTAGCAATTTACCATTCACTGACCATACTCTGCTACTTGACTATAAATCTTGATTTGTCCTTGCTGGATTCAGAATTGAGCTGGATCTCTCCCCCATCACTGCAATAGTCTTCAATAAAGTCTTCCTAACTATTAAAACAAGCATCAGAGTAATTTTTTAGCAAAGATAATTAAATGAGTTTTAACGTAAGTAAAACACTTAGAATTGTCCCAGGTGGAGTAAAAAGCTTAAAAATGTTTTTTTTCAGTCACCATTATCATCCAGTAAATGTAACAAAATTAATGTTTAAGTATTACATTGCTCAGCTTAAATCAAGTATTGACCGTTTATTATATGACAGTTACTGCAATGAACGTAAAGGTCCAAAGAAAGACACAGGTCCTGCCTCCAAGAGCTCATATTTAAAACATGAACAGAAAGTAAACAATTTTGGCACAGTGTGTTTCATACAACACCTCAGAGCAGGCCAAAGAACAAAGGAAGCAGAAAAGAGAAACTGATTTAACTGAGCATGGAGGAAAGGCCACCAGACTACGAAGGATGAAGAGAAGTTCACACAACTGCTTTCCAGGTGAGGGTGAATACTCAGGAGGAATGCAACAATCCCAAGGGCAAGGATGTGAGAGTGGAAACAGGACTTGCCTATGACCCATTGGGATGATGGAGTCACTGCAAGATTTTCAGCAGAAATTGGTCTTTTATTTTCTTACCTTTTACTTTTATTTATTTATTTATTTATTTGTTTATTTATTTATTTATGTTTGAGGCGGAGCCTTGCTCCGTCGCCCAGGCTGGAGTGCAATGGCATGAGATCTCAGCTCACTGCAACCTCTGCCTCCCGGGTTCAAGTGATTCTCCTGCTCAGCTTCCCCAGTAGCTGGGATTACACACACCCACCACTATACCCAGCTAATGTTTATTTATTTTTAATTCTTTTTGAGACAGTCTCGCTCTGTCACCCAGGCTGGAGTGCAGCAGTGTGATCTTGGCTCACTACAACATCCGCCTCCCAGGTTCAAGCAATTCTCCTGCCTCAGCCTCCTGAATAGCTGGGATTACAGGCATGTACCACCACACCTGGCTAGTATTTTTGGTAGAGATGAGGTTTCACCACGTTGGCCAGGCTGGTCTCGACGTCCTGACCTCAAGTCATCTGCCTGCCTTGGCCTCCCAAAGTGCTGGGATTGTGAATGTGAGCCACTGCACCCGGCCTTATTTATTTATTTATTTATTTGAGATGGAGTCTTGCTCTGTCACCCAGGTTGAGTGCAGTGGCACCATCTCAACTCACTGCAAACTCCACCTCCCGATTTCAAGTGATTCTCCTGCCTCAGCCTCCTGAGTAGCTGGGATTACAGGCGTGCGCCACCATGCCCAGCTAATTTTTGTGTTTTTAGTAGAGACAGGGTTTCACTATGTTGGCCAGGCTGTTCTCGAACTCCTGACCTCGGGTGATCCACCAGCCTCAGCCTCCCAGAGCGCTAGGATTACAGGCATGAGCCACCGCGCCTGGCCTATTTTTTATTTTTTAGAGATAGGTCCTTGCTACCAGGCTGGAGTACAGTGGTGCGATCATAGCTCACTGTAGCCTTGAACTCGAGTGCAAGCAATCCTCCCATGTTAGCCTCTATGGTAGCTGGGACTAGAGGTATGTATATGTCACTATGCCTATTAATTTTATTTATTGTTTTTTTTTTAGAGACAGGGTCTTGCTACCAGGCTGGTTTAAAACTCCTGGACTCAAGTGATCCTCCCACCTCAGCTCCCAAAAGTGCTGGGATTACAGGCCTGGGCCACTGCGCCAGGCTCAAATTTACCTTTTAGAATGCTCGCTCTGGGGCTACACAGATGCTGCATTTGGGAAGGGGAAAGCTTAAACCTACATAGACACAAATTACATAACTGTCAAGAGACTGTAGACACTGTCCATCGACAAGTTCAAAATTGAAAAGAAAAATTGAGCACTGGTAGTTTGTAGAAACACACCAAGGGAATGATATTCTAAATCAGTAAGTCAACATTAGGCAATCCTGAATATTTGATTTACTGTAGAACTTCTTCAGATTAATAACTATGATCAATAACTAAGATTAGTGAACTGGCTAGGCACAGTGACTCATGCCTATAATTCCCAGCACTTTGGGAGACCGAGGTGGGTGGATCACCTGAGGTCAGGTGTTCAAGACCAGCCTAGCCAAGACGGTGAAACCCCGTCTGTACTAAAAATACCAAAATTAGCCAGGCGTGCTTGTAATCCCAGTGACTTGGGAGGCTAAGACAGGAGAATTGCTTGAACCTGGGAGGCAGAGGCTGCAGTGAACCGAGATCGTGCCACTGCACCACCGCACTCCAGCCTGGATGACAAGAGTGAAACACCATCTCAAAAAAAAAAAAAAAAAAAAAAAAAAAAAGAACCTAGTGAACTATTCTTAGAGAATTGAATTTATTCTTTGCAGAACACTGCCCAAGCTCCCTCTCTGTCTTTCCTCTTTTCTTGCCATTCTAAACTTGGGCTACAGGTCCTACTTGAACCCTAGAATGTTCTCAGTGGATTTTTTCTGTTGTTCCCTCTGCATGCTCTAAGCCTAGAACTAGATCTATTGGAAACTGATATTCATTGTCTGTTTCTCAGACAAGACTATGGTCCCCTGAGAGCAAGAACTGCATTCTCAGCCTCTGTTACATGGTTTGGCCCGTAAAAGGTAAACAAACCATGTGTATTCAATGAATGCATTTTAGAACTAATAAATTAAATGCTGAGTAATCTCTGTGTTCACCCTTCCACCTTCAATGGTCACTTAGTCCTCTTCCACATAAACTCAGAACTAAACAAGGAGTGTTTTCTATTCAGATTCCTGCTAGAGTATAGTCCTACAAATATTTGGGAACAAATTTTAATTCCCCAAAGAGACAAATACCAAAACAAAGAAGAAATAATGATTTTGATCTTGAACCCACATATGTTCCAAGGAATACAACAGAAATGAGCCCTTAGTTTCCCAAACTTCACTGTATTATATTAGCCATGTAAGTTTCAAGTGAGTTATCCAGCGTTCTAATAGAAACACATGGGCCGGGCGTGGTGGCTCAAGCCTGTAATCCCAGCACTTTGGGAGGCCGAGACGGGCGGATCACGAGGTCAGGAGATCGAGACCATCCTGGCTAACACGGTGAAACCCCGTCTCTACTAAAAAATACAAAAAAACTAGCCGGGCGAGGTGGCGGGCGCCTGTAGTCCCAGCTACTCGGGAGGCTGAGGCAGGAGAATGGCGTAAACCCGGGAGGCGGAGCTTGCAGTGAGCTGTGATCCGGCCACTGCACTCCAGCCTGGGCTACAGAGCGAGACTCCGTCTCCAAAAAAAAAAAAAAAAAAAAGAAACACATGAAATAACAGTCCAACGAATAAGGCTGATGCTTAAACACATGTCTTTCCAAGAAAAAAAAAGCAACCAAAACAGTGATGATTTTTTGGAAACTTTATATTGTAAAATAGGCAAGGCAGCTTTTTGAAATTTCAGATAAAGTAGGTAATCATATTCTAGAAATCTGCTATTTTGGAAGCCACAATCAAAATTCTTAGGAGGTTCCTCTATCTGTACAAAGCACAAGTTTTCCTAGAAACAGTCTTTGTATATTCAGCCTGAAAAATCAAACAAACTCAGCTCAACATCAAAGGTGTGCATGTTTATTTTATTTACTCAGTCTCAAAGTATGTTATGACTCTTTGTTAAGCACCTTTTAAAAGCATAGTGATTGTCAATGAATGCCAATTCAAGTTGTATGATGTGAGGGGCCATTTTCAAACACTCCAGAAGCTGCGAACAACTGCCCCTAACTATGTATTTGGAATGCTGTCCTGAGAAGGTCATTTCATTTGTTCCTGAACGTGATTCATTTTCAGACTTTACATGTTTGAGTAGGTCAACATAACATAGACCACTTTTAAGATGGAGTTTTGCTCTTGTTGCCCAGGCTGAAGTGCAATGGCACGATCCTGGTTCACTGCAACCTCTGCCTCACAGGTTCAAAGCAATTCTCATGCCACAGCTTCTTGAGTAGCTGGGATTACAGGTGCACGCCACCAAGCCCGACTAACTTTTTTTATTTATTTTATTTTATTTTATATTGAAACAGAGTCTCACTCTGTCACTCAGGCTGGAGTGAGGCCTAATTTTTTTTTTTTTTTTTTTGAGACGGAGTCTCGCTCTGTCGCCCAGGCTGGAGTGCAGGGGCCGGATCTCAGCTCACTGCAAGCTCCGCCTCCTGGGTTCACGCCATTCTCCGGCCTCAGCTTCCCGAGCAGCTGGGACTACAGGCACCCGCTACCTCGCCCGGCTAGTTTTTTTTGTATTTTTTTAGTAGAGACGGGGTTTCACCATTTTGGCCAGGCTGGTCTCAAAACTCCTGACCTCAGGTGATCTGCCCACCTTGGCCTCCCAAAGTGCTGGGATTATAGGCGTGGGCCACCGTACCCAGTTGAGGCTTGAAGGTTCTTTATTAGTTATAAGGTTAACCAAAAGAAAAAGACCATTCTGTAAAATATATATGAAGCATGTCCAAATCGTGTTGAAATATCGACCACATTGGCCACGGACAAACAAAACCACCAACCAGACAAAGAGAACAATTTCATCCATAAACACATAATGGAAACCCAAAAAAACTGAGGAGTCTGGTGATCTAGCTCTAGTCTCAGATCTGTTCACACATTCATTCTATAATTCTCTAATTTATGCCAGGTAACATGCAGGACCTCATTTTGACTTTATTAGATGGCACCAATCTTCCCTGGAGTGGTTAGACAAGCAGATCATCCATCTTGAAATGTGATGTATAAAATGGAAAGGGGAAATGAGACAAAAATTGAGCTCAAGACAGCCAGGCAATAGGTGAACTGATTCAGACTGGTCGGTCACACAGACAGTGAAATGTGTCACTGTAAACAGTAACTCTACCCTGAAAATGGAGAGGCCAGAAGGATACACAGGCGAGCACTTAGCACAGTTCAATTACCTTGCCATTAACTTACCCACCCAGCCAGCCTCATCACTTGCACTAAAAATAGGACATAAATGCTTTTCTAGCATTCCAGCTATGAAAAACTTAATAAATTTCAAAACACTTATCAGAAAAATATACCAGGAAAAGAGAAAAAGCAATATATATATTTCCAGTGTCAAAAACACAAATTGAGAAAAATGACATTAACACGTTGCTTTTATATAGCACCTTGCTTTTATATAGCACCTATCTGTAAAGAAGTTTAAATACTTTTGCAAATTAAAAAAAAAAAATCTAGAGTAATTCTAATAACATCCCTATGAAATAGGTAGAATGTAAACATATAATTATTTCTGTTTAGCTACTGAAGACACGTAGACACACATTTCCCATTCACAGATAATGACACTCTTGAACTAGCTCAGTCCAGCACTTTAAGCATACCATAGAGCCAAGTCATCAACTATCTTCTAAGCTGTAATAAAGCAAAATATAAACGTGAACCCCACAGTTTTCTATGTTTAAGAAGTAAACTCTAAGAGTGCACAAACAAGTATGGCAAAATTGGCTTTAGCTTTAGAAGGAAAACAAGTATTCAATTCAGTCTGATGAATTTACTTCTTTTAGAAGTAAAATTGAGAAAGTTATTATGATTATTATTAAAACCACTTGAAATGTAGAAATTATAGGGAAGAGTGAAAACTCAGTTTCCCACACTCACCCACAGGAACTGAGAGCTTTATGTCTCCCTCAAAGGACAAAAGCAATTCAGTTTAAAGTGCAAGGTCAAAGTATACAAAAAGACACACAGTCCTGAGAAACCAAGAGGTTTAACAACAAAGAATGAGTCAACCAATACTTGCAAATCTTGAGCACTCAAAAAGAAAAAGAATTTTTTTTTTTTTTTTACTCAAAAAGGAATTAATTTGTCCCACTGATGGCTAGGAAAAAGGATCACCTCTAAGTGTTTTGTGTTTTTAAGAGCTATTATGAGGTAGCTTTAAAAGTTAGTATATCATTACAGCGTTAAAGGGGTACTTCCTAAATATACCCAATACATCTAACTCATTTCAAGGCCAACTCTTGGTGAAGTAATTCTTTCTTCCCTTCAACACTATTTAGATAAGGCACCACCAAAGCAGTACAGAATGACTAAACCTGAACTTGCTACAGGAATTTCCAAACAGATAAGAACTTGCAAATACATCCCTATTTAAAAGACAAGGGAAATTTGAAGAAAGTCTCTGATTCCCTGAACACTGAGTATATCCAGTGAAAACATAAACTCCTTTCTTAAAACATAAGTTCTTCAATGCCTACACTGTCTCCTTAAAATTGTATTCAGCCCTTAGCACCTGTGCCAAGAGTAAATGGCTTCTACTGTCACTATCAAAAGCAACTTGCTTTAAGAAAAGGAAGTGATATCTAGAATTTGCTTCAAAATAATCTGGAGTGGAGGGTGGCAGGATGGAAACAAGATTAGCTGAGAGTTAACAGTTACTGTAGCTGGGTAACGATATACTACTTTCCTTTCTTTTGTAGATGCTGGAATTTTTAGATGTTGAAATTTTTCATCATGAAAGGTTAGAGACAAAGAAAAGAAAGCTAGTTTTAGGAAGTAAATCCCCTTTAACTTGCCAATTTATTTGAGAGTTACTTAACAAAGAATTCACAAGGACAGCAATTTAATCTCTTAAATGCTTTAAAGTTATAAAACTATTACAATTACTCTCCAGTTCCTCTGTAGTTCACAAAAGTGGAAGAAGCTGAACTAGGAAATTACCTACTCTAGATTAATATGTTTTCTCTCCCTTATATGTCATGAGAATTAAACCTGATTTAAAAGAATGACGGATCATTTTTTCCTTCATCCTAGTAAGAGATCCTCTTTCTGAGATAATTAAAGGAAATTATAAGTACCCTAGGAAAATTGTTTCTATTCCCAAACACAGGCTTTAAGTAAAGCTTAACAAATTTTTAACTATCTCTTATATCAGTTCCTACAAGCTAACCTTAGATTAAACTGAATTAACTTTTAAACATATTGCCTTAACCTTAATAAATGTCCTCATTAATCATGCTATTCCACATTTTAAAAATTTCGTTCTTTCGGATCCTGCTAAGAATTACAACGCAAAAGAAACCAACCCCTTGACTGTCTTTTAGTGTGAATCGATACTCAGAAGAGTGTCATTAAGATCAATTTAGTCTCCAGCAATGAGTTGAGACATTTGACAATTAAGATTAATGTCTGACCTGTGAGTTGACCCTAATGGACACCTTCCTTAAAGCAGATGCATGGCAGATTAGATAAGTAGCCATATGGAAACAAGGTTATTACTGAATCACATTTCTCTAAGGAGTTATTAGCATTCTACTTATACAGAATTAACCGAAATGCTTTAATGGAACAGGAAAAATAAAACTAAATCATGGCATGGGAAACGAAGACTAACTCGCAGGGCTCACATGAGTCTCTGACAGATGTTACATGGTGGCTTCATTCTCCTTTTTTCCCCCTTTCCTCTCTTTATCTGGTCGCTTTACTTAGGGACACTGGCTTCAATAGCAAACATGCACATTAGTGAAGCTGTCATTCTTGCACACATTCCTAACCTACTTGGCAGAATGGATATTTCCAAAATGGAGAGCACTTACAAATATTAAAATAGAGAAATTCATCAAAATGCAAATGAAAACTGGTCACTGAGTTCCCTAAATCTACATTTAGTATTATTTGGAAATTGCATTAAGTACAGGAGTTATTCAAAAGAGTTTAATAAATAATCATGTCACCTATACCCCAATCAGATCTCTGTAAAATGGACACAAAAGGTACCTTTTAGTAACATATTTACAAGGAATTAAATCTGTTCATTGCAGGAGACAAACCAGTTCTCAGAGCTCTACTGAGAACAAAAAATATTTCACACATTCACCTCAGCAGGGTGGATTTCCAGCACTGGGAACAGCCAGATGACTCAAGACTCAGTCATGTTTCCACGGCTTGGAGAAAAGATGATTAATGATGCAAAACAACTAGGCATGGGGAGCTTGTACAATGGCTTGTGTACCCAAGATCAGCTGCCAGCTAAAAAATGCTTCAACCTCTGATAAACAGGGCCCTCAAAGGACAGGTTCAAGCAGGGGCTTGGTTCTTGAATGACTCACATTAAGCTTATCTAGTACATCCATCACAAAAAGATAGTAGGACTAAAATCAACTTCTTATCAAGCTCTTCACTTTTAGATCATTCAAATGACTGCACAAATCCCAAAATATGAAAAGATGGTCTCTGAGTAAAAGAAGGAGAAAAAAAAAAAGTCAGCGCCTGCTTCCCCAGGAGTTGATTATCCAGTCTGAGAATCTCCAAGGCACCGTATTTTCTCAGGCCAGCTGTTTACCTTCCATCATTCTGGTTGCTTTCACTCTTGCCATGGTGAGAGGGAAGAGAAAGAGAGCGTTTGGTTAAGTAAATAGTTCATATATTTGAAAGAGGATATCAAGAAGAGGAAAAGAGAACAAGGGTAAGTTAAAATTAATCTTATAAATACTTGTCTATTTCATCTATGACCTTTATAATTATTGATTGGCAACATAACAAATAAAGCAATAGATACTACTAAAAGTACAAAAATAAGTGATCCTAATGTGACAATAAACATAAATAATGTTCAGAAACTATATGGAAAAGAAAAAAAAAAGGGCCAGGGGCAGTGGCTCAAGCCTGTAATCTCAGCACTTTGGGCGGCCGAGGTGAGTGGATCACCTGAGGTCAGGAGATCAGCCTGGGCAACATAGTGAAACCCCGTCTCTACTAAAAACACAAAAATTAGCTGGGCATGGTGGTGCGCACCTGTAATCCCAGCTACTCGGGAGGCTGAGGCACAAGCATTACTTGAACCCGGGAGGCAGAGGTTACAGTGAGCCAAGATGGTGCCACTGCATACTGCATTCCAGCCTGGGCAACAGAGCGAGACTCCATCTCAAAAAAAAAAAAAAAAAAGAAGAAAAAGAAAAAAAGAAAAGAAAGGAATTATATAGGAGGATATATAACAAAACACCAATAGTTGTTCTGAGTAGTCAAATAGAACACAACCTCTACTTGCTTGTATTTAATGCATATTTTAAATTTTTTCTGTAATTAGTATGTAGTTTTTTTTTAAAGCACATAATCTTTTGGTATGGCAAAATGAGCCCCCCAAGAAAGCACTTTTCATTTTAAATATAAAAGGTGTTATTGTGGGAACTGCTCTATAAAACTGGTTCCAAGTTAAGCAAAGGCACCGAATAGCATGAAAATAATCTGTTCACTTTTTTTTTTTTTGAGGCGGAGTCTCGCTCTGTCGCCCAGGCGGGAGTGCAGTGGCCGGATCTCGGCTCACTGCAAGCTCCGCCTCCCGGGTTCACGCCATTCTCCTGCCTCAGCCTCCCGAGTAGCTGGGACTACAGGCGCCCGCCACCTCGCCCGGCTAATTTTTTGTATTTTTTAGTAGAGACGGGGTTTCACCGTGTTAGCCAGGATGGTCTTGATCTCCTGACCTCGTGATCCACCCATCTCGGCCTCCCAAAGTGCTGGGATTACAGGCTTGAGCCACCGCGCCGGCCTTTTTTTTTTTTTTTTTTTTTTTTTTTTGAGATGTAGTCTCACTCTGTCACCCCGGCTGGAGTGCAATGGCGCGATCTCAGCTCACTGCAACCTCTGCCTCCCGGTTCGAGCAATTCTCCTGCCTCAGAATCTGTTCACTTTCTTGCTATTTTGTTCACTAACTCAACAAACATTTATTAAGCAGCTACTATGCATTAGACCCACTGTATGCAGAGATGCCAAAAATGGTAATAAATATGTAACTAGTAAATTCTTGTTCTCATGATGCTTGATACCATAGGCTACAGGCTGCAGAGCTTCCTGCCTGCTCCAACCTCTCAGCTTCAATATCCCTCAAAAAACCTAGGAAACCTTCTTAAATATCACTCCATCCAAACACACAATACCGTTATCCAAATATTTGCTGCCCTTCCTTATCAGACCCTTTCCTACCTGTCCATCACTGGAGGGGAAATATTTCTTGCTTACTGAGGCCATGCGTGAGCATGTGACTTGCTTTTGGCCAATGAAGTGTGAGTAGAAATGGCACATGCCACTTTTGAGGTTCTACCATGGCATGAAGCCCACAAAGAGCCTTAACGTGAGAAACAAAGTTTTGTTGTTGTAAACTACTGAGATTTGGAGATTGTTACCACAACATAATTTAGCAAAAGCTGACTAATTCATATACCCCTAACTAAACTTTGATACAATAGAGAATATTAAACCTGCGAGCAAGGGGTACAAATAAGTAATCTCCTCCCTGGCTGTGACGACTCTGGTTTACAACTTAACGTTCTAAGTGGCAGATGAGGATAATTTGGTCCAGAAACCATGCAGTCATTAACCTACTGATTGCTTTGCTGTGTTTTCTCTCCAAAAGTCTGGGCAGGACCTTTTGCCCAGACTTTTGGAACCTTTTGTTCAGACATTTGGAACCTTCCTTAAAGAAAAACGCAGAAAATATGGCACCAGGCCACGCACAGCGGCTCATGCCTGCAATCCCACCACTTTGGGAGGCTGAGGAGGGCGGATCACTTGAGGTCAGGAGTTCAAGACCAGCCTGACCAACATGGCGAAACTCTCTCCATAAAAACACAAAAATTAGCTGGGCGTGGCAGCGCATGCCTGTAATGCCAGCTACTCAAGAGGCTGAGGCATGAGAATCAAGTGAACCAAGCAGGCAGAGGTTGCAGTGAGCCGAGATTGTGCCATTGCATTACAGCCTGGGCAACAGAGCAAGACCCTGTCTCAAAAAAAAAAAAAAAGAAAAAAAAAGAAAAGAAAAGAAAAAGAAAATATGTGCACCAATGAAAACGTTCTGAATGAATGAAAATATGTCCTGAGTTACAGAAAGAAAAGAACAAAAACAAAAAGAAAATATTCCACAGGACACAAGACAACAAACATTCAGAGAAATAAAACCCTCACTGCTTCCCCTTGAAATAAATTAACTAGAAGTTATTTTTCTTAATTAGAAGATATTTGCTTCACAAACAATAAAATGCAAAAGAACATTATACCTAATATGTAGGAATAAGGTGTTATGAAAAAGCAGGCCAAGCGAACTAGAAATGCACCTAAAATAAAAAGACAGATTAAAAACAAAAGGATGAGTAAGGATCAAAAAACACACAAAAAGGCCAGCCACGGTGGCTCACGCCTGTAATCCCAGCACTTTGGGAGGTCGAGGTGGGTGGATCACAAGGTCAGGAGTTCGAGACCAGCCTGGCCAATATGGTGAAACCTCGTCTCTACTAAAAATACAAAAAAATTAGCCGAGCGTGGTGGTACATGCTTGTAATCCCAGCTACTTGGGAGGCTGAGGCAGGAGAATTGCTTGAATCCGGGAGGCAGAGGTTGCAGTGAGCCAAGATCGCATCACTGCACTCCAGCCTGGGTGATAGAGCAAGACTCCATCTCAAAACACACACACACACACACACACACACACACAGGAAGGACTGCTAAATTTAACAAGCATTTCAAGGCAAAAACTGTAAATATTTTCATAAAACATATAATCCACAATGAAAGCAATGGTTGTAAAACTTTGTACTCCCAGTAACAACCTGAAAATACACGTAACAAAAACTAAAGGCAATCTCTTTGTATTTACTGATAAAAATGTAGAAAGCAATAACTTAAAATACAACTGAGATGCGTTTCTAATTAACTGAGTAGCCAAAAACTAAAATAGTGAAACTTGTCCAAGGACAGATGTCACAAAGTCAATGAATATCTGGGGAGCAGCAAGCCGTACACATCAGAGTACCCATGCAGTGAAGAGTTGCAATGGAAGCACAGACATTATCAACTAGAGTGCTTACAATAAGAGAACACAAATGCTATGCATATATATGCATATAGATACACACACACTTCAAAGGGAATAACACACCTAAAACATAAATATTTACATAATAAGGTTATACAAAGGCTTTGGCTTGTGATTCGGGAAACACTCTTTAAGAAGGGTAAATATAAGATGATGTAATCTCATAATTTTTCTAATTATAGGATAAAACAATCTATGGTATGTAATTCAACATGTAAAGAAAAAGCACTCTTGGGCAGGAACTGTGAAAAATCAGTATGCTATATTCATGCTTATTCCTTCAGGTTAAAAAATCCAGAACCGTATCAACAATACATTATGAAGTAGATGGAACACTGACAGAAACGTCAAATTAAAATTTCTGCTTCCATGAAACCCTGTCTCTACTAAAAATACAAAAATTAGCTGGGCATGGTGGCGCAAGCCTGTAATCCCAGCTACTCAGGTGGCTGAGGCAGGAGAATCGCTTAAACCTGGGAGGCAGAGGTTGCAGTGAGCCATGATTGCACCACTGCACTCCAGCCTGGATGACAGAGCGAGACTCAGATCCCTAACCCAGAAAAAAAAAAAACAAAAAAACTTTGCTTCCTCACATATCCTTAGAATAAATCCTTATCTTCTAAGAAAATCATCTCCAGGCTTTTGTCAACCAAGAAAACTTTCTGTAAACAAAACCTCCCACTGAAGCTCAAGATGTAAAAGTTGAGCTGCTGTGATTAAAGTGTGAACGGAGGCCGGGCGCAGTGGCTCACGCCTGTAATCTCAGCACTTTGGGAGGCCGAGGCGGGCGGATCACGAGGTCAGGAGATCGAGACCATCCTGGCTAACACGGTGAAACCCCATCTCTAATAAAAATACAAAAAATTAGCCGGGCGTGGTGGCAGGTGCCTGTAGTCCCAGCTACTCGGGAGACTGAGGCAGGAGAACGGCGTGAACCCAGGAGACAGAGCTCGCAGTGAACTGAGATCGCACCACTGCACTCTAGCCTGGGCAACAGTGCAAGACTCCATCTCAAAAAAAAAAAAAAAAAAAAAGGATGAATGGAGGCCGTGGGGTGGGAACAGTTCCAAAAATGGTCACCTCGTACTTACCACCAAACGACACAGGCAAAGCATGGGGTTAAGTGCTAGGGATTCAGAAGTGAACAAAACAGAGTGTCCTTTGGGAGCTTACATTCTCAAATGGAAGACGGCTAATAAACATGTAAACAAATAAAGATGATCATTTCACATACAGAACCCCACTCTAAAGAAAATAAGTAAGGTTAATAAGATAGATGGTGACTAGAGGGGGTGTTTGGGACTTCTTCATGTGCCTGGGGGTAGTCAAGGAAAGTCTGTCTGAGAAGACATCAGAGAGAGTTTCTGGTTAGTTCTAGAGGACGTTCAGCCACTATAAAGATCCAACGAAAGAAAAGAACCTGTTCAAGGGATAGAAAGAGACAAGTTTGGCTACCGCAAAGTAGACAAGGCGAGTGCAGAAGGAAGAAATTGGAGAAGCACAGAGGCCAGACAAATGGATCTTTTATAGCAAGGCTTGGACTTTATTTTAAGTGTAATGGGAAGTCTTTGAAAGGTTTTAATCAAGGGAATAACATGATCTTATTTACACTGTAGAAGCTATTGTGTGAAACGGATTATAGGGAGACAAAGTGGAACCGAGAAAACATCCAGGAGACCACAATAAACACCCACGTGAGAGACAGTGGTGGCCTAGACTAATGTTTTAACAGTGGAAATGATTAGTTAGGATTGGTCAGACTCAGGATATATTCCGGACAGACAGTCTACAAGACTTCATGATGGAGTAGACATAAAGTGGTGGAACAGAGCGGAATCAAAGATACCTTTGAAGTTTCTGGCCTGCCTAACTGGGTGTTTGATGGTGCTATTTACTAAGACGAGAAAGGACTGGGGTGTGTGCATTAGGGTGGGGACAGCATCAAGAATTCCGCTTTGGGCTGGGCGCGGTGGCTCAAGTCTGTAATCTCAGCACTTTGAGAGGCCAAGGCGAGTGGATCACTTGACAACAGAAGTTTGAGACCAGTCCGGCCAACATGGCAAAACCCTGTCTCTACTAAAAATATAAAAATTAGCTGGATGTGGTGGCACACAACTGTAATCCCAGCTACTCAGGAGGCTGAGGCAAGAAAATCCCTTGAACCAGGGAGGCGGGGGTTGCAGTGAGCCAAGATCATGCCACTGCACTCCAGCCTGGGTGATAAGTGAGACTCTGTCTTAAAAAAAAAAAAAAAGAAAGAAAAGAAAAAGAAAAAAGAATTCTGCTTTGGCTATGTTTGTTAATTTTGAACAGCTTATTATTAGATGCCCAAGAAGATCTGCCTACTAGACAGCTGCCCATCTAAGCCTGCAGTTCTTGGGAGAAGTAGGAGCTAGAAATACCCACACACTTGTTCAGCTCTCCCCTCTCCCGACCTCCACTTCCATGGCAAACTCTTTAAGCCTTCTCAGAATTCCCAGTGCTCCTCAGAACAGTGTGTCACTTACGTGGCTTTTTCCAACTTAATACCTAAATTTGCCCAATGTTTGCACAGTGCAACCAAAATAATTCAATATTTAAAAATGTAAATTACATGTGGCCACACTAATATAAATTTATCTGCTTGCATCAAAACAAACTACAGATAGTTTAAAGACCCTAGTGAACAAATGAAATCATGGAAGTGTGGCAGAGGCCGGGCGCAGTGGCTCACACCTATAATCCTAGCACTTTGAGAGGATGAGGTGGGAGGTTTGCTTGAGCCCGGGAGTTGAAGACCAGCCTGGGCAACTTAGCAAGACTCCATCTTTAAAAACGTTTTTTAAAAAAGAGAAAGTGTTGTAGAAGAAAATTCAGGATAATATTGGTAAAATCTTGAAGTGACAGGGGATGTTCTCATTTGACACCACGAGCAGAAATCCTTAAAAATGGAAAATCAGGCCAGGCGTGGTGGCTCACGCGTGTAATCCCAGCACTTCCCAGCACTTTGGGAGGCCGAGGTGGAGGGATCCCCTGAGGTCAGGAGTTTGAAACCAGTCTGACCAATGTGGTGAAACCCCATCTCTACTAAAAATGAAAAAATTAGCAGGAATCGCTTGAATCCAGGAGGCAGAGGTTGCAGTGAGCTGAGATTGTGCCATGCACTCCAGCCTGGGCAACAAGAGCAAAACTCCGTCTCAAAAAAAAAAAAAAAGAGGAAAATCATAGTGGATGGCACTTCTATGAAACACTTAAACACTTCTATGAAAGAAAAAAAAATTCCACAAGTTAAGTTTTAAAAGCAAATGAAACTTTGGAAACAAATATCTGAAGCATATGTCATAAGGAATTAATGTCCCTAAGTATGAAGAGTTCATACAAATCAAGAAAAAAGATTAATCCCAAAAGAAAACGTGACAAGGACAAGAGCAGAAATTCAAAAGAAAAGGAATTTAAATGACCAATTGACACATGAAAAAAAAGTGCTAAGCTTCTTATCAGTAAAAGAAGTGAAAGAAAAGATACTATTTTCACCTATCAGGCCGGCAATTATTAAACTGGCAATGAGCATAGACTTGGGGTCTGGGTACAGGCACGCAGCCATTAGTGGGAACAGAAACTACTATCCCCTTTGTGGATATCCGGTAATACGTATCAAGATTTTTACATGCTCTTTGATCTACAAATTCCTAGTGGAGAAATTAGACATGGGAGGGGCCAGTGGATGAAAAGCATCAGGGACAAATAAGTTTTTCAGAGTAAGATACTCTGTGCCTAAAAACGATGCTTCAGAATTACATCTAATGATACGAAAAGATAGTAAGTGAAAAAATTAGGTTATAAAACCATATAGTCAAGGTAATTCACATAAATGGATACACTCACATAAAGGGCTATCTAATAATAAACTTCAGGATGTTATCAGTATTGTGTCTGGAAAGATTGAGTGTTCTTTATGATCTTTCTTTTTCTTTCATTATAATGAGCATATATTACTTTAACAATAAAAACTTCATTTCATGACAAAACAAAAACGAAAGTCCTACACAGAAAAGAGCTACTGAATGGACATTGCCAAAAAAGTCAGAAGATACTTTGGGGAAATTTTTCCTCTCTTTTAGAATAGAAATGTTTCTGTATTTATGACGCGTTCCATTATGGGCATGCATTACTCCTATAATAAAAAAGGTAAAATATACTTTTTAAAACTAAATTATTTCGAAATCTCTTTTCCTATCTTAATTTTAAGGACCACTGCAACTATCATACAGTATTTTCAAAAGCTTATGTCTATTTTCCTTCTTTTCAGGTTCCAAAATCAGTTTTTCTTTACTGCTCTATTGTCTTTGGAGAGCACAAAGGGATCCTGTTCCCAAACACACTGGGCCCCATTTCCCCTCCCTATTATTACTTTTAGTTGTCTTCCACACTTTAGCCCAATAGTTCTCAAAGTCTGGTCCCCAGACCAACAGCACCAGCATTAATGGGGAACTTGTTAGAAATGCAAACTGTTGGATCCTGTCCCAGATCTAGTGAATGCATGCTAGATTTGAGAACCACTGTTTCAGCCTATAAGCTGTGGGCCTTCAGAATCCAAACTCTCTTGAAAACAGTCAAACTGCATTTCAAAGTAATTTTCAATAGTAACACATTAAATCATTCGAACAGACTGAGTTGCTACATCTCTAACAGCTGAAAAACTTTTGACAGAAAAAAAGAATCCACAGTAAAAGAAAATCATACCTGTAGAGATGCCTTAAAGGTACCAATGAGTCCTAGAGACATGGCAAGCCTTCAACAGTTCTGAGGTAAATACACCTGGTTGCCTCAAGGAACACATTAAATACAAACTCATTTAATTACATATGTCAAAGGCAGAGCTATACAATCAAGCATTCAACCAGATTCCTGAGTAATAACCATATCCAAGCCCAATCTAGAAGAAATACAACAATCAGGTGTGCTAAAAACTTCAAAATCATTTTATCCTGAACGAATAAATGATCCCATTTGGGGCAAGATGTACGGAAGTTTGATGCAACAATTAGCATAGCTGTTTACCTCTGATGGAGGTTTAACCATGATAAACATGAAATGAAATTTATTCACAGTCCAACACCAATAGCAAATTTTCTGCCACATTCATTTGTTCAATAAATTAATGAGCCAGGTCCTGAGCTGGTGGTGCTAGGTGATGAAAAGGTGACATCCTGGCTGCTCTTGGGAAGCCTGCAGTTCAGTTAGAAATGACCTGAGGACAAATAGCTGGGATTACCCCCACTGAGGGGTAGGTTCTGACAACACACAGTTTCTCTAATACGTGTTACAGATAAGAAAACTGAAGGTTTGAGAGATTAAGTCACCAAGGCCACCTAACTCTCCGCAAGTCCATGCTCTGTCCTCGCCCCTTCAAACCTCTTCTTTATTGTATATATCGAAGGTATATGACATGATATTTTGATATACATATACACAGTGAAATGGCTACTACAGTCAGAAATAATATATCCATCTCCTCACATAACTACATGTGTTAAGAGCACTTGAAATCTACTCTCAGCAAAATATTCCAATACAATATCAGCCAGAGTCATCACGCTACATATTAGATCTCTAGTTTTATTCATGCTATGTAACTGCAATTTTGTACCTTTGACCTACATCTCCCACGTCCCCTTCCCCTGATAACCACTGAGCCACTCTATTCTTACAAATTTGGTTTTATTTCAGCTTCCACATATAAGTGAGATCTTGCAATATTTTTCTTTTCTTTTTCTAGTTTATTTCACTTAGCACCATGCCCTCCAGGTTCATCTATGTTGTCATAAATGGCAGGATCACCTTTTTTTATGGCTGAGTAATATTTCATTATGCCCCAATTTATTTATTTATCAGGCTACAGATATTTACTAAATCGTTTCCGCCAGGCATGGTGCTCACGCCTGTAATCCTACCACTTTGGGAGGCCGAGGCGGGTGGATCGTGAGCTCAAGAGATCAAGACCATCCTGGCCAACATGGTAAAACCCAGTCTCTACTAAAAATACAAAAATTAGCTGGGCGTGGTGGTGCACACCTGTAGTCCCAGCTACTTGGGTGCCTGACGCAGAAAAATTGCTTGAACCCGGGAGGTGGAGGTTGCAGTGAGCTGAGTTCGCGCTACCACACTCCAGCCTGACGACAGGAGACTCCGTCTCAAACAAACAAACAAAAAAAATCGTTTCCGTATCTTGTCTATTGGGAATAATGCCACAAGGCACATGGGCGTGCAGATATCTTCCCAAGGTGCTGATTTCATTTCCTTTGGGTATAGGGATTGCTGGGTCATACAGTAGTTCTATTTTCAATGTTCTGAGGAATTTCTATATTGTTTTCCGTAACTGCTTTACATCAATTTACATTCCCACCAACAGCATACAAGGGTTCCCTTTTCTTCATATCCTGGCCAATTCTTATTATTTCAGTCTTTTTCATAATGGCCATCCTAACACGTTGGAGGTGATATCTCATTGTGGTTTCATTTGTACTTTCCTAGGTAGCACCAGTTTTAACGTTAAAAAGAGACTTATGAGTATACATTGTTTGCATCTTACATGAGATAGTACTAATTGTATGATCAAATGAAGAATAAAACTGATTTTGTTATGATTCTTAAAAACACATGTGAATTAGGCAAAATTAGCATCAAGACATCAATTCTTTTTTTTTTTTTTTAGACAGTTTCCCTCTTGTTGCCCAGCTCACCGCAACCTCCGCCTCCCAGGTTCAAGCAATTCTCCTGCCTCAGCCTCCCAAGTAGCTGGGATTACAGGCATGGGCCACCACGCTGGCTAATTTTGTATTTTTAGTAGGAGACAGAGTTTTTTCATGTTGGTGAGGCTGGTCTTGAACTCCCAACCTCAGATGATCTGCCCACCTTGGCCTTCCAAAGTGCTAGGAATTACAGGCGTGAGTCACTGTGCCCGGCCAAGACATCGATTCTTTTTAAATTTTAAATGATCCCATTTTTGAATGGAAAAAAAACTACAAATGTACAAAAGAGGGCAAGAAGGATATACAACAAAATATTAACACTGATTAATGGTGAGATTCAAGTAATTATTATTGTAAGTTATTTATTTATTTTTTGAGACAGAGTCTCGCTCTGTTGCCCAGACTGGAGTGCAATGGTGCAATCTTGGCTCACTGCAACCTCACTCAAGTGATTCTCCTGCATCAGCCTCCTGAGTAGTTCAGATTACAAGCGCACGCCACCACGCCTGCCAATTTTTGTATTTTTAGTAGAGATGGGGTTTCACCATGTTGGTCAGGCTGTATTGTTAAGTTATTTTTTAAATTATCATTGAACTTAAAAAAACAAAACAAGCCAGACACAGTGGCTCATGCCTGTAATCCCAGCACTGAGGTCAGGAGATTGAGACCAGCCTGACCAATACGGTGAAACCCGTCTCTACTAAAAATACAAAATTAGTCGGGCTTGGTGGCTGGCGCCTGTAATCCCAGCTACTCAGGAGGCTGAGGCAGGAGAATCACTTGAACCTGGGAGGCAGGGGTTGCGGGGAGTCAATATCACCACTGCAATCCAGCCTGGGTGACAAGATCAAAACTCCATCTCAAAACAAACAAACAAACAAACAAAAACAAGAAAGAAAAAAAAAAACAGCCAAGATTCCATTTATCAGTGGTTCTTACTAGGTATGCACCATTCCCTAAGAGATGTTTGAAAATCTGTGGGGGCATTTTTGGTGATCTCATTTGCTGGGAGGCACCACTGGCATTTATTTAACAGGCTGTGCAGAACAGTCCCATATAAGGAATTGTCTCCTATGACTTTTGAATGTTTCTCTAGATATTCATGTAGGGGGAAATCCCATGTGTAATTATCTGAACCTAAAACCTAATTCCATTTCACAGAGAATCACAAAAGACTTTTTTCAAGTTTTACTACACATTCAATTTGCTAGGAATATAATTACCACATAAATCAAAAGACTGTTTTGTATTTTGCCAAAAGTTGCTCACAGTTTCAGAGAACATGTCATTACCTCTAATGCCCTTACTGATATCTGAATCACCAAGTAATGTACCCCTACCAGTGTGCATTTGCAGCCACTGCATTCTCAGTGCACCTGACCTAGGGAGCATGTGATCTAGTGTAGCTGAGATAGCACTGACACACTGAACTACTATCATGTTATTATGTTACATTCATTTTTTTCTTTATAAAAAAAGTAGGGCATTACGTTGATGTTTTTGAAATTATGTGTCGGTAGGTTGCATGAATTTATTTGAATTCTGAGATGAATATATTTCACAAGAATAAAGGAAGTATTACCAAAGACTTACTACAAAAAGAGAGTGTTGTCTGACACGGTTGAGACCTGACTGTGATGACTCATGCATGTATGCCCTGGATGAGAAACCCTTCTGTCCAGCCAGACATTAAGGTCTGCAACACACAGGTGAACCATGGCCAGTCTTCGGACTACATTTTACTGTTGTTGTTTTGAAAAAAAAACGATTTTCATTAAAAAGCTATGCATACTAACTTGAAATGGGTTTATTTTTCATTTTAAATAAATAACCAAATCATAAATTAGGGAATAAGTAATTTCCCCGATTTGGTTTTGTTTTCTTAGACAGTGTCTTGCTCTATAATCCAGGCTAGAGTGTCATGACGCAATCACGACTCACTCCAGCCTCCAACTCCTGGGCTGAAGCAATCCTCCCACCTCAGCCTCCCACATAGCTGGAACCACAGGCACATGTCACCACTCCCGGCTAATTTTTTTACATTTTGGTAGAGGCAAGGTCTCACTATGTTGTCCAAGCTGGTTTTGAACTCCTGGGCTGACGTGATCCTACGACCTGGGCTTCTCAAACTGTTGCGATTATAGGCATGAGCCACTGCACCTGGCCTCTCAGTTTTAATCAAAAAGTTTGACAACTACTGCTCTAATGGAAAAAGATATGGAGAGTGCAAAACTGGCTGGTGACAGAGCAGGTATGAGGCTAGGGCAACACCTGAGTGAGAGTGAGGGAAGTTCCAGAACTAAGCCAGATCAATAGTGCACAATTAAATCAGGTGTAAGGGGGAGGAAGGAATTCAGAATAAAGTATAAGCTTTCAGGCTGGGCACATGAATAAATGATGAAGCCACTCAAGAGAGATCTCAACACCAACACATGTCACTTTCTGAGATTAAAAAAAAAAAAACAACGATGTTTTCTACCCACAAACATATAAAAACTTAAATGAAAAAAGTATTGGCACAGTTACCCTTTTGCATGCAGATATAATAATACCAGTTTGGGCCAGACATGGTGGCTCACGCCTGTAATCCTAGCATTTTGGGAGGCCGAGACAGGTGGATCACTTAGGGCCAGGAGTTCAAGACCAGCTTAGCCAATGTGGTGAAACCCCATCTCTACTAAAAATACAAAAATTAGCCAGGTGTGGTGGTGCACACCTGTAACCCCAGCTACTCAGGTGGCTGAGGCAGGAGAATGGCTTGAACTCAGGAGGCGGAGACTACAGTATGCAGAGATCGCGCCACTGCACTCCAGCCTGGGCAACAGAATAAGACTGCCTCAAAAAATAAAATACCTTCTTCTCTCTCTGCTTCTGGAATACATATACAAACCAGAATGTTTGGACAGGAGTCTTGAACCTGTGTCCGCCACAGGTGGAAAGGAGCCCTGAGGGAGGCCATCCACTTGCCACACCCCCTTCAGCCGCCTAGGCATCTCTACAGTCCCATACACATTTTCTTCAAATATTCAGCTTCAAAAACCTTTTAGGTCAGAGGTTGTCAAAGAAGCAGGAGGGAGGAGCCACCTACTGCCCTTTCACACATTTCCCTGGAATTCCTGTGCCAAGTGCAGGGTCACTGACCTGCAAGGCTGAGCTTGCACCGTTCCACTGGGAAGGTTTGGGGCTCCCATGCACAGAGAGCTAAGGACAGTTACAGATATGGCCACAGAGTAAAGAAAATCTCTTGAGGTAAGAGCCTTTAACTCAAAGTACAAGTGGAGAAGTAAGTACCAGAAGGCCTAATCTTTAATACCAATGGAGCCGCTCCTTCATGCAAACTGCCTGGAGCACCGCCAGTCCCCATCCTGCTTCCCACTTTACCCAGCAAGGGTTGTGGACCTAGAAAGTGATCTGCGGTAGTGAAGACTGATAGTAAGAAGAGCAAAAGGGAAGTAGGGGGGGACATCTTGCAGCCCCAGTGCAGATCTCTTGGCAACACTCCCGGTTTCTAGCCCGTAGCTGGAGGCACCGGCTTACTCCTCATGGCAGAGAGCCCATCCTAACCTCAGTGATGGCATGCCCTGGGGGAGCTCACACCACAATGATGTGACCCTCTTAGGGAGGCTGACAAATTGTGTTTTAATAATATGAATCCTAAAGACTCCAATTTGTACCACTTATCTTTTGAATACCATCTCCCTCTTCAACTTTTTCTTTCATTTCTAGTTGATAGTAAAACCCTCAGAGAAGTTCAAAGGCAGTAAGTGCTAGACTCAAGTAAAGAGGCTGGGAGAAAACTGTGAAAATGCATCTTGCTCCAAAGGGCTCCAGAAGGGGAAGAGGTCCTATTATAAAGCCATAAGTGGAGCCAATCTCTAGGAAGGAAAGGTCCAATTTTCAGACCGGACCAGAAATATCCTGGGCAGGAGGTCTGGCCCCTATAGCGGCCCATCCTCCTATCCTTGCTCCCTATCTCTCCTCCAACCATCTGCTTGCTGGAGCCCCTGCCTTAGGCTCCAGAACCCAACCCACCTCACAATCACTGCCACCACTATCAGTGCAGTACTATGATGCCAGCCTTCCAAATGGGAACTTCACACATACATTCCCAGGGAGTTATTATTATACAATGTACATAAGGAGAGGTATTATACTGATCGCATACTGTGAACAGCGCAGACTCAGGAAACAGACTTCATGGATCCAAACACCAGATCTGTCACTTACTAGCTGTCAGATCACAGATAAGTTACTTAAGCATTTTGTGCCCTGGCTATAAAATCCAAGTATCCGTACTACTCCGCAGAGCTGCTGGATTAGAAAGTTCAAAACTACAGACTTAACCAATACCTGACATCCTTTTTTAAAACTGGAAACCTACCACATCCCAAAAAGAACGCTTTGGTTCCAAATCTAGTAACCTCTGAGCAGTAAAGATGATAAAAGCTAAGCAGTCAACAGAGTCATTTGGCTTACAATTTGTTTTCCTTCTATTTTCAAAGATATATAATACAAGCAGTTCGTATATTCTTTTTCATTATTGGCACATACATCGGCCAAGACATTTTGTTCTCAAACTTTTTGGCTTCTGGACTCTTTTATACACTTAAAAATTACTGAGGATCCCAAAGAGCTTACCTTAGAGAATTGTTTAAAAAAAAAACAAAAAACAAAAACCTCAGACATATATACAAGTGCATAGACCATTAGCCAACAAAGAGACTACACCATCATATATTATATAGCGTTTGGAAAACTACACTGTACACCTGTGAAGAGAAGAGAGTAAAAAAAAACCAAATAGGCTGGGTGTGGTGGCTTATGCCTGTAATCTCAAAATTTGGGAGGCCGAGATGGGGCCGGTGGATCACTTGAGTCCAGGAGTTCAAGACCAGCCTAGGCAACATGTGGCAAAACCCCATCTCTATGAAAAATAAAAAAACTAGCCAGGCATGGTGGCATGTAAATGTAAAACAATGCCTCCCCAGAGTCCCACCTCGGAGGCTGAGAGGCAGGAGGATCACTTGTGCCCAGAAGTCGAGGCTGCAGTGAGCTGTGATTGTACCATTGCACTCCAGGCTGGGGACAGAGCAAAGCCCCATCTCTAAATAAATAAATAAATAAATAAATAAAATTTTAAAAAGCAAATAACTCTCAACAATTATTATGAAAATAACCTGAACCTGCAGACCCTCTGAAAAGGTCATAAGGAGCCCCAGGGGCTCCACAATACCCTTTGAGAATATTTGCACAAAGCGAAGACATATTTAAAACTCTCATGACTTTCATTTTTCACCTTTTCTAGATTTACAAGATAATAAAACAACTATGATACATTTCATCAAACTATCTATAAAGTGCAAATGATCTTAGCTTAAAATTACAATAAAATGGTTTAAGAAAGTATTTTGGCAAAATTACAACTAACGTAAACTTGGAATAAATGTCATGCCGAATTATTATTTTTTTAAAATTGCAGCATAACACAAATAACATAAAATTGGCCATTGTACTGATTTTAAAGTATGCAATTCAGTGACAACTCAGACAATCATGATGTTGTGCAACTGCCACCAGTATCTAGTTCCAGAACATTTTCATCACCCCAAATAGAAATCCCATGCTCTGCCCCAGCTTCTCATCTGCTTTCTGTCTCCACAGATTTGCCTATTCTGGGTATTTCATATAAATGGAACCATACAGGCCAGGCGCAGTGGCTCAAACCTGTAATCCCAGCAATTTGGAAGGCCAAGGCAGGTGGATCACTTGAGGTCAGAAGTTCGAAACCAGCCTGGCCAACATGGTGAAACCCTGTCTCTACTAAAAATGAAAAAAATTAGCTGGGCATGGCAATGGGCGCCTGTAATCCCAGCTACTTGCGAGGCTCAGGCACAAGAAGACCTTGAACCTGGGAGGCAGAGGTTGCAGTGAGCTGAGATCATGCCACTGCACTCCAGCCTGGGCGACAAAGCAAGCCTCCCTCTCAAAAAAAAAAAAAAAAAAAAAAGGAACTATACAGTATATTGCCTTCTTTCACTTAGCATGTTTTCAAGGTACATCTATATTATACATGTTTTAATGTTTATTGTACATGCTTTCAAGGTACATCTATACTGTACCATGTATCATTCATTTCTTTTTATGGCTGAATCATATTCCATTATATGAATACGCCACATTGTCCACTGATGCACAAAAGTTGATGGCCATTTGGGGTGTTTCCACCTTTTGACTATGGTAAATAATGCTGCTATGAACATTATGTACAAGTTTTTGTTTGAACACCTGTTTTCTTTTGGTATATAGCTAGGAATGGAATTGCTAAGCCTTATAACTCTGTATTTATCTAATTGAGGAGCTGAAAAATTATTTTACACAGCTGTGGCACCATGCTACATTCATACCAGCAATATATGAGGATTCTAGTTTCTTCACATCCTTACCAATATTTGTTATCTTTCTTTAAAAAAAAAAAAGCCATACTAATGGTTGTAAAGTGGTATTCTCATAGTTTTGATTTCCATTTCCCTAATGACTAACAATTTTGAGCATCTATCTGTTCATGTACTGGTTGACCATTTGGATATCTTCTTTGGAAAAATGCCTACTCAGGCCTTTGCCCACTTTTTAATGACATTATCTTGCATTATGTCTAATTTTTTTTCTTTCCTTTTTTTTTTTTTGAGACAGAGTCTCATTCTGTCACCCAGGCTGCAGTGCAATGGTGCGGCCTTAGCTCACTACAACCTCCACCTCCCGGGTTCAAGCAATTCTCCTGCCTCAGCCTCCCGAGTAGCTAGGATTACAGGTGCCCGCCACCACGTCCAGCTAATTTTTTTATTTTTGGTAGAGACAGGGTTTCACCATGTTGGCCAGGCTGATCTCAAACTCCTGACCTCATGATCCACCCGCCTCGGCCTCCCAAAGTGCTGGGATTACAGTCGTGAGCCACTATGCCCAGTCGTGTTATGTCTAATTATTTTTTATAAGTAGATGAGAGCAATTTAAGCCTATCATGCATCTTTTCCTCTCATCTCTTCAAAGCTTAAAACAAATGACGAAGCTTCCAAATGATGGAAAGAGCAATTGAGAAATTAAGAGAGGTCATATAATCACCTGGTAACAAAACTGCATATAATAACTTCATTTGTGTCTTAAATTATAAATTCCAGGCTTGGATTACAGATGGTAAGATAGTAACAGTCATTTCTTATACAGTGTTTACTATTTAGTGAGGCACTGTGCTGTTTTAGCATCCTCACAACAATCTTATGAGATAGGAACTGTGATCTACCTCATTCTATAGATGAAGAAACTGAGGCACAGAAAAGTTAAATAGCTTGCTTATGGTTACACAGTTAGTAACTGCTACTTGTCCCCACCAAATCTCAGATTGAAATTCGGTCCCCATTGTGGCAGCGCAGGGAGGTGGGGCTTAAAGGGAGGTGTTTTCAGGTCCTGGGGTGGATCCTTCATGAATAGATCAAGGCCCTCCCCAAGAGTAAGTGAGTTCTCACTCTTAGTTCTCACATGAGCTGGCTGTTAAGAACCTGGCCCCTTCCCATCCCGCTCCTGCTGCCTCTCTCTCTCATCATGTGACCTCTGCACTCTCTAGCTCCCCTTAGCACAGCAGCAGCACTGTGCTACATTCACACCAACGATGTATGAGGATTCCAGTTTCTTCACATCCACATCACATTCAGGAGTCCATACTAAGTGGAAGCAACCTGAGGACCTCACCAGATGCTCAATCTTGACCTTCCTAGCCACCAGAATTCTGAGCCAAATAAACCTTTTTTCTTTATAAATTACCTAGCCTCAAGTATTCTGTTACAGCAACACAAAGTGGGCTTAGACAGTTGCTGAGCAGCTTGGCTCCAGAGTCCCTTGGCTATGCTGCCTGTCTCTCAACCTTGTCCAACTGCCTCACTGAGGACTTTTTAAGAAAATGCTAGTATCTACATAGCTGACGGGTCATTTTCAAGTTCCAACCCCACTGTCTACAAAATCTTCTAAGTAACTCTTGGTTTTAGAATTTGCTTCTTTAATCAGGTTAGGTATGTCACAAAGAAGTAAGCCCAAAATCAGATGGGTGAATATCATTTTATCGTCCCGATTCAGAGATGTTCTAACATTTTGAACCTACAAAACAATATTCAGGATATTCTGACTCAATGGTCTATTACTAAGAGCGTCTGGATTACATTTTGACTGCAATCATAAAAGGTTACAGTTGCCAGCAAAGCTAGGGCTTAACGGCCCATCTAACTAAAGCTTATAATTTACAGTATAATTTTATAACAGTTAATGGCTTTGTAAACTAAATCTAAAAAGAAAATGGATCTCATAAGAAGAAATCTAAAAGGTAATATATCTTATAATAAAACCAGTATGAACATAATGCTAGAGTTTACATAGTTTGTTTCTGAGCAGTAATTACAGGAATAACTTCCTGGTATATCCAGCAATTGCTACAGCTGTCTGAAGAGTTATGAGACATTAGAATTTGAAGGAATTTCAGTATATATCCAAAACAGTGCTCTATAAATAATTCCTGCTCCTTCTAGAATTATAAGGTAGACTAATGCCTGAGATGTGTCTATACTGATAAAAGCTCATTTATACCCAACCTTGTTTTATAATGTCATAATACTATTATTTATGTGGTAAGTCAATGATTTTTTATTTAAGTTCGGCTACTCGTTATTCCATTTATGTTTTCATTACACAAATGGCAGCAAATTTGAGGTCCTCATCTGTAACACAAGGATCTTGCCATCTAGCTCACAAAATTGTGAAAAACAAATTTTCGATGGCATATGTGAAAGACCTGCAGAATCCCTGCAACATGACAGGCACTCAGTACTCATCCCGTGTACATGCAGGAGCATGTGTGGCATGAGGGGCAGTGTGGGTCAGATAATAGCAGTAGTCCTTCTAAAGCACATTCTATATGAGCTGAGCACAACTCCAACCTGTCCTTTATCTAAAGGCCATCTAACTGATGAACTCAGCAGCATAAAACCCAGTACCTAGATGATACCAAGAAACCTTCCTAATTAGGCAAATGGGTATCATTGAAATAACTGTTAAAAGAAATCAGTTTTTTCCCTGGGCTAGACCTACCTATAACGCCATTTCTGATAGAACAGAAGACTCCAAAAAAGGCAATATCCCATCACCTATTTGCTCAAGTGTTTCATTTAGTTAGGTATAAGAAGGTTCAAAATGAAAAATATTAGTACAAATTAAGTTTAAGTCACAAGAGGGATGTAAAATGCTTTCCTGTTATAATGGGATTTATAAATTCGGAACTTTAAATCAGAGGTCCCCAGAAAACAGATGGAAAGAAGTAGAGCCAAAGGTTCAGTGCTGGAAATCAAAGGGAAAATGACTCATAGCTGCGGCAGGTACGGGTATTTTCACTTCAGTAACACCCAGTTAGGCCTAAAGGATAAGTAAGGGACAGATCGGGGGAGGCAGAAGGGAAATAAATTGTAAAGCTGACATGACAAAAGAACATTCTGAGGTGCAGGTAGCCAAAGTGGGGAATGGTGAGGTCCAGATAGAAGAGAAATAGAAGAGGAAAAGGGGAAGGTCAACAGGGATACAGCATAATGCACTATAGACTGTGAGTAAAGGTTTAGATTTTATCCTATAAGGCAGCAATTTTCTATGGTCTGTGGATCCCTGGGGGTCCTAAGACCCTTTCACGGGCATTCAGATGGTCAAAATTCTTATGTGTATTAGTTCATTTTCACGGAGACTGGGTAATTTATAAAGAAAAAGAGGTTTAATGGACTCAAACAGTTAGGTGGCTGGGGAGGCCTCATAATCATGGTGGAAGGCAAAAGGCCTCTCTTACATGGTGGCTGCAAGAGAGAGATGAGAGCCAAGTGAAAGGGGAAACCCCTTAGAAAACCATCAGATCTCCTAGGACTTACTCACTACCACAGGAACAGTACGGGAGAACCACCCCCATGATTCAATTATCTCCCGTCAGGTCACTCCCATAACGCATGGAATTATGGGAGCTACATTTCAAGATGAGATTTGGGTGGGGACACAGCCAAACCATATCATCATGATGGTACTCAGACAAGAACTGCTGTTTTTCACTGTAATTTCATTTACACTGATACAAAAGCAATGGTGGGTAAAACTGCTCCCACCTTAGCAGTGGCACCAAACTGTACCAGTGTGGTCATTGGATTCTTCACTGCCAAACATTCACATTAAAAAAAAAAAGTCAGCTTTACAACAGGATGTCTCTGATTAATCATGAAAAATTATTACTTTATTAAATCTCAGCCCTTGAGTACACATGCTTAATATTTGTATAACTACTCATATTTTTGTGGTACACCAAACAACAATGTCCAAGAAAATCGCTGTGCAATCATATGAGTCATGAGCTAAACTGGCCATTTTTTTTTTTTTTACTGGAACCCGATTTTTATTTGGCAAAACAAAACAGAAACTATGATTATTCAGATCTGGGTATTTGGCACAGTTTCTCAAAAATAAAGCAAGCCTGAGGCTGCAAGAAAAAAACTGACAGTACTTGCTGTTAATGATAAAATTTGAGTTTGGGGTGAAAATTCCAATTTTGGGAAACTTGTATCTGCCATTAAGAGCTAGTCTGCTTCTCAACATTTAAAGAATTGTCTAATAAGATGGGTGGTGATAATAACAAATGCGATTTTATGATATTGTTTAATGAAATGTGTCAACATTTGTAAGATCTATATAACTCAGTGACCCAGTATTTTCCAAATGACCAATGCATGATGTTGTATGTATTGGTCAAATCAAACAGGGGTAAAATAGTCATTCAAAGTACAGGATAGATCAGTAAATGTTATTGTCACAGAGGATAAAAAGTTCATTCATATGACTTCAGATTCTACACTGCAACCAATCCTTAAGAAACTACCCAGTGTCAAGTTTGGGTACAGTATCACAAAATAACCACAATTTTCTGGAAACGCCACCAAAAGACTCCTTTTCTTTCCAACTACATATCTGTATAAAGCCAGATTTTCTTCAACTATTTCAACCAAAACAACGTTTCACAACAAACTGACTACAGGAGCAGTTATGGAATTCAGCCATCTTTTATTCAGTCAGGCATGAAAGAGATCTGCAAAAAATGTAAAACAAGGCCATTTTTCACTAAATTTTTTTGTTTTGTGAACGGTTTTCATAAAAACGTTATTTATGTTAACATGTAATAAGTTTATTATAGCTATTTTAAACATAAATGTCTCGGTTTTAATTTCTAATCTGGCAGATAATGATAGACAAAGATCCACATGAAGAAAAGTTCCTTGGGGTCCTCAATTGTTTAAGAGGACACAAGGGTTCTGATATCAAAAGGCTTGAGGTCCACCACCTTAGGAGATAAAAGCACAGGGAAAGATCTTATTGTGGGAGCAGCACATAACGAAGATCATTTCGGCAACGTGTGAGTGTAAAATGAAGTGGAATAGAGAAGCCAGACGAGTCAGGAAGGAGCAACCATTAAGAGCAAAGTAGTAAAGTGAAAAAAATATACAAAGGCCTGGACTAAGACCAGAGCAGTGGGGCTAGAAAGGGTGAATTTGAACAATCTTTCAGAAGCTGAATTGACAGAATCAAACCACCAACTTCAGCATCAGATAGAATCCAGGCTGGGTGCAGTGGCTCACACCTCTAATCCCAGCACATTGGGAGGATGAGGCGGGAGGGCTGCTTGAGTCCAGGAGTCTGAGACCAGCCTGGGCAACATAATGAGATCCCATCTCTACAAATTTCTTTTTTAATTAGCCAGGTGTGGTGATGTACACCTGTGGTCCTAGCCACTTGGGAGGTTGAGGTGAGAGGACTGCCTGAGCCTGGGAGGTTGAGGCTGCAGTTAGCCATGATCATCCCACTGCACTCCAGCCTGGGTAGCCTGGGTGACACAGCAAGATTTTATCTCAAAAAAAAAAAAAAAAAAAAAAAAAAAGTACAGGCTGCTGACTTAGTCCATGAATAGCTTACACAGCTAAATTATAATTGCTTGTTCACCTATCTAGCTTAAGGGCAGGTACTAAGTCTATACAGTATATAGACACAATATACAAAAACACTATAGGCAGACTGAGTTCTAAAAATGTTCTCCAACACTAACTGGGTGTCCTACCATTCATTTCACTTCTGAAACCACCGGAGTTAGTGCGGACTCCTCAAGTTAAGGGCTTGGTCCCACAAGACTTCCCCACTTCAGATGCCAGCCTCAAGTCTTGCATATCCCCAGGCTACCAGCACTTCTGCCAGGCTGACTGCAAATTTAGGGGTTCCCATAACTCCACTTTGAGTTCAGTAATTGACTAGAACAACTCACTGAACATGGAAAAGCTCTGTGCAACTCAGGAACAGCCAAATGGAAGAGACTCACAGCGCGAAGTATGGGGGAGGGGAAATACAGAGTTCCCATGCCCTCTCCTCTGGGCAACACAGGCACCCACCTTTCTGCACATCATGGGTTCACCAACCCAGAAGCTCTCTGAACCTCACAGTTTCAGGGTTTTCGTTTGCAATTTCATTGCATAGGCACGATTGAGTAGATCACTGACCACGTGACTGAACTCAATCTCCAGTCCCTCTCTCTTCCCTGGAACTGGTGGTGGTGGAGGGCTGAAAGTTCCAACTCTCCAATCCAGCAGTTTCCTGACTGCTTCCTCCGAACAGCCCCCATTCTAAGGCTGTCCAGCCCCTCATCCCCAGGAGCCATTTCATTAGCATGAACTCAGAGAAGATCCAAAAGGGCTCATTATGAATTACAAGACACTCCCCCTGCTCAGGAAATTCCAAAGATTTTGGAAGCTATGTCCTAGGAATCAGGAATAAAATGATATAAAATTATACAACAGACTATCTGACACGCAGAAAGTAATCATTAAATAACTGCTGAAACAATGAACAAAAGGATAATAGCATCATTCACCAAGATGGGATATACAGAGGAAGAGGTTGGTTAGAAGAAAGGTGGCAGGTGAGCAATGTTCTAGACGTGTTGAATTTTTAAGGGCCCAATGGATCCAGTAGGTACAGTCATGCAGCCAGTAACGTTTGAGTCAATGACGGACTGCATATACAATCGTGGTCCCATAAGATTTTAACAGCATATTTTTACTGTACCTTTTCTATGTTTAGCTATGTCTCGATACACAAATACTGCTGTAAATACTTGTGTTACAGCTGCCTACAGTATTCAGTATAGTAACAGGCTGTAGTGGTTTGCAACCTAGCAACAAAATAGGCTATACATATAACCTAGGTGTATAGTAGGCTATACCAACTATGTTTGTGTAAATAGTTTACCCTTGAATAACACGAATTTTAACTCTGTGGGTCCACTCAGATTCAGATTTTCTTCTACCTTTGTCACCGCTGAGACAGTAAGCCCAACCCTTCCTCCTCTTCCACAGCCTACTCAATGTGAAGACAATGAGGATGAAGAATGTTATGATGACCCACTTCCACTTAATGAGTAGTAAATATATTTTCTCTTCCTTACAATTTTCTTAATACTATTTTCCTTTCTCTAGCTTATCGTAAGAATGGAGTATATAATACATATAGCATACAAAGTATGTGTTCATCAACTATGTTACCAGTAAGGCTTCTGGTCAACAACAGGTCATTAGTAGTTACGTTTCTGGGGAGTCAAAAAGGGTATATATATATTTTTTAAGACAGAATCTGGCTCTGTTGCCCACGCTGGAGTGCACTGGGCCAATCACAGGTCACTATAACCTCAAATTCCTGGGCTCAAGCAATCCTCCTGCCTCAGTCTCCCTAGTAGCTGGGACTTACAAGAGTACACCACCACGCCCAGCTAATTTTTAAAATTTTTGTAGAGATGGGAGTCTCACTTTGTTGCTTGGATGGTCTCAAACTCCTGGCCTCAAGCAACCTTCTCGCCATGACCTCCCAAAGTGCTGGGATTACAGGCAAGGGCCACCGAGCTCTGCTTATATGTGGATTTGACTGTGTTGGGGATCAACACCCTTAATCCCTCCCTTGTTCAAAGGTCAACCATACACTTTATGATGTTTGCACAATGACAAAATCACCTATCAGAACATCACCATTACATGATGCAGGGTTAGAAAAAAGACACTGCTCCAGGTATAGACAGACAACAGAGTGAAAATGACTGTCGTGGAAGATCAGGGAAAGGTCAAAGGAGGGTATGAAAAGCCTTAGCGACAGCAACATTTTAAGGATAAGAAGCCCTCAAGGGGAATTGGGAAGTCCTAAATGTAACAGAGCAACAGGGCAAGGAAATAGCTGAAATGACCCATGCTGAGGTCACAGCTGCTCATGGAAAGAAATGAAACTAGGAGGAAACTGACAATCAGAGATAAAAGGAGAAGGTCAAGAAAGCTTCTGCAGAAAACCAAATACTGCATGTTCTCACTTATAAGTAGGAACTAAACACTGAGTACACACTGACACAAAATTAAGAACAATCAACACTGGGGATTCCAAAATGGGGCGGGGGTTGAAAAACTACCTATCTGGTGCTATGTTCACTACTTGGGCAACTGGTTCATTAGAAGCCCAAACCTCAGCATCATGAAATAAATGTACATAGCAAACCTGTGCATGTACCTTCTAAATCTAAAAATTAAAAAAAGGCCGGACACGGCGGCTCACGCCGGTAATCCCAGCACTTTGGGAGGCCAAGGCAGGTGGATCACCTGAGGTCAGGAGCTCGAGACCAGCCTGGCCAACATGACGAAACCCTGTCTCTACTAAAAATGATAAAAATGCTAAAAATGCAAAAAATTAGCCGGGTGTGGTGGCAGGCGCCTGTAATCCCAGCTACTTGGGAAGCCCAGGCAGGAGAATTGTTTGAACCTGGTAGGCGGAGGTTGCAGTGAGCGGAGATCATGCCATTGCACTCCAGCCTGGGCGAGAGAGGGAAACTCTGTCGAATGAATGAATGAATAAATAAAACAAGTGGCAGGCCACAGAACTGACCTACCTACTCTGGGGGCTGAGGTGCGGGGACTGTTTGGACCTAGGAGGTAGAGGATACAGTGAGCCGAGATCGCACCACCGCACACTCCAGCCTGCGTGACAGAGTGAGACCCTGTCTCAAAAAAAAAAAAAATCTTGTTTCAGTGGCTACCTACACACTTGAAGAGACTTCAGACTCACCCCCTATACAGATGCACACAATACTGTACACTGTGAATGTCCCTAGTATTGGTTTTTGCATGAGGTCAACATTTTATATTTATGTGAAAGGAAATGACACCACTGAAATTCTACAAGATTTAAGAGTAACTTCAATTACTAATTATTAATTTGTATGACACTGATCACACACTGAGTAAAGGCCATCTGTTTTGCCTGCCTAGCATTTTTTTCTCCTCATAACAGATCCTACTTCTCTTTTCCCCTTTCTGTTAATTCCAGGAGTTTAGGCACTGATCTCACCAATTGGGGGAAAAGGTAGACCCAAGGCCCAGGAGAGCCAATGAGAGTACACATTTCCCTTGGTCATATCATGGGTTCAGACACACGATCATGCCAGCCCAATCAGAATCCTTGGACTTGACAGGTATGTGAGTCAATATATTTTAATGCTGTGGTTCTTCCACTTGCAAATGAAAAAGCTCATACAAATACAGTTATGACTAAAGAAAACTGTGGCAATAAAGCAACCTTCCTTTTTCTTCCTTCTCTCTCCTACAATCCTTTTTTTCTCTCCCTATCACTTTTTCCACCTCCCCACCCAACTGCATTTAGATAGTGGACTACTTAAACTTATCACTGAGTCTTTTTTAAGTTAAGGATTCCTGATATATGACATCACCATGACACAGAAAGCTAATCTAAAAACTAAGCCCAGCCCCAGGTAAACTATTCTGTGATTCAATTTCTTGGTATTTAGATAGCACACTTAAGAGTCTTGTTTCAAGACCAGGCACGGTGGCTCACGCCTGTAATCCCAGCACTTTGGGAGGTCAAAGCGGGTAGATCACTTGGGGTCAGGAGTTCAAGACCAGCCTAGCCAACATGGCAAAACCCCACCTCTACTAAAAATAAAAAATAATTAGCCAGGCATGGTGATGCCTGTAATCCTACCTACTCTGGGGGCTGAGGTGGGGGGACTGTTTGAACTCAGGAGGTAGAGGATGCAGTGAGCCGAGATTACACCACTGCACACTCCAGCCTGGGTGACAGAGTGAGACTCTGCCTCAAACAAAAAAAAAAAAAAAAAAATCTTGTTTCAGTGGCTACACACTTGAACAGACTTCAAACTCATCCCCCATACAGATGCACCCAATACTGTACACTGTGAATGTCCCTAGTACTGGTTTTTGCATGAGGTCAACATTTTATATGTATGTGAAAGGAAATGACACCACTGAAATTCTACAACATTTAAAAGTAACTTCAAAATTTCTTCCTTCCTGTTTTCCCTCAGCTAGAGATCTACACCGGTTTAAAACAGGTCAGCGCCAGAGTCCACATTTGTAAAACGGCCTTTCCAATCAAGTTGTGATTATCTGAACTAGATTAAATTTTGGTACTTCCATGTTTCTTGCTGTCCTTCATTGTTGATGTTATTATATGGAGAAAATAATAACAAATTCACAACATCCCTAGACAGAATGAAAAAAAAAATGAGACAAGGTAGTATCATAAAAACAGAATGGTGCTAAGAATGAGGAGAATGTTTAGTTCTCAGTAATAGAAACCTCAGCTACCTAAATCAAAAGGAAGGAGGTAACCTTAAGAACTCAAGAACAAGAATGCAGCTGGATCAAGAACAGACTGGAAGAAAGTGGCTTAACACTGCCAGAGAGTCAGGTAGTGTTCTCTTTCTGCTTCTCTCTAGACAGTTGCTTTATTCTCCCCATCCATAAATCATCTTTCTTGGTCCCCAGACAGCAGAACATAACTGCTTATAACTCCCAATCCTTTACTTAGGGTCCTTGAGCATATTAAGAACAAATCCTTCTCTACTGAGCCTAGTTTCAAATTTCCAGGGAACGAACACTGATCGGGCCAGGTTGGTCAGGTGTTCAACACGAGTTCAATGTATTATGTCTTTTGCGGGGAGAAGGAGGTAGGAAGAAATTGGATGTGTAGGTTGATGGGCAGTTAAGGGATCTGTGTTGGGTCAGACATACATTCCAAAGGTTCCCATCACACAGTCCCAGCTTTATACCTTGTCTCATAATCCAAATACGGAACTAACAACTCACGTCGATTCTAGACTCTTGCTAAGAGACTGGAGTACAACAGAATTTAAGCTAATTAAAGTGAATTTAAAAAATCAAAGGCCAGGTGCAGTGGCTCATGCCTATAATCCCAGTATTTGAGGCAAAAGGGCCACTTGAGTCCAGAAGTTTGAGACCAGCCTAGGCAATACAGCAAGATCATCTCCACCAAAAAAAAAAAAAAAAAAAATGCAAAATTAGCCAGGTGTGGTGGTCTGTGGCTGTAGTCAAAGCTACTTGGGAGGCTGAGGTGGGAGGATTGTTTGAACCTGGAAGGTTGAGGATGCAGTGAGCCACGGTCATGCCACTGCACTCAGCCTGGGTGACAGAGTGAGACAAGAGAGAAAGAAAAGACAGAAAAGAGAAAAAAAAAAGAGACGAAGGAAGGAAGGAAGGAAGGATTAATTAAAGGGTAACAAGCATTCATCACTATTTTAGAAGTTCTATGCCAATAAACAAATACAACTTATAGTGGCTCACGTCTATAATCTCAGCACTTTGGGAGGCTGCAACAGGAGAACTGCTTGAGCCCAGGAGTTCAATACCATCCTGGGCAATATAACAACACATCATCTCAAAAAAAAGAAAGTTAAAAATAAATTATAAATTCTAGGAATGAAAATGGTCCTTTATAAACATTATGGTCTATTTGAAAAACCCAAGATAATTTTTTTAAAAAGCATAAAAGTCTTAGAGGGCTGAGATTCTGCCTTGGTTCAAGGCCACTCACCTAGAGCAATGCCAGGTACATACAGTATGTGCTCAAACATTCACTGAACAACTAACTACACTCAGAACTTCCCAATCACAGCTGGGTACGGTGGCTCATGCCTGTAATCCCAGTGCTTTGGGAGGCCGAGGAGGGCAGATCCTCCTCACCTGAAGTGAGGAGTTTGAGACCAGCCTGGCCAACATGGCGAAACCCCATCTCTACTGAAAATACAAAAATTAGCTGGGTATGGTGGCATATGCCTGCAGTCCCAGCTACTCGGGAGGCTGAGGCAGGAGAATCAATTGAACCTGGGAGGCGGAGGTCGCAGTGAGCCAAGACTGCGCCACTGCGCTCCAGCCTGGGCAACAAAACATGACTGTGTCAAAAAAAACAAAAACAAAAAAGAACTTCCCAGTCACAGTACTTTAAGTGGATTATAGTTGTGCCAAAGATACTGATGCCCTCAGTTTTGGGGAATGATGCCTACAATTAGTACTAATTATTGCTATTAACACAGTACTAATATTATCTGGAATCACAAAGATTGAGAAGCATTGAATGCAAGACCAAAACATTGCTGGAACTTAGAGTTCCAGCAAGGCAGGCTGGTTACCAAATAAATTTGTATGAGGCCAACAGGCATTTAACAATCATTCACACTCATTGGTAATAGAGAAAATAATGCAAGTTAAAACCAATAAAATTGGCTAAGATGTTTTTGGAGATGGTTTTACCCAGTCCTGGTAAGAGAACAGGAAACAGGTACCTTTTACATGATAGGGGGAATGCATCTGAAGGCAGCATGCTGCGAAGGCTTTACAAACATCTTTTGGTCCAAGAATTTCACCTGTCTTTATTAAAAAGCAAAAAGACAAAGAATCTATAGGTCTAGCAATAAGTGACTGATTACATATATGATGATGTAGCAAAAAAGGCTGCAAATACAACACATTAAGTGAAAAACACAGGCTACAAAGCTGTATGTACCTGAGGTTACAAACCGGCAAGGCAACAAAGACTGAATCCAGCCCTCAGGTATGCTTTGAACCCCAGTGCGTTAACAAAAAAAAAGTGTGGCCCACATAAAAATCAGAAGATTTCATATTAAACCCACATTCTCCTAACTCATTCTCCTAAATAACTAGAAGGTGCAGTAACACCAGGACATATCCTCCCAGAACCACAAAGGTCTGGGTTGACTGGCCCTGGACTGTCCTGCCACCTTCAGTGCTCCTGGTCCCTAACACGCCTTCAAGTTTCCCGGGCTGAGCAGCTTCACACCAGGCACCTGCTGGGTAATTTGAGCATGTTGACCTTCACAGGGTATTAACAGTTATTATCACTGGATGGTAAGATCTTGGTAGGCTTTTAGTCTTCTTTCCTTATACATGTTTTCGAAAGTTTTCTTCAATAAACATGTATTCCTTTTGTAGTAGGAAAAAACATGTTATTTTTTAAATTACCAAATCACAATTGTAATATCACTTCATCTACCAAGATCAAAACAACTAAAGATAACAGATAATGACTGTGGTTTAAAACTAATTGAACTAAGAAGTAATGTAAGGTTACAATTACTGCAGGATTTCCCTCCCCTTGATACTAATTAAAACTCCAGATTGGACAGACAACGGCAGTATTTTACAAAACAGATCTTCGTCAAAGAGGGCAGCTTCTACAGACAGTGCAAAAGCCTGCTATTTTAAGGATTCATTCCCATACATTTAAGATTTCTTTCACTAAAAAAGGAAACAGAAAATCTCTCCTATAGAGACCTATATTCATAACCTCAATTAACTTGTTTATAAAGCTAAATAATTCTTGATCTTTATTTTACACTGCTTTTTCATTTGATCAATAGTAAGAATTTTATGGGGTTCTCTTTTCCTCAGAGAACTCCAGAAAGTTTATACAAATTGCCATTCATCTCAAACCATTCCTGAGACCTCACAAAGTAAACCATATTGTCCCCATCGCAAAGATAAAGTAGAAGGCTAGGTAGAAACGTCAACATCCACACAGCTGGAAGTGGAGTCCATGCAGTGTCCCTCTCTACCCCTCCTCCAATCCACTCCCACATGACACCTACTCCCACAAGATACCCCGAGGGAGCTTTTTTTTTTTTTTGAGACGGAGTCTCGCTCTGTCGCCCAGGCTGAAGTGCAGTGGCATGATCGTGGCTCATCTTGGCAAGCTCCGCCTCCCGGCTTCACGCCATTCTCCTGCCTCACCCTCCGGAGTAGCTGGGACTACAGGCGCCCACCACCATGCCTGGCTAATTTTTTTGTATTTTTAGTAGAGACGGGGTTTCACCGTGTTAGCCAGGATGGTCTCCATCTCCTGACCTTGTGATCCGCCCACCTCGGCCTCCGAAAGTGCTGGGATTACAGGCGTGAGCCACCGCGCTGGGCCCAAAGGGAGCTTTTTAAACAAAAGCACATTATGGGACTCCCCTGCTTAAAACTTACGTTAGCTTCCTACTTCCCAGACATTCCGAGTCAGGTCCCAAGTGGGCCTCTCTCCTTCACTCCTCACCTGTTTCTCTTGCCCCCAGCACTGGCTCTGCACCAGCTCAGAGCCCTCTGGCCCCCAGGTTCGAAGGGCCTCAAACACTCCTTGATTTAATAAACCAACAAATAACCCTTTCGTGTCTGCCAGGCAGCAGGCACTGCTCTAGGGCTTGGGGCCAATTCCCTGGACAACAGCGATACACTCCCTGCCCTCATGGAGCTAACATCCTGGTAACCCCGCTACCAAGTTCCCTCCTCCTGTAATCTTTTAAAGAGCATTAAAACAACAATTGTAATAACCGTATCTGAAGGGGTCTAAAAAAACCAGTGCTACCTATAAGACAGATCTATTCTCATTTAATGACTTTGTTTAATATTAGCTCTTTATATTAAGTGCAGGAAAGAGGAGAAATAAAGGCAAAGGGAACTACTATTCATCGAAATCTGCTATATACCAAGAATGGCACTCATTTTCTTGTCAATTTTTCAGGGTTTCTCTCATTGCTAGCTATATAGCTTTTATTTATCAGAAGCCAAAATGTAACACTCCAATTCTGCAAGATTGGGGCAGCTGAGTTTCAGATAACTTCAGAAATTGAAAGATAACTTGGTTTTAAAATCCACTATCTTAAGTTCACAGCAGAAATGAATGGATTTTTATAAAACATTGGATCCACAATGAACACACCCATTATAGATAACACACTGGAATGATATATGTGTTTACATACATTTTGTCTGTGTTAGAACAATAAAACTGCTCAGGAAATCTGCCTTGCAGAGAAGTAATTAGCCCTACACACACAGACAAACAGGCAAACAGACACACACACACACAAAACGAATGGCTCCAATGGCTTCTCGTTTCAGTGCTTTTATGGTAAGAGTCAATGTCCTTCTTAACTAGGTTGGTTAAAGCCTGACAAAAAAGCCAGCTGACCTCGTCCATGTCCATGAACTGTATCCATGTCTTGCAAATGCATGCCACCAGACACCAGAATGATTTGCAGACATAATGCAAGGAGGAACACATCAAATGCACACCAGTGCAACAGAGGGGCAAGAGCACTGTCCTCCTGTATGAAAAAGAGGATGTTTAATTTTACCACCAAGGGGAAAACTCTGCCCACTTGCTGTGTTGCTATGACCTTGTTACTTATTTATTTATTTTTTTCTGAGACAGAGTCTCACTCTGTTGCCAAGGCTGGAGTGTAATGGTGCGATACTGGCTCAGTGCAATCTCCACCTCCTGGGTTCAAGCAGGGAATTGAAGCAATTCTCCTGCTTCAGCCTCCCGAGTAGCTGAGAGCTGGGATTACAGTAGCATGCCACCACGCCCACCTAATTTTTGTATTTTTTAGTAGAGATGGGGTTTCACCATGTTGGCCAGGCTGGTGTCGAACTCCTGACCTCATGATCCACCCACCTCGGCCTCCCAAAGTGCTGGGATTACAGGTGTGAGCCACCGCGCCCGGCCAGACCTTGTTATTTTCACATTCGAATTCACTTGAATTCAAAACTCTGTCACAGCCCTCAGTTCAACTCCTGGCTGCACCACTCAATGAAGAGCCAAATGCACTACCACACGGCTCCAGCAGACCCCATACCACACAAAAACAATGACAGGTTTTGGTGACCAACTGAAAACTGAGCTAGGCAGCACAAACTCAGTCCAGAGAGCTGAAGCCAAAACAATTTCACCAATGTTCTCTCTGGGCAGTAAGCTAATAAAGCAAGCTAACTATCATTAATTCTACTAGAAAAACGCTGAAACAGCAGTGATGCATTCAAATAGATTAACTTGCTTAAAATTCACTTTCTTAGCTACAAACTTTAGGAACAAAACCTGAGTGACATTCTACCATCACATGTATTAATAAAAATGTTTTGGTTTACTTTTCAGTGATCCCCCAGTGGATCTGATATCTCTCTACACTGAGGCCTTCACAGTCAGGAAGCAAACTTCCTTAGGCCACGTTCTGTCTCCAAACTGGCCAGCATGGAACTATCTGGACACACACCCAGCTGTCTCCCTCATCACACTTCTGTACAGTCTTGCGTTTCTAAGACAAGTCCACATCACAAGTGAACTGCCTTTTCAAACTTCACTAGTCTTCTCTATCACTCTAATCCTGTTTTTCATGCAGCGGCACTTTAGGAAAACCACTACAGAGTAAAGGATAACAAGACTGCTTTAAGGATGAATGCTGGACAGTTGACGAGGCTAATTTTCCTCTCTTTCTTTCTGCTTCCTTCCTTCTCTTTCTTTTTCTTTCTCTGTCTCCTCTTTCTTTTCTCTCTCTTGCCCTCCCCTCTCTCTCTCTTTGTTGACAAGGTCTCACTATGTTGCCCAGTCTAGAGTGCTGTGGCATCTGCAGCCTCCAACTCCTGGGTACAAGCAGTCCTCCCACCTCAGCCTCCCTAGTAGCTAGGACTACAGGTGGGCATCACCTCACCGGGCTACTTTTTAAAATTTTTTTTGTAGAGACAGGGTCTTGCTATGTTGCCCTGGCTGGTCTGGGACTCCTGGGCTCAAGTAATGCTCCCACCTTGGCCTCTCAAGTATTGGGATTACAGGAGTGACCCACAGCACCAGTCCCAAGGCTAATTTCTGAGCTAACTTATGTGAGTTCAGTGAAACGGATTCAAATTTGTGCCTCACCCAGTTTATACATTAGTACATGTCAGAGAACCTCTTAGTTACTCCACAACAGAAATCGAGAACGTAAAAAGTACCCAAATGCCTATAAAATATGTCTAGGAAACAGGCTAAGAGTTTTGGACTCTACAGTTAAATTTGATTCTGCAAATTCCATTTGTAGAAATTTATCCTAATGAAAATAATCTCACAAGTATATACAGAGACATATGTAGAAGGACGGTCACTGCAGGGTTATAAGTAACCGTGGAGGAAAAATAAACAAACTAATGTCTAATAAAAATAAATTGGCTAAACCACCAGAGATCCATGGCTGGGCACGGTGGCTCACGCCTGTGATCCCAGCACTTTGGGAGGTTGAGGCAGGTGGATCACCTGAGGTTAGGAGTATGAGACCAGCTTGACTAACATGACAAAACCCCATCTCTACTAAAATTACAAACATTAGCCAGGCATGGTGGCAGGCACGTGTAATCCCAGCTACTCAGGAGGCTGAGGCAAGAGATTCATTTGAACCTGGGAGGCAGAGGTTGCAGTGAGCCAGGACTGTGCCACTATACTCCTGCCTGGGTGACAAAGTGAGACTCCGTCTGAAAAAATAAAATTAAAAAAAAAACAAACTATCATAGATCCATAAAACGGAATATTATTTGGTTACTGAAATTGTTATAATGCAATATACATATATACAGGAAAAGACACTCATGACAAGACGTTAAACAAAAAAAAAAAAGGCCGGGCGTGGTGGCTCACGCCTGTAATCCCAGCACTTTGGGAGGCCGAGGCAGGCGGATCACAAGGTCAGGAGATCGAGACCATCCTGACTGACACGGTGAAACCCCGTCTCTACTAAAAATACAAAAAATTAGCCGGGCGTGGTGGTAGGTGCCTGTAGTCCCAGCTGCTCGGGAGGCTGAGGCAGGAGAATGGCGTGAACCCTTGAGGCGGAGCTTGCAGTGAGCTGAGATGGCAGAAATTGTGTATGAATAGCCACATGCATACACACAAAAGGATTTGAAGATATATGTATGCAGGTAGTAGACTTGTGGGTATTTCATAGTTTTCCACTTTATACTTTTCTGTATTTCAATTTTTCTACCATAAAACATACAATTATCTTTTTAAATACAAAGAATATTAGTTGCTCATCATAAACTATATTTTAACCTAAAAGTGATCATGAGATTTAGTATTTATTTTCAAAAACTTATAGTTATTAATACATATTTGGTAGCTTATTAAATACTTTTAATGTTTAGTCTAGTCATTCAATTAAAAAAATTATACATAGTGCCAAGGAGTTAGCAAGAAACTTTTTTTTTTTGGAGACAGGGCCTTGCTGTGTCACCCAGGCTGGAGTGCAGTGGCGCAATCATAGCTCACTGCAGCCTTGATCTCCTGGGTTCAAGTGATTCTCCCACCTCAGCCTCCAAAGTAGCTGGGACTACAGACGCACACCACCAAAGAAACTTCTTTTTTAAGCAACAGATTTCTATTTACTATCATAAAGTACAGTAGTACAATAATTAAATGGGTTAGCTTTTGAGTTTTACATATTTTTATACACCCCAATTGTTTATCATCCCTGTAACTACCATTTATTAAGTGCGTGTGTCTCAAAAACTTATGTAAGCACTTAGAAGTAGGTGAACTTTGTTATTACTATTCCTATTTTCAGCTGAGAAATGAGGCATTGAGAAGGTTACATCAAACTCACTGACTGTGTAGTCAAACACAATATTCTCCAGAGTTTGCGCTCTTCACTGCATAATATCTACGGTGTCCTGTGGTGAACTCTTGAAAAGAAGGTGTAAAGGTCAAATTTTATTAGCATGAAAAGTTGAAACTGGAAAATATAACAATTTTCTCTATTTGTTAGAAACCAATTTTTATAGCAGTATGTTGGACTTATGGTTTATAAAATGATATTTTGATATAAGACAATATACCAAATGTAACTTTGATATATGATTTACCACTACATTGTGACTTAAATTTACATTTTGACTCTCTAAGCAAATGCTTTGCTCTGAATCTTCTTTCTGGCTAATCACCTTGAGCACACTATGTCTGGGAAAGGCTCTCTCCTTTCTAAACTAACCAAACTTACAGAAGTTACTGGGGTATAGTGCTTATGGCTCCTAATTTAAAATCAGTGACTACTAACTGATAGATTAATTTGACAAGTAAACTTTTAAAAGATTGGTCTCACTGCAATGTAGTTCACATATTCACTCAACAAATGTTTGAGTTCCTCCAGGCACTGTTTTAGGCCCTGGAGGTACAGGGGTGAACCAAAGCCTCTGCCATCTGAAAGGTGTATGACAGGTACAATTACACAGCGGAAAGTCATGGTCAATTGTTTTTTATTAGCAGCCTAAGGCATAAAACTTAATCTGCCACTTGAAAAACTTTCTATCCACTTCAGGAGCTGGTCTCAGGAGATGCTCAGTGAGAAGGAAGCTAGTGGTTTCCAACTTCCCTATGCAGGAGAAATTCCTAGAGAATGCATTAAAAATACCAATTCCAGAGCCCCACCTCCAGCTGTCTGATTCTGAGGTGAGGTGACAGAAACCTGTGTTTATTTTTATGTATTTATTTACTTACTTTTTGGACACAGGCTCACTCTCTCTGTCGCCCAGGCTAGAGTGCAGTAGGGCAATCACGGCTCACTGCAGCCGTGATCTCCTGGGCTCAAGTGAACCAGATCCTCCCACCTCAGCCTCTAGAAGAGCTGGGAATATAGGCACGAGTCACTAAGCCCAGCATATAAAAAAAAAATTTTTTTTTTAGAGACAAGGTTTCCCTATGTTGCCCAAGCTGGTCTCAAATTCCTGGGCCCAAGCTATCCTCCTACTTCAGCCTCCCAAAGTGTTGGGATTACAGGCTTGATCCACCATGCCCCAAACCTGTATTTTTAACAGGTGCCTCCATTAATGCTGATGTAAGTGATCTGAGGTCCACACTTTAAGAAACCCAACCAGTAAGTGGAGCCAGTCAGGAGGAAGTGATCATTCAGAAGGGAACAGCTCTATGGCAGAAGAATTTGAGGTGCAAACATAATCCAAACTCTCATGTCATCAATTCTCTACAACTCCCAAATTTTAGCAAATTAAAAAAAAGATTTAGAGTAGAGAAATTTGGACGAGGCATGGTGGCTCATCCCTCTAATCCTAGCTCTTTGGGAGGCTGCCTAGGTGGGAGAATCGTTTGAGGCAGGTGTTTTAGACCAGCCTGAGCAACATAGAGAGACCCTGTCTCTAGAAAAAATTTAAAAATTAGCTGGGCATGGTGGCGTGCACCTGTGGTCCCAGATACTCCAGAAGCTGGGGTGGGATCACTGGAACCCAGGAGGTTGAGGCTGCTGCCATGACTGCACCACAGCACTCCAGCCTGAGTGACATAGCCAGACCCTGTCTCAAAAAAAAAAAAAAAAGAAAAGAAAAGAAAAGAAAAGAAAAAAAAGAAAAAAAGAAATTACCAGCAGCTCCTCCTTAACCTCTTACAGGAGGTTTGACAGTTTGCCCCAATCTAGGTATTTGGGGAAAAGATAAACTTGAGCAGAGGTTCTACTACCAATATTGAAGATAAGCCTTAGGGAAAAGAAAATTGCTAGTGGACTGCCAAAAAAAAAAAAAAAAATCTAAGAAGGACAAACATTTCACAGAACTAACTTGCTACCACTCATTTTATGCCCTATTTCACAATGCTTAGTATCTGAGCAATCCACAGGGTTCCAAAGTACATTAAAAATTTGTTCATTTCCTCTCTTACTCAGGCAGAATAATAATAGAGTTTTGTGAAGGTACCATGCGCCCCAGCAATTTCAACAGAAGCATTCCTAGATAATGAAATACCATTTTTTAAAAAAGATCATACTATGAGAAATGATCTTTACTGGACTACTTAAAGGTGTCTGAAATAATTTTAACACCAGCATCAAATTAGTGTCCCTCACTCCTTAATTTATATGACTTCAAAGTCCCTAGATTCTTTACAAACCCATCTGCACTAGCGATTTTTCTTTCATATGTATGTAATTTTTAATGTTTTTACTTACAAGGAAACTCCCATCAAAACAACGTTTCAAGCACACCAGTAAAAGAAATTTTAAACAGAAGCATATTTTATTCTCAGAGATAAACTAAGAAATAACAACTATGAAGGGTGTTTAAGCTTCCGCACTCTCAACCTTCAAGTCATCTAAAAATAAAGGTATCCCAACAAATACATTCCTCCTATTCAAATTTTGGGGGTTTAGAGTGGCACCATGCAAACCAGCTGGCCTGCTGTGTCCTGGCCCCAGTTCCTGCCCTCACATCCTGTCCACTGCATAATCCATGAGGTATCTGTGCCTTTCTCTTCATCCATTCCACGGGATTAGCAAAACTGCCTCCCCGCTGACAGAACTGAGAATTTCTAGAGGCATTTGTTTGTATGGGATTTGCTGTTATTAGCCACCCTTTTCATTGGCCTTGTTTTTATTATCTGTACATTTTGATCAAGGGCAGCAGCAAGAGAAGAATGCCAACAGACAAGCACAAAGAAACGCATCTGGCCGGAGCCTGCATATATTTAAATTCCCAGGTTGCTGCTGCCCTCAGAATAGCACTGATGATGGCAAAGTTCTAGAGGAAACTTTCATATTGAAGAGGCTATAAAAATCTCTATAGCCTCCAACCCCACAGAGAAGCCGCTAATCTATTTCTTCCAAAGCAAAGCCTTCTTGAGTCTGAATCACAACAAAAGATTGCCCATAGGAAATGTAATCTCCGAAGTTGTTTTCTAACCCCAAAGCAAGCAGACGCGCAGGAAGGTGCGGCCGATTCCTCGCCGGTTTCCTTTTTTTAGGAATTCTGATTGCATTCCCTCGTGCAAGCAAGGGACTGCAATTGTGCCTCAGGTCCACACCACAAAACCGTGCCGGTGCGTAAGAAGGCAAGGGACGCGGCGGACCCGGGGACGCGCTCACAGGGCGCGGGAGCCGCTCTCCGTTAAATGCCTTCAGGGGCGGCCCCGCGGCGCGCCCTGGGGCCGAACTGCATTGCCTGCCCTTCACTGACCCGCGATTCCGCAGGCTTGCGAGCGAGGGAGCGAGGAAGGAGCCGGGGCTCCAGGCAGAGGCGACGCCGCTCCCGCCAGCGCGGGTCCCCGGGAGGCCGGCGGGAGGCGAGGCCGGGCCGCCCCGCGCCGGCGGCCGAGGGCAGCGAGGTCAGCCCCGGAAGGAGCGGACGCCCGGGGTCCCCGCGGCAGGAGGGAGCCCGCTCCGCGGCGGGGCCGCGGCTCCCATTCATCCCTACGCCCGTCCCACGGCCACCACCCCACGGCCCACCGCAGCCCCCGGCCTCCCAGTGCGGGTCCGCCCGCCATCCCGCCGCCGCCCCCGAGGACGGGAAGGACGAGGCAGAGGGGCGGCCGCTGCCGTCTCCCAGGCGCGCGGCGAGGGGCTAAAGGCGGCCGGGGGGACAAGCGCCGGGCGCGGGACGGACGCCCCGGGCAGCCATCGCGCCGACCCCCGCCCCCGCCGCCGCTGCCCGCGGTCCAGGCCGCCGCCGTGCAGCCCTCTCCTCACCTCATCTCCGGGCAGGTCCGCGCTGCCGCCCCAGGGACAAATCAGTGTCGCTCACGCGCCGCGGGGAGGGACGCAGGAGCCGCAGCCCCGCACACCATCCCCGCCCGCCTCTCCGTCCGTCCCGGAGCCCGCTCGGGATTCTTCCTCGCGAGCCGCCGTACTACGGAGCAACCAAGCTGTGCTCCCTCCCCTGGCGCCTCCACTCCTCTCTACCTCCTTCGCTCCCTCCCTCGTTCCCTCGCTCCCGCCTATCTCCTCATCTCCCTCCGCTGCCTCCCCCACCCCCCATCCACCCTCCGTCTCCGCCCATAAGTAGGTGGGGAAACCGCCTGCCAATCGGAAGAAGGGGCCCGCACCTTCTCACCGCCCCCTACCGCTGGCCCCGCCCACCGTGCGAACCCGAGGAAGGGGAGCCAAAGAAATGTAAGACGACAGAGTGACAAGCTGAATGAGCCAGTCAGCAGGCGCTGAGTGGGGGCAGGATTAGCACTCTCCCCCTCTTCCCCACGTAGGCGTAACCGGAGATTTCTGGTCTGAGGTTGCCTATCGTGGTTTATGGAGATTTTGTTGCACGATTTCGGTGCATCTGCTCGTTGCCGTGCGAGGCACTATATAGAATGCACTTAATTGACTTAATTATTGGAGGTTTTAAAGGAGAGAATAATGTGGAAAGGATAAAGGAGGCGAAGCACAAGCCAGAGGGGTTGGCCGGGCCCATGGTTGGAATGAGGAAGGGTGTGATCTTCGGTTAGGATTTGCATAAAACGGAACCCATCCAGGCGATTCCAACTTCGCCCATTTATTGGTAGTCCTTGGGGCGGTGCCTCGCCTCTTTCTCCGCCCCCGAGCGGAACATCACGGGAGATGTAGTTCCAGGACTGGTTGCCATGGCGTTCTCGACAGCCTCGCGAGTCCGACCCCGCCCTTCAGGAGTGACGAGCGGCCTGACCAATGGGAGCAGGGGGCGGGCTCTCTGCGGAAGAACTTGAAGGTGGCGGTGGTGAAGGTGCAGGCCGTTGTGGCGGCTCAGAGGCAGGTGAGCCCCGGAAAAAGCGTCCTGTGTCTTGGGAAATGGGACTTTAAGCGAAAGGTGGAGAGATGCCCCGCGGAACCGTGCAGCCCTGGGGAGGATGGTGGTTCGCGTCGAACCCCAACCTGGGACTTGTTCGGGCCCAGGCCTAGCTTAGCTGAGGCCGCTGAGGGGTGGGTAAGACTAGATTTGAGGGACAGTTTCCTTGGACCTTGACGGGTTTTTATTGTAGGTCTTATCGCAGTTTGCATCTCCCTGCACTTTTATGGAGGTAGAGGTCTGGGAGTGCCCTTCCACTTAATCTCCCAGGTTGGGTTTTTCTCCTCTGCTTTTTGTTCCTAGAATTTGAGTGTCTTTTTCTTTCTCTGTTACTTCTTCTCAGCTACTTTTTTCTTCCTCATCACTTTGCTGTTTTGGGAAAGCAGTTAGTAGTTATTCGCTGTATGTGGCTTTTGAGCCACATCGGCCCTCTTCATTACGCTAAACAGCGGAATCATCTGGAGCGAGATGGAAGCATCGCCTTGGCATAGGTCTGGGTGCGGGCGGAACATCTGCGTTTCTAACAAGCCCCCAGGTGCTGCTGTCCACGTTTTGAGTAGCAAGGTTTTACCTGAACTCTGTCCAGTGCAAATATAATGCGAGTCCCTTATGTCATTTTAAATTTTGGGATAGCTACATCTAAAACGTGAAAAGAAACGCGTGAAATTAATTTTAAGTATATGTTTCATTTAGCCTAGTATATCTGAGACATTACCATTTCAACGCTTAATCAAATATTTAGAAATTGGGATTTTACATTCTTTTCTTCGTACTAAATCTTCAAAATCTGATGTGTATTTTCCACTTACAGCGCATCTCAGTTCCAACTAGACACAGTTGGAGTGCTCAGTAGCCACCTGTGCTAGTGACTGCTACAGTAGCCTACTGCAGAAATTAAAAGGTGTGAAAAATAAGGCTGCATTGACCAAACCCTTTGCAACTCTATGAGATGGGATTCAGAACTACTTTAGAGATTCTCTGTAATTGAGATGTGCCCAATTTACAGAAATAATAGTCAAAATAGCCAACATTTCTGAAAGTATGATGTTGCGCTGAGTGCTTTGCATGTATTATTTAATCCTTACGGCAACCGTTTGAGATAACTGCTATTATTATCTAAGATATGGGGTCTCAGGCCCAGAAAGGTTAAAATTAAGTAGTCCAAAGTCATACAGCTAATAAGTAGGAGAGCCAGGATTCAAGCTCAGGTCAGTTATGACTTCTAAATCAGATCCAGCAGCCACTGCAGTGTATAATTACTACCTTTTGTCACTAATTTCCCTTATTGATGCCTCTTTTCCGGCTTACAGTAGGGGATAAGACGTTTAGATTTGCAACTGGGGTAGTTCCCCATACAAGATCAAGCTGCCAGCCTTGTGCAATGAAATATTTCTAAGATAACTATGCTCTTCTTGTAGACCCAATGAACAGTACTACATTGAGCTCAGGAGAGTTTTATGAGTAGAAGAGCAAAAATACACATATTGGCCAGGCGTGGTGGGTCACACCTGTAATCCCGGCACTTTGGGAGGCTGAGGCAGGTGGATCACTTGAGGCCAGGAGTTCGAGACCAGCCTGGCCAACATGGTGAAACCCCGTGTCTACTAAAAATACAAAAATTAGCCGGGTATGGTGGTGCACGCCTGTAATTCCAGCTACTCAGGAGGCTGAGGCAGGAGAATCGCTTGAACTCCGGAAGCGGAGGTTACAGTGAGCCAAGATCACAACAGCACTCCAGCCTGGGCAACAGAGTGAGACCCTGTCTCAAAAAAAGATCCACATATCTACATACGCTAAAATATGGTATTTTACAAAAAAAAAAAATTCTTCCATTGTGTGCATAATAAAGACATGAAATTATTTTCTCTTGATTTTTGAATTAGTAAATATTTTATCAAAATTACAATTCGTATTTTTCATTTGAAGCAAGGAGTGGTTTCTCCACAATCCTATAGTGAACTGGAAAATTAAGCATTTACAAACTTCAATCATGTTAGTAGGTGGAAAAGAAAGTCAGTTAAATGGATTGGAGGGGAGCAAGTAACTGTGGTGTGGTAGAGTTTCGGGAGGATCCCTCAAATAGTCATTCTCATCACCAGGGACCTCCACCTGCATTGTTCCAGAGTCACATGATTAAGCCAGCTTATAAAGGAAAGACTCATTCATCACACCATTTGCTCCCTTGTTCCCCAGTGGTATGATATGAGAAAATATAATGCTCATTCAAAAATATAAATGAAAGTTAAGTTTCTGTTGTTCTGGATCATGTTATATTAAATAGCCCTACATTGAATAGCAACTGGACCAGAGATTTTCAGATCTTTGGGATAATGACCATCCCACGTCTCCAACCTCCAGAGACATGGGTGGGAAATTGGTCATGTAAGAAACCCTAGACTCTTAAGTGAAAATACCATCTGAAAATCAACAGATAATAAAGCCCTCATGGAGATGGTGAGGCATCAGAAATTCTTTTGAGATCCAAAAAGTTCTTTATTGAGAGCCACTGTACTAGATAGGCAAAAAAGAAGCAATTTTCCTTTTCTGCTCCTTTATCTATCTTTAGATCTCAGGTTGCATACGATGTAGAGATTGTGCTACACATGTATAAATTCAATCAAATATGCCTTGATAATATTTATCAAGATTGTCACAATTAGAACAGAACTAAATGGTCATTTGATCCACCTGTCCTGCTCAGTTGATGCTGGAATCTCCTTTATGAAGCCCCTGTAATATGTACCCAGCCTCTGTTTCAGTCCCTCTGGTGATAGGGACCATCTAATGTTACGCATTTTCCGTTTAGTTTTAAATTATAATACCTAAAGTTCTTGTATTATTAGCTGGAATTGCTTTCCAAGGTTTAGCCAGATATAAGCCACTGTCACAGGATCTCCTGTGCCCATCTTATGTAATAACAGGCACAAAAGAGCACTGCAGTTGTACGCAGCAAAACACCTGTAGACTCATTGCTTGTGCAAAGTGTCCTTTGAATATACAGATTTCTAGAGACTGTTGACTAGACCATGTAGAGATATCCTCAACTGTTATGACCATGCATTCACTACCCTCTTTAAGAGGCAGGCCAGGCACGGTGGCTCACGCCTGTAATCCCAGCACTTTGGGAGGCCAAGGCGGGTGGATCACGAGGTCAGGAGTTCGAGACCAGCCTGGCCAACATGGTGAAACCCCATCTCTACTGAAGATACAAAAAAATTAGCTGGGTGTGGTAGCATGCGCCTGTAATCCTAGCTATTCGGGAGGCGCAGGAGAATCGCTTGAAGCCGGGAGGTGGAAGTTGCAGTGAGCCAAGATTGCGCTGCTGCACTCCAGCCTAGGTAACAGGGCAAAACTCCATCTCAAAAAAAAAAAAAAAAAAAAGAGGCAGACCTGACCCGTTAGGACTACCATCCTCCACAGCCTGCAGAGTATAATATTTAAGCCAAACCTCCAGCTAGTTGCTTTGATTATGGTGACTATATTCTTTTTAATCAAATATTTAGGCATATTTATTTTTCCAATGTGTGGATATGTATGAAAAGCCTCAGATTAATGTGAACATTGTTAAAACGTAATATTAATTCACCTCTTCACAAATGATCAAAATATAACTGAAGATTTCCCCTTAACAGTCTAGCTAGTAGTATAATGCTGTGTGCAGGTGCCAATGATGGAATAGGGTATTGGATACTCTAACAGCCCGAGAGAGCCTGGCATGGTGACCAGGTTGAGCATACAGGGCCACATTTCAGAGTTGACTTCATCTGTTTTTCTCTTGTCTAGCTGTTTACATATATATGTGCTTTTCTCTTGTCTAGCTGTTTATATATATCTTTGCTTTCCTTAAAATAAAAATGAAGGTAGGTTAGAAACATTATAACCGAACTCTGAGCCTGAAATGGCCATAGTATTATAAAGTTTGTGTTGGGGAATAATACAAATTTGAGCATGTAGGAAGAGGAGTTTGGACTTTCAGGAATTAAATTAGCCATAGGGGAATAGACAGGTTGAATGCGGGAGAGTATTGAAAGCATTTGGCAACCTATTGCCACAACCCAAGCCTGAGGCATTGAGGTGTTCGCACATCACCAGAGTGAAGGTGATGGGATGGATCTAAGGTATTCTTGATGACTAGAGACTACAGCAAAATCTTGTTTGGGGGAAAGATGAGTCCAGCTTTGTGTCTGTTGAATTTGAGGTTGGTCTGATGCTCAGAACACTTTTGGCCTGAAAGTGTAGGTAAGGAATGATTTGTAGAGGTTTTATTTACAATAAAGAATAGATGAGTTTCTTGGGGGATTGACTGTAACAAAGGAGCAGGTGGAGTTCATGTTGCTATTATAAGAAGGATGAAACCATTTGAAACTACTTCCCATTGATTTTTTAGAAATCCCTTAGCAGATCAGTATCTTTATTAACTACTTTCTTGAAGTGTTGATAGTTAAGTGTTTAATTTATGCAAAGTTCTTGTTCTGCTTTTGCTAAAAATTATTTAAAATTGGTATTATCTTCTTAATTTTTGTTTCCCCAGATTTTTTAGTAAGTTTACTGTGTGGCCATTATAAAAATTTATAGTGGCCAGGCGCAGTGGCTCACGCCTGTAATCCCAGCACTTGGGGAGGCCAAGGTGGGTGGATCACGAGGTCAGGAGATTGAGACCATCGTGGCTAACATGGTGAAACCCCATCTCTACTAAAAATACAAAAAAATTAGCTGGGCGTGGTGGCGTGCGCCTGTAGTCCCAGCTACTCGGGAGGCTGAGGCAGGAGAATGGCGTGAACCCAGGAGGCGGAGCTTGCAGTGAGCCGAGACCACACCACTGTACTGGGTGACAGAGCGAGACTCTATCTCAAAAAAAAAAAAATTTATAGTGCTGCTAACGTAATCCTCAGTTTGTGGATTAATTCAAACATTTTAAAATTCCAATATACCTGTAAAAATGTAAATTTTTAATGCTTTTCACAGGCTATATCAGCCTACATTTTTAAACAGGTTTATTGTAATTAAAAAGTTTTGTGTGTTTAAGAGACAGGGTTTCGCTCTGTTGTCCAGGCTGGAGTGCAGTGGTGATCATAGCTCAAAGCAGCCTCCAATGCCTAGATAGAACTACAGGCGAGCGCCACTACACCAGGCTTATTTATTTATTCTAAAAGACAGGGTCTTGCTTTGTTGCCCAGGCTGTCGAACTCCTGGGCTCAAGCAGTCCTCCTGCCTCAGCCTCCCAAATTGTTGGGATGACAGGTGTGGGAGCCACCACTCTGGCCAAAAAGTTTTATATCGTATTTTTTTGATATAGTAAAATTTATAGTAGAACTTATAATTTTGAAGTTACATGACTTTTCTTAGAAATGTCATAAGTATTATATATTTTATTTATTTATTTATTTATTTATTTTTATTTTTTTGAGACAGAATCTCACTCTGTTGCCAGGCTGGAGGCTGGAGTGCAGTGGTGCAATCTCAGCTCACTGCAACCTCTGCCTCCCAGGTTCAAGTGATTCTGCTGCCTCAGCCTCCCAAGTAGCTGGGACTACAGGCATATGCTACCACGCTCAGCTAATTTTTGTATTTTTAGTAGAGACGGGATTTCACCATGTTGGCCAGGATGGTCTCGATCTCTTGACCTCATAATCCACCTGCCTCGGTCTCCCAAAGTTCTGGGATTACAGGTGTGAGCCACCATGCTCAGCCTATATGTTTTAATGTATATTTTTATTTTGTAAAATGTTTAATACTTTTATGTCCTGTGTGCAAATGTGTTTAAGTCAATACAAATTTTATTAAATAATATGAGACTTGGCAGAGTGTGAGACAAAAAACAAAAAATAAAATGAAATAAAATTTTGTTAAATAATAGACTTTTATTTAATCTGACTAGGAAACCATGTGGGCCTTGAACACCATCCATTCTACCATTTTCCTAGTACTAGGAACTCAGTATTCCTTTTTTGGGTTTGCAAGAAAAATATTTCCTCAGTTTTCTTCTGGCTACGTTTGTGAAAAAAACACCTCTCTTTCTTTACTTTGTAACTTTAAGGATATTTTTGTTCCCATACAATTCTTAATTGGACCAACTGAACTTTACTTTTTTCCACCAACCAGGGCAATTTTCACTTAATTTAGAGAAACTAGTTAGGATGATGTGACTAAAAATATTGCCATTATTATATACACAATATTTGTTTTAGGGGATATTAGGGGTGCAAACAAGCAGTTGTCCTCCAGGGTCTTTGAAACTGGGGCACAGTCTAAGGTCCATGTGACTGCTTATCTGGGAGACATGCCATATATTTCAAGATTCAATGGGCAGAGAAAACAGTAGTGTCCAATATCACAAAGCAAAATGCTTTGAAATCAAGACGTTGATATGTAATTGTTCCACTTCTCAAAAAGGCAGTTCTAGTAACTCCAGACTGAGTAGGAACGGAGATTTTTTTTTTTTATTATTTAATAATAATCGATGTCGATTTTCCCAGGCAATGGTGGGTAAAGCACTCTAGTTAGTAAATAAAGCAAAGTTTTTTTAGTATGTAATGACATTGGGAAGCATGGAACAAACGGAGTGAGTCACTGGGGATGATTCCAGAGAGGGGGTATAACTTGAACTTTATTTACTTAGCAGAATCTGTAAATTACAGCATTCTGTCAGGAAAGAGGCCATGCCTAGAAGCTCTGAGATGGGGTAACCATATGATGTGAAGTCATACTGACTAGATAGACAGAGGGTATGTGCTTGAAAATTGTGGAAGCAGTAAGGTAGAGTAGGAAGAGTGAGTATGCGTTTTAGAGAGCCTTCAAAGGTAGGCAAAAGAGGTTAGATTTAATGCTGGAGGGAATACGTAACTGCTGTATACATGCTTAGGTTCTCCCCAGCCCCCAAAAACATTGACACAAACACCTTCTGCAACCAAAGGGTTAGAATTAATCATTTGACCCAGCTTAATCCTGCTTTTATATACTTCGTTGATACATGCTACATACATAATTTCTATATATATCTTGAACGTGTATTCATTTCTGTTAGTTCCAGCATTTGATTATCACATCCAGGAAACCAGCAACCATTGCTCAACTACACTCTGTAAAAACTCTTTACGTATTTGGATCCAAGTAGATCCATTAACATTCAATGCAGAGAGCTGGCTTTATGGGCATGTGGCCTATGCAGTCTCACTGACCTCACATTCAGAAGAGACTTTTGCTTGATTTCATGCTCTGCTATCTTGAAATTTTAATAATTTCTAGACAAGGCTTCCCACATTTTCATTTTGCACTAGGCCCTGCAAATTATGTAGCCAGAACTATCAACAGGTACTTAATAATTATCTTTAAAGTATTCCACTTTAGGCCAGGCGCGGTGGCTCATGCCTGTAATCCCAGTATTTTGGGAGGCCGAGGTGGGCGGATCACAAGGTCAGGAGATCAAGAACATCTTGGCCAACATGGTGAAACCCCATCTCTACTAAAAATACAAAAATTAGCCGGATGTGGTGGCGCGTGCCTATGGTCCCAGCTACTTGGGAGACTGAGGCAGGAGAATTGCTTGAACCCGGGAGGCAGAGGTTGCAGTGAGCCAAGATAGATAATGAGCCAAGATTGTGCCCTCCAGCCTGGCGACAGAGCGAGACTCCATCGCCAAAAAAAAAAAAAAAAAAAAAAAAAAAGGAGTAACGACTTTGGAATCAGTAGCACCTAGTTTTTATCCCAGTTCTGGCCCAGCTTTTGCTATGAGACACCAACTATGTGCTTTAAGCTAAGACTCAGTTTCCATAAACAAAATAATAGTACTTTCACCAAAAAGTATATACAAGAATGTTTTTAAGAGAACAATTCATAAGAGCCCCAAACTGGAAACAATTCAAGGGTCTGTCTATAGTGGAATGGATAAATAGCAATTTGTTTATACAATGGAGTACTATGTAGCAATGCGGGATGAATAGAATACAACTACAAGTAACTGACGTGAGTGAGACTCACAAACCTAATATAGAAAGAAAGAAAACAGACATTAAAGAATATAATTTTATTTATATAAAGTTCAAAAGCAGACAAAACTAATCCGTGTTGTTAAAACTTAGGATATTGGGTCTCCTTAGGAGGAGAAGGGGACACAGGGAACTTCTGGAGGTATACGATGATGTGTCTCCTGCCGTGACGTGGACTTATTCACACTGTGAAATTCAACAAGTTAGGCGCTTCAAGGATTTGTGTACTTTTCTATATTTTATACTTCTGTAAAATTTGCATAAAAAAGTCTTACCATATAATTACTCTGAAAATTAAAGAAACACTTGTGGAATCTTTAGAGATGCCTCAAGAAGTTCACAGAATATAAGCTTATTTGTTTTTTTGTTTGTTTGTTTGTTTTGAGACAGAGTCTTGCCCTGTCGCCCAGGCTGGAGTGCAGTGGCGCGATGGCGGCTCACTGCAAGCTCCGCCTCCCGGGTTCCGCCATTCTCCTGCCTCAGCCTCCCGAGTAGCTGGGACTACAGGTGTCGCCACCACGTCCGGCTAATTTTTTGTATTTTTTTTTTTAGTAGAGACGGGGTTTCACCGTGTTAGCCAGGATGGTCTCGATCTCCTGACCTCATGAGCCGCCCGTCTTGGCCTCCCAAAGTGCTGGGATTACAGGCTTGAGCCACCGCGCCCTGCCTATTTGTTTTATTTTATTATTTTTTTGAGACAGAGTTTCGCTCTTGTTGCCCAGGATGAAGTGCAATGGCATGATCTCGGCTTGCTGCAACCTCCGCCTCCTGGTTTCAAGCGATTCTCCTGTCTCAGCATCCTGAGTAGCGAGGATTACAGGCGCGCACTGCCACGCCTGGCTAATTTTTTTTCTTTTTTTCTTTTTTTCTTTTTTTGGTAGTGATGGGGTTTCTCCATGTTGGTCAGGCTGGTCTCGAACTCCCGACCTCAGATGATCCGCCCGCCTTGACCTCTCAAAGTGCTGGGATTACAGGTGTGAGCCACCGTGCCCGGCTGTAAGTTTAAATACTTCCATTAAATGGTTTATAGACTGACAGAGAAGAATTAGGGCCACAGTTTGAACCAGTGTCTTGGCTGTTCGCTTTCTCCTTTTTAATGACCTTTAAGACTTTGAAAGCCTTTGACAAATGGTAAATAAAGGAAAATTTAATAAAAGGTAAATAAAATTGAGTTTCTCTGGCCATCATAAGACTTCTTTTAAGTAATCTTTTTTATTGTATAGGAAAGTAAAATGAAGCATGTTTGCCTTTGTAGTACAAGGTTGAACTGTAAACACATTCTCGGTAAGACAGGTGCCCAGAGAGTGTTGCATATTCTCTTATTTGATCACTTTGAGAAAGATTTTCTAAATGTACTTATTTGAAAACTACATTATAGTTGTCATTTTATCCTTTGCCAGCGCTGTTTTTCCATTTTTGCTTACATTTAGTCTGGAAGACTTGTTATTTTATTTCATGTATACGTATTTATTTTTAGGTGACTATGAAAGGCTTATATTTCCAACAGAGTTCCACAGATGAAGAAATAACATTTGTATTTCAAGAAAGGGTAAGAAAAAATGTTTAATCATTAAAGAAGTTACTGTATCTTTATATGCAATAAACCCACTTTTAAATGACATGTTACTTTGAGTAACATGAGACTTTGAGACTTAATGAAGAAAAATTACTTAAATGAAACTCCTCAAATTACAGTACTTTCCTTTAAATTTTATGTGAAAATGGTGGCTCATATTGTAGTTTAACTGTTTTTTAAGTTTTATTTTGTTTTTAATTGACACATAATTGTACATATTTATGGGGTACCATGTGATGTTTTGATTCATGTATAAATTATGTAATGATCAAATCAGGGGCCGGGCGCGGTGGCTCAAGCCTGTAATCCCAGCACTTTGGGAGGCCGAGACGGGCGGATCACGAGGTCAGGAGATCGAGACCATCCTGGCTAACACAGTGAAACCCCGTCTCTACTAAAAATACAAAAAATTAGCCGGGCGTGGTGGCGGCGCCTGTAGTCCCAGCTACTCGGGAGGCTGAGGCAGGAGAATGGCGTAAACCCGGGAGGCGGAGCTTGCAGTGAGCCGAGATCGCGCCACTGCACTCCAGCCTGGGCGACAGAGCGAGACTCCGCCTCAAAAAAAAAAAAAAAAAAAAATCAGGGTGATTAGCGTATCCATCAGTAAAATACTTGCCATTTTGTTGTGTCACTCAAAATTCTCTCTTCTAGCTATATTGAAGTATGTAATACATTCTTAACTATAGTTACCCTACTGTACAATAGAACACCAGAACCTATGCCTTCCATCTATCTGTAACTTTGTACCTGTTGACAAACCTCTCTCCCCAGCTCCTACCCCTTTAATCTCCGCAGCCTCTAATAACCATTATTGGACTCTCTAAGTCTATGCAATCAACTTTCTAGGATTCCATATTTGAGTGAGATCATGTAGCATTTGTCATTCTGTGCTTAGCTTATTTCACTTAACACAACATTCTCAAGATTCATCCATATTTTCACAAATGACAGGATTTTTTTCTTTTTATGGCTGAGTAGTATTCTGTTGTGTATATATACCACATTTTCTTTATCCATTCATTTGTCGATGGACACTTAGGTTGATTCCATATCTTCGCTATTGTGAATAGCTGCAGTAAACATGGAGGTACAGCTATCACTTTGACATGTTGCTTTCATTTCCTTTGGTTGTATGCATACCCAGGAGAGGGATTATTGGATTACATGATAGTTCTTTTTTTTTTTTTAATTTTATTTTATCTTTTAATTGAGACAGAGTCTCACTGTGTTGCCCAGGCTGGAGTGCAGTGGTGCCATCCCAGCTCACTGCAACCTCTGCCTCTCAGGTTCAAGTGGTTCTCCTGCCTCAGCCTCCTGAGTAGCTGGGATTACAGGCATGCACCACCATGCCCAGCTAATTTTTGTATTTTTAGTAGAGACAGGGTTTCGCCAGGTTGGCCAGGCTGGTCTCAAACCCCTGACCTCAGGTGATCCACTCACCTCGGCCTCCCAAAGTGCTAGGATTATAGGCATGAGCCACTGCGCCCAGCCTGGTAGTTCTATTTTTAATTTTTTGAGGAACATTCATATTTTTGTCCTTAATGGCTATACTAATTTACATGACCACCAATGGTGTTTAAGAGTTCCCATTCTCCACATCCTCACCAGCATTTGTTACATTTTGTCTTTTTGATAATAGCCTTTCTAATGGGGATGAGGGGATATCTTCTTGTGGTTTTGATATCTATTTCCCTGACAGCTGTGTTTGAGTGATATTCAAACCAGGGATGCAAGGATAGTTCAACATAAGCAAATCAATAAATGTGATACATCACATTAACAGAATGAAGGACATAAACCCTCTGATCATCTCAATAGATACAGAAAAACCATGTAATAAAATTCAACATCCCTTCATGATGAAAACCCTACATAAATTAGGCACAGAATGAATATATGTCAATATAATAAAAGTCATGTATAACAAACCTGCAGCTAACATCATACTGAACAAGAAAAAGTTGGAAGCTTTTCCTCTAAAATCTGGAACAAGACAAGGATGACCACTTTCACTGCTTCTATTCAACATAGTACTAGAAGTCCTAGCCAGAGCGATTAGGCAAGAGAAAGAAAGAAAGAGCATTCGAATTGGAAAGAAGAAAGTCAAACCATCCCTGTTGTTTGCAGATGACGTGATCTTATATATAGAAAACTCTACAGACTCCACCAAAAACCTGTTGGAACTAATTAATGAATTCAGTAAAGTTGCAGGATACAAAATAAAAAATCAGGAGGCAGGGCGCGGTGGCTCACACCTGTAATCTCAGCACTTTGGGAGGCCGAGGTGGGTGGATTGCCTGAGCTCAAGAGTTCAAGACCAGCCTGGGCAACACAGTGAAACCCCATCTCTACTAAAAATACAAAATATTAGCCGGGCGTGGCGGTATGTGCCTGTAGTCCCAGCTACTCAGGAGGCTGAGGCAGGAGAATTGCTTGAACTTGAGAGGCGGAGGTTGTAGTAAGCCAAGTTTGTGCCACTGCACTCCAGCCTGGGCAACAGAGCAAGCCTCCGTCTCCGAAAGAAAAAAAATAATAGCAGTTCTTTTTGTAGTTGTTGTTTTGTTTTTCTGAGACAGGGTCTTGCTCTGTCACCCACACTGGAATACAGTGGTGCAATCTGGGCTCACTGCAACCTCCCCCAGCATCAGCTCCCACCTCAGCCTGCTGAGTAGCTGAGACTACGGGCATGTGCCACTGTGCTTGTCCGACTGACTTTTTTTTGTGTTTTTGTAGAGGCAGGTTTCGCCGCGTTGCCCAGGCTGGTCTCGAATTCCTGGGCTCAAGCTATCCTCCCACCTCAGCCTCCCAAAGTGCTGGAATTACAGGCGTGCACCACCGCGCCTGGCCAAGTAGCAGTTCTCTATACCAACAGCAAACTATCTGAAAAAGAAATTAAAAGGCGAGGCGCCTATAATCCCAGCACTTTGGGAGACCGAGGGTGGAAGATCACTTGAGCCCAGGAGTTCAAGGTCAGCCTGGGCAACAAAAGGAGACCCTGTCTCTACAAAAAAAATTTTTTTTTTAGTTAGCGAGGCATGCTGGCTGACACCTGTAGTCCCAGCTACTTGGGAGGCTAAGGTAGAGGGATCACTTGCGCCCAGGAGGTCAAGGCTGCAGTGATCCATTATCTTGACACTGCACCCCAGTCTGGGCAACAGAGCAAGACTTGTCTCAGAAAAAAAGAGAAAGAAATTAAGAAGGCAACCCCATTTATAATAGCTATAAAGAATAAAAAAATAAAATGCCCAGGAATAAATTTAACCAAGGAGGTGAATTATCTCTACGATGAAAACTATAAAATATTGATGGAAGAAATTGAAGAGAACAGTCATAAGTGGAAAGATAGTCTGTGTTCATTAATTGGAATAATTAATATTGTTAAAATGTCCATACTACCCAAAGCCATCTACAGACTCAATTCAATCCCTATTAAAACGCCAATGGCATTTTTCACAGAAATAAAAAAATAATTGTAACAATCATATGGAACCACAAAATACTCTGAATAGCCAAAGCCATCTTTACCAAAAGAATAAAGCTGCAGGCATTACACTACCTTACTTTAAAAAATATTTTTAAAAGAATTGCTGCAAAAGAGGTTTTAGTTCCTCAGGTTGGTAGCGTAAAAGGTATTAGGAGGACAGAACAAACTTAATAGTCTTACATGTTGCGAAATAACATGTAATACCACAATAATGCAAGTTTTCAGAAAGTAGCTATATTTCAGAAAAGACCTTGTCTTGGCCAGGCACAGTGGCTCACACCTATAATTCCAGCACTTTGGGAGGCCAAGGCAGGCGGATCACGAGGTCAGGAGATCGGGACCATCCTGGCTAACATGGTGAAACCCCGTCTCTACTAAAAATGCAAAAAATTAGCCAGGTGTGGTGGCATGTGCCCATAGTCCCAGCTACTTGGGAGGCTGAGGCAGGAGAATGGTGTGAACCCGGGAGGCGGAGCTTGCAGTGAGCGGAGATTGCACCACTGCATTGCAGCCTGGGTGAGAGAGCAAGACTCTGTCTCAGAAAAAAAAACAAACAAACAAAAAAACAGACCTTGTCCCGTATGTGAAATGGAAGAGGTAGAAAAATACTGTTTTCCATACACATTTCAGAGATTGCCAAAGTTACCTCATTTACTAAGTTTTAAATGATCACTCATACTCAGATTATCACCAAGTTTTTTATTACTTTAAGCATAGATAGTAGAATTTTCATATATAGTATTGGTGATTATTAGAAAGATTTGTAGCAAGCCAAAATCATTCTTCCATAAATTTAGGGATTAAAAGTAAGTGCTATATGTTAATCAGTATTTCATAATAATTATGAGAGTTTGGATCGTGAACGCAATCCAGTTTTCTCTCTTGTCTGTCACTAACTCCTAAAACATTTAGGCCGTGCACAGTGGTGCACTCCTGTAATTCCAGCACTTTGGGAGGCCGAGGCAGGAGGATCACTTGAGCCCAGGAGTTCAAGACCAGCCTAGGCAAAAAAAGTGAGACCCCCATTTCTACCAAAAAAAAAAAAAATAGCTAGGCGTGGTGGCACCTACCTGTGTAGGTCAAGGTTACAGCGAGCCGTGTTCACACCACATCACTCCAGCCTGGATGATAGAGCAAGACCCTGTCTCAAAAAAACAAAAACAATTAGGCCAGGGCTCTGTGTTTCAGACAGCTTGACTTCTGTCATTGATCAGGATGAGGGCCAGGGGTTGATTGGTTCTTGGGAAGAAACATCTCCAGGTTCACAAGATCGTGAGTAAAATTCACAGACTCACCAATATTATTGAACATCTTCATATTATCACCAAGTTTTGTCAAAACTGAGATTTAAAAAGATGTTCTCAGATTGTGTTCCTGATAAATAAAACACAGTGATCCCTGTGATACATCACAGGAGGGGCTATATAAGTGGCTATTCTTGGCCAACTTTTGATCTAATCGTGGGCATATTAGGGGTAGAGGAGACTGATTTAATTATCAGTACCAGGTACAGTTGTTTAGCGGAGGTGATATTATATTTAATAATATAGGTGGATGACATTGAGTGTCTGAATTTGGACTATGTTTGCCTTTGAATTTCTTTTGTTCTTTTCTTTTTTCTTTCTTTCTTTTTTTTTTTTTTTTTTTTTTTTTTGAGACAGGTCTCGCTCTGTCACCCAGGCTGGAGTGCAGTGGCACAATATCAGCTTACCGCAACCTCCACCTCCTGGGTTCAAGCGATTCTCCTGTCTCAGCCTCCCAAGTACCTGGGACTACAGGCGTGCGCAACCATGCCCAGCTATTTTTTGTATTTTTAGTAAAGACCAGGTTTCACTATGTTGGCCAGGCTGGTCTCAAACTCCTGACCTTAAGTAATCCATTTGCCTCGGCCTCCCAAAGTGCTGGGATGACAGACGTGAGCCCCCATGCCCAGCCTTGCCTTTGAATTTCTATCTAGAAGTGGAATCTGAGAGATAATTAGGTTCAGTTGCATTGGTATGTTGACCCCAGAATCCCATGGGGCATGGTGAAATGTCCAAGACACATATTAAGGAAGAGTTGAATAAAGGAGTGTAAGGAATTCCACTGGCTGGCCAGTCTCACTGGCTTACGCCTGTAATCCCAGCAATTTGGGAGGCCGAGGTGGGCAGATCACCTGAGGTCAGGAGTTCAAGACCCCAACCTGGCCAACATGGCGAAACTCCATCTTCTACTAAAAATACAAAAAAAAAATTAGCCAGGCATAGTGGCTCATGCCTGTAATCCCAGCTACTCAGGAGGCTGAGGCAGGAGAATCACTTTAACCCGGGAGGCGGAGGTTGCAGTGAGCTGAGATTGTGCCACAGCACTCCAACCTGGGTAACAGAGAAACTCTAGCTCAAAACAAAAAAAAAAAGGAAAAAATAATTTTACTGGCTGGACACAGTGGCCCACACCTGTAATCCCAGCACTTTGGAAGGCTGAGATGGGAGGATCACTTTAGCCCAGGAGTTCAAGACCAACCTGGGCAACTCAGCGAGACACCATCTCTATTTCTTAATTATATTTTTAAAAAAGAATTTCACTTATAGCATTAAAGAAAATTTAAGGTCTGGGCACTATGTCTCATGCCTTTAATCCCAGCACTTTGGGAGGCTGAGGCATGAGGATTTCTTGAGCCCAGGACTTAAGAGACGAGCCTGGGCAACATAGCAATACCCCAGTCCTACAAAAAAAATTAAAAATCAGCTGGGTGTGGCGGTGCATGCCTGTAACCCCAGCTACTCAGAAGGCTGAGGCAGGAGGATCACTTAAGCCCTGGAGGATGAGGCTGCAGTGAGCTGTGATTGTGCCACCACACTCCAGCCTGGGAGACAGAATGAGACCCTGTCTCAAAACAAAACAAACAAAAAAATAAAATTCTAAAAATTAGTAAAAGCCGGCCGGGCACAGTAGCTCACACCTATAATCCCAACACTTTGGGAGGCCGAGGCGGGTGAATCACGAGGTCAGGAGATTGAGACTATCCTGGCTAACACGGTGAAACCCCGTCAATACTAAAAATACAAAAAATTATCCAGGTGTGGTGGCAGGCGCCTGTAGTCCCAGCTACTCAGGAGGCTGAGGTAGGAGAATGGCGTGAACCCGGGAGGCGGAGCTTGCAGTGAGCCGAGATCGTTCCACCGCATTCCAGCCTGGGCAACAGAACAAGACTCTGTCTCCAAAAAAAAAAAAAAAAAAAAAATTGTAAAGGCTCTAAGTTATGTGTATATGTGTTTAAGGATATCTTTGTAAACATGAAGATCCGATGTTCTGAGATTATTTAGGTTGGAATAAAGGAGTACAGTATTTGCTGCTTTACTTTGTTATCCTAACTTTATTGTCTACACATATATCCATATTGTTATTTGAGTACTTTTAAAAATATATGTCCGAAAGCTTTTTTAAAATTGTACCCCCAAATTTTCTTTATTCTTTTTTTATTATATACATTTCTATAATTACTTATAGTTGTTAAAATTAGCTGTGAGATTTGGGGTCTGATTAATTTTGTTTAATTATGTGTGAAAATTTTCACAGCATAAAGAAGTTCTCATAGGAATGTGTGAATAACATATTCTTTTATTATCCTTTGGTTCTAGGAAAATCTTCCTGTTACAGAGGATAACTTTGTAAAACTTCAAGTTAAAGCTTGTGCTCTCAGCCAGATAAATACAAAGGTATTGGTTCTTTTATTATGGCGCAAAGTAAAATGAGAGTTTCTTAGTGTATTTAGTGTATAAATATAATGATAACTGACATCTCAATGTGAAGAATTTATTATCATCTTGATTTTTATTAACTTTTTTATTTGAGACGGAGTTTCGCTCTTATCGCCCAGGCTGGAGTGTAGTGGTGCAATCTCAGCTCACTGCAACCTCTGCCTCCTGGGTTCAAGCAATTCTCCTGTCTCAGCCTTCTGAGTACCTAGGATTACAGGGGTACACCACCACACCCAGCTAATTTTTGTATGTTTTTTAGTAAAAATGGGTTTTGCCGTGTTGGCCAGGCTGGTCTCAAACTCCAGACCTCAGGTGATCCACCTGCCTTGGCCTCCCAAAGTGCTGGGATTCCAGGCGTGAGCCACTGCGCCCGGCCTACCATCTTTAGAAGAATAGAACAGCTAGGGGAGAAAATTTAGTGTGCTTTTGTATATTTCTGTATAAGGGACATTATTAGTCTGATTGAAGTTACATATTTTATATGAAAATACAAATATTTTATAAGAAAATAGAAATATTTAATGTAAATATTTTATAAACTCCTTTACATTGCAGAAAACAGTTTATAATTAACAAAGTCTATTATTAAGGAAGAAATAAATAATAAAATAGAAACTAGAAACCTAATCAGTTTATTAGCTACCAATTAGATATTTAATTAATATCATTAGTTATGGTTCATCTTTCTCTTGTCATTTCTTTTTGCGTTGCTCTCTCATAAACATACATCTCTACCTCACACTGCCCTGCAGTAATCTTTCATTATTGACCATGAAATACATAGAACGTTTTCAGTGGTAAATAAACTGTGGTTAAATGTGCCATGATAAATTGAGCAGGTCTGGCCGGGCGCGGTGGCTCAAGCCTGTAATCCCAGCACTTTGGGAGGCGAGGTGGGTGGATCCGCGAGTCAGGATCCGAGAGAGACCATCCCTGGCTAACATGGTGAAACCCGTCTCTACTAAAATACAAAGCTAGCCCACAGAGGCGTGGTGGCGAGCCTGTAGTCCCAGCTACTGGGAGGCTGAGGCAGGAGAATGGGCTGAACCCAGGGCCGGGCTTGCAGTGAGCAGGATCAGCGCCACTGCACCCAGCCTAGGCGACACAGCAGAGACTCCGTCTCAAAAAAAAAAAAAAAAAAAAGATAAATTGAGCAGGTCCATTTACTCCGTTTTTTTGTTTGTTTTGTTTTTTAGGATTAATGCCATAGTTTACATGACCCATAACTTATTGGATTATAATGTGACTATAATTTTTAGGAATCTAAAAGTCTTCTTTGATAAAGTCACACTTAGGAAATTACAGACCGGGTATAGGCTTTCATTGGGCAACTCTGTAACATGGGCATGACTTGACAAATGCATTAGTGGGATCCCCTGAAGTCTTTTCACAAGAGTACTAGTACTAGATCTTGTCTGCAGATTTCTGTCTTCAGATGTTTTTTTTAGAACTGAAAAATCCATTAAAATCCAAGCCTTGGAAATAATCTCCTTGTCTAACAGAAATAAATAGTAAATTATGGTAAAATCAGTTGAATGAAATATTGCACATCTGTTAAGCATAATGGTTATGAAAACTGTGTGGGTAATGTAAGAAACATGAGTAAGTGGAAGGAGCCAGGATGTAATTATAAAAGTATAGTTTTTTTGAGGCGGTCTGGCTGTATCACCCAGGCTGGAGTGCAGTGGCGATCTAGAGCTCACTGCAAGCTCCGCCTCCCAGGTTCCAGGCCATTCTCCTGCCTCCCAGCCTCCGAGTAGCTGGGACTACAGAAGCCCGCCACCACGCCCGGCTAGTTTTTGTATTTTAGTAGAGGCGGGGTTTCACCATGTTAGCCAGGATGGTCTCGATCTCCTGACACCGTGATCTGCCCGCCTCGGCCTCCCAAAGTGCTGGGATTACAGGCTTGAGCCACCGCGCCCGGCCTAAAACCATGGTTTTAACTCCATACAAATGTGCATAAAAGAAATACTGTGGCCAGGCACAGTGGCTCACACCTGTAATCCCAGCACTTTGGGAGGCCGAGGCAGGCGGATCACAAAGTCGAGAGATCGAGACCATCCTGGCCAACATGGTGACACCCCGTCTCTACTAAAATTACAAAAATTAGCTGGGCATGGTGGCGCGTGCCTGTAGTCCCAGCTACTCGAGAGGCTGAGGCAGGAAAATTGCTTGAACCTGGGAGGCAGAGGTTGCAGTGAGCTGAAATCATACCACTGCACTCCAGCCTGGTGACAGAACGAGACTCCATCTGAAAAAAAAAAAAGAAAAGAAATACTGTAAAACACCCAGTACTTCTGTAAGAATGTCATATGAACATCTTAAGAAAAGTATAGTGTTCCATATTGAATAAGAGACTTCTGACAATCAGGTATACATACAGGAGATCAGAAAATTGAAAAATAAATATAGAAGAGAATTATTTCAATTTCTTTTTACTTACTGTTCCTAAAATATTATGGTATCTACAGATACGTTCAGCCTCTCTAATGTTAAGTGCCAGGAGCTTAAACCACAGGCTTATCTTAGTACACCGTGTTACTTCAAAAGACAAGTACTTATAATTAATTTGGTCACAGTCTAATAAAATACCAATCTCTTAAAAATGTAGCCTTAACGAAAAGAAACTCCAGTCACGATGAATCTGAAATTATATGGTAGATTACTGTTAATATTCAGCACTACTTCTCACCCACTCCCTAACCCAACGCTTTTAACAACTCAGGTGATTTTAAAGGGTATGGGAATGGAGAACCCTTTGTTCTCATTGGCCACACCCCCTTATTCAACAGTATTCTCTCCAGACTACCCTCCCTTCACCTGAATAAGATGACTGATAGTGTTTAGACAACCAAGAAATGTTTTGGCCATAATTTCCCTTCATACTTGGCAGAGTAAAGATGTTAAACAAAGGATGTTAATGGTAATTTGAATAAGAATATTCATTCCTAAGTCCTGCAGATCAACTAATGCCTCAGTAAATTCTTCGTTTCCTACCCTTTAGAGAAACCTATTTTGTGAAGTTATTTGCTTTGTCTTAATTCCAAAACTTGAACCATATTTGCTCTTTCTGTGATTTGACTTTTGCTCTTGCTTTCCTCACACATTAAAATAGAGTCCAGGATTTCTTCTGATGATAGTATGTTAACAGCCTTTGTCATGATTTAGCTTCTGGCAGAAATGAAGATGAAAAAGGATTTATTTCCTGTTGGGAGAGAAATTGCTGGAATTGTATTAGATGGTAAGTATACAGATGTGAGTATATGTATTTATTTTCTAAGGTAAAAGAAATTAAATGGTAGCTAATTGGTTTCCTGGTACATAAAATTATATACAGCCTTTGAAATTTAAATTTAATTATATGAAAATGTCCTTTTTTATTTTTATTTTTATTTTTTTGAGAGACAAGGTCTCTCTGTGTTGCCAAGCCTGATCATAGCTTCAGCCTTAACTCCTGGGTTCAAGTGATCCTGCTGCCTCAGCTTCCTGAATAGCTGAGTCTACAGCAAGCTTGTCCAACCAGCATGCGGCCCAGGACAGCTTTGAAGTCAGCCCAATACAAATTCGTAAATTTTCTTAAAACATTATGTGATTTTTTGACCAGGCGCGATGGCTCACGCCTGTAATCCGAAGCACTTTGGGAGGCCAAGGCGGGCGGATCACAGTCAGGAGATCAAGACTAGCCTGGGTGAAACCCCGTCTCTACTAAAAATACAAGGCCGGGCACGGTGGCTCAAACCTGTAATCCCAGCACTTTGGGAGGCCGAGACGGAGGCGGATCAGGTCAGGAGATCGAGACCATCTGGCTAACCTGGTGAAACCCCGTCTCTACTAAAAAAAAAAAAAAATACAAAAAATTAGCTGGAGGCGTGGTGGCGAGCGCCTGTAGTCCCAGCTACTTGGGAGACTGAGGCAGGAGAATGGCATGAACCGGGAGGTGGGCTTGCAGTGAGCGAGATCGTGCCACTGCACTCCAGCCTAGAAGCGACAAGTGGGAAGAACTCTGTCTCAAAAAATTAATTAATTTTTTTTTTTGAGACGAAGTCTTGCTCTGTCACTTGAATCTCTGTGGCCAGATCTGGCTCACTGCAAGCTCCGCCTCGGGTTCATGCCATTCTCCTGCCTCAGCCTCCCGAGTAGCTGGGACTACAGGCACCGCCACCTAGCCGGCTAGTTTTTGTAATTTTAGTAGAGATGGGGTTTCACCGTGTGTTAGCCAGGATGGTCTCGATCCTCCTGACCTCGTGATCCGCCGTCACCGGCAAAGTGCTGGGATGCTGAGCTTGAGCCACAGCGCTCCCGACTATTTTTTTAAATGTGATTTTTTTTTTTTATTCATCAGCTATCATTTAGTGTTAGTGTATTTTATGTGTTGCTCAAGACAATTCTTTCTCTTCCAATGTGGCCCAGGGAAGCCAAAAGATTGGACACCCCTGGTCTACAGGTATACAACATTATGCCTGGCTTTGTCTGGCTTTTTTTTTTTTTTTTTTCTTTTCAGACAGAGTCTCACTCTATCACCCAGGCTGCAGTGCAGTGGCATGATGTCCACTCCACTGCAACCTCCGCCTTCCAGATTCAAGCGATTCTGCCTCAACCTTCCAAGTAGCTGGGACTACAGGCACTCGTCACGACGCCTGGCAAATTTTTGTATTTGTTGGTAGAGATGGGTTTCACCATGTTGGCCAGGCTGGTCTCGAACTCCTGACCTCAAGTGATCTGCCCACATTGTCTCCCAAAGTGCTGGGATTACAGGCATGAGCCACTGTCCTTGGCCCTTTTTATTTTTAATTGAAAAGAAAAATAGGACTTAATTGGTATTTTATAATTGAAGAGCTTATTACAGTGTAGTAAATGTTTAGGGGTTATATATTTAAATCCATAAGTGATCATATATTGAATAGAATGACCAATATTGTCTTTTTATGATGAAATAATGATCTTAACATACAGAACAGTAAGCCTTACATCAGGCTTTTGATATAATTTATTTCTAAATAGACCTATACTTAATATTCACTAACAGGTGGTTCATGATTAATGTGTTTGCTCTTACCTCGTATGCGAATGAATAAATGTGTTATGTTAGACTATATTTGAGTTTTACCTGTGATTTTAACATATAATAGATTTGATACTCTATGTAATCTTCTGACAAAGCTAAATGATAATTGTGTTTCCTTTTTTCTCAGTCTGTAGAAAAATAAATATAATAACCAGATGATCATTCATTCTACATTTAGTGAGCAATTGCTAAGTGCTTAGGATATAAGTGAAATGAAGTCCTTGCCCTTAAACAGTTCACTCTCTAGGGGAGAGACAAATACATACGTGAGCAGATTATTATGTAAGCTCCGAAGAAAGCTGCTTAACCCGGCCAGAAGAAACAGGAAAGGCGTCTTGGAGTAAGATGTCCAAATAATAAGGGGCAGGCAGATGGAGAATCACACCCAGCAGGGAGGATATTATGAGCAAAGACAAGCAAGTGAAAGTGGGATGTGTATAAGAATTACAAAGAGTTTGGTATTGCTAGAGCAAGATGAAGTCCTGGGCAGGCGTCAACAGCATGGTACTTGGTAGCAGAGAAACATTTTGTCAAGAAAATTCTCCTCCTGGACTGGGTGTGGTGGTTCACACCTGTAATCCCAGCCTTTGGGAAGCAGAGGTGAGAGGATCGCTTGAGCCCAGGAGTTTGAGCCAACAGAGTAAGACCCCGTCTCAAAAAAAAAAAAAAGAAAAAAGAAAAAAAAAATTCTCCTTCAAATATTGCAGAATAAAAGATATTGCACAAAATACTTTCATGATGATGTGAACACTAATTCCTGCCTTCCAAAAATAAAGCAGGAGGATAGACAAGGGCCAAGACCTTTAGTTGAGACTTAGGTATCAGATCGTACTTTAGGGAGATTATTAGAGTAGCCATTTGAAGGAAGGGTGGATGTGAGGCAAACAAGTCTATAGGTGAGAGGACTGGTTGGGTTGTAGACCAAGAGGCAAGAGACAGCAAAGTTCACAACCTCAACAGTGCTGGCAGAGGTGGAGAAGAGGGATGGATTCAAGACATATTGAGGAAATAAAGTCAGCAGAACCTAGTAATTCATTGGAACTGGGAAATTAAAAACAGATGAGAACCAGGAATGGCTTACAGAATTCTGGTTCAGGCTTGAATTGGAACCAACATTTGATAAAGGAAGAGATCCGTCCAACATCTTAGTGAGGCTGCAGTGTCTGCTGCTGCTCTCCGAGCTTCACAGTGCCGCCCAAGGAAGACAAGAAGAAGAAGGATGCCGGAAAGTCGGCCAAGAAAGACAAAGACCCGGTGAACAAATCCGGGGGCAAGGCCAAAAAGAAGAAGTGGTCCAAAGGCAAAGTTCAGGACAAGCTCAATAACTTAGTCTTGTTTGACACAGCTACCTATGACAAACTCTCTAAGGAAGTTCCCAACTATAAACTTATAACCCCAGCTGTGGTCTCTGAGAGACTGAAGATTTGAGGCTCTATGGCCAGGGCAGTCCTTCAGGAGCTCCTTAGTAAAGGACTTATCAAACTGGTTTCAAAGCACAGAGCTCAAGTAATTTACACCAGAAATACCAAGGGCGGAGATGCTCCAGCTGCTGGTGAAGATGCATGAATAGGTCCAACCAACTGTACATTTGGAAAAATAAAACTTTATTAAATAAAAAAAAAAAAAAGGAAGATGATCCATTAGGAGGAACATTATGAGTTCAGATTTATACTTACTGAGTCAAGGTACTTAAGTGACGTCTCACTGGCAATATCTAGTAAGCAATTAAATGAGTTTAAAGCTCAAGGGTGAGAGATCTATGCTGGAAAGTATCTATTTGAGAAATGTCAGCATGTAGGTTGTATTTGAAATAATAGAGTTGATGAATTCTCCGAGAGAGAGTGGAAAAGGATGAGAGATGTAAACAAAGAACCCTTTGGAATGCACTGTTTGAGGGTCAGTTAAAAGAAGAGGAGTATCAAGGACAGCAAGAAAAAAAGAGTCAGAGTGACCTTAGGAGGACAGGGATCAGCAGTAGAAGGGAAAGAGAAAAGTACAGTGAATCAGAAGCCAAAAGGATTCGGGGATGATGGCACAGGAGGGAGCCAAAGAAGGAGCAAACTCCAAAAGGAGGGCTTGAAAGTAGAAATACCAGGCTTCAAATTACTTGCTAGTGGCAACAAATGCCTTCTGGGGCCATTTTGTTGACAGAGCCAGTCGAAGGGACCATTTCCAGATTCAGGTTTCCATCTTACTTCACTGCTTCACCTCAGTTCCTTTTCTGTTAAATAGAAGTAATAATACCTACCTTATTGGTATATTGTGAAGTTTAAATGTATAAATACACAACAATGCTGGGCACAAGGAGGCATTCAATAATATTTGGGTTTTTTTCCTCCCTTTTCCTCTTGTAACTCTTTGAATGAAACTACTCAAATGAATTGACTGATAGTCAAGGCTTTTTCTCTACATATGCAGAGAAAATGTAACTATATCATTTCCATAAAGTTGCAGAAAACTTCTTGGTATCAACCTGAATTTATTTCCCAAATCAAAATCATTTTAATGTCACTCTTCTTAAGGGAGGAGACCACCCCTCATGTTGTCTTATGCCCAATTTCTGCCTCCAAAGAAAGAAGAAGTAAAAACTAAAAGGCAGAAGTGAAATCCACAGGCAGACAGCCCAGTGCCACACCCTGGGCCTGGTTAAAGATCCACCCCTGACCTAACCAGTTATGTTATCTATAGATTCCAGACATTGTATGGAAATGCGTTGTGAAAATCCCTGTCCTGTTCTGTTCCATTCTGATTGCCGGTGCATGCAGCCCCCAGTCCCATACCCCCTGCTTGCTCAATCGATCACGACCCTCTCTTGCGGACCCCTTTAGAGTTGTAAGCCCTTAAAAGGGACAGGACTTGCTCACTCGGGGAGCTTGGTTTTTAGAGACATGAGTCTTGCCAAAGCTCCCAGCCGAATAAAGCCCTTCCTTCTTTAACTTGGTGTCTGAGGGGTTTTGTCTGCGGCTTGTCCTGCTACATTCTCAGAATTCCCTGTTATATGAGATTCGGCAACAAAAGTAAAGATAGATTGGGCTAGCCACAGAAGGAGTAGAAAACAATATAATTATCATAGAAGCTATAGATTATTTTCCTTTACTCCTTCTTCCTTAAAGTCAGCTAAATAGAGGCCAGGCACAGTGGCTTACACCTGTAATCCCAGCACTTTGGGAGGCCAAGGCAGGTGGATCACTTGAGGTCAGGAGTTCAAGACCAGCCTGGCCAAGATGATGAAACCCTGTCTCTACTAAAAATACAAAATTAGCCAGGCATGATGGTGCATGCCAGTAGTCCCAGCTACTCGGGAGGCTGGGGCACAAGAATCACTTGAACCTGGGAGGCAGCGGTTGCAGTGAGCCGAGATCGCGCCACTGCATTCCAGCCTCAGTGACAAGAGCAGAACTCCGTCTCAAAAAAAAAAAAAGGTCAGCTAAATAGGCAAAGAGAGACGTACTTCTGGTCTCAACAATCGCATAGTCCAAATATCTAGAGAATCCAGATTTGAAGTGTATATCCTGTAGTCCTTATAGACCATCAAAATGTTACTAAAATTTTTGGCCTTTTTTCTAAGTAAAATAAAATCAGTCTTTTTACAAATCCACAGACTTTAAAAATGTATTTTAATAGTTAAGAATTACGTTTAATAAATTTGTAATATTAACTATTAATTTTCTTCACTCTTTAGTTGGAAGCAAGGTATCATTCTTTCAACCAGATGATGAAGTAGTCGGTAAGTTATAGTTCATAGTCTTATTTCAAATCATCTATTTTACTGTCATCTCTGTTTTTTCTATATAACTATTAATGTTCACTGTGACCTTGCTTCATATAGAAATACTTTCCAGGCCAGGTGTGGTGGCTCACATCTGTAATCCCAGCACTTTGGGAGGCCAAGGCGGGCAGATCACCTGAGGTCAGGAGTTCAAGACCAACCTGACCAACATGGAAAAACCCCGTCTCTACTAAAAATACAAAATTAGCCAGGCGTGGTGGGACATGTCTGTAATCCCAGCTACTCAGAAGACTGAGGCAGGAAAATTGCTTGAACCCGGGAGGCAGAGGTTGTGGTGAGCTGAGATCGCACCATTACACTCCAGCCTGGGCAACAAGAATGAAACTCCATCTCAAAAAAAAAAAAAAAGAATTTCCTGGTTTTTGAAATTTACTGTCCAATTTCTATTGATGATAAAAATTGGGACCTTGATTGCAATAGCAGAACATTTAAAACTTTTTAATATTTAGCTGTAGAACAATGTTACAGATAAAAAGATAAGTCATAGTTTCTATAGTACTTGGTGTAGCCTAGATTTTCTGGCAGATGCTTAGTCTGTGGCCAGACTGAAGTCTTTAGGGAAAATGAAAGTCACAAATCACGTTCTTGAAGGCTGCTGACTGACTGGGCCATATAGAAGCTCCATGCACCGTTTCAACTGAAATCATACAGAGCTTTTCTCTTACAAATCTTGTAAAACTAAAAATTGACTTGAAACATTTAATTTATTGTTTTTTTTTTTAAATCCATAGTATTTTTGAAATTTGGCAACCTGTAGGCTAGACAGTCACACAAACATAGGCTATGACTTTTATAGTTGCAACCTGCATCCTAGACAATAACACAAATATAGGGTATGACTTTTATAGTAGTCTTTGAAATTTCCATTTCTCTGTGGAAGACATAAAGTTAGAAAACATTTATATAACATGTATTATATAGGGCCATATAACATATATTATGCAGTGGCTCACACCTGTAATCCTAGCACTTTGTGAGGCCAAGACAGGGAGATCACTGGAGCTCAGTAGTTCAAGACCAGCCTAGGCAACATTGCGAAAGCTTGACTCTACAAAAAAAAATACAAAAATTAGCCAGGTGTGGTGGTACACACCTGTAGTCCCAGCTACTCGGGAGGCTGAGGTGGGAGATTGCCTGAGCCTGGAAGTTTGAGGATGCATTGAGCCATGATCACGCCACTGTACTCCAGCCTGGTTACAGAGAGAGACCTTGTCCAAAAAAAAAAAAAAAGAGAAAGAAAAGAAAGAAAGAAAAAATATTTAGGCTTATAGCATGCTTGAAATTCTTAAAGGATAGATTTGTAAGAAGGTTTTCATCATTTTATGGTATTGCCTTTGACTCAGGCATTATCCTGGAGAATCGATTATTTCTTTCTTATCTTTTTATTCTGCTCAGGAAATCAGTGGCACTCTGTATTATTCAAGATTCTTTTTGTAAGAAACCAAAAATAGGCCGGGCGCGGTGGCTCAAGCCTGTAATCCCAGCACTTTGGGAGGCCGAGACGGGCGGATCACAAGGTCAGGAGATCGAGACCATCCTGGCTAACATGGTGAAACCCTGTCTCTACTAAAAATACAAAAAACTAGCCGGGCGAGGTGGCGGGCGCCTGTAGTCCCAGCTACTCGGGAGGCTGAGGCAGGAGAATGGCGTAAAAACCCGGGAGGCGGAGCTTGCAGTGAGCTGAGATCCGGCCACTGCACTCCAGCCTGGGCGACAGAGCGAGCCTCCGTCTCAAAAAAAAAAAAAAAAGAAACCAAAAATAAAATCAGACTACCTTAGAAGAAAAATGGGATTTTATTAGAAACATACCCTGGCCGGGTGTGGTGGCTCATGCCTGTGAACACTTTGAGAGGCTGAGGTGGATGGATTACAGGGTCAGGAGTTCAAGACCAGCCTGGCCAACATGGTGAAACTGCGTCTCTACTTATAATACAAAGATTAGCCGGGCATGGTGGTGCATGCCTGTAATCCCAGCTACTGGGGAGGCTGAGGCAGGAGAATTGCTTGAACCCAGGAGGCAGAGGTTGCAGTGAGCCAAGATCACGCCATTGCACTCCAGCCTAGGCGATAGAGCAAGACTCTGTCTCAAAAAAAAAAAAAAAGAAGAAAAATACTGAGGTATGTTACGGAACCAAACTATAGGAAGGTAGCCATGCATCAAGGATAATTTTGTTTGTTTATTAGTTTGAGACACAGTCTTGCTCTTATCCCAGGCTGGAGTGCAGTGGTGTAATCATGGCTCATTGCTGCCTTGAACTCCTAGAGTCAAGCAATCCTCCTGCCTCAGCCTCCTCAATAGCTAGAACCACAGGTGCACACCATGACACCCAACTAATTTTTAAATTTTTCTTTTGTGGAGATGAGGTCTCACTATGTTGACCAGGCTGGCTTTGAACTCCTGGCCTCAAGTGATCCTCCTGCCTTGGCCTCCCAAAGTGTTGGGATTACAATTGTGAACCACCTTGCCCAACCCATCAGGGACAATTTTTTTTTGGGGGGGATGGAGTCTCGCACTGTCACCCGGGCTGGAATGCAGTGGCGCAATCTCTGTTCACTGCAACCTCCACCTCCCAGGTTCAAGCAATTCTCCTGCCTCAGCCTCCCGAGTAGCCAGGATTACAGGTACCCGCCACTATGCCCAGCTAATTTTTTATATTTTTAGTAGAGACAGGGTTTCTCCATGTTGGCCAGGCTGGTCTCGAACTCCTGACCTCATGATTCACCTGCCTCGGCCTCCCAAAGTGCTGGGATTACAGGTGTAAGCCACCACGCCCGGCCCATCAGGGAGAAATTTAGCAAGGAGTCCAGATGCTCCCAAGACTCTGACTTCGTTCTATAACATCAGCCATCATCTTACTATCACTCAGAGGGGAAAGAAGAAAGAGATAGGAGGAGTGGCACAGAGCACTTCCCTATTTCTGAATTTTTTCTTATCCACACTAGTAATTACTGGAACCTTCCTCAAAATTCCACTGAATAAAATTTGTAATAATACTTACTGGCCTCTCATTAGGAATGAATTTTTGACTTATATCCCTTAAATATCTTATTTTGATTTTTAGGAATTTTGCCCCTGGACTCTGAAGACCCTGGACTTTGTGAAGTTGTTAGAGTACATGAGCATTACTTGGGTATGTAGCAATCCAGTACTTTGGAGCTCACATAAGTCTTACTTCATTGACATATGGTTTAATAACATTTTAATTTTTTTGAATCTACCATGAGTGTTGTACTTAATAAAGTATCATTAACCAGTCATGTATATAAAAAATGTTGGCTGGTCATGTGAATACTTCTAGCTTATAATTAGTATTCATAAAATTCTTATTCAGACTAAACAATATATAGACCTTTAAGTTTTACTAACACTGCTCATGGTAAGATCTTTGAAAAGTGGTTTCTCTCTTGGCTGTTAAATTATATCCCTAATCAGAATTTTAAATTTTTTTTTTTACTCTTGGTTATTGATTGAAACAAAAAATGTACAAAATTTAGACAGTACATGTAGAGTTTGACACAGGAAAGAATCGAGAACACTCATCTCAGGCTGGGTGTGGTGGCTCACACCTGTAATCTCAGCACTTTGGGAGGCCAAGGTGGGCGGATCACCTGAGGCCAGGAGTTTGAGACCAGCCAGGCCAATATAGCAAAACCCTGTCTCTACTGAAAAGACAAAAAAATTAGCTGGGCCTAGTGGCACAGGCCTATAATTCCAGCTACTCAGGGGGCTGAGGCATGAGAATCGCTTGAACTCTGGAGGTGGAGCCGAGATTGCACCACTGCACTACAGCCTGGGTGACAGAGCGAGACTCTGTCTCAAAAAAGAGAAAAAAAAGAACACTCATCTTTGGTTTCTATTGCAAATATCTTTTGACTAGTATTGAGTTTAACTGAAATGTTCATTTTTAATTTTTCTTATGGTTATTTACTTTTTGGATATTTAACGTACACACACACACACATATACATTTAATGAAACCATATTAAACGGTTGCTTCATCTCCTAAGTAATCGGGAAAGCAATTAAAACCACTTTGAGATAACATTATGCATCCACTAGACTGACAAAAGTTAAAAAGTCTGACCATCAGCCAGGCGCAGTGGCTCACTCCTGTAATCCCAGTACTTTGGGAGGCCGAGGCGAGCAGATCATTTGAGGTCAGGAGTTTGAGACCATCCTAGCCAACATGGTGAAACCCCATCCCTACTAAAAATACAAAAAATCTTAGCTGGGCTATTGACGCATGCCTGTAATCCCAGCTACTCGGGAGGCTGAGACAGGAGAATCACTTGAACCCGGGAGGTGGAGGTTACAGGGAGCCAAGATGGTACCACTGCACTCAGCCTGGGTGACAGAGACTCCATCTCAAAAAAAAAAAAAAAAAATCCGACCATCCAAAGGATGGGAAGGATGTGGAATGATGGAACCTTTCATGCACTGGAATGTAAGTTGGTACAAATATGTTAGAAAATAATTTAACATTATCTAATTAAGGTAATGATGTATATACATCAGATCTGGTAATTCCACTCATAGTTACGTAGCCTATGGAAATTTGATGTGCACTAGGAGACACACTGTATAAGAGTTCATAGCAGCGTTATTTGTAATAGTGAAAGAAACTGGAAACAGCCTAAATGTCCATCACCAAGCAAATGGATAGTTGAAGATATTCATAGAATGAATTTCTATATAGCCATGAAAATGAGTAAGAGCTAAACATATCAAAGTGAATGATTCTCACAAACAATATTGAGTGAAAAAAGCAAGTTGCAGAAGAATACAAACAGTCCCCATACCATTTATTTATATACAGTTCAAAAATGTACAAAATGAAGCATATGTTATTTAAGGATGTAGAGAAAAGGTAGAGGATGGAAAGTTAAGTGGAAGTTACCTGTGTGAGCAGGGGAGGAAGATGTGGTCAGTGGACACACCAGGACTGCAGTGGTATAGCCAGCATATATTTCTTATGCTGGGATTCATTACGTTCTTCATACCATATCCATAGGTGCAAATACATTCTTTTATGTTCTTGAACTATTGAATTAAACCTTTTCCTAGGTTCTTTTCTTAAATAATGTAATATCTAATCAGACCTTTTGGGGACAGAGGCCAATTTGGATTTGGGTCTTCCAAAAGATACATGCACACGTATGTTTATTGCGGCACTATTCACAATAGCAAAGACTTGGAATCAACCCAAATGTCCATCAGTGACAGACTGGATTAAGAAAATCTGGCACATATACACCATGGAATACTATGCAGCCATAAAAAAGGATGAGTTATTGTCCTTTGTAGGGACATGGATGCAGCTGGAAGCCATCATTCTCAGCAAACTATCGCAAGAACAGAAAACCAAATACCACATGTTCTCACTCATAGGTAGGAGTTGAACAATGAGATCACTTGGACACAGGAAGGGGAACATCACACACCGGGTCCTATTGTGGGGGTGGCGGGATAGCATTAGGAGATATACCTCATGTAAATGACGAGTTAATGGGTGCAGCACACCAACATGGCACATGTATACATATGTAACAAACCTGCATGTTGTGCACATGTACCCTAGAACTTACAGTATAATAAAAAAGAAAACTAGTAATCTTACTCAGTTGGGTCCATACAGTAACTCAAGCTAGGCTAACAAATCTTTGACATTTCATTGCTAAAATTATAAATTTAAAGTAATTTTTATTTAAATTAATGTCATTATATCTAAAATTTCCAATAATACTGTATTATTTTATTAAAAATTAATTTCCAAACGACACTTTTTCAGAGATCTGAGGCCTGTACTTATTGGAATGTACATTAAACCTAGATAAGGAGCCAAGTATGTGTCTTCCTTTGAAAGATAAAGATCTCTTTCAAGTACCATGCAGTGAAAGTCTCTAATCCATAGCTATTTTGAAATTGTGCAGTTTGAAAATTGAGGATTGCCACTGGCTCCTTTACAGGAAACTATCCTGTTTTTGGCCCCAGAGTTTCCTTGGATGGTTGGCCTTATTGCCCTGTTCTTTTGAGAACGTCGTGAATATGGAGTCTTTTCTTTAAGTAACCAAAACTAAATTGCTATAGAAGATAAATTATTAAAAACAACAACAATTGGCTGGGCGCGGTGGCTCATGCCTGTAATCCCAGCACTTTGGGAGGCTGAGGTGGGTGGATCACCTGAGGTCAGGAGTTCGAGACCAGCCTGGCCAACATGGTGAAACCCCGTCTCTACTAAGAATATAAAAACTAGCCGGGCGTGGTGGTAGGTGCCTGTAATCCCAGCTACTCGGGAGGCTGAGGCAGGAGAATTGCTTGAACTTAGGAGATGGAGGATGCAGTGAGCCAACACAGTGCCACTGCACTCCAGCCTCGGCGACAGAGTGAGACTCTGTCTCAAAAAAAAAAAAGAAAAAAAAAACCAACAACAACCAAACAAGGCCCATTCCTTTAGGCACTGATGAACACCGGAAAGTTATGACATGGACCAGAAGGAGAAAAGCAAATTAGAGCATCCATTTTCTAGCTATGAAGTTTAAGCTAAGACAGGCAAACCACACAAATGACCTTTTTCTTCTAACTTATTTATAAATTAGGAGGATGGATTAAAATCCAGAAATCCACTAAAGTATATAGAGAAAACAATTGCAGATATTCCTTGAGGAAGAAAACACAACAAAATGTTTCTTTAGAAGAAGTACGACAGGCACGGTGGCTCATACCTGTAATCCCAGCACTTTTGGAGGCCAAGGCAGGTGGAACCCCTGAGGTCAGGAGTTTGAGACCAGCCTGGCCAACATGACAAAACCCCGTCTCTACTAAAAATATAAAAAATTAGCCGGGTGTGGTGGCGTGCACCTGTAATCTGAGCTACTCGAAAGGATGAGGCACGAGACTGGCTTGAACCCAGGAGACAGAGGTGAGCCAAAATTGCGCCACTGTACTCCAGCCTGGGTGACAGAGTGAGACTCTGTCTCAAAAAAATAAAATAAGATAAAATAAGTACTTTAAGGCTGGGTGTGGTGGCTTACGCCTGTAATCCCAACATTTTGGGAGGTTGAGGTAGGAGGATTGCTTGAGCCCGGGGGTTCAAGACCAGCCTTGGCAATTTGCTTGTCTCTACCAGCAAATAAAATTTTGAAAAAAAAGAAAGAAAGAAGGAATACTTTAAGAATGGGCAACATAGCAAGATCATCTCAACAAAAAGTTTGTTTTTTAAAAAAAGAAAAAAACTAGGCCAAGCACAGTAGCTCACACCTATAATCCCAGCACTTTGGGAGGCCAAGGCAGAGCCAGTCGCTTGAGCTCGGGAGTCCGAGACTAGCCTGGACAACATGGTAAAACCCTGTCTCTATAAGAAATCCAAAAAAAAAACTAGATGTGGTGGTATGTGCCTATAGCCCCAGCTGCTTGGGAGGCTGAGAAGGAAGAATTGTTTGAACCTAGGAGGTTGAGGCTACTGTTAGCTGTATTTGCGCCACTGCACTCCAGCCTGTCTCAGAAAAAAAAGTAGTACTTTAAGAAGGACTTCTTACACAGCAAAGGAAACAGCAGTGTGCAGAGACAGCCTACAGACTGGGAGAAAATGTTGATAAGCTGTACATCTGATAAGCGGTTAATATAGTGATATATAAGGAGCTCAGACAATAGCAGGAAGAAAAAAACAAGTAGAAAAGGGTCAAAGGACCTGAATAGACGTTTCTCAAAAGAAGACGTGAAAAAATACGCGACATCAGTAATCATTAGGGAAATGCAAATTAAAATCACAAAGAAAGGCCGGGCGCGGTGGCTCAAGCCTGTAATCCCAGCACTTTGGGAGGCCGAGACGGGCGGATCACGAGGTCAGGAGATCGAGACCATCCTGGCTAACACAGTGAAACCCCGTCTCTACTAAAAAATACAAAAAAAACTAGCCGGGCGAGGTGGCGGGTGCCTGTAGTCCCAGCTACTCAGGAGGCTGAGGCAGGAGAATGGCATAAACCCGGGAGGCGGAGCTTGCAGTGAGCTGAGATGTGGCCACTGCACTCCAGCCTGGGGAACAGAGCAAGACTCCGTCTCAAAAAAAAAAAAAAAAAATTACAAAGAAATACCATCTCATACCTGTCAGAATAGCTGCTATCAAAAAGACAAAAGGTAAGTATTGGCAAAAATGTAGAGAAAAGGAAAACTTTGTACGCTGTTGGTGGGAATGTAAATTAGTACAGTCATTATGGAAAGTGTATGAATGTTCCTCAAAAATCAAAACATAGAATTACCATATGATTCAGCAATCCTCCTTCTGGATATTTTCCCCAGAAACTTTGAAATCAGATGTCTGCACTCCCATGTTCATTGCAGCAATATTCACAACAGCCAAGTTATGGACTCAACCTAAGTGCCCATCAACAGATGAATGAATAATGTGTGATAGATATATACAATGGAATACCGTTGAGCCTTTAAAAAGCAGGAAATTGTGTCATTTGTGACAACATGGATGGAAATGGAGAGCAGAGCACTATGCTGAGTGAAATAAGCCAGGCACAGTAAGACAGATACAGCATGTTCTCACTTCTGTGTGGAATCTAAAACAAACTCATAGAGGCAGAGAGTAGAATGGTGGCTACAGAGGCTGCGGGCTGGGGAGAATGGAGTGTTGGTGGACAAAGCGTATAAAATCTCAGCTAAACAGGAGGGATATGTTTGTATTTATTTATTTATTTATTTATTTATTTTTGAGACAGAATTTTGCTCTTATTGCCCAGGCTGGAGTGCAGTGGTGCCATCTCGGCTCACTACAACCTCCGCCTCCCAGGTTCAACCATTTCTCCTGCCGCAGCCTCCTGAGTAGCTGGGACTACAGGCGCCCGTCACCATGCCCAGCTAATTTTTTGTATTTTTAGTAAAGCCGGGGTTTCTCCATGTTGGCCAGGCCAGACTCGAACTCCTGACCTCAGGTGATCCACCCACCTCGGCCTCCCAAACTGCTGGGATTACAGGCGTGAGCCACTGCGCCTGGCCAAGGGGTACGTTTTTATTTTCAGTTCTTTGCACAGCATGGTGAGTATAGTTAATAATAGAGTATTGTACATTTCAAAATTGCTGAGAGTAAATTTCAAATGTCTTCATCATAAAATATGTTAAGTATTTGAGATGATGGCTATGTTAACTTGCTTGATTTAATTATTCCACATTGTATTCATAAATCATAGCATCACTTTGTGCCCCATAAATTTATACAATTATAATTTGTCAATTTACAATGTAAAAAAAAAAAAAATGATGACTAACAGAGTGACCTTTAGGCTAGATCCTAGGCACGCTGACTGCGTCTATAAATGAGGACACTCAGCTAAATAACCTCTAATCTCTGTTGTAGCTCCAACCTTTTATAAAAGGGAATAATTTCAGTTTCCCAGCAAGTTTGTAGGGGGAAATTTTCAGTTCACTACAACTCTATTTTAGTTTCTATTACTTGCGTGGTGATTTTTCTGTATATAATTTGTTTTGTTTTTTTTTAATTTGTCTTTGGTGTTTTGTTTTTTGTTTATTTGTTTATTTTTGAGACAGGGTCTCCCTCTGTAGCCCAGGCTGCAGTGCAGTGGAATGATCACAGTTTGCTGCAGCCTCATACTCCTGGGCTCAAGCAATCCTCCCACCTCAGCCTCCCAAGTAGCTAGGACAATAGGCATGCACCACCATGCCTGGCTAACTTTTTTTTTGCAGAAACTGGTCGCGCCATGTTGCCCAGGCTGGTCTCTAACTCCTGAGCTCAGGTGATCTTCCCGCCTTGGCCTCCCAAAGTGCTGGCATTACAGGTATGAGCCACTGTGCCTGGCCTTCATGATTGTTTAATGAGTGCTCAGTGCTCAGTCACTTTCAACTCAAGTAAGTCTGTTCTTTACCAAACCAAAGAGCTATGTTTCAAACATTCCCCCAAAACGTGATGTTAGTCCTGTTTCTCAAACATGATAATAGAGTTGAAGAGTAGAGTAATTCTTCCAGCTCTTTTGTACTTTTCAGTTCTTCAGCAATTCTGTCAAGCCTAAAACTAGTTTTATTTTTCATTCAAAATTTTGCACATATTTTCAGCATTGTTGTTTTTATTCCTTTGGACCTAAACTAGAAAGAAATCAAATTATAATTCTTGGATGCTGAAATATGGCTCTCATTTATTTGTTTAATTTTTTTTTTTGGTTTTTGGTTTTTGGTTTTTTGAGACAGAGTTGCATTCTTGTTGCCCAGGCTGGAGTGCAATGGCGTGATCTCGGCTTACTGCAACCTCTGCCTCCTGGGTTCAAGCGATTCTCCTGCCTTAGCCTCCCAAGTAGCTGGGATTATAGGCATGCGCCACCATGCCTGGCTAATTTGTTTATTGTTAGTAGAGACGGGGTTGCTCCATGTTGGTCAGGCTTGTCTCGAACTCCCAACCTCAGGTGCTGTGCCCCCCTTGGCCTCCCAAAGTGCTGGGAGTACAGGTGTGAGTCACTGCACCTGGCCTTATTTGTTTAGTTTTTATAACATTATAAACACCTGTGGACCCCCAACACAAAAGCAAGTGTGTTGATATTAACCCACATCTAACCATGCAATTTTAGAACTGTTGAAATTTTAAATATTATTTTATTGCAGGTAGTAATTTTTTTTTTTTTTTCCGAGACAAAGTCTTGCCCTGTCACCTAGTCTGGAGTGCAATGACACAATCTCGGCTCACTGCAACCTCCAACTTCAGGGTTCAAGCGATTCTCCTGCCTCAGCCTCCCAAGTAGCTGGAATTACAGGCGCCTGCCACCATGCCTGGCTAATTTTTGTATTTTTAGTAGAGACGGGGTTTCACCATGTTGGCCAGGCTGGTCTCAAACTCCTAACCTCAGGTAATCTGCCAGCCTTGGCCTCCCAAAGTGCTGGGATTAGAGGTGTGAGCCACCGCGCCTGGCCGCAGTTAGCATTTCTTTAAGGACAACATGATTGAGTTTTTAATAAAAATATGATAGTTCCAATCCTTTTGATAGAAGATGTTCCCAGTAAGTAAATTATATGTTGACTGATGAAATAGATGTGCTTTAAAGTCATATATTCACCTTATGAGCTATGTGGCATTAGACAATCAATTACCCTGAACCCTATTTCATAATCTGTAAAATTGGGAGAATAGCTGTCTTAAAGAGTTACCTAAGGAATAAAGTACTGTGTGTGCTATCACCTGGTGCTTAATATGTTTTTACTGTTTAAATTCTCGGCTCTTGTCTGAGCATTTCAACATGCATGTTTGAATGCTCCACTTCCCCCACTAGATGGCACTAGTTGCTAAATGCAGTGCTGACTACTCTGCCTAGTCCACGGGAATCATTGGTATTAGAGGAAACATTTGAAAGAGCTGGTAAAGACTGTGAAAGTGTTATAAAGTTGATCTTAGGTAAAACAAGAAAGAATTTCTTGGCCAGGCGCGGTGGCTCACACCTGTAATCCCAGCACTTTGGGAGGCCAAGGTAGGCAGATCACCTGAGGTCAGGAGTTTGAGACCAGCTTGGCCAACATGGTGAAACCCCGTCTCTACTAAAAAAATACAAAAATTAGCCAGGCATGGTGGCACACACCTGTAATCCCAGCTACTTGGGAGGCTGAGGCAGGAGAATTGCTTGAACCCAGGAGGGGGAGGTTGCAGTGAGCCAAGATTGCACCACTGCACTGCAGCCTGGCGACAGAGTGAGACTCCGTATCAAAAAAAAAAAAAAAAAAGAATTCCTTGTATTGTGGAAAAATCACATCAGTGTACAGCATAAACACAAAACAAAAATAGCGAAAGGAAAAATCACATCAGTGTACAGCATAAACACAAAACAAAAATAGCGAAACATGTTAAGGAATAGTTTAACAGTCAGATCATGTGGAGCTTTTTAAACTATATTAGGAGTTGCATTTGGTTCCAAGTGCAGTGGAAAGCCATTGATAAATTTTAAGCAGAGAATTGTTAGGATATCATTTATCTTTTTAAAATACCATTCTGGTGCTTCTGTTTTTTAAAGATACTGTTAAAGAGATTGAAAACAGAAGACACAAAGTTGAAAATAATATTTATAGCACATAAACGACTTATCTACAATATATAAAGAATTCCTGGCCGGGCGCGGTGGCTCAAGCCTGTAATCCCAGCACTTTGGGAGGCCGAGACGGGCGGATCACGAGGTCAGGAGATCGAGACCATCCTGGCTAACACGGTGAAACCCCGTCTCTACTAAAAAATACAAAAAACTAGCCGGGCGCGGTGGCGGGCGCCTGTAGTCCCAACTACTCGGGAGGCTGAGGCAGGAGAATGGCGTGAACCCGGGAGGCGGAGCTTGCAGTGAGCTGAGATCCGGCCACTGCACTCCAGCCTGGGCGGCAGAGCGAGACTCCGTCTCAAAAAAAAAAAAAAAAAAAAAAAAAAAAAAGAATTCCTGTAAAGCTCTAAATAAGAAAAAGACAAAACAATAGAAACATTGATAAACACTTGAAAAAGGAATTCACAGAAGGAATTCCAGATGGGCAATAAACATGGAAAGATGCTCAACCTCTTTCAGTAGTCAGGGAAAACAAATTAAAATCATAGTAAGAAACTATTACCTACCTTCATAATTGGTAAAAATGTATAAATGTGATCATTCCACAAGTTGACAAGGACATTCGCAGCAACAGGACAGTCCTGTGGGAAAGTAAATTGATGCAGTCACTTTGGAAAGGTGTAGTTAAGGAACAGGTAATATACCCTGGGACCTGGGATTTCCACTCCGATTTAAATATCCTAGGAAAAACCATGCACAGTGTAACAATATCTTTCATATACGAACACACTTAGCAGCATTGTTTGTAACTGACAAAAACTGGAGACAACACAAATGTTCATCAGCTAAACAATGGATAAGCAAATGAAGGTGTTTTTAATATATTGGAATGCTATAAAACAACAAGAGTGAAAGTGATCTAACAGCGTCATCCACAGAAAGGATGCTTTAAAAACGTAATGTAGAGCATAAAAAGCAAGGTAGAAAAGAATGCATATGGTATGATTCCGTTCAGATAAAGTTTAAAGCCTTGGCAATACAAAATTGTTTTTTGTTTTTTGTTTTTGAGACGGAGTCTAACATTGCCCAGGCTGGAGTGCAGTGGCATGATCTTAGCTCACTGCAACTTCCACCTCCCAGGTTCATGCCATTCTCCTGCCTCAGCCTCCCAAGTACCTGGGACCACAGGTGCCTGCCACCACACCTGGCTAATTTTTTGTATTTTTAGTAGAGACAGGGTTTCACCGTGTCAGCCAGGATGGTCTCGATCTCCTGACCTCGTGATCCGCTGGCCTTGGCCTCCCAAAGTGCTGGGATTACAGGCGTGAGCCCCTGCGCCCAGCCACGAAATTGTATTGTTTAGAAATGCGTACTTGAGTGATACAAATGAGAAATTGTATGAGAATGGTGGTGACCTCTGATGAGGAGAGAAGAGGCTGCTGGGGTGATGGCTGTGGTCTTTCGCCACCAGGATGGTAGTTAACTTTGCATATTTTCTTTATATTTATTCATCCAACTGTATTTTATATTTTACATACTTTTTCTGCATGTGTTTTATTTCACAATATAAAACATTTTAAAAATACACACACACTGACTCCTATGTGGAGAATTGTTCATGGGCAATAATGGAAAGTAATGTAGGTGAGAGAGAATGGGAGTGGGGGCTTGGACCAGGGCCATGGTAGTAGTAGAGATGGAGAGAAATAGATCCAGGAGGTAGGACTCATGGGACTTGCTAACAGATTGTTTCTTCCTGTTCTTTATGATAGTTCATAAACCAGAAAAGGTCACATGGACGGAAGCAGCAGGAAGCATTCGCGATGGAGTGCGCGCCTATACAGCTCTGCATTATCTTTCTCATGTCTCTCCTGGAAAATCAGTGCTGATAATGGATGGAGCAAGTGTAGGTGCTAATGGTTTTGTTAAGAAACAGAGCAGCATATAGTAAACTTAGGAAATTTAGCAATGAGCCATCCGTTTGCTAATATAATTCTTTGCCAATAGGTTATTGATTGACTTTTTTTCCAGTGTCCTATTTTGTTATAATAAGCAGCTTTTATCAATAGAAGATCAAAGTTAGATTTAGTGTGATTAGTTTATGACTTTGAATCTGCTGGTACATTAAAAAGCAGACAAGCCATTTTTATTCACTCTTGTTAGACAAAGCCTAAGATACCGCATGAGCCCTTGAAGTCATAGTCCAGAACTCCCTACCAGCTTTGTAGCCTATTTCCCACCCAATGACCAAGTATTGGCATTTTATATATAGATGGATCACACAAAAGATCAGCATGTCCTAATTTAAACATATTACATATACCAAAACATAGTGCAAGACACTAAAACAATACGTAAAATACTGTCATCTAAAAATGTCAAGAAAAACTTGAAATTAACTTATAGTTCTCTTTTCTAACTGGCTTGTGATGAAATGCTTTCTTCCTGCTTTTCTTTGAAGAAAAGGCAGAGCTGTCTTCAGCATTGGCTTCAGCCTGATGTCCAACATCAGGATAGTAGTGTTTCCCCGAACTTACCCCATGGGTCTGAACGGGATGGAGCTTTTGAAGTGTTTCGATCTTCAAAGAGAGGTAGCTGGACTCCCATATATAGTATATAATTAGCTTAGACCATCACACTGACAAGGCCCAGTTTTCTCTTTGCAAGGCCATGTGTCTGAATGTGACCCTCCATCCTTGAAATTATGTGCTGTGGTCAGACCGAGTGACAGCTTGTGGCATGCAGCTTTTCTACCACCCCTTGTAAAGAAGAAAGTCAATCAAATATTTCCACTATTAAAATTGCCCATAACTTTGCTCTTTTCCTATTAGATAACATTTTAAAATATACTAAAGTAACACTAAAGAATTACACTTTATTAAATAATATAAAGAAATCAATTTGATATGGCCTCTGCCCTATAACCATACACCCACTGTATATTTTTTTTCTACACAGGCATTTGGTACAATAGCTATTCAGTTAGCACATCATAGAGGAGCCAAAGTGATTTCAACAGCATGCAGCCTTGAAGATAAGCAGTGCCTTGAAAGATTCAGACCTCCCATAGGTGGGTAGTATTACAAGCACAGACTTTAAAACAAGGAATTTTGAAGGAAAATCACCTTTAAAAATGTACTTATAAAACCAAGTACAAAATCCTTGGCCAGGTGCAGTGGCCCACGACTGTAACCCCAGCACCTTGGGAGGCCAGGGTGGGAGGATCACTTGAGCCCAGGAGTTTGAGATCAGCCTGAGCAACATAGAAGACCTCATCTATATATAATCTTAAAAAAAGAAAAAAAAAAAGAACTTATAAAATCCCAAACGAAAGTCAGTTTGAAAATGCAGTGTATGTGCTATCTCCCAATTTACTTTTTTTTTTTTTTTTTTTTGAGACAGGGTCTCACTCTGTCACCCAGCTGGAGTACAATGGCACAATCATGGCTCACTGCAGTATGGACCTCCCCAGGGACAGGTGATCCTCCCACCTCAGCCACCTGAGTAGCTGGGACTGCAGGCATATGCCATCACACCCGGCTAATTTTTTGTGTTTTTTGTAGAGATGGGTTTAGCCATGTTGCCTAGGCTGGTATCAAACTTCTGAGCTCAAGCAATGCACCCACCTTGGCCTCCCAAAGTGCTGGAATTACAGGCATAAGCCACCATATCCAGCCCCAATTTACTTAAGTGATAGTTTTAATTTTAATTACTTATGTTTTTTGTAAACTTACATTTTTCAGTTTTTTCCTCTTTGCCCCATTGTTTTCAACAATTTACTCAACTTTGAATTAGGTGAACTTTGATGCAGTTTAGAAACACCTGATGCAGGCTGGGTGCGGAAGAACTAGAGACGAGCCTCAGAGAACTAGCTTCTCCAAGGATATACACCTAGTAAAGGACTGGAATGAGATTTGAACCCAGGCCTGACAGTAAAGCTCACATTAATTTCCATTGTTACATTATGCTTGTGACAGAGATAACCAAGAAATAGAAGGAAGGCAATACAGGGGCTGAAGAAAGGAAGAGAAAAGGAAAAAGAAGAGATTTGAAAATAGAATGGAGAAAGAGAGCATACGCTGGGCGTGGTGGCGCACACCTGTAATCCCAGCACTTTGGGAGCTGAGGCAGGTGGATCACTTGAGGTCAGGAGTTCAAGACCAGCCTGGCCAACATGATGAAACCCCATCTCTATTAAAAATACAAAAATTAGCTGGGCGTGGTAGCAGATGCCTATAATCCCAGCTACTCAGGAGGCTGAGGCAGGAGAATTGGTAGAATCCGGGAGGTGGAGGTTGCAGTGAGTCGAGATCATGTCATTGCACTCCAGTCTGGGCAACAGAGTGAGAGTCCGCCTCAAAAAAAAAAAAAAAAAAAAAGAGCATGAATGGTCCGTGGCTTACACCTGTAATCCCAGCACTTTGGGAGGCTGAGGCGGACAGATCACAAGGTCAGGAGATCGAGACCATCCTGGCTAACATGGTGAAACCCATCTCTACTAAAAATACAAAAAAAAAAATGAACCAGTGTGGTGGCGGGCACCTGTAGTCCCAGCTACTCGGGAGGCTGAGGGAGGATAATGGCATGAATCTAGGAGGCGGAGCTTGCAGTGAGCCAAGATCATGCCACTGCACTCCAGCCTGGGTGACACAGCGAGACTCCATCTCAAAAAAAAAAAAAAAAAAGCATGAATGGTGTGAATAAAAAGAACATGAATGAAGGGAAAATTTCTTATTTGTTAATTTGCCTTTCCTAGATTACTTTGTCCCCTTTCCCTTTTGTCCTCTTCCTCCTTCCCTCCAAATCCTAGATTACTCTGTTGGACTACACCACTAATCTGGGCAGCTCTAAGAGGAATTCTCTTCAACTAGAAGGTCTTAAAAGATACAGAAAGAAAATACAAACATGTTGTTACTTGCCAGTTCAAAATTCTGAGAATTATTTTTAATTCTGTCAATAATTTATATTCTATTAATATGATACTACTAATATCCTTTAATGCAGCCAGTTAAAATCTATTTAATTTGTACTGACTCTTCTAAAAATCATGTTCGTTTTCCTTAGCTTTAAGATTTTTCTTCATTTGGGAGAGTAAGTGGGGAAGAGAGGGGGATTTCTATGACTGAGAAATGGTGAAACAGCCTCTAGCAGATAATTACCTTATTATACAAATACAGACTGTTCCCAGCTGACAGTGTTTTGATTTAGGATTTTCAAAATGTTACGATGGGTTTATTGGATATTAAGTGCATTTTTGACTTACGGTGGGTATATTGGGATGTAGCCCATCGTAAAGATGAGCATCATCTGTATATTTTGATGCTTTTTAGCTCTAAAGACTATTAAATATGAACATACTTGAGAACCTACTTAATCTAGCTGGGGGTGGTGGCTCACACCTATAATCCCAGGGATTTTGGAGGCCAAGACAGGAGGATCACATGAGGCCAAGAGTTCAAAAATAGCTTAGGCAACATAGCAAGACCCTGTCCCCACAAAAAAATTTAAAAAAATTAGCCAGGCATGGTGGCATGTACCTGTAGTCCTAGCTTCTTGGGAGGCTAGGGCAGGAGGATTGCTTGAACCCAGGAGTTGAAGGCTACAGTGGGCTGTGATCACGCCACTGCACTCTATCCTAGGCAATGGAGTGAGACCCTATCTGGAAGAAAAAAAAAAAAAAAGAAACTGACTTAATCTTCCAGTTCATGTCTTATTATATATGTACCTCTGTGTTTTCAGATTCTTAATTCTGGCAACATACCCTATAGCTGTAGAAAATAGTGCTCTGTGTCAACAGACCAGCCTTGGATCACCTTCTCCTCAAAATGTTCACATTTTAATTTTATTAAATATATAGGTCTCTTTGTTTAGACTGCTATATCCCATATTGGGTTAGATGAGAAAAAGTATAATTTAAATTGACTTTCTCCCTTTAAATTCAGTAATTGTTTGAATTGCTTAACTCATTTCAAAGAATAGATATTTATTTGCTTTTCTTTTTCTTTTTCCCTGATTTGTTTGTGTTGATCACATACAGAACAGTACAATTGCCTGATTTCCTGTCCTTTACAGCCCGAGTGATTGATGTATCTAATGGGAAAGTTCATGTTGCTGAAAGCTGTTTGGAAGAAACAGGTGGCCTGGGAGTAGATATTGTCCTAGATGCTGGAGGTAGGTACCTTACGAAATTAGTAGCCTGTGTAGTTTTTTTAGTTTGATGAATTTAAGAAAAAAATTTAGGGCATAATTATTAATGCACTTATTAAACTGGATGTTGAGTTTTGGGTTTTGTTTTTAACTAAAGACTTTTTAATTTAAATTGGAACTTCTACTTTATTCTCATTGTAAGTACTGTATGTAAGAGAGAACATGCTTATCTTTTACAGTGTAGACCAGGGGTGTTGCTTCCCTGGCCACGTTGGAAGAAGAATTGTCTTAGGCCACACATAAAATACATTAACACTAATGATATCTGATGAGCTAAAAAAAAAAAAAAAATCTCAAAAATGTCTTACAATGTTTTAAGAAAGTTACGAATTTGTGTGGGCCGCATTTAAAGCCATCCTGGGCAGGCTGCGGGTTGGATGAGCTTGGTGTAGACATTAGAGTAACAAATGACATATTGCTACAAGAAATCTAGAAACATGGCCTCCTCGGTAGTTCCCAGATAACACAGCATCATTGCGATGCCTTTTCAGTCCCATCTGCTGTGTGAGGCTGCCTTCTATTGGATAGTTGATGTCTGCAGTCTCTATTTGGAAAATGCCAAAGTTTGTTCCAGTTTCACTTTCTTGAATGCTTTTAGTTTAACCAGTATTTTTTTAACACTTACTCTGAACACACTTAAGTAATAGCATGACTCCTAAAGGGTAGGTTTTACAGGCCTGCAAAGTGCTTCTGTTTATACTTTGGTAGAATTTATCTTCTAATTTGAGAATCATGGATGAATATGGTTATGACTATCTTGTGGTTTTTTAAACCAGTATTTTCTAAGATTTGAAAATAGCTCAGGATAATCTGTCAGTGGAAGTAAATACATACTTTATTGCATCATTTTTTCACATGGACATTTCAGTAATTATGTTAAGACTATCCTGAGTCTGAGTTTTTTAACTGGGAATCAGCATCATCTCACTATATTAAGCTATCAGTGTTAATTATCAGATTTGGTTATGTGTTACATTACCTTGCCTGGTTTTCAAATGAAGATAGACTTTTTATCTTTATTTATTTCTATAATAAATAGATTTACAATAAATTGTAATTAAATGTAGAATAAATTTTATGATCAGTTTAATGCAAAAAGTAGATTTTATGGTGTCAGAATACATTGTGTGTGGCTTTTTCTAAGAAAAATGTTTCCTCATTCGTACATTAAAAAGTAAAGAGAGTGCCGGACACAGTGGTCTGCGCCTGTAGTCCCAACTACTCATGAGGCTGAGGCTGAAGGATTGCTGGAGTCCAGGCCAGCCTGGGCAACATAGTAAGACTTTGTCTCTAAATAAATAAGAACTTGTTTGAAGAATAAATTTTTGTCAGATTTTTATAAAATATATTTCTTCTCTCTCTCTCGTTTTTTTTTTTTTAAACTATTCCCTTGCAAGTGAGATTGTATAGTAAAGATGATGAACCAGCTGTAAAACTACAACTACTACCACATAAACATGATATCATCACACTTCTTGGTGTTGGAGGCCACTGGGTAACAACAGAAGAAAACCTTCAGGTATTATCAGAAACCATAAAGCATTACCATTACACCAAAGGGGTATAATTAACAAACAATAAAGTCTAAGTTATTTGAGGCAAAGAGTGTGACTAAATTAGTATAAAATCTGGTCCAGGTGCGGTGGCTCACACTTATAATTCCAGCACTATGGGAGGCCGAGGCGGGTAGATCACTTGAGGCCAGGAGTTCAAGACCAGCCTGGCCAACATGGTGAAACCCTGTCTCTAGAAAAAATACAAAAATTAGCCAGGCATGGTGGCGCAGGCTTATATTCCCAGCTCCTTGGGAGGCTGAGGGCTGAAGCACGAGAATTACTTGAACCTGGGAGGCGGAGGTTGCAGTGAGCTGAGATTGCACCACTCTACACCAGCCTGGGTCACAGAGCAAGACTCTGTCTCAAAAAAAGAAAATCTGAATCATAAAGAAATTTACCTTTATTTTTCATTCCATATTTTATATGTAGCTACATATTTTATATGTAGAAATGTAGCTTTTTTTTTACTTTAGCAACATGTTGGCCAAATTGTTGAAATACTGCCTACCAGAGACATATTTTCAGCAATGAAGTATAATTTTATTTAGTGATTTAGACATGTGACTTATGATTTTTTTTTTGGAACGAAGTTTCACTCTTGTTGTCCAGGCTGGAGCACAGTGGCACGATCTCAGCTCACTGTAAACTCTGCCTCCCGGGTTCAAGCAATTCTCCTGCCTCAGCTTCCTAAGTAGCTAGGATTACAGGCGCCTGCCACCACGCAAGGCTAATTTTTGTGTATTTAGTAGAGACGGGGTTTCACCATGTTGACCAGGCTGGTCTTGAACTTCTGACCTCAGGTGATCCACCTGCCTCGGCCTACCAAAGTGCTGGGATTACAGGCGTGAGACACCACGCCCGGCATGAATTTTTAATAGTATTTCAGATAGCATTTTTGCTATCTGAACATCGTTGACATATACTTAGCAAAATATTTCCATATAAAATTATCACAATTTCCTAATTATTCAAACTGGAATTACTATACATGTTTATGTATGTTATCTCTCAAGGTTATCTTTTTCAGCATTCTAGTTACATATTTACATGATGGCTGATATGCAAATACCATAATTCTCACATACCAATCTTCACTGATTTTCCAACACCCTCATGAAGATGGCGAGAAAAGACACACACACACCCCTCCCATTTCATCACCAGGATTCTAGATCGGCCTTGCATCTGCCATGTACTTATCACCTCGCTGTTTCATCGTTCTGGACCATGAAATAGAAAATATTATCATTTACATGTTATTAAATGTTATTTATGTGCATATTTTTGTGATTTGGACATCATTTAATTTGTGTAGAAGTTTTTCTGACTCAAGATACCAATCATCCTGCTGTTAAACTCACAATAATTGATTAGTCTTTGTTTTATTCTATCCAAGCTGGATCCTCCAGATAGCCATTGCCTTTTCCTCAAGGGAGCAACGTTAGCTTTCCTGAATGATGAAGTTTGGAATTTGTCAAATGTACAACAGGGAAAATATCTTTATATCCTTTTGATCGACTGATTTGAGTTTCTGGCTTGAAACCTTGTACTGTACTAAGTTCTTTCATTACGATAATAGGAAATAATAATAGCAGTTAAGTTTCCTTAAGTATGCCAAACAGTGTTCCAAGTGCCTTGCAAGTATTAATTTACACATTAAAGCAGCCTTTTGAGATGTAAGTCCTGTTACCATCCCTATTTCACAGGTGAAGAAGCCGAAGCGTAGAGATGTTGATACAGACTCAAGGATGCAGCAAGGGGCGGAACAAGAATCACACTCAGGCAGTCTCTCTCCTTTCTGAATGGAGAGAAGCCATAAGATACGTGGAAAATTTTGTTTTTAACCTGACGTTAAGGAAATTACACATCACCTTGAAAGATTGCACACTTACTCCTATGATGGTGCCATTGCACAGAAACATCTCAGAATACTTTTCTAAATTAAAGAGTTTGTGGAGTGTTTTATAAATATCAATGCTAGTAAATCTTTATCAAATGAAGATGGGTTTGAGTTTTGAAACAGAAGTCATTCAGAGATAAGTCTGGTGTGATTGAAGCCAAATCATTCCAGTTGAGTAAAAATAATAAATGTTTGGAATATGCCGGGCGCAGTGGCTCACGCCTGTAATCCCAGCACTTTGGGAGGCCGAGGTAGGCGGATCACGAGGTCAGGAGATCGAGACCATCCTGGCTAACACGGTGAAACCCCATCTCTACTAAAAATACAAAAAATTAGCCGGGCATGGTGGTGGGTGCCTGTAGTTCCAGCTACTTGGGAGGCTGAGGCAGGAGAATGGTGTGAACCCGGGAGGCAGGGCTTGCAGTGAGCCGAGATCGAGCCACTGCACTCTAGCCTGGGAGACAGCAAGACTCCGCCTCAAAAAAAAAAAAAAGTTTGGAATATACAAACAATTTCAAAAAGAAAGGTCCAAACCTCTTTAGAGTAGGGTCAACTTAAGAATTCCTTTTATTTCTAAAATGTCTGGCTTAGAGGCAGCAGCACTTGCTAAAAGTTTTAATGTATTGGATAAAAAAAAATAAGTTATCATTACTTGATAGAGCATATGTGTGTTTCTGAAGATTTATATAGCCTTACACTTGTCTCTAGTGAATATCATACTTTACATTTCTTAAATGTGCCTAGTCATATATGTGTGATACATATAAAGGCCAGTTCCCTCCGGGAGCAATGACAGAATTTATTCAGAGCTTTAAAATAGTTATGTAGGCCGGACGTGGTGGCACGCGCCGCGCCTGTAGTCCCAGCTACTCATGAGGCTGAGGCAGGAGAATCGCTTGAGCCTGAGAGGCAGAGGCTTCAGTGAGCTGAGATCGTGCTGCTGCACTCCAGCCTGGTGACAGAGGGAGACTCCTCTCAAAAAAAAAGTTACGTAATTAGTATGCTGCATGTATTGAGTTTTAAGGAGTAGATTTCAAAACCCCTTCTTGTAGTGCATGTATGAATTTAAAGTTGTTTCTGATTAAATATTTCCTATTAAATTTGAAAATTAGATTTAACTTTCTAAAAGGATTTTTAATTAATGTCATTTTTTAAAAAGGTACACGGGCTGGTGCAGTAGCTCATGCCTGTAATCCCAGCACTTTGGGAGGATGAGGTGGGCAGATCACGAAGTCAGGAAATCGAGACCATCCTGGCTAACATGATGAAACCCCCGTCTCTACTAAAAATACCAAAAAAAAAAAATTAGTTGGGCGTGGTGGCACACGCCTGTAGTCCCAGCTACTCTGGAGGCTGAGGCAGGGGAATTGCTTGAACCTGGGCGGCGGAGGTTGCCGTGAGCTGAGATCGCGCCACTGCACTCTAGCCTGGAGACGGTGCGAGACTCCATCTCAAAAAAAAAAAAAAAAAAAAAAAAGTATATGTCCAATCCAATAACATTGTAATTATTAGGAATAACATTGTAATTATTAAGAATAACATGGAGTGATGCTACAATGGAGAATACCACGTGGCTATTAAAAGTAACATTAGTTAATATTGGAATACTATGTAGCTATTAGTTTTGAATCTTACATGTTGGAAACTAGACTGACTGCTTTGCTGTATATAACTTAATTCTCTCAAACCACCTCTCCCGATAAGAAGGCAATTTTAACCTATTTGACAAATCCTTGGACCATGTTGAAACATGACATGTGTATATGAAATACTGTACATTTTCCAGAATCAGAAATATATGCTATGCACACAGGTGAGAATTTTGTTAACAGCAATAGGAAGGGAACTTGCAGGGATGTGAATTAGTAAATTTATATTCTTCAGTTTTCTTTTAAAAATATTTTTAAATGACTTATATTTTCTAATTTGCATTTTCTTTTTCTTTTTTTTTTTGAGACGGAGTCTCGCTCTGTCACCAAGGCTGGAGTGAAGTGGCGCCATCTTGGCTCACTGCAACCTCTGTCTCCCACGTTCAAGCAATTCTCCTGTCTCAGCCTCCCAAGTAGCTGAGACTGTAGGCGCATGCCACCATGCCCGGCTAATTTTTGTATTTTTAGTAGAGGTAGGATTTCATCATATTGGTCAGGCTGGTCTCGAACTCTTGACCTCAGGTGATCCACCTGCTTCAGCCTTCCAAAGTGCTGGGATTACAGGTGTGAGCCACTGCGCCCAGCCCTAATTTGCATTTTCTAAAGTCCTGAATCATACTGTAGTCCTCACTTGTGTAAACCCTCCTCATTCAGTTCATACAAGCTAAGTTGCTGCTTGTGATTTAACAGAGACATCTCCTTCCAACTGTGTCATTCTAGGCCATAAATAATTCAGAAGTACTGGCAATTACATAGCATTTTGATCTTAATATTATAATTTCAATTAAATTAGCAAGAGAGATTTTTCTTTGATTTTTACATCATTTTCTGATTCTCTTAGTGACATACAGCCCCCTGTATCTGAGGGTTCCACATCCAGGGATTCAACAAATCAAAGATCAAAAATATTTGGAGACCGGGGGCAGTGGCTCATGCCTGTAATCCCAACACTTTGGGAGGCTGAGGCAGGAGGACGGCTTCATCTCAGGAGTTCGAGACCAGTCCAGGCAACATAGGGAGACCCTGTCTATACAAAAAAATAAAATAAAATAAATTAACCTGGTGTGGCAGTGAATCGCTGTGGTCCTAGCTACTTGGGAGGCTGAGGATCATTAGAGCCTGAGAGGTTAATGCTGCAGTGAGCATGATCATGCCCTCTAGCCTGGGCCACAGAGGGAGACCCTGTTTCAAAAAAAAAAAAAAAACAAAAAACTCTGAAAAAGTAATAATACAACAATTTAAAAAAAAAAGTATAACCACTACCTACATAGTATTTACATTGCATTAGGTATTATAAGTAACATAGAGATGACTTAATGTATAATGCAGCTGTGCCTCGATTATACGCAAATATGCCTTTTTTTTTTTTTTTTTTGAGACAGGGTCTTGCTTGTTGCCCTGGCTGGAGTGCAGTGCTCATTCCAGCTCACTGTAACCTCAAACCCATGTGCTGAAGGGATCCTCCTGCCTCAGCCTCCCCAGTAGCTGGGGCAACAGGCACATGCCACCATGCCTGGCTAATTTTTTAATTTTTTATAGAGAGCCTTGTTTTCCAACCTGCTGCGCTATTTTCTGTAAAGGACTTGAGTATCTGGAGATTTTGGTCTTCATGGGGGTCCTGGAACCAATCCTTCATGGATGCTGAGGAATGACTGTATATCACACACACACAAAGTTTACTGGCTTCTGCAAACAAATTTTGAGCCTATTACCAAACAGCCTGGTCAACAAATGTACATCTAAAGTAAGATATGTAAGTGCTAAAATTGTTTTTAACTTAAAATGCCATATGTAATATAGAAATGAAAACTAGACACTATTTCATTCCCATCCATTGAGATAATAGTGGTGAGCACTTAGGATAAGCACCAGGCTTGAGTTGCTGCTCTTGTCACTTGTTCTTGGAAATTTAGGCTCTGTTACACCACCAACTCTCAAATCACTTCCCTGCTGTAGAGCTAAACTTGACGTCCTCCAGAATTTCTCTAACTTAACATGTTGAATCTCTGAGAGTACAAAACTTGAAACAATAGAGTGATCTGCCTGGCATCCTCTGTTTATTGAATGGTTTTATTTAATTCTCCTTTACATTGCCACCTTAACAATCCTTCCAGCTACGTATCTTAAAGGATGTGATGGAGAAGTTATCAACTGGTGTTTTCAGGTACGCTAAAGTAACCAAATCATTGTTGTTTTTCTATTTTCAAGGAGCTAAGGCAGGCAGTCCCACTTTTGTTTTAGCTCTCGCCATGTGCCTGTTGCCTCCATATTTTATTATTAGGTTGGTGCAAACATAATTGTGGTTTTTGCCATTGAAAGTAGTGGCAGAAACTGTAATAACTTTTGCACTGACCTTATATTTCATTTAGATAAATAGCTGCTCTTTAATATTTATCAAAGTATATCTGGTGGCACACCAGTAGGTACTCCCAGAAATAGAAGTGGCTTGTGAGTTTTCCTCACTTCATTATATAGTGTACCTCACCCTTTGCTTTTCCTCATCATCCCTCCCAAAGCAACTTGAAATAACCAATAGCTTGAAGGAGAGAAAACCATGGTATATTTGTTTAAAGTTGAATGTTTATCACTTATAAAAGAGGGAGTAGGCCGGGCGCAGTGGCTCACCCCTGTAATCTCAGCACTTTGGGAGGCTGAAGCGGGTGGATCACCTGAGGTCAGGAGTTCGAGACCAGCCTGGCCAACATGGCAAAACCCTGTCTCTACTAAAAATACAAAAATTAGCTGAGCCTGGTGGCAAGCACCCATAATTCCAGCTACTGGGGAGGCTGGGACAGGAGAATTGCTTGAACCTGGGAGGTGGAGGTTGCAGTGAGCCAAGATCTCACCTTTGCACTCCAGCCTGGGCAACGAGAGAAACTCTATCTCAAAAAAAAAGAGGTAGTAAATAAAGAAGATAATTTTTTTTCCTTCAAAACTTAACCACTTTTAACATTGGAAACACTAATGGGCAAATTTGTTTGAATTACTTAAAGTAATAGATTTGAGGCTGGGTGCAGTGGCTCATGCCTGTAATCCCAGCACTTTGGGAGGCTGAGGTAGGCGGATCACTTGAGGCCAGGAGTTCAAGACCAGCCTGGCCAACATGGTGAAACCCATCTCTACTAAAAATACAAAAATTAGCCAGGCTTGATGGTGCATACCTGTAATCCCAGCTACTAAGGAGGCTGAAGTATGAGAATCGCTTGAACCTGGGAGGCAGAGGTTGCAGTGAGCTGAGATCGTGCCACTGCACTCCAGCCTGGGCAACAGAGCCAGAGTCTGTCTCAAAAAATTAATAAAGTAATAGATTTGAGCACTAGCATTTGTCATATACCACCCCATTTGTTCTACTTTAACTTGACCTGACATTTCTAATTTCATTCCTTCTCAGACCTCAGTTGGATGAACCCATTCCACTGTATGAGGCAAAAGTTTCCATGGAAGTTGTTCAGAAACATCAAGGAAGAAAAAAGCAAGTTGTTCAATTTTAATTTTCTTCTTTCTCAGACTTCAATCGGATGAACGTATTCCAGTATTTGAAGCCAAAATTTTATTTGGAAATTGTTGAGAAAAACCAAGGAAGAGAAAAGCAAGTTGCATTTTTAAGCACGTTTCCCTGCTAAGACAAGATGCTCAGTTGACACATTTGAAAAGTGTTTGAAAAATTCTTGTGCAAATGATCAAGATAATTCTATAATTAACATCTTAAGGGAATTTTCTAAAGGCCTTTTCATTGTTTCTATATATTTTGCCCCTGCTATAAAATTCCTTCCATGAAGAAAACTGCTTTCAGCAAAAGCCACACTACTCTATTGATAAAGCTGTTGCAGGCCTTTGCTAAGCTATCAAAGTAACGTATTAATTTTCTGTCAACTCCGTTCTCAACACCTTCCTTAAGTCTTTGCTGTCATCATTTAAGCATTTGAGTATATTTTGAAGTCTTAAAGGACCTAGCCCATAGGCACTTAAATTTTGTGTTTTCAACTATTCATTCACTCCGGCTTTCCCCAGGATCAAAGAAGAGGATCTCATTAACTTGCCAGTGGCCGCTGCCTGGAAGGCTGAGATGACCAGGCACTGGGAACGGGGAAGGGAGGTTGTCGGGAGGCTGCGCTGGCATAGGAAGCGTGCTGACGTCTTATCTGAGTTCTCTATTTGGGGGTTGAGGAAGGTGGCCTAGTCCCCTCTCCTTGCCTATTGAGAGCAGCAGCCACTGCCCTCTCTCAAGTTTGTGGAAGCAGCAGCCCATGGCCGCAGCTCAAGTTTGTTTCCTTTTCATCCAGGCGCCAAACCCTGGGCTGATCACATCCCTGCTGCGGGCTTAAATAGCGTTCAGCTATTTCGGTGCCCCACAGGGTAGTGCACATCAGCGCCCTGGATCGCACGCTTTCCAGAAGCGTCGCTGAACCTGGAGATTGGACTCCTGTCGAGGACCCGGCAGAAGCGCCAGGGCAGGGTCACCGCTAGGACAGTGGGCGTTGACGGCCTCCGGGGATCGCGGCCGTGGGCTGGGTCTCGCGGGCTGCCCGCTGCGCATGCTCCGCTAGGAACCGGCGGGGGCGGGGCGGGGCCGCTTCGGGGACTGGAGCGAGGCGCGGCGCCACGTCGGGGGCGGGCCCGGCGAGCGCGGGAAGGCTCTGCGGGGCGGCCAGCCGTCCTCAGCCTTCTCGCGTCATGGCCCTATCGGTTCCCTGCTACTCACCGAGCTTCCGAAAGCCGCCCGAGGTAGTGCGGCTCCGACGGAAAAGGGCCCGGAGCCGTGGAGCTGCCGCCTCCCCGCCCCGTGAGCTGCCGGAGCCGGCGGCCCGCCGAGCCGCCCTGGCGGCAGGGCTGCACCTTCGCCCTTTCCCTGCCGCGGGGGGCAGAGGCGGTGGCGGCGGCCCGGCCGCTGCCCGGAGGAACCCTTTCGCCCGCCTGGACAACCGACCGCGGGTCGCCGCGGAGCCCCCCGACGGGCTGGCCCGCGAGCAGCCGGAGGCGCCGGGCCCGGTGAGTGTCTTGTAGCCTGGCCGCCAAGGGGCTCTGTCATGGTTTGAGCCAGCTGTGAATCGGGGGTGGAAAGTCCTCGCGTTGGAGGCAAGGAAATGGGCGCGAAGACTTCGGCCGCCCGTGGCTTTAGGGTGCCCCGCGCTGGGAGCCGCGGCTCTGGCAAGGCCGGATTTGCGGGAAGAGCGCGCCTCCGGCTGTCCCGCTGCGGGCTGTACTCACGGGACGCATTCCCGAGGAAAGTGAGGGGCCCCTTGGAGGACTTAAAGGTGACTTAGAAGAGAGCTCGAAAAACCCTGAGACCCCCATCTTGCAAGGACGCTGTTCGATGGGGCAGGTGACAAACCCTGCTTCCCCCGTGATTCAGGGCCTCCCTTCTCTCACGCACTCCAAATTATTGTGGGGATGGGGGAATGTTGAGGATTCGTGGGGTCAGAATTCCCTAGCATTTGTCCTATCCAAAGCCTTTTGGATCTTTCTGTTGGAAACACCGGTCCTTGTTCCCCTCAATTTTGATACTAAAGTTCAGGCACAAAACTGAAGTGTTGAAACTCATAGATTGGATGGGGTGTGTCTGAATTTGGGTGCACTTGGATTTATTGAGAAGCGTGTATGCCAGGTGAGGCTCTGTACATACTTAATGCAAACTTCAGCATCCTTTAAAATTTAAAGGACAATATTTTTAACCTCAGTTTTTAGATTCTAATCAAGAAAATGATTTGCTATGGGAAGAGAAGTTCCCTGAAAGAACAACTGTTACTGAATTACCCCAGGTAATACTTTTTAAATATCATTAGAATGTGTATTTGTATAAACTTTTTTTCCTAGCTAGGATTTGAGCCAATTTTTAAAACTACATTTATACTTCTCAGAAGCATTTTGCTTGGAAAGTAGTTTTACAGAGAGGCTTGATCAGGGGTGAAAATACGACATCAGCCAAGGTAAAGGAGTTGGTTTGATACAGTAATGATGACTGTAAAGATAGCCAGTGCTAAAATAGGCCTAATAGACATGGGGGTTGTCTTTTACCCTCTAACAGTTTTTAATACTCTTCTTTGGGCAGTTGACTTCTCCAGCTCATCACTCAGAGCCAGCCCTCCTGGCCCACCTCCACAGGTTGTTGCATAGCACTGAACCTCGTTGCTCCCCTGCGCTAACATACACACACGTTTCCATTCCCCAGGCGCTACTGTTGTGCTGTGTAGTTTGATAAATGCGATTTGTCCTAATGGGAACAGGCTAGAAGAGTTCTCCAAGACCCAGTTTCTCTTGTAAATAAGTGACCTTCTTATGGTCTATCAAAGATAGTTCCCCCTTCTCTGATATTTTATTGTGATATAAAAGAATCCTTGGCCGGGCATGGTGGTTCATGCCTGTAATCCCAACTCTTTGAGAGGCTGAGGCAGGCGGATCACCTGAGGTCAGGAGTTTGAGAACAGCCTGGCCAACATGGCGAAACCCCGCCTCGACTGAAAATACAAAAAAACTAGCCAGTCGTGGTGGCGCATGCCTGTAGTCCCAGCTACTGGGGAGGCCGAGGCATGATAGTCGGTTGAACCCAGGCGGTAGAGGTTGGCACTGAGCCGAGATCACACCACTTCACTCCAGCCTAGGCGACAGAGGGAGACTCTGTCTCAATTTAAAAAAAAAAAAAAATTCTTGTATCGTGGAGAATGTTGACATGAAAGGACAGCAGACAGATTGAGGGGAAATACATGAAGTCAGAAAATGTTTCTTAAATATGGGCTTTGTTAGCCCTGGATGCAGAGTTTCAGAGGCTTAAAAGATCCAAAATGTTTAAACACTTGGAATATTTCTACTTCAATACAGACATCTATACTACCATGAAGAACTGTAAAAACTAAAAAGTGAAATCTGCCCGTCCACAACCCCTACCCCCAACAACAACAAATTCCCTCTTCCCACAGATAACCACGGTTAAAAGTTTAGTGTGACTCCTTTCAGACTTTTTTTTACAGTGTGTAATATATTTTTCATATTATTTATTATACAGTTTATATGATTTTTACTTTTCAGTGATCATGAGTATGTTAGCTGATAAAATCTTTAGGTTGAAGGTTTTTTTCTTAATACTCGACTAATTTTTTGCATTCTTTGTTTTCTAAAGACTTCGCATGTATCGTTCTCCGAGTCTGATATTCCGTCCTCAGAAAATACTGAGTTACCTGTGGACTGGAGTATTAAAACCCGACTCCTTTTCACCTCTTCTCAACCCTTTACCTGGGCAGATCATTTGAAAGCACAGGAAGAAGCTCAAGGTCTTGTCCAGCATTGTAGGGCAACAGAAGTTACTTTGCCTAAAAGTATACAGGTAACTCTGAAATAAAATAGTTATGTGTTAAAGTAACAAATTAAGTGTGAAATGATCTCCTTTGCAAAATAGCAGAGATACTACCTTCCATTAAGTTTTTCTTTGGAAATTTAAAGATACAAAGACTTAGGAAATTTTGTCTTTCCCAAATGGTGCTTATGGTGCTTTCATGCCTTTTTTTTTTTTTAAGTCAGATTGAGTAATTGCTCATAAATTTAGAGACTTGTACTGCAAATTAATCAGTGTTGCAGGCAAGAATTGTTAAATTATTTTTCTCTAAGGCTTTTTGAGAAAGAAAATACAAAGAAAGAAGTGAAAAGCAATTGAGTGGGATTGCAAGGGCTGATGGATTTACTGATTTTCTTACCTGTATAAGGAAAATTTTATAAATTTTGGGGAGTTTGTGAGTTCTAGAATAGTTTTAGCGAAATACATTTTGATTGTTTTAAAGCGTCAACTCAAAACTGGGAGGCTGGGCACAATAGCCCATGCCTGTAATCTCAGCACTTTGGGAGGCTGAGGTGGGAGGATTGCTTGAGACCAGCCTGAGCAATGTAGTGAGACCCCGTCTCTACAAAAAAAAAAAAATAGCTGAGAATGGTGGTGGGTGCCTATAGTCCCAGCGACTTGGGAGGCTGAGATGGGAGGATTGTTTAAGCCCAGGAGGTCAGGGCTGCAGTGAGCTGTGATTGCGCCACTGTACTCTAGCCTCAGTGACAGAGTGAGACTGTATCTTAAAAAATTTTTTTTGAAGTCTCAAACTAGGTTAAAAAAGGATTACCCTGAAAGAGATCTTGGTATATTATACATCGTTTCAATAAATAGATTAGGATGATTTGTGATTTGCCATATCAGTGTTTACTGGCTACTTTTAAAACAGCATTTTGGGCCGGGCGCGGTGGCTCAAGCCTGTAATCCCAGCACTTTGGGAGGCCGAGACGGGCGGATCACGAGGTCAGGAGATCGAGACCATCCTGGCTAACACGATGAAACCCCGTCTCTACTAAAAGATACAAAAAAAAAAAAAACTAGCCAGGCGTGGTGGCGGGCGCCTGTAGTCCCAGCTACTTGGGAGGCTGAGGCAGGAGAATGGCGTGAACCCGGGAGGCGGAGCTTGCAGTGAGCCGAGATCCGGCCACTGCACTCCAGCATCTGGGCGACAGAGCTGAGACATAGTGTTACCTATACGCACATGTCCACCCCTATTCCTCATGATAAAAAAGGTAGTGAATTGGCCGGGCGCGGTGGCTCAAGCCTGTAATCCCAGCACTTTGGGAGGCCGAGGCGGGCGGATCACAAGGTCAGGAGATCGAGACCATCCTGGCTAACACGGCGAAACCCCGTCTCTACTAAAAACACAAAAAATTAGCCGGGCGAGGTGGCGGCGCCTGTGGTCCCAGCTACTCGGGAGGCTGAGGCAGGAGAATGGCGGGAACCCGGGAGGCGGAGCTTGCAGTGAGCTGAGATCTGGCCACTGCACTCCAGCCTGGGCGACAGAGCGAGACTCCGTCTCAAAAAAAAAAAAAAAAAAAAAAGGTAGTGAATTGTCCTTAAGAATGGTAGAAACAGGCAGATGTTCCCATCTATGTTTAAATGTTCTGATACTGTGGTTTAACATTACATCTGGCCCAAATAAGGATAAATTGTGTTTTCATTCCTATAACAGTTATTAATGCTTTCCTATAGAAAGCAGTAAAGATTCTTAGACCTAAGTGTTTGGTATGTATTATCTTCAAAAAAATTCTGTATTTCTCAATGGGCAAAAACTCTCCACTGTCCCCTTTGGATTTAGGATCCCAAACTCTCCACTGAGCTCCGTTGTGCCTTCCAGCAGAGCCTTATCTATTGGCTCCACCCTGCTTTGTCTTGGCTACCACTGTTCCCTCGTATTGGAGCTGATAGAAAAATGGCTGGAAAGACAAGTCCTTGGTCAAATGATGCAACCCTGCAGCATGTTTTAATGAGTGACTGGTAAGATTAGTAAGAAAAATTTGTGTAATTCAATAGTGAATTTTTATTTTAGCAGTATTCTCTATCATATTTGTGACTGGATACGTTAATGGCAGAAGGGTATCTAGATCCTTGTGAATTTTATCTGAACCTGTTAATAACCAACACGTAAACTGTTTACTTTTTTGTTGTTGTTTTTTAGCTGTTATTCATTCTTTACCCAATTGTGGTAGAATATATGTAAGTGTTGGTTAAATATATACAGACCGACAGGCCGGGCGCGGTGGCTCACGCCTGTAATCCCAACACTTGAGGAGGCCGAGGCGGGCAGATCATGAGGTCAGGAGATTGAGACCATCCTGGCTAACACGGTGAAACCCCGTCTCTACTAAAAATACAAAAAAAATTAGCCGGGCATGGTGGCAGGCGCCTGTAGTCCCAGCTACTCAGGAGGCTGAGGCAGGACAATGGCATGAACCCGGGAAGCGGAGCTTGCAGTGAGCTGAGATCACGCCACTGCACTCCAGATCGCCCCACTGCCAGCCTGGGTGACAGAGCGAAACTCTGTCGCAAAAAAAAAAAAAAAAAAAAAAATACACACACACCCCTAATTCTTTAATGCTACTTCTTGTCAGTCTCTACTTTTTTATCAGCAGCTCAGAGAAAGTCAGCAAGCAATTCTCAATTAAGTTTTGTTTAAAGACAAAGTAAGTGTTTAAGTGGTATACACTGTTAAAGTATTGAGAAGTCATCAGCGAGTCCTCATAACCAATTTCAGTCCTTTAAAGCTAAGTCATACATAACCACAAAAATTCAAACCATTATCTAAAATATTTGTGCTGTATTTTAAACCAGGTATCAAACTGAATTATACAGAATTATAAACATTGCATTAAATGTTTAATAATACCTAAAGAAAATGTTTTTACTTCATAGGTCCGTGAGCTTTACTTCTCTATATAATTTGCTGAAGACAAAACTTTGCCCCTATTTCTACGTTTGTACCTATCAGTTTACTGTCCTCTTCCGAGCAGCAGGATTAGCTGGAAGTGACTTAATCACAGCTCTCATATCTCCTACAACTCGAGGTTTAAGAGAAGCTATGAGAAATGAAGGTAAAAGTTTAGGTTTAAAGTGAGAATACTATACTATATAGTAAACTTGTTTTAGCCTAAAAGTATTTGAATTTAAAATGCCTTTTACCAGTTAATTAGCAACATTAAGAAATATATTATTTCTTTATTTCTAGGTTTTTTTTTCCTCCCCCACAATTATTTAATCCAGCAGTCCCCAAACTTTTTGGCACTAGGGATCAGTTTCAAGGACGGTGGGGAGGATGGTTTCGGGATGAAGCTGTTACACATCAGATCATCATTCTTATAAGGAGGGCACAACCTAGATGCCTCACATGTGCAGTTCACAATAGGATTCGTGCCCCTATGAGAATCTAATGCGACCACTGATGTGACAGGGAGGTGGAGCTCAGGCAGTAATGTTCACTCACCAGTCGCTCACCTCCTGCTGTGCGGCCCGGTTTCTAACAGGCCATACGGTACCAGTCCACAGCCCACGGGTTAGGGACCCCTGATTTAAACTGTTCCTTCCACATAGTGTTCCCTTCTCTGATCTCTAAAATAAAACACATATTGGGCCAGATAGTCACCATCTGAATATACTCTTCTACAAATTCTTATGTAGTACCATTTACCCTTTTAATAACATAATTTTCAAACTGAGGAAACCCATTAGTGGGTCATAAAATCTGTCTAATGGGCCCAATCAGTGCTTTTTCAAAAAGTGAACTGGGATACAGTGTAACTGACAAAAGAGTGTCACATGTATGTGTTGTCTCCGGAACCTCTTTCAAGGAGATATGTTTTATGCATGTATGTAGGTTTGTGAAGAAAGCTTGAAAACTCTACTGCCTTAATAAATCATTTATAAAAACCAACATTTCAAATTTTTTACACTCTAAAAGTGCAGCTTGCCTGTTAAATACTTTACATGAAAACTCAGTTACATTTTTTTTTCCTCATGTAGGTATTGAATTTTCTCTGCCTTTAATAAAAGAAAGTGGCTATAAGAAGGAGACAGCATCTGGAACAAGCTTGGGATATGGGGAGTATGTGATTAAAATAACTTTTTATGTCATCCACTGACTTACGGACTCATGAAATAGATTTGTACAAGAGCAGCTTTGAGAAATAGGGACTCTAACTGTAGCAATTTCCTAGGGAGCAAGCCATCAGTGATGAGGACGAAGAGGAAAGTTTTTCCTGGCTGGAAGAGATGGGTGTGCAAGATAAAATTAAAAAGCCAGACATACTTTCTATCAAGCTGTATCCTTTCAGTTGCTGTTAATTAGAATTAATTTTCATTGAATGACGTTAGTGAGAAGTTTAACATTGGCAGTTTTATATGACTATAATCTTGAATTATCTTCAGATCATATTAAAACTAATTGTCCATTGTAACATTAAATAAGCCCCTAAGTAATAAATGGTGAACTGTTAAACCTTTTTTAATCAAAACGTTCAATTGTGATTCTTTGTGGGAGAATAGGTGTGTTTTGACTAGAGAAGAAATTAGGTTCAGGTGTCAGTTTGTAGCAAATTCAGATTGTTAACATTTTGATTGAAACATATGCCTTATGATTCGGTAAAGAGAGGTAGCAAGAGGATTTCCATTTCTTTGTGGTGAAAAGGAGTCTTGGGTGATTCAGAATCAAGATAACTGCTTTACACATTAGGTGAGATTTGCTTTTGCAATTTCCTTGATTGTCATCTTCAGTCGTAAAGAGAAACATGAAGTACAGATGGATCACAGACCTGAGTCTGTTGTGTTGGTAAAAGGAATCAACACCTTTACATTGCTCAATTTTTTGATTAACTGTAAGAGTTTAGTTGCTACCTCAGGTCCACAGGCAGGACTTCCTCCAACCCTCTTGTCCCCTGTTGCTTTCCGAGGTGCCACAATGCAAATACTTAAGGTAATAAAAATCTCCATAACCTAGCTGTTAATACAAAGTACTTTACTTTGTTTGATAGGATAAATTCTTGATTTAAAAAAACAAAAAAAAAACCTCGCAGCATTTTTACTTGGTACATATTTTCCTTTTGCTTTCCTCCCATTAAAAAAAAAAAATTTATAAGACAGTTACATCAAAGAAATTATGTGGAAATATGTAAATTATATGAAATCCTTTTTATTTTCTTTTTGAGACAGAGTCTTGCGCTGCTGCTCAGGCTGGATGGAGTGCAGTGGCATGATCTCAACTCAGTACAACCCCTGCCTCCCGGGTTCAAGTGATTCTTGTGCTGTGCCTCAGCCTCTTGAGTGGCTGGGATTACAAGCACACACTACCAACCCTAGCTATTTTTTTTGTTTTGTTTTTTCTTGTTTGTTTGTTTTAAGAGAGTGTCTCACTCTGTCACCTGCTGGAGTGCAGTGGTGCGATCTCAGCTTACTGCAACCTCCGACTCCTAGGTTCAAGCGATTCTCCTGCCTCAGCCTCCTGAGTAGCTGTGATTACAAGTGTGCACCACCACGCCTGGCTAATTTTTTTTTTTTTTTTTTTTGCATTTTTAGTAGAGACAGGTTTTCACCATATTGGTCAGGCTGGTCTTGAACTCCTGACCTCATGATCTTCCCTTGGCTTCCCAAAGTACTGGGATTACAGGCATGAGCTGCTGCACCTGGCCGCCCTGCATTCATTCATTCATTCATTCACTCATTCATTTAGAGACAGTCTTGCTGTCACCCAGGCTGGAGGGCAGTGGCTTGATCTTGGCTCACTGCAAACTCTGCCTACCGGGCTCAAGCAATTCTTCTGCCTCAGCTTCCCAAGTAGCTGGGACTATAGGCTCACACCACCATCCATGCCTGGCTAATTTTTTTGTATTTTTAATAGAGACAAGGTTTCACCATGTTGGCCAGGCTGGTCTTGAACTCCTGACCTCAAGTGATCTTCCCACTTTGGCCTCCCAAAGTGCTGGGATTATAATCATAATAAATTTAAACTTTAAATTTTTGTTTTTCCAATAGTCTGCATTGACAATGTGTTATTAAATCAGACAAAATACCATATGAAAAAGTGGTATTCTCTGGAATATACATCACCTGAAAATCTCATAATATGGAGAGGATGCTGAAAATTTACTAAGTATTTGTACTCACGTAACATTGTTTTGATGTCTTGGGAAATAGTTTTGTTCCATAATTGTTAAAGAGAGGAAACCCCAAATGGAAATATATTGAACATATTTTTGGCTAGACAAAAGGTTGAGAGATGATCATAATTTTCCTTTTCTTTAAATTTTCATAAAGGCACGAAGTGTAAATGTGAAGACACAAGCTCTTTCTGGATACAGAGACCAGTTTAGTTTGGAGATTACAGGTCCTATCATGCCTCATTCTCTGCATTCACTGACCATGCTGCTCAAATCTTCACAGAGTGGGTCTTTCTCTGCAGTACTATATCCACACGAGCCAACTGCTGTATTTAACATCTGCCTGCCAGTGGACAAACTACTTGATATGGTAAGAAAGACACCTACGAGCAGACTGTTTTAGTTGTTTAACTAGCTGGAGGGAAGTGAGTCATTTATGCTGAGTCACTTTTGTGTTTCAAGTAATTAAACTGTTACTTAATTATGAATTACTAGAGAAAAGAATAATGTCTATAAGTTTTTGTGAGGTAGCTTTCATGAATTCAGTCCAAGTACAATTTTCTTTTTTTTTTTTTTTTTTTGAGACGATATCTTGCTGTTGCCCAGGTGGAGTGCAGCTGCGCGATCTTGGCTCGCTGCAACCTCAGCCTCCTGGGTGCAAACAATTCTGCCTCAGCCTCCCAAGTAGCTGGGATTACAGGCATGTGCCACCATATCCGGCTATATTTTGTATCTTTATTAGAGACAGGGTTTCACCATATTGGCCAGGCTGGTCTTGAACTCCTGACTTTAGGTGATTCACCTGCCTCGGCCTCCCAGTGTTGGGATTACAGGCTTGAGCCATGGCGCCCGGGCTCAGTCCAAATACAGTTTTAACAGTGACTGAAGAACTTCGCATTTCAAAAAGGTACAACTTTTATTTTCATTTCCTCTTGGATCCAAAACTCAATAGTACCTGATTCCTTTATAGTTTAAGGAAACATGATTCACTGTGGGTATTTATTTAACCATATTTGCCTTTAATTTTGAATATACTTAAGGTTTTTAGAGCTAGAATAATTAAGACCTTTAAAATTATCTCATGCATCTCAGTTGGCTAGACTTATAAAAATAACCATTAATGTTTTGGGATTTTGTCACTACAAAAATTCTTAGGATCAACTTCTGTTGATAGGATGAATCACGTGAATGAGACATTTGTCAGTCTCCGTAGTAATTATTTGAAACTCTTTTGTGTTTAAAGATTGATGTGCTTTTTACTGACTTGTATACACATTTCCACAGGAGGTTGTTCATAAGGAGCTTACTAACTGTGGTTTGCACCCTAACACTCTGGAGCAACTTAGTCAAATACCATTACTTGGGAAATCATCTTTACGGAATGTGGTGCTGAGAGACTACATTTATAATTGGAGATCCTGAACACCAAAGTAAGCCTAAAAGGAATCTTTGAGGAAAAAAGCCTTCTAGCAAGGAAATTCAAGATTCTTGAAGTTGAAGGAATATACTGACATGTTATAAACATAACTTTTATTACAGTAGCATCTAAGGTTTTAAATCAGTGTTTTCTGCTTTTACTATTTTCAGATTAGATTTTTAGATACAAAGATGAAAAACTCAGATAACTCAAATGAGCTATCTGTATCCCTACAACCTAATTGTATATTGAGTAGAAACTGAATTAATGTTTCCTTGCAAATGGGTAATCACATAGCAGTTACCTCATGGCATTGTGACTAATGGCATCAGGGCAAAAATATGTTACTTTACCATTTACCTAAGACTGTTAGCAGGTTCTTGTTTCATAAAGGTAGAAAATAAATATAGATAACATCTACTGAGCTAGCTGATTGGTGATGCTTCTACCTTAATATCTTTCCTACTGATTTATAATTCCTTTATTTTCACATATACTAAAACTCTAATGCATGTTAATTCAGATAAAAAGGCATTTTGTATTCCACATAGAATAGTGTTAAGAATTGTGAAGTACACACTGAGCTGTCATGGCAAAGTAGTATTTAATGTGCTTATAGGGTGTGGGGGGGTGTGTGTGTGTGTGTGTGTGTTGTGTGTGTTGGGATTGTATAATTCACATTTTTAAAATAAAAGTGCTTAGAAATCAAAAGCATTGGGTAAAGAAATAATAGTATCTAAGTATTTGTTCACTTTATAATCCAGAAAATAAAACACCACGTTTATTCCAGAGAAGTTTGTATTTGGGCCTTAAGCTTTTGAAAATAAAGTTTAGAGACATAGCATATGAATACCACTGTAATACACATGAAATATTCTATCGGACCCTAAAAATTAACATAAACTTTAACTTTCTCATAGTCAACAAAATAGTGGCTGGTTGCCAATTTTATTAGATAAGTTGGTTACAGCATTTTAATTATCATTTTACGTCTATCTAGGTGTAGCTGAAATTCAAAATGCACATCAAAGTAAAACTATATCACAACTCAATGCCATACTAAATGTACTTGGCCTCTGCAATAGTAGAATTCTAGTCAGACTTCATTTTTTACTCCCTTCTTATGACCCAAGTGGCTTTAACAGGAATGCAGGACTTAGTGCTGATCATCACACAACATACCACTTTCTTTTTAGAACCTCTACAAAATTTTGAGGGGAGATGGTGGCAATAGCCCTGTGGAACAGATCTTGATCACCTCAATAACACTGGCCCAGTATCTGTCCAGCAGAACCCATTGTGAAATAGTACAAGGTGCACAGCCCTTCACTGATTACAGGCAAGTGTTACAGTAGCCTAGCCATAAGGAAGGGGAGTTACATCATAGTACAAAATACAGTATAAAAGCGTTATTTAACATTCCACACTGAAGATTACTCTGATGCCTTCAAACAATCGTTTGGATGTTAGCCACTTAAACAAATACATCACTAAGGTAAACAATATAAACATACCAAAACCCTGTATGGTTAAATACAATTTCCATGGTACAAAAATCAAAGCCTGGAGATGTTTTTACAGATTGCTTTTTACACAATGTCTTAAATTGCCAAATATTTACAACATTAAAGAGGAAATACATTGTGATGCAGAGTAAAATTATCTGAAATGATTATTATAAAACCTCAATCTATCTACGTGAGGCACTCCTGAAGCAAGTGGCATTAGCCATGAGGTCCTTTGGTACAAGGCCCATTGCTTGAAGAACCACAGTAGCTGCTGTGGCTTTAGCATGCTTCTTATTAGGGCTGGCAAAGCTGGGCTGGTAAGCGCTTCCATTTATCAATACCTATTCAAGAAAAACATACAATTGGGCTGGTAAGGGCTTCCATTTCTCAATACCTATTCAAGAAAAACATACAATAAGAACAGCATCAAACTTTAATATCTATTAGCTTTGTATTTTTTCACTAAATGCTAGAAAAATAATTTACAAAAATATAAAACCCATACTATGTAAGTCAAATTATAATCTCAACCCAGAAGCAGCAAATCATTTGGGAAAAGGGACTGCAAATTAAAAGCAGGTCTCCAAATTGAGAAAAAGACTGATAAAAGTATTAAATTAATTCCCCACATTCAACTAGAAAATAACAAATTGTATACTATATTTTGCCCATTTTTTTCCAATTTTTTTAAAAATAGGACATTGACAAGTCATATGAAAGCACCCTTCAGTTTAAAAACCCCACCACTTAACTACAAATACAAATCCCCCACCCATGAACAGAACCTTAATCCTGTCATGTTTACCCCTCACCCTCTAAGTCATCACATTAATAAATATATACAATTAGTGCAGAAATTCATATTTACCCTAAAGAGAAAATGTTTGCGATGATCAGGGCCACTATCATGGACCAACAGAAATTCAGGTGGTTGCCACCTTCTCTTATTACAGATTTCCATCAAAGCAGACACAGGATGTTTGCCTGCAGTGGGGGAAAAAATATCCAGTTTTAAATTATTTCTACCAACTTCTGCAACAAATAATGAATTCAAGGTGGGATTAGGGTAAGAGGAAATTCAAAAATGTGCTCTCACCTGACAGATCTTTCATTGCAGCAGAGAAGTTCCCAGACCTCTTTTGTGCTCTTTCTCCTACTGCAACAAGACCTTTAAAAAAAAAAAAATTGTTCACTAAATAACTTTCAAAGCACCATTTTAAAACAAAGATTCCTCTGTAGGAGTCTGACCCTCAAAATGTATGCCTTCAGATAAAATCAACAGATTCCTAGTACACTTGATTTCTCTATCAATCTTCTCTTTCTTCTCTTTTACTGTTTTTCAGCATATAAATTTATATTTAATATTCATAGACTTTGGTATGAGAAATTGTAATACCAAATGTAAACAGAAAACAAAAATTTAAGTATGGACAGAGGCACGGTGGCTCACGCCTGTAATCCCAGCACTTTGGGAGGCCGAGGCAGGTGGATCACCTGAGGTCAAGAGTTTGAGACCAGCCTGGCCAACATGGTGAAACCCCGTCTCTACTAAAGAAACAAAAATTAGCCGGGCGTGGTGGCAGGCGCCTGTAATCCCAGCTACTCGGGAGGCTGGGGCAGGCCAATCGCTTGAACCCAGGAGGCGGAAGTTGCAGTGAGTCAAGATCGTGCCATTGACAGCCTGGGCAATGAGCAAAACTCCATCTCAAAAAAAAAAAAAAGTTTATTGCCAAATGATTTCTGCAGATTTACTCTCTCAAAAAAGCCTCAGTTAAGACTCTTCCAAAAAAGGTTAGGATTTTAAGCCACCAAAAAGGTGAAAAAAGCGGTTGTCTCCAAATAAAATAGGTCCCTTTTTTCCTAGCAAACTCTCCTCTCCCTTCCTAACAAATGGGAGATGTTCTCAAAATATGAACATAACCTTTCTACATAACCTCCCTCTCCATAGGCTTATTACAAAGGGGATTAGCTATATTGCTAAACCCAAACACTGCTTTCCCAATTCCATATACAGGTTGAGTATTCCTTATCCAAAATGCTTGGGACCAGAAGTGTGTCGCATGATTCCAGGTTTTCAAATATTTGCATTGTATTTACTGGTCGAGCATCCCAAATCTGAAGAGGCTCAAATCCAAAATGCACCAGTGAGCATTTCCTTTGAGCATCATATCAGGATTCAAAGAGTTTTCTGCTTTAGAGCATTTCAGGTTTCCAGATGTGGGGTGCTCATCTTGTATGTTACAGGAAATTTTTCAACCTTTGCTAAATAATTCCGTGCTAATACAAGCTTTTCCAAACCTATCCTGGGAAATCTGTGGTTCTCCGAGAGCTTACAGTCAGGCCATGTCCCACAATTCCAAGGAGAACGCTTCCTGAAATTGTACAATACTTACACCAAAGTATTTGGTGCAAAGCTAGTTCATTTCCAAATTCATTAACACAGATTAACTGTTGAAGTTAGCTTCAACTTACTATTTGATTACAAAGATGAAAATAAATCCCAGTTTTACATTTGCCAGCTTTTATAAATGAGGTTTAAACAAGCTATAAAAAAATCATACTGAGCTGGCAAGCCTCTCGTGATTCCACTTACATTATTCCAAAGGAAGAAGTTATTTAAAAGATGCCAATTAGCTATTATCTGTGGGAACGATTAAATACTTAACAACTACATACAAGCTACATGGAAGACACAGTGCTGTCCTGCCCAGGTATCTGAAGGTAAAAGGAAAATACAGTCAATGCTAATGGTTCCAAAATGCCTTAACACCAGGCAACAGGAAGAAGTAACATTATTGTCAGCAGCTGGTCTACTATACTCTAACCCAACTAAACTACTGAGCTTGTAAAAAACAAAAAAAAAAGCAAACAGGGTTTATGAAATCTAGACTAAACAGCATTGTAATAGGAAATAAAAAATAAACCAAACTAGAAATAAGGATGGTTCTTTGTCAAGAGAAAATAAAATGGAAATCCTGTTTTCTAAACATGAAATCTGGTTGAATTTGGAGGTGTAATAATATAATTAGATATATACACATTTCCATATTTAGCAACTAGCATAACAAAAGGTGCCTTTTAAAAGTTCAAACTGGTGTCTCTATCCATAGTTATATAAAAGTAAGCTGCTTCTGTGAACCCCAAAAGGGGTTATTGTTTTTTCTGACAAATAGCTGTATATATACAAGAAATGCCTTCAGTTCAAGATCACTGGGTTCAAAAGGATATATTAAAGGTAACGTTAAAGGAGGTGTTAATAAACATTTCAAAAAAGAACTTATTACCTTTTCGGTCTGTCTTAAAATCAACTAAAATGGGTTCCTTATTGCCTTCTTTGTTTTTTCCTAATCCTTCTCCTTCTCTCCAGCCCATTTTTCTCATCAAAACGGCTCCCATTCCTCCAGTTACCGGGGCTGCTCTTAAGAACTGATCCTATCCAAAGAAAGAAAGGTAAAATGTCCCCATTTTACAGTTAGAATGTGGTAACAGATTCATTGTTTACTTTCGAAAAAGAGGAATCTTATTTTACTTCTAGATCTGTTATAGCAATTAAATGTAAATTCCTCTATATACATACTGTAGTGTGTATGTTCTGATTATTTTCACATTAACGTAATAGTATTTTAGAAGTTAAATAAGACAAGTAAATGGCAGTTTTGAAACAGTAGCCCTCGTGCCCCCCTCAAAAAAAAAAATTAGAACACTCCTGTTTTCGTCCACTATTTAGGTTCACTGGTATCTCTTCTTAGCTTGCAAAATAAAAAGAAGGCAATGTTAAAACAATCAATGATATTAATTGTCCCAGGTGTACCTAGTTTATGAATAAAGCCCAAAAATCACTTAGAAATAGTTTAGACACTGAAGAAGCATACTGTTGTCATCCAAAGTTTTCTTCCCCATTCTACTATAAAGCAAGTATAAATATTTTACTTTAGAAAATCCCTAAAGCAGCCAAAAAAAAAAAAAAAAACCTCCTGAAATTTACACAGTAACAAATAGAAAACAATCACATAAAATATCCTGTAAGTATGCCAAAATGAATTTGAATTCTTTTAAAACCTAGCTTGATGTTAAAAGACTTTTAAAAAACTCCTTAAATGTTTACATACCTAGGCCTCGGTAGCAGCAATGTTGTGAATAGTACGGCTGGCACTGACCGGGGCAAGAAGACAGCTACAAGGATTTGGCCCTGAAACAAGTTTCCATACAGAGGGGTGAAAGTTCACAGGTTATTCTGTGAACAATCATCTCTCTTGTATCCAACCCACTGAACCATAATTTCCATCAAAGCAGCAAACCACTTAATGTCCTAAGATGCACAAGTATATACATTAGCATGATCAACACTTATTTTTACAGGTTAAGAAATATTCAATGCCTCTTATTAAAGGGCATCCATGTACATATAACAAACAGTATTAAATTCTACTGTTGATCTTTATGGCCACTTTTTAAAAATTTGAAACATGTATCTCCAGATCATGCTTTATTTTCCCCTTGTTACTAAATTTTAGGTTTTTATGTTCTCTACCAAATATATATATAAATATACATATAGCAAAAGTCATTAACTTATCAACAGAGTAAAAAAACTTTGGTAGCTCAGGAAATAGTATGTATTCACATCTCCTATATTGATAAGTTAATACTGAATGTAAAAAAAAAAAAAAAAAAAAAACATGTTTGTATGCAGTAGTAAAACTATCATCTTTTGTTTCCCAGCTTTATAATTAAATGCTGGGGAGAAAACATGCCAGTGATGTGTGACTAGACATTAAGTTCATCAAGATGCTCTGATGGAAGGAGGCAGCTGTGGAGGTAAAAACATACCCCTGGTTCAGTTCCTTATTTGGTGCAGGCCATGCAGTGTAGATGTATAAAGAGAAAGCTGATGCTTGGATATTAACTGCCTTGATGCTACACACCTAGAATGTCTTTTACTTACTTCCAGGTTCATCCGTCCCTCTTTTCCAGGGAACACTCCTAAAAAAAAGGGCAACTGTGCAGAGTACAATACAAATCCCCAGATAACCCAAGTTTCCAATTTTGTTTCCATTCCCTAGTATCGTCATCTGTTTCTTTACCCCAATGTGAAAAAGCTGATTAATTTAATGAGACCACAATAATAAACTCTATTTATCAGGTCACATCCAAATCATTCCATTCCAGAAATAAAAGTTCTTTTAAACCAACTATTTTAAGTGTTTTACTGATTAATGAGAATACTGATAAAACTTTGCTTTTTTAAAAATCTAAAAATATACTGCAACAAACTAAAAAGAACACAGAGGATGTTGGTATTCCATGTGTTTTTTAACACATAGGTGGATGCTGGACTATACTAAAGAAGAGCCAAAATGATCGTTTGACAGGTTTTCTAAACACAATTACACATTTAATTAATAGATAATCTTTGTGGTATTTAACAAGAATGATACATGTTAAATTTTCAGCTGCCTAATGACTTCTACATATTGTGGTCCATGTTTAATTTTAAAAAGTTTCTTTTTTAGTTGATACTAGCATCAAATATTCTTCAGTAATTCTATACAAATGAATCTTTTCCTGTAAGTTCTACTTTTAACTATAATTTAAAATTTGGTCTGATGAGCATATCTTTATTGCATAGTTTATCAAAATGATTTGCTTCCCAAAGTGTATCTTATATAAAATATGAAGTCAAAGTCTTTTTTAAAGGTGCTACTAAAATTTTAAAATTATTTACTCAAAGTCTGTTAACTGCCTACAAGACTGCAAATACCAGAAGAAATTGGTTTTAGGGGAAAACCAATTGAGTCAGTAAAAGATTCACTTTTTAAAAGTTATTTAAGTTATTAACATATTTAGAAGTATACAAATATTATGGATCAGCACATCATTAGATAAAGACCAAAATTTTGTAATGGAAGCACATTCAGAAGTTTCTACCTAGTAGTGAACATTGCCTGTATTATGTGCCTATTTTAACACCCATAAGCTTTATTTCTAACTTCCTGAAATATCGGCTGAAGCTTCAAGACTAAACAGTATTAAAAAAGTAAAACTAAAGAAATAGATGTACATTTATAGTTCTGCCCAAGATGTAAGACATTTTTTCAAATAGTATATAAATCACTTTCATACTAACTATAATACAGAAGTCCAAGATTAATCCAATCTTTAAAATATTTTTCTATATATATTTTCACCTTTATTCTAACACCAACTCTCAGCAAACTACAGAAATTGTAATTTCTTAATGAATCTAACTGTGTACTCACTATACACATCAGTGCAACTACTTCCCAAAAAAGGCAGGCATAGTGAGTATACATGATGTTTCATATTAATTTGTTAGTAAGATCAACAAAGATAAAGCTATCAAAATTGAAATAAATGTTACAAGATTAAAATACCCAAAGCAACCAATGTCTCATTTTTCAGAAATTCAGCTCATTCACTGGCACTCATAGCAACTCTCTATAGGTAACCATCACATTACTGATTACCACTAGACACCTCGGAGACTTTGAAATTCCAAAGTTACTTGCCCACGATCACACAAGGAGTCAGGAGTACAACAGGATAAAGAAACCTTCCCAATCCATTAGACCACGCGGCCTCCCAGTTTCAGCACTGCTATGCTGCCAGTACTCCTGTAACAAATTTCCCATCACCCATCCAACCAATCTTTGTCCCTTCACCAGAAGGTGTTTCTTCAGAATGCCCTTCTTAGCCACCTAAGACTCCCCCAGTGATGAGGCAGCCGTAGGTGGAGTTCACAGGTCTCACTGCAGAATCTGAAACCAGATGCACCTACATCTTCGTAGCACGAGGCGTCCATCCTCTCCCTTGATTTTAGGTCTTACATATCTGTTTTGTCATGAAATTAGTGGTTCTCAAATTGAGCCTGTGGATCACCAGAGGCCACTAGGGCCTAAATGGTGGTCCACAGATTAATCTCCATCCCATCCCCTTCACCACAGCCCACCCCACTCCAGCCATCCTCCCTCAGCCTTCCAGTCCCATGGCAAGATCACCACATGCAGAGCTAATACTAGGGCCTCCCAACCACTTGCTGTGACCAGCAGCTGACAACCAAAAGGACCTGGGCCACAGGTCACAAGAGGAGTAAGGAACAAGGGCCAAGAGATCTTACAAGAAGGCACAGGCACTAATGAAGCGGGTGGGGTGCAAGGACAAAGGAATAGAGGAATGGAAAATTAAGGTGGTAGAGGGCTCTTGGGGGCAGTGATCCACCAAAAATAAACCTGTAATAAAGCATCCCATGATGAAGAAAAATTTGAGAACCACTGCTTTGAAATGATTAGGTTAGTAGTCCAGCAGGAACTGTGGAATATTCTGAACAGCACCTGATACGCTGTTAGCGTTCAAAATATAGTTAAATCACCCCTTCAAAAGCAGCAGTAGCAATTTTTAAAATAACCTTATAAATTAGTGGCTCTTGAGCCACATTTATACATTTGCCATTTTCTCATGAATCCAGTCCGTCTTCAGTGTCCGCCCTGGAGCATATACACATAGCAAATTTACTCGGAACTTTGGTTAGAGTCACTGGTCTTTTCATGCAGTTTTAATAAAGTTTCCAAAAAATTTAAACTTTGTTTGACACTTTCATATGTGCATATACTGTGTACCTTTTTAATCCAGGCTTGGGCACCAGTATTGGCCAACTGTTCTTGTGTCAAAACCTGTACTCCTGTACTTCCTGTGAACTGGCCAGGAATAGAGTTCAGCTGAGCCCAGGCATCAATCTGAAGAAAAGTAGTAGTCTCAGTTAACTAAATAAAATTACCTGATTAAAATGTCACTGGTAATAATTCGCTAAAAATGGCTGAAAAGCAGACTTAAATATTTAACTTTTAAACCATATTTAACATTAAATGTTTGCCTACTTTCTAAATAAGCAGTTTGACAACATTTAGTGAATTCTATTAATAAGATTTTGAAATGTATCTAAAAGCACGGCTACTAAAAAATACAGCTGTTAATATTCTTCAAACTGTCACACAGATAAACTAAAAATGCAAATAAGAGCTCATATGGCAATGGGTCCCCACCCTCCCTTCCTACCTATCTCATACAAATGTATTATAGTACATGTCATGACAGCCTGGATTCTTAATTACTTCCTTTGAGACATTATAAATACAGACTAAATTCATGACACAGGTTTAAAGAGTTTAAATACAGGAAACTGTCCACTTGAATACATAAAACAACTTTTTTTTGAGATGGAGTTTCACTCTTGTTGCCCAGGCTGGAGTGCAATGGTGCAATGTCTGCTCACTGCAACTTCTTCCTCCCGAGTTCAAGCGATTCTCCTGCCCAACCTCCAAAGTAGCTGGGATCACAGACATGCGCCACCATGCCTGGCTAATTTTGTATTTTTAGTTGAGACAGGGTTTCTCCATGTTGGTCAGGCTAGTCTTGAACTCCTTACCTCAAGTGATCCACCCACCCCGGCCTTTCAAAGTGCTGGGATAACAGGCGTGAGCCACTGTGCCCAGCCATAAAACAACTTTTTAAAAAAGCTTGTACACTTTTTTTCAGTCGCCAACATTTGTTGTGATAAAGAATCAGCTATCATTCACACAAATTAGATTTACTAAACACCTTGCTATATCAGCAACGTATTTCCTGTCTGAACATGTACTTACTGATTTACCATAAAACAGTAGGAAATGAAATGGAGAGGCTGTCCATTGTTAAAAGCACAGACTCCAGATTCAGATTGCTTGGGTCTGAATCCCAGTTCCCCCACTAATTAGTTGTGTGACCATGGATATCACGTAATCACTTTTTTTTTTCTTTTTTTTTTTTTTTTTTTGAGGCGGAGTCTTCACTCTGTCGCCCAGGCTGGAGTGCAGTGGCGCGATCTCGGCTCACTGCAAGCTCCGCCTCCTGGGTCCGCGCCATTCTCCTGCCTCAGCCTCCCAAGTAGCTGGGACTACAGGCGCCCGCCACCGCGCCCGGCTAATTTTTTTTGTGTTTTAGTAGAGACGGGGTTTCACCGTGTTAGCCAGGATGGTCTCGATCTCCTGACCTCGTGATCCGCCCACCTCGGCCTCCCAAAGTGCAGGGATTACAGGCGTGAGCCACCGCGCCCGGCCACTCTTTTTTTTTTCTTTCTTCAAGACAGTCTCTCACTCTGTTGCTCAGGCTGGAGTACAGTGGCGTCATCTTGGCTCACTGCAATCTCCGCCTCCCGGGTTCAAGCAATTCTGCCTCACCCTCTTGAGTAGCTGGGATTACAGGCGTGCGCCACCATGCCCAGCTAATTTTTGTATTTTTAGTAGAGACGGGGTTTCACCATGTTGGCCAGGCTGATCTCGAATTCCTGACTCCTTGTCCCCACCTCAGCCTCCCAAAGTGCTGGGATTACAGGCGTCAGCCACCACGCCTGGCCTTAACCACTCTTTACTTCAGTTTTCTCAGCTGAAATATTGCAGTTATTACTACCTACACATTTCATAGGGTTGTAGGCACTTAGTTGTTTTTATACACCAGATTGTAAACTCCTTGAGGACAGGGAAATTTTTCTATTTTGTTCTCTCAAGAAACAGTTCCTGCCACATAGTAAACAATAAACATTTATTGAATAAATGATCAAGCCTCAAATCACTTTCATTTAAAATAAGACATTTAAAATAAGGTAAATGATGTTACAACTTAACTAGTTAGCGAAATTCTTATTTAGACATTAAAACTGGTACATTGGTGTGAGCTGGCTGAAGGTACATAATAATTTAAAAAAAAAAAAACTGCTACATACCCTTTCCTGAGCTCTATTTAACATGCTCATGGCTTCAAGGTCAAATGCATTCTCACTGAGTCTTTTCTGAGCAAGTGCTCGTTCACTCATTGCTGTAGAGATGTCCACAGGCTACGAAAGAAAACACAGATAATTATCTCAAATTACCATAGTCCCCTAAATTCTGAAAAGTACTCATATCTTTAGTTGCTACATGTCAAAAACAAAATAATAGTCTTATATACTAATAATCTTGGAAAATAGGGAGAAGACTCAAAAAGAGAAAGTAGTCTTGGAAAACAGAAGAGGATTAAGATAAATTACAAAGTATCACACAGGCAGCAGAACTGAACCCAAAATCTGACTGAATTTAGTCAGTTTTCTATTATATATATCAAACTATAATCATAGACGATTCCATTAAGAACTTAAAACTCTCTACCCTTCGTGATTGAAAGCCATTTATAGTAAACTGCAAATTTTTTTAACTGTGGTAAAGGTTATTACATTCCTTAGCAGTTTTCATTTTACTCATTAGCATAACCTTCAGAAGCAGTAAGCAAAATTATTGAATAAGCAAGCAGAAAATCATTATGATCGCTCTTTTACTCATCAGCGTATCTTTAACATCTTCCCGTTGTGGACACTTTGGTCTTAAGAACCCAATTTCTTTAAACAATATATTCAGGATATACATAAGCAAACCATGTTTTCAGTTTATACATACTACTTAAGTATAATATTATACTATTTATAATTATAATACTTCTGTGGAAGTCCATAACATCAACTGAAACACTTTTAAGTGTCTGAAGTCGTAGGTCTTTCTTTTCAAAGCTCATATTCTACCTTTTAAAACCTTATGGCAAGTGGAAGAAACTTTTCTTAAAAAAGTAATCTTTGGAGCCAATTCTTAATTTGTCAGATTCGTGGAAGGTTTAACCACAGAAGGAAAAACACATCAACATAAGTATTTGGTACTTTTTTTGTTCTAAAATTAAAAGCTCGAGTTGATCTGTATCAACTCATTTCTTGGTTTTTGTTCTTAACATTATTAATATTTCCTAGTTATCTCACACAATAACATTCATTTTTGTAAAATGCTTATCTGACATGGAAGGTTTTGCTGTTTTCATATACAAAGAGTAAGTAGACACTGCATGAACATAACAAACATGGGTAAGTCAGTAAAGAGCTAACAGCTATGGATTTTCTTTTTTACAAGTAGAGGCTAGTTGTTATTAAGACTATGTATCATGTATAAAAGACTTCTTTGAAGAATAAGACCTGTCTAGTAGAGAAGGCTGTATGACTATGAGAATAATTATAACTCATGCATAAGGATTCACCAATCTTTCTTACCTTCAGAACCTCTAATCCTCCAGAACCTCTAATCCTCCATAATTCTTAGTTACCTTGCTAATGAACTAATATTCCTTTAGCTAACTCAAGGTTTTTCTTTAAGAAAGTATGGATTCTGATATAATGCCTTCTTAAAATGAAAACAAAATTAAATTTTTCTGTAATTAGGCTGTTTAATATATAATCTTTCTAGAGATCTATAAACAGTCTAATAAGCAACTGCAGAATACATCTTTCAAATTGAATCTCAACTATAATTTCGCTAAGTCGATTTAAGTAAATCATCACACAAATTAGAATATTTCTAAGACCTATTAGAAATATTAATCTAAGCAAAGTGAGACTGAAACACTAAGAAACTTAGTATGTTCGTCTTTTACTTGTTAAGTCTGTTTGATTCTTGGGACTTTACATGAGAATGCAGATATTTCAGGTGAAAATTCACGTACCCCTAGGCCTACCTTAAGATGTTTTGTCAGCTAGGATTATCAAGGTAATTTTTGAAGGCACACCATGAGACAAGTACTGTCTCATTAACCTTGTCACACTTACTTTGCTTTTCCTAGCAGCCTCTATAAATCTAAGTGTTAAAGTGTGCTTAGACATAAATAATAGGCTTTTATTCTAAAAACGCTAAAATCTGAGAGGATACTGGGGAAAATGTGTCTACCCACTATCCCAACTCCTGATCCCTAATTTCCAACTATAAATTAGCCACAAATCTATTCAGATGGCTCTAAAATATAACTTCTAGAATAAAACTAATTCTTTCCAAGTAGAAAGCAAACTATTATACCTGTGAATATTTTTCTCTCTTAGCCCTTATTAAACAGGTAACCTAAATGCCTCACCATTTATCCCCAGAATGGAACTCTTCAAATCTTAGTGTTTCATATTAAATTCATGTGACTCTGAAAGGAATTTTACTATAGCAACCTTGATATTTAAATAAAATTACAACTATGTTTTTCCTGAGGTAGTAAAACATTTATTCTTCAACAGACTTACCAAGGGAGCTGCAAGTTCATGTCAAAAATGTATTACCAAATAGTAATTTGACTATTAGTTTTATATATATATATATATATTTTTTTTTTTTTTTTTTTTGAGATGGAGTTTCGCTCTTGTTGCCCAGGCTGGAGTGCAACGGCACAATCTTGGCTCACTGTAACCTCCCGCCTCCTGGGTTCAAATGATTCTCCTGTCTCAGCCTCCTGAGTAGCTGGGATTACAGGCACGCACCGCCAACCCCTGCTAATTTTGTATTTTTAGGAGAGACGGGGTTTCTCCATGATGGTCAGGCTGGTCTCGAACTCCTGACCTCAAGTGATCCGCCCCGCCATGGCCTCCCAAAGTTCTGGGATTATAGGCGTGAGCCACTGCACCTGGCCATATTTTTATTTTTAAATGCGAAAACACACTCAAAGTAGAATGACTCAAGATTATCTTAACCTCGTAAGGATCCTCTAAAGTTTACATCAAAAAGCCTGTTTCCAGCCGTTCAAGGTAACACAAGTTATACAATAAGGCATAAAAAGCCAATACAATCCCCAAAGCAGCAATTTTTAAGGGTCAGACCCGATGTTACTTATCAGTATCACTCATAATAGCACAGCTACCCTTTAGAGCAGCATTGCCCAGTACAACTTCCTGCAGTGATCACTACTGAGCACTTGAAGTGTAACTAGTGTGATTAAAAACCTGATTTTTCACTGGCTGGTAACTGCTATATTGGACAACAGAGCTTTAGAATCTTAACTATCCTTTAATATTCAGAAACTGGAAATGTAAGAAAGGCACCAAAATTATGGTAAAAGGCCCTTCCAAAAACTGGTAAAAAGAATCTTTAATCTGTAGAATACAATTATCAAGTTGTCATCAACAAGCCTTAGTTTTTACCAATACACTATAGACTAGCACGTTACCTAATGTATAAAAATAATTCTGTAGTAATATTCTAATAATGGGGGAAATGTTTACTGACCTTTCACCTTTGCTCTAAAAGGTGAAATTTACATAAAAAGTGTCCTGAATTACAATTCTCAGATTAATAAAAACTGCCCAAATTCTTCACTCTTTCTCCCTCAGCAACAAAGCAGACAACTACTACTTATAAAACCCACAAAGGTGTCTGAGGAATAATGAAATTATATAATGCAGTTGGCACCATATAACATGCATTTCATGATCTATATTGTACATGTAAGGGCCTTTTACATTTTTATTTCTCATTTAGGAAATTCTTCTAAATCAATTTACTCCTTTTGTTAACACAACTGTTGACATAAAAAGAACAAGTATCTTAAGAGACTTCTTAGAGTATCAGTGAAAGGATATAAAAGAGCTAAAGATAATTGTTAGGATGGGGTGAGTCAGATAAGGAAAATACCTATAACCAGAAAATTATTGTCCATTATTGGTAATCACAGATACCTTAAAAGCAGGCATAAAAGGCAAACTATAATTATAAGAAAATAGACCTAAAGAAAAGCATCTGGCCTGTATATAAAACATGATTTTAGAATATTTAGCAAATATTAAAATATAAAGAGGTTCATGCATACAAGAGCAAAATGACAACTATAAAAATTTAAGCCACAGAAGGTCCCCATTATGTGTTTGGTTGGCTTTAAAAAGTGAATTACAAATCTTTTTATTGTATCATACAAAATTATCTAGTGTATAATAGACTAAATGAAGTACAAGGGGAAAACAAATAGATAACCTACTAAATGGTTCAGAGAAATTCAGCGTTAACCACATAAGAGAATCTAGGAAGAAAAGAATTAGTAACAAGGCTGTATATTACACATTCTAGCAGTGCCAGAACCTATGTGTTTAATTTCCAATTAAAATTTTCATTTTACTCCAAGTTTTCCTATACATTTAGAGCTTATAAATTTTAAAAAAATTTAATTCCATTGGGATGTGGAAATATGATTTGGTAATACAAACCAGCAAACTGCTTAAGATAAAGATGATCTTAACATCTAAGCATTCACTAGACCTTAACAATACTACCTCTGGACCCCTAAAACATTTGATTGGTACTAAATCCATGGTAATGGTTGAGTAGAGTTATTACTGCACTTATGTCAAAGATTACATCCTAATCTTCTACTCAATAAACCTCTGCTAACTTTATTACCAAGAATTAATGCTCCTGAGGACTATTTTCAAAATACTAGTTTTCCAACTTTTTTATTTCATTGTTTATAAATCAAATTCACACAAATACAGTCAAAGTTCTGTAGTCACTCCTTACTGAGGATGATGCTGGCTGGTTTCTGAGTATGAAGACGATGCTATGGCAGTACCGCACACAGTCTGATGAGTTGTTTTTCCATAAGAAATGGATTTATGCAGCTTCATCCACAATGTCTATCCATTCATACTCATGTCAAAGAGCATTCATATGCAAGACAATTGGTGGGATTAGGGATTATAGCAAAGCTAATTCAGCCCTCTTATGGAGATAAAATCTGTGATCTTTGCCTAAATGTTTTATGCTCAAGAACAAAGAACCACAAACTCCATTTATATTTATTAAAATGAAAAAGGCATAGATAAAAATTACTATTCATTTCAAAGGTTGACCATTTAAAAGAACTATCTCCTTTTACTCTAGAAGCCTTTATTTCAAACTCTAACAAGGAATCAAAAGGGTTAATGCTCCCATAAAATGTTACCAAAAGTATTTCACAACATTGGTATATATAACACTAACTGTATAAATAATAAATTCATTACTTTTACCTTCTATATATACAATATAGTATATTTAGATGGTAGCTAAATAACCGCAACTAAACATTTTAAATTGTGACTATTTCCTCTACATGTTTTAACATTATTGCCAGGTAAAAGTGCAGATATGAAAGCAAAAGGCAATCCTGTCTCTTTGCCCCAGTATTTTGGGATTCTTCTCTTTAGAATTAATCTGTATGTTCTTTTCAGTCTAATCTTGTAAGTAGCTTTAAGAGGTTTTATATCAAATAGTTACATATATTGTCCCAAAAGAGACATCATCTGCTTTATTCATTTAGCCCTTTGAAAAGAATTGTAAAATAATTTTACCTTCTAGGATTCTTCTTTGGTAAGAAAAAAAATTTTTTTAACAAAAAATAATAATGTCACCATTATTTGAGTACCTTTCTCTATCAACTTTTCCCACCAGATTTAAGAATAATTCTCCTCAACCTTTAAAATCTGACAACTTTTGATGACAAACAAGGCTAAGGCACCACAGTGTTGAGATTGAAAATGGCTAAGTACTAAATTTCAAATACACATACATACACACACACACACACACACACTCTCTCTCTCTCTCTCTCTCAAAAAAGTGTAAGCATCAGGAGTTACTAAGCACTTTCCCCATGATTGAACTGAAGAAATTCAAAACAGTTATGCTCACTTATCTTCTCAGGAAGATCCCTTGGAATTCTGCAATATTTGTTAAGTCTTCACTTCACTGGAAAATATTTGTCATACAAACTCTCTCCTTACCTATTTTTTTTCCTAACTCTTTTTTAAATGCTTAATCTGCAGGAAATTACTAAAAGCATACATATTAGGATTTCTAAGTAAGTCTGTTCAACCCTCTTATCATGGTTTATATTCAGCTACAAGAAGATTATGTCAGCTGCAAATGTCAGTTAACCTTTCCCTCTTGAGATATGCAGGTAGCCTGATTTGGGAATTAACAACTCAAATGGTCTCACTAAAATATCCAAACCAACTCTCTCTCTCTCTCAACTGGTGATGGCATAACTTGCTTCACTTGTTGAATCCCATGGGAATACAGATTATCACCAGTAACTGTAAGTTGCACTGGCTAGTTATCATGTCCAGCTTCACTCTATAGAACTTGTTCTCAAAATGCTGCAGGTCAAACAAAAAAAAGTGAAAATGTCACCAGTGAATAGCTTGGGGAAAAAAGTACTGCTATCAGAAAGTTTCTGATTTGGGTTCTGTTCACGGTCTGATTTTATAAACAGGTTTTATTTGTTGAATTGGAGGTGTTTACTGGAAGATGATGATACGGCCAAGCCAAGGAAGGGAACCTGCCGTGAAGAGTACAGGTGTCTCTGACCTACATATGCAAGAACTGCAAGAAAAATGTCCAGATGGGCATCAGATACCTAGTCCAGTCCTTGGCAAAAGTCTGGGCTTTGGAAACCAAGGGCAAGAGGTGATGACAACTAATCTGTAGTATTTAAAACTCCCACCCCCCTATTAAAACTCCACCCTCCCAGATCCCCCAAGCGTGATTTTGCACAACAAGTTAAATAAAAGTAAACTGTTTATTAAAAGATACAGCAAAGGTACAGATACAGAGATACATACAAAGATACAGATATATATATATATTTACATATATATACAGTCTTGCTGTTTTCATGTGCACTATATTTAGCAGCACATTATTTAATCAGGCGGCATATTAATGGGGTTGTTTTGACACTTGGCATTATTAAGATACAACTATAGCCCCGTGGAAATTTCAACGTGTGAATTCCACTTCTCCGACTTTTAATAGTAGCAAAGGGGGGAAGGAGAAGGGAATGGAGTACCAAGGCTGAGCATTAGGTTAAACACAAGAATTTAAAAGGGCCAAGGTAGCAAAGGGAAGGAAAAATAATTAAAACTAAAGGCTATCTGACAAACACCCCAGAGAAACAGTAAGAAACCATCATTAAGGGCAATGGGCTATGTACCCAAGATGCTCACATCAGCCTACAATGACCTTTTCCAATCCAGTTCTTGTGTTGAACCTGAGGATCTGCCCCTCTCCGCTCAATCCCTCCACCCGATAAATTTGCTACCACCAAAATCTAGAGCTATAGAGCCTTGAAGCAAATCGGGAAGCTAAATAGTTGTACCTTGGACTACCTTCCCACAAGTGCAGGGAGGGCCCAATGTTGGGTAGGGATGTGATAACACTGTTCTCTGCAATTCGATGCTTTTCACTTTGTGGCTTGGTTCCACAAAGTGAATTGCATCGAGTTACTGTCAAATGAGAAGCTGCGGGTTGTTTCATCTGTCGTCTAACCCGGCCCTGCCGTTTAACCCGGCCCTAAGAAGAGTGAAACAGAATCCAAATCAGATATAAAATAACAATGAAATGGCAGATTCAGGTATAAAAAAGGAAAAATACATAATATTCCTCCTACTTACCTCTGAGGGCAAATTGCTGCTGAAAACATTATCATCATCTTTGTTTTCTTCACCATTTTTCTCTACAGGAACCCATTCTCCATAAACACTATCCGCTTCTTTTTTCCGATGTTGAGATCCAGATGATACAGGGAATTCTTTTGTTAATGTTACCTGGCTTTTTGGTGGAGTTGGTTTTGCTGCAGCAATCTAAAAAATAAAGTGTTTCTTAATTAAAGTTCAATATCTGCATTAAATGGTTTCTGAGATTTTCGACATCTGAAGGAAATGATACTGTACATTATTTCTCACAGTATTTAAAACAAAAATTAATAAACTAAATTCGATTTGGGTTTTATTTAAATAGTTCCACAAGTTACACTGTTTTACCAATCCATAAGCACTAATACTCACATTCAGATTGAAAAAAATAGGTTTGGGTTCACTGAGTTTAAAAGGATGATGATAAAAAGGAGGTTCTTCTTCCTCTTCATCCGAAACATGAGGTTTATTCACTATTACATCATCATCTTCTTTACTCTGTGCGATCTGTTTACATTTCTTTAAAAGTAAAAACAAACAAAAGATAAATCTTACGCTTTATGTACAACATGTAATTTCTTAGAATCAAAACCACATAAAAGCAACTTTCCAAAGTTAAACAAGATTCATGATAGGTTATAGATAAACATAACTTGGCATATTAACTAATATTTAAACACACTCTGGCTGGTCAGTCAACAACATTTATTGAGCACCTACTATGTGCAGAGAGCGCACTGTACTGGGCACTGTCTGGGGAATACAAAAAAAAAAAAAAAAAAGAAGAAGAAGAAGTAGAAGACATGGTCCCTGCTCTCAAGGAGCTTACAATCTAGTACAAGAGAAGGAATACATATACATGAAATAATTGAACACTTTTACAGAGCAACACAATTAACAAGTGCAAACTGATATAATACAAACTGAGTACATAAGTGCTAAAAGAACAAAGGCTTGAGAGAGAATAGAGTCAGGCAGAGTTAGAGAATCAAGGAATATTCCTTGAAGAGTTCTAAGCCAGATTTTCATAGTGAAGAACAAAGACTGGTAGGGAAAGGAAAAGTCATCCTACTCAGGTGGTGGTAAAAAGGTGAGAAGAAACTTGGGACAAGAAGGCTGAAGATGGGGCCAAAAACAGCAAAATATTAACTGTCCATAGCATTTTGGATAAGGAGCTTGGATTAGGTAAATAAGCAATAGAAGCGTTTACAAGGTCCTCAACTTTTTTTTAAAAAAGTTGTAATTCATATTGTAATAAATCTAAGCGAGGAAACAGATTCAGAAGCTTTACATTTTCCCAAATGTATGGCAAAACAAAAGATCTGAAACATTTGCAACAGGATTAGATAGCAACATGTCTCTCCATAAATGTTTTGTGGGTTGAGGAGAACTTAGGAAAATAAGGCATGATGGAGAGGGTGCAATTGATGAGGTCTGATACATAAAGCAAAGTCAATTCCTTCCTGAGATGCAAAGGAACAGACTCCATTACCTGGCTTTATAAAAAGGTCAAGAGTAAATTTGGGTAGACCTGTCTCTATACAAGCAGTAGATTTAATGACATCTATTATCAATTGAAAATATTACAATAGGATAAAAAGCTCATTTCGCCAAAAACACAAGAGTATATTAAGCTTGTAATCAAGGGGAACAGAATATATTGACAGTGGCAGGCTGGCATAAGGCTAGCCAATAACAAGTTCCAATATATGAAACAGTGTGGTATTTCTGGATCCTAGCAGCAATATTTTAGCATCTCCCCCCTCCCACCCACACCAAAAAAATAGTAGTAAAACAAAGCCCCAAAAAAGCCTCAATTGAAAAGATCAAACTTTTAAAAACAAAAATAAGTGTGTTTAAAATATATATGTTACTGCCAAAACCCGAACCGCAGGAAGAACTGATAATGGCCGGCCATTATCGCCAATGGCTGGTACCAAACAGCCAAAACCCGAAATGTTGATGCGAAAGAAGTTCCTTTCAGGCAATGGCCAGCTATTCTTATTAATTTCCAAGCTCCGGTGGCAAAAGATCATTTCTGAAGATTGTCTGTGTCTTTGCGTATATGCAGTATACTCGTGGCGATCAGTGAACGCGTCGTGAATGGAAACGAAACTGTAGGCGAGCTTCTGCGTGTTGCTCACTCAACACCTCCTCCATTCAAACGAACCGTCCCACTCCTCAGTCAGTTTGGCTTCTAAAACTGGAAAGCAAAAGTAATGGGAAGTAACTTTTAGCTAGCGGAGCTTAGCCATCCCGGATAATGGCCTGCTAAACAGAGCTTCTGCCGCTGCCACATCTGTATTTCGGGTTTTGGCCACTCGGTGCCAGCCATTATCAGTTCTGCCCACAATTCGGGTTTTGGCACGCTCCAGAGTCAACATCACTGGAATAATCCATTTAAGAATGAAAACAAATTCTGTCTAGCTTACCTCAGTTAGTTCTTCTATAGTAGCTCCTCCTGACTTTTTAGCAACTTTCTCTTCTATAGTAGGTGGAGGTGCAGGCTTTAGGTTTGGCGGTAAAGGGACACCAGCCTTAGCACACATGGCAGCTGCATTAGCTTTGGCTATTTCAAGTAATTGAGCCTTATCTGTAAAAAGAAAAATACAAGCTGCAGTTTTCCTAAAAGGCTGTACATTTTGTATCACCAAAAGTCTAACATACTAACAAAACTAAAGGCATCCTAGATCCACTGAAGAACTTGGGTATCTAATAAAAAAGAAAAAAAAAGGAAAAAACTGTAGGCATCAATATTCTGCTCTATTATACCTGTGATCAAACCACTGGCTCAAAGTTTTTAAGCAGTGGCCTCATTCAAAGAATTGAGTCCACATATTGAGTTTCCCATTTGCATATTACAATACGTTACTACACAACTATAATGATCACCCTACTACACATACTCTAAGATATAAACCTGCCAAAGCCAATTTTATTTCACAAAATTATCACGACCCTACTCTCTTTCTAATCTGACACCTTAAATCACTCTTTGAGCCCCAGTTAAAGTGCCTCTTTTTTTTTTTTTTTTTTTTTTTTTGAGACAGAGTCTCACTCTGTTGCCCAGGCTGCAGTACAGTGGCGCCATCTTGGCTCACTGCAACCTCCACCTCCCGGGTTCAAGCGATTTTCCTGCCTCAGCCTCCCGAGTAGCTGGCACTACAGGCGTGTGCCACCATACCCAGCTAATTTTTTGTATTTTTAGTAGAGACGGGGTTTCTCCATGTTGGCCAGGCTGGTCTCGAACTCCTGACCTCAGATGATCCACCCGCCTCAGCCTCCCAAAGTGCTGGCATTACAGGCATGAGCCACCGCGCCCAGCGTAAGTGCCACCTCATCCAACAAGTTGTCATTAAGTCAGAATTAACATTCCTTTTCCCACTGCATTCCTAAAGTACCTCACCTCTATCAGTATTATAGCAATTACATTCTGTTCTTTCTTAGTGTTACTATTTGGTAAGAGAGACATATATGCATTTTACCCATATCTCCTCCACCAACTTGTAATCACTTGAGGAATTACATCCTGTTCCACTGCTGTGAATAAAAAAGAACTCAGAAAACTTCTGTTGAACTGAATGCAGATTCTCCCTTTTTACTCTTAACCTCTTTTTCTTTAGTCAATCCTGGCCTAGAAATGTCCAGTATACTGGGATAAGGATAAATCATCCATACATATTATAGGTAATCATGCATATCAATCAAGTTTTAATCACCTCTGTACACTACTTAAAATCAGGGGAAATTAGAGCAGTTATTTTTAAAGTAAAGCAGAACGGGTTATTAAAAAATCACTCTGATCTAAAATATTTAACTTTATTTAGCTAGTATCACCTACCCAGTTAAATAACCCCCACATGCAGAATTCCCTACTCACTTCCATTACCAACTATACCAATCGGAATTACCTTCACTAACATTTAACAGTCCTATAATGCCATTTTAAGATATGTTAACTTATTTAAAAAGGAACATTGTAATTTTAGGCTTATTTGCAAGGATGTGAACACATAAAATAACAATCTGAGCATACACTTAGCTTGTTTTTAATTTAGCTAGAGTTCTACATCTGCTTCTGCTTTCCATTTTTAGCTATGGCAAGATAACTGAAACAAAATAAAACATTCAAGTATGGAAACACCTTGATTCTACTATACTCCGACACAGGACTTTTTAACTCTAATTTCAATACACTGATCCCAGTACTTCCTAAATACAGTACCATTTAATCATAAAAACTTAAAGACAGAAACATTGATCCTAAACCAGTAAGTAAATATTTCACTTGACTCAAGATCAGAAAAAATTAAGGTTTAAAACATTTTCTACCACCATCCCATTAAATTTTAAAATGACTCACCCAAATCTGTCAGACGTTTGGGTGATCTGCCTCGTTCAGAAGACCTGGATCTTTTACGACGGATGGGAGATCTGCTAAACCTTCTTCTCAAGGGTGTTCTTGATCGCCTTAATCTGACTGGTGAAATACTGAAGCTTCGTCGTCTTACCACAGACCTCGATCTTCTCCGGCGGCTTGGGGTGCGGCTCCGACGGCTGGGGGTGCGGCTCCGGCGGCTGGGGGTACGGCTTCGACGGCTGGGGGTGCGGCTCCGGCGGCTGGGGGTACGGCTGCGGCGGCTTGGGGTGCGGCTCCGGCGGCTTGGGGAAATGCTAAAGCTCCTTCTCCTACCCACAGATCTAGACCTTCGTCGACGACTTGGAGTATGACTCCGACTCCGGCGACTTGGGGTTCGACTTCGAGCTCTAACTGTCTTTCGGTTATCCCTGGAGCTTGATCTTTTTCTTTTCCTTTCCCTAGACTTGGATCTGTGCTTTGGAGATCTTTTGCGCTTCTCTTTTGATACAGATCGTCTTCCTCTAGACTTTGATCTTGATCTGCTGCTTCTCCTCCTGCGTCTTGAACGTGACCGTGAACGTGTTTGAGAGCGATGAGACTTGGACTTAGATGATCTCTTCCTTGCCCGAGAACGAGATTCACTGGTACGCTTGCGTGATTTGTGTTCAGAAGACTTGGAACGCTTACTTCGAGATCTTAATGAAGAGTCTCTTTTCTTCTCTTTCTCACCCTTATCGCGGTTCTTATTTTTCTTGCTTTTTTCATGAGTGTCCTTAACTTTTACAAAAATTTCATAATCATCTTTTTCCTCTGAAGACGACTCTGAAGCTCTTTCTGGCATACTACTTACAACTGGGCTGGCAGCAGATTTGTCACGTCCAACATCACTTGCAAGTAAAGGTCCTTCAATGCCAGCTCTAAGGCTTGTAAGACGTTCCATGTCCTTAGGAAGTAATGGTCTCACTAAATCTGCTTCATTAATATCCTCAATATTGGCAGAAAATCCTGAATCAGACAGTGTCTCTTTAGGAGGGGGAGGTACTTCTTTTTCTCCTCCACTACTTTCTTTAGGGCTGAGCAGAGCTGCTAACGTCTGGTCACTCTCTTTTACAGGTAATGGTTCTTCTGTATCCTTACTAACAAGGTTATTATTAGATGGTAAATCAAGATGAATATCTTTAGCAGGCAAAGGCCCTTCAATGTCAGCTTCACTACCACCACTAGGACTGGTGGAAATTACCATGTCATGTTCAGTATCTTGAGTAGTTAAAGATACATCAATATCATATTTATTAACTGAACTGAGAGTAGATGTTGTGATAAATTCAATACCCTTACTAGTTCCTGTTGCATCAGGTTCCAGAGCAAGAGGACCAGTAGAAGATAGAGTTTCTCCTGCATCAGCTTCACTAACACCAGGGTAGGTATCCAATACTGTGCACTGTTTAGTCTCACTGGTGGGCAAAATTTTCTCTTCACCAATTTCCCCAACAGGACTAGTACTAGCAGCACACACTGTATTATGTTCCATTTCTTTAGCAATTAAATGATTATTTATATTAAGGTCTATATTTATACCATGTTCACTTTCATAAGAGTCACTCTTCAGGTGTACCTCAGCATGTGGCTCTTCACCTGAATGCAAAGGAATCTCCTGCATGCCAATCTCTGGAGCAAGATTTTGATCACCAGAGGGTAGATTAATTCCTTTCATAACATGTGATGACATGATACTAGATTCCAGTATCATTGGTGTGGACTCTATAGCCACCTCAGTTGGTATTACTTGAGTCTGCTCTGAGACAGTGACAGCAGGCTCTGAAACTGTCACAGTAGACTCCTGGACAGAAACAGATGGTTCTGAAACAATCATAGAAGGTTGAAGGACTGACACCGCTGGTTCCAAGACAGGCACAGAAGGCTCCAGCACAGAAACAACTGGCACAGGAATGGTAATATAGTCTGGCTCAGCAACAACAGGAGGCTCCGGGACAGTCACAACCGAAGGCTCCAGGACAGTCACAGTCGAAGACTCCAGGACGGTCACAGTTGAAGACTCCAGGACGGTCACAGCCGAAGACTCCAGGACAGCCATAGCCGAAGACTCTGGAACAGCCATGGCTGGAGGCTCCAGAATGCTCTCTGCCAGCACTGGAGTAGTTACTGCTGGCTCCAACAAGGATGTAGATACCTCTGAGGCAACATATCCTGAGGCTCTCATGGATTCAAATGTTTCTGCTGTCTCTGACAAAACAGGAGGCTCTGATGCTAGCACAGTTGGTTCAGCTGACATTGTGGGAGTTTCAGACACCATACAAGTCACTGGTCTCTCTGGAACAACTTCATGTTCTTCTGCTACTACCGCAGACTCTACAGGTGTTGATGTAATTGAAGATTCTGGCTCTGGCGGTGGTTCTGGAACAGTCACAGAAGCCTCTGATACTAAAACTGAGGGATCTGATGCTGACATTGAATAATCAGTAGGCACTGCTGAAGGCTCTGAAATCTCACTTTGACTCACAGGAGGCTCAGGCTGCGATACAGACTCTTCAGAAGGTAATGATGGCACCTCTGCAGGCCACGTATTTTCAGCTGTTAATGCTGACTGCTCAGTGGGCAATGCTGGACCCTCTGGTGGTTCCTCAGGAGGCAACGGTGGTGTCATTGGTGGCTCCTCAGGTGGCAACGGTGGCATTGTTGGGGGCTCTTCAGGAGGCAAAGGTGGCACCATATATGCCTCTGTGTATGTGTCAGTGTAAGAATCGGTGTAAGAATCAGCAGCCATAGACATCATTGAACGATCAGCAGTATAAGATGACATCATAGATCGGTCAGCTGCAGAGTACGATGACATCATAGACCGGTCAGCAGCAGAGTATGACGACATCATAGACCGGTCGGCACCCATGGACATCATAGATCGATCAGCCATTGGGGACATCATGGAGCGTTCATAAGCTGACATCATAGAGCGTTCATAAGCTGACATCATAGAGCGCTCAGCCATAGGGGACATCATAGAGCGCTCGTAGGCTGACATCATTGAGCGCTCGTAGGCTGACATCATAGAGCGCTCAGCCATAGGGGACATCATAGACCGCTCATAAGACATCATAGAGCGTTCGTAAGATGACATCATGGAACGTTCTGCAGCATAGGACATCATCATAGAACGTCTAGATGCTAACATCAGGGGTCTAGGTGCTAACCTATATGGCCTGGGTGCTATTCTATAGGACCTGGGTGCTATCCTATAGGGTCTAGGTGACATCCTATAGGGATCAGGAGTTAGTCTGTAGGGATCATGGCCTAATCTATAAGGGTCCTGTCCTAACCTGTAAGCATCATGACCTAATCTATAGGGGTCATGGCCCAACCTATAGGGATCCTGAGCTAACCTGTAAGGATCCTGAGCTAACCTATAGGGATCAGGAGATTTTGAACCCAACATAGCAGAATCTTGGGTACTAGACGCTAACATCTGGGCATCCATGGTACCAGACGCTAACATCTGAGCATCCATGGTGCCAGAAGCTAACATTTGAGAGTCCATAGTGCCAGATGCTAACATCTGGGAATCCATTGAGCTAGTTGCTAACATCTGGGAGTCCATGGTGCTGGTTGCTAACATCTGAGAATCCATGGTGCTGGTTGCTAACATCTGGGAGTCCATGGAGCTGGTTGCTAACATCTGGGAGTCCATGGAGCTGGTTGCTAACATCTGGGAGTCCATGGGGCCATCAAGGGATCCACTCCTACTGTTACAGAAGTCTCCCCCACTAATGTAGTAGGCAGCTCCTGTGCTACCGTATTATAGGATTCCAGCGCTGTCGTCGAGGGCACCTCCAGGGACTGCGACACGGTCATCGTTGACAGCTCCGATGTTGTCACCACAGACTGAACAGAGATCTCCAGCGCCACAGTTGCCACAGGCTGCCCAGGCAACTCTGGCGCCCCAGGCTGCCCTGGCAACTCCAGCACCCCTGTTGCCAGAGGCTGCCCCAAAAGCTCCAGTGCTCCAGCTGCCCCAGACTGCCCCGAGAACTCCAGTGCCCCAGCTGCCATGAGCGGCCCAGGCAACTCTAGTGCCCCAGTTGCCACAGGCTGCCCCGACAACTCCAGTGCCCTAGTTGCCGAAGGCAGCCCTGGCAACTCTGGCACCCCAGTCACCGAAGGCTGCCCCGGCAACTCCAGCGCTGTTGTTGCCACTGGCTGTCCTGGCAACTCCAGCACCATCGTTGCCTCAGGCTGCCCCAGCAACCCTGTTGCCGTTGTCACCTCAGGATGCCCAGGATGTTCCACCGTTGTCATCCCCACAGGCTGCTCCAACTCTGTCGTCGTCACAGGTTGTTCGGTCAACTCCATTGCTACTGTTACCGCAGGCTGCTCTGGCAACTCTACTGCTGCTGTCACCAAAGGCAGCCCTGGCAACTCCTGTGCCATCACAGGTGGCTCTGGTACCTCCTGTGGTGGCTCCAACCCCATGGATGGTGCTGGAAGCCCTGGCAATTCCTGCGACAACTGTGGCACTGGTGTCACAGAGGGCCCTGGCAACTCAGGCACTGCTGTCGCAGGGGGCCCTGGCAACTCAGGCACTGGGGTAGAAAGGGGCCCTGGCAACTCTGGCACCGGGGTAGCAGAGGGCCCAGGTAACTCCAGCACTGGAGTCACAGGGGGCCCCTGCAACTCCGGCATGGAGGTCGCAGGTGGCCCCGGCAACTCCATCGCTGAGGCCACCGACGACTCCTGCAGCTCCAACGCTGTGGTCTTAGGCAGCTCCGGCAACTCCTGCGGTCTTGTCATGGATGAATCTGCAATCTCCGATGGTACGTCTACAGGCTGCTCTGGCAATCTTAGCGCTTCAATTGCAGATGACTCTGGAAAATCCATTGTTGTTGATGTGCTTGGCTCAGGGTACACCTCAGTAGGTGTCTCTGATGATACCACAAGGGTTTCTGAAGGCTCTAACACTTTTGCTACTGGGGGCTCTACCAACATGATCTTGGATGGCTCTGGAGATGTGCTCTCCACAGATTTCAGCACAGACTTCATCTGATACTCCACTGACATTGTTACGACTGGCTCAGATGACTTCAACACCACTGTTGTAGTAGGCACTGGTGCTGCTGCAAAGGAATCCAGAATCTTTGTCATGGATGGTTCTGGCGTTACTGCCACAGACTGCTCTGACTGCTCTGAGATTACTGATGTAGATGCAACTGACAGTTCTGCAGTTTTTGTAGCTGGCTTCAGAGTTTCTAAGATGTGTGGCTCTGGTACCTCCACTGATACTACAGGAGGTTCTAGCACAACTGCAGGGGATTCACTGGTCTCAGACAGGCCAAATGCTCTTGTAGGAAGCTCCAGCGCCATCGCTGAAGGTTCAGAATCAAACTTTAAAAAGGAATCAGATTCTAAATCTATGTTCCCATCATGATGAGATTTCGTCTTTGACTCAGATTCTTCTGGCTGTCTTTTATATTTTTTTTCCTTTTCTTTCTTCTTTTTCTTCTTTTTGTTTTTATGCTTTTTATGCTTCTTTGACTTTTTAGTGGGAATTTCATCAGTAGGATCTGTTTGTACAGATACACATCTACTTTTTCTGGAGGCCTCTTTCAAGTCTGAAAGTAATAGAAATTAATTTTGTCAGACATTCCCCAAACTAGACTTAGATTAAATTATATAAGCCCATATTTACATTCCATGTTAAAATACCGTAGTACAGGCCAGGTGCAGTGGCTCACACCTGTAATGTCAGCACTTTGAGAGGCTGAGGCAGGTGAATCACGAGGTCAGGAGTTCAAAACCAGCCTGGCCAGCATGGTGAAACCCTGTCTCTACTGAAAATACAAAAATTAGCCAGGCATGGTGACATGCACCTGTAGTCCCAGCTATTTGGGAGGCTGAGGCGGGAGAATCACTTGAACCTAGCAGGTGGAGGTTGCAGTGAGCTGAGATTGCACCACTGTACTCCAGCCTGGGCAACAGAGCAAGACTCTGTCCAAAAAAAAAAAACTCATAGTATAACACCTCACGTTAAATTAAAAGTTACCCAATAAACTATTTTTCATAAAACATCCTGGAGACTGCTACTTTTCTGATACTTCTTTCCACAACTAATGCCTGGTTTAAAAATAAATTATTAGTTTAACACCAAAACTTACTTTGAATTACATTAAGATATGTTTCACGAAATTCTATAAAATAATTATTTCCTCCAGCTCTCAAATTATAGCAAAATTACTTTTAAACTACTTTCGTCAAGCAATATATTTCATGTTATTAGTTGCTACCATTCCTATTAAAAATATCCACATAATATAATTTTTGCGATTAGTAACCCTTGTTTACACAGGAAGCAATATGGCACTGGCTCTGAAACAGACTGCCACTTTTGAATCCTCAATCATCACTACTAGGTTAATGGTCTTGGCCAAATTACTGACACACATGTTGTGTCTTCTAGAGTTAGAGGATAAAGTGAGTTAAAACATGCAAAGTACATCAAACAATGCCTGGCACAGAATAAGCTTTCAGCAAAGGTTAGTGATTGCTTCTACAGAGTATAAAAATATCTGAACAACAAATATAAAATATTCAGAGAACTCAAATTTTACCTTATTATGCCTATGTTGTCACATTCTAATAAAAATAACATTTTCCCCCAATACTATTCTAAAACCACTAATAAATAACTTTTTAAATGTTTCTATTTTAGAAAATACTGATTTTAGAGAGGAAATTCTTAGTCCTTAATTTATAACTTAAGAAGGTCTGAATTTACATACCCTAAACAGATGGGAGTATTCAACTTTAACAACCAAATGAGATTTATTTACTCTAATGCCAATATCAAATTAGATAAATCTTAGGGATCCCAAAAAAAAGCTCATCAGAAATCTGAGCCATTAAGACTACAGAAAAAAATAAATCAACAAATCAACACTTGACATAGGCCGAAGCAAAACTAATCATTTTCTATTGTTTCATAATACAAAATGTTAGCTAAGTTATACTTCAATCAAGGTTGTTAGAGTCATGAATCTAAGGATAGCTAAAGTCTGTGAGAGTCATGAACTTTATTTACTTTAGCACAGCTAAAGTTCCCCCCAAAAAAGAGAAGGACAAACCATATTACAAACTTGATTCCAGAACTAAATCAAGGTAATGACTGTTATTTTTGTGGCTAAATCCTTCATTTCTAAACAATGATTAATCAATTCCAAAAACAATAAATATTCAAGCAATGACTCCTCTTCATCCACTGCAGTTTAAGTGTGATGGATGTTTTTACGCAACTGTTTAATAAAAATGCATGCTCAAATTCCTGATACTAAGAAACTGAATCAAATAAACTGAAACTAAGTCAAAGATAAAAATTGTAATCTACCAGCAGAGCAAATAAGTACATCAATGTTTGTGTTTCAGTGGAAGTATGGAGAATTTAAACAAGCAAATCTTCATTAAATCAATTTTTAAAAAGCTTAAATTTACTTAATTTTTTTTTTTGAGACGGAGTTTCAAAAAATAAAAATAAAAATCTCAGCTCACTGCAACCTTCGCCTCCTGGGTTCATGCGATTCTCCTGCCTCAGCTTCCAGTAGCTGGGATTACAGACACCCACCACTACACCCGGCTAATTTTTGTATTTTTAGTGGAGATGGGGTTTCTCCATGTTGGCCAGGTTGGTCTCGAACTCCTGACCTCAGGTGATCCACCCACCTCAGCCTCCCAAAGTGCTGGGATTACAGGAATGAGCCACTGCACCCAGCCTGAAGTTTTTAATTTAATAAATATCGTAAATACTAAGGTCAAACACTAGTATTAACCTTCAAATTTCAAAAAAATCTTAAAAGAAAATTTTTGAGACAGTTAATTATCTCCAACTTACCTGGCTTATATCGTAGTTCTGTATCTAAGACCCCAGAAAGTACTTCCTCTATCTTCTGCACTATTTCTTCATTTGGTAGACTCCTGGCAGAGGCAGCTGCATCACCCGCCTGGTTTCCTTCAATGGGTGTATTTGTTTCACCATTCAGCTGGCCTTCATTCCTTCCACTTGACATGAAAAGTTATCGAAATTCATTAATATTTTGTCATACCATTAATAAAAAGAGTAATCCAATTAATTACAATAATCATATGTTGTACTGACGGTCAGACATTTTACCTTTTTCCTATTTTAGATATTCACCACTAATAATGCATCCTTAACAGGATCTACTTATATTTAGGACATTTCACTTTATACAATTAAAGTTTTCAGAACTATGAAAACTAAGAAAAACTCTTTAAAACAGGTTTCTAAGTATACTCTTATTTAAACAAAATAAATTCAGAAATCTAACTTTAGGCTTTTGGGTTGCCCATATATTTCTCTCAGGGGAGAAAAATTAATAAGAGCCCAGTCATAAATCAAAAGGCCTAACATTATGGTAGAAACCATGGCTACATTAAAGCCACACCTGTGCATAAATCACAATCACCATCAATAGTATCAAGGAACACAAAAGCTAGCCACAGGCACACTGAATAAAAAGGGTAACCTGTAACCTCTGTCCAGGCTTACATTGTTATTGAAATGCCACTAAACTTAAAAAGGAAAATAATTTATGTAATTTTTACACAATTATCAAGAACCGTGGTTTAAAAAACTCACATAAAACAAGTGGCATTTATACCAACAGTAAAAGCATAGATGGCTTAACACATTTTCCATTCACAGGGCCAGAGAAATCTTTAAATAGGTAAGAACATGTCATTCGCCCAGTAATTTCTACTATTTTCGTGTGACTTTGCAAAATTTTGAAAAATCAAATAATTTCAGCAACAGTTTGATTTTAACTTCAATTTTAGCTAAATGAAAACACATAAAACAATTATGCTTCACTACCTGATAAAAGTCTGAATGATGAAAAACCAAAAAAAATTCAGGAGTTACCTAAATGTTATCAAGGAACATCTGGTTTTCTAATACAATGAATTGTATAATTATAATTATATTAATTAACATTTATTGACTACTAGCTAGTGTCATACTGTTCTACATTAACTCATTTAATCCTAACACAACTCTAAGATCACCACTATTATTCTTTTATAAATGAAGAAACTTAGCTGAAGGTCACACAGCTACTAAGAGGTGAAGCTGGTACTCAAACCAGAGGCCATATTCTTACACACCATCTATAACAGAAGTTTGATAACTTGTTTTAACTATCTGTCAGCCTCAATACTCTAATTTACATAAAAGCAGATGAGAAAAAAAATAGCTCACTGAAATGGCAAATAATCAAAAACTTGTTTGCAGACTGATAATGCATTGTGTGTTGCTTGAAGAGAAACTGCATATTCCTCTAGTAATAAAGTGCTTTGTCTACTATTATTTTTAGATATTCTTTTCTGTAGCACTTTATTTTACAATTTTCCTAAGCACTTATACATAATTATGACAAATCTGAAAATCAGAAAAGTAATTATGGTTTTAAAAGTTAATCTACAAGGAAGTAATGATTTCATCTTAAAGCTACCAACTGTTAACTGCATTTACTGAAAAGCAATGAAAATTTCAAACCACCTAAATATGCAACAATATATTCCTACAACGGGATTCTATGCAGCCATGAAGAAGTCCAAAAGACAGAATGGGAGGGACAAACTTGTTAACAACGTATTAGCTGGAAAAATGATCAATACAAGATGATCACATATCACACAATACATGGGGGGGAAAATGACATAAGAATATCAATAATGTGAGTTTTTTCTTTTCTTTTTCATTTCTTCTATATTCTCTATAATAAAACACTCATTTTCTAAAGGAAAGACTAGCTTTTAAAAGCTACAAAAACACAGCTTGTTAAACTAAGCAAACAACTACTTAAAGCATCCAGCAAGATTTGTCAGGAAAATTATATTCTCTAAGCTCGGGTCTCTTCTCATCCTAAAACACTACTAGCAATATCACAGATATTTAAAAAGCAATGTGAGTGGATCTATTTCCACTTAAAAAACAAAACATTCTGCAAAAGTGATGATTCTAGCAATAATACATCATTGCCCTAATAATCCTGTATTACTTTGGGCACTTACAACTGGTTTTCGGCCCATTTTCAAATTCACGTACTGCTCTTGCACTCAACTTTTAAAATACAATTAAAAACATTCGAACTCGGAACATTTACGTTTCAAGATCTCTTTCCTACCTCTGTACTTTAAAGAACTGAGTATCTTATACAAAGCTAATACCGAAAGACAACCGCTGAACATGATACACTATTTTCCTGACTAAACAACCATTTCTTTAACAACCTCTTCGCCTTCAAATTTTGTGAAGCCAAGCGCAAATTATGTAAAGTCTACCAGCAACGACAAAAATAGCGTGTCAACTGGGGCAGGGGTAGCAAGAAAATAACAGACCTACACACAAAGTCCACTTTCACTTGCTGTAATTAATCACCACCATTTCAAAGTCCCCTTCCATCGTCATCTCGAGTATTTTAACAAAGTAACAAATATTAGTTTGAGTTAGTTTTAATTGAAACATTTAACTATTAGAACGGCTGATAGACACTACAGGACACTAGGCTCCGAATAATCTTATTAATAGATCCAGACCCCCAAGCGCTCTGAAGCTCGCAATAATAAAGAGGATTTAAGATTACTCAAGAAACGGCCGTTAGAGACCCTTTCCGGTCATAGGCACCGGCCGGCAAAATCCGCGGAGGCGGAGAGGGGGAGGGGATACGCGGCGGCGGAGGAGGAGCTGAGGAAGGAACTAGGCCCGTCCCTGGCGGACAACCGGGCCTACGAGTAGCTAAACGGCAGGGGAAACCAAACAGGGGAGAAGGGTGAGCATCTTAACTCGGTTCTAAAACAGGGACTCTGGGGTTACCTCGGAAAAGGCGAAGTTCCTCGAGGGGAAAGGAGGGAGCGGCTGGGGGGGCGGTTGGGGGGGGGGCCCGGAAAATGGATCCCAGGCCCAGGCGGGGCCTGAGCCGAGGAACGACGGCGTCTCCGAAGAAAGATGCCAAAGAAGGCTAGGTGAGGCCCTAACGGTCCACTGGGAGCAGAAGAATCTGGGAGGCGTTTACCTGGAAAGCTCCTGTTGAATTTCCCGGAATTTGCTGACCACGAAAGACCTAAAAATCTGCTCGATGTTGGTCGCCATGGCGTCCGCTCCGTTCTCTCAACTCCTCCTCGCTAGTCCTCCAGGCTCCCAGCATGCCTCGGGAGGAGGCGCAGCGGCCAATTCGGTCTCTCGCCTTTCTGATTGGCTCCAAAGGGAACGCCCGGTCCGGCCCGCTCCACCGAGGGACCAATCAGTGAGCACGGCCCTGCTCTCCTCCGCTGTTTCTGAGCGGCTGGGGTAGAGGTGCTGACGTTTGCGCCGCGCACGACTATGTCCGCCATGTTAGTGTCTGACGCAGGCGCCATTACAGGAGCCGTCTCTCTTGAGGCGACTGTGTCCGCCTAAGTTGTCAGTACCCAGCAGTGTTTGGAAGCCTTAAGAGGCTTGCTAAGCGCCTGAGATTAAAGGCCAGGAGGAAGAGGAGCAAGAAGGGCAACCCAGTGTTTAACATAGGGCTTCCAGGCGCTCGCAGGTGGCGCCAAGTTCAGTTTCGACAGGGATATGCATCCGGGAGAAAATTTTTCAGCCCCCGCCCCCGCTGGGATGCGAAGGAAGAACTCGCTGTAGCCCTGTGTCTCCCCCAGTGCGTCGTATAACCAGCCTCATTTTAGGCCGGATGTCCTAAGTGACCGGCATTCAAAGTCTGGTTTATTTTACTCTCATCAGGAGTCAGGCGTGTCACGAGATTTTTCCGCGGTAGCTGGTCAGCTCTGACTCGTGAGCGGTGCACAATTGGCTAAGAATGGGTTTAGCATTTTGGCGCTCCCCCTCGGAGCTCCTGGAAACACTGCGTGGCACCCCATACCACTGTCACATTATAAACGTGCTAGGGCTTGGGTGTCTTGGCTGGGGAGCAGTCAGGCCGCGCCCAGGGCGGGAGGGAATCGCTAGATTCTCGTCGCGGAGACCCAGGGCCGCGCGGACCAATGGGGCAGGGAAGCCGCCGCGGGGCGGGGCGGTGAGGGGCGGTGCCGAGCTGGTCCCGCGCTGGTCCCGCGCCGGTCCCAGTGGGCCCACTTCCGGCGAGCGGGTGAGCTGGAGCCAGGTGGCAGCCTGGTGTCGGTGCGTAAAGCCCCCTCAGCTTTTACACAGAGCGCGCTTAGGCTTTGGTTTGGGGATTTAAGATCGGGAACTGAGTGAAACCGTAGAAACTGGTTTGTAGAAATTTTCGTGTTGTTTGTAAATGCGGTGGGTGGGGGTTGACCATGTGCTTTTCACTTGTTACTGTTAGGCGAAGTTTCTGTTTGCTCTTTTACTCTTCCTGTTTTCTAAGATGTCAAGGCCTTTTTGTGTCTTTATGCATTTTTAGAACATAACCCTAAATTGGTGTACTTTGTCAGATTTTCTCTTTATGCACCCGTTGTCTCTAACAGATTACTTGGTTAATTTTGTAATTGGTTTCTGCTTTATTCTCCGTATCCTCCGATGTGGCTTTATTTGCCTGTCTTATTCTCTTTGTGTTACCCATTCTGATGAATGAGGCCCAAGGTTAGTGAAGTCCCCCAGAGTCTCCCTGCTAGTGTGGGGCAGGGTTTCTACCCAGGCCAAGGCGCTGTGTGTGACTCTGGAGCCCAGGCGTCCTCACTACTGGGTCGTAACGCTGTTTTTATTAAACAGGAGAATTTTCCCACTCTACTAGTATATTCAAACTAAAGATGTAACATTTGCTCTAGATTTAAACATCTGTTTGTTTCTGGCCGTATGTGATATAATCCCAGCACTTTGAGAGGCCAAGGTGGATTGACCACTGGAGGTCAGGAGTTTGAGATCAGCCTGGCCAACATAGTGAAACCCCGTCGCTACTAAAAATACAAAAATTGGCCAGGCGTGGCGGCGCACTCCTGTAATCTCAGCTACTTGGGAGGCTATGAGGCAGGAGAATCGCTTGAACTCGGGAGGCTGAGGTTGCAGTGAGCCGAGATCACGCCACTGCCCGGCAGCCTGGTCGACAGAGCGAGACTCTGTCTAAAAAAAAAAAACAAAAAACTGTTTATTTTAGATACGCATGGCAAGTAAAATGTGTTTTCCCATTACACTAAAATAGCTTTTCCTTCCGAGACTGTAATTTAACAGGGTTTTTTTTCCTTTCTCAAATTTTTAATGATCATCGTTTCACTTGAGAGAATCTGAAGCAAAATTGTTTCTGTTAGGCTCTACCCCCTCTTACCTGTGTGACCTCCAGCAAGTTATTTACCTATCCGGGCCTCCTTGTCTTATCTGCAAATATGTGATAGTCATAGTATATCCTTCATAGGATTCTTTCATGACAAGCATTTTACCCTGCCCAAGGTAAGTGCTCAAAAAATGTTAGTTGTATATATTGTCAGCTTACATTTTTCTTAATATATGTAATCTCAACATCATCAAAAGAAGTTTTCAATTTTCTTTTTCTGTTACCAGTTTGCCTTGTGGTAAGTAAATGTAACAAGTTAACATTTACTACTGCTGAGTGCTAGATTGTGCTTATTTATAAATACCATTTCAGTTAATCTTCTAGGTTACACTGCTGTTGTATCCATCCTTCTAAGTCTCAGGTGCCAGAACTAAAGCGAAATGAGTTGTAATTTGATTTTTGCCTTCTCTCTCAGTTTTCTAGCATATTGCACTATTTGAATTAGGAATCAGCAAACTATGGCCCACATACCAAATCCTGCTGCTGCCTGCTTTTGTACAGCTCACCAGATATGAATGATTGAGAAGAAGAACAGGAAATAAATGAGGTTTTTGTGACATGTGAAAATTTTATGAAATTCAAATTATAGTCTCCGTACCTAAAGTTGTATTGAAAGCGAGTCATGCTTATTTGTTACAAACCTTTGATGGTTTCCTACTACTTAAAGTACTGATAGGCAACAGTGACCTCTGACCCACTGCCTGTTTATGGGTCAATTAAGTTTTCCTGGACATTGGCACATTGATTCATTTATGTATTATATTTGGTTGCTTTCCTGCTAAGGTGGCTGAGTCGGGTAGTTTGACAGAACCATGTGGCCCTTTTTGTGTAAAGTTGCTTACCCGTTTTCAGTATATCCTTCAATTTATGATAATCTGATTATCGTTAAGATTTCAAGGTTTAAAAATTGATACTTTGTAATACATTTTGAGTCTAAAACATGAAGATTCATTTCATAAGTAAGGCATGATGATTATTAAATCTTTTTGAAGTGAAGCCCAGAGAAGGGAGATTATCACATAAGGAGCTGAGAGTCATCATTTGACTCCTTAACCTAGCTCTCTAGGCCAGCCTGCCTTCTTTTTGAAATACCTCCCTTACCCTTGTGACCACAGTCATATTTCTCAAATTATCAATCCCAGTTTTTCAAAAATGAATCATTGGATGAAAATGTAATTTGTATGAGTACAAATGATTACTTAAATTATATTTACAAATCTGGATTTCTTTCTTTTTTTTTTTTTTTTTTGAGATGGAGTCTTGCTACGTTGCCCAGGCTGGAGTGTAGTGGCGTGATCCTGGTTCACTGCGATTTCTGCCTACTAGGTTCAAGCAATTCTCCTGCCTTGGCCTCCTGAGTAGCTGGGATTTACAGGCACCCGCCACCATGCCTGGCTAATTTTTATATTTTAGTAGAGATGAGGCTCTGCCATGTTGGCCAAGGCTGGTCTCAAACTCCTGACCTCAATGATCCACCCGCCTCGGCCTCCCAAAGTGCTGGGGTTACAGGCATGAGCCCCCATGCCCATCCCTGGGTTTCTAAAATGTGCATCCTAAGATACCAACTGTGGTTTTCTTTCTGCAGGTTTCATTTTCCTTTGGAATTTCTGCTTTACAGACAGAGCAATGGCAGCCCGAGTACTTATAATTGGCAGTGGAGGAAGGGAACATACGCTGGCCTGGAAACTTGCACAGTCTCATCATGTCAAACAAGTGTTGGTTGCCCCAGGAAACGCAGGCACTGCCTGCTCTGAAAAGATTTCAAATAACGGTAATCATGTTTTAAAGTGGGGAGTAATTGTTACGATTTGTTATTAATGGTATGCTGTCAACCATATCTGTGCTTTATGATAATAAAGATAGGCCGGGCACAGTGGCTCATGCCTGTAATCCCAGCACTTTGGGAGGCCGAGACGGGTGGATCATGAGGTCAGGAGATCCAGACCATCCTGGCTAATACAGTGAAACCCCGTCTTTACTAAAAGTACAAAAAATTAGCTGGGCGTGGTGGCGGCTCCTGTAGTCCCAGCTACTTGGGAGGCTGAGGCAGGAGAATGGTGTGAACCCAGGGGGCGGAGCTTGCAGTAAGCCGAGATCACGCCACTGCACTCCAGCCTGGGCGACAGAGCAAGACTCTGTCTCAAAAAATAAAATAAAATAAAATGTAGATTGCTATTCAGGGTTGAGTGCTTTCCTTGACCTTAAAATTTATTTGGTAATTTGAATGCTTGTCATATGTTATAAACTTAAGGTAACCTATTGTTCAGAATATGGCATTTCCTTATCTTAAACTGTTGTAAACCTGATAAAACACATCCATTGGAAAAGTAATAAGTGCCTAATACAGATTAAAGGCATTTTTGATGTGTATTTTTGTACATGAAAAGTTTAGTATTGCTATTAAATACAACTTTCTGGCCACGTGCAGTGGCTCACACCTATAATCCCAGCGCTTTGGGAAGCCAAGGTAGAAGGGTTTCTTGAGCCCAGGAGTTTGAGACCAGCCTGGGCAACGTAGTGAGACCCGATCTCTACAAAAAAAATACAAAAATTAGCCAGGCATGGTGGTGCCCATCTGTAGTGCCAGCTACTTCGGAGGCTGAGGTGGGAGGATTGCTTGCACCCAGGAGGTCAAGACTGTAGTGAGCTGTGATCTTGCCACTACACTACAGCCAGGGCAACAGAGTAAGAGAGACCGTGTCTCAAAAAACAAAGTTTTTAATAGTTGTAACTCTAATAGATAGATCTCAACCCTTATCTCTCTCTCTCTTTTTTTTTTTTTTTTTTTTTTTTGAGACAGAGTCTCACTCTGTCACCCATACTGGCGTGTAGTAGCATGATCTCAGCTCACTGCAACCTCTGGCTCCTGAGTTCAAGCGATTCTTCTGCCTCAGTCTCCCGAGTAGCTGGCACATGCCGCCACACCTGCCTAATTTTTTGTATTTTTGGTAGAGACCGGGTTTCACTATGTTCATCAGGCTGGTCTCCAACTCCTGACCTCAGGTGATCTGCCCGCCTCGGCCTCCCAAAGTGCTGGGATTACAGGCATGAGCCACCGTGCCCGGCCTCCACCCTTATCTCTTAATTGACAAAAATGAAAAAATGGTCAGTTCATATCCTACATTAAGCTTGTCAGTGGCTTCAGAAACTCCTCAGTACTCTAATAATACTTAGAATAAAACTCAAACTCCTTTCCATGCCTTACAAAGCCCTTCGTGCAGTCTGTGTTCTGCCTGCTCTTCCAGCCTGATCTTTTATATCCCTTTTTCTCTTTTCAGTGTACCCTATCAATGCTGTCCTACCAGTTTCCCAAGCAGAAGCTTGCTGCCTTGGACTTTATATTTGTTCCCACCCTTTACCATGACTGTCTCATTATTCAGAGTTCCACTAAAATGTTAGCCTCCTTAATTATATCTCTCCTACAGTTTCCTACTAAAAGCAAGTGTCCATCACCATTTCATTTGTTTATGATCATGAATATCTGTGTTTGTTTTTACCTCACTATTGTCTGTGTCCTATGTTCTTTTCCCCCACTAGAATATAATCTCTAGAATGTAAGCTCCATGAGGGCAAGGAACTTGTCTGTCTTGTTTTGCATGGTGTACACAGTGCTTAGTTCCCTATGTGGCACATAGTATTTATGGAAAAAAGAGCATGGACCTAGCAAGCCACAAACTGTGAGAGAATAGTGGCATGTATATAAGACCAAAAAGAATAAGAAAAAGACAAATTAGAAAATACCTCCTTTTCTGGGATCTTAGTTCTAGGGGTGAGGTATTATATCTGTTTATTAGAGAATTGGGACAGTTTATGTGCAATTGAGGTCATACAGGCCAGCCCGTCAAAATCTCTTAAGATTGTCATGAGACTACTACAAGTAGTCTTGTAAGACTACTAAGAGACCTCTTCCTCTTGTTGCCCTCTTCTATACTGATATAGTTGACCCTGCTCAGCCTAGTTGTGTTCAGGACCACTAATCCAAAGTGCATGGTACTCCATCCTAATCACAGTCAGGTAGTTGCTACAGATTGAGGACCCTACCTTTTCTGGACTTGGACCCTATACAGTAGTCACCAGCCTATCCACAATTTCACTTTCCACAGTTTCAGTTACCCACAGTCAGCTGTAGTCCAAAAATATTCAATGGAAAATTTCAGAAATAATTCATAAATTTTACATTGCACACCAGTCTAGCATAGCATGATGAAATTTTGTGCCGTCCAAACTGATAGGTGAATCTTGTTGTCCAGCATATCCATGTTGTTACTTAGTCACCCTGTCGGTTATCAGATTGACTATCATGTTATCTCAGTGCACGTGCTCAGGTAACCCTGTTTTACTTAATAATGGCTCCAAAGCTGATGCTGGCATATAGTTATAATTGTTCTATTTTAGTATTAGTGATAGTTAATCTCTTACTGTGCGTAATTTGTAAATTAAACTTTATCATAGGTATTTATATATAGGAAAAAACATACTATATATAGGGTTCAGCACTGTGGTTTCAGGCATCCACTGGGGTCTTAGAATGTGTCTTCCAAGGATAAGGAGGGACAAGTGTACCTCACAAATATCGCTTCTTGCACTCTACCAATGGCAGAGTGTTTGCAGACTTCAGCTAACTTAACAAATGGTGGTCCAGACACAGTGAAGCAGGAGAGCACCTATGGAGCCAAACGATGTTCAGTTGTGGTTGATTCTACCACTAGTTACTTAGAAGTCCACAGAGGAAAATTTACCTGACTTGTAGGTTGGAAAAGAGAGGTTCCTCTTAAAAGTGTCATTGAGTTCTTAGCTTAAACAGCTCTGCCCCAAAGAGATCCCTCCTGTCTCAACCTGAAATAGCCTCTCAATTCTCTCCATATCAAATTTGCTTAATTTGTTCATATTTGCTATTCTTTTGTTTGTATATTTATTACCCAGCATTCCTACAGCAGATTGTAAACATGTTAAGTATAGGGACCTTGCTTGTGTTGACATCTTTTTTTTTTTTTTTTTGAGACGGAGTTTCACTCTTGTTACCCAGGCTGGAGTGCAATGGCGTGATCTCGGCTCACTGCAACCTCCGCCTCCCTGGTTCAAGCGATTCTCCTGTCTCAGCCTCCCGAGTAGTTGGGATTACAGGCACTTGCCACCACTCCCAGCTACTTTTTGTGTTTTCAGTAGAGACGGGGTTTCATTATGTTGTTCAGGCTGGTCTCAAACTCCTGACCTCAGGTGATCCACCCACCTCGGCCTCCCAAAGTGCTGGGATTATAGGCGTGAGCCACTGCACCCAGCCGTGTTGACATCTTAATACCAGTGCTGAAGATAGTACCTAGCACATAGTGGATTTTTAGTATAATTGAATGATTGACATTAAAAGACCAATTTCTGAATATATCTTATGGTATGTTTTTTGTTTAATACGTGATCAATATTAGTGACATGAACAATATCATGGAGATGGTACTTTGTGGCTCTTTTGGGAAGTTTATTGGTGTTTTCATCTGTCTACAATGAGAACTGAGAACTGAGCTTTGTTGGTTAGCCTAATGCACCCTCGTCTGAATTTCAAATGTTGAAACTGTCATCTCTGCCATTATAAGAAAACCAACAGATAACAAGCATACAAAATTACAGAACTTTGTTTTTAGTGAGACTCTTAGTTTACTTAAGAGGAATGTTTTTGTAAATGCAGTGTTTTTTCTGTTTACAGCCATCTCAATCAGTGACCACACTGCCCTTGCTCAATTCTGCAAAGAGGAGAAAATTGAATTCGTAGTTGTTGGACCAGAAGCACCTCTGGCTGCTGGTAAAGTTTGTTTCTGTTTATTGTTGCAGTATATTCAGTGCAAACAGGAGCTTAGGGATCATCTAATCCAATTTAGTTTACAGATGAGAATTTGTAATATTATATTGGAAAAAGAACTTTCACTCTCGAAATTTATGGAGTCTAGATTTTTTTTCCCAAGCATCAATTATATGATGAGTTAGAGATCAAATTTGCAGCCATGGAAAACATTTTATATGTCTTTATTCTGCTGTATTCTGGTGTGTGTTTAATAATCCATATATGCAAATATAACAACTTTTGATAGATTTGAATAACGTTAGTAGCATTTTATGTCTATCCAGTAGACAACATGAAAAAGTTAGTTATCCTCTGCCACCAGTCATCTGCCTTGTCTAGATGTAGATATAGTCTGATACTAATTCATCTTCAGGCTGAAAAGTTCCTGGGGAGACCTTGGTTCACCTAAGGCTACTGTTTTCATCCATAGGGATTGTTGGGAACCTGACGTCTGCAGGAGTGCGATGCTTTGGCCCAACAGCAGAAGCGGCTCAGTTAGAGTCCAGCAAAAGGTTTGCCAAAGAGTTTATGGACAGACATGGAATCCCAACTGCGCAATGGAAGGCTTTCACCAAACCTGAAGAGGCCTGCAGCTTCATTATGAGGTAGGTAAATGGTTGCCTGTGAAGGACAGTTGTTTAGTTGTGATATTTAAATACACAGGTCAATGGCCAGGTGCGGTGGCTCACCTGTAATCCTAGCACTTTGGGAGGCCGAGGCAGGTGAATCACTTGAGCTCAGGAGTTAGAGACCAACCTGGGTAACATGGTAAAACCCTGTCTCTACAAAAAATACAGAAAAAAAAATAGCCAGGCATGGTGGTGTGCACCTGTAGTCCCAGCTACTCTAAAGGCCAAAGTGGGAGGATCACTTCAACCCAGGAGGCGGAGGCTGCACTGAGCCAGGATTGCGCCACTCCACTGCAGCCTGGGTGACAGAGTGAGAGCCTGTCTCAAAAAAATTAAATAAATATACAGGTTACTTCTGTGTTGAAAATGTAATGCTAGGTCCTTAGGCTGTCACAAGATTATGGTAAAATAATTATGGAAAAAGCTTTCTCAATAAATATTATGTGGGTTGTCTTTTTCCAGAACCAAAATAAAATGGGATTCTATGCATATAGAGTTTATACGATCTTGTGGCCTTGCAGGAAGGTGACATGTTTAATAAAATCTGAGTAGCTCCTCGGGAGTAAAATACACTTGGTTCTGCAGTTTTGCTCTCTTTTCACAGCCATGTTTTTGGTTTTTGGGTCCCCGCCCCCACCATCCCCCCAGTCTGAGATGGGGTCTCTTTCTGTCACCCAGGCTGGAGTGCAGTGGTATGATCTTGGCTCACTGCGACCTCTGCCTCCTGGACTCAAGCAATCCTCCCACCTCTGTCTCACAAGTAGCTGGGACAATGGGCACACACCACCACTCCCAGCTAGTTTTTGTATTTTTTATAGAAGGCTGAGTTTTACCATGTTGCCCAGGCTGGTCTCAAACTCTAGAGCTCAAGAGATCCACGTCCCTCTGACTCCCAAAGTGCTGGGATTACAGGCGTGAGCCATCACACTAGGCCTCACAGCCAGATTGACAAACATGGTGGCATCTTACAACATAAAGAACATTGATTTTTTTTTAATCATAAATAATTAACCAGAGTGAGTAATCATCACTTGGTCATCTGCCACCACTATTGCAGTTTTAGATTTCAAAATTAAGCATCCTTTGTTCTCTACTACGTGGAAAGCATTGAGCAATTAATGAGTGTTAGTAGACACATGCCTTTGCCCTTTTTTTGTTGACATTTCTGCTACCTGGTATGTTTTCCTTTCAGTTGTATCAGTTTCATTTTTTTCCATTCATATCCTACAGAGTTTCTTAAACACTGAATATTATCATTTCCTAGTAGCCAGATGCCTTGAGCAAGTAACAGTTTTGTTACTTACTTTGGGTAAGTCTCCTTCCAGACCCCCAGGCCCACTTGATAATTTAGTATGTGTACTCCCAGAAATAGTCTGTGTATGCTTGTTGTTATATAGCTGCATTTTCTACTTGAATGAGAGTACTGTTTGCTACTTTGTATCTTAGAAATTACACCATATGTACTCTATACACCTATTCTTCAAAGATATTGCCTATATAATCTCATGATAAATGAAAAAAGCAAAGTTATAGGTACTGTATGATTACAACTATAAAAAAATATGTAGGGGAAAACATCCTGGTGGGAAGCACATCAAAATGTGTTGGAATGATAAGTAATTTTTTTCATTCTGCTTTTCAGTCATTGCTATAGCTTATCGTTACAAAATCCCACAGCATTTTAAAATCTTGAGTTGTAGTAGTTTGTTGGATGTTGAAGATTACTCTGTCTTTACAGTGCAGACTTCCCTGCTTTGGTTGTGAAGGCCAGTGGTCTTGCGGCTGGAAAAGGGGTGATTGTTGCAAAGAGCAAAGAAGAGGCCTGCAAAGCTGTACAAGAGATCATGCAGGTAGGCTGAGTCTTTTGAAAAAATTTACCTTTCTATTCATACTGAATAAATACCCTTTTATTTATTTATTTATTTATTTTTTTTTTTTTTTTTTTTTTTTTTTTTGAGACAGAGTCTTGCTCTGTTGCCCAGGCTGGAGTGCAGTGGCCGGATCTCAGCTCACTGCAAGCTCCGCCTCCCAGGTTCACGCCATTCTCCCCCCTCAGCCTCCCGAGTAGCTGGGACTACAGGCGCCCGCCACTTCGCCCGGCTAGTTTTTTGTATTTTTTAGTGGAGACGGGGTTTCACCGTGTTAGCCAGGATGGTCTCGATCTCCTGACCTCGTGATCCACCCGTCTCGGCCTCCCAAAGTGCTGGGATTACAGGCTTGAGCCACCGCGCCTGGCCTAAATACCCTTTTAAGTTTAAAAAATGTTCCTCACAATAAGGAAAATCTATTTTGCAAACACATGGGTAAGTTATTTTTTATAATTCCATATGTTAAAATCCATCTCTACAAAATAGTTATTACAGATTTACATGGTAAACTAAACCATGATTGTATTATTTTGAAGTAAATCGTAACATCCTTTGTTGTCTGCCACTGAAAGAAAATCCTCAGACTCTAAAACATATAAATAAATTATGTCCATCCGTGAGGACAAAAGTATTTGTCCCATGTGTCCCGGGTCTAAGAGAAGTAAATTAATGAATGAATATGCTTTGTCTTTCGTGATCGATCTTTGTTGTTGTGGGTTTTCTGTCCTTGTAGAAATCTACTTTCACAGGCATTCTTTAGTATAGTTATTACAGCCAAACATGTATAATTATAATCGGAAGTGAGGATTAAGTGGTGATAATGAAAACATCTGTTTTTCCCATACGTTATTTGAAACTGGATCACCAAATCTTCAGGAGAATATTAGAGATATGTTTATTCCATCTATACCAGTGTTTGCTACACTATTGCCACATTAAAAATAGGAAACATTTATATGTTCCCTTTGAGTCTTTCTGAAAGGGAAAGAAAAATTGCAGTACCCACTGGTTCATAATACAAATGCTGGATAATGCTAAAAGTCAACTAAGTAAATATTGAAAACTTACCAAACCTCTTTTTTTTTAAAAAAAAAAAAAAACTTACAATCAGGAGAAAGCCTTTGGGGCAGCCGGAGAAACAATTGTCATTGAAGAACTTCTTGACGGAGAAGAAGTGTCTGTATGTATATCCATCTTTTTGGCTTTTATAGTGTGTAAGAAGCTGTCATCTGACCTATGTACCCCAGAAAAGACTTGATATACTCTGGTTGCTTCATCTAGAAACGTAAACCCAGCAGTTACAAAGGAATTTGTATACCTTTATTGTTGGGGGGTGCAAATGAAAAAAGAATTGATCCTCTGTTAGTCATCCCTAGTGTGTTAGTGGGGCACTTGGACTTATATCACACATTATTGAGGTTCTGAATTAATTCAAACATTCATGCTTTTTCTTTCACATACAGTTTATTGCAAAATAAATAAAGTCACCTTAAACCAAGTTTTAATGCCTGGAAACTTAAAGTGGGGAAAAGGTTGAAATCTTTTACTTTGAGAGTAGCTTGGTTTTTTTCTGACTTACCTCAAAAATTACAAATCCTTCAGAAGTTGAGTACATTGTGATTCTTGATGTATGTAGCTTAATGTTATTGATGTTTTAGTTCATTTTTCTGTTTAAAAAAAAAACTTTTCCTCAAAGAACTAAGGGACATATAGTTTGCGTTACTAAATTTCTTTTTTTACTTTTTCACAGTTAACATAAATGGACTATTTTGTTTTCTTTATAGTGTCTGTGCTTCACTGATGGCAAGACTGTGGCCCCCATGCCACCGGCGCAGGACCATAAGCGATTACTGGAGGGAGATGGCGGCCCTAACACAGGGGGAATGGGAGCCTATTGTCCGGCCCCTCAGGTACTTCCTGAAGACTCTGCTGAAGTCTTGTAGTAGTTTGATTTTCTCAGAGAACTCTTAGATGATACTTTATATTTTGTTTTGTTTTGTTTTCTGTTTGTTGCTATAAATTGTTACTAATCAGCAATTAAATGAAGAGTATCTTTTCTGGTCTCTAAAAATAACTTTTCCTAAAAGCCTTTTTTGAAGAACCAAAATAAGCCAATCTGTAGTGTGGATTGAATAGATCCTCCTATTCCCTCCTCTCTACACCCAATTTTTAACACATGGGAGCCTGTTGTGGTCTTGGATTCATCTTTGGATATCCGTGGTTCAGCACAAAAGTGTTGTCTGTGTGTATCTGTGTGTGTGTGATGTGAATTGAGAACCAAGTCAGATCAGAATTTGTTCTGATCTTTCTACTTCATAACAGAGAACACGTTTCCAAACAATTTCTGCACAGTTTTTGTTTTTGTTTTTTGAGACGGAGTCTCACTCTGTCACCAGGCTGGAGTGCAATGGAGAGATCTTGGCTCACTACACCCTACACCTCCCGGATTCAAGCAATTCTCCTGCCTCAGCCTCCCGAATAGCTGGGACTACAGGCACACACCACCACGCCAGGCTAATTTTTGTATTTTTAGTGAAGGTGGGGTTTCACCATGTTGGCCAGTGTATGGTCTCGATCTCTTGACCTTGTGATCTGCCTGCCTCGGCCTCCCAAAGTGCTGGGATTACAGGCGTGAGCCACCACGCCTGGCCTTCTACACAGTTTTTATTAGGAATTTGTGTTGTTGGCATATATTACCAGTAGGTTAGCAATCCAGAAACTCATCTGTTCTTTTCATTGATGATACTCATAATTGTTTGTGCTAATATAGTGCCCCTTTACATATTTTTCTTGCTTAAAAGATTAAAAATAGGCTGGGCATGGTGGCTCACACCTGTAATCGGAGCACTTTGGGAGGCCGAGGCGGGTGGATCACCTGAGGTCAGGAGTTTGAGACCAGCCTGACCAACATGGAGAAACCCCGTCCCTACTGAAAATACAGAAATTAGCCAGGCACGTTGGCATATGCCTATAGTCCCAGCTACTCGGGAGGCTAAGGCAGGAGAATCACTTGAACCCAGGAGGCGGAGGTTGTGGTGAGCCAAGATTGCGCCATTGCACTCTAACCTGGACAATAAGAGCAAAACTCCACCTCAAAAAAAGAAAGATTAAAAATAAACTTCTTTTTTTTTTTTAAAGACTTCATAAGTATAGGCCAGCCAGGCATGGTGGTTCACACCTGTAATCCCAACACTTGTATTAAAACTACCATTTGGTAATAGTGGATTCTAGGAACTATCTCGGGATCTAATTTTTACAATTATTTTCATAAGTCCAGATTCTTAACCTATATAGGCTTATGAAATATGCAGCATATACTGGGAAAGATACAAAGAAGCCTTAGGGTAGGAGAGAACTTCTTTCATTTCTGTTAGGTTTTGGGAAATTATTTTTGGCTAGTTCTTTTAAAGGTGTGTGTTCTTGAAAATCATAAAGCTAAAATACCTACTTGATGTCATTGTGAAGGTTGAGAAAGTTTAAATCTTTCAAGTTCAAAGTGCTCAGCCTGTTTCAGGTAGTAAAAAAATGAGTTATCCTCATCATCCCCTTCTGTTGTCCCATGTAATACCTCTTAGACTTTTTAAGTTACCTGTTACATTTAAGTGTTTCTGCATGTTCTCCAGGTTTCTAATGATCTATTACTAAAAATTAAAGATACTGTTCTTCAGAGGACAGTGGATGGCATGCAGCAAGAGGGTACTCCATATACAGGTAGGCCCACTCACGTTACTATGGAAGCCACCTATAGAGTAACTTTGCACTTTTGATAAAACTTATTTTCCATTCTCTTTTTTTCACCAGTTTTTAATGGACCATTTTTTTAATGTTTATGATTTTTCCTAAACTTTGATTATTAGAAGTTTATGTAGTAGATTTTATATTTGTAATACAGTGTCTTCATTATCGATTTTCTTTCTCTCTCTCTTTTTTTTTTTTTAATGAAGGTATTCTGTATGCTGGAATAATGCTGACCAAGGATGGCCCAAAAGTTCTAGAGTTTAATTGCCGTTTTGGTGATCCAGAGTGCCAAGTGGGTAAAAATATCAAAGTATTACTTAGTAGAAGATATGTGTTATTTTAATCTTGGAATTTATCAGCCTGGAAGTAATTACCTTTGGGAAGTTCGTGCAAGTTCTGCTAGTACCCCAGTGAATACAATGTTTAAGGAAAACTAACATTTATCTCACCTGCCATGTGGATTATGTTTTTTCCAGGTAATCCTCCCACTTCTTAAAAGTGATCTTTATGAAGTGATTCAGTCCACCTTAGATGGACTGCTCTGCACATCTCTGCCTGTTTGGCTAGAAAACCACACAGCCCTAACTGTTGTCATGGCAAGTAAAGGTTATCCTGGAGACTACACCAAAGGTGTAGAGATAACAGGTGAGTGTCAGGGAGCAAGAGGTTGGAGTACAATGTGACAAGTGCCAGCACCACAGCAGATCTGCCTCTCACACTAAGGCTTGCTCTTGATAAGAGTGTGAAGCCATCAGAAACCTTTCAGAGGGTCCTAACCTAACCATGTTGCTTATTGGATATGTGTGTTCAAATATCCACAATTACTATATTCAAAGAACCGTTGATTTCCCTTCCTGTGCAAGGAAGACATAAGTGGCAGAACCATATCTCCAGAGTGTCACCCAGTGCAGCCTTCCAGCTGCCTAGAGCCAGGGTAATAATGAGATTCTCTGAGAGTCAGAGGGACATTAGTGCAAAGTATATCAATAAGATACATTTTGGAGATTAGGACTCTGAATTATCACAAATGCATACAGTCTTGTGTGGTTTGACACCCAGTTTACAGTGCACCCCATAGTCACTTGGATGGTAAAATTCAAACAGTTTCAGTTTGTCCTTTTTTTTTTTTTTTTCTCTTTATAGTAGGTGAAAAATCTCGTTAAATGATGTTAAATCTAAGGTCCAGTGCCGTAAGTCCAAAGGCAGACCTCTGTAACCCCTAGCAGGCTATAGTTTGGCCACTCTCAGTGCTCCAGTAGTGTATTTAGGGGCTTCCTTTTTTTTTTTTTTTTTTTTGAGATGGACTCTAGCTCTGTCGCCTAGTCTAGAGTGCAGTGGTACGCTCGGCTCACTGTAACCTCCCCTTGGGTTCAAGTGATTCTTCTGGCTCAGACTCCCAAGTAACTGGATTACAGGTGTGCACCACCAGGCCCAGCTAATTTCTGTATTTTTAGTAGAGATGGGGTTTCACCATGTTGGCCTGGCTGGTCTTGAACTCCTGACCTCAAGTGATCTGCTCACCTCATCCTCCCAAAGTGTTGGGATTACAGGCGTGAGCCACCGTGCCCAGCCTCCAATAGTGTATTTAATTCAACAACCCCATAAACTGTCTTGCCCAGACACCAAGTCCATTGCCTTATGAATCCCACGCATGGCAGCTAGGCAGTTAGAAACTGATTGCTTTTGAATATGGACAAAGAAAGAAATGGGCCAGAACCAAGATCCCTTGCATTGGTGAAATTTCCCTAAGATTGAAATAACGAGTGTGTAATAGTTGTACCAGAGCAATATTGAGTTTTACTGATACTGGCAGGCAGAGTAGCCATTCAGAATCACTAAATGGCTTTCTGTTGTAAAAACACTCACGGAAGAGGTATATTAACAAACTACCAAATAGGACGCCGAGAAGAGAAATAGAGATGGAAAAAGAAGACCACCGGGAGATAAAAGAATGTTTTTCTAAAAATTAAGAAAAAGTGTTATCTTTATATAAACTGTCCCCTTTGGCCACTTTAGAATTTAGAATACATAGTCTAATAATATTTTAAGTATAAAGCTGTATCTGAGAGCTTAAAATAATTCAAAATACAATGAAGCGGTAGGAATTTGGGGCTGACCCCAAAACTTAAGCCGAGTTTGTCTTAAAATGGTACAAGTGTTATATTACTGAAAAGATTACTTATGTTTTGCATTTTACTGATCATATTGGTTATATTTAAAAGAAAGAAACTTAAATCTCATGGTCTGGTTAAAAAAAAAAATTGAAAAAGAAAAAAGAAGCAGCTTTAATTGAATAACTATGATGAAAACAAGTTCCTTTACAGGCCAGGCACTGTGGCTCACACCTATAATCCTAGCACTTCAGGAGGCTGAAGCGGGCGGATCACTTGAGGTCAGGAGTTCAAGACCAGCGTGGCCAACATGGTGAAACCCTGTCTCTACTAAAAATACAAAAACAATTAGCCAAGTATAGTGGTGCATGCATGTAATCCTAGCTACTCAGGAGGCTGAGGTGACAGGATGGCTTGAACCCAGGAGGTAGAGGTTGCAGTGAGCTGAGATCGCACCACTGCACACTCCAGCCTGGGTGACAGAGCATCTCTCTCAAAAAGAAAAGGAAGTTCTCTTAGTCTTAAGGAAAAGATTAATGTGATCAGATGCAGGATTTTTCTTTCTTCCTCATTAAACAATTGCTTTTATAATGAGATTTACGATAACACGAGAATTTAGGTTGTCATCCTAAAATAGCAGACAGTTCTTAGGAGAAAGATCTATTTACTATTATATTGCATTAAGACCTGTCAGGGCCGGGCGCAGTAGCTCACGCCTATAATCCCAGCACTTTGGGAGGCCAAGGCAGGCAGATCAGAAGGTCAAAAGATTGAGACCATCCTGGCCAACATTTTGAAACCCTGTCTCTACTAAAAATACAAAAAGTATCTGGGCACGGTGGTGCATGCCTGTAGTCCCAGCTACTCATGAGGCTGAGGAAGAATTGCTTGAACCCAGGAGGCAGAGGTTTGCAGTGAGATCGCGCCAGTGCATTCCAGCCTGGCAACAGAATGAGACTCAGTCTCAAAAAATAAAAGAAGACCTGTCTGATAGGGAAGGTTCTTTTAAGTGAGATAAAGATCCTTAATTTTTTTTTTTTTTTTTTTTTTTTGAGACGGAGTCTCGCGCTGTCACCCAGGCTGGAGTGCAGTGGCGCGATCTCGGCTCACTGCAAGCTCCGCCTCCCGGGTTCACGCCATTCTCCTGCCTCAGCCTCCTGAGTAGCTGGGACTACAGGCGCCCACCACCGCGCCCGGCTAATTTTTTGTATTTTTAGTAGAGACGGGGTTTCACTGTGGTCTCGATCTCCTGACCTTGTGATCCGCCCGCCTCGGCCTCCCAAAGTGCTGGGATTACAGGCGTGAGCCACCGCGCCCAGCCAAGATCCTTAATTTTTAATTTTTATGTATTTATTTATTTTGAGACAGGGTCTCACTCTATTGCTGCGTTTGGAGCAGTGGTGCGATCACACCTCACTGCAGCCTCAAACTCCCAAATTCAAGTGATCCACCTCAGCTGGTGTGTGCCACCACACTTGGCTATTATTTATTTATGTATGTATGTATGTATGTAGAGGCAAGGTCTTGCTCTGTTGCCCAGGCTGGTCTCGAACTCATGGACTCAAGCAATCCTTGCCTCAGCCTCCCAAAGTGCTGGGATTAGAGGCCTGAGCCACCGTACCTAGTCAAGTTTTAGAAAAGAGAAAAAACTTGTGGAAATTATAAATCACTTCACAGTGTGAAATACCGTTGCTATTTCAAATCATATGTCAAATATGCTCTCTTCTAGGGTTTTCCGAGGCTCAAGCTCTAGGACTGGAGGTGTTCCACGCAGGCACTGCCCTTAAAAATGGCAAAGTAGTAACTCATGGGGGTAGAGTTCTTGCAGTCACAGCCATCCGGGAAAATCTCGTATCAGCTCTCGAGGAAGCCAAGAAAGGACTAGCAGCTATAAAGTTTGAGGGAGCAATTTATAGGAAAGACATTGGCTTTCGTGCCATAGCTTTCCTCCAGCAACCCAGGTAAAACTCTAAGCAAGTTAGCTGTAGTGCCATTTCAGAAATTGGCCTAAATGGCTGTGTAGAACACTTCATTGACCGTATAATAAGTCATTCAGTATTCTTTTCTCTCTATGGGACTGATACGATCTTGGTTTATATTTTGTTTGAATCAAAACTGGTTATAGCAATATTCAAATTAAATGGGAAAAACTTCATGATGGCTTAAGTTTGGAAAGTTTAGCAAAATCACAGTGGTACTGATTTTTATTTATTTTGTATTTTTTTAATTTTTTTTAACTTTTTGAGACAGGGTCTCCCTCTGTCACCCAAGTTCTCATGCCTCAGCCTCCCAAGTAGCTGGGACTGCAGGCGCAGGCCACCACACCTGGCTAATTTTTTTGTATTTTTTGTAGAGATGAGGTTTCACCATGCTGCCAAGGCTAGTCTCAAACTTCTGGGCTCAAGTGATCCTCCTGCTTTGGCCTCCCAAAATGCTGGGATTATAGGCATGAGCCACTGCACTTGGCCTGATACTGATGTTTATTCCTTGCTTTATCACATAGTATTGTATTTGAAACATAGTTCATGGTTTTATCAAAGAACTCGAGATGAGAATATTGGTCATCTAACTTTGCAATTTGATTTGATTATACTATAAATTTTGACAGTCTCATTTTATCATTGCGTTTGTATCTGTTACTAAAATGTATTTTTTGACCTCTTACTGATGCATTGTTGGTATGTACAAACTGTTGACTTGTAAAATCAATAAAGTCTTAGTTGGAAATGGGTATTTTGATTTCTTTCTTTCTTTCTTTCTTTTTTTTTTTTTTTTTTTGGAGACAGAGTTTTGCTCTTGTCACCCAGGCTGGAGTGCAGTGGCGTGATCTCGGCTCACCGCAACCTCCACCTCCCGGGTTCAAGTGATTGCCCTGCCTCAGCCTCCCGAGTAGCTGGGATTACAGGTGCCTGCCACCGTGCCCAGGTAATTTTTGTGTTTTTGGTAGAGATGGGGTTTCACCTTGTTGGCCGGGCTGGTCTCGAACTCCTGACCTCGGGTGATCCCTGCCTCAGCCTCCCAAAGTACTGGGATTAACAGGCGTGAGCCACTGCACGTGGCCTGATTTCTTAAAAATATATCACATTTACTATTGTTCATGAAGTTCATTTACGGATAATGAATAAATTTTAAGACAAAATTTTTTACCAACTTAATTCAAGCTATACTGTTACCAAGAGGCAGATACTGTAAAGTTTAAACATTTTCCAAGAATCGAGAACATTAAAATGCCATGCTAAAAATTTATTTTTCATTTAAAAATGACTAGAGTCCATTGAAATGACCTGTTTGAAGGGACTGCAATCTCAATTCTAGTCTGAATTATTTAAGTTATAAAGATGAAAAAATTGAAATGCCACAGTGTTAGTTGCTACCGGAGAAAAAGTTGCTACCGGAGAAAAAGTTTTTTAAAATCAGTCTTTGTTTCCTATCTGAGAGTGACCTTGGGCTGCTGTCTTTATTTGAGTTAACTGCCAATGCACTCAACTGTATTCTGGCACCTTGTTTTTTTAATTATTTTTTTTTTATTTTATTTTGTATGCTTTTTAAGAAGACACTTCTATAAAAGCAAGCCAGCTTGTTTTTAATAAAACACATATTTATTCATGTATCACTGCATCCCAGCAGGCCAGAGTTCTCATTTTTGCAAGTCAAGACTACAAAATCTACAGTGTCATTCACAGATTTGATCTCTAAATGTGCTGCTCCAACTTGTAGGTCCTATACAGAAGGAAATGTGATGCACTGAATATCTTTGCCTGGTTTTGCTTTTGTCATAGTGTTTCTTACTGTCCTCAGCTATTAGGAAACAGATACAGTTATATATTATTGCAATTAAGAACTCAGTTTATTTAGGGATACTTGTGTACAGTTTTTACAAACCTGATTTTCATTTTTTTGACTTGATTAGGCATTCCTCTTGTTCATACCAAAAGTAAACTGAGAAAAGTTGTAGCAAAATATCAGTATGTCTACTTTTAAATAGATGGTTGCTAGGGTCTGGGGGTAGTGGGGAATGGGGAGTTATTTAATTGGGACAGAGGTTCAGTTTTACAAGATAAAGGGTTATGGAGATGGATGATGGGGCTGGGTGCATAACATTATCATTGTATTCAATACCATTGAACTTAAAAATGGTTAAGATGCTGAACTTTATGTTGTGTATATTTTACCTTAATAAAAAAATAGTTTAAATCAGTATATTTAGCAGCCTGTGAGAAGTACTTCTGGAAGAAATAGGTGATTGAGTTAGAATAGCGGTTCTTGGGGATGATGTAATCAAATCAGCTGGGGAGATTGTTCAAACTCGTTTCAATTCCCAGAGCCTGCCCTAGACCAGTTAAATCAGAATCTGTATAGATGTGGGCCCAAGCACTGACTTTTAAAAATTTTAAGCACTTTAGGGGATGTGAAAATCGCTGGGGATACCTTCTGCTTTAAATAATATTTTAAGATAAAATAATTTTCCCTGGTGTTTAGGTGATGACTTGTTTTTAATTCTTTAGGGGTTTGACTTACAAGGAATCTGGAGTAGACATTGCAGCTGGAAATACGCTGGTCAAGAAAATTCAGCCTTTAGCAGAAGCCACTTCCAGATCAGGTCAGTGATCCTATACTTTGCTAATTCATTAACGTTGATATACATTGTGAATGGATTTGGGTTTTATATTTAACAGGAATTTTTCCAAAGTAATATTTGGTTACTGTAAGTTTTGCCCCGCTTAAGCCAAACCCAGTCTTCTGCTTTCTTATCTTTAATATTAAGGAAAGTGTTTATCATCTGTGATGTTAAACTCAAAAGGATATGTATGCTCCTTTACTCTTTTTTTTTTTTTTTTTGAGATGGAGTCTTGCTCTCTCTCCCAGGCTGGAGTGCAATGGCACCATCTCGGTTCACTGCAACTTCTACCTCCTGATTTCAAGCGATTCTCCCTCCTCAGCCTCCCGAGTAGCTGGGATTATAGGCACCCACCATCATGCCTGGCTAATTTTTGTATTTTTGTAGAGACATGATTTCACCATGTTAGCCAAGCTGGTTTTGAACTCCTGACCTCAGGCGATCCGCCCACCTCAGCCTCCCAAAGTGCTGGGATTACAAGCGTGAGCCACCACATCTGGCTGGTCCTTTACTATTTAATTACTGTCTTAATCAATTCTTTGAGCACATGGTGCAGTCTCTCATGCTCAGGAAAGGCATCTCTTGTTTCAGCCATTCTTATGAAGAAGTGGTATGTTTATATGTTATATAAACATTAACATATTGTATGTATGTTATATAAACATATTAACAACATATTAACATATTGTATGTTAATATGTTTAACCTATTAACATGTTACATATTAATTAAATTATTACATTCTCCCAGTTGATTTGATTATGTCATTTCTGAGAACAGCTGTTTCAATCATCTATTTCTTCCAGAAGTATGTCTCAGGCTGCTAAATATACTGATTTTTTTAAACTAGTAGACATTTAAATCATTACACGTTTAATCTATTAAAATGTAGCAAGTAATTAATTTCCTCTCCAACAGGCTGTAAAGTTGATCTTGGAGGTTTTGCTGGTCTTTTTGATTTAAAAGCAGCTGGTTTCAAAGATCCCCTTCTGGCGTCTGGAACAGATGGCGTTGGAACTAAACTAAAGGTAATCAGACACCTTTGTGAATAAAGGCCTTTTATGAAAGATAAGAGGAAGTTTACTGTATGTCAAATATATATTTTTCTTCTCTTGACATAATATGAGCTAAAAAGGACCATGTAAAATGGCTAAAATATCTGCACATTTCTAATAACAAATTATTATTTAGATTATATTTGGATGGAAAGGTACTTTAGAGGATAAAGGGATACTTTTAGACCAAGCAGCTTGTCAGAATTTCGTGTTCTTTTGTTTTTAGGTGTTAAAAGCAGCTAGCCAAATGGATAAGATACAATTTTGAACTTATTCCCTAATGTGGATGTTTATATTGTTCTTATATAGATTGCCCAGCTGTGCAACAAACATGATACCATTGGTCAAGATTTGGTAGCAATGTGTGTTAATGATATTCTGGCACAAGGAGCAGAGCCCCTCTTCTTCCTTGATTACTTTTCCTGTGGAAAACTTGACCTCAGTGTAACTGAAGCCGTTGTTGCTGGAATTGCTAAAGCTTGTGGAAAAGCTGGATGTGCTCTTCTTGGTATGACCAGCCATTTTAATCAATAACATATCTTTCTTATTGTATTTTAGCCCTATGTAAAAATGTGATTGGTGCCAATATAACTAGCAAGGGAGACTGTATATCACAAGATGCAGCAAATGAAATATAGGTAAAACTACTTGAATTAAATTTAGAGCCTGCTACCTTCAAAGCCCTCCTCAAGGGTTTGTCCACTAGACCCGTACTCCTAAACTGTCAGGCCTTATCTTTCTTCCCAATTTTTGGCCACCTTTTAACATCCGCATCAGTCTCAGTAGCCTCCTCAACAAACAGGTCTAGGAGTTATTTCCTCCTTATTGGCCCTACGGTAGAGGCAGATGGGTTCCTGGCATTCCGGATCTTAACTAAAGCCAAATTTTCCCATAGAGTGACATAAATAATATATGCCCAAGTTTTATAGAAGTATCTTTAACTATACATGAAATATTTGAGCAAAATGAATCTATAGGTTGATCAAGAAACAAAACAACCACTTTTTTTTATTTAAAAAAAAAAAGGGTCTGTCTCTGTCACCTAGTTTGGAGTGCAGTGGTTCAATCACAGCTTACTGCAGCCTTGACCTCCTGGGTTCAAGGGATCCTCCTGCCTCAGCCTCTCAAGTAGTTGGGAGCTACAGGCATGTGTCACCACACCCAGCTAATTTTTGTACTTTTTGTAGAGATGGGGTTTTGCCATGTTGCCCAGGCTGGTCTTGAATTGCTGGGCTCAAGCTATCTGCCCATCACAGCCTCCCAAAGAAACTGCCTCTTTTATATGACCATTTCAACCAGAAATTGTGCCATCTTGCATCCCCGCATGTGTGCACCTAATCTCAGCTGCTCTACCCAAGACCCCTTGAGCACCACCCTAGTCCTCCACATGACCCTTTTCCACTCTGACAAGATGAAAGAAACAACCAAACTAGAGGCACAATTACGTATTGATGGAAAAGGAACAAAAAGAAGGTGGCTCAGCTACAGCAGATGACAAAAACTTCAGTTCTCCTTAAGAAGTTAAGGGTAAACGGCCGGGCGCGGTGGCTCAAGCCTGTAATCCCAGCACTTTGGGAGGCCGAGACGGGTGGATCACGAGGTCAGGAGATCGAGACCATCCTGGCTAACACGGTGAAACCCCGTCTCTACTAAAAAATACAAAAAACTAGCCGGGCGAAGTGGCGGGCGCCTGTGGTCCCAGCTACTCGGGAGGCTGAGGCAGGAGAATGGCGTAAACCCGGGAGGCGGAGCTTGCAGTGAGCTGAGATCCGGCCACTGCACTCCAGCCTGGGCGACAGAGCCAGACTCAGTCTCAAAAAAAAAAAAAAAAAAAAAAGAAGTTAAGGGTAAACAATATCTCTGGTATTGAAGAGGTGAGTATGTTTACAAATGAAGGACCAGTGATCCACTTTAACAACCCTCAAATGCTGGTAGCATTTCTCTGGGGCAGTAAACACTTTCACCATTACAGGCGATGCTGAGACAAAGCAGCTGACAGAAATGCTACCAGCATCTTAAACCAGCTTGGTGCAGACAGTCTGACTAGTTTAAGGAGACCGACTGAAGCTCTGCCCAAACAGTCTGTGGATGGAAAAGCACTGCTTGCTACTGGAGGGGATGATGATGATGAAGTTCCAGATCTTGTGAAGAGTTTTGATGAGGCTTCTAAGAATGAGGCAAACTGAATTGAGTCAACTTCTGAAGAAGAAAAAATGTGAAGTAACTAGGAGCTGCTATTCTACATTATGACTGCTTTCTAAAATTGTTTATGGATCTCATAAAATCTAGATTTCTAATATTTTAAGCCCCATTCCCCTTGGACACTGCAGCTCTTTTTAGTTTTTGCTTATATATATGTTTTTTTCTTTTTGAGATGGAGTCTCGCTCTGTGGCCCAGGCTGGAGTGCTGTGGCACAATCTCGGCTCACTGCAACCTCCACCTCCCGGGTTCAAGCAGTTCTCCTGCTTCATCCTCCCAAGTAGCTGGGATTACAGGCATAAGCCACCACACCTGGCTAATTTTTGTGTTTTTAGTAGAGACAGGGTTTGGCCATGTTGGCCAGGATAGTCTCGAACTCCTGACCTGATCCACCTGCCTCAGCCTCCCAAAGTGCTGGGATTACAGGTGTGAGCCACCACGCCCAGCCCACAATTTATTCTTTGTAGCTAATTAAGCTAAAGAAGCCTGGGAATAAAGTTTGAAACAAACAAAAATTGCCTTTCAACCACCATTTAGAACACAGTTTCTAATTTGGAGTCTGCCTATACCTTACATCTTGACGTGATATAATTGCAAGTAAAATGCTATACTTTTTAAGCTAGGGTATTTGGAGTTGGGCAGTCCTGGTTAAGTCACTTCTTTAAGGCTGTACCATCAGCTGAAAAATGGACTGATTATAAAGATCAAATATATATGAAACAATTTTGAAACTAAACAGCTATAGAAATGATATTATATTCAACTGAGCATTCATTCTGTGAAAGTGGTGTTTGGAGGCTGCATACATGCTTGCAGAGGTGTTACCTAATCTCACCCTTTGTGGAATCGAGCGCTATTTCTCCTGAAATCTTGCTTGGTGGAAAGTTCTGTTAGACAGCTGGTAGAGTACATTTTCTTAAATGTTTGCGGTACATAGCCATGTGTTAATTGTTCATGTTAACAGTAGCCTGTGCCACTGTTTCCTAGACAGATTTATAGATACTCTGATTTGTTTGCTCTTGTCTTATCCCACCAGGAGGTGAAACAGCAGAAATGCCTGACATGTATCCCCCTGGAGAGTATGACCTAGCTGGGTTTGCCGTTGGTGCCATGGAGCGAGATCAGAAACTCCCTCACCTGGAAAGAATCACCGAGGGTGATGTTGTTGTTGGAATAGCTTCATCTGGTCTTCATAGCAATGGATTTAGCCTTGTGAGGAAGATCGTGGCAAAATCTTTTCTCCAGTACTCCTCTCCAGCACCTGATGGTTGTGGTGACCAGACTTTAGGTAAACTCCCTCATGTTTAAACTGGCCTGCTTGGACATGTCTGAGGAAGGAAGCATTTAGTGGTTTTAGTCTCTCATTACTTAGAGCTAAAAGGGAGTGAATTACCTTAGTTTGCTACTTGGTCATTATTGTAGAACTGGTGTCATTCTCCAGAGTTGATTTTTATGTTTTGGTTTTCTATTCAAAGGCTAAGTTTTTATCTTCTCTCTTCAACATACAGGGGACTTACTTCTCACGCCAACCAGAATCTACAGCCATTCACTGTTACCTGTCCTACGTTCAGGACATGTCAAAGCGTTTGCCCATATTACTGGTGGAGGATTACTAGAGAACATCCCCAGAGTCCTCCCTGAGAAACTTGGGGTAGATTTAGGTAAGATCACTAAAACAAACTTCTGTTCAGAAAATTGCTAAGGAAAAAAATGCATTGTGCGAGAAAACTATGGGTAGTTAGTGTACACATGATTACACATGGAAAATTCTTAATCATTGGGGGTTTTGGGAGGGAAAAACTCATTGACCCTTTTCTATCTCCTTTTGCTTCATTATCTGTATTTATAAGACATAAAATATTGTCATGTAATTGGTTTACATAAAGTTGAAGTACTCTAAGCAGATCCTCCAAGGGGGTTGGTAACTTCAAGCTCTAGTAAGGTGGAGCCCTACACACCGGGAAAGGAAATGTTAGCTATTAAGTAATCCATATGCAAGATAAAAGCACCTAAACCAAGGCATAGAGAAGGGAGGCACATTGGAGAATCATTTTATGCTTAGAAGTAAAAAGAAGTCTCAGGTTTCTAGTTAAGCAGGTGAGTAGGTGATAACATCATTAACATAGGAAGAAGAGTAAGTTTGGAGTAGAAGGTTTTTAAATCTTCAGTGTGTTTATTCCAAGGTGACTGTGAGCAGAAGTTGAAGTCAGGCTGAAGATAAATTGGGTGGTTATTTGCACATAGTAATAGTTATAGCCAAGAGAATGAGGGAGACCAAAAGGTTGTTTCTCAAAGTAGAGTGACTGTAAAGAACAGTCCAAAGCAGAGGGTAAACCATGTAAAAGTATTATCATCAAATCAACTTGGATTTTTTTTTTTTTTTTTTTTGAGATAGAGTCTCACTCTGTAGCCCAGGCTGGAGCGTAATGGTGCGATCTTGGTTCACTGCAAACTCCACCTCCTGGGCTGAAGCACTTCTCCTGCCTCAGCCTCCCATGTAGCTAGGATTACAGGCACCCACCACCACGCCCAGCTAATTTTGTATTTTTAGTAGAGACAGGGTTTCACCTTATTGGCCAGGCTGGTTTCGAATTCCTGGCCTCAAGTGATCCGCCCGTCTCAGCCTCCCAAAGTACTGGGATTACAGGCGTGAGCCACCACGCCCAGCCCCAAGGTAGGATTTTAACGTGACACTGGTCCATAGTGTCAGGTACAGCACAGATATCTAGAATAAGCACTAGAAAAAGACTGGTGTATTTTAGAGTTAGGTCAAAAGGCAGTTTGCTGGACATAGATACCACCCACTAGATTGTTGTGGCAGAGTTGTGGAGACAGTGGGTAGAGATTTCTGTTTGAAGAAACATACTGGTAAAAGGGAAGTGGAATAATTTTATGCATGCAGCAAAAGTGAGGGACAGAGTCCTCCCTCCCTGTGTTTTTGTTTTTGTTTTTGTTTTTGTTTTTGTTTTGTGATGGAGTCTTGCTCTGTCACCAGGCTGGAGTGCAGTGGTGCAATCCCGGCTTACTGCAACCTCCGCCTCCTGGATTCAAGTGATTCTTCCGCCTCAGCCTCCCAAGTAGCTGGGACTACAGGCGCCCACCACCACACCCAGCTGATTTTTGTATTTTTAGTAGAGGCGGGGTTTCACCATGTTGCCCAGGATGGTCTAGATCTCTTGACCTAATGATCCACCCACCTTGGCCTCCCAAAGTGCTGGGATTACAGGCATGAGCCACTGTGCCTGGCCCCTCCCTTCCTTGTTTTTGTAGAATAAAGTCAGAGAAACTTTTCCAGCTATAGTCAACTAATACACATTGGCTTGAAGGAGTAGAAACTGAGGGAGTTTACATAAAATAACTTCCCTGTGAAGTATTAGTGAAATGAGCAGGTCTGGGCTGGAGCTTGAAGAGAGAAGTAGATAAAGCAGTCAAGGTCAAACAGGAATGAGACAGCGAACAGGACTGAAGGCACAGGTGAAGCTGAAGCTGCTCATGTAGTTTTTCTCCCAGAGTAAAAGCCTGTATATAACCTTGAAGCAAGAACAGAGAAAAATAGATTGGTTAGGTTGATCCAGCTGAAGTAAGCAGGTATTGGGGTCATTCATGGGGGAGAAGCAGTCAGAGAGAGAGAGGTGAGTAGGTTTGGTGAGCTAACCCAAGAGTCAGCGTATGTGAAGCTCGGAGAGAACTGAAGAGTCAGAGGTAGGTTGTGTGGAAGTGAGGAGATCAGCAAGGGAAGCTGGGAGAGTCGTCCCAGCTGAAGACGGGATTTCAGCCTAGTCAGGGAAGCAAAACAGACAGGCCAGGCCAGGCTGAGTGGCAGTCTCTTCCAGGTCCATGGACTGAGCATAGTAAGGAGTTGAAGGATTCATAGGAGGGTGAAACTAGGGGTTTAAGACCTTCCTTGGGTAGAAATGCTTTCTGATGAGCATATATAAGAACCTTAATAAGTTTTTCATTCGTCATCCTTTTCAAGTAGTTAAAAACAGTGGCCTGCTGATGAATGGGGAAAGGAGCAGGACTGATTTGTGCATTTGCCAGTTTCTGTGGTATAAATACTCCCATCATAGCTGCTTTAAAAATGGCTGTTTAACAGTCTCTACAAGCTGGCTCTAGCACAGCACTAGTTAAAAACAACATAGTAGTCACCTCATTAAGAAACTGAAAGTTGATACAGCCATATTCCTGAAAGCAGTTATATTTTGAGTTACGCAAATGTCTGTATTCCAATAAAAGCCACTGCACAACTCCTTGCATCCAGCCTCTAAAGTTTCTTCCAGGAATCATACTTTGACAACAGATTAAGTAAGGGCTTCTGGGGTTTTTTTGTTTGTTTGTTTTTTATTGAGACAGAGTCTCACTCTGTCGCCCCAACTGGAGTTCAGTGGTGCGGTCACAGCTCACTATAGCCCCAACATCCTAGGTTCAAGTGATCCTCCCACCTCAGCCTCCTGAGTAGCTGGGACCACAGGTACACGCCACCACACTTGGCTATTTTTTGTATTTTTAGTAGAGACGGGGTTTCACCACAGTGCCCAGGCTGATCTCAAATTCCTTGGCTCAGAGCAATCTGCCCACCTCAGCCTCCCAAAATGCTGGGATTACTGGCATGAGCTACCACACCAGGCCAGGACTTTTTGACATTAAAATTACAACTTACATTATTCATGAAGTACTTGTTTATTTATAGAAACTAGACTCTTAGTCTGTCAATGTTTTTTCCTATAAATACTTTGTAAAACTTCACTAAAACAAGATCATAGTTTGGTAATCTGCTACTTGCCCTGCCATTAAATATATCATCACTATCTACCTGTCTTAGTAGCATCATTTTTAATAACAAGTATTCCATTTTATAGATGTACCATTATTTAGTTTTAAGTTGCTATTGACTTTTAACTATTGAAAGCATAGTGAACAATGTAGTTACTAAATCTTCTGAGAGCTCAACTATTAAGAGTGGACATTTCCCAGCTACTATAAATGGAATTGAATCTAAGAGTCATAGACATGTGATTCATTTTTATGTTTATTTTTATTTAATTTTAATTTTAATTTTTTTTTTTTTTTGAGACGGAGTCTCGCCCTGTCACCCAGGCTGGAGTGCAGTAGCGCAATCTCGGCTCACTGCAACCTTCACCTCCTGGGTTCAAGCGATTCTCCTGCCTCAGCCTCCCTAGTAGCTGGGATTACAGATGTGCGTCACCACGCCCAGCTAATTTTTGTATTTTCAGTAGACACGGGGTTTCATCATGTTGGCCAGGCTGGTCTCAAACTTATGACATCGTGATCCTCTGGCCTCGGCCTCCCAAAGTGCTGAGATTACAGGCGTGAGCCACCGCACCCGGCCTCATTTTTAAAATTATATCAACTCCAGGCTGGGTGTGGTGATGGCTCACCCCTGTAACTCCAGCACTTTGGGAGGCTGAGGTGGGTGGATCCCCTGAGGTCAGGAGTTCAAGACCAGCCTGGCCAACATGATGAAACCCTGTCTCTACTAAAAATACACACACACACAAAAAGCTAGGTGTGGTGGCACATGCCTATAATCCCAGCTACTCAGGAGGCTGAGGCATGAGAATAGCTTGAACCCAGGAGGCGGAGGTTGCAGTGAGCCGAGAGATCATGCCATTGCACTCCAGCCTGAACGACAGAGAGAGACTCTGTCTCAAAAAAAAAAAAAAAAAAAAAATTTATCAACTCCAAAGTATTAAAAAACTGATCATCAGCTGAGCATGATGGCTCATGCCTATAAGCCCAGCACTTTGGGAGGCTGAGGCAGAAGAATTACATGAGCCCAGGAGGTCTAGACTGGGCAACATGGTAAGACCCTGTCTCTACAAAAAAAGTTTTTTAAATAGCCAAGCATGGTGTCGCATGCCTGTAGTGCCAGCTACTCAGAAGGCTGAAGTGAGAGGATCACTTGAGCCTGGGAGATCGAGTGAGGCGTGTTCATGCCACTGCACTCCAGCCTGGGCAACGGAGCCAGATCCTGTCTCAAAAAAAAAAAAAGACCAGGCACGGTGGCTCACGCCTGTAATCCTAGCATTTTGGGAGGCCGAGGCGGGTGGATCACAAGGTCAGGAGATTGAGACCATCCTGGCTAACATGGTGAAACCCCGTCTGTACTAAAAATACAAAAACTTAGCTGGGCTTGGTGGGCACCTGTAGTCCCAGCTACTCGGGAGGCTGAGGCAGGAGAATGGCACAAACCCAGGAGGTGGAACTTGCAGTGAGCCGAGATTGCGCCACTGCATTCCAGCCTGGGCGACAGGGCAAGACTCCATCTCAAAAAAAAAAATTCCAGTAGATAAACCAAATAAATAGGCAGAACTGATCGTAAACCTTATTATTTAATAAAAAGCTAAGTTCACATTGGCTTCCCTTTCTTAAGAGCATCATAAATAATTTAATTTGGTATAGTTTTTTTTAAAAATCAGATCCCATAATCATAGATCCCGAAGAACTATCCAGATTCTTTTTAAATTCAGAAATGTTGTGTGTGTGTATATAGGCCTTTACCTAAAAATTTTTATTAGAGATTTTTGTTGTATTATTTGTGATAAGAGAGAATGTACTCTTTTTCTTTTTCTTTTTCTTTTTTTTTTTTTTTTGAGTTGGAATTTCGCTCTGTCACCAGGCTGGAGTGCAGTGGCGCCATCTCGGCTCACTGCAACCTCCACCTCCCAGGTTTAAGCGATTCTCCTGTCTCAGCCTCCCGAGTAGCTGGTACTACAGGCACGCGCCTGGCTAATTATTGTATTTTTAGTAGAGAAGGTATTTCACTATGTTGTCCAGGATGGTCTCAATCTCCTGACCATGTGATCCGCTTGCCTTGGCCTCCCAAAGTGTTGGAATTACAGGCATGAGCAATCGCGCCCACCGAGAGAATGTATTCTTATAGCAGACCTAGGAAGTCTAAATTTTAAAATGAGTGAGAGGGAGAGGGTGTTGATCTGCATTCCATTAGCATGACTTTTCCTGAGTAGTATATGCATTTTCTCTAAATAAGTAGACAAGCCATCTAGTTTTGCATTGTACTTTGGGTGCATTTTGGTCATCGCAAAGACTCAGCCAAACATTCGCAAAAGGATGGTATACTGGCCTTTGCTGGAATTCAGCTACTAGCCTTATCTAATCCACTAGGGAATGTCTAAGGGTCTAGTTCATTAATGTAGCACAAAACCTCATTCAATTGTAAGTACTGGCGAAGTGTGTCAACAAAAAATGTTCTTAATGTCTAAGGTACCAGTGGATCCCCAAATAAAAAGTTCTCAGAGGCCAGTTTATAGTTTTACTCTACATAAAATAGCAGAGCCTGATTATAATTTCCATATCTTTGAATATGTGCATACTTTTGTACTCTGTGTGAGAAGGTAGGAAAAATCAAACAATTCATGTCTATTTTCAGATGCCCAGACCTGGAGGATCCCCAAAGTCTTCTCATGGTTACAGCAGGAAGGACAACTCTCTGAGGAAGAGATGGCCAGAACATTTAACTGTGGGGTTGGCGCTGCCCTTGTGGTATCAAAGGAGCAGACAGAGCAGATTCTGAGGGATATCCAGCAGCACAAGGAAGAAGCCTGGGTGATTGGCAGTGTGGTTGCACGAGCCGAAGGTACTTGCTCCTTATTCATTTTTAGGTATATAATTTTAGCTGTATAATATTAGCTATACCTCAGCCTTGCCTCACAAGCTTTCTGCCCACCTTTTAGTGCAGCCATCGCTATGGCAACTATCTTTACACAGATGTAACATGACAGCACCCACCCCAGCAATACCACATATCTCTTCATTTCTGCCTCAGAACTCTGAGCATTCATGCATGCACAACCACACCCCACAGGATCACTTCCCAAAGTAATCTCCCCACACACAAGACCTCATGGTTCTGCTTTGTCACTCAGCTCAATTCAAGGAATAGCGAGCACCCTGACAAGTACTGGATCAGTCAGGACTCTGCTAGAAGTGCTAGAACTTGGCAGAGGGGCAGAAAATCCACTCAGATTCACTAACAAAGATGTCACATGCTCGCTTCGGCAGCACATATACTAAAATTGGAATGATACAGAGAAGATTCACAAAAATAAAAAACAGAAAAAAAAGAGTCAGACCTTGTTGACTTCACCTATGTCTGCCTTTCTTTCCTCTATTGTGTAGGATTCATTTTCAAGCGGGTTCTCCAAATGCCGGAAAGATAACATCCTTCAGCTCACATTACAATAAAAACATCCCATATCAAGTCTTTAAATGGTTTTGCTGGGTCACATGCTTATCCCCCAGACCAGGAGGTCATGGCACTACTGTGGGTGGTCTCACTAGGAAGATTTGGGGGATAGGGGCAGAATACTGGCAGGCAGTTGTATATATCCACTATGTGCTTCAAGATAGTGATGTGATCTGTAGCTTTTAGTTGAAGTAATTACGTATGTTCACCTTTTGGAAGTTTTTATGAACGAATAGTGTTAAGTGATACAAAGGTGTTGTTCATTTTAGTCTTTGCATTATCTTATTTTCAGGATAAAATATACCCTAAAGTTTTCATAAAATATTTTTCTTTCCATTATTCCTGTTAATTCACAATTGTTCTTTACTTATTTATGAATATGTTTGGAATGAAGGTTCTCCACGTGTGAAAGTCAAGAATCTGATTGAAAGCATGCAAATAAATGGGTCAGTGTTGAAGAATGGCTCCCTGAAAAATCATTTCTCTTTTGAAAAAAAAAAGGCCAGAGTGGCTGTCTTAATATCTGGAACAGGTGAGATATGGCTTCCTTTTCACTGTAGAGCTGTTGACTGCCCTTCCTTTCCTCCCTGCACTTTTTGAGATTGTAAGGATACTCTAGGCAGAGTCTAGGGACTACAGGGAATCATGAGGGTTGTCTTTGTCTTTTCAGCATTCTTAGGCTTTCCACTTTTCTTAGGAATTTGAGACGGCTCCCAAAGAAAAAAGTAGAGGATTTCAGAAAGCCGGTTAAAGAGAAACCAGAAAAGATTGAAGTTCCAGCTCATTTTGTATCATAGCTTTGTTGTTGAAAAGTCTGAAAACAGTTGAGGAATTTTTTTTTTTTTTTTTTTTTTTGGAACGGAGTCTCGCTCTGTAGCCCAGGCTGGAGTGCAGTGGCCAGATCTCAGCTCACTGCAAGCTCCGCCTCCTGGGTTCACGCCATTCTCCGGCCTCAGCCTCCCGAGTAGCTGGGACTACAGGCGCCCGCCACCTCGCCCGGCTAGTTTTTGTATTTCTTAGTAGAGACGGGGTTTCACCATGTTAGCCAGCATGGTCTCGATCTCCTGACCTCGTGATCCGCCCATCTCGGCCTCCCAAAGTGCTGGGATTACAGGCTTGAGCCACCGCGCCCGGCCGAGGAATTTTTATTGTTATATTATTAAGAAGAAGTTTATGTTTGACCTTTATGGATAAAGGGGTAAAGTAATGAGTATTGTATTCTCTCAGATGGATGTAGCCTGATTTTTTTCCCTCTATTGTAAGTAACATTGCTATGAACATTCTTGCAAATATTCAGTATGTTCTTAAATGCATATCTGATTTTTTTTTTATTTGATGGCCAAGATCATCATGATTCTTTTTGAGACAGTCTTGCTATGTTGCCCAGGCTAGAGTACAGTAGCTATTCACAGATGCAATCATAGTACACTGCAGCTTCCAGCTGTGGCCTCAAGCAATCCTTCTACCTTATTAGCTCGCCGAGTAGCTGGGACTGCAGGCATGCAGCACCACACCCAGCTCTGATATTTCTTCAGGATTCATTCCCAGAAGTTTAATTGCTTTACAAGTCGATCTTAAGGTTTTAATGTATTTTAGGCCCAAGTTGATAATAAAGCAAAGAAACTATTGTAAGGTGCAGCCATAAAAAAGAATAAAACCACATCATTTGCGGCAATATGGATGGAACTGGAGGCCGTTATCCTGAGTGAACTGCCTCAGAAACAGAAAACCAGATGTTGCATGTTCTCACGAGTAGGAGCTAAACAGTGGGTACATGTGGACATAAAGATGGAAACAATAGGGCCGGGCGCTGTGGCTCATGCCTGTAATCCTAGCACTTTGGGAGGCTGAGGCAGGCAGATAATGAGGTCAAGAGATCTAGACCATGCTGGCCAACATGGTGAAACCCTGTCTCCACTAAAAATACAAAAATTAGCTGGGCATGCTGGGGCACGCCTGTAGTCCCAGTTACTCTGGAGGCTGAGACAGGAGAATCGCTTGAACCCGGGAGACGGAGGTTGCAGTGAGCCAAGATCGCACCACTGTACTCCAGCCTGGTGACAGAGCAAGACTCCATCTCAAAAAAAAAAAAGAAAAAGAAAAAAGAAAAAGATGGAAACAGTAGACAAAACAGGGAAGTGTGGGAGAAGGGGTGAGGGTTGAAAATTTTTCTATCAAGTATAATGTTCACTATTTAGGTAATAGGTACACTAGAAGCCCAATCCCCACCATTATACAATATTCCCATGTACTAAACAAGCGTGTGTACCCCTGAATCTAAATGTAAAAATAATTTTTTTAAAGAAACTATTGTAATGGTCATAGCATAGTGGTTCTTGAGAGGGTCAATTTTTCTTGCTTAATTAAGCAGCTTATTTCTCATCAGTCAGTTTTGACATAATGTTATACTGTTTCTACTACAATGCTAGATCATAAGATACAATATTTGTAGGAGCAATTACATATCCTAAACCACATCATCTGCAGCAATATGGATGGAACTGGAGGCCATCCAGGAATATCCGTGCTTTTCACAATCTATTAATCCATTATCCCAAGAGGAAGGGAATTTTTTTAATTTTTAATTTTTATGGGTTCATGGTAGGTATATATATTTATGGGGTACATGAGATCTTTTGATACAGCCATACAACCTGTAATAATCACGTCCCGGTATTCATCACCTCAAGCATTTATTCTTTCTTTGTGTTACAAACAATCCAGTTATATTATTTCAGTGTGTTGTTTGTTTGTTTGGTTGGTTTTTTGAGATAGAATCTCACTCTGTCGCCCAGGCTGGAGTGCAGTGGCACAATCTTGGCTCACTGCAAACACTGCCTCCCAGTTTCAAACGATTCTTCTGCCTCAGCCTCCTGAGTAGCTGGAATTACAGGTGCCTGCTACCATGCCGGGCTCATTTTTTGTGTTTTTAGTAGGGATGGGGTTTCGTCATGTTGGCCAGGCTGGTCAGGCTAGTCTCGAACTCCTGACCTCAGGGTGATCCACCTGCCTTGGCCTCCCAAAGTCCTGGGATTATAGGCGTGAGCCACCGCGCCCAGCCTCTTTCAGTTATTTTAAAATGTGTAATATATTATTGTTGACTATAGTCACCCTGTTATGCTACCAAACACTAGATTTTGTTCGTTCTAACTATATTTTTGTACCCATTAGCATCCCCTCTCCCTGTCTCTCCCAGTACCCTTCCTAGCCTCTGATAACCATCATTGCACTATCATCATGAGTTCAACTGTTTTAATTTTTAGCTCCCACAAGTAAGTGAGAACATGTGAGGTTTGTCTTTCTGTGCTTGACTTATGTCACTTAACTTAATGATCTGGTGTTCCATCCATATTGTTGCAAATGACAGGATCTCATTCTTTTTTATGGCTGAATAGCACTCCATTATGTGATGTACCACATTTTCTTAATCCATTTGTCTGCTGATAAACATTTAGGTTGCTTCCAAATCTTGGCTATGGAGAATAAACATGAAACTGCAGATATCTCTTTGATACACTGATTTTCTTTCTTTTGGGTATATACCTAGCAATGGGATTGCTGGATCATATGGTAGCTCTTTTTTTTTTTAATTTTTGAGGACCCTTCAAACTGTTCTCCATGATAATTGTACTAATTTACATTCCCAGTAGTGTGTGATGGTTCCCTTTTCTGCACATCTTCGCCAGCATGTTATTGCCTGTCTTTTGTATAAAAGCCATTTTAACTGGGGTGAGACAATACGTCGTTGTAGTTTTGGTTCGCATTTCTCTGATGATCAATGATGTTGAGCACCTTTTTATATACCTGTTTGCAATTTGTGTGTTTTAAGAAATGTCTATTCAGATCTCTTGCCCATGTTTAATCAGAGTATTAGATTTTTCCCTAATAAATTGTTTAAGCTCCTTATATATTCTGGTTATTAATCCCTTGTCAGATGGATAGTTTACAAATATTTTCTCCCATTCTGTGGGTTGTCTCCTTACTTTGTTGATTGTTTCCATTGCTATACAGAAGCTTTTTCCATATTTACTTTAGTTGCCTATGCCAAGAGAAAGGGAATTTAGAAGCCTCACATATCACCAGTCTTTTCCAACACATTTATTCAGAAAATTTGACAGTCCCCTATTCAAAACAGCACATCTCTTTTTTTAAGAAGTGTGAGTCCGGGTACAGTGGCTCACGCCTGTAATCCCAATACTTTGGGAGGCCAAGGTGGGCAGATCACCTAATGTCAGGAGTTCCAGACCAGCCTGGTCAACATGGTGAAACCCCGTCTCTACTAAAAATATAAAAAAATTAGCCAGGCGTGGTGGCACATGCCTGTAATTCCAGCTACTTGGGAGGCTGAGGCAGGAGAATTCCTTGAACCCAGGAGGTAGAGGTTGCAGTGAACCAAGATCGTGCCACTGCACTCCCAGCCTGGGCGACAGTGAGACTTTGTCTCAAAAAAAAGTATGAACTCACTGTTGTTTTTCTCCCTTCTCAGGATCGAACCTGCAAGCACTTATAGACAGTACTCGGGAACCAAATAGCTCTGCACAAATTGATGTTGTTATCTCCAACAAAGCCGCAGTAGCTGGGTTAGATAAAGCGGAAAGAGCTGGTATTCCCACTAGAGTAAGTGACTTGGGAAAATATCTTTCCTGTGGGCCATATTTAAGCTCATAATCTGCCCTCACTGGACCTTGGTCTGTGGGGCACTTATTCTTTGGACTTCTGCCATTGTCGGTGGGTGCTGGCCTTGCCTTCTCCTTCATCCTGTCCCTTTCTTAATAATCTATCAGGTATATCTTTACAAAGAAGTGAAGTATGGGCTGTGTAAAGGTTGAGTTTTTAATTATTTTTGGTAATTCATTGAAAAAGGTTGTGCTTATCTTTTTCTGTTACAGGTAATTAATCATAAACTGTATAAAAATCGTGTAGAATTTGACAATGCAATTGACCTAGTCCTTGAAGAGTTCTCCATAGACATAGTCTGTCTTGCAGGATTCATGAGAATTCTTTCTGGCCCCTTTGTCCGAAAGTGGAATGGTAAGCAAAAATTATTTGATACCACATTGAGAAATCAATTGAAAATGGTCTCCAGAACAGTTAACTTGCCAGACAATCCCAGTAGTGAACACCCTTCCCAGAAATCCAACTCCTGTTTGACTGTGATATTTTATTAATACTTCAACACAGGTCACAGTTTAATTTCCTTTGTTTTACTCTAAAGAATGACCCAATGATGATTTATTAACCTGCTCTCTATCCATTTACTTTGGCTTGCTGTAATTAATCACTTTTTCTAATGTAGCTTAGTTTTGTTTCACATTACTCCAAAGATAATATTTCATCTTCTGAATAAATATTCGGAACCTTCCTTTACTTGTTTAGAAGCAAAAGAGAATGATTCCGTATGTCCCGAAAGGAAGAGTCCATCCTCTCTCAGGAAACATAGACCATTGCCAGACGTTGGCAAGGAGGAGGTTATTGCCAGAAAACACATACTATCTATGTTACTGCCTTCTCCCCAAAAGCCTTGACTGCATCCTGTTTGTGTATGTGTGCACACAGTTGGTCACACAGTTGGACAATAAATGCATTTTCCCTCCAAAGACTTTATGTATTCTTAGGTGAATGTAGTTAGGAGCACTTGTGGTGTGATATAAAATCAACAATGCCTTTGGTGACATGAGCCACACAGAACTAATCTAGCATCTGTCTGGTGGACAGGCCATTTTGTGGTTAGAAGTCAAGCACGTAGACACTATGTAAGAACCTCTTGCTTCTTTTTAATAGTATGTGCCAGCAACAAGCTGGTATCAGCTTGAACTCCCCACCTTCCTGTCACCATGAGTGTCTGTTCAGAGCATCCCAGCATGCCTTTGGCTGTGCAAGGCGGGTACTTGCTACTTCCGGGAGCTTTGTGGATGAGAACTTACTTCCTTTTACCTCATTTCTGTGTTTGGCAAAGAAAACATCCATCCCAGAATCCAACTCCTGTTTGACTTCAGATCTAGATAGAAAAACATATTCCTTTAACAGAATACCCAGGATTTTTAAATTCTGACCGCTATGCTTTTTTTAATTTTTAGGAAAAATGCTCAATATCCACCCATCCTTGCTCCCTTCTTTTAAGGGTTCGAATGCCCATGAGCAAGCCCTGGAAACCGGAGTCACAGTTACTGGGTGTACTGTACACTTTGTAGCTGTGAGTATGTCTTTTTCTACCAACATAATATTAGTAGTCAGATGTAAATTACACTGGCTAGAAGGTAATGTTCAAAACTTTTGCTTACTTTTCCAGGAAGATGTAGATGCTGGACAAATTATTTTGCAAGAAGCTGTTCCCGTGAAGAGGGGTGATACTGTTGCAACTCTTTCTGAAAGAGTAAAAGTAGCAGAACATAAAACATTTCCTGCAGCCCTCCAGTTGGTGGCCAGTGGAACTGTACAGCTTGGAGAAGATGGCAAGATCTATTGGGTTAAAGAGGAATGAAGCCTTCTAATTCAGAAATGGGGCCAGTTTTGAAAGAATTATTTGCTGTTTGCATGGTGGTTTTTTATCATGAACTTGGCCCAAAAGAAAAACTGCTAAAAGACAAAAAAGACCTCACCCTTACTTCATCTGCTATTTTTTAATAAATAGAGACATTAAAAACAAGACTGGTTAATGTAGCATATCTGACACATACAGGTATCTTGGTCTTTTTTATGCTCTTTTTCTGACCGTCACCACCTCTTTTTTGTTGTTGTTGTTGCTGCTGGTATTGTCTGACAACATGAGGAATCACCTCCATTTTTGTAAGTTATGTGTTTTCGGCCGGGCACGGTGGCTCACGCCTGTAATCCCAGCACTTTGGGAGGCCGAGGCAGGCGGACCACAAGGTCAGGTGATCGAGACCATCCTGGCTAACACAGTGAAACCTCATCTCTACTAAAAATACAAATAATAGTTAGCTGGGCGTGGTGGCACGCGCCTGTAATCCCAGCTACTCAGGTGGCTGAGACAAGAGAATCGCTTGAACCCAAGAGGTGGAGGTTGCAGTGAGCCACGATCACGCCACTGCACTCCAGCCTGCGCAACAGAGCGAGACTCCGTCTCAAAAAAATAGTAAGTTATATGTTTTCTAATCTTTGATCATATGCTTTTGAAGCCATGACTGCTGGATGTATCTGAGTTAAAATGGGGAAAAGAAACATGAGGACAAGCCTAAGTGTATCACCTGGGTTCCGTTTATAATCTTGGTTATAAATTCCACTGTGTAAAAGTTGCCCAGCCTCCTTCTGATCAGCGTCAAGTGACTTACCTCTTCCCCAAGTCTAACGAGGCAGTATCTCTTCCTTATATTGTATATCTGATTTGAGACTTTTCTGATCATCGTGATCATAATCTGGTGTGTTAAGATTTCTGTATAGCTCCCATTTCTGAAGGATAGTATCCTTTATGCTTTGAAGTATCATTAAACGTTCCTCTAATTATTGACAGTTTCTGTAATCCCCAGATTTTAGCTTCAGTAAAGTTTAGTTATCCTGTGGTTTATAAAGATCCATACTTCTCTGTAAGTCACTAGAGGATTAGAGGGAGAGTTGGTGGCTTCTAGATTCAAGCATAAAACTAGGCATGTTTCTCATCCACTCTCTCTATTCCCTCGTCGATTAAAGTAGGCAAATGTCATTCATACAGTTGTTTTGATGAGACAGTCTCGCTCAGTCGCCCAGGCTGGGGTGCAGTGGCACAATCTCGGCTCACTGCAACCTCTGCCTCCCGGGTTCAAGTGATTCTCCTGCCTCAGCTTCCTGAGTAGCTGAGATTACAGGCGTACACTGCCACACCCGGCTCATTTTGTATTTTTAGTAGAGACGGCGTTTCACCATGTTGGCCAGGCTAGTCTGCAACTCCTGGCCTCATTTGATCTGCCTGCTTTGGCCCCCAAAGTGCTGGGATTACAAGCGTGAGCCACCACACCCAGCCTCTTTGTTTTTTTTGGTTTGGTTTTTTTTTTTTTTTTTTTTTTTGAGACGGGAGTTTCACTCTTATTATCCAGGCTGGATTGCAGTGGCACGATCTCGGCTCACCGTAACTTCCACCTCCCTGGTTCAAGTGATTCTCCTGCCTCAGCCTCCTGAGTAGCTGGGATTACAGGCATGCACCACCACGCCCAGCTAATTTTGTATATTTAGTAGAGATGGGGTTTCTCCGTGCTGGTCAGGCTGGTCTCAAACTCCCAACCTCAGGTGATCTGCCCACCTTGGCCTCCCAAAGTGCTGGGATTACAGGCGTGAGCCACTGCACCCGGCTGACCTCTTTGGTTTTTAAGTGGAATTCAGACTTGAACCTGACCCTAGGACCTCTAAGTGTCTTTCTATGATAATATGGCATTCCAGCTGCATCACTGTGATGGTTCCCTAACTTTTCCTACTGCACTCTCCCTTCTGGATATTTGTTGGCAGGGGCTAGAAGTGAAGAAGGATTCTAACAAAACTCTCTTCTACTGGTAATCGGCAGGCCCCAAGAGTACCTCCTATAGTAGTTGTTTTTTGTATTTGCCAGGATTCTTTGGATTATAAGCGAGAGAATTGAAGTAAAACAAATTGGAAAAAAAAAAAAAAAACTTCATTAACTCATGTAATGTTGTATAAAAACCCCCAGACTCAGACTGTAAGAAGATTTGGCTGTTTGACTGCGCTGGGTGTGGTGCTTCACGCCTGTACAAAGCCAGCAGCACTCTGGAAGGCCGAGGTGGGAAGATCGCATGAGCCCAGGAGTTTAAGACCAGCCTGGGCAATATGTCGAGACCTTATCTCTACAAAAATGACAAAAATTAGCTGGGTGTGGTGGCTTGTGCCTGTAGTCCCAGCTACTCAGGAGGCTGATGTCAGAGGGTCACGTGATTCCAGGAAGTTGAAGCTGCAGTGAGCTGTGATTGTGCCACTGCACTCCAACCTGAACAACAGAGTGAGACCTTGTCTCCAAGAAAACAAAACTTGGCTGTATATAGCAGCCAGGTGGGAGATTTTTTAATACATCAACATTAAAAGCTTTCTTTATAATCTAAAACTCCCTGTAGGATTTTCCTTGAGTTAGTAGGAAGAAGATTCTAGTAGGGAAGATAAACCTTGGGAAAAAGCCCTTTTTTGGCTTTTTTAAAACCAAAATTGTCTTTATCTCCCAAAGTGTTTTTCAGCAATTCTAATGCATACACTTGCCTCCTCCACTGTTTAAAAGACACCATCTCTGACAGTCGTTCTTTCACAAGCCATATAAATTTGACATTTACCACAATGTTAGATCATTTTCCTTTATCTGGAGCCAAATGTTAATTAACAGTTAAAAACCGATTTATAAGTGGAGTCAGTGCAAATGTTCATCAGCAAATGAACTGATAAATGTATGGATAGCTATATCCATAGATATATCCATACATTGAATGCTATTCAATTATAAAAAGGAATGAAATACTAACACATGCTACAGTGTGGGTGAACCTTGAAACATTATGCTAAGTGAAAGAATTCAGTTATAAATGACCACATGTGGCCAGGCATGGTGGCTCACACCTGTAATCCCAGCACTTTGGAGGGCCCAGGTAGGAGGATCAGTTGAACCCTGGAGTTCAAGACCAGCCTAGACAACATAGTGAGACCCCCATCACTACAAATAAAATAGAAAAATTGGGCATGGTGGCACACACCTGTAGTCCCAGCTACTTGGAAGGCTGAGGTAGGAGGATTCCTTGAACTCAGGAGGTCGAAGCTTCAGTGAGCTGTGATCGCACAACTGTACTCCAGCCTGAGTGAGACATTTTCTCAAAAAAAAAAAAGACTAGCTGGCCTTGGTGGCTTACGCCTGTAATCCCAGCACTTTGGGAGGCCGAGGCAGGCAGATCACCAGGTCATGAGATCAAGATCATCCTGGCCAACATAGTGAACCCCACTTCAGTCACTCAGGCTGGAGTGCAGTGGTGCGATCCCAGCTCAATGCAACCTCCGCCTTCCGGGTTCAAGTGGTTCTCCTGCCTCAGCTTCCAGAGTAGCTGGGATTACGGGCAAGGGCCACCACTCCTGGCTGATTTTTGTATTTTTAGTAGAGACAGTGTTTCACCATGTTGGCCTGGCTGGTCTCCAACTCCTGACCTCAGGTGATCCACCTGCCTCGTCCTCATGTGTAACCTTATTTAAGAAGCTAACTCCTAAGCCCACCTGTATTCTGAGCATTGCAATAAAGATGTGAAGATTTTAATATTACAAGTTGATTTTGCTTTATAAAACGAAAGTTTCATGAATTGAAATATCTATGGACACTGAAACCTCAACAACAATTTTTTTTTTTGAGGCAGAGTCTCACTCTGTCACCAAGGCTGGCGTGCAGTGGTGCCATCTCAGCTCACTGCAACCTCTGCCTCCTGGGTTCAAGCAGTTCTCTGCCTCAGCCTCCCAAGTAGCTGGGATTACAGGCACGCACCACCACACCCAATTAATTTTTGTATTTTTAGTAGAGATGGGGTTTCTCCACGTTGGTCAGGCTGGTCTCGAACTCCCGACCTCATGTGATCCGCCCACCTTGTCCTCCCAAAGTGCTGGGATTACAAGCATGAGCCACTGTGCCCGGCCTCCCAGCTAATTTTTATATTTTTATATTTTCAGTAGAGACAGGGTTTCACCATGTTGGCCAGGCTGGTCTCGAACTCCTGACCTCAGGTGATCCGCCCACTTCAACCTCCCAAAGTGCTGAGATTACAGGTGTGAGCCACTGCGCCTGGCCCTAAACAGCATTTTAAATTTCCTACATCACCAAACTCCAGAAAGTCACAGGAAAAAAAAAATAGTTGTTATAACAGTATCACTCAACTCCTTGAAAGCTTCAATTACATGCACCAGGAAAATATACCATTGAAAATCATTTTAAATGAAATATTCAGTTGAGGAGTCTATTAGATCCTCCTTTACTTTTGTTGAAAACCAATTATTGGAAACCATGCAATTTTTTTTGAGAGGGAGTCTCACTCTGTTGCCCAGGCTTTAGTGCAGTGACGCGATCTTGGCTCACTGCAACCCCCACCTCGGCCTCCTGAGTAGCTGGGACTACAGGCTCGTGCCACCATGCCTGGCTAATTTTTGTATTTTATAGAGTTAGGGTCTCACTGTGTTGTCCAGACTGCTCTCCAACTCCTAAACTCAAGCAATCCTCCCCCTTTAACCTCCCAAAGTTCTGAAATTACAGGTGTGAACCATTACACCTGGCCAAACCATCCAATCTGTAAAGGATTAATTTCCCTTCTTTAGCACCCACAGTAAATCAACCTTTTCAATTGCGCCTTTGCTGCCTGGAAGGTGTTAACAGTCTGGGGTAAGTGAGAGGTGTGCCTTTCTTTTGCAAAATGAGGGAGGGATGATGCTCAGAGGGGAGGTGGGACTTCTTGTACACCTTGAGGGATTCCTGTATTCAACACTGTAACACCACTCCGGGGTCAATCATTAGCTTCGAGGAGGAGGTTTAGGCATTGGCGTTGGCAAGAGAGAGTAGATCATGAACATAACGTAGAGGCATGGAATCACCAATCGCGTGAGAAGGGCAGAGCCGGCCAAGGACACTGGGTATGAGTAGGCTGTGCAGTAGGGGGACACAGAAGAGAGAGAGACGCCACGAAGCTTGAAGAAGCCTGTCTCAAAGAGCGGAGAACGAGCTTCTGGTGCGTTTCTCTTAGAGGCCAACTACAGCAAGAAGAGAGAAGAGTCCACGCCATCCGCACAAGCACCCTTCAGCACACCCGAAATCTCAGAATCAGAAATTCCTGTCTGTCTTCGGATGAGGAGGCTCTGCCCCACATCCCACCCCCAGCACAGCTCACCCAAATCCAAATCTCCACGGTGGCAGAATGACTCCGAAAGAGGAAAGCAGGAGGCAGCAGCCCAGAGCTCGTCCTTCGGGGCAGGGTGTATTCAGCAAGAGGAAAATGAGGGGGAAAGCTTCTGCCTGCTTTCAGAGTTTTCCATCTGGGAGGAAACAGTTTGGGTAACACAAATCCCTGGGACCTACTGAAGGGACGTATAAGGATCAAAGATACCTGCTGTGTTGGTTTGGTGGGGCTGATGTGACAAAGCACCACAGACTGGGGCTTCAACAACAGGAGACCGTTATTCTCCCATAGTCCTGGAGACTGGAAGTCCAAGATCAAGGTGTCTGCAGGGTGGGTTTCTCCTGAGGCCTCTCCTTGGCAGGCAGATGGCTGCCTTCTCCCTGTGTCCTCACAGGGACTTTGCTCCGTGTGTGCACAACCCTGGTGTCTCTCTGCAGCCAAATTTCCTCCTTTTATAAGGACGCCAGTCAGATTGGATTATCACCCACCTTAACAGCCTCATTTTAACTTAATCACCTCTTTAAATAACATCTCCAAACGCAGTCACATTCTAAAGTACTGGGGGTTAGGGCTTCAATATGGGGGGCACAATTCAGCCCAAAGAGTGGAGAAGTGACCAAGTCATCTGGAGGGAGACAGCTGTGTGAACACCATCTTGATTTACCCACCTCCTTGTGCAAATGCATCATCAAAATAACCAGTGTTTATCCCACCAGCTTTGTGAACTAGAAGGATGGAGAGCAGTAATTCCTTACTACCTTAGTAATTACAATAAAGAAATCTTTTTTTTTTTTTTTTTTTTTTTTTTTTGAGACGGAGTCTTGCTCTTGTTATCCCGGCTGGAGTGCGATGGAGTGATCTCAGCTCACTGCAACCTCTGCCTCCTGGGTTCAAATGATCCTCCTGCTTCAGCCTCCCAAGTAGCTGAGATTACAGGTGCCCACCACCACACCCGGCTAATTTTTGTCTTTTTAGTAGAGATGGGGTTTCACCATGTTGGCCAGGCTGGTCTCGAACTCCTGACCTCAGGTGATCTGCCCGCCTCGGCCTCCCAAAGTGCTGGGATTACAGGTGTAAGCCACCGCACCCAGCCAATAATTACAATAAAGGAATCTTAAGTGTGTGTGTTGATATACACCTATTAGACTGCAAAGATTAAAAAGAGACTACTGTGTGTTCCCAAGAGTGTGGAGTAACAGACATTCCCAAATATGTTGGTGGTGTAAATTGGTCCATCGCTTCTTGAACATAGTTTAGCAATACCTATTTATTCACAAAACATAGTGACTACCTTTCCGTGGCTGTATCTACCGAACCATGTCATTCTTTTTTTTTGTTTTTTTTTTGAGACGGAGTCTCACTCTGTCACCCAGGCTGGAGTGCAGTGGCGCAATCTCGGCTCACTGCAACCTCCGCCTCCTGGGTTCCAGCGATTCTCCTGCCTCAGCCTCCCGAGTACCTGGGGTTACAGGCATGTGCCACCATGCCCAGCTAATTTTTTGTATTTTTAGAGAGACGGGGTTTCTCCATGTTGGTGAGGCTGGTCTCAAACTCCCGACCTCAGGTGATCCGCCTGCCTCAGCCTCCCAAAGTGCTGAGACTACAGGCATGAGCCACTGTGCCTGGCCTTATTTTTCTTTTTAAAAATTTTTTAGTGGCCAGGTCTCACTCTGTTGCTTAGTTTGGAGAGCAATGGTACGATCATGGCTCACTGCAGCCTCCAACTCCCGGGCTCAAGTGATCCTCCCACCTCAGCCTCCTGTGTAGCTGGGATTACAGGCAGACACCATCACACCTGACTAATCTTCTTAAAAGTTTTGTACAGATGGAGTCTCACTATGTTGTCCACACTGGGAGTACAAGCATGAGCCACTTCACCTGGCCTGTTTTTATTTTATGCTGTTTAAGATGCTGCCTAGAAGAGTTAACTTGTACAGAAATCCTGATTTTTTTTTTTTTTTTTTTTTTTTTTTTTTACGGAGTCTTGCTCTGTCGCCCAGGCTGGAGTGCAGTGGCACAATCTCGGCTCACTGCAAGCTCCGCCTCCCGGGTTCACGCCATTCTCCTGCCTCAGCCTCCCGAGTAGCTGGAACTACAGGCGCTCGGCACCACGCCCAGCTAATTTTTTGTATTTTTAATAGAGACGGGGTTTCACCATGTTAGCCAGGATGGTCTCGATATCCTGACCTTGTGATCCGCTGTCTCGGCCTCCCAAAGTGCTGGGATTACAGGCGTGAGCCACCGCGCCCAGCCAGAAATCCTATTTTCTTTCACATGAGGTATTTTGTTGATTGTTTTCTTATAACTAAAGCCCTCTGAATCAGAGTTTATACTGTATCTTTTTCTGTGCTCCTACATAGATGGCAATAAATGATTATAATGTTTATGATGCGGAAGCTGAGAAGGCTAATACCTATTCCTGGCTCCTTTTAGGAGACACAGTCATAACAAAAAATATTGCTTAATGTGCGAGGCACAGTGCCAAGTGGTTTACATCCATTGTGTAATTTCTCCCCCTAAAAAAGTCAATGAACTTGATACAATTATTATTTCATTATATGTAAAATAGGGAAAATAACAGCATTTATCTTAGAGGGCTGTTGTAAAGATTAAATGAATGCCTGTAATTCCAGCACTTTGAAAGGCCGAGGCAGGCGGATCACCTTAGCTCAGGAGTTCGAGACCAGCCTGGCCAAATGGTGAAACCTGGTCTCCGCTAAAAATACAAAAAAATTAGCCGGGCATGGTTGTGAAAGCCTGTAATCCCAGCTACTTGGGAGGCTGAGGCAGGAGAATCGCTTAAACCCGGGAGGTGCAGGTCGCAGTGAGCCGAGATCGCACCACCACAGTCCAGCCTGGGAGACAGAGCAAGACTGTCTCAAAAAAAAAAAAAAAAAAGGAAATGAGAATATACATAAAGCACTTAGCACAATGCCATACCATTTACTATAGTTTACTATTTATTGCAACTCTCATTTTGCAGGTATCTTGCCTAAGGTGCAAGCAGAAGAAACAAGATTTTCAACCCAGATCTGAATACTCCCAAGCCTCAGGCCGGGCGCGGTGGCTCACGCCTGTAATTCCAGCACTCTGGGAGGTCGAGACGGGCGGATCACGAGGTCAGGAGATCGAGACCATCCTGGCTAACACGGTGAAACCCTGTCTCTACTAAAAAATACAAAAAACTAGCCGGGCGTGGTGGCGGCGCCTGTAGTCCCAGCTACTCGCCAGGCTGAGGCAGGAGAATGGCGTAAACCCGGGAGGCGGAGCTTGCAGTGAGCTGAGATCGGGCCCCTGCACTCCAGCCTGGGCGACAGAGTGAGACTCCGTCTCAAAAAACAAAACAAAACAAAACAAAAAACTCCCAAGCCTCTGCCTTTTCCTTTCTTTTTATCCTTTTTCTTTGTCCTTTTTTAAAAACTTGCTTCCTGTACAGAGAGGGGAAATGTTCAGTCCCCACCTCAGTGGTTGAAAACTCGAAGCCAGAAGATCCTTATTTTGATTTTGTCCTCTGGCCTGTCGCCAGCCCCTCAACAGTACTTGAATTAATAAAGGGGCAGGTTTTAAGCCTCATATATCATGGCTCCTTCTGTGACTCCGAAGAAACCTGTTCAGGTCCCGTTCCGGGGAAACAGTCTTGCCTTCCCCAGCCCCCAAAAAGTTACCTTCGCCCTCTGAGCCACAGCTCCCCCACGCCGCCAACTCGGTCTTTGCATCATTTTCGACGCTCCCTAAGTCCCTCCCGAGAGGCGTAGGCGCACATCGCCCCTTCTAGCAAACTACATCTCCCACAATCCCAATCGGCCGACCACCTCCGCTCGGGGCGGGGACGGAGGCGGAGCTGGTCGTCCCAGGCCGGGACGAAGCCTCCTGAGGTGCCCTGCATGCGTTCTCCGGGGTAAAGTTCGTTTGACGAAAGATTGTCCGTTTCCCTGGTAAGGTCACCTGTCCCAATCAGGTACGATTCTGCCTTCCGTACCCGCTGAGCCCCTCAGGGTAAAGTGGCAGATGGTCTAGCCTGGCGGAGGCACCAGCTGGAGACCGCGCGCTGCACAGACACCGGGAGTGACGGGCGGCCGCGCACGCATGCGCAGAGACGCGGCATGGGCGCGGGAGCCGCGGAACCCCTACCCAAGGGCTGCGCAGGTGAGGAGGGGGCGGGGCAGGACCGACCTCCCTTGCCATGATAACCACCTTCGCAGCGGGCTCCCAGACCGTTGGCCCCGATTGTCTAGAAAATAGGGGGTCTCAGGAGCTCCGTTTTAGCGTTTATATATCCCAATTCCAATTAAGCCACTTCCAGTGTTTTTTGGCCATTGTCAGTGTACAAGTCTTCCTCCTCTTCGAGACCATGTTATTGCAATAGCAGCAAACGTGTTGGGAGGCCTCACAGTTCATCGTGGTTTTTCTGGCCTCTGGCAGATGGCTCCTTCCTAGCGAGTTGTGGAGCTTAAAGTCTTTTGGACACTTGATTCTATTCAATCCAGTGTCAGACCAGGTACCTACCTTGTCCATAAGTCGTCTTATGAGAAGACTCCTTGAGATGATGCAGACTCTCGGTGCAGTTTATAATCGGCTGGAGGTATAGACAGTTAAGCAAGCCTCCTTTTTTACAGTGCCCAGCGCTAACCATTTTGCTTACACCTTGTTATTGGACTTGGTTAAATTGCTTAACCTTCCGGACCTATGTTTTGTCATTAAACGAAAAGATTGGATTAGATGATCTCTAAGAATTTTCCGCTAGTAAAATATATGGTTAGTGAGGGGTAGAATCCAGATTATATCTATCTGTCTGTCTATCTATCTATCTATATATTTTTTTCTTTTTTTTTTTTTTTTGAGACAGAGTCTTGCTCTGTTGCCCAGGCTGGAGTGTAGTGGCACGATCTCGGCTCACTGCAACCTTCACCTCCCGGGTTCAAGCGATTCTCTTGCCTCAGCCTCCCGAGTAGTTGGGACTGCAAGCGCCCAGTTAATTTTGTATTTTTAGTAGAAACAGGGTTTTGCCATGTTGACCAGGCTGATTTCGAACTCCTGATCTCAGGTGATCCACCCGCCTCGGCCTCCCAAAGTACTGGGATTACCGGCATGTGCCACCGTGCCTGGCCCCACAATATATTAACACTAAACTTCATCAACTTCCATTTTTCTGCCCACATCAGTGAAATATAACTATAACAATGCAGCTGGTGCCTGGCGCGGTGGCTCAACCCTGTAATCCCAGCACTTTGGGCAGCCGAGGCGGGAGGATCACAAGGTCGGGAGTTCGAGACCAGCTTGACCAACATGGTGAAACCCCGTCTCTACTAAAAATACAAAAATTAGCCTGGCATGGTGGCATGCGCCTGTAATCCCAGCTACTCAGGAGGCTGAGGCAGGAGAATCGCTTGAACCTGGGAGGCGGAGTTTGCAGTGAGCCGTCACACTACTGCACTCTAGCCTGGGCGACAGAGCAAGAGTCCGTCTCAAAAAAAAAAAAAAAAAAGAATTCAGCCAGGCCGGGTGTGGTGGCTCACGCTTGTAATCCCAGCGTTTTGGGAGCCTGAGGCAGGCAGATCACCTTATGTCAGGAATTCGAGGCCAGCCTGGCCAATATGGTGAAACCCCATCTCTGCTAAATATACAAAAATTAGCCAGGGGTGGTGTTGCACACCTGTAATCCCAGCTACTCAGGAGCTGAGGCGGAAGAATCGCTTGAACTTGGGAGGCGGAGGTTGCAGTGAGCCGAGATCGTGCCATTGCACTCCAGCCTGGGCAACAGAGTGAGACTCCGTCTCAAAAAAAGAAAAAAAAGAATGTGGCCGGGCACAGTGGCTCACCTCCATAATCCCAGCACTTTGGTAGGCAGAGGCTAGCAGATCGTTTGAGCTCAGGAGTTGGAAACCAGGATGGGCAACATGACGAAACCCCATCCCTACAAAAATACAGAAATTAGCCAGGTGTGGTGGTGCACGCCTGTAGTCCCAGCAACATGAGAGGTAGAGGTGGGAGGATCGCTTCAGCCCAGGAGGTTGATGCTGCAGTGAGCCATGATTGTGCCACTGCACTCCAGCACGGGCAACAGAGCAAGACCCTGTCTCAAAAAAAAAAAAAACTAGGCGCGATGGCTCATGCCGGTAATCTCTGGGAGGCCAAGCGGGTGGATCACCATGTCAGGATATCCAGAGCAGCCTGGCCAACATGGTGAAAACCCTTCTCTACTAAAAATACAAAAAAATTAGCTGGGCGTGGCTCTGGAGGTGGAGGTTGCGCTTGAACCCTGGAGGCGGAGGCACCACTGCACTCCAGCCTGGCAGACAGAGAGACTCTGTCTCAAAAGGAAAGAAAAAGGGGGAAAGAAAGGAAAATGTTGACAGCAGCATTCAAAAGAACTGCCCCTTGTTGTACTTGTAAATTCATGCCGTATCTTATACCTTATTGTTGAAAATAAGAAATTAACTGATAATACAACTTTGTTCAACCTATATTTGTTGTCGTTTTATAGATCATTGCTAGGAAGAACTCTGGGTACAATAATGAATACAACGTACGTGATGATGGCTCAGATCTTAAGATCTCACCTGATAAAGGCTACAGTGATTCCTAATCGAGTGAAAATGCTTCCATATATTGGTATCATTAGAAATAGAATGATGTCAACCCATAAATCCAAAAAGAAGATCAGAGAATATTATAGGCTGCTGAACGTGGAAGAAGGCTGCTCTGCAGATGAAGTCAGGGAATCTTTTCATAAGCTTGCCAAGCAATATCATCCTGACGGTGGCTCTAATACGGCTGATTCGGCAACATTTATAAGGATTGAAAAAGCTTATAGAAAGGTGCTCTCCCATGTGATAGAACAAGCAAATGCGAGTCAGAATAAAGGTGAAGAAGAAGAAGAAGAAGATGTAGAAAAATTCAAATATAAAACACCCCAACACCGGCATTATTTAAGTTTTGAAGGTATTGGTTTTGGGACTCCAACTCAACGAGAGAAGCAATATAGGCAATTTAGGGCAGACCGTGCTACTGAACAAGTGATGGAATATCAAAAGCAGAAACTACAAAGCCAGTATTTTCCTGATAGTATAACTGTTAAAAATATAAAACAGAGCAAACAGCAAAAGATAACTCAGGCTATAGAGCGTTTAGTGGAGGACCTCATTCAAGAATCCATGGCAAAAGGAGACTTTGACAATCTCAGCGGGAAAGGAAAACCTCTGAAAAAGTTTTCTGACTGTTCTTACATCGATCCCATGACTCACAACCTGAACCGAATACTGATCGATAACGGATACCAACCAGAATGGATCCTTATGCAAAAGGAAATCAGCGATACTATTGAGCAACTCAGAGAGGCAATTTTAGTGTCTAGGAAAAAACTTGGGAATCCAATGACACCAACTGAACAGAAACAGTGGAAACATGTTTGTGAGCAGTTTCAAGAAAACATCAGAAAATTAAACAAGCGAATTAATGATTTTAATTTAATTGTTCCCATCCTGACCAGGCAAAAAGTCCATTTTGATGCTCAGAAAGAAATTGTCAGAGCCCAGAAAATATATGAGACCTTTATAAAAACAAAAGAAGTCACAGATGGAAACCCAAATAACCTTGATCAAGGAGAAGGAGAGAAAACACCTGAAATCAAGAAAGGTTTTTTAAACTGGATGAATCTGTGGAAATTTATTAAAATACGATCATTTTGATGTTTACTATCATAAATCATTCTTAGTTCCACTGACACTTAACATGGAAAATGAGATTTATTGCTATATTAAGAACTGTGCCATTGTACTTTTCACAAAACTAATCACATACCCAATGATGTGTGAGTGAGACACCGATCAGGTTTGTCCTGAGGATATAGCAAGAAAATAAAATAACCTACTAAAGAAAATAATTTAGTTCATTCCAGTGTTAAAGTGTCAGTCATCTAGTGAAATGAGCTAGGATCAGGTTTCTTAGGAATCATACACGAATTCCAAAAGTTTTAGTGCAGTTTTGAGCTGTAATAACTAACTTAAAAGCAGTCACTGTTGCCATTTTCAAACATAGGTACTTAACAACAGGGAAACCGAAAAATATGTTATCAAAAGTCACAAAACTTAAGTGTAATGAAATTTAACCAATTAAACCTCCAGATGATTTTTTTAAACACGTTTGCTGGATTTATACCCCTGAGCTTATTAAGGCTCAAAACTGTTCCAAGACTTTTGTAACACTCTCCATATGGGTGGAAATTAGCCTACTGGAATTACTGCCTTTTCTTTTTATGAGGGCCTTCTCTGTGGGTACTGAATGAAAAACATACCAACCATGCAGATTCTACTTTTTCCTGTCTAACTTGATGGTTTATTGGCAGCAGAAATCAGTGAAGCTAGTTGATTTAGCAATTCTAGAAATAAACTCCAGTGTCCACTTTTTTTTTTTTTTTTTTTGAGATGGAGTTTCACTCTTGTTGCCCAGGCTGGATTGCAATAGTGCAATCTTGGCTCACTGCAACCTCTGCCTCCTGGGTTCAAGTGATTCTCCTACCTCAGCCTCCTAAGTAGCTGAGATTAGAGGTGCCTGCCACCAGCTAATTTTTATATTTTTTTTAGTAGAGATGGGGTTTCACCATTTTGGCCAGGCTGGTCTCGAACTCCTGACCTCAGGTGATCCACCTGCCTTAGCCTCCCAAAGTACCAGGATTACAGGCGTGAGCCACCATGCCAGTACAGTGTCCACTTTTTTTTTTTTGAAATGGAGTTTCACTCTCATTGCCTGGGCTGGAGTGCAATAGCACAATCTCGGCTCACTGCAACCTCCGCCTCCTGGGTTCAAGCGATTCTTCTGCCTCAACCTTCCCAGTAGCTGGGATTATAAGCATGCGCCACCATGCCCAGCTAATTTTGTATTTTTAGTAGTGACGGGGTTTCTCCACAGTGTTCACTTTTTAAAAAGTGTGAGTGTATTTCTCACCTTTCAGGAGGTGATAAAAATCCGTGGGCTCAGTGGCAATGTAAAATTTCACTTCTAGCTTCATCTTTTATCAGAGATTGAAATGTTAGATTTCCATAAAATCTACCCTAAACCTCCCTATGTCTTGAATCAGACTTCCCAGTGGCTTTGTAGCCATATGACGATTCTAACTTAATTGCCTCATGGACCAAATTTCCTGTCTTAGTGACCCTTTGATAAACAAAGACAAGATGTCTGAATTTCCTGCATCTGCATCTTTGGCAAATGATGAGGTTAATACTAATGAGATAGTTGTGTCTCATCTGCTTTCAGAAAATCTGACGTTTTAGGTTTGGATAATTGCTTTTGTCACACAGAATTGGCAACTAGAAGAATGTGAAGTGTGGTCAAAGAGGCCGGTGTGTTTCCTTCTTTAATCCACAGTCCTGTGTTACAGAAGTGGTTCAGAAGTGAGGTACTCATAACCTGCATTTTGGAAGCACGTGTTATTTTGTACAATGTGTGATAGTTAAAACAACAAACAAAACTACACCTTCAAAGGGCCGGGCGCAGTGGCTCACGCCTGTAATCCCAGCACTTTGGGAGGCCCAGGCAGGCATATCATGAGGTCAGGAGATTGAGACCATCCTGGCTAACACGGTGAAACCCCGTCTCTACTAAAAAATACAAAAAACTAGCCGGGCGAGGTGGCAGGTGCCTGTAGTCCCAGCTGCTCGGGAGGCTGAGGCAGGAGAATGGTGTGAACTCCGGAGGCGGAGCTTGCAGTGAGCTGAGATCCGGCCACTGCACTCCAGCCTGGGCAACAAAGCGAGACTCTGTCTCAACAAAAAAAAAAAAAAAGAAATTTTGGGCCTTTAGGTTAGATGCTGCAGCATTAATTGGCATAATATGTGATTATTTTATTGAATGAGTTGTCATTTGACTTCTACAATGATAGCATCACTGTAAATAAAATTGTGAACAGTATGGAATGTTGCTTAATAAGAGCTATAGTTCCAAAAACATTTTAGAAGGCAGTAGTTTTGTGACTTTTGTTAAAAGTGGGAATTAGAGGCCGGGCGCAGTAGCTCATGCCTGTAATCCCAGCAGTTTGGGAGGCCGAGGCGGGCAGATCATGAGGTCAGGAGCTCAAGACCATCCTGACTAACACAGTGAAACCCGTCTCTACTAAAAATACAAAAAAAATTAGCCAGGTGTGGCGGCGTGCGCCTGTAGTCCCAGATGCTGGGGAGGCTAGCAGAATGGTGTGAACCCAAGAGGTGGAGCTGGCAGTGACCCGAGATCGCGCCACTGCACTCCAGCCTGGGTGACACAGCAAGACTCCATCTCAAAAAAAAAAAGTAGAAATTAGATGTAAGAGGCGTAACTGCATTACAGCAACGTAGATGAACAAAACCATTTTCCATACTGGTCAATGAGAAGGTAAGGTTACCAGAAAATGTCGGTACATTTTTAATTTCAGCACAGTGCACTTTATGTTTGTAAATGTTGTCTATGTTAATAAAGTTATTATAATGATTATTCAATGGTCCTTTGTTATAATGGTAATAATATTTTGGGCTAGGCACCTAATTTTTTTTTGTGACAGAGTTTTTCTCTTGTTGCCCAGGCTGGAGTGCAATGGTGCAATCTTGGCTCACCACAACCTCTGCCTCCTGGGTTCAAGAGATTCCCCTGCCCCAGCCTCCCAAGTAGCTAGGATTACAGGCATGCGCCACCACGCCCGGCTAATTTTGTATTTTTAGTAGAGATGGGGTTTCTCCATGTTGGTCAGGCTGGTCTCGAGCTCCTGACCTCAGGTGATCCACCCGCCTCAGCCTCCCAAAGTGCTGGAATTACAGGCGTGAGACACCGCACCCAGCCCTAAATGCTAAATGCATTTTTTTTTTAAATCTTTTTGATTGGCCAGGCACAGTGGTTCATGCCTGTAATCCCAACATTTTGAGAGACCAAGGCAGGAGGATTGCTTGAGCCCAGGAGTTTGAGACCAGCCCAGGAAACATGGTGAAACTCTGTCTCTACCAAAAAAAAAAAAGAAAAAGAAAAAAGCCAGGTGTGGTAGCACATTCCTATAGTCCTAGCTACCTGGGAGCCTGAGGTGGGAGGATCGCTTGAGCCCAGGAGGCCAAGGCTGTAGTGAGCCCTGATCACACCACTGCACTCCAGCATGGGCAAGAGTAAGACCTTGTCTCAAAAAAAAAACCAAAAAACAAATCTTCCAGGCTGGAGTACAGTGGCGCGATATTGGCTCATTGCAACTTCCTGTGTCCCCCGGGTTCAAGCGATTCTCCTGCCTCAGCTTCCTGAGTAGCTGGGACTATACAGGTGCCTGCCACCACACCCAGCCAATTTTTTATTTTTAGTGGAGACAGTTTTACCATGTTGGCCATGGTGGTCTCGAACTCCTGACGTCGTGATCCGTCCTTGTCGTCCTCCCAAAGTGTTGGGATTACAGGCGTGAGCCACTGTGCCCAGCTCAGGTAATGTTTTTACAGCAGTGTGAAAATGGACTAATATAGTACCCCAATGTAAGAGTTTTGAGGAGACATAATCACTCAGACCATAACACCCATGGTAACGCTGATCCTCCAGTTCCATGAGCCACAGAATCCTCCTCATTATTTAAGCCAGTTTGAGATTTTTTTTCTGTTACTTATAACTGAAAGAGACCAACTGACAAATGTATCCACTGTCTTCAGGGTCTAGATGTGGAAAGAAGTGTTTCCTCTTCTGCTGGAGTCAAATTATCTTCCAGGCCTTAGTTTTTTGTTTTCCATCTAAAGATCAACCTTTTCTCCTAAATGACTGACACTGAGTAGCCATCCTTTCAGGAGAGAGTCCATTTCAGACCCACAGGAAGTATGACCTTAGTCTTAAGACATCTTTATCAAAATACAACCGTTCTAATAGCTGCCTAAGACTTATTCAGATGAAGTCTTTTTGCTTTATAACCACATAAGCATATGGAGAAAGAGAATATTTTGGGAAGTACCTGTTTATGCAACATGTTTTAGCCTTTCAGATAATTCCCATGGTACACATTTGGCTTGTACACTCAAAAGATGGAAGTGAATACTACTCTATCAGAAGTTCATGAAGCAGCCCTGAGAGAGAACAAACTAGAACCCATGGGGCATAGCGTGAAGGACAGCCTGAATTGTTCCTTTCTCTTAATAGACTTGTACCAACTGGACTGCATTTTCTGTCCAGTTTTAGGTGAAGTAGATCTTTCAGAACCTGTCCTGGCCCAAACCTGAAAATGGTCCTGAAGTCACAATGTCTCCAGAATCTAGGCGAGCCTCTCTGAAGTGCTTAGGTAACAGGAATTTAACAAAACATATGCTTCAGTAGCTACATGGTGGAACTGAAGCAGAAAATTGTGTTTTTTTGTTTGTTTTTGTTTTTTTTGAGACAGAGTCTCACTCTGTCGCCCAGGCTGGAGTGCAGTGGCGTGATCTCGGCTCACTGCAACCTCTGACTCCTGGGTTCAAGCAATTCTCCTGCCTCAGCCTCCTGAGTAGCTGGGATTAGAGGTGAGCGCCACCACACCTGGCTAATTTTTGTATTTTTAGTAGAGACGGGGTTTCACCATGTTGGCCAGGCTGGTCTTGAACGCCTGACCTTGTAATCCGCCCCCTCGGCCTCCCAAAGTGCTGGGATTACAGGCTTGAGCCACCGCGCCAGGCCATGTGTGGTATATTTTAAAGGCTGATTTACAATTCTACTAAAGACTTGACAGTGAAATGTTGACATCAGCAACTTAATTCCAATATCTTTCTTTTTTTTTTTTTTTTTTTGAGACAGAGTCTCACTCTGTTGCCCAGGCTGCCTAATAAACCAGTCTGCCCTTTGGGATGCCTCCCCCACCCCCTCCAAATAAGTGATGAGATTTGGAAACTTCTAATTGTCCCCTAATATCTAGTTTTCTTTTTTTTTTTTTTTTTTTTTAGACGGGGGCTCGCCCTGTGTCACCCAGGCTGGGGGGCGGGGGGCGGGACTTGGGCCCACTGCAAGCTCCGCCTCCCAGGTTCACGCCATTCTCCTGCCTCAGCCTCCGAGTAGCTGGGACTACAGTCGCCCGCCACCACGCCCGGCTAGTTTTTTGTATTTTTAGTAGAGACGGGGTTTCACCATGTTAGCCAGGATGGTCTCGATCTCCTGACCTCGTGATCCACCCGCCTCGGCCTCCCAAAGTGCTGGGATTACAGGCTTGAGCCACCGCGCCCGGCTAGTTTTCTTTCCTTAGTACTGAAACCCCATTTTCCAGGCTTCTTCGCAATTTGGTGTAGTCAAGTGACTATTTTAGTAGCAGAATGAAAACAAAAATGGTACATGCAACCCCCGCCCCTTTCAAAAGGTTCTTAAAGAGAGGAGAGTGTTCCCTTCTGTATCCTTTCTTCTGGTGGAATGCCAGCATTGTGACATATTTCAAAAGTAACTTATTCAGCACATATTTATTGAACACCTAGATCCTAGCCCATGTATAAGAGCTATAGGAGAACATTATCCAGGATGGCGTTTTTGGTGATAATTCCATGATGCAAAACCTTTAACTTCATTGTACCTCAAGTAAAATGCTTTTTAGATTTCCATTGATAATTACTTGGCTGGGCACAGTGGCTCACGCTTGTAACCCCAGCATTTTGGGAGGCGAAGGCGGGTGGATCACCTGAAGTCAGGAGTTCGAGATCAGCCTGGTGAAATCCCGTCTCTACTAAAAATACAAAAATTAGCCAAGCATGGTGGCGTGCACCTGTAATCCCAGTTACTGGGAAGGCTGAAGTGGAAGGATCGATTGAACTTGGGAGATAAGAGGGTGCAGTGAGCCAAGATCACACCACTACACTCCAGCCTGGACAACACAGCAAGACCCTGTCTCAAAACAAACAAACAAAGCACCCAAAAAACAAAGGTCAACTTTTCCCCAAACTACTAAATGGTTATACGCATTTCTGTAGGAAATTCAGACGGGGCTTCCAAAGGCTGTTAAAGTTATGTTGAAAATCCAAGAGGCTGAAAGATACCTGACTATAAGAAAAACAAACAAACAAACAAAAAGATATCTGACTATAAGAAAGACAAAAAAAAAAAAAAAAAGACAAAAATCTGCGTGAATAGACGGGAAAGCGCCGAACAAAATCAGAAGACTAGTTGTATTGTGAGGATCACCTCGGGTAACCAGCAGTCGCTGAGTAGCCCTGGTTGACTAACTTCAACTTTCTGGGGCTCAATTTCTGAATTGAGGGGATTAGAAAAAGGCATCTCTAAAGACCCTCCGTTCCCTTCGAGAACCCTCCCGAAGCACCTTCCCTACTCTGGGCAGCTCGCAGACAAGGCTGATCGCCCATAGGCGAAGGGAGACCCTGGTCCCCCGAGTCTCGAGTTCCGTCCGCACGTGATCTCACGGTACTGCACTTCAAGTCTGCGTGCAGAAACGCAGCAGTGGGAACCCGGCGGCGGTCGCCCACCCGCAGGGGATAGGAGACGCCTGTCTTACTCTGTCCCCAACCGTAGGTAGTTGGGTCTGGACCCCGGCTCCGGGAGGCCAGCAGAGCAGCGGTCCCCACCCCACCGCTCGGAGCTCGCCCTGCCCCCGGCCGGCCACTTGCTGCACGCGGATTGGTCGCTGAGCAGCGCCCGGCGTCCAGCTGCGCCCAGCCAACGCCCTCTCCCCGCCCCCTCGCGTCCCGCCCCGCCCCCCGCCGGCCACTTGCTGCGCTCCGATTGGTCGCTGCAGAGCGCACGGCGCCTCGCCCCGCCTCACGGGCGCCCTAGCCTCGCGCCGGCCTCCAGCTCCCGGCTGCCGGGGCTGAGGTGGAGCCGGTGGACGGCTGCCGGGCTGTGGCGCAGCAGTGTCCTTTCTGCGCGCGCGCCTGAAGTCGGCGTGAGCGTTTGAGGAAGCTGGGTGAGTCCTGTCTGCGGGTCTCCGGCGCCAGGCAACCCTAGGGGGTTCGCGCCCGCCGCCCGCGCGTAAGGAGGCGCCCTAGTCGGGCCCGACCCAGCCTTCGGGGGGCTGTGGCGCCGCCCAGCCAGGTTTTCCCTGCGCTCGGCGCAGGCCTGCAGACTCGGGCCCGCGGAACCCCCGCCGCCCCTTCTTGCCCCTGCCCGCTTCCCTTCGGGCCGGCGGTGACCGTGGCGCCGCGGCGACCCGCAAGCAGCCCGGAGAGGCCTCCCTGCCGCTCTGTCGCGCCGTCAGGTTGCGTTCCTGGGGAGGGCTGGAGAGGTTCCATCTCGTGCCTTTCACCTTCTCGGGCGGCGGGCAAGGAGGCGACGGTTTTCGGGACGCCCTGCTGCGGCCGCGACGCCCTCCCAGGGCCGGAGCGAGGGACCCGGGGGAGCTCCAGCCCTTCTTCGCCCCTCTCGTTTGCCCCGAACCATTGCTAGGAAGCTGCCCGTGTTTTCTGCACTTTTCTGATTTCATACTTAACCAGAGTCAAGTACAGAGGCGGGAAGGGAAAGGGAAGGGGAACAACATTCTTTCGAGAATTGTAAGCCTTGGGCCCCGTTAAATAAGTAGCAGCAGAGCATTGTCACTGGAGCAGTGGTAGTCGCGGGTAGGACCGTTTCGGTTTTAGGCCGATAAGCTGGTTAAAGGTACTTAAAACAGTACGTTAGAAGGTGCTGAAATTCTAAAATAAATATGTAACCTTTCAAAACCAAAGCAGTGAGACGGCCTGGGCTAGGCTGCTCCCCGCTGCGCGTGCCTGGGTCGGGGGGTGCGGAGGGGCAGGGAGTGGAGGCCTCTGATGGGACGGGATGGGAGGGAAGTGGCATCTGCATCGTCGCGCTCTAAGACCAGACTTTCTCTTTTCGGAGGATCCCACCTCCCCTCTCAGACTCTTCATCCTACCTGCACTGTGGATCCCTTGACACTTTCAGAGGCACTGAACTCTCAGGCCGGTCACACTTTTTCATCATTTTGTCTCTTCTCGTCTTTTAAACCTGCATGCATTTCAAACGTAGAGCAAACATTAAACATTTTTTTTTAAACTGAGGATAGTGGTGCAAGACTTCTTTCTTGAAAGGCAAACCAAAAGTTATCTTGAATATTGATCGCGCTGGAAAAGCAGGTTTAATCAGACTGAGGTGGGGACGTATATTTCTTCTTCCAGAGACACAGCCTCACCACTCGCCACCCCAATCCCTCCTCTCTGTCAACTAGGGTTATGGCGGCTTTACACTGGCTAGTCTTTTCTGAATTCTGAATTCACTTCTGGGGTCCAAGGTAAAGAATTTATCTTATTTTATCCTCATTTTCCTTTTTTTTTTTTTGAGACAGGGTCTCACTCGTTGACCAGGCTGCAAGTACTGTCGCTGTCGCCTAGGCTGGAGTGCAGTGGCGCGATCTTTGCTCACTGCAACCCATGCCTCTAGGGTTAAAGGGATTTTACAGTCTCAAGCCTCCCGACTAGCTGGGATCACAGGCGCCTGCCCCCATGTCCGGCTAATTTTTATACTCTTAGAAGGGAGGGAGTTTCACCATGTTGGCCAGGCTGGTCTTGAACTCCTGACCTCAAGTGATCTGCTCGCCTCGGTCTCTCCAAATGCTGGGATTACAGGCGTGGGCACCGCGCCTGGCCTTTTAAAGTTTATTATTATTTGTTTATTTATTTTTTGAGACGGAGTCTCACTCTGTCGCCCAGGCTGGAGTGCAGTGGCGCAGTCTCGGCTCACTGCAAGCTCCGCCTCCTGGGTTCACGCCATTCTCCTGCCTCAGCCTCCCAAGTAGCTGGGACTACAGGCACCAACCACCACGTCAGGCTCATTTTTTGTATTTTTAGTAGATACGAGGTTTCACCGTGTTAGCCAGGATGGTCTCGATCTCCTGACCTCATGATCCACCCGCCTCGGCCTCCCAAAGTGCTGGGATTACAGGCGTAAGTCACCGTGCCCAGCCTAAAGTTTGTTTTTAACTTATTTATATGTATATATTTTTTTGAGGCAGAGTTTCGCTCTTGTCACCCAGGCTGGAGTGCAGTGGCACAATCGTGGCTCACTGCAACCTCCGCCTCCCAGGTTGAAACGTTTCTCCCGTCTCAGCCTCCCAAGTAGCTGGGATTACAGACGCCCCCCACCATGCCCAGCTAATTTTTGTATTTTTAGTAGAGGCTTGAACTCCTGATCTCAGGTGGTCTACCTGCCTCGGCTTCCCAAAGTGCTGGAATTACAGGCGTGAGCCACCGTACCTAGTCCATTTTCCTTTTTAAATGGTTAAAGTAACATTCAGGTTGTTTAAAACATTTAAACATGACAGAAGAATATCAAGTAAAATTCAGCGCAGAGGTATGTCAAGTTAGGATTCCTTGTTTCTTCACTTTTCACTCTTTACATCCTCAATTCAATTCCCTAGGAGGATATTATACTATAATATTGCTCGGCAGCTGATGATAATATAAGGACAATTTCCTTCTTAAGCACGTAGAGACCTAACTCATTTCCCTGCAACCCCACCCCTCACTTTGGAGACTGGGTCTGACTGTGTTGCCCCGGGTAGAGTGCAGTGGTTCCCTCACTACTCACTGCAGCCTTGGGGCTCAAACGATTCTCCCACCTCAGCCTCCCGAGTAGCTGAGACTATAGGTGAGTGCCACCACACCTGATTTTTGTAATTTTTGTAGAGATGGGTTCCTCATGTTGCCCAGGCTGGTCTTCAATTCCTGAGCTCAAGCTATCCACCTGCCTCAGCCTCTCAGAGTGCTGGGATTACAGGTGTGAGCCATCCTGCCTAGCCAACCTGCCTCATTCTCAAAATGTAGTGGGGTATACTGTTGTTTGGATGTACCCTAATATACATTTTTTGGTTCCTTATTGATGGGCATTTTGGCTGTTTCTGGGTTTTAGCCATTAAAAGCATTGCTTTATGAAAATCTTTTTGTCATTGTAGGGTAAGTTTCAGGTAGATAATATAAACAGATGATTGTACTTTGATATAATTTTATTTCACAAGGAATCTTTTTATAACTTTAAGTTTGTTTTTTTTTTTTTGAGACGGAGTCTCGCTCTGTCGCCCAGGCTGGAGTGCAGTGGCACGATCTCTGCTCACTGCAAGCTCCACCTTCCCGGTTCACACTATTCTCCTGCCTCAGCCTCCCGAATAGCTGGGACTACAGGCGCCTGCCACCACGCCCAGCTAATTTTTTGTATTTTTGGTAGAGATGGGGTTTCACCATGTTAGCCAGGATGGTCTTGATCTCCTGACCTCATGATCCACCTGCCCCAGCCTCCCAAAGTGGTGGGATTATAGGCATGAGCCACCACGCCTGACATTATAACTTAAAGATTTTATAATTTAAAAGCAGTAGCTAAATCTATTGGAATTAAATGCATTTCTAATATCCATATATTTTATTTATTTAGAGACGGAGTTTTGCTCTTGTTGCCCAGGCTGGAGTGCAATGGCATGATCTTGGCTCACCGCAACCTTCATCTCCCAGGTTCAAGCAATTCTCCTGCCTCAACCTCCCGAGTAGCTGGAATCACAGACATGCGCCACCACCCCGGCTAATTTTGTATTTTTAGCAGAGACGGGGTTTCTCCATGTTGGTCAGGCTGGTCTTGAACTCCCGACCTCAGCAGGTGATCCACCCACCTTGGCTCCATATATATCTATATATATATATATATTTTTTTTTTTTTGAGACGGAGTCTCGCTCTGTCGCCTAGACTGGAGTCCAGTGGTGCAATCTTGGCTCACTGCAAGCTCCGCCTCCCGGGTTGACGCCATTCTCCTGCCCCAGCCTCCTGAGTAGCTGGGACTACAGGTGCCCGCTACCATGCCCAGCTAATTTATTTGTATTTTTAGTAGAGATGTGGTTTTACCGTGTTAGCGAGGATGGTCTCCATCTCCTGACCTCGTGATCTGCCCGTCTCGGCCTCCCAAAGTGCTGGGATTACAGGCGTGAGCCACCGCGCCCGGCTGCTTGTTCTTTTTAAAAGTAATTTCTTCCTGGGCGCGGTCAGGAGTTCAAGACCAGCCTGGCCAAGATGGTGAAACCCCGTCTCTACTAAAAATACAAAAAAGTAGCCAGTTGTGGTGGTGGGCACCTGTAATCCCAGCTACTTGGGAGGTGGAGGCAGAGAACTGCTTGAAACCAGGAGGTGGAGGTTACAGTGAGCCGAGATGGTGCCACTGCATTCCAGCCTGGGCGACAGAGCGAGACTCCATCTCACACACACACACAAAAAAGTAATTTCTTTTATTGCAAATTTTATCTCAGGTACAAAAAATATAGAAAACATGTAAAATTTAAAGAATACTATTGCAATGATCATTATGTATCCACTACCAAATTAAGAAACAAAATGTTGGGCCAGGCGCAGTGGTTCACACCTGTAGTCCCAGCATCTTGGGAGGCTGAGACAGGCAGATCACTGAAGGCTGGGTGTCGGAGACCCACCTGGCCAACATGTGAAATCCTGTCTCTACCAAAAATATAAAAATTAGCCAGTCGTGGTGGTGGACACCTGTAATCTCAGCTACTCAGGGGGCTGAGGCAGGAGAATTGCTTGAACCTGGGAGGTGGAGGTTGCAGTGAGCCCAGATCACGCCACTGCACTCCATCCTGGGTGACAGAGCAAGACTCCGTCTTGGGGGTGGCGGCGGTGGGGGAACAAAATGTTTGCATTTTTTTCTTCCAGAGGTAGCCTCTGTCCTGATTTTTGTGTTTATCTTTCTCTTGCTTTTTAAAATAAGCTTTATGCATGTATACATAAATTCATAAACATATAAATTCATGTACATATACATTTATACATATGTGCATAAATGTTTACAAATATATACATAAATTTGCAGACACACTCCTATATCCTAAACAGTGTATTTAGTGGTTTTTTTTTTTTTTTTTTTTTTTGAGACAGAGTCTTGCTCTGTTACCCAGGCTGGAGTGCATTGGCGCAGTCTTAGCTCACTGCTGCCTTCGCCTTCTGGGTTCAAGCGATTCTCCTGCCTCAGCCGCTGGAGTAGCTGGGATTACAGGTGACTACCACCACACCTGGCTAGTTTTTTTATTTTTAGTAGAAACCTGGTTTCTCCAGGTTGGCCAGGCTGGTCTTGAATTCCTGACCTCAGGTGGTCCATCTGCCTCGGCCTCACAAAGTGCTGGGATTACCGGTGGGAGCCACCTTTGTTTTGAATGAATAGTGTTAGAAACACAATTCTCATGCGGATAGTTAAGCAGTGTGTTTCAGTTTTGTTTTACTGTTATTGAGAGGTTTTTTTTTTGTTTTGAGAGCTGTGTTTTTGTTTTGTTTTGAGTTGGAGTCTGGCTCTGTCACCCAGGCTGGGGTGCAGTGGCATGATCTCAGCTCACTGCAACCTTCTCCTCCCGGACTCAAGCAGTTCTGCCTCAGGCTTCTGAGTAGCTAGGATTACAGGCGCCCGCCACCATGCCTGGCTAGTTTTTGTATTTTAAGTATAGATGGGCTTTGACCATGCTGGCCAGGCTGGTCTCAAACCCCTGACCTTAGGTGATCTGCCCACCTTGGCCTCCCAAAGTGCTGGGATTACAGGTGTGAGCCACCGTGCCCAGCCAAAGAGCTGGTTTTAAAAGGATATAAGGAATCGGTATTTATGCAGTTTGTAGGGAAAGACAAGTCTCAATAGTATGACTAAGTTAGTTTAATTGGTTAATGTTCCACAGGGCAACAAAATCATAATATCTTTGGGATTGATTTTCTTACCAGGCTATAAAATCATAACACCTCATTAATTTCTGCAGTTAAACCCCAGAGGGCTATAAACTGTCTGCATCTTTATTAATAGTGGGTTGTTCATTAAATAAACTGTAATAACAAAGTTCTGTCCCTGAGAGCATAGATGAAGTCCAGACATACTTATTAGAAAATGCTGGAGCTTTCTTTTTTTTTTGAGATGGAATCTCACTCTGTCACCCAGGCTGGAGTGCAGGGGCGCAATCTCGGCTCACTGCAAGCTCCGCCTCCTGGGTTCACACCATTCTCCTGCCACAGCCTCCCGAGTAGCTGGGACTACAGGCACCCGCCACCTCGCCTGGCTACTTTTTTGTATTTTTAGTAGAGACGGAGTTTCACCGTGTTAGCCAGGATGATCTCGATCTCCTGACCTCGTGATCCGCCTGTCTCGGCCTCCTAAAGTGCTGGGATTACAGGTGTGAGCCATCGCGCCCAGCCTGAGCTTTTTTTTGAGACCGAGTTTCGCTCAGTTGCCCAGGTAGAGTGCAGTGGTGCCATCTTGGCTCACTGCAACCTCCACCTTCCAGGTTCAAGCAATTCTCCTGCCTCAGTCTCCTGAGTAGCCAAGGTTTCAGGTGTGTGCCACCATGCCCGGCTAATTTTTGTATTTTTAGTAGAGATGGGGTTTCACTATGTTGGCCAGGGTGGTCTCGAACTCCTGACCTCGTGATCCACCTGCCTCGGCCTCCCAAAGTGTTGGGATAACAGGCATGAGCCACCATGCCTGGCCTCGTTTTGTAATTATAAGGTCAAACTTGACTAAGGAAAGGATAGCCACTTAGATGAAGGTTTTCAAGTAAAGATGAGCTGAACAGAATGACTTCAGATCCCTTACCTGTTTACAGGGGGCCTTTCTGAGGAAGTTTATGTGCTGTGTTATGAGTCCTAGGAAAGGGGGGTCACCTCAGTCAGGGTATCTGGAAGGTTCTAGTGGACCACGTAATGGAAAGACAACAAAAATAAGGTCGGAAGGAGTGGGCTTCTCTGCATTTTCTGCTTCTTAGCTCACCATGGCCTACCTGTAGTTAACAGGGTAGGTGAAAGCAGAACCTCTCTGTGGGGGAAGTGAGTGTCGTCTGCTGACGAAGGCTGCACGCCTTGCAGGAGAGCAGGAACTGCATCAGCATATGCTCAGGATCAAGCCAAGCCCCCGTGAGTACAGATAGGCTCTGGGCCAAGTTCTTGGAGCATTCAGTCCTCAGCTTCAAAAGCTGCTATATTCCAGTGGATTTTTTTAAAAGATTGTTTTTTATAAAGGCACAAAATCCCCCACAAAAAACTGCTATACCAGCCAGGACGTTATCTCCTGAGTTACACTGCTGCAGTCTGGCCTGATTATCTGCTGCTTCTGGGGCACAGCTGGATTCTCTTTAGTTCTTCTGTGCAGGATCTTTCCTGTATCCCATATTCTCTTTTATTAATTCACTCTCCCTGTTGAAGCTCAAACTCCAGTAGCTTCTTGACAAGAATAGTTACATTTTTTGGAGACCTTGTGTGTCTGAATATTTTGTTGTTGTTGTTTAAATAGAGACGGGATTTCGCCTTGTTGGCCGGGCTGGTCCTGAACTCCTGGCTTCAAGTGAGAGGCCTGCATTGGCCTCTCAAAATGCTTCTGAATATGTTTTGATGCTATCCTCATACTTGATTCATATTTTGACTGGTAAAAATCTTTTGCTTGGAAATAATTGTCCTACAGAGTTTTGAATTTACTGCCCCATTGTCATCTTGCTTGTGGTTTTACTGTTAAGAATTCCAAGCTGAGGGCCAGGCATGGTGGCTCACGCCTGTAATCCCAGCACTTTGGGAGGCTGCAGTGGGTGGATTGCTTAAGTCCAGAAGTTCAAGACTAGCCTGGGCAATATGGCAAAATCCCATCTCTATAAAAAATTAGCTGGGTGTGGTAGTGTGTGCTTGTAGTCCCAGCTGTTCCGGGGGCTGCAGTGGGAGGATCACTTGAGCCCAGCAGGTAGAGGCTGCAGTAAGCTGTGATCATGCCACTGCACTCCAGCCTGGGTGACAGAGCGAGACCCTGTCTCTCTCTCTGTCTGTCTCTCTCTCTCTCTCTCTCTCAGACACACACACACAAACACACACACGAATTCCAAAAGCCTTTGTATGCGACCTGGTTTTTTTCGTATCTGCAAACTTATAGAATCTACACTTTGACCTCAGTGTTTTGAAATTTAAAATGAAGTGTGGGTTTACTCCATTACTTAAGTATTCAATGGGTACTTTAAATCTGGAAATACAAGAACTTTTATTCTGGGGAAATTTTCTTGAAATATTTTGTTGATTCTTTTTTCTCTTCTGTTTCCTGTGTAGTTTCTAAAATACCTGTGTTATTTATATGTGAATCTTTTTTACTGGTCTTCTAACTTCTTTTCTTTTTTTGGAGACAGAGTCTCGCTCTATCACCCAGGGTGGAGTGCAGTGGCAAGATCTCAGCTCACTGCAACCTCCGCCTCCTGGGTCCAAGTGATTCTCCTGCCTCAGCCTCCCAAGTAACTGGGATTATAGGCATGCGCCACCACTCACGGCTAATTTTGTATTTTTAGTAGAGACGTGTCTTTACTCACATGTCTGGCAGTTAGTACTAGCTATTAGCTGGGACCTCAACTGGAACTGTGGGTCAGAACACCTATAAATGGTCTCCTTACAGCATGGTAGCCCGAGCATTAGTGTTCCAGAGAACCAGGCAGATGGTCCGTTGCCTTCTGTGACCTGATCTTGGAAGTTGCATGGCAGAAGTTACTTAGCATCACTTCCTCTACTCTACTGGTCAACTAGTCTTTATTGTTGACCCAAATTCAGAGGTAGGACATAAATCCACCTCTCAATGGAAGAAGTGTCAAATATTTTGGACATGTTTAATTTATTTCATTTATTTATTTATTTTTGTGACAGAGTCTTGCTCTGTTGCCCAGGCTGGAGTTCAGTGGCATGATCTTGCACTGCAATCTCTCCTTCCAGGTTCAAGCAATTCTTGTGCCTCAGCCTCCCAAGTAGCTGTAATTACAGGCATGTGCCACCAGGCCCAGTTAATTTTTTGTATATTTAGTAGAGTCAGGGTTTCATAATATTGGCCAGGCTGGTCTCAAACTCCTGGCCTCAAGTGATCTGCCCACTTCGGCCTCCCAAAGTGCTGGAATAATAGGCGTGAGCCACGTCACCTAGCTCCTAGACATGTTTTAAAACCACAGTGCTCATTTATCAAATAGCAATCTCCCCCTTGTGTCCTAGCATAGTCCTGTATACATCTCAATTAGGTACTTGTTGAAGTATTGAATTTTTCTTAACTATAGTAGAATAGGACCTAAAGTAAAGTAAAGGAGTAAGATATTTTACTTTTAGAAAACATTGTCTTGGGTTGATTAGTTTTTGTCTTTCTGTTTGTAGGATACAGCATTTAATGAAACATTTATGCTTAAGAAGTAAAAATGGCAGGCTTCCTAGACAATTTTCGTTGGCCAGAATGTGAGTGTATTGACTGGAGCGAGAGAAGAAATGCTGTGGCGTCTGTTGTCGCAGGTATATTGGTAAGTGAGAAAGACAGGTTGGTGACATTTATCCCTTACCTTTTGCCCTGGAAATCAATGCCAGTTCCTTTGAACTGAGAATGGCTTTCCAGAACTATTTATTTCACTGCTGTTTTGTATAGATAATTATCAGAGTTCTAGATACTATTGCCAAGCAGAGTATGGTAGGCCCTGGATTCATTTTGACTTTGTAAACGTGTACTTAATATCTTTTCTTCAGTTTCAGTGATAATATAATTATTATAGGCAATAGCATTTTTAACTTAGTGATACAATGTATATAAGTACTTTAAGATCCTTAAAGGCTCAGGATTTAATGTAACACAAAATTATTGTTGTGACTTATTGAAGGTCAGACAACAGTGACAGTACTCTGCAGATAATAGTGACAACCTTAGGCTCCATTAGAACTGAAGCCCTACAGCGGCTCTAGGGAAGAAATACCATCTCTGTTTCCCCAGCTGCAACACCAGGGAAATATCAGAGGAAGACATTTGTGAAGGAAACTATTGTTTAATTTTCTTTCCATCATTTTTTTTTAACTTTTTATTATTGAAAATGACAAGCATAAAACAAAAGTAGGCAGAATGTTATAAAGGTTCCGTCTCCTCCTTTATCCCATGTATCTATCATCCAGCTTAAAAAAAAAAAACACCACCACCCCAAAATCAGGACCTGTCTTGCTGTATAATTCCATCAACCACTCCCTGGCCGCACTTTTTTTTTTTAAAGAGACAAGGTCTTGCTATGTTGTACAGCCACTGGAGTACAGTGGCTATTCACAGGTATGATTGTAGTGTGCTACGGCTTCAGATTCATGGTCTCAAGCAATCTTCCTGCTTCAGTCTCCCAAGTAGCTGGGACTACAGATTTTCTACACTACCATTTCTGGCTCCCACTGCATTTTTTGGAAGCAAATTTCTTTATTTGTTTACATTTTAAAAATTCATCTCTTTGAATGTACAGTTCTACACTTAAGTCCAATAGAATGAAATAAAGCAGAGCAAGAACTAACGATAATTGTGAAGCAGTCTGCTCACTGCAGCCTCTGCCTCCGACTTCCCAGGTTCAAGCAGTTCTTGTGCCTCAGCCTCCGAAGTAGCTAGGATTAGAAGTACATGCCACCATGCCCAGCTAATTTTTGTATTTGTATTTGAATTTTTTCGAGACAGAGTTTCACTCTGTCATCCAAGCTGGAGTGCAGTGGCGTGATCTCAGCTCATTGTAGCCTCCACCTCCTGGGTTCAAGCGATTCTCCTGCCTCAGCCTCCTGAGTAGGCAGGATTATGTGTGCCTGCCACCCTGCCTAGTTAATTTTTGTACTTTTAGTAGAGACAAGGTTTCACCATGTTGACCAGACTGGTCTCAAATTCCTGACCTCAGGTAATTTGCCTGTGTTGGCCTCCCAAAGTGCTGGGATTACAGACGTGAGCCACGACGCCCAGCCTTGTATTTTTAGTAGAGGTGAGGTTTCACCATGATGGCCAGGCTGGTCTCGAACTCCTGACCTCAAGTGATCCACCTGCCTCGGCCTCCCAAAGTGCTGAGATTACAGGCGTGAGCCTTTGTACCCGGCCCATTTATATGATCTGTAGGACAAAAGGAATGTTAAAAAGCAGGTATTGTGCTAGCAAGAGTTTCAGTGTTTCAGTGACTTGGGCTGTGTTTTAAGTTTTTTACAGGCTGGTGGATAATGATTGATGCAGCTGTGGTGTATCCTAAGCCAGAACAGTTGAACCATGCCTTTCACACATGTGGTGTATTTTCCACATTGGCTTTCTTCATGTAAGTATGATGATAATTCTGTAATCAATATGATTTTTCTAAAAATACTTTCCTGTTAATGTGCAGTGCTTTCTTGAATAACTTTTTGATTTATTTGATTATTTTTTAACATGATGCATACATAATTCCCATTTTATTACGATTTTTTTTTTTAACCAAGAATGAGTGTTGGATTTGGGCATATATCTTTTTAGCACCTATAACGATTATCTTGTGATTTTTTTTCCTCATATTTTTTAATCTGGTCAGTTACATATTTTGTCAGTTCCAAGATCTACTTTTTTGCATTTTAATACCTCTGAATATCAGGATGCATCTTGCAGTCAGTATATAATTAGTATATTTAATATAATTAGAATTATAATTGATAACATTTTTATTTCTTGTCAGCATTAAAAATTAATGGTGTATCTTAAAACTCATGGCCTCTGAGATTTAATGAAACACGTTACATTTCTGTATTTTTTAGTAGTGAATCGTCCATAGGTGTTGTAGTACACTCAACTTTTACCTTGCAGTATTATTATTATTTTTTTAATGTGCTACTTGGCTGTGTTTGCCAGTGTTAGAGGAAAAGGCAAGACTGATCTCAAAGAGATTTGTTTGTAGCTTTTATTTTAAATTATTTTTAAGTTTATGTTACCTCATTTCATAAAACTTGGAAGCTTTTTATGGATGTCTTTTAACAATTAAAAAATATTAAACATTAAGATTACATCATTTCCTTATACTGTCAGGAGGTTTTATTATTATTGTTTTTTTTTGAGACAGAGTCTTACTCTGTTGTTTGGCCTGGACCGCAGTGGCGCGATCTCAGTTCACTGCAACCTCTGCCTCCTGGGTTCAAGTGCTTCTCCTGCCCCAGCCTCCCAAGTAGCTGGGATTACAGGTGCCTGCTACTACACCCAGCTAATATTTTGCATTTTTAGTAGAGACGGTGGTTTCACTGTGTTGGCCAGGCTGGCGTTGAACTCCTGACCTTGTGATTCACCTGCCTTGGCCTCTCAAAGTGCTGGAATTACAGGTTTAAGCCACCACACCTGGCCAGGAGTTTAAAAAGGTTATATTATGGGAATTGGAACTACTTATATCCATTGTGACTGCTAAAAAAAGGAAATTCTGGCCGGGCGCGGTGGCTCACGCCTGTAATCCCAGCACTTTGGGAGGTCGAGGCGGGCGGATCACAAGGTCAGGAGATCGAGACCACGGTGAAACCCCGTCTCTACTAAAAATACAAAAAATTAGCCGGGCGCGGTTGTGGGCGCCTGTAGTCCCAGCTACTCGGGAGGCTGAGGCAGGAGAATGGCGTGAACCCGGGAGGCGGAGCTTGCAGTGAGCCGAGATCGCGCCACTGCACTCCAGCCTGGGCGACAGAGCAAGACTCTGTCTCAAAAAAAAAAAAAAAAAAGAAATTCCTGCTACTAATTAATGTACCTTGCTCTAACAAAAATGAAAGGGGAAGCTGAATAAAGTGGGCATATTACATAAACTACATTTTCTCTGAGCTTAAGGAATGGATCATAGAAAATCACTTGACTTTTAACACAAGGAGAAACTGTTTAACTCTTGATAATAATGAGAACCTTGAAATGGGATAGCAGTGAGTCATTCATGTATAAATGTGAAATAGACAAAGAAACCAGAAAACTGGCCCCTCTTGTATAATCTCTGCAGACAAGTGATAGAAATCTCTTAAAATAAGTGTGTTTTCTGGGTGTACTTTATGAAAAATAAGACTAATGTAACATTTCTATCCACTAGCATTTTTATTAGGTTAAAAGATGTTAAATTATTCATATATTGATTTTAGTTATGAAATAATCTGTTTTCTAAGTGATATATAAATATTTGAGTATTTTAACAGCAAATACTGAAATTCATTTAATGATTTTGTACTGTTCTAGGATAAATGCTGTATCCAATGCTCAGGTGAGAGGTGATAGCTATGAAAGCGGCTGTTTAGGAAGAACAGGTAAAGATATTTGGAGCTGTTAATGTGTGTTAACAAAATAGAAATTTGTCACCAGAAAAAAAGCCTCTCTTGTGAGTCTTTATTCAGGACTGGTGATGATTATATGGAATATTTTTTATTTGCTTTAAAAACAAGTTTTAGTGTTATTCAAATCCTTAAGAAAGTAAGTTATTGCTGGAAGTTATTATTTTTGTCATGTTACACTGCCCATGATATAGATAAAAAATGTTGCTATTCAGATGGATCTTGGACTCCAGTGCTAATGATGGATTTATTCTTATCCCAGTTGTTGACCAATAATGCTACTTACAAGATGGCTGACTGTGATTATTAACGGAAAATAATGAACACATTAGGGGATCGAACCTAGGACTACAGTGTCTTTACATTCACTTCTGATCACCTGAGTAGCCACCCACAGACTGCAACAAAATTGTTCAGAAGAAAGATGCTATTTGTCTACACATAAATTAGTTTTTTTAGTTTGAATTCATTTGAATTATCATCCTTTTTTTTTTTTCAGATGGAATTTCGCTTTTCTTGCCCAGGCTGGAGTGCAGTGGTGCGTTTTTGGCTCACCGCAACCTCCACCTCCTGGGTTCAAGCAATTCTCCTGCCTCAGCCTCCAGAGTAACTGGGATTACAGGCATGCGCCACCATGCCTGCCTAGTTTTGTAGGTTTAGTAGAGATGGGGTTTCTACATGTTGATCAGGTGATCTGCCCACCTTGGCCTCTCAAAGTGCTAGGATTACAGGAGTGAGCCACTGTGCCTGGCCCAATTGTGTTTTTTAAAAATTTACGGCCGGGCATGGTAGCTCACACCTGTAATTCCAGCACTTTGGGAGGCTGAGACGGGTGGATCACCTAAGGTCAGGAGTTTAAGACCAGCTTCGCCAACATGGAGAAACCCCGTCTCTACTTAAAAAAAAATACAAAATTAGCCAGGCGTGTTGACTCACTTCTGTAGTCCCAGCTACTTGGAAGACTGAGGCAAGAGAATCGCTTGTACCCGGGAGGCGGAGGTTGCAGTGAGCCAAGATCACCTCATTGCACTCCAGCCTGGGTAACAAGAGCGAAACTCTGTCTCAAAAACAAACAAACAAAAAAATTTACATTATAATATGAAGAAATTAAGGTACAGTGGGCTTAAATAATGTGTCCAAAGTCACAGAGCAAGTAAGTGGTGGAGCCAGGATTGAACACTGACAGTGATTGAACACTCCAGAGCCCATGCTTTTAGCCACCATGCTGTACTTGTTTCCCATCTAGAACCATTTGGTCACTTTGTCTGGTTTGGTACCACGTGTATATTTTTTCTTTTTGTCAGTTTAACTGAATATAATTTAAGTATAATATAATTCACTATTATTTTATGAAATTTTTTTGAGATAGAGTCTCTCTGTCCCCCAGGCTGGAGTGCAGTGGCACAATCTTGGCTCACTGCAGCCTCCACAGCCTGGGACTCAAGTGATCCTCCCACCTCAGTTTCTCAAGCAGTTGTGATTATAGGGACATGCCATCACGCCCAGCTAATTTATTTATTTTTTGTAGAGACAGGGTTTTACCATGTGGTTCAGGCTGGTCTTGATCTCCTGGCCTCAAGCTATCCACCTGTCCTCATGTTATCAGCCTCCCAAAGTGCTGGGATTACAGGCATGAGCCACCACGCCTGACCAGAATCCACCAATTTAAAGTGTACAGTTTGATGAGTTTGAACAAATGTGTACAGTTACAGTTGTGTAACTACCACTACAATCATGATATAGAACACCAAAAAGTTCCTTCATACCCCTTTTTATAGTTAATCCCCTTCCCCTCACCTCCTGGTCACCACTGATATACTTTCTATGACGGTAGCTTTGCCTTTTCTGCTCTTTCATATAAATGGGATCATATGGTAAGTATCATAGCCTTTTAAACCAAATAAAGCAGCTGTGAAGAGCTTAGCTTGCTTTTCTACTTGGCGTCTTATTTTTTTAATTTTGTATGTATTTTTTTTGAGATGGAGTCTTACTCTGTCACCCAGGCTGGAGTGCAGTAGTGTAATCTCAGCTCACTGCATCATCCGCCTCCCAGGCTCCAGCAATTCTTCTGCCTCAGCCTCTTGAGTAGCTGGGATTACAGGTGCCCGCCACCACGCTTGGCTAATTTTTGTATTTTTAGTAGAAACTGGGTTTCACCATGTTGGCCAGGCTGGTCTCGAACTCCTGACCTCAGGTGATCCACCCGCCTTGGCCTCCCAAAGTGCTGGGATTACAGGCATGAGCCACCATGCCCAGCCTTCTACCTGATACTTTAATGCTGATGTAGATTTTATAACCTCACTTCTACTGGAATCCATGGAGAATTCGCGAGAGGATATAATGACAAATGACAGATGAACCTAAGTTTAAAGTGTGTGTATGCGCATGCAATTGCGCTCACTTTTTAGCATATCCTGTGTGTCAGCCTCAGCAGTAATGTCAGGAATGAGGGAAGGTAAAGAAAAAATAATATATATTAGCAAGTGAAGATGTTGTATGTAGAGCATACAATAATGTACTCCATCATTTTTCTTTAAAGAATATTCCACGGACATTGCTGTGAATTATGTTACTATTATCTTTTTTTGAGACAGGGTCTTGCTCTGTCACCCAGGCTAGGGTGCAGTGGTGTGATCATAGCGCAGAAAAGCCTGGAACTCCTGGGCTCAAGCAGTCCTCCCCCTTCAGCCTCCAGAGTAGTTGGGATTACCCGTGTAAGCCACTGTGGCTGGCCACTATTACCCGTTTTTTATAGGAAGTTTCATTGTAACTTATCCAAAGTTTTTTAACTTAAAAGTGGAACCTGTATTTGTCTTTGGTCTGTCTGGTTCCCAGGCCCATCGTTTTTACCCTCACTAAGTGATTATTCTATGATATTCCCTATTCTGTTAAAATTAACAGTGCAGTTTATATATTGTGCATATAGTGCAGTTTCTGTCTAGTGCTTCAGAAATTAAGGACAAACTGTCTTAGAGTCATGCCCAGGTGTTGCTACTCTTTAGCTTTTGTACTCCTTAAGTGGTTTATTTGTAAACCATCTCTATTTAGTTCCCAGAGGAATTAATAGGAAAGTATCAAAATAATAAATATACTATAAATGAAACAGGTAAATAATAAAACCATAAAAAGGAACCAGAACTAGGTAGAAAAATGATCGTTGTACTTAGAACCTGGGACAAGATGGATGCTTTTAATTGTCATTAACCTTAGCTCAGAGCTTCCTTGTAGCCAGAGCAAACGAGAAAATATTATAGTTTTATTTTTTTGCTAAACAAAAGCATACTTCTTTTTCTTTTTTTTCTCTTTTTGTTAATATGCCCTCAGACGTACTTATTTTTCAAGAGAAACTTTTTTCTTGTTTAATTCTATTAGAAAGTTTAATGTATATAGCTATAAATAAAGGACATGATGGAAAATAATTGTAAGGTTTTGTTTTTTTTTTTTTTTTGGCGGGGGGAAACAGAGTTTTGCTTTGTTATGCAGGCCAGAGTGCAGTGGCAGGATCTTGGCTCACTGCAACCTCTGCCTCTCAGGTTCAACCAATTCTCTTGCCTCAGCTTCTTGAATGGCTGGGACTACAGGCACCTGCCACCACGCCCAACTGATTTTTTGTTCTTTTAGTAGAGATGGGGTTTTACCATGTTGCCAAGGCTGGTCTCAAACTCCTGAGCTCAGGCAATCCGCCCACCTTGGCCTCCCAAATTTCTAGGATTACAGGTGTGAGCTACTGTGCCCGGCCTTTAAGGATTTTTAATAGTTCCTTTTATTCACATTAGATAAAAGCTATAATTGAATATAATTTAGAGATTGTATTTCTCCAAAGCATTAAACATTACTGTTTTTATTTCTGGAGATCTGCTTAGTATTGTAATAAAATTTAGATAATATAGAGATCTGTTTCTCTCAAATATCAGCTGTTCTAACCATCATGAACTTTGATCAGTGTTTCCTCCTTATCTAGTGTCTAAAATGAATCTATTCAGTGGTAACAAAATATTTGCAACTGAGGCAAATTTAGTTTTCTGTTATGGAAGTTGGCTAGGATTTTATTTTTACTTCAGTGGAGCTTTGTTCCCCTTGCAGAGGTGATGGGGCTGTCAGTATACCTGTGAACAGGGTCTGGTGCAAGTGTTAACCTGCTTTCCTAAAAATGTGTTGAATCTACTCGGGTGTCCAGATGATTACATTATTGACATCTAGAATTTTGTTCAATACAGGGTTGAAGAGATGCTTCTGATTTTGAAGTTTTCATGAATATGTGGTACAGATTGGCTGCCTCAGCAATAAACAAGCCTGAATATACTCTAAAGAATGGCCATTATTTGTACTATATTGAGTAATGGTGTGATTATAGAAGCTTATTATTGATTAAAAAGGGACATATTAGTCCTTCTTCATTTGACGTCTCTCATTCCTTTGTGATGATGGCTATCCAGAATGCATATGCTACTTTTAATAGGGCAGTTATTTTGATAATATATACAGCAGCGTAATTTTTTAGTTAGGGCATTCATTTCTCTAGTCAGTAAAAAGGTAACTTACTTTTTTTCCTTTTCCATGTATGGTTTAACTTCTTTTAGTTTTTTTTTTTTTTTTTTTTAATCATCATTCATTTAACTTAGAGCAGATTTATATAAATATATGACTATCTTTGATATGCATAATACATATAAGGCTAACAGGGCTTCTAGTGTTATGTATTCCTAAGACGTTATAGGGCTGTAAAAATGAACAAAATCATAAGCCTCTTCTCCACACAGGTGCTCGAGTTTGGCTTTTCATTGGTTTCATGTTGATGTTTGGGTCACTCATTGCTTCCATGTGGATTCTTTTTGGTGCATATGTTACCCAAAGTAAGTATTCTTCCTGTATTTTATAGGAGAGATTCAGATATGTCTTTTATATTTGGCTAACTCTACCTTGAGTACAATTTAGTATCATTACTCAGTTAGATTGAAGATACTACTCTGTGTGAAGATACATGAGTTGTTTAATAAAACTTGTCAGTGGGAACACAGTGCAGTAGGATAGCTCTGGTTAGGAAATCCAAGCCACTGACAAAGCCGGTATCTCTCAGCCATCTCCAGACTTTCTGCTTTCCTTCCTTACCTTAGGATAGCCAGGATTTTATGCTAGAGGCCCATTTACTGGGAGTTGCAGTAGAACAAGTGAGAAAGCAGTACAGGTGTACAGTCCCTTATATATAATTCTAAAATCCACAAAATGCTGAAAATCAAGTTATTTATAACTAGTTTGGCAGCAAAACCTGACCTAAACTGACACAGGGCTCACTGTTTTCTTTATCCCATTTAGTGTCAGTATTCAAATGTTTTGTTGTAGGAATGAAAATAGATGTATTAGGTTATAGGATGCTTATCCATACCCAGCTGGCAGTGCTATGCAGTATATGTGCTTTGCCTTACTGTTCTTAAATCTGAAGAATTCTGAATCCCAAAATACATCTTGCCCCAGGGATTTCAGATAAGGGGCATAGACCCCTTATCTGATAATCTATGGATTATCAGTAATCTTTCTTTTCATAAACACCTTCTCTGTCCAACCTAATCTTGTACTTTTTTTTTTTGGAGATAGAGTCTCGCTCTATCGCCCAGGGTGGAGTGCAGTGGTGTGATCTTGGCTCTTTGCAACCTCCACTTCCCAGGTTCAAGTAATTCGCCTGTCTCAGCCTCCCAAGTAGCTGGGATTAGAGGTGCGTGCCACTATGCCCAGCTAATTTTTGTATTTTTTTTTTTAGTAGAGACAGGGTTTCACCATGTTGTCCAGGCTGGTCTCAAACTCCTGACCTCAAGTGATCCACCCATATCGGCCTCCCAAACTGCTGGGATTACAGGTGTGAGCCACCGCACCCAGCCAAACCTGTTATTTTAAGTCACGGGTACAGAGGGAGTTTTTTAAGGGCAAGACTGAAGATATATACGTGTACCCTTCATACAGAAACAGTTGATGGAGTGGGATGAACTCTTATTACACCATGCTGAGTTTTCTGGATGTGCCAGGTGCCATAGCTTTTCATTCACAGTAGTGTTGAAAAACAGAACCCAGCTTCAGAAGTGTCTCTGGAAGCGTTGGAAGACTATTTCACTGGCCGTCTTCCTTTGCTCCAAAGACAGGAGTCAGAGAACACAATTTATTCATCCTCTGACTCCTCTGCCTCTGGAATCTCTTTGTCAGCCTTCTTTGCTTAACTGTCACATCTCCTTGTCCTGACTCACAGCTGATTTTTGAATACTTTTGATCGTATCATTTAAGTCTCATAGTTTGATCAGTGTAAGATCTTTGGAATACCTTTGTTTTTTCTTTGTCTTTCACTTGGTACAAAATAAGTCACATTACAAGAGGACAGTGGTTGGCTTAAATAACATTGGTCACTAGCTGTGTCTGAAATGTGTTTTTTAGTTAATTAAAAATACTACTAGAGCACATAGTTCTGGTATGAAGTGTATCTGAAGGAAAATGCTTTTTTAAAAATAGCTTCATCGAGATGTAATTTGCATACCATATAATTCAGCCATTTAAAATATGCAGTTGAATGTTTTTAGTATTTTCACAGAATTATGCTACCATCACCACAATCCAATTTGAGAATATTTTTATCACCACCATACCCATTAGCAGTCACTCCCCATTACTCCTTCCCATAGCCCTAGGCAGCCACTAATGTACTTTCTGTCTCTATAGATATATCTATTTCATACACATGGAATCTTATAGGAAACTGTTTTTTTGAGACAGAGCCTTGCTCTGTTGCCCAGGCTGGAGTGTGGTGGCGTGATCTTGGCTCACTGCAACCTCTGCCTCCCAGGTTCAAGCAATTCTCCTTTCTCAGCCTCCTGGGTAGCTGGGATTTCAGGTGCATGCCAACACGCCTGGATAATTTTTGTGTTTTTAATAGAGATGGGGTTTTACCATATTGGTCAGGCTGGTCTCGAATTTCTGACCTCAGGTGATCCACCCACCTCAGCCTCCCAAGGTGCTGGGATTACAGGCATGAGCCACTGTACCCAGCCAGAAAGTGTGTTTTTTTTTTTTTTTTTTTTCTTTCTGAGACAGAGTTTTGCTCTGTCGCCCAGGCTGGAGTGCAGTGGCGCGATCTTGGCTCACTGCAAACTCTACTTCCCAGGTTCCCGCCATTCTCCTGCCTCAGCCTCCCGAGTGGCTGGGGCTACAGGCGCCCGCCACCATGCCCAGCTAAGTTTTTGTATTTTTAGTAGAGACAGGGTTTCACCGTGTTAGCCAGGATGGTCTCAATCTCCTGACCTCATGATCCACCCACCTCGGCCTCCCAAAGTGCTGGGATTACAGGCATGAGCCACTGTGCCCCGCCAAAAGTGTGTTTTAAACTCATTTTATCCCTGACTAAGAAGGGTGGGCTGCTGTCACTGATTTTCTTAAAAGGTCTCTATAGTTATGTTAAAGAAAAACTTTAGATAAATTAACAATTTGAGCAAAGAATGATTCATGAATTGGGCAGGACCCAGAACGAAGAAGAGGTTCAGAGAGCTTCACCCAGCAGCATGAGCAGCTGTAGGCTGAACACAAAGCAAAGACAAGAAATTTTTAGATTGTCTATAGCTATGTTTGTCTTATTTGTGCATGGTCTCATCAGTTGGCTGCTTGGGATTGGCTAAAGCTTAGCTGTTTGTGATTGACTAAAATTCAGCTATTTATTACAAAAATATAACCCTAGGTTTCAGTTTGTTTACATAAGTTAGGTTGCAGGGGGTGGGGTCACACAGGAACTCAGAGTGGGGAGATAGCCTCAGGTTAATGGCCACCTGCTTATTTACTTTAGCACTTGAAGTGATCCATGAACTTTACAGTTTCTGTAGTGAAAATAGGAATAAAGTGCCATTTCTCTAAGGTATGTAGGGAAATATTGTTTGTAAAGGCTGTACTCTCGTTGAGTGTATCTTTTTTTTTTTTTGAGACGCGTTTCACTCTTCTCGCCCAGGCTGTAGTGCAATGGCGTAGTCTTGGCTCACTGCAATCTCTGCCTCCTGGGTTCAAGCGATTCTCCTGCCTCAGCTTCCCGAATAGCTGGGATTATAGCCATCTGCCACCACTCCCAGCTAATTTTTTGTATTTGTTGTAGAGATGGGGTTTCAACATGTTGGCCAAGCTGGTCTTGAAGTCCTGACCTCAGACGATCCACCTGCCTTGGCCTCCCAAAGTGTTGGGATTACAGGCATGAACCACCACTCCCAGTCAATTGTATCTTAATATTTAAAGAACTAGTACATATTGATAAATTTCTTGGTTGTGAATTTCATCTGTCTATTTCAACAGCTTTACTAATTTAAATATACTTTTTTTTTTTTAAGATGGAGTTTCGCCCTGTCGTCCAGGGTAGAGTGCAGTGGTGCAGTCTTGGCCCACTGCAACCTCTGCCTCCTGGGTTCAAGTGATTCCCCTGTCTCAGTCTCCCAAGTAGCTGGGATTACAGCCATCCACCACCATGCCCGGCTAATTTTGTATTTTTAGTAGAGACAGGGTTTCACCATGTTGGCCAGGCTAGTCTCAAACTCCTGACCTCAAGTGATCCACCCACCTTGGCCTCCCAAAATGCTAGGATTACAAGCGTGAGTCACCACGCCCAGCCTAAATATTGTTTTTTATTTGTAAAGTGAATATGACTTTATTTCAGAGAGCATTTCTAGGGCATGTTTCCAGTCTTTTATTGTGCAGATTTGCTTGAACTATTAATATTCATAATGATAGCCAACTTTTATATATTACTTTATAGGCTAGATATTGTTCTAACACTATATAGAGTCACTCATCTAATTCTTACACTCTGGAGTAGGTGCTATTACAATGCCTGTTTTACAGGTGAGGAAATGAAGATATACTGAGGTTAAATAATGTGTCCAAGGTCATACATTTAGTCATTGGTGTAGATAGGATTCAAACCTGGGTCTGGCTCAAATTTGGAACTCTTAACCATGGTGTTCTTTGTTTGCTATGATATCAAGAGCTCAGAATTGAACCAGTTTCTTCATCCTCTCCAGTATTTTTTAATCAACATTTATAGTTTTACAAAAGTTAATCATCTACAAAAATTTAAGTAGTTTCCATTTTGTTTCTTTTCTCTTCCTATAAAGATAGTAACCATTTCCTCCAGGATAGATTCAGTGAGAGAGAATAATGATAAATTATAACTGTGTTATTTATATCTGACATGTTTGCATAATAAAACTCCTGGATTGAGAGCCAGGCACTGTGGTGTGTGCCTGTAGTCCCAGCCACATGGGAGGCTGAGGCAGGAGGATCACTTGAGCCCAGGAGTTTGGACTGTAGTTTGCTATGATAGTGCCTGTCAGTAGCTGCTGCACTCCAGTCTGGGCAATGTAGTGAGGCCCCATTTCTTTAAAAACAAACACAAAAAACTTCTTGAATTCATGAAAGAAAATAAATTAACAGACTGTTTAAAAGTCAAGAATTTAATTTGTATATTTTTACGATTTTGTATTTCATTGTTGGCCATAGGAGGCAAAGGAACAAGTTACTGCTTCCTCAGCAGTTTTGATGTAGCTAGAACCAGCAATTACTTTAGACTAAAAGAAAACTTGATTAAGTTCATTGACTTTTATCCAGAGTAAGAGCAGTCCTTTGCTTTGGGGGAATTAAATTGGCATTTTCTTCTTTCAGTGTCATTATAGATGTCTTAGAGTTAATGAATAATAGTGTTATGTTGTAATATACAAAATGTATCATTATGAATGATATTGATACTTTATTAGTGACGTTTGCCTATATAACCTTCTAATCTGTTTTACTTTATGTATGTAGATACTGATGTTTATCCGGGTCTAGCTGTGTTTTTTCAAAATGCGCTTATATTTTTTAGGTAAGTTGCCTAATTTTTTAACTACACCTGTAACATTTACAGAAATGTCAGCTTAATTAAGGCAGCATATACATGAAACACATATAAATCCCATGGACTGGTTACAATGATAGAACTTCTTTTAAAGGGTGAGAATTCCACTGTTACATAAGAGCAGACAGGCCTTTTAAATAGGGGTCTTGCTGTGTATCAAGACTTTAGCTGGATCCTTTATATATTTTACCTTTTAAATTCCCATTTAGACCAAGTGCAGTGGCTCATGCCTGTAATCCCAGCACTTTGGGAGGCTGAGGTGGGTGGATTGCTTGAGCCTAGGAGTTTAAGACCAGCCTGGGCAACATGGCAAAACCCTGTCTTTACAAAAAAATATGAAAATTATCTGGTTGTGATGATGTACAGTGCCAGCTACTCAAGAGGCTGAGGTGGGAGAACTGCTTGAGCCCAGGAGGTTGAGGCTGCAGTGAGGCAAGATTGCACCACTGTACTCCAGCCTGGGCAATAGAGTGAGACCCTGTCTCAAAAATAAAATAAAATAAATAAATGAATAAATAAATTCCCATTTAATTATTTTAAATATATGTCAGGTGTTATTCCCATTTTATTTATTTTTATTTTCATTTATTTATTTATTTTTGAGATGGAGTCTCACCCTGTAGCCCAAGCTGGAGTGCAGTGGAACAATCTCGGCTCACTGTAACCTCTGCCTCAGGGCTCAAGCGAATGATTCCCGTGCCTCAGCCTCCTAAGTAGCTGGGACTACAGGTGCACACCACCACGCCCAGCTAATTTTTTGTATTTTAGTAGAGACGGGGTTTCACCATATTGCCCAGGGTGGCCTCAAACTCCTGAGCTCAGATGATTTGCCTGCCTTGGCCTCCCAAAGTGCTGGGATTATAGGTGAGAGCCACTGCACCCAGCGTTATTCCCATTTTATAGACGAGGAAATAAAGTTTAGAGCTTGCTTTAGGATGCCTAGCTAGTAATTGAGAAGCTGGGATTTGAATCCAGACTGCTGCTTCCATAGCCTGTGTTTTGTTAAAAAACATATCAGACCCGTTGTTTCTCTTAACTAGCCTTTTGAAAAAAAAAAAAATTAACGACAACAACAGGTAAAGTACCTTTATTAAGAAAAAAGGAAAAACCAGAATTAATACATAGTGGCCAGGCGTGGTGGCTCATGCCTGTAATCCCAGCACTTTGGGAGGCTGAGGCAGGTGGATCACCTGAGGTCAGGGGTTCGAGACCAGCCTGGCCAACATGGTGAAACCCCATCTCTAATAAAAATACAAAAATTAGCCGGGCATGGTGGTGCATGCCTGTAATCCCAGCTACTCAGAAGGCTGAGGCAGGAGAATCACTTGAACTCGGGAGGCGGGGGTTGGAGTGAGTCAAGATAGTGCCACTGCATTTCAGCCTGGGTGACAGAGCTGTATCAAAAATAATAATAATAATTAATACATGGTATGCATGTTATATACAAAACCTGTTGGGAAATTGTGTTTTCTGAATGCCTTTTTAAGAAAACTTAAGTGGAAAAATAAACCAATATTAAAAGTATTTTTTAGGAGCAATCTTCTAAAAATATCCCCCAAATGAAGTCCATATTCTATGATTTTTAGAATGAATGTCTTTTTTTTGAGGCGGGGGGGCTGGATTCTCGCTCTGTTGCCCAGGCTGGTGTGCAGTGGTGCAATCTCAGCTTAGCGTAATCTCTGCCTCCCAAGTTCAAGCAATTCTCGTGCCTCAGCCTCTTTAGTAGCTGGGATTACAGGCACGCACTGCCACACCCAGCTAATTTTTGTATTTTTAGTAGAGATGGGGCTTTGCCATGTTGACCAGGCTGGTCTCGAACTTCTGACCTCAAGTGATCTGCCGGCCTCAGCCTCCCAACGTGGTAGGATTACAGGTGTGAACCACCATGCCCGGCCTAGAATGAATGTCTTTTAATGTCAACATAGGATATTTAGGTATTTATTTATAAAATTTTATCTGCCTCTGTCCCCACCCCCCATAAATCATTAAGTAAATTCTAAGCCTTGAAAAACTTTGTTTTTGTCACTGGTTTTAAGTAATTTGATTATGATGTACTGTGGTCTAGTTTTCTTCATATTCCTTTCACTTGGTGTTTATTGAGTTTCTTGGATCTGTGGGTTTATAGTTCATCAACAAATCTAGATTCTTTTCAGCCATTATTTCTTCAAGCATTTTTTGTATCCACTCCACCCTTCTTCTGGTATTTCAGTTGCATGTTATAACAGACTGCTTAAAGTTGTCTCACAGCTCGCTAATGGTCAGATTTTTTTTTCCTCTTTGTGTTTCAGTTTGGATAGTTTCTATTGTTACATTTTAAAATTAATCTCTGCTGGGCATGGTGGCTCACGCCTGTAATCCCAGCACTTTGGGAGGCCAAGACGGGTGGATCACTTGAGGTCAGGAGTTTGAGACCAGCCTGGCCAACATGGTGAAACCTCATCTCTACTAAAAATACAGACATTAGCTGGGCATGGTGGTGCATGCTTGTAATAGCTACTCGGAAGGCTGAGGCCGGAGAATCACTTGAACCCAGGAGGCTGAGGTTGCAGTGAGCTAAGATCGCACCATTGCTGAGCAACAGAACGAGAATGAGACTTCATCTCAAAAAAAAAAAAAATTGCCGGGCGCGGTGGCTCAAGCCTGTAATCCCAGCACTTTGGGAGGCCGAGACGGGCGGATCACAAGGTCAGGAGATCGAGGCCAACCTGGCTAACATGGTGAAACCCCGTCTCTACTAAAAAATACAAAAAACTAGCCGGGCGAAGTGGCAGGCGCCTGTAGTCCCAGCTACTCGGGAGGCTGAGGCAGGAGAATGGCATAAACCCGGGAGGTGGAGCTTGCAGTGAGCCGAGATCCGGCCACAGCACTCCAGCCTGGGCGACAGAGCAAGACTCCGTCTCCAAAAAAAAAAAAAAAAAAATTACTCTCTACTTCTGCAGTGTCTAATCTATGCCATCCAATGATTTTTTAATCTCAGACGTTGTATTTTCTGTCTCTAGAAGCTTGATTGGGTCTTTAGAAATATTTCTGATGTCTTTCTTTAACATGCTCATGCCCTCTTCCACCTTCTTGAACACACAGAGTATATTTATAGCTATCTCAGGGTCCTTGTCCAATTGTCTGTGTCATTTCTGCATCTGCTTCTATTGATTTTCTTCTGCTTCTGTTTGCTCTTCATTTTGGACCTATTTTCCCTTATTTGGTGCTTTGCATACAATTTGTTGGGACTGGATCTTTGTTAGTCCTTTAAATGTTTTTGAGCTTTGTTTTGGGATGCAGTTAGGTGACTCAGAAACAGTTTGGTCCTTTTATGTCTTTTAAGCTTTGTTATAGGCAGGACCAGAGCAGCTATAGCCCAGGACTGATTTGTCCGCTTACTAAGGCAGTCATGCCAGTACTTTGAGTGTTTCCACGGTCTGATGCTTCGTGTATTCCAAGGTTTCTCTACTCGACTTGTGAGAATGTGAACTCTCTTCCAGCCTTGTGGTAGCTCTGGGATGTGTTTTTTCCAGTGGTTCTTTCCTTCACTTGGGTAGTTTCCTCTTATGTATAGACTGATCAACACTCAGCCACAGACTCAAGGAGCACCCCCTGCAGATCTCCTGCGTTCCCTCTGTGTGGCTGTCTGTATGCTGTGTGGCAAACCGTAGCCATGTGGTCTCCCCCAACTCTCAGACCACCCTGCTCTACCTGGATTTCTCCTTATGGCCTTGACATTCTGGTTTTGAAAGATGTTTGGCAGTTTCTGCTGTCTTACGTGCTGTCAGTCACATGTCTTTGGCATGTGACTGACAGCCTTCTGGTGATATGATAAATTATTATGAAGACATTTGAGGCAATCTTTATAGATTAAGTTTAAGGTCAGATTCAACGCTTTGTGGTGGTAGATGAATCCACTTAAATGACTGTTGGATGAACAGAAACCTTGTATGCTCAGGTGGACACAGCTGACAGCCATGTCAACTATGTGCTCTGCCCAGAGGCTGGCAAGTTATCAGGCAGTCTGTGTGCTTCCTCTGTGCTGGACCTGTTCTAAGCTCTGGGGTACAGCCTCTTTTATTTACATCTCTGGTCACTCCTCTGTTTCCCTTGCAAGCTGATCCTCCACTCCATGCCTACTACGTTTTGAAGTCTCTTAAAGCTCTGTTCTTGGCCTTAAGAAACTCCTTGTTATTTTTCTGTCTCTGGGTGAACTCATGTATACTTAGGACTCCAGTTATTGCTTATATGCCAGTGAGTCACAGATGTCCCTTTCCAGGCCTAAACCGTATATCCAGATTCCTACTTCACATCCCTTCATGGGTTGCTGACATTTCAAATCCAAAACATTTAGTACGCCCACAGCTCAATGCGTGGCCCTGGAGTGTCCCATCTCTCTGTTCCCACCTCCTTATCCCCTCTCTCACTTTGCCGAGATAATTCCCCCTCTTCTTTGGGATCTCAGTTCAGTCACCACTCCTCAGGAAAACCTTTCCTGACCTCTCTAACTAGGTCTGATCCTTATGTTTCACTCTTAGGACACTGCACCTCTCATTTATAGCGTTTTTTTTATAGTTGGAATTTTATATTTATTTGATTGTCTCCTTATTAGACCCTTAGCTCCATTAGGGAGCAAGTTTGTCTGGACTCAAAGTCTCATCCCAGCACTTAGGTGCTTGGTACATAACCAGTTTTCAGTGCACAATAATTATTTGTTGAAGGAATGAAGAATTACAGTATGGTCTGTTGTAGGGTGCTTCAGTTACTGTAGTTTAGATATGGTAGGCTCCTGGAGACATAAAATGGCCCTAATGCCTGTCACTATGAGAATGGTCTCTCTCTCTCTTTTATTTTTTTTGATGTATTGATTCATTTTTTTTGTTTCTGAGTCATAGAGAAATGTTTCTTTTCCTTACAAGTTGCCTATTAATAACTTTCCAGGCTTTAAGAAAGAATACAGTTATGCTCAGCCATCGTGGTTAACAGACTGCTTTACAAAATAAGCAAATTAAGACCAACACTGCCATGATGTCTAATTTAATTTTTTAAATTGATAGAAAGGAATCAGTGAAGTACCTGTCAAAGCATATTGAGAAAATGAATTTTGTGTTGCTTGTTCCATCTGTTTTTTCCTCATGATTTGTTTTCCTATCTTTCTAGCACTCTGATCTACAAATTTGGAAGAACTGAAGAGCTATGGACCTGAGATCACTTCTTAAGTCACATTTTCCTTTTGTTATATTCTGTTTGTAGATAAGTTTTTTATCTCTCAGTACACATTGCCAAATGGAGTAGATTGTACACTAAATGTTTTGTTTCTTTACATTTTTATGTTCCGAGTTTTGAAATAGTTTTATGAAACGTCTTTATTTTTCATTGCGTAGACTGTTAATACTAATATGTATATAATACAAGACTATATGAATTGGATAATGAGTATCAGTTTTTTATTCCTGAGATTTAGAACTTGATCTGTTCCCTGAGCCAGGGTTATATCATCATGTCATTTCAGAAGTAACCACTCTCTCTGGCTGGGCACGGTGGCTCATGCCTGTAATCCCAGAACATTGGGAGGCCGAGGCAGGCGGATTGCTTGAGGTCAGGAGTTTGAGACCAGCCTGGCCAACGTGGCGAAACTCCATCTACTAAAAATACAAAAATTAGCCAGGTGTGGTGGTGTGTGCCTGTAATCCCAGCTACCCAGGAGGCTGAGGCAGGAGAATCGCTTGAACCCAGGGGACGGAGGTTGCAGTGAGCTGAGTTTGTGCCACTGCACTCTAGCCTGGGGCACAAAGTGAAACTCCGTCTCAAAAAAAAAAAAAAACCACTCTCAGTATCTCTGATTTCTGAAGAGGTACTAAAAATACAGCTTTGGCTGGGCGTGGTGGCTCACGCCTGTAATCCCAGCACTTTGGGAGGCCGAGGCAGGCGGATCACCAGGTCAGGAGATCAAGACCATCCTGACTAACACAGTGAAACCCCGTCTCTACTAAAAATACAAAAAATTAGCTGGGCATAGTGGCGAGCACCTGTAGTCCCAGCTACTCGGGAGGCTGAGGCAGTAGAATGGCGTGAACCCAGGAGGCGGAGTTTGCAGTGAGCTGAGAGCGCACCACTGCACTCCAGCCTGGGCCACAGAGCGAGACTCTGTCTCAAATAAAAATAAAAATAAAAATAAAAAATATATATATATATATAGCTTCATATATCTGGAATGAGCACTGAGCCATAAAAGGTTTTCAGCAAGTTGTAATTTATTTTGGCCTAAAAATGAGTTTTTTTTGTAAAGGAAAAATGTTTGTTCTTATGTATTGAAGAAGTGTACTTTTATATAATGATTTTTTAAATGCCCAAAGGACTAGTTTGAAAGCTTCTTTTAAAAAGAACTCCTCTAATATGACTTTATGTGAGAAGGGATAATACCTGGTCAAATAAACTCAGTTTTTTATGGTTACTGTAAAAAGACTGTGTAAGGCAGCTCAGCACCATGCTTCTCGTAAAAGCAGCTTAAATTATCCACTGGGATTATCTTTTGGCAGCCTGCTGTTTTCTGATGTTACACAATTCAATAGCAAGTAAGTTTGAGACAATCGCAGTTTAAAAGCGTGAACCATTTAACAAAAAGTGGAATAATTAAAGATAAAGCACTTCTTCCCAAAGGGAATTATCACCTAGTGAAAAATTAGGCGTTTCATCCACTGCAAGTCTCTCTTCACTCTAGCTCTCAAGCTGTGGGTGAATGTTCCTGCAAAATATATCTTCAACTTGAAAGTTCATACTCCAATAAAAAAACTCCTTTTACTGAGTTTGCAGTACTGTATTTGCACTGTTTGTATTCCTCTGGGCCCTTATTGCTACTTTTAATTTCCTTTGTTACACAGATTTTGTGTTGCACTTTTTCTCCAGAGGGGTGTTGTAGAGCCTTGGTTGTATGAATAATAGCAGTGGTAGTGTCCACAGCTCAAATCCAAGCCCGTTTGGCATCACTCCTCTCCTCTCTCTGAGAGGCTTTCTTGTGCACAGAGTATGAAGCAGTTGTGGAGCACTGTGCCTTTGTCAAGATACCATCTTGTTTGATGACATCTTTCTTTGCTGTTTTTTCTTCAAAATGTTAGTAAGCTCTGTCATGCTTCTAGCAAATTGTAAGACAAATTACTTGTTTCCACCTCATAACCTGTTGCAATAAATATTACTTCTCATACAGTTTAATATTGTTGTTTGTTGGAGAAAATGAACCATAAACATTGATTTGCTGTTCAGTTTTCAATTATTCAAGTATACACAAATATGCAATTATGTTTATAAAATAAGAAATAGACTTGTAAAATGCTCATGTGAAGTTTATTGAAGGTTTCCCTGAAGACTGACTGGAAATGGTAGCTTTTTTTTTTCTATTTCTCACTGTGCCATGAATTTTTCTTTCCTTTTTTTTTTTTTTTTTTTTGAAAGACAAGATCTCTGTTGCGTAGGCTGGAGTGCAGTGGTGCAATCACAGCTCACTGCACCTTCAAACGCTAGGGCTCAAGCAATCCTCTCACCTCAGCTTTCCAAGTAGCTGGGACCACAGGTGTGTGTCATCACGCCTGATTAATTAAAAAAATGTTTTGGGAGGCCAAGGTGGGCGGATCACGAGGTCCAGGAGATGGAGACTATCCTGATTAACACGGTGAAACCCCGTCTCTACTAAAAATACAAAAAAATTAGCTGGGCGTGGTGGTGAGTGCCTGTAGTTCCAGCTACTTGGGGGGCTGAGGCAAGAGAATGGCGTGAACCCGGGAGGCGTAGCTTGCAGCGAGCCAAAATCGCACCACTGTACTCCAGCCTGGGTGACAGAGTGAGACTCCATCTCAAAAAAAAAAAAAAAAAACCAAAAAGTTGTTTTTTGTAGAGACAGGGGTCTCACTATACTGTTCTGGGTGAACTCCTGGTCTCAACACATCCACCTACCTCAACTTCACAAAGTGCTAGGATGACAGGCATGAGCCACCACGCCCAGCCCTGAATTTGTTTTTTAGTTGTGAGCAAATCACTTAATTTTCTGTTTCCTCATTTTAAAAAAAGAGATAATGTGGTTGGGCGTTGGGGCTCACGCCTGTACTGTAATCCCAGCACTTTGGGAGGCCAAGGCAGGCAGATCATGAGATCAGGAGTTTGAGACCAGCCTGGCCAACATACTGAAACCCAGTCTCTGCTAAAAATATAACAAATTAGGCAGGCATGGTGGTGCACGCCTGTAATCCCAGCTACTCGGGAGGCTGAGGCAGGGAGAATTGCTTGAACCTGGAAGGCGGAGGTTGCAGTGAGCCAAGATTGCGCCACTGCACTCCAGCCTGGGCAACAAAGCAAGACTGTCTAAAAAATTAATAATAATAATAAAAGAGATAATATTAGTATCCACTCTTAGAAATATTGTGAGTTAGAAAGGACAGCATCTTTGGTAATCATCTACAAATGCATGTGATTCTCTTACTAAAGTTCTCAAGCTGTCACATAGGTTCAGTGGTCATTGAATCTGAGTGTCTTTGTGTGTGGACCAATATTATCAGAGTATTCCATTTTATTGCTCTAAGATCCTTGTATTTCTTGTGCTGTTGCCACTGAGTAAAAACCCAGAGGCTGTATTTTTCCATTATATATATGTGTGTATATACACAAGACATTGACTTGCATCAACATAATGAAATTGGAAGACTGAAAGATTGATGATATCAAGCCATATAATTGGCCCCTTGAGCAAGAGCCCCCAGAGGGTTTGACACGTGTGCATTGAACTCATGATGTCTACATTTTTCCCTGGTGGAAGGGTTTTCAGTAACAACATTAACTCAGGAGCCTTTGTTTTCATTGTTCTTTTTTATGGAGTCCTTTTTACAGTGTCTCACTCCTGCCCAGGCTGGAACGCTGTGGCGTGATTATAGCTCACTACTGCCTTGAACTCCTTGGCTCAAGCAGTCCTTCCCTCAGCCTACTGAGTAGGTAGGACTATAGGTGTGCACCACCACACTCAGCTCTCCTTTTTAGATTTAATTGCACCTTTCTCAAGTTGTTTGTAGAACACTGGTGCCCCTGAAGGTGTACCTGAGAAAAGATGTGTGTGTCAGAGAAGCTTGGGAAACCCTGGGCTGAACTAGGTCTAAACATGTTTTTTCTTTACTTCTTGATTTTTTTTTTTTTTTCCAGAGGGAGCTTTGCTCTTGTTGCCCAGGCTGGAGTGCAGTGGTACGATCTCGGCTCACTGCAGCCTCTGTCTCCTGGGTTCAAGTGATTCTTGTGCCTCAGCCTCCCAAGTAGCTGGGGTTACAGGTGTGCACCATTATACCCAGCTAATTTTTGTATTTTTAGTAGACACGTGGTTTTACCATGTTGGTCTCAAATTTCTGACCTCAGGTGATCCACCCGCCTCGGCCTCCCAAAGTGCTGGGATTACAGGAGTGAGCCACTGCACCCCACCTTCTTGCTTAGTTTTTTTTTTAGAGAGCCATCTTGGCTGTATTGCCCAGGCTGGCCTTGAACTCCTGAGCTCAAGTGATCCTCCTGCCTCAGCCTTCTGAATAGCTGGGACTAGAGGTGCAAACCACCACACTAGGCCCCAAAACACCTGTATTTTGTAAAAATTCTGTAAAGTTCTTTTCTTAGAGTTTTTTTGAAGTGTGCATTGTATGTCTTTAGGAAGAAGGTGTCAATTATATGGTGTTTTCTATTATTGAGACTTGGAAATTTATCTCCTGGAACATGTTGAAAAATGTAATTTGGGGCCAGGCCTGTACTCCCAGTACTTTGGGAGGCCGAGGCGGGCAGATTACTTGAGGTCAGGAATTCGAGATCAGCCTGGCCAACATGGTGAAACCCGTCTCTACTAAAAATACAAAAAATTAGCTAAGTGTGGTGGCACATGCCTGTAATCCCAGCTACTTGGAAGGCTGAGGCAGGAGAATTGCTTGAACCCAGGAGGCAGAGGCTGCAGTGAGCTGAGATCATACCACTGCACTCCAGTGTGGGCAACAGAGCAAGACTCTGTTTCAAAAAAAAAAAAAAAGCAAAAAAGAAAAATGTAATTTGGGGAAACTGCTGCTATGGTGGCTTTAGAATAGAACACAGGGAATTAACAAAGGAGAGGAAAATGTTTAGGTGTGGGCATGGCTGACTTTGGGAAAAGCCTGTGGCCAGCTTGATTATGTGGAATAAAAATGGTGGGAGGAGGGCACAGTAGGAAGAATTCTTCCAGCTGCGTTGTTACTAGACGATTCTGGTTTGGGCGCTGGGATTCTTGGAGGCCTATGGATTTAAGTTTAGGTTGGTTTACTTCTCCCTTATTCCCTTATTCTGGCACTGCCACTTATTAGCTATGTGACTGCAAGACTGTTTCCCTGTCTGTAAGTATGAGAATTAATCTGAGGAAATGCTTAACATAGTTCTGGAAATAGTAAGTGATCCACACAAGTAGGCTATTTTTTTCTTTTTTTGAGACGGAGCCTCACTCTGTCATCCAGGCTGGAGTGCAGTGGCCCACTGCAACCTTAGCCTCCTGGGTTCAAGCCATTCTCGTGCCTCGGCCTCCCAAGTAACTGGGATTATAGGCACGTGCCACCATGCCCAGCTAATTGTTTTTGTATTTTTAGTAGAGATGGGGTTTTGCCATGTTGGCCAGGCTGGTCTCGAACTTCTGACCACCTCAAGAGATCTGCCAGCCTCAGCCTCCCAAAGTGCAGGGAATTACAGGTACCGTGCCTGGCATTTCTTATGACTTGAAGGGATGTTTCCTTTCTCATCTGATGACTTTTTAGCTTTTTGCCACAAGGTGGCATGCCATGCTAAGAAAAACAAGACTTCCAAGTTTAGAGCCTGCCAGAGGTTTTTTTTGTAGCACTTTTATCACAGCTTAAGTAATTTTACGTAGGGTTTTGGATAACAGTAAATGCCTCTTCAATTCTTTTAGCTGCGGCAAATAGGATATTTTAAATTTGTTTGAGTAAGTATGGCAGGACAGGCTGCCTAGACCCTCATGGATTATGCCAGTGTAGAGAGCGCTGGGGTCTTTGATTTGGGGAGCATGTTGACCTCTTCCCCACCCCAGAGTTCTAGACATAAAACCAGAGAGCTCTCCAAAAAGGATGTAAATTGTGCTCTTTTCCAGCAGCAGTTTCTGTTTTTTTTTTGTTTGTTTTGTTTTTTGGGTTTTTTTTTTTTTTTGAGACTGGGTCTCAGACTCTGTCACCCTCCGCCTCCCAGGCTCAAGCAATCCTCCCACCTCAGCCTTCCAAGTAGCTCAGACTACAGGTGCATGCCACTACATCCTGGCTAATTGTTAATGTTTTGTAAAGATGGGGTTTCACCATGTTACCCAGGCTGGTCTCGAACTCCTGGGCTCAAAGGATCTGCCTACCTCAGCCTCCTAAAGTGCTGGGATTACAGGTATGAGCCACTGCACCCAGCCAGCAGTTTATTTTCTTTTCTTTCTTTCCTTTCTTTCTTTTCTTTTCTTTCTTTTCTTTTTCTTTCTTTCTTTTCTTCCTTTTCTTTCTTTTCTTTCCTTCCTTTTCTTTCGTTTCTTTCTTTCTTTCGAGATGGAGTCTCACTATTTTACCCAGGCTGGAGTGCAGTGGCTTTCACAGGCATGATCGTTGCACACTTCGACCTGGAACTGCTGAGCTCAAGTGACCCTCCAGCCTCAGCCTCCCAAGTAGCTGGGACTATAGTACAGGTCTGTACTCCAACCGTTTCTACTCCTGGTGCCAAAATCATGATTCAGTATGATCAATGTACTTCTCTCCCACCATGGAAGTTGGGAGTTTAGAAATTAACTTTTTTTTTTTTTGAGACAGGGTCTGGCTCTGTCACTCAGGCTGGAGTGCAGTGGTGTGAGCTCGGCTCACTGCAACCTCTGTCTGCTAGGCTCAGGAGATCCTCTCACCTCAGCCTCCTGAGTAGCTTAGACTACAGACGCATGCCTCCACGCCTGGCTAATTGTATTTTCTGTAGAGACAGGGTTTCACCATGTTGCCCAGATTGGTCTGGAGCTCCTGAGCTCAAGCGATCTGCTCACCTCAACCTCCCAAAGTGCTAGGATTACAGGCATGAGCCACCGCACCCAGCCTGAGATTAACTTTTTATGCTGAAATTACATCAGACTTAACCAGGAGAGTAACAAAAATAGCACAAAGAGGCCAGGCATGGTGGCTCACGCCTATAATCCCAGTGCTTTGGGAGGCCAAGGTGGGCAGATCACCTGAGATCGGGAGTTCAAGACCAGCTCGGCCAACATGGTGAAATCTCATCTCTACTAAAACTACAAAAATTAGCCAGGCGTAGTGGCAGTTGCCTATAATCCCAGCTACTTGGGAGGCTGAGGTAGGAGAATCGCTTGAACCCAGGAGGTGGAAGTTGCAGTGAGCCAAGACCCCGCCATTGCACTCCAGCCTGGGCAACAGAGTGAAACTCCGTCAACACACACACACACACACACACACACACACACACACACACAATTCATGTATAACCTTCAGATTCCCAAAAGTTAACATTTTACTACATTTGCTTTAGTCTGTTATTTTAAATGTTTGGCAGCATGTTGCAGATGTGATGCCTGTTTATTTACCCTTGAATACTGTGTATATTTCCCCCCAAATATAACTGCAATACGATACCAGTCAGAAAATTAACATGGATACAGTACTTTGTGCCTTATTCAGATTTTTCAGATTACCCCTGTAAGGTACTTTATAGTAAAGAAAAAAAACCTCTGTTTTTCCGTGGCAGGATCCAGCCCATGATCACACATTGCATTTAGTTGTCATATCCCTGCAGTGTCTCTTGTATTTGGAATGGTTCTTCAGTCTTTGTCTTCTGTGACTAGGCATTTGGAACGTGAGTGGCTTACGTATCAGGGCTACTAGCAGTTGCTGTGTGCCTTTGTGTTCTGTTTAGGTCAACAGCACCGGTGGGGTTGTGCAGTGCACAGCCTACAGGAATGTACTCACAGACCCAACTACTGGTGCTCCACATATTTTACTAGTAGCCTGGGGCTGGCCACTTGAGAAGTGTCTGGATCTGGAGGACACTTGAAGGTACTCACAGTTGTACTAAGGGTCACAGCAAAATTTCAGAAAGGAAACAGTCAAGAAACACATTAGTTTGATTGATTAATTGAATTTTATGCCAGGCAAAATTTTGTACCTGCCCATCTCCAAGGACCTCAGGGTTCTACTTGGACTTAACAGCTCTTTAAGGGTTTGACCCTCTCTTAGGCTTTTCAGGTACAAAAATACTCTTACTACCCACAGAGAATAAATCAGATATTTTTATTCACCTGAATGCAGAAATGAAATGAGTTGAATTAATATTTACAGTTACTATGCATTGTTACTCATACCACTATTTAATTTCAAGGAGAATCATTAATATCATATGTTGTGGTTTTTTGTTTTGTTTTGTTTTTTGTTTTTGTTTTTCTTTTGAGACAGAGTCTCTCTCTGTTTGCCCAGGCTGGAGTGCAGTGGCACGATCTTGGCTCACTGCAACCTCTGCCTCCCAGGTTCAAGCAATTCTTATGCCTCAACCTCCTGAGTAGCTGGAGCTACAGGCGTGCGCCATCATGCCTGGCTAATTTGTGCATTTTTAGCAGAGACGGGGTTTCTCCATGTTGGCCAGGCTGGTCTCAAACTCCTGACCTCGAGTGATCTGCCTGCCTCGGCCTCCCAAAGTGCTGGGATTACAGGCGTGAGCCAGCGTGCCTGGCCACGTATCATTTGATGTTTATGTTGTAGCTGGGTATATGGATGTAAAGTAACCCTGAGGATCTGCCTCCCTCCTCTTTTTCTGATAACTGAGGGCCCAGAGAAGCTAATGCTGCCTATATCTCTACAATGGGATGAATTTTTAGGCTATCATTTTTTAGGAATGTCTAGGTGTCGTTCCTAGATCATCTTCCTAGAGCATTGGCAAGTTGCCCTGACCAGAGTCCTCTCCTTAGCAACGGGCAGCTCTGCGGCCCCAGGTCCCAAGTACCCACTCTGACCAGTTTCCATACCCTCCCAAGCGTAGCCGGCTGTTTTCCCTCCCCACAGACTGGAGACAAGGAGGAAGACTCACTTTCATTTCATTCCCATGGGACAGTCCTTGAGTTTCAAGGGAGCCTGGGAGCGGCAGTGAAGGGCAGGGAGGCGTGACTGCATCTCTAGAGAATGCTGGGGTGAAGTCTCACTTCTTACCAAACAGAAGGACAGCTGGGGATGTTCTCATCTCAAATAGAGACTATTTGGCAAACAGCAAATATATTTCGAAGGGCTCTGGGCGCCTCAGAGATGTGACTGCATAGTGTGGAAGTTGTCAGGATCAAAATGGATTCACTTGTGCTTAAAACAAACAAAAAACCCTGACAAATAGAACTGGGGAAGGCCATGAAGGATTCTCATGCATAAATGCTTGATAACAAAAATGATCACAAGGCCAGGTGTGGTGGCTCATGCCTGTAATCCCAGCACTTTGGGAGGCCGAGGCAGGCAGATCACTTGAGGTCAGGAGTTCGAGGCCAGCCTGGGCAACATGGCAAAATCCCATGTCTACTAAAAATACAAAAAATTAGCCGGGCATGGTGGCGGGTGCCTGTAGTCCCAGCTACTAAGGAGGCTGACACAGGATAATTTCTTGAATCTGGGAAGTGGAGGTTGCAGTGAGCTGTGATTGCATCACTGCACTCCAGCCTGGGAGACAGAGCAAGACTCTGTCTCTAAATAAATAAATAAATAATGATCACAAAAGACTGCAAAAATCTCAACCTTGCACAAAGCCCTTCACAGCCTTACACAAAAAACACTTTTATGAGGACATCTTCCCAGCAACTGCCTGTCTAACCTTGGAATGGCATCACCCTTGCTATTGATCCTTATAGCCAAGGATAATTATCTTAATGATCTTATCCTCATTTTTCCTTTAAGAACCTTTGTTTTCCTTCACCTGCCTAAATATGCACATAGTTTACTCTGGCACACATATTCCCCTCGTAATACCCTATTCCCAAATCAGTATCATTTCCTTTCAGAGAGCCTCTCTCTTTGTTGTGGCGCTTCAAAGACATAGTGACCATAGTGACTATGCAGGCTGCTTTAAATGTTATGTACCGAGAAGTCCTTTTTTTTTTTTTTTTTTTTTTTTTTTGAGACAGATTCTTGCTCTGTTGTCCAGGTTGGAGTGCAGTGGTGCCATCTTGGCTCACTGCAACTTCCACCTTGTGGGTTCAACCGATTCTCTTGCCTCAGCCTCATGAGTAGCTGGGATTACAGGCACCTGCCACTGTGCTGGGCTGATTTTTTGTATTTTTAGTAGAGACGGGGTTTCACCGTGTTGGCCAGACTGGTCTTGAACTCCTGACCTTAGGTGATCTGCTCACCTGAGCCTCCCCAAATGCTGTGATTACAGGTGTGAGCCACCATGCCTGGCCAGAAGTCCATTTTATGTGATTTAAACACTATGGACAGAGACATGATTTTATTTTTATATTATTATTATTTTTTGAGACAGAGTCTCGCTCTGTCACCCAGGTAGAGGGCAGTGGTGCAATCTCAGCTCACTGCAACCTCTGCCTCCCAGGTTCAAGCGATTCTCCTGCCTCAGCCTCCTGAGTAGCTGGGATTACAGGCATGTACCACCACACCTGGCTAATTTTTGTATTTTTAATAGAGACGGGGTTTCACCATGTTGGTCAGGCTGGTCTCAAACTCGTGACCTCGTGATCCCTCCTCCCTCAGCCTCCCAAAGGGCTGGGATTACAAGCGTGAGCCACCGCACTGGCCTATTTTATTTTATTATTATTTTTGAGACAGAGTCTCGCTCTGTTGCCAGGTGTGCAGTGGCACGATCTCTGCTCACTGCAACCTCTGCCTTCCAGGTTCAAGCAATTCTCCTGCCTCAGTCTCCCAAGTAGCTGGGACTAGAGGCGCATGCCGCCACGCCCGGCTATTTTTTTTTTTTTTTTGTATTTTAGTAGAGACAGGGTTTCACCATGTTGCCCAGGCTGGTCTCGAACTCCTGAGCTCAGGCAATCCACCCTCCTCGGCCTCCCAAAGTGCTAGGATTACAGGCATGAGCCACCGCACCTGGCCAGAGATGTGATTTTAAAAGATATAAATGTCACAGAGGCAGATGACCTAAGCCTTGGCCTTGACTAGTGTATTAATCCCATCAATTAGTTATTTATTTTACTAAGGATAATGAGGCATTTCATTTCAGAAAATACTATTTAAGGCTGGGCACAGTGGCTCACATCTATAATTCCAGCACTTTGGGAGGCTGAGGTGGGCGGATCACCTGAGGTGAGAGGTTTGAGACCAGCCTGACCAACATGGTGAAACCCCATCTCTACTAAAAATACAAAAATTAGCCGGGCATGGTGGCGAGCATCTGTAATCCCAGCTACTCTGGAGGCTGAGGCACAAAAATCGCTTGAACCCAGAAGGCGGAGGTTGCAGTGAACTGAGATCGTGCCACTGCGCTCCAGCCTGGGCAACAGGGTGAGACTCTGTCTCTGAATAAATAAATAAATAAATGGGGTGGCACAGACGCACTTACTCTAACAGAGTTGATCTGCCCTCTGTCCTGCTGGGCTCAAACTCTTTCCTGTTCTCTTTCTGCTATGGATGTATCCTCCACTCCTCACTGGGTGCCATCCTGCTGCCCAACAGAAGCAGCTCTTGTCTCCGATTTCCTGAATGGTCTAAGGTAAGTCTTTACAATTCCTATCTACGACCTCTTCCTCCAAACTTGTCTACTTAAGGTGCACCTAATGCATACAACAGATGCTTCACAGGGAGACTTGTATGCATGGGGTGGGAGTGGGCCCTGTTTGTCTAACTCTTGCCACCGCAGACAGCATGGCACACAATACTTAGAGAGTTAGCCACTTTCTCCGGATGCGGTGGCTCACACCTGTAATCTCAACCTTTGGGAGGCCAGTGCAGGTAGATCACAAGGCCAGGAGTTCGAGAACAGCCTGGCCAATATGGTGAAACCTCATCTCTACTGAAAATACAAAAATTAGCCGGGTATAGTGGCGCACGCCTGTAATGCCAGCTATTCAGGAGTCTGAGGCAGGAGAATTGCTTGAACCTGGGAGGTGGAGGTTGTAGTGAGCCAAGATCGTGCCACTGCACTCCAGCCTGGGCGACAGAGTGAGACTGTCTCAAAAAAAGAAAAAAAAAAAAGCCACTTTCTTACCAGCAGTACAGGGCCCCAAAAGAGGAAGAGAAGGTGGCTCCATCGACTAGTGCTAGAAGCTGCATAAAGCTCCAGTCAGTGTCACCTCTTCCCATTGTCAAGACAGGGCTGCCGGCAGAGCTTCTTCCTAAAGCAGCATGATGGCAGCTGTGGCCCTCTGCGTGGGAGATGGGATGAATCTACACATCCATTTCCCACATGGGAAGAGTTATATGAATGGATTTTTATGTTTTATTTATTTTTATTCTTATTATTTTTGAGACAGTCTCGCTGTGTCGCCAGGCTGGAGTACAGTGGTGCGACCTCAGCTCACTGCAACCTCCGCCTCCTGGGTTCAACCAATTCTCCTGCCTCAGCATCCCAAGAAGCTGGGACTACAGGTGCGCACCACCACACCCAGCTAATTTTTGTATTTTTAGTAGAGACGGGGTTTCACCATGTTGGTCAGGATGGTCTCGATCTCTTGACCTCGTTATCCACCTGCCTTGGCCTCCCGAAGTGCTGGGAATACAGGTATGAGCCACCACGCCCGGCCTATTTTTTATTTTTTTGAGATGGAGTCTCACTCTGTCGCCCAGGCTGGAGTGCAGTGGCACAATCTCGGCTCACTGCAACCTGCCAGGCTCAAGCAATTCCCCTGCCTCAGCCTCCCATGTAGCTGGGATTACAGGGGCCTGCCACCACACTCAGCTAATTTTTGTGCTTTTAGTAGAGATGGGGTTTCACCATGTTGGCCAAGCTGGTCTCGAACACCTGACCTCAGGTGATCCGCCTGCCTCGGCCTCCCAAAGTGCTGGGATTACAGGTGTGAGCCACTGCGCCCAGCCTATAAATGGATTTTAAATACATATCCTTTGAACAACAGAGCCCAACAATACTGACAGATGACTTGCGTGCTCAGTGGCTAATACTACTATTGATTAATCAGTTAATTATCTTTATTGCCCACAAACGCCTGCCTTGGTCAACACAGTGTGACTTGTCACATATAAATGAAGTGCTAATGTGCCTTCTGCAAATCCCCCTTATAACTTTTATATTTTTGAGACAGGGTCTCTCTTGCTCTGTTGCCAAGGCTGGAATGTAGTGGTGCAATGCTCACTGCAACCTTGAACTCCTAGGCTCAAATGGTCCTCTGGTCTCAGCCTCCTGAGTAGCTAGGACTACAGGTGTGCACCACCACGACTAATTTTTTATTTTTTGTGAAAACAAGGTCTCACTATGTTGCCCAGGCTGTTCTCAAACTCCTGGCCTCAAGTGATCCTCCCATCTTGACCTCCCAAAGTGCTGGGATTACAGGCATGAGCCACCATGCCCAGCCTTTTTTTTTTTTTTTTTTTAAAGATAGGGTCTCACTCTGTCTCCCACGCTGGAGTGCAGTGGCATCATTTTGGCTCATGGTAACCTCTGCCTCCCAGGCTAAGGCATCCTCCCACTTTAGCCTCCCAAGTAGCTGGGACTACAGGTACATGTCATCACAGCTGGCTAAGTTTTATAGTTTTCATAGAGACCGGGGTTTCGCTATGTTGCCCAGGCTGGTCTAGAACTCCTGGCCTCCAGTGATCCACCCACCTCAGCCTCCCGAAGTGTTGGGATTACAGGTGTGAGCCACTGCACTTGGCCCCAGCCTCCTTTATAACCTTTGGAGGATCAAGTAACATCCACAGGAAGTGTTTGCTGAGTTCCCATGAGGCCTCTGTAGCTCTAGCAGGTGTTATTTAAGAGAAAAACAAGTTTAGATTGAGTAATTTTAAAAAGCTGAAACTCTGCAGAAAATAGGCTACAATAAAGAAAAGACTTCACATAGACTTAAAAAAAAACATGTGCTATACAGTCTTTTATTTCTAGTTTAAAAACAAAATCTTAAATTACTAGGAGTATATTTACAGGATTAATTACATTTTAAGCCAGCACACCATGGAAGTACATGAAGGGCCACTCAGTGTCCTTCACTGGGACAGGCTGGGACAGGCTGGGACAGGTTGTGTGACCTGCCCGAGGGGCTCCAGCTCATTTGCTGAAGTTGAGAAGAAGACCACGTCTTCTGACTGCTCAGCCCAAACAATGAAAAAAGTATCAGAGATGTGTCATATCCATTTTGCTAACAAGCAATTACATGACTTTTTAGTGTTTAAGAGAAGCCTTAATTTTCCTGGGATATCTCCATAGAATCATTCTAAAAACTTGTTTCATTTTGAAAATTCTTCAAGAAAAAAAAAAAGCTTGTCACCCCCATGAGACCCACTGTCTCTCACAAGGCAGGGACAGGCCTTTTAGAGGCAGGAAAAGGGAATACTGGTCTCTGGGAAGTCCAGACAGAACTCCAGCAGCTCCACTGGTTCGACGATCTCTTCCAGGGGGCCAGTGGGCTAGACCCATGCTTTGGTTCAAAGTGTTTGGAGAACATCTTCTTGCTCCTTTTCTGGAAAGGAAATGATGGACACAGAGTCCCAGACGTCATCCTTTGGTGAGCTGTCCTTGTCCAAGACCTCTAAGATGGGCTGGGTTGGGTCCTTTAAATACTTGGGGAGATTGGAAAACAAAATTGTAATGAGTTTACCAGTTCAATACACCAGACCTCTGAACTTTAGTTTTTGTTGTTGTGCTTTTAAAATTGTTTTGTTTGAGACGGAGTCTCACTCTGTCACCTAGGCTAGAGTGCAGTGGTGTGATCTCGGCTCACTGCAACCTCCGCCTCCTGGGTTCAAGTGATTCTCCTGCCTCAGCCTCCTGAGCAGCTGGGACTACAGGCGCGCGCCACCACGCCTGGCTAATTTTCTGTATTTTTAGTAGAGACAGGGTCTTACCATGTTGGCCAGGCTGGTCTCAAACTCCTGACTGCAAATGACCCAGCCACCTTGGCCTTCCAAAGTACTGGGACTGTAAGTGTTAGCAGCTGCACCTGGCCTACTTTAGTTTTAATTGGTATAGTTGTTATTTTATTAAGGTATAAGTTGATTCTGTCCACCAATGACATAACTTCTTTTTCTTTTTTTTCAACAATGAAACAATTTTTTTTTTCTTTTTTTTTTTTGAGTCAGAGTATCTCTTTCACCCAGGCTGGAGTACAGTGGCTCGATCTCAGCTCACTGCAACTTCTGCCTCCCAGGTTCAAGCAATCTCCTGCCTCAGCCTCCCAAGTAGCTAGGATTGCAGGCATGCACCACTACGGCCAGCTAATTTTTTTTTTTTTTTTTTTTTGAGATGGAGTCTTGCTCTGTTGCCAGGCTGGAGTGCAGTGGCGTGATCTCGGCTCACTGCAACCTCCGAATCCCTGGTTCAAGCAATTCTCCTGCCTCAGCCTCCCGAGTAGCTGGGACTACAGGTGCACGCCTGGGTAAGTTTTGTATTTTTAGTAGAGACAGGGTTTCACCATGTTGGCCCGGTGACCTCGTGATCCACGCGCGTCGGCCTCCCAAAGTGCTGGGATTACAGGCATGAGCCACTGCGCCCGGCCAACAACTTCTAATAGTTGAATACTCCTTACCCCTCATCTCAGTAATAACTTTAATACCCATCCCAGGGCTGACCATGTTAATATGCTGAGAGTGTAAAAGGGCAAAACTCAGGAAGAGCAAGTTTCGTTTTTTGTTTTTTTTGTCTGATTTTCTGATTGGAAGAAAAGCAAGTTCTTCCTTGCAACCCTCAGTGCAGGCCTGTGGGTTATTAATCTTAAAACATCTCTAAAATGATAACCTTTCAGCGAAGGAGGGACTGGGGGCTCTTGTTCAGCTGTGATGGGGAAAAAGAGGGCAAGTTCGTAAGCATTGGTCTCAGGCACTCCTCCACCCCTCCCCTCACAACAGCGCACAGCGCACAGCGCGCTGCAGCGCATCTGGGAGGGAGGGCCTTAGGCCTTAACATATAAAGGGGTGTTTCCCAGCGATTAATTTCCCTTTTGCTCCCACAGGCTTTAGGCTTAGCCACAGATTCACCAAGTTACCAAGAACCTAGTATGTAGCTCTTGGAAATGCTGAAAGATACTGAAAGACAATAAGCTTGTAGCTGACTGATGGAAAGAGGAACAAAACCAAAACATGTACCCTTGTGAGACCCCAGAATTATAAGTGAAACATGATTCACTGTTGTCATGTAACTCAGAGACCTTTGGTGGATGTTCTTCACGCTTTCCTAGGAAAGTGGACCGACAGGCCTGTGTTTTCTGTTCATTTCTCAGAGGAATGACTCATAGTAAATTCATGTACTAGGGCTCAGCTGGTCATTCTACCAGGAGAGAGAGATCATGACTGCAAGAAAGATTCTGAGACCTGTTAGGAGCTATGATTTTGTGACAGTATTAACCAGGGAGGTTCTAGTAGGGAATCTGTATATTGCCTATGTACCTAAAATACATCATGACAGATGAAGGAACAAGTGACTAGGGTTCTTTCTGAAAGTGCCGCTGTGTTTCTGTAGACTTGGACCTTATCTAACATCTGTTCACCCTCATGTAACTGAGTAACATTCTGTTTCCAACACCTTTACTCTGGGTTTACCCAAGAATAATGTGAAGCCTCCAGAAGCAAATGCTTTTTATTTAATTTATTTTTATTTTTTGAGATGAAGTTTTGCTCTGTCGCCCAGGCTAAAGTGCTGTGGTGTGATCTTGGCTCACTGTAACTTCCACCTCCTGGTTCAAGTGATTCTCCTGCCTCAGCCTCCTGAGTAGCTGGGATTATAGGCACCCACCATCATGCCTGGCTAATTTTTGTATTTTTAGTAGAGACAGGGTTTCACCATGTTGGCCAGGCTGGTCTCCAGCTCCTGACCTCAGGTGATCCTCCTGTCTTGGCCTCCCAAAGTGCTGGGATTACAGGTGTGGTTCACTACGCCTGGCTGCAAATGCTTTTTAAATGTTCTTTTTTCAGCTCGCCTCTCATACCCAAAATGTCCTGACCATGTCCCTCAGAAGGCCCAGTGGTCTCACAGAGCCTCAGGGGGCTGGGGCTATGCAGGAAAATAAGACTTTCCACAAGACGCACGCTGCTGTTCTTTCTCAAGTCCTTACAAACACTAGCAATACTCACTGGGCAGTGGCGCACAGGGCCTGGCACTCACAGCTCTGGGGGTTGACTCTGCCTTAGGGCCCTCCTAAGCACCCTGTGGGCCCCAAAGCTCAAGTTCCTGATCACCCTCTCCACCGCCTTCACATCCTCCAGCCAGGCCACTTCCTTGGCGCATTCTCCAGAGAGCAGAGGAGATCTGCTGCCTGAGAGGGGCCTACTGCCACCTTTTTAGCCAATCCCATGCCATTAAAAAAAAATTAAATTGTGGTAAAATGCACATAACATAAAATGTACCATTATAACTCTTTTTAGGTGTACAGTTCGGTAGTGCCAAGCACATTCACATTGTGCAGTCATGACCACCATCCATCTCCAGAACTCTCTACAGCTCCAGAACTGAAACTCTGGCCCCACTCAACACGAACTTCCCACTTTCCTCCCTCCACCATCACAACCATCATTCTACTTCCCGTCTTTATGGATCTGATGACTCTGGGGACCTCATTTAAGTGGAAGCATACAGTATCCTTTCGTGACTGTCCTACTCCACTCGGCATAATGTCCTCAAGGTCCATCCACATGGTGGCATGTGTCACAATCCCCTTCCTTTCTAATGCTGAATGACATTCCATCGTATGGAAAGACCATCCATTGGTTTATCTATTCATCCTTCAACGACACCAGAGTGCTTCCACCTTTTGGCTGCTGTGAATCGAGTCAATATGAACATGGGGTATAAATAACCCCATACAATTTTTAACTCAAATCTCTGTGTCCACGGCTTTGCCCACTGCTGCACTCTTAGGGGTTGCCGGGGCAGTGGGGCCCTGTTGTGTCACCATTAACATGTCTGCGTGGCCAGGCGCAGTGGCTCACGCCTGTAATCCCAGCACTTTGGGAGGCTGAGGTGGGCGGATCACTTGAGGTCAGGAGTTCGAGACCAGTCTGGCCAACACAGCAAAACTCCATCTCTACCAAAAATACAAAAATTAGCAGGCCATGGTGGTGAGCACTTGTAATACCAGCTACTCAGGAGGCTGAGGCAGAAGAATCGCTTGAACCTGGGAGACGGAGGCTGCAGTGAGCAGAGACTGTACCATGACGCTCCAGCCTGGGCAACAGAGCAAGACCCTATCTCAAAAAAAAAAAAAAAAAAAAAAAAGGTGTGCACACATACCTCTTCTATCTGTAATGGAATGCTTGGTGGAGTGTGAAACCAGTATTTAATCAGGCCTCTGTATTTCAGGACCAGGAAGCAACAGGCCCCTGCCAGCACCGACAGCAACGAAAATGTTCCCACGGAGATCAGGATGACTTGCTGAAGCTCGGTGGAGGCTAAAAAAAAGGACATGAAAGTGAACAGAATGATCTTCCTACACACAACACAAACATCAGTTAATGTTCCATCCATGCTGCTTAAAAAGCATTCCTGGCCTAGTAGAATGGGCAGGTGCCCCTATCCCGACCCTCACCCGGTACGCTTACGTTAATAGCTGAAGTCAATCCTGTAATGAAATAAAACAAGCGGTAGCTGTCCGGCAGCCTCCGCGACCGCAGATCCCAGCACAAGCTCATTACACCTGCAGTTCAGCACTCTCTTCTCACTGGCTCTCCCCACTCCCACCACCCATGACCTCATAGGCGGTCCCCGATTTCACTATTGGAGGAGTATTCTTTCCCAGTTAAGAAAGGACATAAGAAGGTGTATTTTACCATCTGCCATCGTTTCGTAGCAAGATGTGTTGCTTAAATGCCCCAGTCTAAAGATGTTACTTTTGTTCCAAAGCAGTTGTGCCTGGACTTGTAAACAGTACACTCTGAAGGGTTTTAAGTTATCCAATGAAATGGAGTTGCTTCTGAAAGGGCCTTTGACCTGTTTTAAAAACACCACAAGCACACATGTAAATCCCTTGAATGAACACGGCCAAGCTGCCTCCATCTTTTCTGATGTTTCCTCAAATTCACTGTGAACACGACAACCAAAGCAGAAGAAGATGCCATTTTTAGCGGGTCACTGGCGGGCAGTGGACACATTGTATGTGTGAAAACTGGTGTGTTGTGTGGTCAAAGAGGCTGATAGCTTTAGAACTGTTTCTGGCTGTGTGGTCTCAGAGTGCCCATTGTAATAACTAGACTTCAGTAAATCCCAATTTCTAGGATAACCTTTGTCTCCTCTAAAATTAACATTTTGGGCTGGATGGGGTGGCTCACGCCTGTAATCCCACCACTTTGGGAGGCCAAGGTGGGCGGATCACCTGAGGTCAGGAGTTGGAGACCAGCCTGGCAAACATCACAAAACCCTGTCTCCACTAAAAGTACAAATATTAGCTGGATGTGGTGGCGCACACCTGTAATCCCAGCTGCATGGGAGGCTGACGGAGGAGAATCACTTGGACCAGGAGGCGGAGGCTGCAGTGAGCCAAGATTGCGCCACTGCACTCCAGCCTGGGTGACAGAGCAAGACTGCATCTCAAAACAAACAAACTAATATTTTGTATTTCTTTCTTTCTTCTTCTTCTTTTTTTTTTTTTTTTTTGAGATGGAGTTTCGCTCTGTCACCAGGCTGGATTGCAGTGGTGCAACCTCAGCTCACTGCAACCTCCGCTTCCCAGGTTCAAGCAATTCTCCTGCCTCCAACTCCTGAGTTGCTGGGATTATAGGTGCCCACCACCACGTCCAGCTCATTTTTGTATTTTTAGTAGAGACAGGGTTTCCCCATGTTGCCCAGGCTGGTCTTGAGCTCCTGACCTCAGGTGATCCACCTGCCTCGGCCTCCCAAAGTGCTGGGATTACAGGCGTGAGCCACCACGCCCAGCCAACATTTTGTATCTCATAGTTAATCTAGATACCTCAAGGTAGTCAACAGAGAAAAAATTATTCTAGGAAATAATGTTCCTTTCATTCCCAACCTGCTTCTAGTTTGACCAAAATGTGCTTGATCCTCCTATAGTTTCAGCTAAAATGACCTTCGAGATTTATGACATCAGGAGACAACTGGACCGCGGACTCCAGGAGGGTTCTGTGTCTCCTCCCTGCATCCCCCTGTTGCCTCGAGCAGACCTTGCTGCCTCCCCACCTGGTCCTCCAGGCAATGGCTCCTCACTCTTGTCCTGGCAAGGTTGTCATTGTCCCACCCCGAAGTGGAAAACAGCGATACCCTACTATGGCAGTACAGGGTTTCTTGCAAAGAACTGTTTTCTAATTTTGAGATACAATATAATCCACTGCAGTCACATGAAATGACGGCATAACATATGCTTGAAAACATGGGAAGACAAGGCTGCTAAACTGTTAACTGAAAAAAGGCAGATTATCCAAATACAGAACATGTTATTATTTTTTAAAATAGAAAAATAGGCCAGGCGTGGTGGCTCATGCCTGTAATTCCAGCACTTCGGGAGGCTGAGGTGGGACAATCACTTGAGTTTGAGCTTGGGTAACATAGTGAGACACCCCTCCCCGTGTCTCTATGAAAAAAAATAAATAAATAAGCTGGTCATGGTGGTGTATGCCTATAGTCCCAGCTGCTTGGGAGGCCAAAGTGGGAGGACGGCTTGAGCCTGGGAATTGGAGGCTACAGTGAGCTATGATTGCACCACTGCACTCCAGCCTGGGTGAGAGAGTGGAATTGTCTCTGAAAAATTAAAGTTAAAAAATAAAAATACAAACATAATTGTATTATCTATGAATTGCAGTATTACTTGATGGTTTTACATTATCTTTTCTTCTGTTTAGTGGTGGTGACTGCCAGGGCAGAGGAAGATGCGATTTTAAGGATGAAAATTCCCTTTGGGTTTATTTCAGCATTCAATTGGAATTCCTAAAATTCAGAATCACAGACTGCAGAAGAGCTAATGTAACAGGCCTAACACTAATGGCCTTTGAAGGGCCTGATTTCAAGGTCGACCCTTGGCTGACATCTGGGAATTTGTGTGCGTGTGTGTGTGTGTGTGTGTGTTTGAGACGGAGTCTTGCTCCATTGCCCAGGCTGGAGTGCAGTGGTGCGATCTCAACTCGCTGCAACCTCCACCTCCCAGGTTGAAGCGATTCTCCTGCTTCAGCCTCCCAAGTAACTGGGATCACAGAGGCCCGCCACCACGCCTGGCTAATTTTTGTATTTTTAGTAGAGATGGGTTTTCACCATGCTGGCCAGGCCTGTCTCGAACCCCTGACCCCAAGTGATCCGCCTGCCTCGGCCTCCCACAGTGCTGGGGTTTCAGGCGTGAGCCACGGCGCCCAGCCTGGGAATTTGGATTTCAGGTTTATGCCTCCCATTCCCAAACTGGTAAGGTGGCTTTACTGTCCCTACACTGTTTGCAGTGTGTCTTCTTTATGAGGAGCATCTGCTTTCCTTCTGGGAGTTGGAATTTTGGCATACACTAGACAGAAGGTGCGTATGTGGCTAGCCCCAGTAAAAATCCTGGGCGCTGGGTCTCTCACAAGCCTCCCTGGCAGACAGCAGTTCACGCGTGCAGTCACAGCTTGCTGGTGGAGGAATGAAGTGTGTCCTGCGTGACTCCGCTCGGGGAGGGCTCCCAGAAGCCCACCCCTGGACACCTGCGGACTTTCCTTCATGTGCCTCTTCCCTTTGCCGATTTTGCTTTGCATCCTTTTGCTGTAAAAAATCAGAGTGTGGGCCAGGCACAGATGGGGAGGCTGAGACAGGAGAATCTCTTGAACCCATGAGCCGAGACTGTGGCACTGCACTCCACCCTGGGCGACACAGTGAAACTCTGTCTCAGAACAAAACAAAACAAAAGAAATGAGAGCGTGGCTGTGCTGGGCCCTGGGAGTCCTTTGAGCGATCTAGGGTGGGTCTTGGGGAACGCAACACAGACTCACAGCTGGAACAAAGATCCTGTCGGTGGCTTTCAGAGTCATTTTCATCCTTGACTTTTGATCATGGAAGCCAAGTACAGATGCTCTGGTCTGATGGAGGAAAGGGGCTTGGGGGCCCTCATGGCTGCTCGTCTTCACAGGCTCCGGCTTACAGCTCAGTTGTTTCATTTTATACATGAGGAAGCTGCAGCCCAGAGAGGCTAAGTGACATGGTGCTAAGCGGGTCCCAGGCAGTGGAAGCCTGTTCTGTGCGCTCTATATAAGGGCATGCTGCTCAGTGAGGCTGGTCCCAGGGTCCTGAAGCTGAGTCCTCCAGTGCTGCGCAGCCCTGGCCGGCTCTAGAATACAAGGGGCAACTCGCCCTCTGGGGGCCGACTCAGTGCAGAGAAATGGATGGACTCCATCCTAAAAAAAATATGGGCGGGCCCTTGGGGAGGTAGCACAGCAACACAGTGCCCTCAAGTGAAGAAACCAACCAAAGGGTGGAGAAAAACGTGGCCAGAGCGCCCACCCCATCTTCTGCATTTCCGGCACCATATCCGGTTGGTGAGGACAGCTTGGAAGAGGCAGAGTCTCTCTCTTCTGGATTCTGCCAGGCTCCCTCTATTCTAATTGACCCAGATCTTGAGCTCTGATTTGGAGAAATGATTTTTCCCTATTTCCTAGATGCTAAATCTGTTTTTCAGTGAGTCTCAACCTTGCCAGTTTCATACTCCTCATAATGAAATGAAGAGGAGGCTGGGAACAGGGGCTCATGCCTGTAACCTCAGCACTTTCGGAGACTGAGGTGGGCAGATTGTTTGAGACCAGGAGTTCGAGACCAGCTTGAGCAACATGGCAAAACCCTATCTCTACAGAAAAAATTTTAAAATGTTAGCCGGGTGTGGTTGGCACAGGCCTGTAATTCCAGCTACTGGGGAGGCTGAAGTGGGTGGATTGCTTGAGCCTGGGAGGTAGAGGTTGCAGTGAGCCAAGATTGTACCATAGTACTCCAGCCTGGGCAACAGTGAGACTGTCTCAAAAAAACAACAATAGGCTGGGCGCGGTGGCTCACGCCTGTAATCCCAGCACTTTGGGAGGCCAAGGTGGGCGGATCACGAGGTCAGGAGATCGAGACCTTCCTGGCTAACACGGTGAAACCCCATCTCTACTAAAAATACAAAAAATTAGCAGGGCGTGGTGGCGGGCACCTGTAGTCCCAGCTATTCAGGGGGCTGAGGCAGGAGAATGGCGTGAACCTGGGAGGCAGAGCTTGCTGTGAGCCGAGATCGCGCCACTGCAGTCCGGCCTGGGCGACAGAGCGAGACTGTCTCAAAAAAAAAAAAAAGAAAAAGAAAAAAAGAAAAGAAAAAAAGAACAATAATTTTTTAAAAAAGAGAGAAGTGCAGATACAAAGTGTGTGGCAGAAAAACATGGTGGTCAAGAGCACGGCTCTGAAGGTAGGCATCTCTGCTCTGCTCTGCCATTGGTTTGCTGCTGACCTGAGGCAAGTCACTTAACGACTTGGATTCCCTCTCTGCAAACGGATTAGTATAAAGATGAAATGGGCTAGGCACGGTGGCTCATGCCTGTAATCCCAGCACTTTGGGTGGCCAAGGTGGGCAGATCACCTGAGGTCAGGAGTTCGAGACCAGCCTGACCAATATGGTGAAACCCTATCTCTACTAAAAATACAAAAACTAGCTGGGCATCAAGAACAAAACTCCAGCTAAAAAAAAAAAAAAAGATGAAATGAGATGAAGTATCTAAAATTCTAAAATGCTGGCCCAGAGCCAAACACAAAGGAAGCTCTCAATAAATGTAAGCTCTTATTATCAAAAACCATAATAATGTTGAATTTAGGAAATCATGAAGTTCACATAGATAACAGAACCTCATTAAACACAGCTGGGATAATTTAGGCACTGGACATGCTTCAAGACCATCATGTTTTTTCCTGTACTCCCCGAGGCTGACCAGGCCCCTCTGATGTCATGCACCTCTGTTAACGTGATCATACCTGCTGCTCTCTGGAAGGCTCTTTATCCCTTTGTTTCCCCCCGATTCCACATGTGCCCTTTTCACAAACTGTTCAAACATTTATACAGTTAAGCCTTGCAGGCTGTAGTTGTGGATTCCTCATGGAGAACCAGGCCCACTAAAACCTCCTCCAAACTGCAGAGCGTGGCAAAGGCATTGTGAGCAGGGCACTGGCTAAGTCTGGACCCCACACAAGGAAACAGAGTGACATCAAAGGATGGCCAGCCCTTCAGATTGGCCTGGCGGAGGGAGGTCTCAGCACACCGAGTGGAAAAACAGGTCTTGAAGAGGACGATGAAAACAGGCTCAGGGCTCAGTCTCTATGGGGACACGAGGACACCCTGTTTTTGCCCATGTTAAAGGTTTCTTTCTATTGCTAAGCCAGAAACTGCAAAGAAAAGAAAATCCAAACAAAAAAGGAACATGCTCTTGCCTGTTGGATTCCTCCTTTTTCCCAGTAATGGACATAATACCAAAAAAAGGCTGTGGAGGTATCAGCGATGTCAAAGGGAGAGGAGAACCTGATGATGAGGGAGCCTTCTCCTGGGGTCACCTCGACGTTTTCTGGAGGCCCGACAGTCACTGGAAAAGAATTACAAAGAGAAAATCATACACATACACATATGTATTATAGATATAATACACTCTATATATGTATAATGCAATATATATATATAGTGGGTGTAGATATATACATATATTTTTATCTATTTATTTATTTATTATTTTTTCGAGACAGAGTCTTGCTCTGTCGCCCAGGCTACAGTGCAGTCGCGCAATCTCGGCTCACCGCAACCTCCACCTCCCGGGCTCAAGCAATTCTCTTGCCTCAGCCTCTCAAGTAGCTGGGATTACAGGCATGTGCCACCATGTCCGGCTAATTTTTATATTTTTAGTAGAGACAGGGTATCTTCATGTTGGCCAGGCTGTTCTCAAACTCCTGACCTCGTGATCCGCCTGCCTCAGCCTGCCAAAGTGCTGAGATTACAGGCGTGAGCCACCGCGCCTGGCCTATTTATTTTATTTATTTAATTAATTAATTTATTTATTTATTTATTTTTGAGATGGAATGTTGCTCATGTCGCCCAGGCTGGAGTTCAGTGGTGCAATCTCGGCTCACTGTAACCTCTGCCTTCCGGGTTCAAGCGATTCTCCTGCCTCAGCCTCTCGTGTAGCTGCAATTACAGGCACATGCCACTACACCCAGATAATTTTTATATTTTTAGTAGAGACGGTGTTTCACCAAGTTGGCCAGGCTGGTTTCAAACTACTGACCTCAGGTGATCTGCCCGCCTTGGCCTCCCAAAGTGCTGGGATTACAGGCGTGAGCCACTGCGCCCAGCCATATTTCTATTTATACATGCAGTGGAGCTGACTTTGGATGCACAAGTCTACAAGAGGCGGCTCCAGGTGTGAGGCTGACTTGAAGGCAGCACCTGGAGTGTGAGCTACCACGCCCATGCTCCAGGTAGAAGGAGAGGCCTTGAGGCAGTCCACAGTGTGGCCCAGAGCAAGTCCCTCTGGCTCCTCAGGGGGCAGCGCCGATGCCAGAAGGTGAGATTCCACCAGGCAGGTGCAAAAGCCTCCCTGAATGAAAGGCCGCCAGAGCCAGTGTCTCTTACAATAATTCCCTAGGAGTTGTTTCCAGGGCCCCCACAAAGGACACGTCTAATTGCAAGAATCACTGTGCCCAGCAGGTCGCAGAGATGTAGCTTTCTACCAGGTATTTAGGATTGTCACAGCTGAGATGCAGTTTACCAATCAGGGGCCATGTGACCATAAGTAGTGCCACTTAGTAACACGGTTGACATGTCACCTTTAGTGTCAGCTTTCCAGAGAAACAAAACTGGAAGGTTAACCAAAGGTCAAATTTTCCTGCAGAAGGGAAATGATTTTGTTAGCCCTTACCTACAATATACATAAAATTCCAATATAACTGAGCAAAAGTGGTGTTTATAAACTTTACGTACATTTGTCTCCTAGCTTCTTGTAATACTATGTTTATTTATTAATTAAAATAAATTTTTTTGAGACAGGGTCTTGGTCTGTTGCCCAGGCTGGAGTACAGTAGTGCAATCGTGGCTCACTGCAACCTCGAACTCCCAGGCACCCGAGTGAAGTGATCCAACCACTTCAGCCTCCCAAGTACCTGAGACTATAGGCCCGTGCCACCACGCCTAATTTTTTTTGCTTTTTTGTAAAGCTGGAGTTTTCCCATGTTGCCCAGACTGGTCTTGAACTCCTGGGCTCACTCCTGGGCTCCTTCTGCCTCAACCTCCAAAAGTACTGGGATTCCAGGTGTGAGCCACCACACCCATACTACATTGAAACACGGTAAGTGAGAAGTGTTGCCATGGTAAGTCTGTTTGTTCAGGCTTTTCACATAATTCACCTCATAGTCACCTCAGGCTAGGACGGTGACTCACGATGTGCTATCAGTGAGGGCTATGAAGCATTTATTAAGTAAGCATGCACATTGTATAATTCACCAGAGGAACTCAGATCAAAGTACAGGTTGGGTCCTCGAAATTCTAAGAGACCAATGTCTCCACATTTTACACAAGGAGACAATGCTGTCACCGTGAGTTCACAACAGCGGGGCTGGATTCTCTCCCCTGGGCACTCCAGGTTGGTGGGGGTTAGGTGTATGATCTGGCCAAGCTTCTCTCTGTGCAAAAGAACTACTGAGTTTGTAGCTGTGCCCTCTTATTTGTTCTGGTGGAGGTGCTAAGTCCAGACAACTCCCAGTGGCAGAAGCAGGGTCAGGCCTGGCCCACCAACAGCCACAGTGATGTTCGTGGATTGACTGCTAGTGACAAAATGCTCTTCCATTCAGCCTACTCAGGGACACTGGCACACGTTCTCCAGCTTCCCTTGGCCCAGCTAAGTGAGCAGAGCATGCAGAAGCACGTTGCAGAAGCGCCTGCAGGGCCTGGCTGTAGGACACGTTCTTTGGGCATCTCCATTAGCACGTGGGAGTGTGGACACCAGCCACAGCTGGCCACTGTACAGCTGAAAGCACAGGGCTCAGACCTGCCCTTCTGAAGAAAGTCCCGACCTGGAATCTGATATGAACCTGGTAAACCTTGTCTCTAGAGGGGAGAACAATCTGACTCCTCTCACAGCACTGGAGGAAGGCTGGCTCCAGGAACACCGGATGACAATGCGTGGAGCCTCCAGGCAAATGGCCTTTCCACGAAGCCTCTTACGGATCAGTGTCACCACCAAATATGGGTATCCCGGGCAGGGCGTGGTGGCTCACACCTGTAATCCCAGCACTTTGGGAGGCCAAGGTGGGCGGATCACTTGAGGTCAGGAGTTTGAGACCAGCCTGGTCAACATGCGGAAATGCCATTTCTACTAAAAATACAAAAATTAGGCTATGTGCAGTGGCTCACGCCTATAATCCCAACACTTTGGGAGGCCGAGGCGGGCGGATCAGGAGGTCAGGAGATCGAGACCATCCTGGCTAACACAGTGAAACCCCATCTCTACTAAAAATACAAAAAATTAGCCAGGAGCAGTGGCAGGCGCCTGTAGTCCCAGCTACTCCGAAGGTTGAGGCAGGAGAATGGCATGAACCCGGAAGGTGGAGTTTGCAGTGAGCCAAAATCGCGCCGCTGCACTGCAGCCTGGGCCACAGAGCGAGACTCTGTCTCAAAAATAAAATTAAAAAAAATTAGCTGGGCATGGTGGTGCGTGCCTATAATCCTAGCTACTCAGGAGGCTGAGGCAGGAGAATCACTTGAACCTGGGAGGCAGAGGTTGCAGTGAGCCGAGATCATGCCACTGCACTCCAGCCTGGGTGACAAGAGTGAAACTCTGTCTCACAAAAACAAAAACAAAATTAACTGGGGTGTGGTGGCACATGCATGTAATCCCAGCTACTGGGGAGGCTGAGGCACGAGAATCACTTAAACCTGGAGGCGGAGGTTGCAGTGAGCTGAGATTGCTCCACTGCACTCCACCCTGGGCGACACAGTGAGACTGCCTCAAAAAAACAAAAAACAAAACAAAAAAACAAATAAGGTTATCCCCATTTCTCGGATGAGGAAACAGAAGCCAGGAGGTGACACTATTTGCCCAGAGTAACAGCCAGTAAATGGCAGAGTTGGGATAAGAACCCAGGCGGGGGTGATGCCAACGCCCGCCCCCTCCAACCACCATCTCACTCCTCCACTTGGTAAACCTCCTTCATGTCCATTACTGATTCTAACGCCACCAGCAGAGGTGAAAGTGGCAGGTATGAGGTGAGACCACCACTGTGTCAAGCTTTTCAAGCACGCGGGCAAAGAACAGCAACCCAGCCAGTAACTAACAGAAACATGGGTGCTTGACTCCAGCTGAGAGCGGCAGCTAGCTGGTACCAGACCCAATGTCACTATACATCCTGCTTCTGTTACCTTCTCTTGATCCCTGGGCAGTGGTGGTAACTATCATTCCTTTTTTTTTTTTTTTAAATGATGGAGCCTCGCTCTATCACCCAGGCTGGAGTGCAATGGTGTAATCTTGGCTCACTGCAACCTCCACCTCCCAGATTCAAGAGATTCTCCCGCCTCAGCCTCCAGGCTTAAGTGATTCTCATGCCTCAGCCTCCCCAGTAGCTGGGATTACAGGCATGCGCCACCATACCCAACTAACTTTTGCATTTTTAGTAGAGATGGGGGTTTCACCATGTTGGCCAGGCTGGTCTCGAACTCCTAACCTCAGATGATCTGCCTGCCTCAGCCTCCCAAAGTGCTGGGACTGCAGGGGTGAGCCACTGTGCCCGGCCATCATTACTTCATACTCCTAATTCCCACTTATTTGACACTTTATAGCTCAAATGGGGGGTGGTTCTGTACCCAAGGACAAATGGCTTGTCCACAGCAGACGAGGAACCAGCAGGACTGCCTGGTCTTCTCTGTTTCTATCCCTCATAGCACCTAGCACAAACCACTGATTTAAAAAAAAAAAAAACTTAAAAAAAAAATAGAGATGGGGTCTTGCTATGTTCCCCAGGCTCATCTTGAACTCCTGAGCTCAAGCAATCCTCCCATCTCAGCCTCCCAATGGGCTAAGATCACAGGCATGAGCCTCTCTAAAAAAACTTTTTATTGGCCGGGCATGGTGGCTCACACCTGTAATCCCAGCACTTTGGGAGGCCGAGGCAGGTGGATCACGAGGTCAGGAGATCAAGACCATCCTGGCTAACATGGTGAAACCCCGTCTCTACTAAAAATACAAAAAATTAGCCGGGCATGGTGGCGGGCACCTGTAGTCCCAGATACTCGGGAGGCTGAGGCAGGAGAATGGTGTGATCTCGGGAGGTAGAGCTTGTAGTGAGCCGAGACCGTGCCACTGCACTCCAGCCTGGGCAACAGAGCGGGACTCCATCTCAAAACAACAACAACAACAACAAAAACAAACAAAAAATTAGCCAGGATTAGCCAGGCATGGTGGCACAGACCTGTAGTCCCAGCTGCTTGGGAGGCTGAGGGAGGAGAATCACTTGAACCCGGGAGGCGGAGCTTGCAGTGAGCCGAGATCGTGCCACTGCACTCCAGCCTGGGTGACAGAGCGAGATTCCATCTCAAAACAAAAACAAAAACACAAAAAAACCCAACAACAACAAAAAACTTTTTATTACAGAAAATTTCAAACACATAGAAAGTAGAAGATTGGCCGGGCATGGTGGCTCACGCCTGTAATCCCAGCACTTTGGGAGGCTGAGGCAGGCAGATCATGAGGTCAGGAGATCGAGACCATCCTGGCTAACATGGTGAAAACCTGTCTCTACTAAAAATACAAAAAATTAGCCGGGCGCGGTGGCGGGTGCCTGTAGTCCCAGCTACTCGGGAGGCTGAGGCAGGAGAATGGTGTGAACTCGGGAGGTAGAGCTTGTAGTGAGCCGAGATCGTGCCACTGCACTCCAGCCTGGGCGACAGAGCAAGACTCCGTCTCAAAAAAAGTAAATAAATAAAATGTAGAGAGAAGATCATAACGAACACTCATGTACTCATTACCCAACTGAATGAACTGCCAACTTATGACCAATTTTTATTTCTTCTATGCCTAGAAACTTCGTCCTTGCCCCTCCTGCTCTTCGGATTATTTTGATTTCTTTCTTTCTTTTTTTTCTTTTTGAGATGGAGTTTCGCTCTTGTTGCCCAGACTGGAGTGCAATGGTGTGATCTCAGCTCACCGCAACCTCTGCCCCCAGGTTCAAGCGATTCTCCTGCTTCAGCCTCCCAAGTAGCTGGGATTCAGGCGCCTGCCACCACACCCAGCTAATTTTTTGTATTTTTAGTAGAGATGGGATTTTACTATGTTGGCCAGGCTGGTCTCAAACTCCAAACCTTAGGTGATCCACCTGCCTCGGTCTCCCAAAGTGCTGGGATTACAGGTGTGAGCCACTGCGCTCAGCCTATTTTGATTTCTTTGAACAAATCTCAGCAATCACATCATTTCATCTGCAAATACTTTAATATGTACCTCTGAAATATAGGAACACTTTTAAAATTTTTAACTTTGTTTTTTTGAGACTGAGTCTTGCTCTGTTGCTCAGGTTGGAGTGCAGTGATGTGATCTTGGCTCACTGCAACCTCTGCCTCCCGGGTTCAAGTGATTCTCCTGCCTTGGCCTCTCAAGTAGGTGGGATTATAGGCACGCACCACCAAGCCCAGCTAATTTTTGTGTTTTTAGTAGAGACAGGGTTTCACCATGTTGGCCAGGCTGGTCTCGAACTCCTGACCTCAAGTGATCTGCCTGCCTCGGCCTCCCAAAGTGCCAAGATTACAGACGTGAGCCACCGCACCTGGCAGGAACCCTTTTTATTCCCCCAATTTTTTATTTTGGTTAAAATACACATAACATAAACTTTAACATCTTAACCAGAATACCTCCCCCTTTAAAAATCATAACCAAAACACCATTACAACACTGAAAATAAGTCAACGATAATTCTTCATTATATATCAAATATCTAGACGGTGATCATATTTTCTCAATTGTCTTATATATTAGTTTGTCTAAATCACGATCCAAGTAAGTTTCATGCCCTGTGTGTGCATAAGCCAGACACGGAAGAAGCATCTGGCATGGCTGACCACGTGACAAATGAATTACTGGAGCAACAAATGTAGGAACTGGAATCTGAGGGTTCTTCAGTCTCCTTCCAATATCTGCGGACACATTTGTTCACTCAGTCATTCGACAAATATTTACTGAATACCTACTACATGCCAGGCACCATTCAAAGTGCCTATTCTGTAACATAAAAGAAGTTGCACCAGAATAAGTGAGGGTGATCAGATACATATGCTAGCATCCCTTCTAGCATGAGGTTGGCAAACTTTTTCAGCAAAGAGCCGCAGTAAATTCAGACTTTGCAGGCTCAACAGTTGCTATTGCAACTACTCTACCATTGTAGTGTGAAAGCAGCCATAAACACAATAAAAAATGGATGTAACTGTGTGTGCCAATAAAACTTTATTTACAAAAACAAGTGGTGGGCCAGATTTGGCCTGCAGGCTGTAGCTGGCCAACCCCTGGTTTAGCAAATCATACTCCCCTAGCATCAGACTCCAACATCAGAGTGTGGGTTTGACCATGCTATCCCTTTGTCTGCTGGTCATTTAGGATGAGAGGCAGAACAGAGGTGTGTGGAGTCAATACTGCGAGTGAAAAAAACCTGGAAAGTATAAAGGAAGTTCCACACCCAAGTTCTCTTACCATTCCGATAGTGTTGAAACCAAGGCATTGTCACCCAGGCAGAATGCAGTGCTCCCAGCTCAGCTCGAAGACGTAGAGTGACATTGAAATCCATTGGGAAGCCTGCTGAGGGGCTGGCGGCAGTGAAGTCACACTCTGTTGCTGTGATCTGTGTACAATTCACCCCTATGGACATGATGTCGGTCATGAACCATTCACTATCGGTGCTGGGAAGGAAAAAAGGATTTCAATTCACAGAATTCCCTCTGCTTTATGTGTAACAGTTTCCCCAGAGCTTTTGTTCAAAACACAGGTTTATTGAGATACAATTTATATATACTCCACAGTTCCCCCCTACCCTTTTTTTTTTTTTTTTGAAATGGAGTTTTGCTGTGTCACCCAGGCTGGAGTGCAGTGGTGCGATCTCAGCTCACAGCAACCTCCACCTCCTGGGTTCAAGTGATTCTCGTGCCTCAGTCTCCCGAGTAGCAGAAACTACAGGTGCAAGCCCCACACCCAGCTAATTTTTGTATTTTTAGTAGAGATGGGGTGTCACCATATCGGCCAGGCTGGTCTCCAACTCCTGACCTCAAGTGATCCACCTGCCTTGGCCTCCCAAAGTGCTGGAATTATAGGCATGCACCATCATGCCTGGCTAATTTTTATAGTTTTAGTAGAGACGGGGTTTTACTATGTTGGCCAGGCTGGTCTCAAACTCCTGGCCTCATGTGATCCACCCGCCTTGGCCTCCCAAAGTGCTGAGATTATAAACATGAGCCACTGTGCACAGTCGCTACTTTTATTTTTAATTTTTTTGTAGAGCTGGGGTCTCTCCATGTTGCCCAGGCTGGTCTTGAGCTCCTAGACTCAAGTAATCCTCCCTCCTTGGCCTCCCAAAGTTCTGGGATTACAGGCGTGATCCACTGTGCCCAGCTGTGGTTTTTAATTGGGTTATTTGTCTTTTAATTGTTGAATTGTAAGAGTTCGTTATCTATTCTGGATACAATTCCCTTGTCAGATATATGATTTGCAAATATTTTCTCCCATTCCATCCCATAACTGATTTTAATTCTTCAAACTCAGTCTCTGTAGCCTATGTTTTGGGCATGGAACTGCATTAATACAAACTCCAGTCCTGCTTCCTGCTGGTGTGGAGTTTCTTTCCACCCCATAGCTGCCCATTTAAAGAGGATTTGTCTCACCCATATGAAAATCTTGCCAAATACATGGCCACACATCCTTGTGAATGACAGTGCCTTTCCCAGAGTTCCAATGCCACAGCCCCACACGGGACTCTAGTCCCCAGCTCTGACCTCTTTACCTTAGGTGACAGTCTTCAGAAAGGCCAAGGAGGTGGCTGCTGGGAGCCTGAGTAGGGGCTGTGGATAGTGTCCCTTCTAGGACAGCAACTATGGCCCAGAAAGCAAGGTCATGGGAGACAGGAGACGAGACTGGAGACCACTCCGTATCCCCACGGCCACCAGCTTTCACGTATCACACATGCTTCTAACTGTACTCCAACCCTCTCCGAAATGCATCTTCCGTTTAAGTGGCAAGGGACAAGATGAAAGCCACTTCAAGATGCATGGCCAGGGCTTCCATGAAGACATTCGCAATAGATACCTACTACCCAGCTCCAGGGTGACAGACCCTAATGGGGAGAGGGATCGCAAACCATGAGTCTCACCTCCCAGGCGGGGGGTGAGGGGCGTGCCCTGGAAGAGGTGAGTGATTTCTTTTTGAAGGTAGACAGATACTTAAAGACCCTCTAACCGCCCCGCTCCTCCTCCTCCAAGAGCAACATGCACGGCTCTTCCTCCAATGCGGTGCGGGGCCTGCTCCTCCACACCCCTGCCACTGCCGAGGCTCAGCCTGTCTCTGGGACTCAAGAGCTATGTCCAGCCTTTGTGAGGTCACTCACAAAAATGTTAAATAAGTCCATCCCCTTTGGCCCAGCAACCTCTCTTCTAGAAGTGTAAGAAAATAACCAGATATGATTCATGTTCGAAGACGTGACTTAGGACAGGCACCAACTGCCAACTGTCTACACCTATGAGTGGGGAAAAGTTAAATACAGCACATGTGATATGTCACATAATGAAACCTACAATGTCCACACAGTAATAATTACATGAAAAAATGCTCACATTGAACTATGGCAAATTAAAATAAAAAAAGGAAAGAGACCCCAAAAGTGTGACCCCAGTTTGGTTTACACACACGCACACACACACACATTTTCAAACAAGAGAATGAATTTAGAAAAAAAGTCTAAAATGAGAATCGTGGCTGGGTGCAGTGGCTCACACCTCTAATCCCAGCACTTTGGGAGGCCGAGGTGGGCAGATCACTTCAGGTCAGGAGTTCAAAAACAGCCTGGCTAACATAGTGAAACCACATCTCTACTAAACATACAAAAAAAATTAGCCAGGCATGGTGACGGATGCCTGTAATCCCAGCTACTCGGGAGGCTGAGGCAAGAGAATCACTTAAACCCAGGGGGCGGAGGTTTCAGTGAGCTGAGATTGCGCCACTGCACTCCAGCTTGGGCAATAGAGTAAGACTCTGTCTTAAATAAATAAATAAATAAATAAATAAGATAAAATAAAAAGTAAAAATGAGAATAGTGATTATTCTTAGAGTGTAGAACAACAGGTTACTTTAATTTTATTTTTTTCTACTTTTCTAGATTGTCCAGATGTTCTATAAAGCACACGGATTGCTACTAAAATCAGAAGAAAATGAAAAACAAATGTTTGAGAAGACAGGGCTGGGCAGGTCTGAGAGAGAGGCTGGCAGTAGACCAGGAGGCATGACCTGGGAAGGGCCTTGCTGCCCGACCATCTGCATTTTCAAGGAAAACTAAAACCAGGATTGTTTTTTTTTTTTTCCTGTTATGTATTTTTTTTTTTCTAAGTGAAAAAATCCAGATGTCTTAACGCTGTCAACTAATTGAAGACAAAAAAATTAAACAGTGGGAGCCAAATAGCCGGCAGCCACTGTCTGCTACCCATGATTGAGACTTGAAATTCTCCCACAAAGTGCCCCATGTAATTTCGGTCTTGCTACTCCGACTGTCAAAACACAAAGGCATCTTCATTTCTAATCATAGCAATGCTTTATTGTAAAGAAACAGGGTGGAAGTTTAAGTCTCACAAGCCTCAAAACTAATAAAAGGTCCCAAACACATGTTTGTATCTAAAACAAAGTATCTGAAAACAAATGCAAAGGTCCTCTTCCATTATCAAATCTACAAACTGAAAAAGAAAAAGAAATCATCCTCAATTTCACCTTCTTCTAACAGGAACATTCACATGTATCCTAACCTATGTTTCTTTTACTAAACCAACCTCTACCCAGGCGCAGTGGCTCACGCCTGTAATCCCAGCACTTTGGGAGGCCGAGGCGGGCAGATCACCTGAGGTCAGGAGTTCAAGACCAGCCTGGCCAACACGGCGAAACTCTGTCTCTACTAAAAATGTAAAAATCAGCCGGGCGTGGTGGCGGGTGCCTGTAATCTCAGCTACCCGGGAGTCTGAGGCAGGAGAATCGTTTGAACCCGGGAGGTGGAGGTTGCAGTGAGCCACAGGTGCAGTGAGCCAAAAGTTGCAGCGAGCTGAGATCACGCCACTGCACTCCAGCCTGGATGACAGACACTCTGTCTCTAAATAAATTAATTAATTAATTTAAAAAAATAAGAAATAAAACCAACCTTTATCCCTGAGAAAATATCTACAAAATGCTTTTTGAAAAGAAGATAAAGTGAAACAGGTTAGTTTATCATATGAAACGCTATCAAAGGTTTTTTTTTTTTTTTTTTTTAATGCAATAACGTTTTCTTCTATTTTTAGAAGCATCTCCTCTGAAAACCAGCAAACATACTTCCCTGTTCAAGGCCAAGCAATGCTAAGCCCATCAATCAGCTGTCAAGGCTAAGTCAATACATCGGCCGTGACTCTCACAAGTTTCTTGTTCAGCCCTAGGGTATTATGTTTGCTGAATGCTGACATGACATGTGACCTGTGCGCTCACATCAAGCCCCGTTCTCAGAAAGGCACTTCATTTGATGCTCTGTAGTCGCTATCTTGAAATTCTTAATGCTCTTTGAATAGGGGTCTCACATTTTCATTTTGCACTGGGTTTTGCAAATTGTGTAGCCTGTTCTGGTGGATTGCTCCATTAATTACAGGTGACTTAATGTTGGTTATTTATAACTACTGGAGGAACAGATGAATGTGATTTAGAGATAACTCTCAAACCTCACTTTAGCACCTGTTTCTATTAAGCAAATACTGTTATAACAGACATTTAAAAACGAATAAGAAAGGCCAAGGTGATGGCTCATTCCTGTAATCCCAGCACTTTGGGAGGTTGAGGTGGGTGGATCACTTGAGCCCAGGAGTTCGAGGCTAGCCTGGTCAACATGACGGAACTCCATCTCTTCAAAAAATTAAAAATTAGCTGGGTACAGTGGCGTGCGCCCATAGTCCCAGCTACTCGGGAGGCTGAAGTGGGAGGATCTCTTGAGCTCAGGAAGTTGAGGCTGCATTGAGCCATGATCATGCCACTGCACTCCAGCCTGGGGGACAGAATGAGACCTGGTCTCAAAAAAAAAAAAAAAAAAAAAAAAGAGAATAAGAAGTTATCTGAACTGTAATCCCAGCTTGTACACTTGTAATCCCAGCTACACAGAAGGCTGAGGTATGGGAATTGCTTGAACCTGGGAGGTGAAGGTTGCAGTCAGCCAAGATCGTGCCACTGCACTACAGCCTAGGCAACAGAGACTTTGTCTCAAAAAAACTGGAAACCTACTCCTCTAACAAATCAATTGCCTGTCATTTTTCCACATTACTTTTCTCTTCTTCTTTCTTTTTTTTTTTTTTGAGACAGAGTCTTGCTCTGTCGCCCAGCCTGGAGTGCAGTGGCGCAATCTCGGTTCACTGCAAGCTCCGCCTCCCTGGTTCATGGCATTCTCCTGCCTCAGCCTCCCAAGTAGCTGGGACTACAGGCGCCCGCCACCACACCCGGCTAATTTTTTGTATTTTTAGTAGAGACGGGGTTTCACCGTATTAGTCAGGATGGTCTCGATCTCCTGACCTCATGATCCGCCCGTCTCGGCCTCCCAAAGTGTTGGGATTACAGGCGTGAGCCACTGCGCCTGACCTACTTTTCTATTCTTTTACAGGTGTAAGCCACCGTGATCGGCCCCTTTCTATTCTGGACAATAAATACACATCACTTGCAACTTTTCAGTATAAAGTAAATAAAAATTTTTTAAGTAACAAACATAAGAAATAAAAAATACAAATACATGCCAAAGTTTACAGAGTTGCAATTTCTAACAGATGACATTTAATTATCCTTTCTAGTGGCTGTCTGTGGTTTAGTGTTCAAGCGTAAGTTAGCAGGCTACAATTTGTCACTTTCCTACTGATGGATATGAATATACACTTCCATGTATCTCTTCATGATTATAGTTTTTGTCTCTCTTTTTTTTGATGGGGGTTGAACTATCTGTGTAGGATAAAACTACTATGAAGGCTGGGCATGGCGGCTCACACCTACAATCCCAGCACTTTGGGAGGCCCAGGCGGGCAGATCACTTGAGGCCAGGAATTTGAGATAAGCCTGGCCAACATGGCCAAACCCCATCTCTACTAAAAATATACGTATTAGCCAGCCGTGGTAGCTCATGCCTGTAGTCTCAGCTACTCAGGAGGCATGAGAATCACTGGAACCCAGGAGGTGGAAGTTGCAGTGAGCTGAGATCATGCCATTGCACTCCAGTCTGGGCGATAGAGGGAAACTCTGTTTCAAAACAACAACAGACAGACAGACAGACAGACAGACACACACACACACACACACATTGGAAAACTACTATGGACATTTCCATGACTTCAAATGTCTGGTAGAATTACTCTCTGAAAGGGCTATGCTAATTGATACTGCAAACAGCATCAGGTGAACACATACGAACCAATCCCATCTGCCAGGCACTGGACATCATCATGTCTTTACATTTGGTTTACCGAATAGTACAAAATGGCTTAGCCAAAAACTTCTCCTTACTCTTCAATTCATCTACTTAACAATGTAAACAAAAAATAACATAGGATGTGGACTTTGCCCTCTTTCTATATGTATTTATATTGCAAATCAAGTGATGGCCAATTCTGCAAAAGCTTGAAGAGGCAAGAGAGAGATGAAGGAGCCAGGATAATACACAAAATGGAAAACCACTTGAGAAACTGAGAATTCATTGTAATTAACAAAACAAATTTCTGATCAGGCCATATTTGGTCTATAAGGTTAAATCAATCTGATTTTTAAGCCCGAAGATGAAGACTAAAAGCTGCCCCCTGCTCTTCCATGGCGGAAGCCTACTTTTACAACCCTTCTCCCGAAACCAGCAAAAGAATAAACTTTCGGCCGGGCGCGGTGGCTCACGCCTGTAATCCCAGCACTTTGGGAGGCCGAGGCGGGCGGATCACAAGGTCAGGAGATCGAGACCACAGTGAAACCCCATCTCTACTAAAAATACAAAAAATTAGCCGGGCGCGGTGGCGGGCGCCTGTAGTCCCAGCTACTCAGGAGGCTGAGGCAGGAGAATGGCGTGAACCCGGGAGGCGGAGCTTGCAGTGAGCCGAGATCGCACCACTGCACTCCAGCCTGGGCGACAGCGCGAGACTCTGTCTCAAAAAAAAAAAAAAAAGAATAAACTTTCCACCAAAGCAAGAACCTGTGTGGTTAGACAGCAGAGTCCTGACCGCCAGTGTCCTTTAAGCCTTCAGACGAGTGGGAGGTTGTGAAACCTCTGTCCTCAGAGATTTTACAAGCTCCAAGAAAGATGTGCTTCCCACGGGTTTGATAACAAACCCTGCACAGAGGTAGGAACTAGTATGTGGCCCTAGGGTTCCCCACGACGCCCCCACAGCTCCCAGCAAGGATCCAACAGAAATACCGGCTTACTATTTAAACTGCACTCGGTAGACAACAGGCCTTGTGCTATTGCTCAGGGCCACCGGCTCCCAACTCAGGACCTGCTCTGCATTGTACAGGCGAATCTTCGGGTGCTGAGGCGTGGGCAGCTGGGAAAGAGGGTCTTTAAGGGGACAGAGAAAAAGAAGAGGGGGGAGGGGAGGAGAGAGAGGGAAATAATTACAAAAACATTTCAATGCACATTACCTAAGTCATTCATAAACTCAGTTTTTGTCAGAGTGCAGAAATGGCATTACCAGGTCCCCCTGGGCATGGTCCCAAGCCCCCGACTTTTGGCTACAAAGATGGCCCTACTGGTACAGGCAGCGCAAAAAGAAAAGAGGCGCCTGGGGCAACCTTTCCACCTGTGGGTCCCAGTTGTTACGAACAGGTCCTGGACCCTGGAGTCTGGCCGGACTGGGGTCCCAATTCTACTATTAGTAAATGCATTGGGCTCGGGACAGGTCACTTCACCTGTCTCAGCTTAAGTTTCTTTTTCAGGAATAAGGGGTCAATAATGATACACCCAGAGGGCGGTGGGGAAGATTAAAGTGGTGGTCATGTGACACGCATTAGCTTCAGATTTAGTACCAACGGTCTGGCAAATGTGCACAAATACGTGCACACATGCACGCACTACACACGCACAAACACCCTAAATCAGGTACGCAAAGCCCAAGCTGCAGGGGAGGGCAAGGAACGCCGATTTCTGGGCACCATCAGAGTTGCTGTGTTTCTCAAGGACCCCCAGCATCACAATCATTGGGGTGCTGTGCTGGTTAAAATGCAGGTCCCCAGGCCCCACCCCAGGCCAGGAAATCTGCATTTTAAACAAGCTTTCCAGCTACTTCTCATGCACATGAAAGTTAGAGGACAATATGGCAGAGCATGGTGGCTCACACCTGTAATCCCAGCACTGTGGGAGGCCGAGGAAGGCAGATCACTTGAGGTCAGGAGTTCGAGACCAGTGTGGTTAACATGGCGAAACCCTGTCTCTACTAAAAATATAAAAGTTAGCCAGGTGCGGTGGTGAGTGCCTGTACTCCCAGCTACTCAGGAGGCTGAGGCAGGAGAATCGCTTGAACCCAGGAGGCAGAGGTTGCAGGGAGCCGAGATCACGCCACTGCACTCCAGGCTGGGCGACACAGCGAGACTCTGTCTCAAAAAAAAAAAAAAAAGGTTAGGGGACAATAAACAGAGAAAGAATATACTCCCCTGGAAACACCACCAATTTCAGAATCCCTCTCTTTGGGGTGACCTAGAAGAAACAAGCTCAACCTCTCCCTTCCCCAGGCAGGTACTTCACAGGGAGCCTTTTGTCTTAGAAAGAAAACATGATCAAGATAAGACTTTTGACCAAAAAGATTAATAAGAAACGCCCAGAAGGTGGACGAAAGGTTTGAAAAACATGCTGTTTCAAAATCCAAAGGAGGAAATTCAAGCCACGCATTTTCGGTAAATGCACCCAACCTCAAAGAGACCAGCTGACAGCCTGACCACTGGCTCTTCTTCTGAAAGATGAATTGCCAAGTCCGCGGCCATTTGTTTAGTTATAGGATGCCCCTCCCCTCCACACCTATGAGCTCTGGGTGACCTTCATCCAACCAGCTGACAACACTCCTCCTGACACACAGCAGGCCTCACGACATCCTGGGCCGAAGACAGACAGGTAAAGCTGCCTGGTGAGAGGCAGGCCCAACGGGTGTGCTGTGGCTGCTATGACCTAGGAATCCCCAAAGCCAGCGGGGACTGGATGCTTGCTTCCAGAGAGGGGTTGTGGCAGGTCAGTGCTCCCCACAGTTACACAGACAGTCCTGCATGACAGTCACACAGACAGACCTGAATAGCACCCTAACTACGCAGAGAAATTTCCACAACGGTGCCTTCACAGTAAGCTAATAATGAAGCCCAGGGAAACTGATGCCCAGACATCAAACCCAGAAATGAAACACAGCTCCTACACAGGCTTCTCCCAAAATTGGAGCAAGTCAAGATAACAGAGGCAGCTGTTTGAATAGATTTATTGGAGAGTCTAAGGCAGCTCTCCGGACCAAACTGTAAATCAGGTAAGATAAGATAGAAATAAACACACCTGGCTGGGCACAGTGGCTCACGCCTGTAATCCCAGCACTTTGGGACGTCAGGTGGCGGATCACCTGAGGTCAGTTCAAGGCCAGCCTGGTCAACATGGTGAAACCCTGTCTCTACTAAAAATAGAAAAATTAGCCAGGCGTGGTGGCGCACACCTGTAGTCCCAGCTACTTGGGAGGCGGAGGCAGGAGAATCGCTTGAACCCGGGAGGTGGAGGTTGCAGCAAGCGTGCCACTGCACTCCAGCCTGGGTGACAGAGTGGCACTCCGTCTCAAAAATAAATAAATAAACCAACACTCTGGTACCACAGTCCTCATTAAATAGAATTTAGGAGGCAGGCCTTGAAGGTACCGGGGCTCTCACACCTTGATTATACTTAGAAAGCACTTTTTTGGCCCTGACTTTCTAGTTGAAACAAAATTAGTTACCCATAGACTTTGGCAAGTGCAATACCGCACATAGGCACATAACCCAAACCTATGCAAGCACTAAGAAAATCAAACACTTTGAGTTGGTCTGGTGGAATTATCTCTGACCTTCCCGTTACAGCAATAAACTCTCTTTTTCCCTAGTTTGTCTGCTTCTTGTTATTGGACCACTAGAAAACACAGCTGGACCCAGCTCTTTCCGGGAACAGGGTGAGTGCCTGCTTAGGGCTGGGCATTCAAAGAATCTGACGACAACTTTTATTTCCTGTATTAAGGTTCCTCTTACCGCAGTAACACATTACCACTAACCTAGTGACTCCACACAATCCAGATTTAGCTGGGCGTGGTGGTGCGCATCTGTAGTCCCAGCTGCTCAAGGGGCTGAGGTGGGAGGATCACTGGGGCCCAGGAGTTCGAGGCTATAGTGTATGCACTATGATCATGCCTGTGAATAGCCATTGCACTCTAGCCTGGCCAACACAGCGAGACGCCCCCCATCTCTAAAAATAAATAAATAAATAAAAATCAAATCTAAATTTGGCTATTCTTGGTATGTCTCCAAAGTTAGCTGTGCTGAGCATAAATTTTAGATTATAAGTTATGAGTTTTAAAAATACAACATGTAAAAAGTTACTCTAATTGGATGGGCATGGTAGCTCATGCCTGTAATCCTGGCACTTTGGGAGGCTGAGGCAGGCAGATCACCTGAGTTCAGGAGTTCGAGACCAGCCTGGCCAACATGGCAAAACCCCGTCTCTACTAAAAATACAACAATTAGCCAGGCATGGTGGTGCACATCTGCAATTCCAGCTACTTGGGAGGCTGAAGCACAAGAATCATTTGAAACCGGCAGGCGGAGGTTTCAATGAGCTGAGATCACGCCACTGCACTCCAGCGTGGGCCACAGAGCAAGACTCCATCTCAAAAAAAAAAAAAAAAAAAAGATGTTGTTGTAGGCCAGCTGCAGTGGCTCACGCCTGTAATCTCAGCACTTTGAGAGGCCGAGGTGGGTGCATCACGAGGTCAGGAGTTCAAGACAAGCCTGGCCAAGATGGTGAAAACCCATCTCTAATAAAAATACAAAAATTAGCCAGCCATGGTGGTGGGTGCCTGTAGTCCAAGCTACTCGGGAGGCTGAGGCAGAGAATTTACTTGAACCTGGGAGGTGGAGGCTGCAGTGAGCTGAGATCACACCACCGCACTCCACCTTGGGTGACAGAGAGACTCTGTCTAAAAAATATATATATATATATTGTAATTAAGACAATGAACTTGCTGAACCTTCTTGCCTGTTGAGAAACTTCCTGAATAATACATCTGTAATATATCTGTAACTGCTTTTAATAAGCTTAAACTTCCCTGAAGGCAAGGAAATTATTGGTATGTTCTCCCACAAAATGGACCCTACTACCAACGAGAAAAATGAAGCTTATTGAACTGGACTAATGCGTTCATGGTCGAACCCCAAGTCTTACAATACAGTAGAGAACAATTCTTCTTATTCCTGAGAGGGAATTCTTTAAAGAAGGAAATACACGTGCTTATAGAGGGCATTTTCACTCAACTGTGAAAATTTCATTTTCAAAACCTCAGCTTAGGAAAGCAAGGGGCATGTGCGAGAGCAAGAGGAAAAAATAACTACACATTTTCACATATAAGCATGACCTGAGCACTCTCCCTAGGCAGAGTCTCAAATGCCATATCTAATTGAGAAATCAGCCATTTAATCCAACTTCTATAACCACCTGAGTGCATACTGTCTAGTTCTTTACAGAAAAATCTGCCAATTCCTGGCATAAAGGGTAGAGTTCAGACTTGAGTAAGTTGAAAATCCTTCAAGATCTTATCTCAAACAGACTAATCACCACCAGTCCCTAAAATACCATACACTCTCTCCTATTTTATTTTGGACCTACATAATTTTGCATATTTTATTTCTTCTTCTTTTTTTCTTTTGAGATGGAGTCTCGCTCTGTCCCCCAGGCTGGAGTGCAGTGTTGCAGTGGCGTCATCTCGGCTCACTGCAACCTCAGCCTCCCGGGTTCAAGAGATTCCCCTGCCTTGGCCTCCCAAAGTGCTGGGATTACAGACATGAGCAACTGCACCCAGCCTCTTCTACTTCTTTTTTTTTTTTTTTTTTTTTTTGAGATAGAGTCTTGCTCGGTCACCCAGGTTAGAGTGCTGTGGCGCGATCTTGGCTCACAGTAACCTCCACCTCCTGGGTTCAAGCGATTCTCCTGCCTCAGCCTCCCGAGTAGCTGGGATTACAGGCGCCCGCCACCACGCCCAGTTAATTTTTGTATTTTTAGTAGAGACAGGGTTTCACCATCTTGGCCAGGCTGGTCTCGAACTCCTGACCTTGTGATCCACCTGCCTCAGCCTCCCAAAGTACTGGGATTACAGGTATGAGCCACCACGCCTGGCCTTTTCCTCTTTTCTTCAATCTGAAACTCCATGCTTCAAAACCCAGCTCAGTTTGTTCTTCCTCTATTGGACTTTCCTCAACTCTTCCTGACAAGTAGTGTCCTATAACATTTAAAAATATTTCTATTCTAGTACTTTTGAAAAATCATGGCATACAGTACATGTGTATCTATTATAGTATGTATTATAATACAGACATTCTGGTAATGTCTCTAAGTAGACTATTCTCTACATTGACTGTCTTAATCATTTTTATACACTCAGGGCTAAACAGTAGGACCATTTAACAACAAGTAAAGAGGTGAATGAACAAACTCTGCCTTCTTGACCCATCCCACCACCTTTGATCTATCTATCTAAGATCCAGGCATTTCAGACATCATGCATATTTAAGAATAGGAGGGGCTGGGTGCGGTAGCTCATGCCTGTAATCCCAGCATTTTGGGAGGTTGAGGCAGGTGGATCACTCGAGGTCAGGAGTTCGAGACCAGCCTGACCAACGTGGTGAAACCCCGACTCCACTAAAAATACAAAAATTAGCTGGGTGTGGTGGTGCACAACTGTAATCACGGTGACTTGGGAGACTGAGGTAGGAGAATCGCTTGAACCTGGGAGGCGGAGGTTGCAGTGAGCCGAGACCATGCCATTGCACTCCAGCCTAGGCAACAAGAGCAAAACTCCATATCAAAAAACAAACAAACAAAAAAATAGGAGGATATCCTGGGTCTTAACAGCATAGTTTGATTAACATAAACCACACACAGATAATAAAATAAAATATAATTAACATTAATCATTTAATCTTGACAATTAAGGACTGACCCTTTAGGATCTTTCTGTGGGGGGTACATTATGATGAAAATCAATTAGGTGAACATCATTGATCCCACCTCCATCACCTTGCAGATGAGAAGTAAAAAAGCATTTTCTGATTCCTCAGCCATAACCAGGAAATTGTTCTCTTCAAGAAATACTAGGCCAGGCATGGTAGCTCACGCCTGTAATCCCAACACTTTGGGAGGCCGAGGCCAGGGTGATCACTTGAGGTCAGAAGTTCGAGACCAGCTTGGCCAACATGGTGAAACCCCGTCCCTACTAAAAATATAAAAATTAGCAAGGCATGGTGGCAGGTGCCTATAGTCCCAGCTACTTGGGAGGTTGAGGCAGGAGAATCGCTTGAACCTGGGAGGCAGAGGTTGCAGTGAGCCAAGATCGTGCCACTGCATTCCAGCCTGGGCGACAAAGCGAGACTCCATCCCAAAAACAACAACAGCAACAAAAACTGGACATCAAGTTATTGACCTAGATTATTTGGCTCTTCCTATCAAGAATGGTTTGCCTTTCTAGGGAGTAAAATGGAGATATAACCTAGTTTCAAAGAATGGCTGAGAAAACTAAGAGGGGTAATGTATATAAAGCACTTGGCATCTCGTCTGACCAATAAATGTTACTATCATGATCATTTATAAAGGTGGCAAAAGCATTCCAACTACATGATATTTTCACTTGCTGAGATTACGAACACTCGGGATCGTACCCAGTGGACATTCATATGCAATGGTTTTTAAGTTGCTAGGGACTTACACTGTCTTTCTCGGTGGCCTCTAAGCATATGAGAAGCTTTGGCTGTTCAAGTCAGCAAATAATGATAAAAAATTCTGTGGTACAGTACATACCCAATACCCTGAAAAAGTCTGCAGCAGCTGCTACAATTACAAATAGAAGCCTTAATTCCTCAACACTCAGGTAACTAGCTGAACAGTCAGTTGACTTACTGCACTTGTGCTGTTGGTTACATTTTTCTACCTACAGCAAATGGCCACTACTTAACAGGGCATTGCTACAAATTGCCTCAGGTCCCATATTTTATATATTCTACCCTTATACAACACTAAGGGATAGATACTATGTCTCCCTTTAAAAAATTTGCTTCCAGTGCCAGGCTGGGGCTTCACATCTACAATCCTAGCACTTTGGGAGGCTGAGGCGGGTGGATCTCTTGACCCTAGGAGTTCAAGACCCGCCTGGGAAACACGGTGAAACCCCATCTCTACAAAAAATACAAAAATTAGCCAGGTATGATGGCGTGCACCTGTAGTCCCAGCTACTCAGAAGGCTGAGGTGGGAGGAAGGCTCGAGCCCGAGAGGTTGAGGCTGCAGTGAGCTGTGATCATGCCACTGCACTGCAGCCTGAGCGATGGAGATACTATCTCAAAAAAAAAAAAAAAAAAAAGTTTCCAACATTTTTTTTTCTCTGACCATAAAAGCAATTTCAAAATTACACTGGTAAGTTATGGGAAAGTGTGAAAACCTTTCTACCACTCATTTGCCATATAATCATTGTGAATATTTTCACTTTGTGTTTTCACTAAAAAAGGGTTTCTCTTGAAAATATCCATTAGGTTTGTTTTTAAGCTGTTTAATATGAAAATGCTCAAATAGTTGCAATATAGAGATTAGTTTAAAGCACCACTACTTTTCTTTTCTTTTTTCTCTTTTTTGAGACAGAGTCTCGCTCTGCCGCCCAGGCTAGAGCGCAGTTGCCTGATCTCGGCTCACTGCAACCTCTGTCTCCCAGGTTCAAGCGACTCTCCTGCCTCAGCCTCCCAAGTAGCTGGAATTACAGGCGCCGACTACCATGCCCAGGTAATTTTTGTAGTTTCCGTAAAGACGGGGTTGTCAACATGTTGGCCAGGCTGGTCTCATCTGGAATTTCTGACCTCAGGTGATCCACCCACCTCTGCCTCCCAAAGGTGCTGGCGGCCCTCGCTTGCTCTCAGCGCCTCCTCGGCCTCAGCGCCTACTCTGGCCGCGCTTGAGGAGCCCTTCAGCCCACTGCTGCACTGTGGGAGCTCCCCTCTGGGCTGGCCGAGGCGGGAGAGGGCTCCCTCTGCTTGCCGGGAGGTGTGGAGGGAGAGGCGCGGGCCGGAACCGAGGCGCGCAAGGCGCTCCCGGGCCAGCGCGAGTTCCGGGTAGGCGTGAGCTAGCCGGGTCGCACTTGGAGCAGCCGCTGGCGCTGCCGGCCCTGGGCAGTGAGGGGCTTAGCACCCGGGCCAGCAGCTGTGGAGGGTGCGCCAAGTCCCCCAGCAGTGCCAGCGCGTTGGCGCTGGGCTGAAAATCTCGTCGGGCCTCAGCTGCCTCGCCCCGCGCGAGGCAGGGCTCGGGACCTGCAGCCTGCCATGCCCGGGCCTCCCCGACGCCGTGGGCTCCTGCCCGGCCGAGCCTCCCGGAAGAGCACTGTACCTGCTCTGTGGCGCCCCGTCCCATCAACCGCTCAAGAGCTGAGGAGTGGGGGTGCACGGCACAGGACTGGCAGGCAGCTCCGCCCGTGGCCCTGGTGCGGGATCCACTAGGTGAAGCCAGCTGCGCTCCTGGGTCTACTGGGGACTTGGAGAACCTTTATGTCTAGCTAAAGGGATTGTAAATACACCAATCAGCACTCTGTCTAGCTCAAGGTTTGTAAATGCACCAATCAGTGCTCTGTATCTAGCTAATCTAGTGGGGACTTGGAGAACTTTTCTGTCTAGCACTGTCTAAAGGATTGTAAACACACCAGTCACCACTCTGTGTCTAGCTCAAGGTTTGTAAATGCACCAATCAGCACCCTGTGTCTAGCTCAAGGTTTGTAAATACACCAATCAGTCCTCTGCAGCTAATCTAGTGGGGACTTGGAGAACCCTTATGTCCAGCTAAAGGATTGTAAATACACCAATTAGCACTCTGTCTAGCTCAAGGTTTGTAAACACACCAATCAGCATCCTGTGTCTAGCTCAAGGTTTGTAAACACACCAATCAGTGCTCTGTGTCTAGTTAATCTGGTGAGGACTTGGAGAACTTTTAAGTCTAGCTAGAGGATTGTAAATGCACCAATCAGCACTCTGTGTCTAGCTCAGGGATTGTAAACACACCAATCAGCCCCCAGTCAAAACGAACCAATGAGCTCTCTGTAAAACGTACCAATCAGCACTCTGTAAAATGGACCAATCAGCAGGATGTGGGTGGGGCCAGATAAGGGAATATAAAGCAGACTGTCCCAGTCTGCAGCACCAACTTGCTTGGGTTCTGGTCTGCAGTATGGAAGGTTTATTCTTTTGTTTTTTGCAATAAATCTTGCTATCGTTTACTCCTTGGGTTCATGCCGCTTTTATGAGCTGTAACACTCATCCTGAAGGTCTGCAGCTTCATTCCTGAGGGCAGCAAGACCACGAACCCACTGGGAGGAATGAACAACTCGGGTTGTGCCACCTTAAAACCTGTAATGTTCACGAGGAAGGTCTATAGCTTCACTCCTAAAGTCAGTGAGACCACGAACCCACCAGAAGGAAGAAACTCCAAACATGTGCGAACATGAGAAGGAACAAACTCCAGACATCATCTTTAAGAACTGTAACACTTGCTGCAAGGGTCTGCGACTTTATTCTTTAAGTCAGGGAGCCCAAGAACCTACCAATTCTGGACACAGTGGGATTACAGGTGTGACCCACCATGCCCAGCTGCTACCACTTTTCTTTTTTTTTTTTTTTTTAGAGACGGAGTCTCGCTCTGTCGCCCAGGCTGGAGTGTAGTGGCTGGATCTCAGCTCACTGCAAGCTCCGCCTCCTGGGTTCATGCCATTCTCCCGTCTCAGCCTCCCAAGTAGCTGGGACCACAGGCGCCCGCCACCTCGCCCGGCTAATTTTTTGTATTTTTCAGTAGAGACGGGGTTTCACCGTGTTAGCCAGCATGGTCTCGATCTCCTGACCTCGTGATCCGCCCGTCTCGGCCTCCCAAAGTGCTGGGATTACAGGCTTGAGCCACCGCGCCCGGCCTACCACTTTTCAAAGGAGCGACAGAGCCAGTTTTCTTTTGTTTGTTTTTGGGTTTTTTTTGAGATGCAGTCTTGCTCTTGTTGCGCAGGCTGGAGTGCAGTGGCCTGATCTCAGCTTACTGCACCTCTGCCTCTTGAGTTTAAGTGATTCTCCTGCCTCAGCCTCCCAAGTAGCTAGGACATAGGTGTGTACCAGCACACCCCGCTAATGTTTGTATTTTCGGTAGAGATGGGGTTTCATCATGTTGATCAGCCTGGTCTTGAACTCCTGACTTCAGGTGACCCACCCGCCTCGTCCTCCCAGTGCTGGGATTACAGGTGTGAGCCACCGAGCCCGGCTCTTTTTTTTTTTTTTTTTTTTTTTGGCAATATCTCACACAGACCAAAACTTTTGTAGAATACAATAAAAGTTAATCGTTAGCAAGATGGACAGGCACCTGCATGTTGTGGCAACGTCAAACTATAAAGTTTCTAAATGTATCGTTCAACCTCTGGACTCATTACAGGTAAGTCACAAACAGTCCACAGATCACCACTAGTCACTCCTCTCTGGTATGAAGTCACTTGCCTGCTCATCTCACACTAGGGCAATCATCAACTCTCATTAGGAGGCCTAGGGAGGGGGCACACACAGGTTGCTCTAGACTTGAAGCTGAGTGGAAGTGGAGTCAGGATTTGAACCCATCTATCTGACTGCCATGGAAAAGCAGTTAGTAATTTCCTCGAATGCAAGGCACCCCAGATCAAGGCGATACGGAACTTATGGGCCTTTGCAAGGAATGCCAGTAGAAGAAACAAACCCCCAACACAACGTTATCGAATGGGAAGAATCTTCTAAGTTCTCAAGACTAAGGGCTGTCCAACCTATGATATCACTCTCCCCACGGGAAAGAACTCAGCAAAACAAATGCAGATACATACACAAGAATATTCTAACCACACATTTGTCATTAAGGTCTTTCGCCCTTTTTCTTTTTCTTTTTTTTTCTGAGACACAGTCTTGCTCTGTCGCCCAGGCAGGAGTGTGGTGGCGAGATCTTGGCTAACTGCAACCTCTGCCTCTCGGGTTTGAGCGATTCTCCTGCCTCAGCCTCCTGAATAGCTGGGATTACAGGGAGGCGCTACGATGCCCAGCTAAGTATTTTTAGTAGGGGGGGGGGGGGGGGGGGTTTCACCATGTTGGTCAAGCTGGTCTCGGACTCCTGACCTCATGATCCTGCCTCAGCCTCCCAAAGTGCTGGGATTACAGGCGGGAGCCACCATGCCCGGCCGCCTTTTGGTTTTTATGTTTGGCTCATAAGCGTGATTAGTTGGTGTCAGAGGTTAAGGAGGCTGCCAGGTAAGAAGCTCTCTGGGTGGATACAGAACCGGTTTTAAAAGCCTGGCTCAGCTGGGCACGGTGCCTCAAGCCTGTAATCCCAGTGCTTTCAGATGCCGAGGCGGCAGATTGCTGGAGTCCAGGAGTTCAAGACCAGCCTGGGCAACGTAGCCAGACCGCCTCTCTACAAAAAATACAAAAATTGGCCGGACGTGGCCAATAATCCCACCACCTCGGGAGGCTGAGGTGGGAGGATCGCTTGAGCACGGGAGGTGGAGGCTGCAGTAGCTGAGATGCTGCCAATGCACTGCAGCCTGGACGACAGAGCCACACCCTGTCTCAAACAATAATTAATTAATTAAATAAATGAATGAATGAATGCCTGGCTCAGTTGACACTTTTCTTCTTCCGCCCCAACACTGAAGGGACCCGGACAGTTCTGAGCCCTGCCTGAATGCTGCTGCCCCATCTCTGTGACCGCTGGAACTGTCTGGATTTCACACCCAGTGTCAAATACGCCCTAGGCCAAAGTCGGAATTGTGTCTGGGTCACCTGTCCAAGACCTGGGCCCTGCTCCACCGCTGCTTCTACAAAGGGACTGAGTCTAGCTTCCAGCCAGGCCTTCGGGAGGCACTCCAGGTGGGGACTAAGCGCGGTCTGGCCAGGCTGCAGAACCCGTGGCCAGCAGAGGCAGCCTCTGCCCAAGCCCCGGATTCAATGTGCTGCTGCTGTTCATTCCGAGAAATTCGGAGACTCTGGCTACGCTGGCTTTCCCGGCGCGCCGCCGGTGGCGGAGGTGGCACAGCCGAGGGTACTGGCTTCACGGAGGGGCAGCGAGTGTCCCCTCCCGGAGAGGGGTGTCCCGGCGGCCAGGACGCCAGGAGGGGTGCCCTACCGTCTTCCAGCTCCTGCCCGGAACTCCTGGCCGCCCACCCCAGCCCCGCTGCGGGCTCCCCGCGGGCCTCTCTAGCCCTGGGCACCCCGCAGTTTCCCACCCGATCTGAGCACCCCGCAGATCCCACCCACCCGGAGCACCCCACAGATTCCCACCCGATCTGAGCACCCCGCAGATTTCCCCCATCCCCCGATCCGGGAGTGCCCCAGCCCCCACATGCTGCGGCTGCGCCCGCGTCCCGCCGCGAAGGCCCAGGCCCGGCTGACCTGACGGGGGCGCGGCGGCGGCGAAGACTCCGAGCAGCAGCAGCAGCGGCCACAGCCGCGTCGGTCGCATGGCCCCGGGCGCTCGGCGGCGGCTCAGGTCGCGGCCGGGGCCCCGCTCGGGGTCCGCGGAGCCGCTCACGTCGCCGCCGGGACCGCCATGGCGAGCGCAGGGCGCGCAGGGCCCGCCTCTTCCCGAGCGGCGGCGGGGCGTCCAGGCGGAGGGGACCCTGCTCGGCCGCCAGCGCCCCGCCCCGCCCCCGCCCCGTCCCGCCCCCACGCGGGACTTTCCCGCTCCGGGAACCGCGGCCCGGGGGGCCTCTGCGGCGGCAGCGCTGGGACCCCACGCAGCCGGCCTACCGGAGCGCGGAGCCTCCCGGAACGTCCTGGAGACTGGAGCCCCGCGGGACGCCCACCTTCGGGGACCGCAATCCTTCCAGAAGGGCCCCGCAAGACCTCGGCCCAGGCCCCCGGGCGTTCCCTGGAGCCCCCACCCCTCTTGACCCCACCTCACTCTCCTCTTGGGTGCTTGATCGCACAATTCGAGGATTCGCCCCTTTAGTCGAAATGTTTGCTTTAATAGCCCCCAAAATACATATTAGGCTTTCAACTCCCCCCCGCCCCACACCCATTTTTTTTTTTTTTTGAGACGGAGTCACCAGGCTGGAGTGCTGTGGCGCGATCTCGGCTCACTGCAACCTCCGCCCCCCGTCAACCCCCTTTTGAAAAGGGTTTTAAGGGGAAGGAGTTAGAAAGGGCCCAGTGAAGGAGGGGGTGGGGCTCTGGGGGCGAATGGGCTCCGAGCAGGGGGAGAGAGAGACAGAAACTTCCAGCATTTCGAAACGGCATGGGGTTTGCCCAGGAGCCGGCCGCGGTGCACGAGGAGGAAGTCCTTTAGCAGCTGGGCAGCCGCAGGCCCGCTCCCCAGCCGGAGCCTGCACCATCTCCAATCTGACGCCTGTTGGGAGAGGATTTTAAATCTGCCCTGTTCTTCCAAGATGCGTCATAAGCTAGCGCAGCAAAGGAGGGACGCGGTGCGGGGAGACCAAGAATTTAAAAATAAGTCGTCCCGGGAGCCCACTGGACATGTTAGCAAAAATGGGTTTTGCAACATAGAGCTCTTATTTTGCTCTTCCCACATTCTTGTATTTCCTCCTTGTGAACTCTTTTGAAATTGGCCACGCTCGTAAAAATATGTGATGAAATACCTAGCAGACAATTGAATTATGCATTGGATATTTCCAGATATAGAGATATATTTATATGTTACATGAAAAAACCGGGCGATAATTTGGAATCACTTCAAAAATGATGCACTGATGCCAGGCGTAGTGGCTCACTGAGCCTGTAATCCCAGCACTTTAGGAGGCCGAGGCCGGCGGATCCCATGAGGCCAGGAGTTGGAGACCAGCCTGGCCAACATGACTGAAACCCGTCTCTACTAAAAATACAAAAATTAGCCGGGCGTGGTGGCAGTCGCCTGTAATCCCAGCTACTCGGAGGGCTGAGGCAGGAGAGTCGCTTGAACTCGGGAGGTGGAGGTTGCAGTGAGCGGAGAGGGCGCCACTGCACCCCAGCCTGGGTGACAGACGGAGACTCCGTCTCAAAAAAAAAAAAAAAAAAAAAGCACTGAAAATGACATGATTGCAAGAAGGATTCCATTTTCAAACAAATAAATAAAATTAAAAGAAAACGACTGGGGGAAAGATGCCAACATACTAAGAAGAAATCGGTTATGGGATCTCGCAAGTGTCATCTGCCTCAGGGGATGTAACCGAATGCTGGTTCAGTCGCTGGCTGCTTGCAGAGTCTAATTAACAAGAGCAAGATGTGGTGGAAAGTGACTTTATTTCCCAAGCTAGCAAGGGGAAGTGGTTGGATTCGTATCCCCAAAGCAATCACCTTGGGTATGGGGAGTGGGAAAGACAAGGGTTTAAAAAGGGAAAACGATGTGGAAGTCAGGCAAGGATTATGCTAAGTACAATGTCTGTTTGTCCTGTTCCAGTGGCTGTCTTGGGTTCTAGTCTACTGGAAGCGTGGGCTGGCATCATCTCAACAATAGCTGGATTCTTAATTAGACGCTTTGAAGTCATATCTGGAATTTTGCAGCAGGATCTCCAGGCTTGGTCTGTCTGTCTCAAGATTAGCGTCTGGAACCTCTAAGAAGGCACATAACTAGACACGAGCATACAGTTAGATAAATGTGAAGGGAGTTTATACTGTGAAGAAGGGAGGGACGTGGAGCCCATTTTAAGGCTAAGGAAAAAGGCTTCTGCAGTTTGCTTCAAGGTTACATCTTTGATGGCTGGGTGCGGTGGCTCACGCCTGTAATCCCAACGCTTTGAGAGGCTGAGCCAGGTGGATCACCTGAGGTCGCGAGTTTAAGACCAGCCTGGCCAACATGGTGAAACCCGTCTCTACTAAAAATACAAAAAATAGCCAGGTGTGGTGGCATGTGCCTGTAATCCCAGCTACTTGGGAAGCTGAGACAGGAGGGAGGTGGAGGTTACAGTGAGCTGAGATCATGCCACTGCACTCTAGCCTGAGCCACAGAGCAAGACTCTGTCTCAAAAAAAAAAAAAAAAAAAAAAGTAACTTGTTTTCTCATTCTAAAGAAATACTTTTGGCCAGATGTGGTGGCTCACATCGGTAATTCCAGCACTTTGGGAGGCCAAGGCGGGTGGATCACCTGAGGTCAGGAGTTCAAGACCAGCCTGGCCAACATGGTAAAACCCCATCTCTACTAAAAATACAAAAATTAGCCAGGCATAGTGGCAGGTGCCTGTAATCCCAGCTACTTGGGAGGCTGAGGCATGAGAATTGCTTGAACTGGGGAGGTGGAGGTTGCAGTGAGCTGAGATAGCACCACTGTGCTCCAGCCTGGGTGGCAGAGTAAGGCTCCATCTCCGGGGCGGGGGGCGGGGGGAACAATACTTTGGTGCTTAATTTTATAGTAAGTTGTGTATTTGTTTATAAACGGGGCTCCATATATTATATACACTTCAGCCCTACAAACCCTGCATCTGCACCATCCCTTTCCATTAATTCCTTACCTTCTAATCAGTTGACTTTTCTGAAGCATTTCTAATAGCCTAGAGGGGCTCCTCTTGCCTCCCTCAGGAGAGTGGGCGGGGGATGGCAGAAAGAAGCCAACATTTTTTGCCAGCCAGTGGTGCTTCTCTAGGTATTGTAACACCCAGACCTCCCAGTTAGGCAAGCAATGGCCGTCCCATGGGGACATGAGCAGAGTTCAGTGACTTGGCCTGTGGTGGGTTTGCACTGCAGTAGGTCTGCTAAACTGTAACTGCATTTCCTAGAATTCCCCTTCCTGAAAAGTTCTGAGGTAACATGGGCAGGGAAGGATGTTTGTGTGTGTCTTAGTCCATTTTCTGTTGCTTATAACTGAGTATCTGAAGCTGGGTCATTGATAAAGAAAAGGCATTTATTTCTTACAGTTTGGGAGGCTGAGAAGTCCAAGGTCTGGGGACTGCATCTGGTGAGGGCCTTTTTGCTGATGGAGATTCTCTGCAGAGTCCTAAGGTGGGCAGGGCATCACATGGCAAGGGGGCTGAGGGTGCTAAGGTACTCAGATCGGTCTTCCTCTTTTTTTTTCTTTTGAGATGGAGTATCACTTTGTTGCCCAGGCTGGAGTGCAATGGTGCGAGCTTGGCTCACTGCAACCTCTGCCTCCCAGGTTCAAGCAATTCTCCTGCCTCAGCCTCCCAAGTAGCTGGAATTACAGGTGCCTGCCACCACACCAGGCTAATTTTTGTATTTTTAGTAGGGATGGTGTTTCACCATGTTGCCCTGGTCTTGAACTACTGACCTCAAGTGATCCACCTGCCTCGGCCTCCCAAAGTGTTGGGATTACAGGAGTGAGCCACCGCACCCATCCCCTCTTTTATAAAGCCCCCAGTCCCACTCCCATGATAACTCATTGGTCCATGAACCCATTAGTCCATGAATGAGTCCACCCATCCATGAGGGCAGGATCACCATAACCAATCACCTCTGAAAGGCCTCATTCCTCCATACTGCCATATTGGGAATTAAATTTCCAGCACGTGGAATTTGGGGACACTTCAAACCCTAGCAATGTGCAAGACTTGAAAGATGGAAGAAAAGGTGCAGCCATATTCCTTTACCCTTGGGAGGCTGGGGCAGGGCACAAGGCATCCATCTTTGCAGCTCATGACCTGTGGCTTCTCTGCTGACGTCCTAGATGGCGGGGATACAGACAGGCTCCAGGCTCCTCCAGCTCCTGGTGGATCTCGTGTGGTCGTGTAAGTTGGAGGTGTGGAGATAGAGAGCAACTGAGGAGGGTAGCAGATGAACCTTAGATTTCAGCTTGTCCCTGCTTCCTCCACCTCTTGTCTACCTTCTCTTCCCAGCCTTCTGCCCTGAGGACTTCAGGCTCCAGCACTGGACAGGGGGAAATTGCCTGTCCTGGACTGTGCACACATCTGTCATGTTTATGTGAGGTCAAATCTCTATAATATAACAACACACACACACAAACACATACACACACATCACATGATGCTTTTGCTTGTTGGATCAAAACCGGGCTGATCATGCCCCAAATCACATAGCCAATGAGTGGCAGTGTGGGCTCCTAGCGAGGCCTGTCTAGTGCCCCGCATTTCACAGCAAACTTCTCATCATGCTGTTCCGTTTTCTTGCAATGAGGCTCAGCTCTGCCCAATCAAGCGCTCCACAGCTCCCCAAGACCCAGCTATTCCGTCAGTGAGTCTTTGAAGTTTTACTTTGTGAAGGTCACATGTGCCCTACTTGTCTGCCTCTTCCTCTGCTGTTCACCCCCACTGTTTGTGCCTCTCTCTGCCTTCATCTGTAACGCCTCCCCCGCCCCCCACTCCTGCCATACCCACAGTCCAAATTCTACAACTTCTGGACTCCACTTCCTGAGAACTCTATCGCCTTCTCTGACTACATCTTCCCCTGTTTGTCGTTTTGTGGGGATTGACACAGCCAAAGGCAGGGCCGCTGACACCTGTGAGTGGGTAGATGAGTGTCTTTCCTGTATTCAACAGAGCTGTAAGAGCTCTGAGCTTAAAGTAGGCCTTGATCATTGCCAAGTGGGGCCTTGATATGTGACTTGGTGCCCCTTGTTCCAAGAAATTCCAGGATCAAGGTCAGAGGAATTGGCATGTTAGCGAAAGGACGAATTCCCTTAGGTCTCCGGTGATGGGATGGGTTTTCTCACTGTTTGTCATGGGCCTCAGCCCCCTCCTTTCACCAGCCTACACTTGTTGCATTTCTGCTTCCCCAGTGGGGCCGTCACAAAATATCATTCGAGTAATACCCAGTCTTTTCTAGTCTTTTGCCTCCTGTCTGGAACTCTCACAACAGTTACTATTATACATACAGCATTCTACATTTCACTCCTCCTGGAAACAGGGAATGAATGATATCCTGATTTTTGTTGTTGTTGTTGTTTTTAACCAGAGTCTTGCTCTGTCACCCAAGCTAGAGTGCACTGGCATGATCTCGGCTCACTACAACCTCCGTCTCCCAGATTCAAGCAATTCTCGTGTCTCAGCTTCCCGAGTAGCTGGGATTACAGGCGCGCACCACCACGCCTGCCTAATTTTTGTATTTTTAGTAGAGATGGGGTTTCACCATGTTGGCCAAACTGGTCTTGAACCCCTAGCCTCATGTGATCCACCTGCCTCAGCCTCCCAAAGTGCTGGAATTACAGGCGTGAGCCACTGCGCCCGGCCGATATCCTGAAATTTGTCAGGGAGAAGAGATAACAGGCAGAGAAAAGAAAATCTTCCAGTTCCTTTTTAACTCCTTGAAAAACAGGAGACTCCTACACTTTAAGTATATGAAGCTTTAATATTCCTGATCTTGGTACATACGAAAAGCACCCACAACCCAGGGCCACAGCCCAGGACCTGGGAAGCTGCCGGTAACAACTGGAAGGCCCAGGCCTGGGATTTTTTTTCATGAGTTCTCAGGACAGGACTTGTGTAATGAATCGTCTTGGGTTTTGTAATTCAGAAAAACTCAAACCATTCCCCATTTCCTGGAAGGATTAAGAGCCTGTCATTTTTTCTGTGTGTTTAAATGTGCTCTTCGACTGGGTACAGTGGCTCACTCCTGTAATCCCAGTGCTTTGAGAGGCTGAGACAGGAAGAATCCCTTGAGCCCAGGAGTTGGAGACCAGACTGGGCAACATAGCAAGACCTTGTCTCTACAAAAACTTTTTAAAAATAAAAATTAGCTGGGAATGGTGGACTATGCCTGTAATCCCAGCTGCTCAGGAGGCTGATACGGGAAGATTGCTTGAGCCAAAGAGTTTGAAGCTGCAGTGAGCTATGGTCACGCCACTGTACTTTAGCCTGGGTGATAGAGCAAGATAATAATAATAATATTATTATTAATATTATTAATATTAATATTAACATTATTAATATTAATATTAATTAAAATAATATAATAATAATAATTTTGCACTCTGGGATCCTGCAGACTTCCAGGAAAAACCTGGCAGCTTGGGCATGAGTAGGAGCAGTTTATTAACCAAGGGCTCAGGCTAGGTAGCAGCTGCTGGAAGGCAGTGGTCGGCAACCTTCTTGGCACCAGGGACAAGTTTCATGGAAGACAGTTTTTCCAAGGACCAGGCAGGGGGGCAGAGGGGAATGGTTTCGGGATGATTCAAGCACATTCCATTTGTTGTGCTCTTTATTTCTATAATTATTACCTTATAAGATATAATGAAATAATTATAAAACTCACCATAATGTAGAATCAGTGGGAGCCCTGAGCTTGTTTTCCTGGAACTAGGCAATCCCTTCTGGGGGTGATGGGAGACAGTGACAGATCATCAGGCACTAGATTCTTATGAGGCGTGTGCAACCTAGATCCCACCCATGTGCAGTTCACAATAGGGTTCAGCTCCTATGAGAAGCTAGCGCCTCTGCTGATCTGACAGGGGGCGAAGCTCAGGTGATCATGAGAGCAATGGGGAGCAGCTGTAAACACAGATGAAGCTTTCCTTGTAGCTCACCCCTGTTCATGAGTGGCGACTGGGGACCCCGTCTGTAAGCCACAGCCAGGAGGAGGCCCATGGGGCATCTGATGAGTCACTACAACGCTGTGGGCAAACAGGGAGCTATGCCCATATCCTCTAATAAGAAGAGGTACCATTTATTGACCTCCTGCCAACCCTCATTACACATCTATGAGGTAAGGGTAGGGGCCATTTATCTTGATTTCTGAGTGTCCAGCATCTTTTGAATGCTCTTGCTGTACTGGGAGGATTTTCAGTCTTGTGAGGATTCACTGCTTCCAGAAAATTCAAATTCCCAACCTCCCTTGCAGCCATGCTTTCCAGCCTGTGTCAACCCCACCTTCTGTGGGAGCCTCCTCCCACTATATACCTTTGCTGGACCCAAAATCACGCACGATTTCACCTCAAAGAATCACCTGGAGCTCCCTACACACCCCCAATTCCTTGGCAATTTTTCATGAGGGACATCAGTTCCATATAACCCAAAGAATCTAATGTCACATATTCTAAAAGTGAAAAATACTTCTTATTCTAACTCTCTTTCTTTGCAAACATATATATGAATACTCTTTCAGATACATTCTTTGCTTTGTTTATTGTGACTGTTTTTGCTTTTAAAAAACATATTTGAATCTTTTTTCCAAACATGTATTTTGATTTGATTACTGCTACTTTTTGGGTTTAGAAAGTGTGTACTTGAACCTCTTGTAAATCTTGTATTCTCTGGGTTTGATCACCTTCAAAAGCACGACTTCCTCGTGTGTGTGTGTGTGTGTGTGTATGCATGTGTATACGTGTCTTGGAAAAGGTTTGGTCTTTGGCTATGCCAATGTATAAAAAAAGAGCCCATAGGCCGATTGCAGTGGCTCACACCTGTAATCCCAGCACTTTGGAGGGCCGAGGCAGTGGATCTCACGAGTTTGAGACCAGCCTGGCTAACATGGTGAAACCCTGTCTCTACTAAAAATACAAAAATTAGGTGGCCCATGCCTGTAATCCCAGCTACTCGGGATGCTGTGGGAGGATTACTTGAACCCGGGAAGCAGAGGTTGCGGTTAGCTGAGATCATGCCACTGCACTCCAGCCTGAGCAACAGAGCGAGACTCTGTCTCAAAATAAATACATTTTTTATATATATATAAAATGTATGTATGTATTTTTATATATATATATAAGAGCCCATAAAACAGAGATGTGAAAAACAGAAATGAAGATGTCACCGGCTTCTGCCTGATGGGTGCTCATTTTATGTAGATTGTTAAGGAAATAGCAACAGTCACTATCTCAGAAACGCCTGTGCTTGCCGTGCCACAGCATAACTATACCATAGGAATCAGTCTCAGTGAATCCAATCCCTGTTTTTCAACCACGTGGAAGTTGCCAGTCAGCATTTCTGGTGAGAGAACCGCATTGCCACACTGACGGGGTGCAATACTAGCCACAAATGAAGAAACTCGATGTTTTCATTTTCTCAGGAAGCCTGCCTGGGAGCACATGGGTGACCTCCAAGGGATTTTGAACTGCTGGGGCCACACTAGGGGACTTCACCCTTCCATGTAGGACTCTCAAGGTGCAGGGATCCAGGCTGAGGATGCCCAGCTAGAGATGGGTGAGCCGGCCTCTTCCGCCAGTGCACCCTGTGATGCCTGGCCGGGCCCCCAGTTCTTGGAAGCTGGATTAGTTTCCTATGGCTACTGTAATGCATCGCCACAAACTTAGTGGCTTAAAACAAAAAAATTCATTCTCTTATAGTTTTAGAGGTCAGAAATCCCAAATGGGGCTGAGTGCTCATGCCTATAATCCCAGCACTTTGGGAGACTGAGATGTGAGGATCACTTGAGGCTAGGAGTTGAGAACAGCCTAGGCAACATAGCAAGACTCTGTCTCTCCAAAAAATAAAACATTAGCCAGGCATGGTGGTGGGCACCTGTAGTCCTAGCTACTCAGGAGGCTGAGTTGGGAGGATCACTTGAGCCCAGGAGTTCGAGCCTGCAGTGAGGTACGATTGCACCACTGCATGTCAGCCTGGGTGAGACCCTGTCTATAAAAAAGAAAGGGACATCAGTTCCATATAACCCAAAGCCTGGGTAACAGAATGAGACTCTGTCTATGAAAAAGAATAGGAAAAGAAAGGAAGGGAGGTGGTGCATGCTTGTAGTCCCAGCTACTAGGGAGCCTGAGATAGGAGGATCTCTTGAATCCAGGAGGCAGAGATTGCAGCGAGCCAAGATGGTGCCACTGCACTGCGGCCTGGGCAACAGAGTGAGACTCTGTTTCAAAAAAAAGAAAAGAAAAAGAAAAAAAACAGAAGGAAGGAAGAAAGAAAGAGAGAAACCCAAAACGGACTGGCAAGGCTATGGTCCTTCCAGAGGCTCTGGGAAAAATCAATTCCTCGCCCTTTGCAGCTTCTAGAGAGGCTGCCACATTCCTTTTTTCTTTTCTTTTTTTTTTTTTTTTCTTGTTTTGGGACGGAGTCTCACTCTGTCTCCCAGGCTTCAGTGTAATGGTGTGATCTGGGGTCACTGCAACCTCCGCCTCCTGGGTTCAAGCGATTCTCATGCCTTAGACCCCCATAGTAGCTGAGATTACAGGCGCATGCCACGAGGCCCAGCTATTTTTTTTTTTTTTTAATATATTTTTAGTAGAGATGGGGTTTTGCTCTGTTGGTCAGGCTGGTTTTGAACTCCTGACCTCAGGTGATCCGCCCGCCTTGGCCCCCCGAAGTGCTGGGATTACAGGCGTGAGCCACCGCGCCTGGCTGCATTCCTTAAATCATGCTCCCTACTTCCATCTTTAAGCCATCTTCAAACCACCCTAATCTCTGCTTCTATCCCCACCCCTCCTCCTCAGACCCTCCTGCCTGCCTCTTCCCCATGCGAGGATGCTTGTGATGACATTGGGCCCACCCAATAATCTAGAATCATCTTTCCATCTTGAGACCCTTAGCTTAGATGTCTGCCAACTCCCCTTTATCATGGAAGGCAACAGATTCACAAGTGTCGGGGGTTAGGTTGTGGACATCTCTGGGGGTCATTATTCAGCCCACCATAGGGGCTACACAGAATGACACTGGACAGATAGGTGGCAGCTGTTAGCGTCTGGACCTTGGACTCTTTGCCCTACTTCTATCTTGGTCTGTTCCCTTCACCCCTGCCCAGTGTGCAAGCGCGCGCACACACACACACACACAACCCCCACCCCCCCCACACACACACCCAGAGCCTGGCAGCCCTAGGCTACCACCACGCTAGCATTCCCCTCCTCTCAAAATCTGCAGTCCTGTGGCCTCTGCAGGGCTACATTTCCTGGGGCTGGTTTTTGCCCTTTTCTTGTTAAATTCAGTGTATTGTTAAATTAGCTTAGTCAAAGGCTGCCTTCAACTAAGGAGGAGGTAGAAATATTAAAATTGCTTTCTGGGGCTGGGGATTCAGGGCAAGTGGGGGTGGAAAGGAGTTGCTGCACTTCTTGAATCATCTATCCAAATCCATTTATGGACAAGACTACAATTTTCTGGTTGTGAAAAGGTAACAGTGGGGACATGGCCTGGGCAGTGTGGCCAGTCATTAGTTCTACAGGAGGGAGGGAGAGGTTACTGGGACAGCAGGGTTCTTTATTTAATTCCTTCGTCTCCACAAACAGTTCTTTCTGGGTACACATTCCCCTTGCAGAGGCTCATGCCAGGACTGAGGCTTCCAGGGAAAGCTGGCGTGTGGTGTAAGGATCCAAGTCTCCTGGAGCTCGGGCGTGGTGGCTCACACCTGTAATCCCAGTACTTTGGGAGGCCAAGACGGGTGGATCACTTGAGGTCAGGAGTTTGAGACCAGCCTGGCCAACATGGTGAAACCCTGTCTCTACTAAAAATATAAAAATTAGCCAGGCATGGTGGTAGGCACCTGTAATCCCAGCTACTTGGCAGGCTGGGGCAGGAGAATCGATTGAATCCAGGAGGCGGAGGTTGCAGCGAGCTGAGATCGTGCCACTGCACTCCAGCCTGGGCAACAGAGTGACACTCTGTCTCAAAAAAAAAAAGAGAGAAGGGCAGTTTAGAGGCACACATGTTTTGCTTTCAGTCTGACTTCCGCTATGGGCAATGGTTATTTTTGCTTTTGTTAGGATTTGTACCTCAGTGGGAGCCCTTAATATATGAAATTTTAACTGATTTGGAACTTGTAAACTTAAATACACAAATTTTTTGTTTGTTTGTTTGTTTTTGCTTTTAAAGACAGGCTCTCTGTTGCCCAGCCTGGAGTGCAGTGGCACAGTCTGTTTCACCACAGCCTGGAACTCCTGGGGTCAAATCATCCTCCTGTTTCAGTCTCCTGAGTAGCTGGGAGTACCCATACGTGCCGCCACATGAGCTAACTAAAAAAAAAAAAAAAAAAAATTCTTTTAAAGATGGAGACTTAGTATGTCGCCCAGGCTGGTCTCGAACTCCTGGCTGCAAGTGATCCCTCCATTTCGGCCTCCCAAAGTGCTGTGATTACAGGCGTGAGCCACCACACCCAGCCCATAAATTTTTCTAACTTTTTTCTTGTTGTTATCTTTATAATAGTAGTACTTGGGCCAGGCGCGGTGGCTCACGCCTGTAATCCCAGCACTTTGTGAGGCCAAGGGGGGCAGATCACTTGAGGTCAGGAGCTCGAGACCAGCCTGGCCAACATGATGAAACCCCGTCTCTACTAAAAATACAAAAATTAGCCAGGTGTGGTGGCACACACCTGTAATCCCAGCTACTCAGGAGGCTGAGACAGGAGAATCACTTGAACCTGGGGCGGAGGTTGCAGTGAGCCAAGATCGCGCCACTGCACTCCAACCTGGGTGACAGAGCAAGACTCTGTCTCAGGAAAAAAAAAAAAAGTACTGGTTCATTGTCAAGGAACTATAAAATACAGAAAAGTATAAAGAAGAAAAAACAATTACCCCTTAATCTTACAATACAGAAATGGCCAAAATTCATATCCTGAAACTCCTCAATTTTTAAGCACCAAAAAAACAGCCAGAAGGCAGCATTATGTCACCCTTTGTGAGAAGCATGTAGAAACCACACAGGACAGGAGAGGAAGGAACGTTTTGCTTCTCCTGTGTTTCAGGATTGTATGAAAATCAGGTTGCCTGTAGTTTCAGGACACTCTCTACAGGTGTAGTTTTGACTTTGCAAAGCCCTGAACATGCCTTGACCAGCGATAGGAGGAGATGCCGAATACCTCACGTTCACCGTCAGCAGCCCTCAGGTTTCAGCCTTCCTTGCTAACTGCCAGGTATAGTGATTCCCGGGTACAGTCATGGGCACCGGGCACAAGCCACTATGTAGAGATTATGCTACATTTGGTGAATGTTAAATACATTGTTAACATCCTTTCTTTTGCAGAATCTTCAACTATTGTCACTGTGAACTTTCTTTTTATCTTGGAAACCTCAAACATCATAGTGTGTGATTTCTGGTGTATTCATACCAAACAGATCCAAGCAAAGCAAACACAAATTCATGTGGGTACCTTTGTGGGTGAAGGCAAGAACAGAGAGAGCTTAGGGGCGGTGAAGCATGTTCAGAAAGGACGTGGTGGTCTGGAATATGTTGCCTTCTCTCCCTTCCTCCTTCCTTCCCTCCCTCCCTCGCTTCTTTCATGTATTTAGCATATATTTACTTATTGAGAATCTACTCTGTGCTAGGTCCTGTTCTGAGCACAACAGATAAAAACTCTGAGCTTGCAGAGCTTATGTTTTAGTGGCAGCAGCAGAGAATGCTCGGTCAATCACTGAACACGGCATCTAGCGTCTGGAACAACGGTGATCGTGCGATGGAGAGGACCATGAGTGGATTGCAAGTTGGATTACATCCAGTCCCAGGCTATTCTCTTGGGGTCTGCAGTAGGAGATTCTGTCAAAGCCCCTCCATTTCCTCTGTTCTGGCATTAGTGGTAGATCCCCAGGTGGCTGGACTCTCTGTGTGGGAGGTGGGGAGCCCCTGGCAGGAACTGGGGTGGCCCCTCTGGCTGTGCTAGACAAGCACCAATCCACAGAGCTTTTCAATGTCCCCAAGGCACTTGGGGGGTGTCCACTGAGTGGCAGTTTCTTCTCATCTATCAATGGGCTGCACACCCAACTGACAGTCCCATGACCTACCCTGGCTTGGGGGAGCCTCCACCCTGCCTGGGCCTCCCAGTTCGCGCAGTGGAGAGGGCACCATTCCTCCCAGTACTGTCCAGTCCAACACCCAGGGACCTGGGCACATCCACACATGCCTCCTAACTCATTCCCCCAGGTAGCATAGGGTCACCTAGGCAAAGGAAATTCCAGGACCCACTTTACTCAAGACCCAGGGACATTCCTATTTTCCAAATGAACATCACTCACGTTGCCTAGGAAACAGCCTCACCTCAAAGAACATTGGCTCAAATAAAGGCAACACTACCAGATATGATATTCTAGTGCTGAAGCTTTGACTTATCCAAGTATCAAAAGGAGATTCAGCCAGGTGTGGTGACTCACACCTGTAATCCAAGCACTTTGGGAGGCCGAGGCGGGAGGATTGCTTGAGCCCAGGAGTTCAAGACCAGCATGAGCATGGACAATGTGGCAAAGCCCCATCTCTTAAAAAAAAAAAAAAAAAAAAATTAGAGGCCAGGCATGGTGGCTCACACCTGTAATCCCAGCACTTTGGGAGGCCAAGGCAGGCAGATCACCTGAGGTTGGGAGTTCAAGAGCAGCCTGACCAACATGAAGAAACCCCGTCTCTACTAAAAATACAAAATTAGCCAGGGATGATGGTGCATGCCTGCAATCCAAGCTACTCAGGAGGCTGAGGCAGGAGAATTGCTTGAACCAGGGGACGGAGGTTGCCATGAGTTGAGATCGTTCCATTGTACCCCAACCTGGGCAACAAGAGTGAAACTCCATCTCAAAAAAAAAAAAAAAAAAAGCTTAGCCGGGCTTGGTGGTGTGCACCTGTACTCCCAGCTACTTGGGAGGCTGAGGCAGGAGAATCACCCAAGCCCAGGATTTCGAGGCAGAAGTTAGCCATGATTGCATCACTACATTCCAGTCTGAGTGATGGAGTGACACCCTTCCCACCCCTCCACCAAAAAAAAAAAAAAAAAAAAAAAGAGAGAGACAAACTCATTTACTTTTTTATTCCTCAACAAATATTTATTAAGCACTCCTTAGATGCCAGGCATTGTTCTAGACACTTGAGATACATCAGTGACCAAAGCATTGTCGCTAAACTTCAACTTCAGCCTACTGTGGGACTTTTTTTCCTTTATTCCGTTCTTTCTTTCTTTTAAAAATTAAAACAGGAGTCTTGCTTTGTTGCCCAAGCTGGCCTCAAACTCCTGTGCTCAAGCAATCCTCCCACCTTAGCCTCCCCGGTAGCTAGAACTACAGATGCGAGCAGCCCAGTCTGGCTTTCAAGAATTTGGTAATTATCTACAAGTAAGATGTGTTGCATAAATAGGAAGCCAGGTGGATCACTGGGCAGATTTGATTACTGAAAACAGGATGCACTTCCTGACCTAGATAAGTTTTTTCATCTGCCTAAAGGGTGGGTCTTTTACCAAGTAGCTGGGAACTGCCGGGTGTTTCTTCACAACACTCGGAAACAAGAACCATCATATCACTTTTGCTGTCTCAGTCAAATTAAATCAGGCTCCATGCCCAACTTTCCCGGATTCTAGGGTTGCACAAAGCCCAGGAAAGGTGTGGAGGGGTGGCTGGGCTGGCCTTGAATCTGCCGTCAGGCCTCTGAGCCCAAGCCTGCACATATACATCCAGATGGCCTGAAGTAACTGAAGAATCACGGAATAAGTGAAAATGGCCGGTTCCTGCCTTAACCGATGACATTACCTTGTGAAATTCCTTCTCCTGGCTCGGAAGCTCCCCCACTGAGCACCTTGTAACCCCCGCCCCTGCCTGCCAGAGAACAACCCCTTTGACTGTAATTTTTCACTACCTACCCAAGTCCTATAAAACGGCTCCACCCCTATTTCCCTTCGCTGACTCATTTTTTGGATTCGGCCTGCCTGCACCCAGGTGAAATAAACAGCCTTGTTGCTCACACAAAACCTGTTTGGTGGTCTCTTTACACGGATGCGCGTGACGTCTGCTATGAGCACAGCTCAGCAGTTTATTCAAAGGGGGTGGAGTTGCTGGTTGAGGCCCCCGACTCCTGGAACCTTTTGAGGTCCCAGGCATCTGGGTCCCTCTCACCTATGGCTACTCAAGTATCCATGCCCAACTTTCCAGGGTTCTAGGGTTGGACAAAGCCAAGAAAGTTTTGAAACTGTGTTCAACAAGGACATTTTGGGGGTAATGGATATTTATTATGATTGTGGGGAAGATTTCACATATGTTAAAAACTTATCAAAATGTATATTTAAAACATGCATGGCATAATATATACCAGTTGTACCTCGATTAAGCTGTGAAAAGGGGGAAAAAACTATACATAGACACCTTAAAAATAGGGTTGCAAAATGCTCAGTTGGTGATTGCTGCATAGTAGTCCATCTGTATGCTCAAATGTGACTTCTTGGAGAACCTTAACAAGAGAATTTTAACCTCGGGATGCCCCACCCTTAATCTGAATTGGGAATTCTGGAATTTCCTCCCACGGAAATCAGTTTAGGACCCATATGTAAAACTGATGCCCACTTGGCAGGGTGTGGTGGCTCACACCTGTAATCCCAGCACTTTGGGAGGCTGAGGTGGGCAGATCACAAGGTCAGGAGATCGAGACCATCCTGGCTAACACGGTAAAACCCCGTCTCTACTAAAAATGCAAAAAATTAGCTTGGTGTGGTGGCGGGCACCTATAGTCCCAGCTACTTGGGAGGCTGAGGCAGGAGAATGGCGTGAACCCAGGAGGCGGAGCTTACAGTGAGCTGAGATGGCGCCACTGCACTCCAGCCTGGGCGACAGAGCGAGACTCCATCTCAACAAACAAACAAACAAAAACTAAAAACTGATGCCCATTCAATGCTGGTGGCTCTGACTCCCCAGGTAGTTCAAGGCCTAGAGAAATGCTAGTGTCAGTTTGGGCTTGGAAAGGCCAACAACCCAGCGATGTCATAAACTACCTGGGGCTCACCTGCCTCAGGCCAAAGGTCACTGGGACTGCTAAGAAGCAATAATAAGCCAAGGGGCCACAGCTCTTCCCACGGAGTGCTGCAGAGGTCATACTCCAGTCCTGTGTCGAAGGATTTTTAAAAACCAAGTATCAGGCTGGGCACAGTGGCTCACACCTGTAATCCCAGCATTTTGGGAGGCCGAGGTGGGAGGATCACTTGAGGTCAGGAGTTTGAAACCAGTCTGGCCAACATGGTGAAACCCTGTCTCTACTAAAAATACAGAAATTAGCCAGCCATGGTGGCAGGCACCTGTAATCCCAGCTACTCAGGAGGCTGAGGCTGTAAAATCGCTTGAACCCAGGAGGCTCAGGTTGCAGTGAGCCGAGATTACACCACTGCACTCCAGCCTGGATAGCAGAGTGAGACTCCACTTCAAAAACAAAACCAAACAAAACAAAAACAAAAACAATCAAGTATCACAGAATAAAATATTCAGGTCATGGGAAAATAAATTCCAACTTACAGCTCCAAAATCCAAAGAGTGAAAAATCACAAACATCTTCTTAATTCCTGACTTGAATTAATATCAAGCTAGATATAATCCTTAATTCTTCCATTAAATGTGAAATGGATACAGTTTCCCTAGAAAATGAGAAATGGTTTGATTACAGAGTGCTGCCCACAACATGCTGAGAGTGCTCCCTAATATTACCTGCACCATATCGCCTTTCTAAAATGCCACATTAGGCTGGGTGCTCACGCCTGTAATCACAGCTCTTTGGGAGGCCAAGGTGGGAGGATTTATTGAGGCCAGTGGTTTGAGACCAGCCTGGGCAATATAGTGAGACCCCCTCCTGTCTTAAAAACGAACCAAAAAACCCAAATCATGAAACATTTCTGGCCCCTGAGGTTCCCAGATAAGGGGTTGTGGACAGGGGCTGATAACACACCCATCTAGTGAACAACTGTACTTGAGATGTTATCTCGGAAACGCTCTCAATCCACGTGTACAGAAGAGAGCAGTATCCCCTTCTCACCTGGCAGGAAAACTGAAGCTCAGAGACCTTGTGTTAGAGGCCAGGTTGGAAACAACAGAACCCACCCTAGCTAGTTTAAGCAGAAAACAGATTTATGGAAGGTCACTGGTAGCAGAATCCTTGGACGATCCAGGAAGCTGGCTTGGAGGCCCCAAGGCCAGGAAATGTGCTCAGGTCTCCTTCAGGGGGCGCTAGTGAGCACATCCTTTCCCCACAACCTCACTGGTACCAAGGATATTAAATGGGGTAATATTTGCCCATGGAACTGCACCCCCCTTGCCCCGTCCAGGATATCTCATTGTTGTTTGATTTGTACTTTTTGACTGTGCATGAGGTTGGCCATCCATTGTTTAACAACACTTGAATCTCTTTTTCTATGATCCCCTCTTTTTTTTTTTTTGTCTTGCTCTGTTGCCCAGTTTGAGGTGCAGTGGCATGATCATAGCTCACTGCAGCCTCAACTTCCTAGACTCAAGCCATCCTCCCACCTCAGCCTCCCGAGTAGCTGAGACTATAGGTAGGGGTTACCATGCCCAACTAATTAAAAAAAAAAAAAAAATTATACAGACGAGGGTCTCACTAAGTTACCCCGGCTGGTCTCAAACTCCTGGGCTAAAGCCATCCTCCCGCCTCAGCCTCCCAAATGCTGGAATTACAGGCATGAGCTACCAGTCTGGCTGTTGCCCTTTTTTGAATGGGTTATTGTCTCTTCTAAAAATTGATTCATGTATACGTGCTCCCTCTCTGGACACTTAATGCTGGTGACCAGTCCCTGCTCCAGGCACTCCACAGGGCAGGACCCACCCTCCTGGAAGCAGTTCCACTAACCTGGGGAAAGCCCAGATGGCAAAGGAAGGCATGATTGCACCCTGGGATGGCCAGAAGCACTCTGCTAAACCTGGCTTGGACTGACTGACGCCATCATCAGAGAGGGTTGGGAAGCTGGACTCAGCCACGAGGCTGGCTTGGAACTAGTGGGAAAAGGGTGGACAGACGAGATTTATCTTCTCAGTCATGCCTTTTGGCCAACCTACACTCAATGCAGTCTAGGCAGCTTTGCGATCTGCTTGTAACTTGTATCTGACCCATTTAGTGAGAATAACCAGCTGGTTCATACAAAGCTTGCTGCTATGCGGTTAATGTGAGAAGACACTTTTACCAGTGGTTAAAGTCCTTCGAATTCTTCACTCTTGACAGAGAAGACAAAGGACCTGTGGTTATTATGTTATAACCACACAGTATCAAAGGTTACTTAGCTAAGTGTGAAAGTAACAGCAAGCGCCGCAAACATCAAGGAAACTCAGGAAACTCTTCCTCGAAGCCTTTTGATGACATTCGGCGCTGCATAAAAATCAGATTCCTCTCAGCTCATATGCACAGGATGCCCAGAAATAAGACTGCAGAATGGATTTTCTTGGTACATTATAAGGTTCATAGAAGAAAAATTAGAAGTTCTCGATCAGTTATTGAAAGGGAAGACAGCCTTTCACTGAGATCCAGGGTGGTCTAGGTGCACCCTGTTTCTTTCTGGAAACAAGTACAGAGAAACAGCTCAACTGACTTCTCAATAATAAATGTTTATAGAGAATTGATGAGGCAGCCGGGCAAGGTGCCTCACACTTGAAATCCCAGCATTTTGGGATACCAAAGCGGGCAGATCACTTAAGGTCAGGGGTTTGAGATCAGGCTGGCCAACATGGTGAAAGCCTGTCTCTACTAAAAATACAAAAATTAGCCAGGGGTGGTGGCTTACACCTGTAGTTAGAACTACTTGAGAGGTTGAGGCAGGAGAATCGCTTGAACCCAGAAGGCAGAGGTTACAGTGAGCCAAGATTGCACCATTGCACTCCAGCCTGGGTGACCAGATTGAAACTCGGTCTCAAAAACAAACAAACAAACAAAAAAACCAAAAAAACAAAACTAGGATGATAGGCTGGGTGCAGTGGCTCACGCCTGTAATCCCAGCACTTTGGGAAACCGAGGCAGGAGGCTTGCTTGAGGCCACGAGTTCGACACCAGTCTGGGCAATGTAGTGAGACCCCTTGTCTCTACAAAAAAAAAAAAAAATTAGCCAAGCGTGGTAGTGCGCACCTGCAGTCTCAGCTACTCAGGAGGCTGAGGCATGTGAATTGCTTGAGCCCAGGAGGCGGAGGTTGCAGTGAGCCGAGATCATGCCACTGCACTCCAGCCTGGGCGACAGAGCAAGACTCTGTCTCAAAGAAAAAAAAAATGATGCTGATTAAAAAGAGCCAGTTGCACAGGGCCGCATATTGTATAGTTCCATTAATATGAATTGCTCAGTAAAGGCAAATCCATAGAGGCAAAAGGTACATCGGTGGTTGTCAGAGGCTGGGGGCAGGGGCAAGGGAGTAGGTTGTGACTGCTTGATGGGGACAGAGTTTCCTTTTGGGGAAGTGAAAATATTTTGGGACTAGATACAAGTGGTGCTTGCACAACAGTGTGAATGTACCAAATGCCTCTGAATTGTACACTTTAAAATGGTTAATTTACGTTATGTGAATTTTACCTGAGTCATTTCAAAGAAAAAAACGCCAAAATGACATCAGGCCCTGCCCCCTTTGCTCAAGTCCGCATCCTTCCCTTCATGGATTTGTTACTCTCTTGTCTTGCAAGTGAGGACAAGTCACGACTGCTCTTCAGTTTGCTGATCTCTGGAATGGCAACGCTGATGCTTGTTGATAGGTTAACCCCCCAGGCAGGACACAGTGAGCGTTGGTTTCCTGTGTCCTCCTCACAGTCTGGGTCACGTGGCGCTTCCTGTGGCTCACTGCCTCTGACTCTTTAATCGACTTCGTGGCTAAAGCACCATGCACTGCGCTTTGCATGGCCCCGACTGTCTGGTTTGTCAGCAACTCAGGGGCTTTTCCAGATGCGGGACTTTTCAGTGCTGAACCTGGGAAAGTCCAGGGTAAACCAGGATGAGTCAGCGGCCCTGCCTTGTGCTCTGGATAAGTAAAGCGTGCAGAGGTCAAGGCTACAGTTCTCCCCGGAGGGGATCTTCCCTGACTGTCAGCACAGAGAAGTGGGCTCCCATGTGCCAGGGGAGGACGCTGGATCTGAAAGTGGGTGGAGCTGGGACAGTACTAGATTAGGGGCTGCCAGCAGTTTCTCCTTTTGTTTAGTTTGCTAGTTTTTGAGACAGCGTCTTGCTCTGTCTTCCAGGCTGGAGTGCAGTGGCACCATCCCGGCTCACTGCAGCCTCAACCTCCCCGGTTTACGTGATCCTCCCACCTCAGCCTACTGAGTAGCTGAGACTACAGGCACGCACCACCATGCCCAGCTAATTTTTTTTGTTTGTTTTTTTTTGGAAAGACAGCGTTGCCCAGGATGGTCTCAAACTCCTGGGCTCAAGAGATCCACCTGCCTCAGCCTCCCATAGTGCTGGGATTACAGGCATGAGCCATCACAGTTTGATCCAATTTCTCCTTTTGGAATGAAAACTGGAATTTTCTTTGAGGTTCTTTTCGAGGTCAAGGGCTAACGTCATGAGTGGCCTCTTAGGTGACATAGATGACCAAAAATCAGTGATGACCAACAACCTGAAAATGATGCTGATGGGGTGGTGGGAGCTTGGCAGGATGGTTTTGTCTGGACAAGGGCCTGGGCTTAGCTGCATCTGTGGGTGAAATTAGGGGATGCCTCACCCTGGGTTATGTAAAGGGACCAGCAAATCTACCGAGATGCCACGAGACTCTCAGAGGGCGGGGCTGTAACAACAGCAGCGGCTGCGCACCCAGCTGCAATGTGTGCTGTATGGCTGTATAGATGCGTGTAGATAATATGCTTATGGCGGCGGCAACATGTAGGCATATACAGAAACATGAAACATATATGACAACGGCGGCGACGGCAACTGACGGCAAACGGCAACGGCAGCAACCGGCGGCGGCGGCATATACATATATATATATATATATATATATATATATATATATATATATATATATATATATATATGTATATATGTAGGGACGGGGTTATACTTCCTGTTGGCGGGCGGGGTCCGTGTAGCACAATCTCGGCTCACTGCAACCTCCACCTCCCAGGTTCAAGCAATTCTCCTGCCTCAGCCTCCTGAGCAGCTGGGATTACAGGTGCCCGCCACCAAGTTCGGCTAATTTTTTTTTTTTGTATTTTTAGTAGAGACGGGGTTTCACTGTGTTGGGCAGGCTGTTCTCGAACTCCTGACCTCAGGTGATCCACTCGCCTCAGCCTCCCAAAGAGCTGGAATTAGACATGAGCCACCACACCCAGCTTCTGCTCTTTCTTTGAAGTTCAGTGTGACTGGAGGATGTCTGATGGATTGAGGGGTGGGAAGAGCTTGGTTGAGGCTGATATAGGAAAGAACAGTAGGGGCCCAGGTACCTCCCAAGGCTGGATGTCTGGAGGGGTTAGGACCAACGGGAGCCTGAACAGTGGACCTGAAGCAGAAGTCACTTGGGAAGAGCGTCATCTGGGTCAACTTGTGAAGGACGTAGCCCTGCCAATGCATGATGAGGTGCCTTCCAGAAAGCGGCTGCTTGTGATTTGAAAGTGGGCCCCTAGACTGGGAGACTGGGAGTGGTGGCTCGCGCCTGTAATCCCAGCACCCAGCACTTTGGGAGGTTGAGGCCGATGGATCCACTTGAGCCCAGGAGTTTGAGATCAGCCCGGGCAATGTGGTGAAACCTTGTCTTTACAAAAAAAAAAAGAAAAGAAAAGAAAAAAAAATTAGCCGGATGTGGCGGCTCATGCCTGTAGTCCGAGCTACTCAGGAGGCTAAGGTGGGAGGACCACTTGAGCCCAGGAGGGTGAAGCTGCAGTGAGCTGTGATTGTGCCACTGCACTCCAGCCTGGGTGACAGAGTGAGACCCTGTTAAAAAAAGAAAAAGAAAGTGGGTCCCTAAAACTCTGCTCATAATGGCCCCCAAAAGTGGCAACAGGCCCAATGTCCATCAACTTATAATTAGATACATAGCATGCGACCTATCCAAATGGTGGGAATTATTTGGCAATAAAGAAGCACTGATACACGCTACGATGGGGACCAACCTCAAAAATGTGATGCTGAGTGAAAGAAGTCAGTCACAAAGGTCATGTATTGTATGATCCTCTTTATATAAAATTTCCAAAATGGGCGCATTCATAGAGACAAAAAGTACATTAATAGATGCCAGGGGCTGGCAGGAGGGGAGATGGGGCGTGACTGCTAACGGGTATGGGACATCGGGCTCACAGATGCTCTGCTTAATTTTGAGGTCACACATTCCTCCAGCATCCTCTGGAGTCTTGCCATTTAATCTCTGTGGCCCCATCATCTGTGGGTTTTGTTTATGCTTTAAGACCAGCTCTGTGTGGAAGAGTCTCTGAAGCATGGGGACAAGCGGGGAAGCAACGGGCTCAATCCAGCCAGAGGGAGGACCAAGCAGCCCAAATGCTCCCAGCACCCCAAAGTGTCAGCACCCCGAAGTGTCCCCTTTGACCAAATGTGGATTTCCGGGAGCACAGATGTGGCTGCTGCCCCGGGCGTTGGCTTCCTGTCTTGCCAAACCTCTGCCATCCTGTTGTGTGAGTCAGAGCAAGTCACAGTGGAGACCGTGGGAGGCCTGAAGATAGCCCAGCCAGTGTTCTCAGCTCAGCTGCGTGTTAGAGACACCTGGCATGTTTAAAGACGAGTGTGGTGGAGAATAAAACTTTCTACTCTCTGAAGGTTTGATAATTGAGCCTATGAAGTAAACTGACAGTGGACAGATGACAGGAGAAAAACCATTTTAGTTATGTGCACATGCATGGAAGTCCCACCAAATATGAGGCTCAAAAAGGCCAGATGATTGAGGTTTAAGCAGTATTCTGTTTGGGTTTTTTTCTTGTTTTTGTTGCTTGTTTGTTTGTTTGAGATGGAATCTTGCTCTGTCGCTCAGGGTGGAGGGCAGTGGTGCAATCTCGGCTCACTGCAACCTGTGCCTCCCAGGTTCAAGTGATTATCCTGTCTCAGCCTCCTGAGTAGCTGGCATTACAGGCATGTGCCACCACACCTGGCTAATTTGTTTTGCATTTTTAGTGGAGACAGGGTTGCACCATAATTGCCAGGCTGGTCCCAAACTCCTGACCTCAAGTGATCCAGCCGCCTCTGCCCCGCAAAGTGCTAGGATTGCAGGTGTGAGCCACCATGTCGGGCCTTACGCAGAATCTGCTCTACAGAAAGGAGTAGAGGCTTGAGGCTTCCAGGGATTAAGCAACAGCAAGTCATGGCAGGGAAAGGGGAATAAGTGCTTGGTGAGCAAACCCCGTCCTGCTCTGCAGAGAAACAGTCTCTCAGCTAATAGAGGTATTAAAAAAAAAAAAAAAAGAGGTATCCCAGACACTCTGCCTGATACAATTTACTGATGTAGATTTCCTTTGTAGATGTAAATGTTCTTTACAAAAGGACAGCTTTTCAGCTGCGCCTGTGCCTGCAGTTTCTCAAAATAATCAGCTCAAAATATGCCAAGGAAGTATATTTTGGCATGTTCTGATCTCCTATGGCCATATTTTGGGTGGTTTGTCCTGAGCCGAGGCAGGTGGATCACCTGAGGTCAGGAGTTTGACACCAACCTGGCCAACATGGTGAAACCCCGTTTCTACTAAAAATACAAAAAATTAGCTGGATGTGGTTGCTCCTGCTTGTAATTCCACCTACTCAAGAGGCTGAGGCAGGAGAATCGCTTGAACCCGGGAGGCAGGAGAATCGCTTGAACCCAGGAGGCTGAGGTTGCAGTGAGCCAAGATTGCACCATTGCACTCTAGCCTGGGCAACAGAGTAAGAGTCCATCTCAAAAAAAAAAAAAAAAAGTAACATACCAATTACACATTAAAACAAACCACATATTTCTCATGAAAAATATATTTTCCAAAACAAAAAAGTACTCTTTGATAAAATTGCTATTCTTTTATTTATTTATTTTGAGACAGAGTTTCGCTCTTGTCACCCAGGCTGGAGTGCAGTGGTGCGATCTCGGCTCAGTACGACCTCTGCCTCCGGGGTTCGAGCGATTCTCCTGCCTCAGCCTCCCAAGTAGCTGGGATTACAAGCATATGCCACTATGCCCGGCTAATTTTTTTTTGTATTTTTAGTATAGATGGGGTTTCTCCATGTTGGTCAGGCTGGTCACAAGCTCCTGACCTTAAGTGATCCACCCACCTTGGCCTCCCAAAGTGCTGGGAATATAGGAGTGAGCAAACGTGCCTGGCCAAAATTTCTATTCTTTAAAAAGAGATTTTTAAAAAGCTCTTTAGTTTCTGTCCTAATAGAAGGAAGTTGGGTTCTTACATCTGCTCTGTTCTGCACAGGTGCAATATCACATATGCAGCCTCTGGAAAATCCCATTGCACATCCCACTGAAAGAATGAGAGTGAAAAAGATAATTCATCTCTTGATTGGTTATGAGAACAGTTTTGACCTTGCATATTCCCTGAAAGGAGTTCCGGAGACTTTGAGAACTACTGTTCTGAAACACTTAGATGCAATCAAAAGCTTCGCCATGGCCAGGCATGGTGGCTCACGCCTGTAATCCCAGCACTTTGGGAGGCCGAGGTGGGCGGGTCACCTGAGGCCAGGAGTTCAAGACCAGCCTGGCCAACATGGCGGCACTCCGTCTTTATTAAAAGTACAAAAACTAGCCGGGTGTGGTGGCGCACCTGTAATTACAGCTACTCAAGAGGCTGAAGCTCTAAATCGCTTGAATCTGGGAGGCACAGGTTGCAGTGAGCCAGAATGGTGTCACTGCACTCCAGCCTGGGCAACAGAGCAAGACTCTGTCTCAAAACAAACAAACAAACAAACAAGACAACTTTGCCAGTATCCATGAGCTTGGGAAAGTGACTGGATACATGTCAAATGTATGCAAATGAATTGCTTTACCATATACCAACATTTCTGGAATGTCCCAGGCTCCACTCAGTGTGTGTGTATACTGTATCGCCTTTATAGAGAATCTCAAATCTCAACAATTAGATGTCTCTTAGCATATGTTGCTGGGAGTCCAGGCTTTTGAAGGGCTCCTTCTCTTCAGCCATTTCTTCAAAGGGCTCCTGGGTGGGGAGAGAAGAGCAGATGGGAAGCCTAGGCAGAGAAGAAGGGCTCCTACATATTCTCAGAGATGGCACCTGCTGCAAGCAGCCCTACTGTTGGCTGTGCCATGCCTTCTCTGCTATGATGCTGTTGGCTAAGCCTTCTCTGTGCTGCGACACTGCTGCTGACTGCTCCGGCTCTCTTGCCAGGCCTTTCAGACACGGTCCCCACAGTTCTTTCAGCACTGCCTGGATAGTCCCATCGCTCCTGGGCACTGGAGAAGCAAGTGAATGATAGAGGTTGGGCCAAGGGGTAATTAGGTGGGGTATGTCTTCAAATTCTGCCACCCAGCCTCTGCATTCAGGAGACATTTATTAAAAGGGGCTGTGTTTTCTTTTCCTCCAGTTAAGCTCCCTTGCAAGAAGGGAGCTGTACGGATGGGTTTCTGGACCTCATGTGAATCAGGAGGTGACCAGTCATCTGTGTCTGTGAACTTACACAGTTCAGGGACTTTCAGAAGGGTACCACATTCAGGGCAGGTGAGCACACAGTGGCTAACTATGAGTCTCATTTAATACCTGTCAAAATGCTGCGGTGACTGCTATCACTGCCATGAGGATGGGAAATTTTTAAGAGCATGGAAAAAAAAAATCCCAGAAAAACTGGCAAATTGGAGAAAGCAAAGAAGGCGACTGTGCTAGATAGAAAGGAGAGTACGGGGGCGGGCGCGGTGGCTCAAGTCTGTAATCCCAGCACTTTGGGAGGCCGAGACGGGTGGATCACAAGGTCAGGAGATCGAGACCATCCTGCCTAACACGGTGAAACCCCGTCTCTACTAAAAAACATTAAAAAAACTAGCCGGGCGAGGTGGCGGGCGCCTGTTGTCCCAGCTCCTCGGGAGGCTGAGGCAGGAGAATGGCGTAAACCCGGGAGGCGGAGCTTGCAGTGAGCTGAGATCCGGCCACTGCACTCCAGCCTGGGCAACAGAGCGAGACTCCGTCTCAAAAAAAAAAAAAAAAAAAAAAAAAAGAAAGGAGAGTATGGGGGGACGGGGGAGGGATAGCATTAGGAGATATACCTAATGTAAATGACGAGTTAATGGGTGCAGCACACCAACATGGCACATGTATACATATGTAACAAACCTGCACGTTGTGCACATGTACCCTAGAACTTGAAGTATATATTTAAAAAAAGGCTGGGTGCAGTGGCTCACACCTGTAATCCCAGCACTGTGGGAGGCCGAGGCGGGCAGATCACCTGAGTCCGGGAGTTCGAGACCATCCTGGCTAACACGGTGAAACCCCGTCTCTACTAAAAATACAAAAAATTAGCTGGGCGTGGTGGTGGGTGCCTGTAGTCCCAGCTACTCGGGAGGCTGAGGCAGGAGAATGGCATGAACCCGGGAGTGGAGGTTGCAGTGAACCGAGGTTGCAGTGAACCGAGATTGCGCCACTGCACTCCAGCCTGGGCGAGAGTGCAAGACTCCGTCTCAAAAAAAAAAGAAGGAGAGTAAAGAAAGAAAAGGGCAGGCTGAGCACAGTGTGTTTGGTGGGAGAAAATGAGGGACCCAGAGGTGAGCAAAGCCCACCTCTGGAAGGTTTTGTTTGTTCCCTACGCAGGGTGAGTGGGCCTGGAGGAAGACAAGGCGGGAAGGAAGCTCCCTCCTCCAGCTGTCTCCGGAAGCCCAGTGCGGATGCCGCTGAACATGAAGGGACAGTGTCACTGTCACGGCACCAGTGGCTTCTTTGTGGCTAAATCCAAAGGGTGCATTTTAGCCCTTTCTTTTCAAAAGCAGTTAATATTTTCAGTGTCATTCAAATTCATAAGAAAAAAACTTATTACCCTTTAAAAAATCATTAATTATTATTATTGTTTTGAGACAGAGTCTCGCTCTGTCACCCAGGCTGGATTGCAGTGGCACAATCTCGGTTCACTGTATCCTCCACCTTCTGGGTTCAAGCCATTCTCCTGCCTCAGCCTCCCAAATAGCTGGAATTACCAGCACGTGCCACCATGCCTGGCTAATTTTTGTAATTTTAGGAGAGCTGGTATTTCATCTTGTTGGACAGGCTGGTCTTGAATTCCTGACCTCAGGTGATCCACACGCCTCGGCCTCCCAAAGACTTGGGATTACAGGTGTGAGCCACCGCACTCGGCCAAACATTATTTTTAAAAGATTATTTTCTTGTGTCTACTCAGGATTTTGTCTGTAATACTATTTTTCAAGTGCTTCCTGATTTTATCCTACTTATAATTGCATACTATCAAGTGTAGTTTTGTCTCAGTCCTGGAATTTTCTGTTTAAATGTTCTTCTTAAAATAGAATGTTTTTACATAATTAACAGCTCATTTGTTGCCCAATTAAAAAAAAAAGCCTTATCTCGATATAATTTACCTGCCACAAACTCATCCATCTTAAGTGTATACATCAATAATTCTTATTAACTTCACAGAGTTATAGAAATACTACCACAATCCAATTTTAGAAAAATTTTTGTTTAACTTTTCAAAAACACCTTAAATACAATTAGCATTAGAGAAAAAATATGTCTATTTTAAAAACCCTAAAATTTGAACTTTTTTTTTTTTTTGATGGAGTAGTGCTCTGTTTCCCAGACTGGAGTGCAGTGGCACGATCTCAGCTCACTGCAACCTCTGCCTCCTGGGGTTTAAGCGATTCTCCTTCCTCAGCCTCCCTAATTTTTGTATTTTCAGTACAGACGGTTTCACCATGTTGGCCAGGCTGGTTTCAAACTCCTGACCTCAGGTGATCCACTCACCTCAGCCTCTCAAAGTGTTGGGATTACAAGCGTGAGCCACCACGCCCAGCCTGAATATATTTTTTAAATGGTGTGTTTTTTTCTTTCAATGACACTAGCTTAAACTAAGCCATTTGAACTCTTATTTTAATGGATCAACTATTTGATCATTTACTGAACATCATGTGATAGTTAATGTTATGTGTCAATTTGACTAGGTTACGGTACCCAGGCATTCGGTCAGACATTATTCTAGATGTTTCTGTGAAGGTGTTCTTTAGATGTGTCCTAATTTTTCTGAATGGTGGCTTGGACCAGGGTAGTAGCAGTGGAGGTGGTAAAAGTGGTCAGATTGGAGGTATTTTGGTAGCATGGGTGCAATTTCCTGACAGATAGAACTCGGGTCATAAGACAGGCAGGAGTCAGGCGTGGCATAAGGTTTTTGATGTTAGCAACTGGAAGAAAGGAGCAGCTACTTATGTTGATGGGAAAAGACTGAAGAGTGGGACTGTTTGATTTAGTTTGAAATCAGCATCAGTACCTCCCATTTTATAATGGAAGACTTTTGTGTATGTGTGAAAGAAAATGTGTCTTGGTTGAGTGCAGTGGCTCATGCCTGTAATCCCAGCACTTTGGGAAGCTGAGACAGGAGGATTGCTTGAGCCCGGGAGTTCAAGACCAATCTGGGCAACATAGCAAGAACCTGTCTCTATGGAAAAAAAAAAATATATGACTGAAGCACATGACCTGTTATCTAGATAATACTGCAACTATGAACTTGCTAGAAGCTGTATGCTCATCATCACTTCTCTTTACAACGTCCCCGTGACACCGATGTGAGCATGAGCATGGCAATTTTATGTTTATTACTCTAATTATTATATAATACTCACCAAGCACTTCTTGGGGTTTTAGGTACAGAGACATAAAGTTATTTGCCCAAAGTCACACGGTCAGTAGGTGGCAGGGTTGGGATTCAAACTGGGTTACTGTACCCTGGAGTCCCTTTCCCTGCAAGATATTGTTTTGCGCCTAATTGCAAATCTGAACTTTGTACAACCTCCAAAAGAAATACTTGATAATAATTTGGAATCATCTATTTCCACACTCGAGGAGGGTGAACTAAGTAATTTTTTTCCTATGGGAACTGTTTGCTTTTAAGTTCTACAAATAGAAAAAATAAGCATTTCCCTATTGAAGAGGAAGTGTAACTAGACACTACATGCTTTGCTTAGTCAAGGGGAAAATTTAATATAGAAACCACTATACATTTGAGGAAGTAGGTCAAGAAGCCAAAAGGCCAACAAAGAATCAGAGAAATGTATGCTTCTCCGTAATAAGTGTTTACAATTGAAGGAAAGTCCCCAAAGCAGTACACATTCTAAATTTCTACTTTGTCTAAGTCAAAGATCCTTGAACCTGGCAATGAGTAGATGTGCACCGTATAGGGTATACAATACATGTGCACAGTTTGTAGGATGAACAAATGCACTGGGTCTTCTTTCTTTCAGCTTCCTTTCCCTAAAGTGACAAACAGCAACAGAACTGAAGACCCAGCTTTGGTTCATGTATTTATTCTTTTTTTTTTTTTTTTTTTTTGAGATGGAGTCTCGCTCTGTTGCCCAGACTGGAGTGCAGTGGTGCGATCTTGGCTCCCTGCAAGCTCCACCTCCCAGGTTCATACCATTCTCCTGCCTCAGCCTCCCGAGTAGCTGGGACTACAGGTGCCCGCCACCTCGCCCGGCTAGTTTTTTGTATTTTTTTTTAGTAGAGACGGGGTTTCACCGTGTTAGCAGGATGGTCTCGATCTCCTGACCTCGTGATCCGCCTGTCTCGGCTTCCCAAAGTGCTGGGATTACAGGCGTGATCCACCGCGCCCGGCCCATGTATTTATTCTTGATGATTATTGTCATAAAGATGTGAGTCACAGGAAGTAGATACCAGCCAAAGCTGGTACAGAGCTGGTTACAGAAGGAAGCTTTTGGGTACAACTCCAGTTTAATTTCAGGGGAAAACACATACGTGCAACAGAAATGCCTTATTTTACCAACTTATCTCTTTAAAAAGAAAAACAAAGTCATGTACTGTTTTCCATGCAGTTATGATTTTAATGAAATCAGATAAACTCTTCTTGCTCAGGGTGAATATATACTTGAACTTCATAAATAATCATTTCAGATGAATTATCCCAGTTTCGAAGCAACTGGTCACCTGGCAGCAGAGCCTGCTGTTTACTCCCCAAGGGCTCTGCTCACCACACTGGCACCTCCTGCCTTTTGCTTTTCTCTCTACTGGTTCAGTCAACTCTGGGCACTTCCTCCCTTCATTTTGCAAAGAGATAGTGGTGACAAGATTACAGCTTTAATGTGACTTCCCTGAAGGTTTACGGGTAAAGGAAGGGAATTCCTACCCAGGCAGTCACTTGTTAACGCTGCCATGCTGGGGCCGTGCTTGGAACCCACAGGAATGAACTCAGGGCCTCGAAGGGCCTCCTGTCTGCTAAGGAGCCAGGCCAACCTCTTCAGAATCACGGTGCCCTCAGGCAAATCTCTCACCCTGGTAGGTGCCCACGTGCCTTGAGATCAGAGGGAGGGAGAGGCACCTCCCTGAATCAGGGGTTACGGGTTCCTTCAAGTCTTCATTTCCCGACCTGAAGTTCATTGCTTCCCAGGAGGACTTTTTTTTTTTTTTTTTTTTTAACTGAGTCTCACTCTTTTGGCAGGCTGGAGTGCAGTGGTGTGATCTCGGCTCACTGCAACCTCCGCCTCCCAGATTCAAGCAATTCTCCTGCCTCAGGCTCCCAAGTAGCTGGGACTACAGGTGCGTGCCACCACGTCCAGCTAATTTTTGTATTTTTAGTAGAAACGGGTTTTCACCATGTTGGCCAGGATGGTCTCAATCTCTTGACCTCGTCATCCGCCCATCTTGGCTTCCCAAAGTGCTGGGATTACAGGTGTGAGCCACCGCGCCCAGCCCATTCTCATTTCTTTTAGGAGCAATATCTTTACTCCACCCACAAGGTGAGGCTTGGCCCCAGGGTTCCCCAAAAACAATCCTACCACACCCACAGCACCTGGGCGATGCCCTCTGGAGCCAGTCAAATGGTCTCCTTCAGCATTAAGTGAGGGCACGAATGTCTTGCTACAGACCTAGGGGTTGCTGGCCTCTCTACAGTGACAAATGCAACATCACATACTCATACCTCCCCAAGAAGCAGCAATCATTTTTAGTAGCAGAAAAATCGAAATATGTCTCTCAAAGCAACAAAGCCAAGAGTATGCACACTTCGGCCGGGTGTGGTGGCTCCCGACTGCAATTCCAGCACTTTGGGAGGATCACAAGGTCAGGAGATTGAGACCATCCTGGCTAATATGCTGAAACCCCATCTCTACTAAAAAAATTAAAAAAATAAAAATTAGCCAGGTGTGGTGGTGGGCACCTGTGGTCCCAGCTACTCGGGAGGCTGACACAGGAGAATGGTGTGAACCTGGGAGGCAGAGCTTGCAGTGAGCTGAGATTGCACCATGCATTCCAGCCTGGGTGACAGAGTGAGACTCTGCCTCAAAAAAAAAAAAGAAAAGAAAAAGAGTATGTGCAATCCTAGGGGTTCCTGGTCATTTTCCAGAAGTGCAGACACAGATGTGTTTAAGGCATAATCTCTCCACCTGGTCACTGTTGACGTTTTGGGCTAGATGATACTTGGGTGGGGAAAAAGGGACTGCTCTGTGCATGTACCCACCAGATGCTGGTAGCACCTACCCTCACCCTCCAGTTGTGACAACCAAAAATGTCTCCAGACAATGCGAAATTCCTCTGAGGGTAAAACTGCCACCACTGCTTTCATGTAATTAATTTGCAATCTCTCAACTTCCATAAGTGCTTTTGCCTACAATTCATCTTCAGGGCCCATGTTCTGAGATTCTTCTCCACCTTCCCTTCCACAATCACCCTTCCTTCACTTCATAAAGAAAAGCATGCTCTTCTCTCCCCCGCCGCCGGACTCTCACTAGGATGACCTGGGTGTGAAAATCTCTGGGGCACAAGCTAAGAAACAACTCAGTTGAGAAACAGAATGATTCCAGTGACTGGGTGACAAGCCCTTTAAGAAGGCTGGCACTCATTAATATTTGCTTACAAAAATAATGTAAGTAGGAACTACTCAAATTGCCTGCTGACCAATCAATCATTAAACAAATTTTTGTAGGTTTTATTATGGGAAATTTTATATGTTCCTGAAATTACAGAGAAGTATAATGAGCCACTCAGCTGAGTTCCCATCACTCAGCATTGATTAGCAACATGAAAATCAGAATGTTAAACATTTATGATGACTGTTATGGGGACCAAGGGAAAACTTCCTTTTCACCCTCTGAAGTTTTGCTGAAAAATCAATGGACAAAAGGCTGATTAAGGCTGGGCCTGGTGGCTCACACTTATAATCCCAGCACTTTGGGAGGCTGAGGTGGGTGGATCGCTTGAGCCCAGGAGTTTGAGACCAGCCTGACCAACGTGGTGAAACCCTGTCTCTACTAAAAATACAAAAGTTAGCCAGGTGTGGTGGGGCATGCCTATAATCCCAGCTACTTGGGAGGCTGAGGCAGGAGAATCACTTGAACCCGGGAAATGGGGGCTGCAGTGAGCCGAGATCATGCCACTGCACTCCAGCCTGGGCAACAGAGTGAGACTCCATCTCAGAAAAAAGAAAAAAAAAAAAAAGAGGGCATATTAAAAGGATAGAAGGCATTCAAATGTATTAACGTGCACACAGCAGAACCCCAGAGTGAAGACTCCAACTCCCCAGTGGGGCTCAGTAGCTTCCATGCCTTCCTGAGTATACAGACAGAATGGGGACTTGAATCATGGCAAAACAGGTATGAGAGGGGGAGAAGATGAGGTCTGGTTAGCAAAGGTGGTCTTGTTAGATAGATGAAACTTCACAGATAGCAGCACTCAGAGAGAATAGATGATGAATGGTTTTTGGACCTTTAAAGACATCTGACTCTCAGTTAATCTTTCCTGGATAGGACAAGGGAGGGCCTGAGAGGAAGCCTGGTTGCATCAGTGCAGATTTTCTCGACAGATGCAAATCTCACTGACAAAAGAAAGCGTTTTAGTTACTCTTGTATTTCTAGCCTTTCTGAATTGCCATCTTGAACTATGTCAAGGAAATATATTTAGGGGTGAAATATTTTGGTTTTCTTCACTATGGAAAATTTCAAACTTGTACAAAAATAGAGAGACTAGGGTTATGAACCTCCCTGTGCCTGTCGCCTAGTATATTAGGTTTCTGTTGCTGTGCAACAAATTCCTGCAAACTTAACAGCTTAGAACAATATCCATGGACTAGCTCACACCCTGCAGTCAGAAGTCCAGCATGGCTAGGCTCTCTGCTCAGCATATTGTAAAGTTGAAGTCAAGGTGTTGGCTGGGCTGTGTTCTCATTTGAAGGCTCTGTCGGGGAGAATTCTCCTTGAAGTCTGCTCCTGTTGGCAGAATTCCATTCCTTGCAGCTGTAGGACCTAGGACCCTGTTTCCATGCTGACTGCCCACAGTGTATGCCCCAGCTGCTACCAGTCACTTGCATCCCATGCACTGTGGCTCCCTCCATCCTAAAGCCATCAGAGGCCTGTTGAATCCCTGTGCTTTGAATTGCTATCTGGGAGGAGCCAGAGAAAACTCTACTTTTGGAGAGCTCATGTGATTTGAGTCAGGCCCACCAGAATACTCTCCCTGGCTAGAGGTCAACTGTGCCATAGAACCTAGTTACAGGTGTAAAATCTATTGGCAGACAGTACTGGGGATGATACAGCATGTTTACACCAGAGGTAGGGACCTTGGGGACCATCTTTGAATTCTACCTACCACACTCAACTTTAAGAATTATCCATTCACGGCCAGTTTTGTTTCAACTTGTACAGGATGAGTTCCCTGGGAGCAGGCTCTGAGATCCAGGTTAGCTTGCAGGAAGTTGAATAGGGAGTGCTCCCAGGATCAAATCTATGCAAGGGAGAGAAGGAAGCAGGGCTGGGAAGAGCGAGCTCTAGGGGATGGCCCTGGGAGTTGACCCAGTGGGGCAAGCCCTGATGGAGAAGACACTGGATGTGGACTCTCACAGAGAAGGGCTCAGCACAGGCTGGTACTCCTCAGTGAGGTGCTTCTTGAAGATACTGACAGAGTCAGGCTGTCTCTTGGCAATGCTTCAGCAGATGGAGGAATAAGGCCTTCCCTTGTGCATGGTGCATTACAGCCATTGCACTGCCCTGAATTTCTGTACCCTTCCTCCAGTGTTCCTTTGAAGTAAATTTCAAATACCATCTTACCTCATTTACAAACATTTCAGATGCATCTTATTTAAAGCACAAGATACCATAATATTATTACCTGGCACAAAATAAGTTAGTAATTCATGTTACAAAAAATTGTGGGATGTGCAGTGGCTCAGGACTGTTGTCCTAGCACATAATCACATAATGAGGGGAGGTCAGGTGTTCGAGACTAGCCTGGGCAACATAGGAAGCCCTCATCTATGTAACAAAATAAAACAAAAAAATTTAGCTGGGTGTGGTGGCTCATGCCTGTAATCCCAGCACTCTGGGAGACTGAGGTGGGTGAATCACCTGAGGTCAGGAGTTCAAGACCAGCCAGGCCAGCATGACAAAACCCCATCTTTACTAAAAATACAAAATTAGCCAGGTGTGGTGGTGTGCACCTGTAGTCCCAGCTACTCTGGAGGCTGAGGCAGGAGAATCCCTTGAACCCAGGAGGTGAAGGTTGCAGTGGGCTGAAATTGCACCCTTGCACTCCAGCCTGGGCAACAGAGTCAGACTCCATATCAAAACAAAAAATTGTTGGTGTTAAAAGTTTTAATTGTCTTGACACAGGATTTTTCTCTACCACTTTGCCAACCAGGGACCTCCATGACTGGGGACACACACCCCCACCCCCTACCTCGCCTGGGCTTTGCTCAGCCCCAGGCCTACTCCTGGAGACATCCTGACCACTCGGCCCCACCTGCGTTATGGCTTGTACCCAGTTCCCAAGCTCTTGTCCAAGAAGAATGAGGATACGCTGCCAATTCGAAGGGGGAGGATGGGCAGAGAAGAATTTTATTGAGCAGAACAGCTCTCAGTGGAGAGTGGACGTGGGGCTGGTCCCTGACCCCCACAGTCAGGTGGTTTCTCTCTCCCAGTGTGGCTGAGTCCTGGGGCCTTTATGGGCTCAGAATAGGGGAGTACATGCTGATTGGTTTGTGAGTATGCAAAAAACGCTAAAGCAAAGACACCACTCAAAGGAAGGCATGATAGTGTAGAAAACCAATTAGGAGGTATATATAAAACAGGTGAAGGGTGGGGATCAATCAGAGGAAAGTGCACCAAATGGGAAGACAGGTTCTCAATCCAGTCCGTGGATTTGACTTGTAGCTTGACTGTCAGGCTTTAAACTGTCTTCGGCTTAGCAGTGGGGTTTCACCAGGGACCCGCTGCCATCCCCCTAGGCATTTGCCTGCCTCTTGCCACTATCCATCTCATAAATGTAATTTCCTCTCTCTTTCTCTGTCACATGCACACACACACACACACACACACACAATTGAACATAGATAAGCTTGGCTGGGTGTGGTGGCTCATGCCTGTAATCCAAACACTTTGGGAGGCTGAAGTGGGAGGATCACCTGAGGTCAGGAGTTCAAGACTAGGCTGGCCAACATGGCAAACCCAGTCTCTACTAAAATACAAAAATTAGTTAGGTGTGGTGGCAGGCACCTGTAATCCCAGCTACTCGCGAGGCTGAGGCAGGAGAATCGCTTGAACCTGAGAGGCAGAGATTGCAGTGAGCTGAGACTGTGCCACTGCACTCCAGCCTGGGTGACAGAGTGAAACTCTGTCCCAAAAAAGAAAAGAGAAAAGAAGAGAAGAGAAAAAAGAAAAGAAAAGAAAAGAGAGAAGCTCTCCCTCTTTTTCCTTGCAATTTATTTGTCAATGAAACTGGATCTTTTGTCATAGAGACTTGCTCACAGTCTGGAGTTAGCATCGGTCCAGTGTCATGTAACCTGTTTCTTTGTCCCCTGTATTTTCTATAAGTTGGCAATTCAATCTAAGGCCAGGTCAGTATGGTGTTAGAAACAAGTGCTCAGTGCCACAAAGAAAAACCAGCACTTAGACAGAAAGTTTCTCAGCAAGGCACATTTACTTCTGCAGAAGGGTGCTGCCTGTGTCCGCCCACTCGCAAGAGCACACCGAACAAACGAGAGAAGGGTTTTTACCCCTCACGCAGCTTCTGTTCCTGTGTCCTTTCCCCATTGGTTAGAGTTGGACCGCACGATCTAAACTAACCCAATTGGATAAGACTTAAACTTTCTCTAAATATGGTAAACGTGCAGCTAAGAGAAGGAGGGGGTAGGGATAGTTTGTCTGTTAGAGTACAAGGCATGTCTGGACATGTCTGGGCATGTCAGGGTGCAACCAGAGTGGGAGAGTTGTTTGCAGCCTAGAAACAAGAGAGTACAAGGAGGTTGGGCTTCTGAACAAAGAACAAGAACTTTACACAATTAAACCCTTTGAAGAGGAATTTATCATTCCTAACAGTGGGTTTATTCAAGACTACTCCTGATCTGCCCATCAGGAGATGTATAATGTTTGGCAGTTTCTATTTTTATAATGTTAGCGGCTGGGTTTTTTCTTTTCTTTTCTCTTTTTTGAGACAGGGTCTCAATCTGTCACTCAGGCTGGAATGCAGTGGCTCAATCTTGGCTCACTGCATCCTGCACCTCGTGAGCTCAAGTGATCCTCCCACCTCAGCCTCCTGAGTAGCTGGGACTCAGGTGTGCACCACCACGCCCAGCTACTTTTTTGTATTTTTTGTAGAGAGGGTTTTTTACCATGTTGCCCAGTCTGGTCTCAAACTCCTGGGCTCAAGCAATCCACCTGCCTCGGTCTCCCAAAGTGTTGAGATTACAGGAGTGAGCCACCATGCCCAGTCAATGTTAGCTACTGTTGATTGTAAACTGAAAAGTATCTGAGACAGTTCTCAATTGGGAAGTTTATCTTGCCAAGGTTAAGGACAATGCCCAGGAGACAGGTCTGTGCCTTTCTCCAAAGATGATTTTGAGGGCTTCAGTATAAGGGAAAAAACAGGCTGGAGCAGAAAGAAGGAGGGTATGGTCACATTATTGAATCCACAAGTTGTGCAAGAGAAAAGGAGCAGGTAGGGGAATAGTCAATTATTTATTCCTTGGATGTTCAGAAAATCAGCACTTGACAGAAGATAAGGTGAACACAGAGTAGGTTAAATATCCCCCCAGGATACTTACTTTTACCTGTAGCTCGCTGCTTAGGAACAAAAGGAAAGGCAGCTTCTTGCACGACTCAGCTTTCAGCTTAATTTTTTTCTTTTGGCAGAGTGACTTGGAGTCCCAAGATTTTATTTTCCTTTCACATCATGCTCAGTAATTAGATAGAGATAATTTTTGATAAATGTTCACTAAATAGCTTTTGACCTATAAATCAGAAAGAATCCAAAGACTGGAGTGGAGGTGACGCTTTGGGATTCCTTCCAGGCCCATCACAAAGCCTCACCCCAAAGCATGGAAAACAGGAGCAGCAGAGGCACTAGGTCCTGTCTCCACGTGGCAAGAGGCATGTTCATCTGCAGACACCTGCAGTCATTGAAGGAAGAGGGAAGAAGCTCCATCCAGATGCATTTCCAGGCTGGGCGTGGTGGCTCATGCCTGTGATCCCAGCACTTTGGGAGGCTGAGGCAGACCGATCACTTGAGGCCAGGCGTTCAAGACCAGCCTGGCCAATATGGTGAAACCCTGTCTCTACTAAAAATCCAAAAAATTAGCTGGGCATGGTGGCGTGCACCTGTGATCCCACCTGTTTGAGAGGCTGAGGCAGGAGAATCGCATGAACCCGGGAGGTGGAGGTTGCAGTGGCCTGAGATAGCACCACTGCACTCCAGCCCTGGGTGACAGAGTGAGACTCTGTCTCAAAATTAATAAATAAGTAAATAAACAAATCAAAGAGATGCATTTAAGGAAGGAGACCACTACTACTCCTGCTGCCCTCCTCCCCCGACCTTGCCTAGTTCACAAGACAGGAGGAAAAAGAGAAAGCAAAAAGTTAGAAAGAAACAAAAGTAAGATAAATAGCCAGACAACTTTGGCACCACCACCCGACCCTTAGAGTTAAAAAAAGTAACAATAATAACATCAATCCCTGACCTAAACTAGTGTTATATGTAAATTCCAGACACTGTATGAAAAAAGCATTGTAAAACTTTTTGCTCTGTTAGCTGAGGCATGCAGCCCCCAGTCACGTTTCCCACGCTTGCTGGATTTATCATGACGCTTTCAAATGGACCCCTTAAAGCTGTAAGCCTTTAAAAAGGCCAAGAATTTCTTTTTCAAGAAGCTCGGCTCTTAAGACGCAAGTCTGCTGACGCTCCCAGCCGAATAAAAACCTTTTCTTTCTTTAATCCAGTGTCTAAAGAGTTTTGTCTGCGGCTCGTCCTGCTACACATTTCCAGTGAAACTGGACTTTTTATGCTCAAAAATTATTTATCAAAGGTTATGAAATATTTGTTTTGATCAATTGTGTACTAATAATTGCAATAATAATCCAGAAAAGCTATTTTTCTTTTTTTTTTTTTTCCAGATGGAGTCTTACTCTGTCCCCCAGGCTAGAGTGCAGTGACTCGATCTTGGCTCACTGCAACCTCTGTCGCCGGGATTCAAGTGATTCTTCTGCCTCAGCCTCCCGAGTAGCTGGGATTACAGGCTCCTGCCACCGTGCCCAGCTAATTTTTGTACTTTCAGTAGAGACAGGGTTTCACCATGTTGGCCAGGCTGGTCTTAAACTCCTGGCCTCAAGTGATCCGCCTGCCTCAGCCTCCAAAAGTGCTGGGATTATAGGCGTGAGATATACGACAGATGATCAATAAATCTACTGCATGAAGATAAACTTTTGTGGGGATAAGAATATGAATTCAAGGAGAAAAGGAAATGATGTAAAGTTTCAGAACCCATAAAGAAGAGTTTCTGGAGTTTCTTTGTAAAAAAATTTTTAAAAATTTTTTCTGAGACAGGGTCTCGCTCTGTTGCCCAGGCTGGTGTGCCATGGCACAATCTTGGCTCACTGTAGCCTTGACTTCCAGAGCTCAAGAGATCCTCCTACCTCAGATTCCCAAGTAGCTGGGACCACTGGTGTGCCACCACACCTGGCTAATTCTGTTCATTTTTTCGTAGAGACAAGGTCATCTCACTATGTTGCCCAGAATGGTTTTGAACTCTTGGACTCAAGCGATCCTCTCGCCTCGGCCTCCCAAGTGCTGAGATTATAGGAGTGAGCAACCAGGTCTGGCCGAGTTTCTGTAATTTCAAAGTAGACAATGATGGGTATCAAATTGCTTTGATATTAGATTCCATTGAATGCATTTATAAGAGTTATAAAGCAAGTTTATTTTAAAATGTGAATATTTACAACCTACTGTAAGGTATATCCTTTGCAACTATTTAAATGTGTCAGGAAATATTTTAGATGTCGATTAAAACATGAAGAAGTAAACTGATTTATAAAATTCTCTTGGGGGTAAACCAGCAGAAATTAAGACACGAAATGTTTAAAGTTTGCCTCCATCCAATCTCCCAGCCCTACTTCTCAGTCTAAACCTTGGCGTTCACATTTCTTTACTGGTGTAGAGCAATGAGGAAGTACTTGCCTTATACTGACATCAACACAAGCCTACGTGATTAACTGCACACTCACGACAGAGTCTCACGCTGTTGCCCAGGCTGGAGTGCAGTGGTGCAATCCCGGCTCACCGCAACCTCTGCCTCCCAGGTTCAACTGAGTCTCCTGCCTCAGCCTGCTGAGTAACTAGGATTATAGGTGTGTGCCACCATGCCCCACTACTTTTTGTAGTTTTAGTAGAGATAGAGTTTCATCATGTTGGCCAGGCTGGTCTCAAACTCCTGGCCTCAAGTGATTCGCCCACCTCAGCCCCCCAATTGCTGGGATTACAAGTGTGAGCTGCCACGCCCAGTCTGCACACTCACTTTGGAAAAGGATTTGTGTAGCTTGTAATAAGACATTACTATACTTATATTCTGGGCAGATAAAATAATGGTAGACAGCAGACTTCCTTTAGAGAAAGGAGGAAATAATGTATCAGAAACCAAGAATGAATCACTTACTGTTAAGTCTGCCCTAATTAAAAATAAATAAATAAAATAGTGACCTTTTTAAAGCTGGGTGTGGTGGTACACACCTATAGTCCCAGCTACTCCAGATGCTGAGGCCGAAGGATCGCTTGAGCCTAGAAGTTTGAGGCCAGTCTGGACAACAGAGTGAAACCCTGTCTCTTAAAAAAAAAAAAAAAAAAATTACTATCTTAACCATTTTACATGTACAATTCAGTAGTGTTACCTATTTACAGAACTTTTTCATCTTGCAAAACTGAAGCTTTATAGCCATTGAACAATTCTCCATTTTCCCCTTCCTTGAGCCCCTGGCAATCACCGGTCTAATTTCTGTCTCTATAAATTTGATTGCTTTAGACACCTCATATAAGTAGAATCACATGGCATTTATATTTTTGTTGCTGGCCTATTTCACATAGCATGATGTCCTCCAGCTTCACCTACGTTGTAGCACATGACAGAATTTCTTTCTTTTTAAAGGCTAAATAATATTCCGCAGGATGTGAATACCACATCTTATCTGCTAATCTATGAAAGCAAATATTTTGCAAATACTTTTCCCAATTCCAAAGGTTGTCTTTTCCATTGATTATTTCCTTTTATATGCAGAAGTTTTTAAGTTTGATGTAGTCCCATTTGTCTACTTTTGCTTTTGTTGTTTGTGCTTTTGGTCTAATAGCCAGTAAATCATTGCCAAGTCCAATATCATGAAGATTTCCCCTATGTTTTTGAGGGGAAAAAATTCACACCGTTTTTCCTCTGCTCTCATGCCACAACAATCAACACAGAAGACTTCTGTGACCAAATGTGTAGTGATCTATCCCCACTAACAAGAAGGCAATCAGTTCCGCAGCAGACACTCCTATTTAATTCTGACACTGTCTACCTGGAGATAGCATCAGATCCTGATACAAGAACTAAACAAAATTTACTGAGGCATTTAGTGAGGATAAGAGAGTCCTCAGTAAGGTTTCCCTTTAAATAAAAAGAAGCCCCAAATCATTTATTTTCTAACAAAAAGACCTGAAAAATCAAGCTGCAAACACAGATATGCAAACTGGAAGCTTGCATAGGCAAATGCCAGCCGCTGTGCCAATAGAAACGGGATACCTGGAAGTCAGGTATATGCAACATGTAAGTTCCCTTTTCCCTTTTCTTTGTTGCCACGTGTGCAGTAAAAAAAGCAGGCAACATGGCCTTGGATAGGTAGAGATGCCATTTGCCATAACAGATGAGGGTGGGATGGCCAGCCTCTTCCTGTGCTGTGTAAATGGGACACCTGGTCCAACCAATACTCTGTGCCCTACGTAAATCAAACACCACTTCCTGAAGCTCATCTATAAAAGCAACCGCATCTCGCCATAAACCTGGAAACCTGCTCAGCACCCCTTCCTCTGCACAGGGAAGCTCTTTCTTCTTTCTTTTGCCTGCTAAACTTCTGCTCTTAAATCCATTCCTTGTGTGTCCCCATCCTCGATTTCCCTGGCTTGGGGCAACGAACCTCAGGTATAACCCCAGACAAACCATGCCACTTCCATCCCACAGGTCGAGAGCTCATTCCCACAAGACTGCCCCCTTCCAATGCCAATTGCAAGCCCCAAGTTTTAACTGTGCTGACTGAACGACTATAAACTGAGGGTCCCATGGCCCCCTCCTTGTGTTCAACTGATTTGCTAGATTGCCTAACAGAACTAGAGGAAACACTAACTTCCATTTACTGGTTTATTACGAAGACTATTACAAAGGATACAGATGAAGAGATATGTAGGGTAAGGTATGTGAGAAGGACTGCAGAGATTCTATGCCCTCTCCAGCAGCCTCTGCATGTTCAGCTATCAGGAAGCTCTCCAAACCTAAGCCTTTGGGTTATTATGGGAGTTTCACTGTGTGGGCATGATTGATTACACCGTTAGCCATTGGTGATCAACTTAACCTTCAGCCCCCCTCCCATCTCTCGAGGTTGAGGGGTGGGCTGAAAGTCCCAACCCTCTAATCATGCCTTGGTCTTTCCAGTGACCATCCCCCACCCTGAAGCTATGCAGGGGCTGCCAACAACCAATAAACTCATTAGTGTACAAAAAAATCACTTTGGAGATTTTAAAGATTTTAGGAGTTGTATGTTAGGAAACAGGTTGAAGATCAAATATATATTTTTACAGTCTCTCAATTTTCTTCTGAGAGTTTTATAGTTTTAGTTCCTATATTTAAGCCTTTAATACATTTTCAGTTTAATTTTTAAATATATTGTAATATAAGAATCCAATTCATTTTTTGCATGTGGATACCCAGTTTTTCCAATACCATTTGTTCAAGAGGCTGTTCTCTACCCATTGTGTGGTCTTGGCATCCTTGTCAAAGATCATTTGACCATATAGGTGAAGGTTTACTTTTGGGCTAATTTGTACCATTGAACTGTATGACTATTATGTCAGTAAGACACCTTTTTGATTACTATAGCTTTATAATATGTTTTAAAATCAGGAAATGTGGGGCCTCCAACTTTCTTCTTTATCAAGATTGTTTTGGTTATTTAGGGCCCCTTCAAATTCCACATGGATTTTAGAATAGTTTTCTATTCCTGCAAAAAATGTCACTAGGAATTTAATAGGATTGCATTAAATCTGTAGGTTCCTTTGGGTAGTATGGACATTTTACCAATATTTAGTCTTCCAATGCATGAACATGGGATATATTTCCATTTATTTGGGTCTTCTTTATTCCTCTTTAATTTCTTTCATCAATGTCTTACACTTTTCTGCATACAAGTTCTTCATCTCCTTGGTTAAGCTTATTTCCATTTTATTCTTTTTGATGCTATTATAAATGGGATTGCTTTAAACATTTCCTTTTGAAATTGTTCATTGTTAGTACATAGAAATGCAACTGATTTTTGTGTGTTGATACTAACTTTGCTGAACTTGTTAGTTTGTCTTCAATTTAGCACTCTGGAAATACAAACTTTTTTTTCATAAAGAATTTTATTTTATTAATCTTTGCTAGAACATCATTGGGTAATATGATAGATGACATCCTTAACCACGATTCTGCAGAAAATATAGAAACTTTTTTGGTTGTCATTTATTTTACTTATTCTTTTGTTAACAGATATGAATTAAGCACCCACACGTTCCAGGAACCATGCTTGGATCTGGGTATATATTAGTGGATAAAGCATACTTGATCTCTGTCTCTTTGAGTCTAGATTCTAGTGGGGGAAATAGAAAATAAACTAGTAACCAAACAAAGAAAAACAATGACAAATTTTGGTAAGGACTGTGAAGAAAATGGTCTAGGAGTGGGATCAGGGATTAACAGAAAGATCTCTTTGGGAAGGTGACATGAAAGCTGGGACTTCAAAAAGGAGACTGCCAGGTGAGAATGAACGGGGAGGGGCAGTGGGGCCACCACTGAGGGAGATGCCCCTATCTGTCAAGGCCTTGAGGTGGGAAAGAGTTTCAATAAACAAAAAAGAGGCCAATATAGCTCAAGTGTAGTAGGTAAGGAGGCAAAAGGCAAGAGGTGAAGATGGGAGAGGCAGGTAGAGGTCAGGCCAGGCCACGTGGGCAGCCTGTGGAATCATATTGAATTGCAGTTTTGTCACAGGTAGTTAGACACGCATGAGCCGGGCAGGAGAGGGCTCTCCCTGAGCCCCATCAGGAATGTCAGACGATCATCAGGTGATGTGTGTGCAGTTATCACATTGCCTCTCTAAAAATGATAATTTGGCAACGGCAAATTTGGTCCCAGAAAGAAACAATCTCCTGATGGTCCACAGCTGTCACACTGAAGGGTTAATTGAATGCAGGCGCCAGGGAGAGGCAACTCCCCAAACAGATAAAAACCTTGACATTGGTAATCGACTTCTAACAAAATCTCAAGGAATTGGATGAGTGAGCCCGGGCATGTGCAGTAAGAGACAAAATGGCGGAGTATGACCTTCTGGGGGCACTCCACTGGAAAACGAAGAAAGTCTTAGATGGGCATGCGCACAACTTCCTAATCACACTGCACATACTCACCTCCCAAGCCTAAGGAGGGCGCTGTGCATGCGGGCAGCCCACCCTAAGGGAAGAATGAGGGGAAAGGGGTGGAAGATGCCGGAGGTGGGCCACCCTATAAAGCCCTAGGTTTAGTCCAAGGTTAAACACTGAGCTTGTCCTTCAAGTCGCCAGCTTGAGTCTCTTCCAAGTGTACTTTCCTTTCTTTCCTGTTCTAAAGCCTTTTTAAATAAATTTCCACTCCTGCTCTGAAACTTGCCTCAGTCTCTTTTTCTACCTTAAGCCCCTCAAATTATTTCTTCTGAAGAGGCAAGAATTGAGGTTGCTGCAGGCTCATACAGATTTGCTGCCAGTAACTCTTCTACCCCTTCTACCTACCTAGAAGGTATCTAGGAATACCTTTCACCCCTAACAGTTTAGCAAAAGAACAGTCATCGGGCATATCGAGGCCAGTGTGCTGTGCTACTTTCTACATTCAGAGAAGCGGCAAGTTAAGTGAGCTCTCTCCAACTCCGCCACACTTTCTCAACCATAGACAAGATGGAGAGCAGTTCTTCTCAGCTGAGCCCTTTGGGGAGTGTCTGAACTATAGATGTGTGACTGGGAGGAAGAAGTGCCAGATGGTGAAATTAAGGACCTGACACCTGTTCTTCCTTTATTAGAAAGCCATTCCATGTTCCTCCTATCATGTATGCAGTCAAAAAGATTGTAAATATTGCAAAAAGTCAATATAACTTGGAACAGATTTTCAGTGAGATGCAAGTAATTTTCAGTAATACAAAAGTTGCGCTTAAGATTAACCCTCTGAGTAAAATGTATGAAGATACTGTTTCATGGTTTGTAGAGAAATTTGGGAGAGAATTTCAGAGTATACCTAACAAACTAATTTGCCTATCATTTTGGGAAAAGTTGTATTTGCTCCCTTGCATTTTCTAAAAGCGATTAACTATCATTTTATATGGCCCTGAGCTAACTAGTTGAATTAAGACGAAAGGAAAGCATTCTAGTCCGTCCTTCCCATGTGAGTTAATTGAACTAAACATTTTACACAATGCCCTGTAGAAAAAGGAAAATGTATAGGCCATTTATAATAGGCTATTTCTTGGGTACAGTGGACAAAGGAAGCAGTGGCCGGGCGCCTGGTGGCTCATGCCTGTAATCCCAGCACTTTGGGAGGCCGAGGAGGGTGGATCACCTGAGGTTAGGAGACCAGCCTGGCCAAACTGGTGAAACCCCCTCTCTACTAAAAATACAAAAAGTAACTGGGCGTGGTGGCAGGCGCCTGTAATTCCAGCTACTCAGCAGGCCGAGGCAGGAGAATTGCTTGAACCTGGGAGGTGAAAGTTGGAGTGAGCCAGTGAGCCGACATCCCCCCACGGCACTCCAGCCTGGGTGACAAGAGCGAAACTGCCTAAAAGAAAAAAAAAGGAAGTAGTGATACAAAACACTGTCTCCACACTCCACCCTAGTTACAACCTCCAGCTGGTACCCTGAATGGTCTGGCCTCTCCCTGGGGGCGCATAGGACAGGAGACCCTAAAGTATTATCTTTTTTGATCATGGCTCTAACCGTTCTGCGCCATCTTCAACAGGTGAGACTAAGGAAGGGAATCACAGCTAATGAGTCATCTCAGCCAGGCGCAGTGCAGTGATCATTCCCAGAGGAAATGATCTCCTTGCAGGTTCATCTCAGCTCTGCAGCAATGCCTACTTCTTCCCACCCGCTCCAAGGCTGGTACTAAGGATGTGGAGCTCCTTTTCAACAACTCGCTTACTACAAAGTCCTGCTCATTCAAAGGCGAAGGTGGTAGCGGTAGAGGACCTGGTGGGCTATTTGCTCAACTGCTGCTCCATCTTGCTTTGTAACTACCAAACCATTTCTGGGTGAGAGCATGGGGACACAAGATTCTTCACATCTAGCTTCCTTTCCTCATTTGCTCGAGATAATCACAAACAGAACTTTAAGAAACCACCTGTATAAACATCTTCGGGGAATCGAATTATTGAATAGTAACCGATTGTCAGCCTCAACAGGGTGACTTGTTGCCCCCTAGTGGTAATCAGTGTCTGTACCGTCAACGTCCCCACTCAATCACTGTGAAACACTTAGGTAACCAAGTGTCAGTCACAAAGTTAAAAAACAGTCCTTGCTTTCATGGAGCTTGCCAAATATAGGCAAATGGTATAAAAATCCCTTCCCTAGGGAGCACGCTAGACACACCCGCAGGTGCAGGCACAGACGGGGCATGACTTCTACACATGTATGCAGGGGAGGTCTTTCAGGGAGATTTCAGAGTGGAGGATGTACTTTTATATACTACAACATTCAGAATCATCTCTTCCTCTAAGTACAATTCCAGAATATTAAAAATATTATAAAATTTGGGAATAGACAGAGTCAAGTACACAAAAAGCCTATTATATATTTAAGGACTATGCTTAGAAAAAAGGGTCCTTTAACTGGAAAGATAGGAAAATAGGTTTTTCTTCTTAACTTTATGGATCCAGAAAATCTGGGAGGGAGGCTCAAGGGTGGTGAGTCACTGTGAGAAGTAATGTTTAATTTAATCCAGCTACTGAGTGGTATACTTTTTCAACTTCCTCCCTTTTCCCAAGACCTTAACAAAAAAAAAGCCAATAGAATATCTTCTCTGCCAACATTTTTTTTTTTCTTTTGAAATGGAGTCTCCCTCTGTCGCCCAGCCTGGAGTGCAGTGGCGCGATCTCAGTTCCCTGAAACCTCCACCTCCCAGGTTCAAGCGATTTTCCTGCTTCAGCCTCCCCAGTAGCTGGGATTATAGGCGCGTGCCACCATGCCTGGCTAGATTTTGTGTTTTCAGTAGAGACGGGGTTTCACCATGTTGGCCAGGCTGGAACTGCCAACATTTTCTTCATGCTCATCATCAATCACTTCTTCACCTACAAAATGCCTTTTGCTAGAACATGAGTTCCAGGTGGAGACAGATCACAGAAAAGGGAGGAAAACTCAGAAATCCTTTGTTACGAGGCACTATCGAATTCCCCTCTTGCCTTTGTTTCCCTCAGGTAAAGAAAAAGATCGCTATTTTTCCATCAATATCACACCACAAATATCCACCTATACGTTGCCCTCAAGAGTTGTAATTCTGTTATCATCCTACTCAAGAAAAAAGGTAGTGAGAAGCAACTGGAAGTTACCGGTATTTTGTCATTACTAAGTAACAGGGCATTTCTTGGGCATTAGGGATGATTTATGTATTATTTGTGTCCTTGTCCACTGTAAAAAAGGAAAGCTTAGAAACACAAGTGTGTGTTCAGGTTCCCAGCCTGAATACAAATTGTATTCAACTTCCGAGTGAAACGTGTCCAGACAGCAGGAGAGATCTACTTACCTGTGAGACTGACGAGCCTCCTTGGAACGAACTAATCCTGACAGAAGAAATACTTGTGAAGGGCAAACAGATTAGTTCAAGAAAGCAAGGCTATGCAATACCACAGCAGACTTTCATTCAATGAAGACTGTGCTCCAGCCATGTCTCGAGAGCGGGAAGAAAAAGCAGCAAATGGGCTCTATCTCCACAGGCTCTGGGGACAGTGACGGCTGCACTGGCTCCTTCAGGATGCCCAACCCTGGGCTGTGGAACACCAAGCACAGGCCTCAGCCCTTCCATGATGAATACCGTTTAAAGGCATCAGCTGCAGCATCTCTGTTGCATACAAACGCACTAAGTACAAAAAAACCCCCAGACTTTTGGGCCCATTGCTTATTATATAAAATTGTTTCCAGCAGTAGGGTTTAAGACAAAACACAAGTGAAATAAAATGTACAAGTTTGTTGCACAAAAACACTGAACACACGGTTATGTCCTTCTACAATTCAATAAAACAAACACTGCCACAAACACCCTCAGATTCAGTTTAGATTTCATTCATTCAATAATTATTTTCTAAGTACCTTCATTACTGGGGATGCAGTAATGAATAATAAAGTCCCTGCTCTCTTGGAGCCTCTGTTGTAGCAGTGGGGCAGGGGAGACAGCCAGCAAACAGATCAGTACACAACATGTTAGGTAGTCACAGGGCCCTGGGTAGGGAAAGGAAAGCTTCTGCACACCCAAACCCCTTAAGAGCAATTTGAGGCTGCTGTAAATATTACAGCCTCTTTTGGGGGAAAATAGAAACTCTAAGTTATATATATATATATGAGATACATACTATATATATATATGATATATACAATATATCATATATATATCTCTCTCTCTAGATATAACTCATATATATATGTGTGTGTGTGTGTGTGTGTGTGTGCGTGTGTATATATATATATTTTAGAGATGGGGTCTGGCCATGTTACCCAGGTTGGTTGGTCTTGAACTCCTGGCCTGAGGTGATCCTCCTGTCTTTGCCTCCCAAAAGGGCTGAGATTATAGGCATGAGCCACAGTGCCTAGCCCTAACTTATATTTTTAAAAGTAACTTTTTTGTAAGTTGCAAATTTCTGGTCAGACTCTTAAAGTTCATAATTCTAGGGAGCTGTTCTAATTTTTAGTTACAAGCTATACGAATAAGTACTTTAAGTCCATACTAAAGGAATAACACCCACACCACGTGGGTACATGTGCAGGTACATATATGAGTATGTTTACAGGCTCATGTCAAAAGTCACACAGGTACATATATGTTAATCTGTATTATATATTAATACAAAATTATTTCTGGCTCTAATGATACAAATCTTTCATATAAATTCTTAGATTATACTTGGTCTCTCCAAGAACTACCAATATGCTAATTTTAAGGCAGTTAATTGGTACACCCAAGTACATGGTATTTCTAAGTAAATTTCTGTTCAGAAAATATACTTGTCACTTACAGCTAAGCATATGCTGATGAAGCAACATGTAGAACATAATGAAGAGTGGAATGCAACTGCCTTTTAATGTCTAGAAGACGAGGTAAAAACGAGGTTTTTTTTTTGTTGTTGTTGTTGTTTGCTGCTGGTGCTCAGTGCTTGTTCACTGAAAACCACAGATGGTCTCAAAACGTAAAGCCCTGTGCTCCAAATTCCTAGAGATCTAACAATTTCACTGGTGTTGTATTTTCCCTTCTCCACAACCTACAAGGGCATTATTACTCCTTTTTAGGCTATGCAGTCTGAAGCACGTTTTCCCAGTGGTGAACCCAGGGCCAGAAGTCCTGGGCAGGATCATTGAATTGCAGTAGTCTGATAAGCAATGGTGGCAGGCAGTCAGGATATGTTTCCAACCACCTCTTCAAAGACGCAAACTTCCAAAGTGACAGGGCTTTTCCAAAGGTCAGGCCAGCCATGCATGGTGGCTCACACCCGTAATCCCAGCACTTTGGGAGGCCGAGGTGGGTGGAGCACGAGGTCAGGAGTCCAAGACCAGCCTGGCCAACATGGTGAAACCCCATCTCTACTAAAATACAAAAACTAACAGGGTGTGTTGGCGGATACCTGTCATCCCAGCTACTCGGGAGGCTGAGGCAGAGAATCACTTGAACCCGGGAGGCGGAGGTTGCAGTGAGCCGAGATCAAGCCACTGCACTCCAGCCTGGGCAACAGAGTGAGACAGTCTCAAAAACACAGCCTATGGTCTGAAAGATGAAAATGTGTCAGTGTGGGGTTCTCCGGCAGAGAGCTGGGTCTCAGAGGAGATTCCTGGGTCTCCTCAATGGCTCACTATGCTCTGCTTGAACCACTCCAGAAGCCAGGTGGCAGGCCCGGGGACACGCATGGTGTGGTCTGCAGACACGTTACGTGCCCAGGATGTGCTGAGCACCACAGCCCTCCCGAGGGCAGCTGCCTTCAACCTCTTCTTCCAACAGGATGATCTGTTTTTTCAGCAGAAATGACTACTTAAATCAGACTGGCCTTAGCAATGGCCGCTTCCCAGCACGCTCTAACTTTGTCTCTTTTCTCTTTCACTGGTCCTTGCCGGAACGGTGCTCTGAGAACTCTGCCCTAGAGGCCACCAGAATTCCCAGACTTCCGGCCTATTAAGAATATCCATGGGTAATCCCCAGTAGCAAGTAATTTAAAAATAAGTTGTAGATGCCTTTGGAAAGCATCATGTGATTTCTTAAATTAGGTTTTTCGTCCTAGTTACATTTTTTCCCCCTCAGTTCAATGATTTGTATTTTAAGGCCAAGCAGGCTGAGCAGAAGGGGTATCTGAATACTGCTAGACAGTGCAGAGAAGCCAGCCTGGTACTCAAAGTGACAGAGACCACCCATAACAGAGTGGGTTCATCACTGAGAGCTGATGAGGCGCTCAGGCTCCCAGTGGAACATTCTTCTTCCTCTTGCACCAAGGCCAGCGACCTCTTTCCTATGGAAGCATTCTTCTTCTGTGTCAGTCTCCCATCATGGCCATTTTCTGGTCCCAAGAGTTCTTGCATACACTATCTTCTGGCATGGCATGTGTATTAAAACTTGTACGCACTCTCAGATCTTAAAATACAACAATTATTTCTCTAATTAGATAGTTACTTATTTTCTATGACTTCAGGGATTGCAAATTCCAGCCAGAAGCTATTGTTCTAGTAAGTTTTGAATCAGAAGTCTTACTGTGCAGTAAAAAATTGCCTGGCTTTAATCCTAAACCACGTAAGGGTAGATACTGTGATGTAGAAGCCAATGTTCTTGGGATAAATGAACAGAAGTCCCTGAACATTTTTAGGGATCATCTTTCTGGCATCTGCAGCTATTTTCTAGGCTAAGCTACTTTCCAGAAAACCAGGTGATAACGTGTTCAGACTTTCCTAAATAAATTTCCTGAGGGCCTAACCTCAGTGTTAAAAGACCAAATGTTTGAAATATCTCCAGAGGAAGAATGAAATAGAATGTTAGGAATGGCGAACAGACAGGTGTGGCACATGCAGTAACCAGCAGCATCAGTGACGGACAGGAACACACACATCATCCTTAGCCACAGTGCACAGCGAGCACAGTTGCACTTAGGCTCGCAAGAGGGAGACAGGTGGCCATCGTTTTGATCTGACTCATCTCATCCAATGCAGGTCCAATGACAGGCTTTTTCAAGATTTTACACGTGGAAAATAATGTAGGAAACGTTTGTCTCAACTCTTATAATTACTTTCTTTATTTCCTTTCTTTTTTTTTTTTAAAGAGAGTCTCACTTTGTTGCCAGGCTGGAGTGCAGTGGCGCTATCTCGGCTCACTGCAACCTCCACCTCCCGGGTTCAAGTGATTCTCCTGCCTCAGTCTCCTGAGTAGCTGAGACTACAGGCACATGCCACCATGCCCAGCTAATTTTTATACTTTTAGTAGAGATGGGGTTTCACCATGTTGGCCAGGATGGTCTCAATCTTTTGACCTCATGATCTGCCTGCCTTGGCCTCCCAAAGTGCTGGGATACAGGCATGAGCCACCGCGCCTGGGCCTGTAATTTCATTTTTAAATAGTAAAGTGCTTGCCTGTATTTTTAGGGCCTATGATCTGAAGATGTTTTTTCTTCCCCGAAACAGGGAAATGTTCTCTTTGTAGTTACTGAGAGGAAGGCAAGGAGCTCAGGATCCCAGTGTAACTCCTGCAGAAAAACCTTATACTTGACAGAGTTCATTTCTGGTCATATAAAGTCCTGCTGTAGTTCTTCACTTGTTTTATTTTCACTTTCATCTTCATTAGAATAATTTCCTGAATCTTGGCTAGTTTGGGAACTGTATTTTTTATGATCTTCATCAGTCTGATTAGTTTCTTCTACTGTAGCAATTGTGCTTATATTTTCAATTATAAGACATTTTTCGATTTGTTCCTCAGAAGTTGAAAGCAGAAGATTCTTCAATGACTGTTCAGAGAAATACTAATTAAAAAAAAGGGAAAGAGTAGAAATCAATTATTTAAAATAATAAAAATTCCTTTTCTAGTTATAATAGCTTTAGTTTCTTATGTCCATTACTGAGAAAACCTATCTTCTGGTCTGCATATTAAAAAGTCACCTAAGAACATACTAATTGCCTTATAATGTTTAAAATCATTAGTGAGGTCACTCTTATCTTAGTACCTTTTGTGGGAGTCTTTGAAAAGTACCTAAGAAAGGTACACTGTGCCATCAGGGGTAGGCGGGGAAGAACATGGGAAAGGACAGGAGTGGGAGGGTTCTGGGATCATGACATTTTTTTTTTGAAATAATAAAAATGTTTGTATCTAACCCATAGATATCCAAAAGAAGCACAAGTGAGAAATTATTAGCTATTGTAACTAGTTTTAAGTCTATTTTGAATAATAGCTATGAATATTAGAGTACACAGAATGACATTCTTGTGCTCAGGGGTGTAACAGTAAAATTGTTAATATTTACTGAGCATTTTTAGAGTGGTAAGGCTCTTAAGGTTTATCTCCTTTGTTCCTCACACCTCTACGGGGTAGTTTACAGCCAAGGGTACTTGCTTACCTGCCCTTAGTGACTCGCTCAAATTCATAAAAGCCACCCTAGATGAGTGCATCATTTCCCAGGAACAGATTCTATGCTTAGGCCTTCACCATTTAGTGCTTTCATTTAATATGCTAACTTCATAGAAGTGCCAAACAAAAAACTGTGATGTGTCATAAAAAAAAAGTCTCATGTTTTATTTCATTTTGTGTGATTTCACCTATATAATATGCTTTCTACACTGATAGAATATTTCAGTCTTCTGGATATATACAGATGCTCCCAACTTACAATGGAATTATGTTCTGACAAATGCGGGACATAATTCCAACGGCGTAAGTTGGGGACTGTCTGCACTGAAAAGAATTACATCACAGACTTTATTTATTTACTTATTTAGAGACAGAGTCTTGCTCTGTCGCCCAGGCTGGAGTGCAGTGGCACGACCTCGGCTCACTGCAACCTCCACCTCCTGGGTTCAAGCGATCCTCCTGCCTCAGCCTCCCGACTAGCTGGGATTACAAGTGTATGCCAACACGCCCAGCTAATTTTATATTTTTAGTAGAGACAAGGTTTCTCCATGTTGGCCGGCTGGTCTCAAACTCCTGACCTCAAGTGACCCACCCGCCTCAACTTCCCAAAGTGCTCGGATTACAGGCATGAGCCACCACGCCTGGCCAAGAATCATAGGCTTTAAATGGTAAAACAAATGCCACAGTGAATCTAGGAATTGCCAGAAAAATATGAAATTAAGGACAATCATTACTATCCCATGCTATGTTATTATTTATATTAAATTACTGTTTTTAAAGTTAATTGGCTAAAACTTTGAAGAAAATACCCAAATCAGTCTCTATTATTTTCTGGATATCAAGAAAACCTATATATATCCTGTTGAAATCAAACACATTTCCTGTTCATTTCCTAGCTGTTGACAAAAAAAGATATAAAGAAAGTAACATACCTCATCTATATTGGAAGAAGGTTTAAGTGATGGAAAGAAGACATAATTGATGCATCTCAAGAGGACTTTCACAGCATAAATGACAAACGGGAGAGCAAGTAATACAGTAAAAATTCCAATTATAAGCCACATTTTAGATGTATTTCCTAAAAAGATATACATGATATTTATATGTTTTGACATACAAATGCCCTAACAGTGCTGACAGCTGTGTGAAAGACAAGCCATATGAAAGGAAATATAAAATCTATTAAATAATACTCTTAAAAATATTTCTGGTAGCACTGAGTCCACACCAACCATAGACAATGACATTTACATTTAAAGATTGGCGTGGGAACTGAAGAGATCCTCAGGGAGAAATACAATATTGACATACAGGCCAAACATGCAAGTATCCTTCAGCACTTACACGTATGTCACACAACTAGCAAAATTTAATAGATATTCTGTGACTAAGCCTCTACCAGTCAACACTAGAAACTGTAAAATAGAAAATGAGACTAAACCAGTTCCCACATTAAAAAAATTCAAAATGGAACTAAGTGATTTCTACATGATAATTATGTTAAGGATATTATTAAAATTTTAAACTAATAGTCTTATTAAATGTTAAAGAGCAATAAATTAAGGAAATTAATTATAGGGCTACTGGATGAAATATAAAGCATCCAACACCACCAACTTGAGAGTTATGCATTTACAAATATTTTCTAGAAAGTCTACTTTTGATTTATGTAGTTCAAGAAGAAAACATTCTATATATTTTTTGCAGTAAAGAGAAAATGTTTTACAATTTTCAGTGTTCAGTATAGAATTACTTTTATTCTGTCTAGTCACATTTTTAAGAGAGATAATAAAAGATTCTGACCTGATTTTGTTTCCTCACACACAACACCACTAAAAACACTGCTTTTATTCAGCTTTTCATCCACGCTGTGTGCTCTGGCTTTCACACAATATACAGTCAGTGGTTTCAAATTAGGAATAGTAACATCAGTTTTTTTCTTGATAATTTTTCTCTAGAAAATATAATTAAATCATTGATAAAATTTAGTCACCTCATGAAATCAGAGAATATGTACTTTCTCAATTCTTTTATGTTCAGTCTAATATTGGCCTCTCCCACGTAGTTGGTACGTGTTTGTTTTTTTTTCTAGACAGTCTCGCTCTGTCACCCAGGCTAGAGTGCAGTGGTGCAATCTGGGCTCACTGCAACCTCCGCCTCCTGGGTTCAAGTGATTCTCCTGCCTCACCCTCCTGAGTAGTTGGGATTACAGGTAAAGATGCCACCACGCCTATTTTTTTTTTTTTTTTTTTTGGTAGAGATGGGGTTTCACCATGTTGTTCAGGCTGGTCTTGAACTCCTGGCCTCAAGTGATCCACCCACCTCAGCCTCTCAAAGCACTGGGATTACAGGGTATATGTGTAAGAAATATAAATTTGTTTTAGACAAACCACTATATCCAAATCAGAAAGTTAAAAATGCTGCTGCCAAAAAGCATATGATCTATTCCTAAGAGAATTCTAATTGATTTATAAGTACATGCCAAGTCTGGGGTAATTGCCATTGTATTACCTCTGATTAGTGACAGAATGGTTAAGAGTACGGGTTTGGGCCTCAAACTGCCTTATGAAGAGGTATCACTTACAGCTGTGTGGTCTTGCAATCGTTATTTAATTTCTCTCTGCCTGATTCCCTGACCTGTAAAATTGGGACAGTTATTGCTCCTATCTGTATTAGTCAGCTATTGCCAGAATAATGTCTAACAAGCCTGTGGCTCACACCTGTAATCCCAGCACTCTGGGAGGCCAAGCAGGAGGATCATTGAAGCCCAGGAGTTCAAGACTAGCCTGGACAACATAGCAAGACTCTGTCTCTACAAGAAATTTCAAAAAAATTAGCCAGGCATGGTGGTGTGAGCCTGTAGTCTCTGTTACTTGGGAGGTTGAGGAAATCCCTATTTCCAAAACAAACAAACAAACAAACAAACAAAGCCTGGGCAACATGGTAAAACCCCATCTCCAGCAAAAATACAAAAAAATTAGCTGGGCATGGTGGCATGTGCCTGTAGTCCCAGCTACTTGGGAAGCTGAGGTGGGAGAATCGCTTAAGCCCAGGAAGTCGAGGCTGCAGTGAGCTGACATCACATGAGTGCACTCCAGCCTGGGTGACAGAATGAGACCCTGTCTCAAAAAAAAAAAAAAGATATAACAAAACTGCCTTAACATTCAGTGGCTCACAACATGATTATGTAGTTTCTCACTCGCAAGTCTACAGACTGGCTGGGGAGCTCCCATGGAGGCTGTGCATCACATCGGGTTTAGGTCAGCTCCAACAGCCTTTAATCCTCCTTGGACCAGAGACTATGTGGAATACGCTTTCTCCCTGGCAAACAGGAGCAGCGCAAGAGCCAAGCCAAACCCTGCAAGCACACTTAAGGCCTCTGCTCTCAGCACATCTACTCGGGCTCCAGCATCTACAGTCTGGTGATGCCGGGATGAAGGCACCATCCCAAGTATTTGCCAAACAGCAATTTAACCAATCACATCATTTGGCAGCGTTGTTTTGAAGAATGATTCAGACAATTCATGTGCAATACTTAGCATAGTACCTTACATATAAGTATTCAATAAGAGTTTCTATAATAATAATTACTGATATATGATCCAGTATAGGATAAGATGGCAACTACAATCTATTGAATCTCTACTACTTGTCCAGCCATGTGCTAGGTATTTGCTATCTGTTACTTCCTTTTAAACCTTATAAACATCCTTTTGAAAAATTTAGTTGTTATGATTACCACCACTTCAGAGAAGAGGAAGCAAAGTCTCCAAGAGATAAAGCACCTTGAGTAACGTTACACAATTTAGTAGTGTGAGATAGAAATTTAGGTTTGTCTGATCTACAGACATCTGAAAACTGACCATAATTCTCAATGGGCTACATTATGCTACGGTTACAGTGTTGTTAGACAGTGAAAAAGGGAAGCAGCCAAATCAATGGAATTTGCTTAGATTTCCAATAGAAAATGAAGCAAAGTGAAAGAATTCACCAGCCTGCCTGGACAGGAGTTTTAAAGGTAGATCCTTGACTAACACTCCACAAGGAAGAAGTGATCTGGGAAACACGTATATTATCTGATGGTGTATATTATCTTTGTCAGTGGTACCTGAATTTTAGGGTTTAGACCAGTGTTTGTCAACCCTTTTTCATTACTTTTTGGGCAATTTTTTTCTAATCCTTCCCCCATCATAAAATTAAAGACTAAGGAATAACATTTTGTTGGGCAAAGCTGAACTTTGGAAGAATGTTTTCCAACGGTTTTGGAGGAATAAAAACAACTGTACTATCGATTCTTTTGTCCCATGAGAATCAATTTTTGTCCCCTTGGAGGAGCCACCAGAGGACATTTGACAATATTTGGAGATATTTTTGGTTGTCACAACTAGGAAGGAACACTACTGGCATCTAGTAGGCAGAAGCCAGAATGCTGCCAGGCATCTCGCACTGCACAGGTCAGCCCCGCCCCCCCGCAAGGAACTATCCAGCCCAAACGTCAGTAGTGCTAAGAAACCTGGGTTTAGATGAATACATAGGAATCATGTTAAAAAAATGCAAATTCATGAGCTCCATCCCCAGAGATAATGATTCAGTAACAACAGGCTCAGGAATCTGTATTTTAAAAGTAAACTGGGCCCAGATGTAGCTCACCCATAACTCTATAGTACAAAACATGAAAAATGCTCATGTTCTTCATTCTGTAAATATCTGAGTTAATCACTCCTTATTTTTTTTTTGAGATGGAGTCTTGCTCAGTTGCCCAGGCTGCAGTGCAGTGGCGCGATCTCGGCTCACTGCAAGCTCTGCCTTAGCCTCCCAAGCAGCTGGGACTACAGGCGCCCGCCGCCATGCCCAGCTAATTTTTTGCATTTTTAGTAGAGATGGGGTTTCACGTGTTAGCCAGGATGGTCTCGATCCCCTGACCTCGTGATCCGCCCGCCTCAGCCTCCCAAAGTGCTGGGATTACAGGCATGAGCTACCGCGCCTGGCCTTTTTTTTTTTTTTTTTTAAGACAGGCTGTCAGTCACTCTGTCACCCAGGCTGGAGTGCAGTGGCATGATCATGGCTTATTGCAAGCTTGACCTCTGAAGCTCAAGCGATCCTCCCACCCCAAGTAGCTGGGAATATTAGGTGCATGCCATCACACCAGGCTAATTTTTAAAAATTTTTATTTGAGACAGGGTCTCTCCCTATTTTGCCCAGGCTGGTCTCAAACCCTTGGGCTCAAGTGATCCTCTCGCCTCGGCCTCCTGAAGTGCTGGGATTACAGGCCATTGCACTCAGCCCACATAAAAGTTTAAAAATTTCCCCCAAATTTTAAATTCAAGCTTTATTTACCTAAATCACAGTTATAACTCTAAGCTACAAAATTATACTATAGTCTTTTTACCTCAGCCTTTGAAGTGTTTTCCCAAAAAAGAATTTCATAAATCAGTGGATAATCCTGGATCACAGGCTTGTTTTCAGACCATTTTGGAGCACCGATAGAGATATGTAATGAATCACTAAGGGATCTAATGTTAAAGACTGGAGGAAGCAGGGAAGCTAGAAAAATTTGTAAAGAAATAATGTTCAATTAGAAAAACAATTTTAAGAACTTGTACCAAATCAGAGAATTACAATCTCCAGTAAAAACTACTGCCTTACCTTGTATTTCAGTATCAAACTTTATCTCTTCAGACCAAAAAGACGTGTTATTTCCATCAGATGCTTGTACGCGGAGAAGGTAAATTCCTTTTTGGAAAGTGTTTTGAGGAAAGACACACTGGGTAGTTGTGACATTTTCGCAGTCAGGTATTTGTTTCCATTTATACAAATGGTTTCCAGGATTCCTTTTTAAAAAGGCACTTTTAAGACAAACAATTTTTAAACTCAACCACAGATTAATTCAATAGATATTTATTAAGTATGTACAATATGCCAGACACTGTGTTGGGGGCTCAGGTTACAGAAATAAATAGTAGCCACCCTCAGGAAACTCACAAACAATGGTGGAGATAAGCATCTAACATAAAAGAAAGCCAAACATTGTTCCACACTGTGATCACGCTGTGCTCTGCTGCAGGTGGCTTATGTCAATGTGCAAGAACATCTGTTAGTTAGAATTTCCAGGAATGCTGCAAGCTGGTTTTTTTTTTTTTTTTTTGAGACCAAGTCTCGCTCTGTCACCCAGGCTGGAGTGGAGTGGTAGGATCTTGGCTCACTGCAACCTCCGCCTCCTGGGTTCAAGCAATTCTCCTGCCTCTGTCCCCCTGAGTAGCTGGGATTACAGGCGCACGCCACCAGGCCTGCCTAATTTTTGTATTTTTAGTAGAGACGGGGTTTCGCCATGTTGGCCAGGCTGGTCTCGAACTCCTGACCTCAGGTGATCCACCTACCTCGGCCTCCCAAAGTGCAAACTGGTTTTTAAACAAAAACCATTATTAAAAATTAAGTTATAAAAATTTGCAAATCAAAATTGTTTTAAAGACAGAGGTGATAAATAAATTCATCTTGTCCTAACTATTTTACTACATTTTATTGTCTAAGCTCTTGGGGCTATCTTTATCTATTGTAGCTATACGACAGTGGTGTGCTACTGTGCATATCTTCCCAACTCCATGTTCAGGGACATCAGGCTGGTGGCTTGAAAGTGGCCATGGTGGGAATATTTATATCACGAAAATCAGCAAACACTACAAAATAGGACTTTTTCTTTCTGGAAAGCCAGTTGCTAAACATGTGCCAGCATACCAGAGGATAAGTACCAAAATAGAGACACACTGCAGGGTTATGAGAGCAAGTATAAGTACGAGACTAAAGAGGTTCAGTAACTTGCCCAGGAACCAGGAGCTAAAAGCACCTCAGTTCAAGCCCAGAACTCTAACAGCCTCCTGACTGGTTTCCTTGTCTCTCTCTAGTGTCTTCTTCTTAGTCCACTCTCCCATATACCACATTGCCATGCACACCTTCCTCAAATCCAGAGCGCAGGTTACCCATCACCCCAACACAAAATCCCCAAAAGCCTGCAGGACAACCTGAGGTTGACCCTAATCTTGTCCCATTCTACTTATTCAGCTTTCTTCCCATTGCAACCTGGTGTCCAAATGTTCTGCTACTCTAGAAGGACATCCTTCCCACTGAAGAAGGCAAAATTCCGAGATGGCCCCCAAGATTCCTGCCCCCTGGTGTACACATCCTGTATAATCCCCTCCTCTTGACTGTGGGCAGGACCTGTAAATACGATGGAGGCCCTCCTCTCATAATGAGGTTACATTGAGTGGCAGAAGAAAAGCCATTTCACAGATGTAATTCAGGTCCCAAATCAGTTGAATCAAACGAGAGACTATTCTGGGTGGGCCTGACCTAATGAGATGAGCCCCTTCAAAGAGGATTTAGCCGGGCGCGGCGGCTCACACCTCTGATCCCAGCACTTTGGGAGGCTGAGGTGGGCGCGGCGGCTCACACCTCTGATCCCGGCACTTTGGGAGGCTGAGGTGGGCGGATCACTCGAGGCCAGGAGTTTTCAAACAGCCTGGCCAACATAGAGAAACCCTGTCACTACTAAAGATACAAAAAAACTGGCTGAGCGCAGTGCCTCATGCCTGTAATCCCAGAATTTTGGGGGGCTGAGGCGGGTGGATCACCTGAAGTCAGGAGTTCGAGACCACCCTGGACAACATGGTAAAACCCCGTTTCTACTAAAACTACAAAAATTAGCTGGGTGTGGTGACGCACACCTGTAGTCCCAGCTACTCGGGAGGCTGAGGCAGACAGAAGAATCACTTGAACCCAGGAGGCGGAGGTTGCAGGGAGCTGAGATTGTGCCCCTGCATTCCAGTCTGGGCGACAAGGTGAGACTCCCTCTCAAAAAAAAAAAAAAAAAGGATCTAGAGGTCAGACTCTCCCTCCCTGATAGTCTCTTACGAAGTGAGCCACTATGAGTTCTAGAAATAAATTCTGCCAACAACATGTGAGCTTGGGAGCAGCCCCCGAGTCTTGTATGACTGACTGACTCCTTGACTCCTTGACTGCTTAGCAGAAGACCCAGCTAAGCCACGCTTGGACTCCTGAGTCACAGAAACTTTGAGACAATAAATAGCTGTTTAAGTTGCTAAGTCTGTGGTAATTTGTTACAGAAACAGAAAACATCTAATACTTGTCTATTTGAAAAAAATCGGAATTAACAATCAAGGCCTTGTTCCTACCTCATCTCTTTTCTTATGGCTTCTTTGGTCTCTTCAGCCCCTATTCACCTTTACATTTTCAATTTCTGCAACCCTTATAATTTGTATACCACTCTTTAGTCTGAAACCATACAACACTTTGCAATGTCCGCTAACTGCTTTCGATTTCTAGAACCGTGTGTGATTCTGTTGACTCTTTCCATTTCTTCAGTGCTTTGTACAATATGCTAAGTGCCCCAAAGCAGCTTAGAGATCAGCCATCAGAAATACCGCTCATTATCTATTTGGTGACCCTATTATTTATTCACTTCTGAAAGTTAGGTATACACAAAAGATTACTGAACAGTCTGCTAATTGGTTTGTGAGGTTATATATGCACTGTGGGGCACATATGCACATAAATGCATTTCCATTCTACTGGTCACCCTTGGTTCGAAATGAACACTAAAAGAGAGAGAGAAATTGATCATAGCAGTACTAACACTTCCCTTCTCCCTCATTTTTTCTGTTTCTTTCTAGTTTCTTCTGACTTTTCCTTTCCTGTCTTAGCTATACTTGCCTTTGCTCTCTACTCCTCTGCCACCAATGTATATCTTTCTTTCCATTTCTTTTCTCCCCATAACCCACTTTTCCTTCTACTTAATTTTCCTCTTCTCTTTTTTCTCTCTATTCATCTCCTACAATTTTCCAATCAGTATAAACTACATGCAGTTCTCTTTTATCAGTTTTGTTAAAATTTTAATGTTTAGAGATGGGGGTCTCACTATGTTGCCCAGGCTGCAGTGCAGCGGCTACTTGCAGGTGTGATCATAGCACACTGCAGCCTCAATTCCTGGCCTCAAGTAATCCTCCTGCCTCAGCCCACTGAGTAGCTGGGACTATAGGCATGCGCCACTGCACCAGGCCAGTTCTCTTTCATTTATGCAGTGCCTAGACTTCATCCGTGTTTAGCTAGCCTCTGCTCAACCACATAGAACACAGTTCTTTCCAACTTTCTTTCCCACCGAAGTAACTACCACAAAATTTTGTCAAAACCACTGAAGTAATAAAGAAATGAGGAAGGCTAATTTTTTGGATTGAACAAGTGAGTGGACTGAGATCATTTTAAGGACTCATGGAAGAAGAGAGTTCTTAAGAAAAACATCAGGGTCAAGGGTCAAGTGTTCCAGATTGTGGAAATAACACATGCAACTAATCACATTTTTTTTTTTTCTTAAGCCAGTAAGAACCCCAGATATTAGAATCCATCTATTTTACAAGTGAAGAAATTGAGGCCCATGGAGGTTAAGCGATTAGCTCAGTGTCATCCAGTTAGTTACTGGCTGAACTGGGGTTAGAAATGAGATTCCTCATGTTTCCAATATATCGTACCCACCTCCCAGTTGGTCATTCTGTGTGCAAGGACCTGGCTGGTGACTGAAGCAGAGTGAAAAGAAGCATAATCAAAACAAACTGGGCAAAAGGAAATTTATAGAATAGAACTTACTGGAGCCACTGAACTTGAAAGGTCATGTTTGCATACGTATAATCCCACTTAAGAACATAGTTCTGATTTTGAACAATGACTTCTATATTTTCTGGTGGAGGTAGTTCATTTTCAACTAGAAGCCAAAGAACAGATTAAAAAAAAGCATACATTTTTACTCAAGTGAGATAACTGGCAAGAAGATAAAGGATCACATTTTATCATTATAAGGTAATAGTTAAGGACGGTTTGTATTCACACTGTGTAATACTATGCAGCCATTTGAAAGACGACAGGCCAGGCGCAGTGGCTCACGCCTGTAATCCCAGCAATTTGGGAGGCTGAGGTGGATGGATTACCTGAGGTCAGGAGTTCAAGACCCGCCTGGTCAACATGGTGAAACCCCGTTTCTACTAAAAATACAAAAAGTAGCCGGGCATGATGGCACACCCCAGCTACTCGGGAGGCTGAGGCAGGAGAATCGCGTGAACCTGGGAGGCAGAGGTTGCAGTGAGCCGAGATTGAGCCACTGCACTCCAGTCTGAGCAACAGAGTGAGACCCTGTCTCAAAAAAAAAAAAAAAAGAAAAAAAAAGAATGCAACAGATGGCTAAGATCAAATGAAGAATGTAACAGATCTGTATTGACTGATATAGAATGATATCCCCAACAAACTGGGTTAAGTAAGCAAGCTGTAAAGTACAACTAGTAAGATTTTATTTTGTAATTTAAAAAACAAAACCCAAGAAACTATGGGTCTGTATATATGCTTACATAAGCCCTGAAAAAAAGTTGTGAAAGGATATACACAAACTGCCAAGCAATGCTTACCTCTGGTGAGTGGAATTGGGGATAAGAAGGGAGGGGGAAAAGACTTCACTTTAAACCCTTCTGTAATGTTTGATTAAAAAAATAAAGCAGATGAAATTTACAATTAAAATAAACAAATCCCAGCTCCTGTCCCTGACCTTAATTATTGGAAAGATGTTACTGACTAAATATATCAGGATGCTTTCCTATTTTAACATCCCACGTACAAAGGTATGCTTGCTGGAAGAATAACTTGTCTACCAGCAACTACTTCCCCTCCTTTTCTTCCCATTTGCAGAACTCATATTCAGCTACCTCCCGCTTTATGTGGATTCTGAACAAATGAAAAGTTTTGTCATTACAAAATATTTGAACTTTTTTTTTTCTAAGAAGGAGTCTTACTCTTTGTCCGACCTGCTCCCCACTGGAGTGCAATGGTGTGATTTTGGCTCACTGTAACTTCCACCTCCCAGGTTCAAGGGATTCTTGTGCCTCAGCCTCCAAGTAGCTACGACAACAGGCGGATGCCATCACGCCCAGCTAATTTTTTATTTTTAGTAGACATGGGGTTTTCCCATGTTGGTCAGGCTGTTCTCGAACTTCTGGCTTCAAGTGATCCGTCTACCTCAGTCTCCCAAAGTGTTGGGATTACAGGTGTGGGCCACTACACCCAGCCTGAACTTTTAAGTAGAATTAATTTTCATTACTATTTGAGACAAAAATCCCAAATAACATTTATTTTGCTTATGTAAATGTTACAATGTTTTAAACATGTATCAACCTATCATGTAAACTTCAGCAATATGGGAAAGATGCCAAAATTGACAATTTGTATATATACTTATTGAAACGAAAACAAAACACCTTCCTTACCTGTGGTCTTTATACAATGCACTGGACTATAGACACCAATTTTCCGTGACGTAAGTAGTGCTGCTTTAACTTTTAAACAATAAGTCGTCTCTGGTGAGAGTTTAGAAATTTTATGTCTGGAATAAATATTTACAATCCTTTCCTATAATAAAAATATAAGTTACTTCTTTAAAAAAGTATAAAGTCAAATTTTAGGATTAATTCACCTAATTTTAATAAAAATATAAGTTGCTTCTTTAAAAAAGTATAAAGTCAAATTTTAGGATTAATTCACCTAATTTTTCTCTCACATCGATTAAACAAAGGTAAAAACAATGCTTACTTCTACACTTGAAGAGTTTTTCCAGATAACTAAGCTATATGTAAAGCTTGAACGATCCAAAGCCCACATGACACTATCTTCTGTTCCAGGAGGAGAGATGTATATCACTATTGCCTTATCTTCAGCTTCTAAATGTACTTCTGGAGGACCAATTTGAGCTGCAAAAAAAAAATCAAAACAGTTACTTTGGAACTTTATTAATATAACGCCAAAACCTTCATTCGACAAATAATTCTGAGCACTTACTATGTGCCTGCCACTTCTGGGAGTTAAGAGCACACAGATAGCATAGAAAGCTGTAAGATCACCAGTGGAGTGATACAGAAAGAGAAGAGGTTCAATGACTGAGCCCAGCAGCAGTCTAACACTGAAAAGTCGGGAAGATGAAGCAATCAATGAGCAGGAGGAGAACCAAGAAAGAGCAGTGCCCTAGAGATCCAGTAAAGGGAAAACTGAGTGATGACCACATCTGTGCTACTGAGGGATGAAGCCAGAAGAGGACTGGGAATTTGCTTGGCATTGTGGAGGCTGCTGTGACCTTGAGAACAGTGTTTTTTTTTTTTTGTTTTTTTTTTTTGAGATGGAGTCTTGCTCTGTTGCCCAAGCTGGAGTGCAGTGGCACGATCTCAGCTCACTGCAAGCTCCGCCTCCCGGGTTCATGCCATTCTTCTGCCTCAGCCTCCCGAGTAGCTGGGACTACAGGCATCCACCACCAAGCCCGGTTAGTTTTTTTCATTTATTTTTGTATTTTTAGTAGAGACGGTTTCACTGTGTTAGCCAGAATGGTCTTGATCTCCTGACTTCGTGATCCGCCCGCCTCGGCCTCCCCAAGTGCTGGGATTACAGGCGTGAGCCACCGCGCCCGGCCGAAAAGAGTGGTTTTAATAGTGATGAGGAACAGCGTTTGAATGGAGTGGACTGAGAGGGAATGGGAAGGTAAGTAGTATAGAAACGGAGTACAGATCATTCTTGGTAAAGGGCAGTGGTTCTCAAGCCTTTTGGTCTCAAGATCCTCATCTTTTTTTGAGATATGGTCTAGCTCTGTTGCTTAGGCTGGAGTGCAGTGGCACAAACACGGCTCACTGCAACCTTGATCTCCCAGGCTCAAGTGATCCTCCCTCTTCAGCTTCCTGAATAACTGGGACTACAGCTGTGCACCACCATGCCTGGTTAATTTTTATATATTTTTTGTAGAGATGGGGTCTCACTATGTTGCCTAGGTTGGTCTTTAACTTCTGGCCTCAAGTGATCCTCCCACCTCAGCCTCCCAAAGTGTTGGAATTACAGGTGTGAGCCACTACACTCGGCTCCTTTACATTCTTAAAGGAATTACTGAGAATCCAAAACAGCCGTTATTTATGTGGGCTGTATCTTTTTATATTAGCATATTAAACATTAAAACTGGTAAAGTTTTCAATCCATTTTAACTAATTAATCCATTAAGAAATAACAATGGACTGGGCGTGGTTTCTCACGCCTGCAATCCCAGCACTTTGGGAGGCTGAGGTGGGCAGATCGCCTGAGGTTGGGAGTTCGAGGTCAGCCTGACCAACATGGAGAAACCTTGTCTCTACTAAAAATACAAAATTAGCCGGGCATGGTGGCACATGCCTGTAATCCCAGCTACTTGGGAGGCTGAGGCGCGAGAGTCACTTGAACCCAGGAGGCAGAGGCTGTAGTGAGCCAAGATCGTGCCATTGCACTCCAGCCTGGGCAACAAGAGCAAAACTCTGTCTCAAAAAAAAAAAAAAAAAAAAAAGGAAAAAGAAATAACAATGATAAACCTATTTTATGGTAACAAACATTTGCCACAAGGAACATAAAACTTCAGAGTGGTGCTGTTTTACATTTTTTTCCAAATCTTTTGAATGTTGGGATTAATAAAGAAGGCAGATAAATTTCACATTGAGTTCTATGTTAATCAGTGACCATACCACCACATCACACATCAAACAGCCTCCTCTGGAAAACTCCACTGTGAATACAAGAAAGAACCAAAATAAAAAGGGCAAATAAGTCTTAGATTTTTCATAAATATAGCTTTGTCTTTACGGCCCCCTGAAAGGGCCTTGAGGACCACTCTTTGAGAACCACTACTACAGGGAAAGCAGGAAAAATAGAGCCATAGCAGGAAGAAGATACAGGTTTAAGGGAATTTTTGTTCTTTTTAAAAGATGTTAGATTTTGCATCATGCAAATGAATGGCTTGGAAAGTGAACTGCTCTGGCGATATTTACTAAAGAATATAATTCAGCTAGCAACTTTTTCTTACCTTTGCGAAATGGTATAAATGAGTCAACCTCATACCATGAAGAAGTGTTTTCTTTTTCTGCTCTTATACGCAATTTAATTTCTTCATAAACGTTCAGCTTGAGCGAAGAAAAGTTGCATTTGGTACTAGTAATATTCTGACATCCAGGCAATTTTATCCAATTATCCATCTCAGGTCTTTAAAGTAAAAAAAAAACAAATGAATGAGTGAGCAAATGTATAAATATAAGTGTCAAATACTTTATATTTACTGGCTTAAGAGTTATTTCTTAACTCTTAATAACTCTCGTTTAAGAGTTATTTCTATTTTTAGTTTAAGAGTTATTTCTTCTATTTGAGCTAATGTCCTATTAACATTTTAGGGTACACCCTTCCATTCTTTTTCAATGCATATAAGCCAAGTTATTACTTATAAAATTGAATTTTAAAATACAGTTCTTTATATAATTTTTTGGGTGGTTGCTTTACGATTTCAAGGAAGCAGAGAAATAAATGACCTATAAGGTAAAAGTGGATTTAGTATGTTGGCTCTGTTAAAAACAGCTGTGTGACTTCTGGTAAACCATTTTATGTTTCTGGATCTTATCTTCCTTATTGAAAGTTCGGAGCCTGGTCAACATAGCAAACCCTGTCTCTATGAGAAAAAAAAAAAAAAAGGCAAAGCAGGGTATGGTGGCATGTGCTCATAGTCCTAGCTACTAGGAAGGCTGAGGTGAGAGGGTCATTTGAGCACAGGGGTTCAAGGCTGCAGGCTGCCATAGGCTATGATCATATCACTGCAATCCAGCCTCAGCAACCGAGTAAGACCCTGTCTCTAATAAAATAAAATTAAATAGAAATTGGAGAATTGGATTGGATGATTCCTTTCTGACCTCCTCCTATGAATAGACTTCCCTAAGAAAGACCTCGGAATCAGTATGGTTTCAGGGTTTCCACAGCCCTCTCAAAGACCATCCCTTCTGCTTGCCTGTCTCCGTAATTTCTTCTATTACATCATCAGAAACCACTTAAAACGTTTACATAAACAAATTAATTTTTGGAAGTGGAACTGGCCAATCAAAAAGCTGAAGTGATTAATATTACCTTTTGAAAAAGGGGCAAACATGAAGAAATCAAGTGGGCAGGGGGTGCCTAAAGCAGAAAAGGACATGTTGCTCAGAAAGGGGAAGAGCTTGCAGGGAAAGTGAGGGATAGAAATGAACTTAGTAGCTTTCTTTTTTTTTTTTTTTTTTTTTTTTGAGACAGAGTCTCACTCTGCTGCCCAGGCTGGAGTGCAGTGGAGCAATCTTGGCCCACTGCAACCTCCACTTCCTAGGTTCAAGCAATTCTCCTGCCTCAGCCTCTCAAGTAGCTGTGATTACAGGCGTGTGCCACCACGTCTGGCTAATTTTTGTATTTTTTCTTTTTTTTTTTTTTAGTAGAGATGGGGTTTTGCCATGTTGGCTAGACTGATCTTAAACTCCTCACCTCAGGTGACCTGCCCACCTCAGCCTCCCAAAGTGCTGGGATTACAGGCGTGGGCCACCATGCCTGGTCAATTTAGCAGATTTCAAAGCTTTTACCTATGTTAAGCCCATCAACTGTAAAAGTAGCAGGGAAACTATCTTCTGGGAAGGCACTTTTGTCAAGCCTAATTCATTAGCTGATTTATTTATTTTTAATAATATCACAGATGCCATTTTAAAGATGATTTAGATACTAGAAACTAGAAATAATACCAAAATAATTTTGCTGCTGAACCAAATACTAGTCTACCTTATTTTTCAAAACGGAAACATTTTAAAGAAATTACCAAAAATATACACTAGCATATGAAATACTTCATTGTTGGTCAGTTTTCACTTCCACTTTACATATCTGAGGCCTGAGATTAGAGCTGGCATTAAAAATATCTTAAACATTCTTGAAAAGGTTCCACATCAGAAACTATTTCTAAAAATCCAGAAACTCTTGTTATAAACAGAAAACCTTATCAAAAATTTGAAACTTAATATAATTTCAACCCAACCTCACTGTTCACATCTGTCTTTCCTATTTCAGGAGATGCTGATGCATGCTCCATTAAAACTGTTTCACATCTAATCAAGATATTGCAGCAGAAGCTACTTTTATAGTTTCTTTAAAAAATCATTATTGGCTGGGTGCAGTGGCTCACACCTGTAATCCCAGCACTTTGGGAGGTGGAGGCGGGTGCATCATCTGAGGTCAGGAGTTCGAGACCAGTCTGGAAAACATGGAGAAACCTCATCTCTACTAAATATATCATGGAGATAATAGGAAAGCCTGATCACAGGAAACCTCGTGGCCTATTCCAAGGTCTTGGATGGGCCTTTTGGAGTACTATGCCGTATCCTCAAGATACACCCTAGTTCAGATCCCAACTTATATTGAAAGAAGCTGGAACACCCAGAGGAAAGAAGGAATGGCTATGGGTTAGAGATGCTGTCTACCACCCTCATCCCCAATTTTTTTGCTTCAACACCCAAAGATGTATTTGACTAAGTCTCTACAGAAACAAAGTTAAAAATACTATGTAAAATAGGCATAACATTTCTAAAAAATAGAAAAACCAAATACTTTCCAAATCTGAAAATTATGGTGCTAAACTTGTAAAAATTATTCAGGTCATTCTGACAAATCAGTAAGTAGAGTCACATACTTTTGACAATCGAATGAAAAAGTCACATTCCCGACAGATTCTTCACTCCTGTTCCACCTCAGGATAAAGTTGTCATCTATGACGTCAACCTCTACTTTTTGAGGAGATTTTAGATTTTTTCCACCTATAAAGGCAACAAGAAATAAGAACATTATATATAAACTGTACAGATATTCTAAATGTTACTCTATCCCTCACATCCCTGATTAAAGAATGAATACAGTAAAACATAATGAAGTATATTTTAAAAATCTAAAAAAATCTAATGATTGCTCCCAGCACAGGGATGCTGGTAATTACATTTCTGCATCTGAGAGAGCTGAAAAAAGAGTTGATTTTTTTTCCTTTTTGAAAAAGAGTTGTCTTTTAATTAAAAAACGAATGGTCTCTGCATGAAAATAGAATTTTTCTTGGCCTTATTAGTGACACTGATGAGTCACTCTTATGATGAGGTTCAACTGTTTTATAGCCTCAGTGTGATTTCACATTGTATGTTCAGAGATAGATAGAGATGCTTCTTGATTTACAATGGTGTTATGTCCTGGTAAGTAAGGGTGAGTCCTAGGGGCAATCAAGTGCTGGCTTCCTCCCTGCAGTACTCCTTGTGGTAACACCGTCACAAATAATTGACCAGTGCCAGGAGGTGTCACCTGCCCAAGCAGTGCCTCTGAGCCCTGGGTAGTACCAACAGCAGCTGTACTCCCTGATGTCGTACCCCCTGCCCCATCTCCCACTGCAGGAGTGGGAAAGTATAGTGTATCTCAGCAGCTGTCCCCTCTGTGTTAACTGCATCATAACTGGTGTAAGCACCCTGGATCACCACCTGGGTCATGGATTGAGTGGCAGGATAGCCACTGATGGCACCAGTGCCCTCAGTCTGGACATCCAGCTGCCCCTCACACACCTGGATCACCCTGCGCATCACTTGATGCTGGGGTCAGGGAAGGCGGCAGCTGACTGGATGCTGGCAATAGCCCCACTGGCTGGGTCTTCCCCAGAAGCCATTGCACATGCCTGAATCTGCACTGTCCCCTCTGTCTAGTGCCTTTCATTTCACCTTTCAGGACTTCCTTAAGCATTTCTTGCAGGGGGGGTCTAGTGGTAATGAACTCCTTCAGCTTTTGTCTATCTAGGAACATCTTAATTTCCTTATGCTTTTGGAGGGCAATTTTGTCGTATACAGGGTTTTGAGTTTTGTTTTGGTTTTTTTTTAGCACTTTGAATATACTGGTCTCCAAAGTATCAGATAAGAAATCTGCTGATTATGTTATCAAAGATCCTTTGTGTATGACAAGTCACTTCTCTGTCTTTGGCTTTCAAAAGTTTGACTATGTTTCTTAGTGTGGTCTCTTTGAGATCACTGTACTTGGAGTTTGCTGATCTGTCCAGTGCTGAGAGTGGGGTGTTCAAGTCACCAACTACTATCATATTGGAGTCTAACTTTCCTTTTATGTAGAGTAATATTTACTTTATATATCTGGGTGCTTTGGTGTTGGGTACATGTATGTTTAGAATTGTTATATCCTCTTGCTGAATTGGTCCCTTTATCATTATATTGTAACCTTCTTTATCTGTTTTTACAGTTTTTAACTTAATGTCTTTTTAATCTGACATAAGTATAGCAATTCCTGACAGCTTTTGGTTTCCATTTGCTTGGAATAACTTTTTCCATCCCTTCAATTTCAGTTTATATGTGTCTTTATAGGTGAAGTGGGTTTCTTATAGAAAGCATATAATTGAGTCATTTAAAAAATATTCATTTAGCCAGTCTCTTTAAGTACAGAATTTAATCCATTTACATTCAAGATTATTATTGATATTTGAGCACTTACTTTTGTCATTTTGTTAATAGTGTTCTAATAATATCCTTTGCTCCTTTCTTCCTCTCTTATTATTTATCATTGTGGTTTGATGGTTTTGTCTAGTGATAAGGTTTAATTCTTTTCTCTTTCTCCTTTGTGTATCTGCTCTATCAGTGAGTTTTATACTTTTCCATGTTTTAATTGTACTGACTACTTTCTTTTCACTTCCAGATGTAGGACTCCCTGGAGCATTTCTCATAAGGCTGGTCTAGCAGTGATGAATTCCCTCAGATTTTGCTTGTCTGGGAAAAACTGTATTTCTCCCTCATTTCTGAAGGATAGTTTTGCTGGGAATAGCATTCTTGGCTGTTTGAGGATATCATCCCATCCTCTCCTGTACTGTAAGGTTTCTGTGAAGAAATCTGCTGTTAGCTGAACAGGGATTTTCTTAAATGTGACTTGATGCCTTTCTCTCGCTGTTTTTAGAATTCTGTCTGTCTTTGACTTTTGACAACAGACAATAATGTGCTTTGGAGAGAACCTTTTTGGGTTAAATCTATTTGGGAATCATTGAGCTTTCTGGATCTGGATGTCTGTCTCTCCAGACTTGGGAAGTTTTCAGCTATTATTTCATTAAATAGTTTGTATACGTCTTTTACCTTTTCTCCTCTTTCTGTAACTTACATAGTATGAATATTTGTTCCTTTAATGATATCCCATAAGTCTCGTAGGGTTTCCACTTGTTTTTTCTATAACTGAGTAATATCAAATGATATATCTTCAAGTTCAGAGATTATTTCTTCTGCTTTACCAAGTCTGTTGTTGAAGCTGTTTATTGTATTTTTTAAATGTAATTCATTGAATTCTTCAACTGCAGGATTTGTTTGGTTCTTCTTCATCATGTTTTGATTTTTTTGTTCAATTTTTTGTCTTGTGAATTGTTTTCCTGATTTGTTGAACTATCTGTATTTTCTTTTTCCTTTTCTTTTTTTTTTTTGAGATGGAGTCTCGCTCTGTCACCCAGGCTGGAGTGCAGTGGCCGGATCTCAGCTCACTGGAAGCTCCGCCTCCCGGGTTTACACCATTCTCCTGCCTCAGCCTCCTGAGTAGCTGGGACTACAGGCGCCCACCACCTCGCCTGGCTAGTTTTTTTGTATTTTTTAGTAGAGATGGGGTTTCACCGTGTTAGCCAGGATAGTCTCGATATCCTGACCTCGTGATCCGCCTGTCTCAGCCTCCCAAAGTGCTGGGATTACAGGCTTGAGCCACCACACCCAGCCTGTATTTTCTTGTATCTTGTTGAGTTTCCTTAAGATCATTAGTTTTAATTCCTTTTCCAGCAATCTGTTGATCTTCTTTTCATTGGGCCACCATTAGAGAGTTCTTACTTTCCTTTGGTGGTGTCATATTTCCTTGCTTTTTCATGTTTTTGTGTCTCTGCATTGATAAGATAATTACCTCTTCCAAACTCTACAAACAATGGCTTTCAAAGACAAAGTCTTTTATTAGCAGTTGGGTTTCAGTATGCTGGTTTCAAAAGGTGTGGTGACTGTTTCCTGACAGATGCAGTGATATGGTCTGCATGCAGCTGCTGTACCTGTGTTCAATGTCAGTAGTAAATGGGTGCCTCAGGGCCTAGGCTGCAGAAGTTTGTGGCAGTGGTAGTGTAGGTTGTTAATGTCCTCAGTGTCAAAGGCTTTTAGGATCCTCCTATTCTTGTCTTCCCCACAATGGGGAGACTTAGGCAAGGGGATACCTCTTGGTGTCAGGTCTGACAGGGGCTATATATATGCAGCTGCAGCAGCTCTTGATTCCAGGTGAACGTGCTCAGAGTGGCTACTGGGCAAAGGTCCTAGGCTCAGGATCTCACAAACCTATTGAGACACTTGGTTCCTGAGGTGGGTTTGCTCTCTGTGGCAGGGGTTGGATGTAGGTTGCTCACAGAGCCAGGATTTGTGACCTGGAGGTGCTTCCTGGCAGCTCAGGCCCAGAGAATGGGTTATAGCTTTGATTCTACCCCTCTGGAGGTCAGGGCATAGCAATGGCCTGACTATAAAGAAGGGGTTCCCTGGAGGTTTGGGCCTGGGGAGCAGGGTATGGTTTTAATTTGGGAACATGAGCTAATAGGGCTCAGTGGCAACACAGGTCCCAAAGGATGAGGCACCATGAAGTCATGACTTTAAATCTTGGACTAGCTGGGGATGAGCAGTACCCCAGACTGTGAGACCAGGTGTAGCTGCAGCAGCAAGTACTACAAAATAGTGAAGCATAGCTATTATTTGGGCTGGGAATGGGGGTTAGGGAACAGCACAGTGATGACTCTCACTCAGCAGCTCAGACTCTAGACTAGTCCAGCTCCAAGGAAGCCGGGTACTACAGTTGTTTGGCCTGTAGAACAGGGTGTCTCAGCTGAGCCACTGCTCTGTTTCCCTGAGACATAGCGTACTACATCAGCTCAGCCCTGGGATGCATAGCTGCTTGGCTTGGATAGGACACTGATTCTGCAGGGAGCGATGTGCTCCTTCAGCTGAGGCCCGGGGAATGTGACTGTTCTGGTGGTTCAGGCCCTGTTTCCCTGGAATACAGTATACCACTTCAGCTTAGGCACAGGGGTGCACAACTGCTCTGGGCGGCCAAGGTACTGTTCCCTTCCTATTCCCAGGAAATAGGATACTGCTTCAGCTCTAGCCCAAGGGAGGTGGGGTAGAAGTAGGTGGAGTAGTTCCACCTCTACTTGGCCCCACAGGGAAGGGTGTAATAGCTGCTTAAAGTTTAGCTTAAGGATGTTAAGCCATCAGCCTGGGGTGGTTCAGATGAAAGGAAGCCATGTCCACAAGTCTCTGAAGCAAGACACACTCCAGAAGTAGTTCCAGTTCCAAGATGGAGTGGCACAGTAGCTGTGAGGGCCACAGCAGGCAAAGCACAGTGTTGGTTCCTTCTCTGGAGGGAACGCAGCTAAGCAGACTCTAGGCAGCTTCCTCTGCTTGGCTTAGTTGCTGTCCAGACTCTAAGGAACCCCAGTGGTGAGATCTGTTGGTGCCCATGGTGTAGCTGGGGGTTACTGGGATCTTATCTCCTTGCCATAGGAAGAAGCTCCTCCTGGTTCCCAGATGATCCTAGGAATCCTGGTATTTCCTCCCATTCTCCATGTGGCCATCCCACTTTCCTCTGCTCACTAGGATTTCTGTTACTTCTTTGATGTACTCTAGCACTCTTAGTTAAGTTTGCTAAAATGTAGTTGTTTATTTGTTGTTCCGGCTGTCTTATGAGGGGATGAGCAGTAGAGGCTTCTAGTTGGCCATCTTGCTAACATCACTCTCCCAGACAACATTGTGTGTGTGTGTGTGTGTGTGTGTGTGTGTGTCTGTGTTTTGCTTTGTTTAATTGCTGTTTAATTGTTGTTAATCCTGTGCCAAGGATCAGCTTGAACTATAAACTTAAGGTCTCTCCTGAGCCTTTCCCTAGGTATGTACAGTGACTTTCTAATTTTCCCCATAAATGCAGTTGTTTTTATATGTCCTAGTCTTTAGTATCTGACTCCCAAAAGTGAAAGAGAAAAATGAAGCAGAGGGGGATTTCTAGCCCTTTAAATCCATGAAGCAGGGGAGTGAGTGGGGTGGGGGTTGTAACAATGAGTAAGGGCAACAACAACCGTCCATCTCTTTGCACTTTTGTGATGAGAAGGAGCAATGAGTAATCAGAGCACAGATCCCAGAGATCTAGATGGTGGGTTTCTTTTTGCTCACCTGATTCCTGTAAGTTGTGTGCAGGTTGCTCTAATAACGTGCATAGCTGTCTGCCAAGGGTTGAGAGGTGGAAGATGGGTAGCTGCTATTGTACTAAGAGCTCAAACAGACCAAAATTAACTGCAACTTACCATCTAAGCCTGCCCTGCCCCCTGGAAGTTGCAAGCCTTCAACAGACTCCAGAGTTCCAAAATAGTTACATCAGATTCTGCCAGTACAGTTCTTGTCTAGGTGAGGAGACAGATTCCTGGTGCTTTCTACCTTGCCATCTTTCCAGAATCCTCAAAAGAAGTATTTGTAAAAACTGCTTCTTTATTTTAAACACATATCTCAAACTAGATTGCAAGTTCCTTAAGGGCAGAATCTATATCGTTTCATAGTTGATTTGCATTTTTTCAGAGTATCCAGCATAATGGTGGGCTCCCAGGAACTCCTTTAATATCACAAAGGACTGACCTTTCACTTTGATAAGCTATATGTTTTTTAAAAGACCAGCTTTTAAATTTATTTATGGTTCCTACAATATTTCTTTTACTTCTGCCTTGGGGCAATGTTATCTCATTGTAGACTTGTTCTACCACAGGGGCTCCCTTACAGAACTTTCTTAATTGAGACAGCTTCTTGCACTTTCCAGTTAGATCTTATAGTATGGGGTCAAAAGGGTAGACATCTGAGAAAACACTTTCTGATTTTTTTTTTTTTTTTAAATTTAAGGTGATATCCATCAGGTCTCCCCATCCTCAATTTTCTGTTTCATACTTGGAGTCTCTAAAACTTCATCCCTGAATAGAATACATCACATCCCCTTATCCCACTCTAGAATTCTTAACTTGCTTCTCATCCATTTATTAGAATTTATAGATTCTATTCAGCCAAAGGGTAGCAACTGGGTTTACAGACTTTAACAAAAGATCTGATGGCATCTGTAGTATTTACAATATCTTGGGCAGAATATTATAATTCTAGTAATTTTGGGCCTTGAGACAAGAATAGAAAATGTTATAGGGTACAGCTAGCGATCTCCTCAGGGAGAAAAAAAATCCTTTACTGCTAAAGGAAGGAGACCCTGAAGTTACATGGGTAACTTCATGAAGGCATGCTGGCATTTGGAAGACCAACGAATAACTGACTGATAAATGGACAGGGGCTTGGAAATAAAGTTATTAAACAGGATTTTAGTTTCCACAGATTTTGCTCTGTTAGTATTGGCAACCTCCTTTTAATAATTTTTTCATAAAATTATTGTTATGTAACACTAACATACAATATATTAATTTACTAGTATATCAATGTGTTTTATATTAGCATATTAACAATTATTACCCCACATGTAAATGTATAAATGGACATTTAATCTAATATACATAAATGTATTTATAATTTTGGTTGCTTTCAACTTTTCACATTCATCTTGATGACCAAAATGGTGTACTATATTTTTAAGTCTGACATAAATCCAAATATAGGTATCTGTACAAATATGTAAGTAAATGTCTTCCCATATTTTTTATAGTTTTCTTAATCTAGGGTCCTAGAATTGCATTTACTAGGCTAAAAGGTATATTTATACAACTTCTGAAAGAATGAGCAACATTATAATCTCACTGAGAGGATATAACTTTCAGGATCAGCTTGAGCTGTAAACTTAAGGTCTTGAGTTTTGAACATTCTGTTTTGAACATGATTATTTCTTTGGGGAAAAAGTAGGTAGTTGTGTAAACCAAAAATAAAATTCTAAGTCCCTTAACCATCAGAATGGACCCCTTCTCTTGACCAAGGGCATTCCAAAATTAACCTGAAAAACTACTTCAGGCCAAGATGGGGAAGGCAGGTTTGGCTATGCCTCATTATACCCTCCTCTCTTCTGGAATTCAGAAAAAGCCAACCACCATTAACATCAACACAGACTTTAAGTTTCACAAGAAACAGTTACAATCTATTCTCTCTGAAGCCTGCTATCTGCAGGCCTCATCTGCATCAAGGGTGTTCACTCTTTTGGCTTCCTTGGGCCACAATGGAAGAACAATTGTCTTGGGCCAAACATAAAATACACTATCTGATGAGCTAAAAAAAGAAAAAAGAAAAAAAAAAAAAAAGGAAAAGAAAACAAACAGACAAAACCCCTCATATTTTAAGAAAGTTTTACAAATTTGTGTTGGGATGGATTCAAAGCCGTCACAGGCTGCATGCAGCCAGTGGGCTGTGAGTTGGACAAGCTTGATCTGCATGATAAAATTTTGGTCTCCACAACCCCTTGGGACATCCCAGACATTCCTTTCTATTGATTCCAGGTTTTTAGATAATAACTCTTTCAAGCAATTATCAATCAGAAAATCTTTAAATCTATCTATGACCTAGGAGCCTTGCTTTTTGTCCTGCCTTTCCAGATCGAACCAATCAAATGTACATCTTCGATGTACTGATTGATATATTATGTCTCCCTAAAATGTATAAAAGCAAGCTGGGCCTTGGGCACATGCGGCCAGGACCTCTTGAGGCTGTGTCATGGATGCATCCTTAACCTTGGCAAAATAAATTTTCTAAGTTGATTTGAGACCTGTCTCAGATATTTCTGGGCTCACAGTTAACTGAAAGATACTGATAATTAGGCCCTTAACATACAAGTGGACAATCAGGAATTTAAATTGTTTGGCCTTTAGGAAAACAGTCTAGTCTGGTTAAGCCCCAGGGCTCTTAGGCCAGACCCAGGGTTGACTTCCCCACTCAGCCATGGACTGGCCTATACAGCCTCAGTCAAGTCACTTGATCTCTCAGTTGCTCAGTTTCCTTGTCTGTTAAATAAGGATAACAGTATCTGTGTGGCTCTGAAAGCTTAATGAGTTTATACTGTTAAAACACTTAGATTAGTGTCTGGCACACAGTTAAGAGCTTAAGAAATGCTAAATGCCTATAAATTATATCTTGCCACCTGTCCTCTAACCTAATTTTAAATTAATTTCTTAACACATACCCTCCTGGAATGTCAATTTTATATGAAAATTCTGGGAAAGCTCTTTTCACATCAAACGAAACATGAGTTTAATGCAAATTTTTCATAAACAAAAGACTTCAAAGAAATTACTACGGGATGCACCGGGACCCTAGTACCCACATCCTAGGAAAAATATACTACATATTTGTGGAAAAGTTTGAGAAATAGTATATCATGTACCACACAGGTATATGGTTTCCTAAGACAACAGGTAAGTATTTTGAACTCACTCGAGGGCTCACAGACCACCTGGACTCCTGCACTGGGATGCTAGCCCTGATTCTCTTTGGGTACCCCTCCTCACTACAAAATTACCTCTCAGTCTCTTATCAACCTTATAATAGTTGCCATTTCCCCATGCATCCCAGGTAAGTATGAAGAATTTCAGCAAATTAGCCTGGTGACGCCCTGCCTTTGTATTTTTCTTTTACTATTTTTGTAAAAGAAAAAAAAAAAAATCTCAGGCCCTCTCCCAACTTTCTTACACAAAAGGGAAGATAGTTAAGCCCAGAGGCCAAGTGACTGCAACACCCTCTTCCAAATGAATGGCTGTTACTAGCACAATGCTTCAGCCAAATCCCCAAGGAAAGATAAAAAGACTCAGCCATCTGCGAAGGACTACCCCCACAGATCATTGTGAGTCAATTCTTTGCTGGTTTCCCATAAACAAGGGGATGCCAACTGTAACTTCAAGTCTACAACCTAAGTCTAGTTCCTAAAACTAAAGTCTAAAGTATAAATAGACCGGGTGCGGTGGCTCACGCCTGTAATCCCAGCACTTGGGAGGCTGAAGTGGATCGTTTGAGGTCAGGAGTTCGAAACCAGCCTGGCCAACATGGCAAAACCCCATCTCTACTAAAAATACAAAAAATAGCCAGATGTGGTGGTGTACACCTGTAATTCCAGCTACTCAAGAGGCTGAGGCAGGAGAATCACCTGAACCCGGGAGGCAGAGGTTGCAGTGAGCTGAGATCACACCTCTGCACACCAGCCTGGGCAACAGGCTGTCTTCTCAAAACAAAACAAAAAAAAGTATAAATAAAAACGTCTTCCCATATTTTGGACAGTTTTCTTAGTCCTGGGTCCTAGAATTGCATTTACTAGTTTAAAAAGTGTGAATATTTTTATGACTTCTGAAAGACTGAGCAACATTACTATCTCATTGAGAAAACATTTCATTGAGTTTTGAACATGATTATCTCTTTGGGGAAAAAGTAGGTAGTTATGTAAACCAAAAATAAAATTCTAAGCCCCCCAACCATCTGAACGGACTCCTCCTCTCAACAAATGGCATTCCAAAGTTAACCTGAAAAACTAATTCAGGCCTTCCACACTGACAGTGTCAATTACAAGCTTATCTTCTCAGGTGCAAAACAAAGTGAAGACCCCACCTACTCAGAGACATCTGCACAACGGACTCCCTTTACTCTCTTTTTCTCTTCAACACACTCATGGTATCTTAAAATACAGATTTCTTGGGCACTAACTGAAGTGTCACAGAACTATCTGCCTTACTGCCTCACTGCCCCACCTCCTGAAAACCTCTGGAAAACCAGTCACAGATGTGTCTGTGGCTCATGTTTTTCCCGGATGCGCCCTGAAGCAGGATTAGTAAACCTCGAGGACTGAGAATTACGCCTCAGTCACTCCGATTGTCATTTCTTATTGGCCTGTATGAATCCTGAGGGCAGAGAAATCCTGGTCACACTTAGCTCACTCCCCCGTGGGACTGGCCGCCTATTTACCAGATTGAGGAAATGCATTTCGGGAAATGTTTTGTTTATTATCAAACAGGCCAGCTGAGCCGCAGTACTTTCCCGGAAAGAAGCAAACTCGACACAAGGCTCTGGCACTGCCACCTCACGGGGATGGGGACCCGGGCGCGCCCAAGGACCGGTACACGCGTTACAGGCAAGCGGCGACAGAGGACCCAGAACACCACTTTCTCCTGATTGATTTTCGACCCCAAGTCGGGTTTAATCTTTGCCGCGGCAAAGAGGATCGAGGGTTGGGGGTCTGTCGCCCCCAACACCATCGCCGCCCCGGTAGCCCAGCTGCGCGCCCTACCTCCGGCCCTCCGCCGAGACTCTCCTCCCGGCCTCTCACCTGCGGCTGCGGACAACACCCATGGCGCCAAGGTGACGAGCACTAGGGTCGTCGCGCCCAGGAGGGTGACCATCATATGGGAGCCGCCGCAGGTCCCACCAGTCACATCGCGAACGCAACACTCCTCTTAGCTTACATGGCCCCCTCCTAAGCCACACCGCCCCTCTGCGCACGCGCTGCCCCTCCTAGCTCTCATCGCCCCTCTGCGCACGCGCTTTTCCCCATGGCTCGCACCGCCTCTCCGCGCACGCGCCATTCCTCCGCGCACGCGCCTTTCCTCCTAGCTAGCACCTCCTCTGCAAGCTCCCATTGACCCCTCTAGTTGCACCACGCCTGTGCACGAGCGCCTTGGAAATGGTAGGCCTCCTGCCTTGTCTTCTTCCAAACTCTTTCCGGCCAGTGGCCGATCTGGCGCAGTTCACCATCGCATTCCAGGAAGACCCCGTCTCACGGGAGGCCTTGACCTTCACAGGATCGCGGCACACACGTGCGCAGACCCAGCGACTTTGGAGTTCCTGCGTGTCTTCCCCATGTCTGCAGTCGGAGGGCGTGGGTGGGGTCCGGGTCGTGGCCGTGCGCTCTTCGTCCTTGCCCTTCTCCGCCCGGAGCGCTTGCTGACCCTAGAGCCTTGGATAGTGGCGTTGGGAGTCCCCAGCGGCCTGGGAACCAGATGAGGCTGGAAGGAGGAAGTGGCTGAGCGACCATACTGTTCCTGTGTGCAGAGCCAGAGCGGGGCAGAGGCACTCGTTTTTGGGGCGACTTGGCTGAGGGGCGAGATGGTCCCTTGGAGAGAACCGCCACGGGCCCTGGGCCGAGGGGCTCCAGAACAGCGGTCGCTAGGCTTTGGTCGTCGAGCTTTATCCGTAAACAACTCGAGCCCCCCGTTCGAATGATTATTTAATTAAATTACTCAGTAATAGATCAAGTGCATTGTGAAAATATGCAAAATAAAATTTAAATGATGAGATAATCAAATAATTGGTTATTATAACAACCAAGCAATTAATTAGCGGTTACATAATTAAATGAATGTTAAAGAACAATACAATGGATTTTTTTTTTTTTTTTTCTTTTTTTTTTTTTTTTGAGTCGGAGTCTTGCTGTCTCGCCCGGGCTGGAGTGCAGTGACGCGATCTTGGCTCACTGCAACCTCTGCCTTCCGGGTTCAAGCGATTCTCCTGCCTCAGCCTCCCGAGTAGCTGAGATTACAGCGGTGCGCTATTACGCCTGGCTAGTTTTTGTATTTAGTAGAGATGGGGTTTCCGCTGTGTTACCCAGGCTGGTCTGGAACTCCTGACCTCAAGTGATCTGTCCGCCTCTGCCTCCCAAAGTGCTGGGATTGCAGGCTTGAGCCACCATGCCCAGGGGAAATATGCCTGTTTTAAAGAGGTATAATTTACGTATCATTAAAGTAACCCAGTTTGAGTGAATAATGATTTTTAGGCAATCTATCCAGTTGTAGGTATCGTTTTAAAAACCTTGAATTATTACTTTATGATTCATCGATTTGGGGGTTTGATTCTGAGTGTGTCAGTACTTCGTTTTAACAACATCAAAGGTGGAAAAGCACCCCATGAAGACAGGCCAAATGGAAGAGGAAAAATTCCTGGTTGCGATTACAAAATCATAGTTATTTTAAAAGCCTTTCAAACGACTCTGTCTGTTTAAATTAAAATGTCCATTTCCTGCTGCCCAAAAGTTCTGGCAAACTAGTTGGAATAGGATGCATTTTTATATTTAGAACAATGAGCTCAAAATGACTGAAACGTTTCATTAGATTTTTAAACACATTGGCAATTTCCTCCCCTCCTTTTCTTCCTGCTGTCCTTTCCTAAAATTTTCGTAGTCTTCCCTATCTTAATACAACCTGTTATGAACATTGAATTGTATTTTAATAAAATTGGATTGTGCTTTAATAAAATTTGCCACAGCTGTGACACCCTGTGGTAAGCACTTTGTGTACTTTAGTTTCAGCTTGTTATAATAACTTAAGGATAAGACATGAATTAATTTCCCCTGTGGTGCTAGCTCTATAACCTTAACCCAGAACCTCCTTTCTCTCCTTAATTCTAGTTAAAATGGTCCTTTAGAGTTTTTCCATACAGCATGTTCTTTTTTACTTTTTTTTGGCGGGGAGGGGAGAGGGAGTCTTGCTCTGTTGCCCAGGCTGAAGTGTAATGGCATGATCTCGGCTCCCTGCAACCTCTGCCTCCCCAGTTCAAGCGATTCTTCTGCCTTAGCCTCCCAAGCAGCTGGGACTATAGGTGTGCGCCACAGCGCCTGGCTAATTTTTGTATTTTTAGTAGAGATGGGGTTTTGCCATGTTGGCCAGGCTGGTCTTGAGCTCCTGGCCTCAAGTAATCTGCCCACCTCAGACTCCCAAAGTGCTGGGATTACAGGAGTGAGCCACCACACCCAGCCCCCTTTTTACTTTTTGCTTAGAAATAATTTCAAATTATAGACAAGTTGCAAAAATAGTAAGATAACTCCCACATACCCTTTGCCCGGATTCAGCAAATCATTAATATTTTGCCGTATCTGCACTCCCTCTTTAAATACACATACAAAGTCATATATGTATGTTACTTATTTTCCTGAACTTCTTTAGCTTTCTTTAATCCAGAGTAATTCCGTGGCCATTGTCTTTCATGTCATGGACATTTTTTTGATTTGGGGATTTTTGTTTTTCTTTTTTGAAAAACACAGGCCAACTATTTTATAGAATGCTTCTCCAATTTGCACTTGTCTGATGGTTTCTCCTGATTAAGTTCAGATTATGCGTACCGGGCTGTAATTCTACATAAATTGTGTGGTGTCCTCAGTGCATTCACAGGCACATTAAGTTTATTAGTCCCTCATCTGTAATGTTAATTTTGGTTATGTATCAAAATATTATAGTCCCCATTGTATAGTTACTATTCTGCCCCCCATAAACCCCCACCACCCTACCTCCTGCAGCTAATTGGTGGGAAGACACTCGGAGATCCTGCAAATATTCTGCTGTTCATCAAACTTTTCTTCTAGAATTAACATCCATTAATCATCCTTGCTTGAACTGTCCTACCTGTGACAGTTACGAAATGGTAACTTTTCAACCGTGACCCTCTCACTACAAATATTAGTTGACACATTTTAAGAAAGAGCTTTTCTTTCTTTCCATTTTATTTTTATTTTTATTTATTTATTTTTTTGAGATGGAGCTTCACTCTTGTTGCCCAGGCTGGAGTGCAATGGCACCATCTCAGCTCACCTCAACCTTTGCCTCCTGGGTTCAAGCAATTCTCCTGCCTCAGCCTCCCGAGTAGCTGGGATTACGGGCATGCGCCACCACGCCAGGCTAATTGTGTATTTTTAGTAGAGACAGGGTTTCTCCATGTTGGTTAGGGTGGTCTCGAACTCCCGGACTCAGGTGATCCGCCCGCCTCGACCTCCCACAGTGCTGGGATTACAGGCGTAAGCCACTGCGCCTGACCTCCATTTATTATTGTTATTATTATTTTTTGAGACGGAGTTTTGCTCGTCGCGCAGGCTGGAGGGCAGTGGTGCGATCTCGGCTCACTGCAACCTCTGCCTCCCGGGTTCGAGCATTTCTCCTGCCTCAGCCTCTTGAGTAGCTGGGATTACAGGCGCCTGCCACCATGCCTGGCTAATTTTTTAGTAGAGACGGGGTTTCGCCATATTGGGCAGGCTGGTCTCAAACTCCTGACCTCAGGTGATCCGCCTGCCTTGGCCTCCCAAAGTGCTGGGATTACAGGCTTGAGCCACCGTGCCCGGTCTCCATTTATTATTAGTATAGACTCAAAGATTCTTATTTCGTTGGTTATAGTTCATTGCTATCTTGATTTACATTTTTAAAATTAATATACAACTTTTAGAGGAGTGTTAGTTTTACAGTGTGGAGAGTTCTTATATACCCCTTCATCCCAAGCCTGCTTTCAGTTTCCCGTTGTTAACATTTTGCGTTGGGGTGGTACATTTCTTACAGCTGATGAAACTATACTGATACATTATTATTAACTAAAGTCCAGAGTTTACGTAAGAGTTCTCTCTTGGTGTTGTACATTCTATGGGTTTTTACAATGTATAATTGTTACTGGTAGAAGACATCCCAGTTACCTGCACAGCGAATTCAACTGAGGGGCATAAAGGCAGAAAAAGAGACTGAGGCGAGTTTCAGAGCAGGAGTGGAAGTTTATTTAAAAAGACTTCAGAACAGGAAAGAAAGGAAAGGACGCTTAGAAGAGACCCAAGCGGGCAACTTGAAGGACAAGTGCAGTGTTTAACTGTGATTCTAGGACTCACAGGCTGGCCCACTTCTGTGGTTTTGCATCCCTTTCCCACGATTCTTCCCTTAGGGTGCGCTGTCCGCATGCGAAGTGCCCTTCTTACGCTTGGGAGGTGAACACATACATTGTGTTTAGGAAGTCGTGCGCATGCCCATCGGAGGATTTCTTCCCTTTTCCGATGGAGTGCCCCCGGAAGGTCATACTCCGCCATTTTGTCTCTTAATGTGCGTGCACAGGGTCACTCACCAAATACCGGAGATACTAGTGGAAGCTCTTTTTGCTTCTCCCTGGCGCCTACGTTCAATTAACACTCTAATGTAATAGCTGTGGACCATCAGGAGATAATTTGGCACTGGGTGCTGAATTATTTTTAGAGAGGCAATGCGATTGTTGAACCATCACCTGACATTCCTGGTGGGTGGGGGAAGAGCCCTTTCCTGCCCCTCTCATGCCTAACCACCTGCAACATAATGTTATGTATCTACCATTACAGCATCATACAGAGGCATTTCGCTGCCCTAAATATCTCCTGTGCTCTACCAATTCACCCTCCTTATTTATTTTAATGCTCAAATTGTCCCAGATTTGGCCAGTGGCAGTCACTTCAGGCTGACTCTTGTTCCTTTTGCTGATATGCTCATAATTTTTTCTAACACTTCTTTACTTTCTAGCACAAGATGGTCCCACCCAGTTCCTCTTACATTTTTCCTGCTCAGCTCTAAAATAAGCCATTTCTTCAAGGGGCCCTGTTTTTTTGTTGTTGTTTGTTTGTTTGTTTTGTTTTTTATTGGGGAATGGTATTTAGAAACCATTATATAGGCACTAAAACTTTTTGTATTGCCTAAGAGTAAATTACTGTTGAGTATATATTTTATCTTTCCCTTTTTGGCTAACAAAGGAAAAGTTCCTTATGTGTTTCACTTTTTGGAAAAAGACATGTTAGAAACATCTGTGCTTTAGAGCATGTTTCCATATGATTACATGGCAGATTTCCCACACTGAAATTGAACTCTTGTTTCTTCACATCTTCAGCCGTATTTGCTATACATAGTCCAACACTATTGCTGACTGAGGAATGTATTTTAGTTTGTCATCATATTGTAAAAAGAAGAACAAGGGGCATGTGGCGTTTTCTCTTTTGCTATTAAGAATCCCTAAAGCAGTTTCTAAACACTGTCACCAACTATGGAATTTTGTAAAGAACCAAAACGAATGAGTATCATATGACTCTAAACACTTTTGAAAAGAAATTGTGGGGGTTTGCTTTTCTGGAAAATGTCGTCCTAATGTGATGGCTTCATACTGTGATTAGCTAGTATGTCAAGGCTGCTGTTACCTTATTCACTTGTGTATTAATAATACTATCTTTAATTTCCAATTTATTTGCAATAACATTGTCACATTTATTTTGTGAGCAATAATTTAGTTAAAACTAGCTAACAGGCCGGGCGCGGTGGCTCAAGCCTGTAATCCCAGCACTTTGGGAGGCCGAGACTGGTGGATCACGAGGTCAGGAGATCGAGACCATCCTGGCTAACAAGGTGAAACCCCGTCTCTACTAAAAAATACAAAAAACTAGCCGGGCGAAGTGGCGGGCGCCTGTGGTCCCAGCTACTCGGGAGGCTGAGGCAGGAGAATGGCGTGAACCCGGGAGGCGGAGCTTGCAGTGAGCTGAGATCCGGCCACCGCACTCCAGCCTGGGCGACAGAGCCAGACTCAGTCTCAAAAAAAAAAAAAAAAAAAAAAACTAGCTAACAACCTGTAAACACACATCAGGCCAAGTAAATGGCTAGACATAGTCACCAACTCCAAAAGTGTACAAATAGAAGCATCGCTGCACGTTTCCGCCTTGTGAGTTTCACTGTGTTCTCAAATGTGTCACACATCACTGAATGTGACATGTGATCCTCTGGCATTTGGACCAAGTGAAGGTGCTCGTGCTAGATTATATATCAAATATCAAAAGCTTAATTTATTTATTATTAAAAAATGTAAATAGAATTTCATTGCACTTCAGTGGACCTTGTATTCCAACACAAACCCCTAGGGTAGGTGCACCCTGGATTAGAAATCACTGCTTTAGAACTTTCCAGAAGAATAAATTCACTTCTTTCTGGTAGGAGAGGTTGGTAGATGAAACGAGAAGAGTCCTAGCTGAGTAGCAGCCCAGTGGCACAGACTTTGAGGGTGTACAAACACTAGCTCTGGGATGCTTAGGAAGGAATCTGAGCAGTTCTACTCTGGAATCTCCAGAATGTTTTTGTCCTTGGTGCTTTATGATCCAACACCTTTCCTCATCCCAGTAGGCAGGCAATTCGGTAAAAGATAGTAGTGAAGCTGGCACAGTGGCTCACACCTGTAATCCCAGTACTTTGAGAGGCTGCAGCAAGAGGATCACTTGAGCCCAGGAGTTTGAGACCAGCCTGGACAACAAAGTGAGACCCCCATATCTGCAAAAAATACAAACAATTAGCTGGATGAGGTGGCAGAAGCCTGTGGTCTCAGCTACTCAGGAGGCTGAGCCGGGAGAATTGCTTGAACCCCGGGAAGTCAAGGCTACAATGAGCCATGATCACACCACTGCACTCCAGCCTGGGTGAGAGAGGGAGATGCTATTTCAAAATAGTAATAATGATGATGATGAAGCAAACAGTGGGAACACTAAACTAGTTTAGTGGCGAGGGATATAGATTGCAGCAGGTAACCTGGAGTAAGAGATGTTCAAGGGGAGGCAGAGTATAAGTAGGAGATAGGAAGAGAAGAGGGATACATCATTCTAAACAACGGGAACAGCATATTTGAAGCTCTCATCTGTGTTCACATAGCTTGAGGAAAGATTGAGTGTGGCTGCATGCTCACTGCATACTGAGAAAGAAAGATGTCTGTTTTTAAGCAGTAACATGGAAGACAGCCATACAGCCATATGCCTTTTCAAATGCTAACTAAATATCTCTTAAACAGAGACTGGCCTACTGGTTTAGAGTCTGAGTTCTGAAGTTGACTTAGGTTGATATCCCAGCTCCATCACTCTGGGATCTTGGGCGAGTTACTTAATCTTTTTTCCTGTTTCCTTGTTGGGACTATAACAATATCTATATCATAGTGCTGTGATTAATTTTTAATCAGTTAATGCACATCAAGAGCTTAGTTTAGTGTCTGGCACACTGTGCTCAATAATTTTGGCTATTTTTCCCTGACCATTGTGGTTGTTGTTTTTCCTACTTCAGGAGGGCTTAGGGGGAAAATCTAGTTTTTCTGGAGAAAACCTGAAGGATCAAATAGCCCCAGTGATCAAAACTTCATAGTCTGCAACCTCAATTGAGCTGAAATTAAAAACCTGCACTCACTTCAAATCTCTACCCTACACCTTTTCTTCTCATTTTCAACAGATGTTCCTCCAACCGACTCCTACTTTCTTGGAAAATACAGTCAACAGATCAGGTTTCAGGTTTCAACTTCAAACTCACCTGCACCTGCCTCCTTTCTGTCTTTTCCTGTCATTGGGAAGACATCCTTCTTTCAGTCAAATGAAAATCTCTCTGTCTGGTTCTGTAAGCCACCCCTTCATAGGGATGGCTTTCCATTGATTATTTTTACCTTTTTTCATGACTTTATCTCCTCTCTTTAGTTTCTTCTCATTAACAGTTAAACATTCTCAAGTCTCTCCCAATTTAAAAAGGCATATATACTGCATTCACTCCAGAAGCTGTCTTTCCTGTTGTTATTTGTAGCCAAATCTATCTACATTTGTCCACAACTATCTTTGTTTTCTCACTTCTTATGTATTCCTCAGCCCACTATGTTTATCTTTCTGTCCCAATCATTTTGCTTACTCTGTTCTCACCAAGATCATCAGTTAATTTCTAGTATTCAGATCTATTAGATATTTTATAGCCTTGATTTTACTTGACTTCTCCATAGCATTTGGTATCTGTCATTCCTCATGCTCTTCTTCTCATGGTTGCCTACATGTTTGCTGTTGCATCTGCCTTTCTGGCCATTCTTCTCAATCTCCAGGACAGCCCACTCCACTGCTTGTGACTTAAATATTAGTGTGCCTCACTGCTTTGTCCTAATTCACCTTCTCTTCTCATCTCCCGTAATGGTCTCTTTCCCTTCTGTGAGTTCACTGACTGTCGTTTATGCTCATGGCTCCCAAATTGGTCTTCAGCCTAGATTTCTTTCCTGATATTCAGATTTTACATCTTTTATTATTATTTATTTATTTATTTATTTTGAGACAGAGTCTCATTCTGTCGTCCAGGCTGGAGTGCAGTGGCGCCATCTTGGCTCACTGCAAGCTCCGCCTCCCGGGTTCAAGCCATTCTCCTGCCTCAGCCTCCCGAGTAGCTGGGACTACAGGTGCCCACCATCACGCCCAGCTAATTTTTTTAAGTTTTAGTAGAGACGGGGTTTCACCAGGTTAGCCAGGATGGTCTCGACCTCCTGACCTCGTGATCCGTCCGCCTCCGTCTCCCAACATGCTGGTATAACAGGTGTGAGCCACCATGCCTGGCCTCCAAATTTCATACATATCAGAGTATTGGAAAGAGGAGGAGGAGCTTTTATTCCCCTAATGATTCTGCTCCTCATTTGAGGAGTCTGGCTCCATCCCAAAATCTTGTGCGTGATCTTTCAGTCCTGACCACAGAAATTTCAAAGCTTTGTCTGCCAAGCCTTATGGGGAGAAACTGCCCTCCCCATACCAGACTTGCATGTGCACTACAGTGCACTGCATTTTTCTAGAAGGATTTGTGGTTAAGGACTCAACTTTCCCACCTCCCACACCACCTCTGGCCAGCCCTGCTCATAAGCATATCTGCATTCCTAGCCATTCTGTAGGGGAAAAGGGAACACTGGGGTGCTGGTGCCTCTTTTTGCTTCTTGCTTGCAGTTAGTGAATAAAGGCTTGATTGTTATTTTCAGTTCAGCTCATTGTCCTAAATACTACCTGGATACCTGATTGCTTGACACCATTCGGTGGACTCTTTCTATTTGAGGACTTGTGTCTCTCTAGCTGAAGAAAATTTTCTTGTATTATTTTTGTGGCTGGGGTTTGGTGAGCTTCTTGGTTCAATGGGTTTATAGTTTTCATCAAGTTTGGAAAACTATTGGCCATTCTTTCAATTTTTTTTTAATCCTCTCTTTACTATCCTTCAAAATATACAATATTAGACTCCTTAAAGTTGTGTTTGATGCTGTTCTTTCATTTTTTCTTGTCCTTTCCCCTGTGTCTTTCATTTTGAATAGTTTCTATCACTATGTTTTCAGTTGCACTGCTCTTTTCTTCTGCAGTGTCTAATCAGCTATTAATCTGAATTCAGTATTTTTTCATCTCAGACATTGTATCTCTAGAAGTTGGATTTGGTCTTTTAAAAATATATTGAAAATCTATTTCATGTCTCTCTTTAATATACTAAGGCTTTCCTCCATCTCCTTGAACACATGAAATATGGTTTCAATAACTGTTTTAATGTCCCAATCTACTAATTCTGTCTACTGTTTCTATTGATTTACTTTTCATCTTGTTAAATTAAATTTAGCCTAAAGCTGCCTCTTCACGTATTTTAAGTTTGGCCTAAAGGCTTCCTTGTGCATTATGAACTGTAGCCTACCTAGATGTGTAAAGACTGTAACTTGCTCTTGTAACAAGTAGCAGCGTCTCAGCCAATCACAGCAACTGAGTTTTGGCCAGTCACAGGTGGCCAGCTGTTTAAGCCAGCTTTAATAAGGCAACAAAGCAGCTGTGACCAATCCAGCTATTTCTATATCTCACTTCTGTTTTCTGTACATCAGTTTCCTTTTTCTGTTTAAAAATGTTATTGACCATGTGGCAGCCCTGAAGTTGCTCTGAACCTATTCTGGGGGCTGCCCAATTAATGAATTGTTCTTTGCTAAATTAAACTGTATGGAATTTAATTAGTTTAATTTAAAAAAAAAACTTCTCATTCATTATGGGTTGTATTTTCCTACCTTTTTGCCTGTCTAGTAATTTTTTGTTGGGTGCCAGACATTATAAATGTTACATTATTGGGTGCTGGATATTTCTTTATTCCTATAAATATTGCTTGAGTTTTATTCTAGGATCCAGTTAAGCTACTTGGAAATGGTTTGGTACTTTTGAGGCTTGCTTTGTCAGAGGGGACCAGAGAAGTAACAGCCCCGAGTATGCTACCTGATGCTTCATGAATTACGAGGTTTTCCACGCTGGTTGGAAACTATTTTCAGCCCAGCATGAACCCTGGGGATTTATCCCTTTTTTTGTGTGATTCTTTCCCTGGCCTCAAGTTTCCTTACTACACATTGTCTGATCAGTAATTAGCCTAATACTGTTTGCAGCTCTCTGGAGCTCTTTCTGTGTGTGCAGCTGTCTCTTATCTGGTTCTCTGCTCTATGAAATCTAGCTGCTGTGGCCTCCTTGGACTCCTAGCTGCATTTCCTTGACCCCCAGGGATATGGAGTCCTTCTCTCTATGCTGAGGCCTGGAAATTCTCTCCGGTAAGTCAGCTTGGACAATTGTAGAGCTCATCTCAATGGTTTCTCTTCTCTCAGGGATCACTGCCCTGAGTTTTTTATTGTCAAATATCTAAAAATATGTATTTTAAATCTTTTGTGCTGTTTTGGTTGTTTATTTATAGTTTAAGGCAAAAGAGTAAATCTGCTCCATGTTACTCCATCATGGCCAGAAGCAGAAGTCTCATCCTTGCACTGTGTTTTAATACTTCCTCCCTTCCATTTTCTTTCTTCTTTCTTAAACTCCTATTAGAAAATTGTACTTCCTGGATTGACCCTTAAGGTCGCCTAATATGTTCCTCTAGTTTTTAACTCTTTATATTTTTGTCTTTGGTTCCGGAAGATTTACTTGATTTCTATTGAATTATTTATTTCTATAATTATGTGTTTAATTTTTAAAAGCATTTCTTTATTCTGATTTTTTAACATGTAGCATCATGATCTTATTTTATGGATGCACTAATGTGGGATCTTTTAGAATTTGGGTTTCTGTGACATTCTCTTCTGTTCCAATATTCCATTTCTTTAAGAGTCAATTTGTTCTGTTTGTCCTTTTATTTTTCTCATTGTCTGGCAATTTTTGAGTATTTTTTTTTATATATATATTTTAAAGGAGACAGCAGGTTGATTTTTTTTTTTTTAGGTAGCTAGTATTAACAGAGTCTTTCCCAAGCAAATGAAGGCATGTGTTTTTGAGGCAGAACTTATCTCTGGAAGCATCCCTGTAGGGTAAGTAGGTAAGTAGGGTGTGAGACATTGCAAGATTGTGGACAGCAACTGCCAGAATGGTGAACTCTTTACTTTGGCCTCCTGAAGAGTGCAGTAATATTGCCAGGGTGGTTAATTCAATTAAGAAGAACAGATCTATAATTTTTTGCCTACGGGTGACTTAGACAAATGCCTGACTGCCTCAGGAAGGGGAGAGGCAGGCCCCAGAGGAGTGTGGGAAGCTTTTTACCACTGCTGTTCTGTTGACTGACTTTTAATTAACCCATTAGTGTTTGGACCTCCTCCTTTTGTTTCCACCTTCCTGCTATACCTAAGTCAAGACCAGCGGCCTTTAGATATTTTTTTATTACATAATTCCAATAGAAAAACAACAACAACATTGATCATGCATTCCCAATAGATGTATTGTTATTTATGTATAAGTTAAATACACATATTACTGCACATATTTTTATGCACATCCTGAATCACATGCAAAATAAACATTTGAAAAGGATGCCTTTTATAGACATTTAAAAAAGGATTTTAAAAGCTTTTTATAACATGGGGTCTTGCTCTGTTGCCCAAGCTGGAGTGCAGTGATGTGATCATAGCTCATGCAGCCTTGAACTCCTGGGCTCAAGGAATCCTCTCACCTCAGCTTCTTTTTTTTTGAGAGGGAGTCTCTGTCAACCAAGCTGGAGTGCAGTGGCACAATCTCGGCTCACTGTCTCCCAGGTTCAAGTGATTCTCATGCCTCAGCCTCCTGAGTGTCTGGGATTACAGGTACACATCACCATCCTCAGCTAATTTTTGTATTTTTAGTAGTGACAGAATTTCCCCATGTTGACCAGGCTGGTCACAAACACCTGACCTCAAGTGATCCACCTGTCTCAGCCTCCCAAAATGCTGGGATTATAGGCATGAGCCATCGCTCCCGGCCCTACCTCAGCCTCTTAAGTAGCTGAGATTACAGGCACGAACCACTGTACCTGGCTTAAAACCTTTTTAAAAATATTTGAAAAATAAAAACAAAAGTCTTAATATTTGCTCCCACACCATGTTTACTGGTCTCGAGCCCTTGAGACATCTGGTCTGTTCACATCTCTGCCTTCCTCATCACCTTTCTGCTCCTGTGAAACCTGCCTACTCAGAGTGCTCTCACTTGTTGCTTTCTCCCTTTTTTTGTGTACCATGTTCATGGAAAGCCCTTATGTGGAAATTAATGGAAAACTGTCTCTGTATCACAGAGAAGATAAAGGGAGATATCCCATTGCTAGCTCTGGAAGAATTTTAAGCTTAAATCTGTCCATGAGTGGATGACATGGCTTTTTTGCAGGGCTACTGTGGGTCACACAAGTCCTGTAGAGCACCTCTTGTAATGCCAATGACAGTGTAAGTTTTTTCTAAGTAAAATTTCTTCACAGAGTTCATGAAAGAGAGAAAAAATCCTGGAAATGTAACACAATGCAGCAGTTATTTAAAGCCAAGTTCAGTGCCTTCTAAGTAGGATGCATCTTACTAAACATATATTTGAGAGACTATAACATACTAGACACCGAAGATAGGACAATGAACAAGATAGACATGGTATCTGTATTAGTCTGCTCAGGCTGCGGTAACAAAATACTACAGACGATGTGGCTTAAACAACAGAAATTTATTTTCTCACAGTTCTGCAGGGTGAGAAGTCCAAGATTAAGGTTCTGGCTCATTTGGTTCCCGGTGAGGCTGCTCTTCCTGCTCACAGATGGCTACATTCTTACTGTGTCCTCATATGGTGGAGAGAACAAGCTCTCTGCTGTTTCTTCCTATAAGGACACTAATCTCATCGATTCAGGGCCCCACCCTTATAGCCTCATTTAACCCTAATTACCTGCTGTAGGCCCTACTTCAAATACAGTCACATTGGGGATTAGGGTTTCAACATGTGAATTTTGGGGGTACACAATTAAGTTGGTAACATTACCTGTCCTCATGAAGTCCACTACAAAACACGTATATTAATAAGCAATGACACATGTAATGAGAATGAAACATAGTAAAGGTAGTAACTCATCTGGAGGACTTAGAGTAAACTGTTATTCTCTATATACTTTTTGGCATGCAGAAAGCATACATAAGCAATACACAAAAGCAATGTTTGCAATACACGAAAGCAATGTTTAGGAAAGAGTAAAGCTGCAGAGGTAAACCTGTGACTTTTGACTTGAAGATAAACCATTTACATTTTATGCAGGTCACAATTTTTTTGTTTGTTTTTAGTTCAAAAAGCACTTAAAATCTTGAGCGTCATAACTGATGTCTTGTTTAGTAGTATACATTGTTTCTCAGTGAGAGGTAATAAAAGGTTATGAACCCACAATAGCACAATAGCAGGTTCTTCTGACTTCTCAGTGCAACTGCTAAGACCATAGAATTGTGAGTGTTGGTCATAGGGAGGCAGTGAAGAGCAACTGAAACAAGTGTAAACACTTTCTTATGTCCTTGTGATTATTTGGGAAACTTCTCTGCTGTTTCAGAAAAAAGTCAAAATAAAACACCATCCCAAGCAGGGACTGAGTGCCCATTTGTCAGTCCTAGGGCCTGGATCACACACTGTCCGCTGATCTTGCATATACTGGTGTTATTGGTGATCCATCCACGACCCTTTGAATCTTTCTTACGTGTCTATGTACATCAGCCAACATCTCCTAATGATGGACACCTGCACTTTGGTTGGATGCGAGTCAGAAGTGGCAGATTTGTCTCTGGGACCGTTAAACCACAAACGTGCAAGGGCAACTGGAGTGCAGGTTCCCGGTGTCATAAAGAACCTCTTCAGCTGCTGTTGGGGTTTCAGATCCACTTATCTCTACTGCAATGGGGGTACTTTTCTCCTTCTGCAAAAATAGAAAGTCACAACACAGAAAACTGCAAATTTTGTACTAAATTAACAACTTATGCACCATTAAAGGCAATGGTTTGCCAACTTTCATGTTTATTGGAGTCACCTAAGGACCTGTTATAACATAGATGAAAATACGGACCTCTCCCTCACAGTTGTTGAGCCAGTAGGTCTGAGGTGGGGCTGGAGAGTTGCATTCCTAAGCTTCCACTTGGTGCTGATGCTGCTGGTCTAGGAAACACACTTTGAGAGCCATTGCTTTAAAGAATCTTGATGTTCTTCTTACCCGTAGCTTAGATGATTATATTTTCTACAGTCTCTGTTCTTTTCATGGGATCTTCACATACAATATACTATATCCAGTTTTCCATGTGATTGTATTGTATCTACTTGACTGTCAAAGTTTCTTATTGGTGACGGTAGGACATTTAGAATTTTCTACTTCTATAGACGTCCTCATCAGGACATCTGCTAACAGTTGTCCACGTTAGCAGTTCTTATACCTAGTAATAAAATATTAACTTACTTCATTTAATTTTAAAAAACAACAATCTCATGCTTTTCAGATATAACAATTAATCTATGCAAATATATTGCAAACATAGTACAGTTACTATCAAAATTGTGAAGTTTAGAATCTTTCAGGACACTTTAACATCCATGAAGTGATTCACTTTGAAGCAGAAGCTCCTATCTGTCCTTTATTCTGATATGTTGGCATCATGTTTTCCAGAATGAAGAGCAAGGTTCCCTTGGGAATTTGTGGGCCAAAGGTTTCTGAGAAGTGGAAAAATTGATGCCAGAGAACTGTGAAGAAAGGAAAAGGAAGCCATCAGCTGAGAGGGCATAGCACATATGTATACATAATTTCTGGGAATCTGAAAGATGGGAAATCCTGGAATACAATGCAGCTATCAGTGAAAGGAACATAGAAGACCTGAACTCTGGGCCTGAGTCAGCCATGGATTTACTGAAAGATCCCAGGCATTCATTCATTCATTCATACATCCATGCATTCAACAAATAGATCTTGAGCCACCTATTAAGCACTGAGCACTGTTCTAAGGGCTGGGGATCCAGGAGTGAACAAAATACACAACGTCTCTGCTCTCCTGGAGCCTGCAATCTAGTGTGGACAAGGACAAATGTGTGAACAAAAAATATTTGTTGAATTGAATTGAAATATTATGACGTCAAGTAATGCTACATGCTATGAACAAAAAGAAAGAGGAACAAGAGACAGCGAGGGAGAGGACCTCTCTAAGGAGGAGACACTGGATGCAATGACACAAGGACAGGGCTGTGTAAATAGAAGGTGTTCCAGGCTTAGGGAAGAGCATATGCACAGGCTCCGGGACAGATGTGTCGCTGCCACATCCCAGGCTGTTCCGTGAAAGAGCCCTATATGCAAAAAGGCCTCCAAATGCCAAAGGAGCTGAGAAATGGAAGAATGAGGCAGACAAATTCAGTTTGTTGGTGAAGGGTGGTTTCTTGGGGAACTCACAGACAGAAGCATGGTCTTGGGCAACTGCAAGACAGAGGGATTTCCCACGGTTACCCTCAGACCCAGAGATTATATACTAGAGGGAGGGAGGGTACATATTCCAAAGACACAATGAAAGGCCACTGTCCAGAACAGACAAGACTGCTATGTGTGTCATAGCCTGTACTTGGTGTGATAGTATTATGGTTGCTTTGATCTCAAGGCAGGATTTGTAGTGAGTACATGTTCTTACACTAAGGACAGTAAATAAAGTAGGAATCAGGAGGGCTGTAGAGGACTATGTGCTCGCAAACGAGACGTTCCCGATAAGTCCTGCTCTTGCAAACGAAGCAGGGCGTTCCTTCCCTGCAAACAGGGAGGACCAAGGAGCCAGCTGCAAACAGCAGACCCTGGGGACTGGTTAATGTGTAAACATCTTGAGAAACCAGAAAGTCAGGAAAGGTCAGAAAAACAACACGTGACTTGTGACTTGGCAACATTCCACAACCGACTGTATAAAATAAAGCAGAGTGTGTTGTTTGGGGAGGCCGCCATGTTTGTCTCATCCTGTGTTGTCTTGTGTGTTCATTCCTTTGTTTAGGAAACACACAGACCCCAACAAGGGCTTCAGGGACTGGGGTGAATCAGAAGTCAATATGGTGGATTAGCATCCAAGATGCAGTCACGTTTGCCTCCACACAAGCACAGCAAGGAGGCTGAGCCCCTGCAGAACAAGGAGAGAGGGGGTGCAGAGGAATGGAGGCCAGGGGAGTAGTCGGTGGGGCCTGCAGCCTCTGGCAAGGATTTGAGCTTTATTCTGGGCCAGATAGGAAGCCATGGTGAAGATTTTAGCAGAGGAATGTCTAAATTAGGGAAAGAAGAAGTGGAAGGTTACCAGGCGCTTAGCTCCCTCCTGGCTCCCGCAGATGCTAGATTTACCTGATTTTAACAATTTTTACACACTGAAGGGAACCCACACTAAATTGTTGTTTTTAAACAGCTGTTGTTTGGCTGGGTGTGGTGACTCACAGCATTTTGGAAAGTCAAGAGGATTGCTTGAGCCCAGGAGTTCAAGACCAGCCTGGGCAACAAAGTGAGACCCCCATCTCTACAAAAAAGGTAAAAAATTATCCAGGTATGGTGGCACGAACCTGTAGTCCCAGCTACTTGGAAGGCTGAGGCAGGAGGATCACTGGATCCCAGTGGGGTCCAGGCTGCAGTGAGCCATGATCGCACTACTGCACTCCAAACAACTCCACCCCCAAAAAAACCCAATAGTGTAAATTCACATTCTGCTCAGATAACTATTATATCAAAAAACTAGAACTTTACAAATTAGGGTTCCTCAAGTATTTAAACAATGATTAAAAATTTAATCAGGTAAACTCTTTCAAACTAAAAATGTAATGAAAATTATAAGCCAAATAGATATTTAAAAACGGTTTGAACACCTTAAAAGTCTGATACACAGCAATAAAATAGTTACAAAACTTTTCAGTATAAATCTCCAAAATCCTTTTTATAAAAATGTCAATATCGTGGGTCTAAATTTGCTTTGTCACAGTTTCTGTTCTTATATTCCTCTTTTCATACTGCTTCCCTGGGTGCTGGAGGCCTTCTATCTGTCCCTCCAGATCCATTCTCCTCTGGGCCTTCCCTGCTCCATGTCCTGGGAGACTTCTTGTATAAAATGCATCAAAAGGCTGGGTGTGGTGGCTCATGCCTGTATTCCCAGCACTTTGGGAGGACGAGGTGGGCAGATCACTTGAGGTCAGAAGTTCGAGACCAGCCTGGCTAACATGGTAAAACCCTTACTCTACTAAAAATACAAAAATTAGCTGGGTGTGGTCCTGGACACCTGTAATCCCAGCTACTTGGGAAGCTGAGGCAGGAGAATCAGTTGAGCCTGGGAGGCAGAGATTGCAGTGAGCCGAGATTGTACCACTGCACACCAGCCTGGGCAACAGAGCAAGACTCCATCTCAAAAACATAAAAATTAAAAAAAAAAAAAATGCATCAACAGAGTCCTTTACCCTCTGACTTTGGGTGGCTTCCACCAGTGGGAGGCATCAGCCCAAGATCAGAGGGTGGGGGAAAATGAGGTGTGCTCCCTTCCTTCAGGGTCTCCATTAGTGGGCTGTGTGGCTGACCCCTGTGCTCTCCAGGGTAATGGCTCCTCCTTCTCCCCAGGCCTAGAGCTAGTGAGGTTCCCACTATTGCTATTGTATTGTTTTTTGGTTTCCCTTCACCCTGCCTACGCTGCTACAATTAGATCCTTCATTATACCTTTCTCAGTTACTCTGTTGGAGTGTGTCATGGGTTTCCCGTTAGGACTCTGACCTACCGATAGATTATGACCTAGGAAGTCAGAGTGACCTTTGCTTACCAGTGTGGGTGATCAATACAGGTTAACAGTTGAAGGGCCAGGCGTGGTGGCTCATGCCTGTAATCCCAGCACTTTGAGAGGCCAAGGTGGGAAGATTGCTTGAGCTTAGGAATTTGAGACCCACCTGGGCAACATGGCGAAACCCTGCCTCTAAAAAAAGAAGGAAAAAAAAAATTAGCCTGTTGTGGTGGTGTGCATCTGTAGTTCTGCTACTCCAGAAGCTGAGGTGGGAGGGTCATCTGAGCCCAGGGAGGTGGAAGCGGCAGTGAGCTGAGATCGTGCCACTCCAGCCTGGGTGACACAGCAAGACTCTATCTCAAAACAACAACAACAAAAACAGTTGAAGACTCAGGACCAGGGATAGGAGACGGTACTGTCTCCCATGAGACCTTATCCACATAGAAAAGTAGAATAGGCTCTTTACCTTTTTTGGACAGCCTTTGCTCATTATGTAAGGAACTGTGGAGGTTATTGGCTCTAACCAGTCAGTTTTGCTTTTTTTGTGTCCTTAGTCTTATGATCTTCAGGAAAATAATGCTGTCTGAATGTCTTATCTTGATAGTGGAGCCTGAGACAAGACAATGACTAATTACATAAGTTTGTGATGCCACCAATAAAAGCCGTTTTGTAACTGCTTGTTTGAAGAAGGACCTGGCTTGGTTTAACTGATTATGAAAGTGCTAATCAATTCAGTCAACCGAAACAGCAATTTTAGCTCTTCATGGCCATTCAGACCTGCAATGATGAAGCCTCTGCTACTCTAGATCTGGCTCTGTGTATACTTGGGAGCTTGGGGACTCACAAAGTCCCCAGGAGAGTGCACATACTCAAAGGTAGGGGGCCTTTCAGGGCAGCCCATTTGGGATCCTTGCCAGCTATCAGGAAAACAGTATCAGTGATGCTCTGTTAGCTGGTGCTGAAGAAAGAACCAGAAGAAAAAGAAACCACAATTGCACCTTGAGGGCCGGTGTGTACTCTCTGGATGGATATCGGCTGGATCAGCAGTAAAGAATTTACAGCTCAGCAGGCCATGCCAGCATGACTTGTACTTTGCCGGCTGACCTGGTGTTTGAATTTCCCTGCCTTCAAGCTTTGGCTGTTCCACTGGGCTAGTATCAATCACTTTTTGATGTATCTTCAGGCTGGGTCCTTTTTTCCTCCAGACTGCTGTGGAAACTAGAAACATAGCAACAATGCCAACATTCCCCCTGGGAGGGCTCTTGTTCAGCCCCCTTCCTGGCCAACAGCGCTGTGCTGTCCCCGCCATGGCAGAAATGCACATTGTGCTGGGAAGGAGGAGCCAGCCATCTTGCAGACCCTGCTACTGGCTGGTCACCAAGCTGGGCACCTTGCAGCTTTTCTGTCACTGGTTTTCTAGTTGGCTGTGGCACTGCCCCATCAGCCCTCTGCCTTGTCAGGTGGGCTCACTTTCTCATTCCCCTAGGGAGCTGCTCCATCCTACTCATTTCCTCCCAAGCCCCTCTCTTCCCTCCCTTTGTTGATGACCTATACTTTGCCAGGAACATAGGAGACACCAGGCTTCCTTAACCCTGACCCCCTTAGTCAAATCACCTGCCTGTCCCTGGCCTGTGTTCTCTCCAGTGACAACCTCGGGAGTATCCCTCCTCCTGCCAAAGGCCAGAGTGGGGGCTCTAGGTCTGGTTACTTCTCTTGTGTCCTTTCCAGGGACATCAGGCCTTCTCTCATAGGTGTCAGCAATGTGTCTGTCAAGGGATCCGCTAAGCTGGAGAGAGTGGCTAATTGAAGCAATAAGCCAAAAATGAAAATAACAGAAGCGCCTGTAATCCCAGCACTTTGGGAGGCCAAGGTGGCCGGATCACTTGAGGTCAGGAGTTCGATACCAGCCTGGCCAACGTAGTGAAACTCCGTCTCTACTAAAAATACAAAAGTTAGCTAGGCATGGTGGCACACCACTATAGTCCCAGCTACTCAGGAGGATGAGGCAGGAGAATCGCTTGAACCCAGGAGGTGGAGGTTGAAGTGAACTTAGATTGTGCCACTGTATTCCAGCCTGGGCAACAGAGCAAGACTGCATCTCAAAAAAGAAAAAAAAAAAAAAAAAAAGAAAGTAACAGTGAAGCCCTCATCACTCACCGCAGGGGCAGAAGCAAGAGGATTCCACCCTCCCTGCAACAGAGCTCCAGTCAAGAGTCAAGTAATCAGTATAGATGTGGCGGTGAAGGTCATCTCTCTGTTGAGGCTTCTGCAGTTTTATGGTCCCAGGAACCAGGGGGAGGGAGAGAGGGGAGGGCCAGGAGTGGGAAAGAACTGAGTCAGAGTGGATAACAGTGCCTTCGTGGCTCCCTCTTCCCTACTCCCTGAGAATAAGGAGGCCTTAACTGAGGTGCCTGAAGAAGGCCTTGGGCACAGGTGCAGGGGTGGGAATATAGGTGCATGCAAGAGCATGGCCCGCAGGGGCCTGAGACCTTGACCGCAGCTCCCTCCAGGGACTGCAGTGCAGGGGCTATGCCAGATCTGGTCTGGAGAGGGAGCCTCCCTGTGAGGCCCGCCTGGTACAGCCTTATAGTTGCCCAGGGTCAGTCCTGAAAAACCACCCCGGGATGCTAATTGGGAGCTGGACTCATTTCCTGTCTACAGGCCTCAGGCGACAGTATACAGTGGTGGTGTAATATCACCCACCTGAAATATCCCCCCTCGACTTTCTTCTTTCCCCTTCCAGGCACCGTCACGCTTCTCTGAGTCCAAAAGCTGTCCTTCTCAAAGGAGCTGGCTGCCTCAGTTTCTCCATACCCTCCCGTTCACTCCTCAATACCCTGAAGTCTAGACTTTATTGTCATCACTCTGCTGCAACAGGTCTTCCCAAAGTCTCTAGGTTAGGCTGGGTTCGCTGGAAACACACTCGGGCAGGAAGATTTGCATGTGGGAAATTCATCTGGAAATGCTCTTGGGGACAACACTTGTAAGGAGTGAGGAAAGTAGGACTGGGCAGAGGGAGAAGTTGGAGAAGGATGATGATTCAGAGTTGCCTGAAGTTAACGCAAGGGGGCCCAGCCTTGGGGGAATACCCAGCTTCCGTTTCCCTAGAAATGAAAGCAGTCTCCTGCCTGGCGGAGGGGGCGTGACTTACGCCTGATTGGCAGCTCCCTGGATGAGGAGCAGGTAATCGCTGAAAGTCCACCTTGAGCTCCAGCCTCTTGTTTTTAGAACAGTGCCTCACCCCTGTTATTGTTGGACTGAGGACCCCGATTCCCTGTTCATTGTTGGCTGGAGGCACCCTCAGGTCCTAGCCACGTGACTTCTTCAATATGGCAGCTTGCTTCATGCAAGTGTGCTGTCCAAGAAGGCAACAGAGTCTGCTGACAAGATGAGAATTATGATCCTATAGAACCTAAGACAGCATCCTGTCACCTGTGTCCCTTTCCATGGGTAGAAGCAGGTCATTGGTACTGTCCACACTCAAGAGGAAGGGATTACCCAAGGGCGTGGCTACCAGGAGGTGGGGATCATGGGTAGCTATCTTAGATGATAGATTCTGGAGCCAGACCATTTGGGTTCAAATCCTGGCTCTGTCACTTCTTACCTGTGTGATCTTAGGTAAGTGATTGAACCTCTCTGTGCCATAGTTTCTTTATCTGAAAAATGGGGCAGATAATAGTATCTGCTTAACTGGGTTGCTGTGGGAATTAAATAAAAAGGTAAAAGTGCTTAGAACAAGACCTGCACATAGGAAGCAGTGAGTAAGGATGGGCTATCACTCCCACCCCATCAGTTCCATGGGGCAGGTGTGCAGTGCAGCCCTCAGGGGCAGCCCGGTAGCAGGCAGGCCCCAGGTAGAGGCCAAGAGGGGGGGAATTGCAGCTGGCTTGTGTTTCCTGTTTTTATTGAATTATTCAACCCAATTTAAAGTCTGTCCTTGCCACGACTCCTCCTGCTCAGTGATATTACTCCCACAGCTTTAACCTTCTGGGTATATTTTTTATCACAATCCAACAGCAATAAATTTGACCTCATAAAGTACCAGCCCAATCGTCAGTGACTGTTTAATTAGGAGTTCTGATGGGCATGGAAACAAAGGCATTGTTTGGTGTCTGCTTGATTCAAATAGGAGTGGTGAGGTGGTCAGGAGACAGAACCATGGACCTGACTCAGGGAGAAAAATCTTGTTGAGTCTCTGAGTCTCTAGTCCATAAAATAGACTTTGTTTTTTACTTCCCTTTTGCTTTTTAAGGAAGTTGATTTGCATCAGCATTTTCTGGACTAGAGAGTTCAGGAAATGGGACAGTGAGGCAGCATGAATAGTCATTCTAAGGTACGTGCCTCGCTGAGAAGAGTAAGCTACTAACTTCCCATAAAATACACCTGAATGACCCTCTGCCCATCTTCTTCCCCATTTTAGGTACTAAGAAGATATTAGAACTGGTCAGGATAAAACAATGGAGCCTTTCTGTGCTGGATTAAGTTTCCTATGGCTGCAGTAACAAATGAACACAAGCTGGATGGTTTAAAACAACAGAAATTGGCCAAGGAATGCAGCCCGGTAGGTTTCAGCCTTACTTTACACAGCCCCTATTCAAGATGGAGTCACTCTGGTTCAAACACCTTTGAGAATGGCACCAGCAGATTTGAGTGTCTGGTGGGGGCCTGTCCTCATAGGTGGCGCCTTCTCTGTGTCCTCACATGTTGGAAGAGATGGGCAGCTCCTCTTTTATGAGGTCATTAATCCCATTCACCACCTCCTAAAGAGCTCACCTTTTAATACATTAGGCGTTAGATTCCTACATACGAATTTTGGAGGCGCACAAACATCCAGACTGTAGCATCCAGATATCCTGTACAGAACATAACTGCTTTCTTTGACCTGACATATTTGTTTTACTTTTGTTTTTCGCTTGCATATGTTTTATGGTGATTTGTTGACTTACAGCTCTCTGTTTAATCTGCATATATAATTGTCATGTATCCCAAGGCGGCCTTTTTTTTTTTTTTTTTTTAGATGGAGTTTCCCTCTTGTCACCCAGGCTGGAGTGCGTGGCGCGATCTCAGCTCACTGCAACCTCCGCCTCCTGGGTTCAAACGATTTTTCTGCCTCAGCCTCCTGAGTAGCTGGGATTACAGGCACCTGCCACCACGGCCAGCTAATTTTTTGTATGTTTAGTAGAGACGGGGTATCACTATGTTGACCAGGCTGGTCTCAAACTCCTGACCTCAGGTGATCCATCTGCCTCAGCCTTCCAAAGTGCTGGGATTACAAGGGTAAGCCACTGCACCCAGCCATTATTTTTTATTATCCATTAATTAAACAGGTATTTCTTCGTACCAACTACTTAGGATTATCTATTAGGCACAAAGAAAGGGGTAGCAACTTGGAGAATTGCTTCCCAGGTGGTCAGTGATAAGCAGCCGAGAAGCTGAATGCATGGGAAGGATGCATTCCTGGGGCACGTGTCCCAGAGACACTCACAATCCCTCAGGAAAGAAATCTTCCTGTGGAAGCACAAGGTAATGAGGAATCAGTTAGTTGGGTATTAAAAGAAAGTGACCCCTTTGAAAGCCAGATAACAGAAGGTCACACAGAAGTGCAGAGAAGCATGTCCTTTCAATCTATCATACCTGCTCTGCTACGGCAGCTGTTCTCCACCTTGACTGCACGCTGGAATCACCTAGGAGCTTTAAAAATTGCTGATGCAAGAATCTCTCCCCAGAGAGCTGAAATTCATTGGTCATGGTAAGGCCTGGGCACCCACATTTCTAAAGCTCTCCTGGTGGCCACAGTGTGCAGCTACAGTTGAGACCCATAGTTGCGAGAGGAAGGAACAAAGGTGCCCTGGAGGCTAAACCAGTCTGGGGCTGGGTGTGGGAGGTATGTTGGGGAGGAGCAGGAGCCCCATGAGGAAGTGAGATCTTTTCAACAAGGCGAGGCAGCCAGAAAGAGTGAGGAGGAAGGGTGGAAGGGGGGAGGATGGCTTACACTGTCTTCTCCTCAGGGAGTCTTTCAAACCAACTGGACATATGTTTTCTGCTAGAATGTCTGATTGGTGGTCCACAGATGCTCTGCTGAAACCCCTTCTGGTCCCAGAATTCTTGGACATTTTCCCACAGGTGGAGTTCTTCCCTTAGTGACTTCCTGGTGAAGTGACTTCCTTTGTTTGGGGAAATACCCGAGGTTCATTGTCTTATGCTAAAGAAACTGAAGACACAGACACAGGAAATCAAAGACATGAACACACAAAAACTGGGTTTAAGAGTGGAAGTTTAATAGGTGAAAGAAAGAAGAGAGAGCTTCCTTGTGCAGAGGGAGGGGGTCCGAGGGGGTTTCCGGGTTTGGGGCAAGATACGATTGGTTTTATAGACGAGCTTGAAGAGGCAGTGTTTGATTTATATAGGCCATAGGGGATTGGTTAGGCCAGCTCTTCCATTTACATAGCCCACAAAGAGGCTGACCATCCTACCCTAATCTTTTATTCTGCAGATGGGGTCTCTACCTGGCCAGCGCCATGACACCCGCACACAAGACGACAAAGAGAAGGGAGGAGGAACCTCCATATTGGATGTATCTGGCTTCCAGGTATCCCTTTTCTATTGGCACAGCTGCTGCATTCACCTGTGCAAGCTTCCAGCTTGCTTATCTATGCTTGCAGCTTGATTTTTCAGGCTGATTTTTGTTAGAAATGTTTTGGGGGCTGCTTTTTTATTAAAAGAAAATTCCACCAAGAACTCTTTTACCCTTACTAACTGCCTAAATAATTTATTTTTTAACTCCTATATCACTGGCTGCAAAATTTGCAGCTTCAGCAGATTAATTGTGTTACCTACATCCTCCCAACACAGTGGGGCTCCAGCCCAGAGACTCGAAATCCACCCTGAGTACCAGCAGGATATAGGTCACACATCTGAGATGAGCTCTTAGCACAGCCCCCATGGTTGCCTCAGGCTTTTGTTATGCGGTTTCAGAGGTTCCTGTGAAAGGTTCAAACCACAAGGACTAAATGAAAGATTATATGTTTTTATCACAAAGTCTGGCACATAGTAAGCACCTCATACATGATACCTTTGTCCATATTATGACTTATCTAAAAAGAAAAAAAAATCAAGTAAATTTAAGAAGACAACTGTTGTCTTAATTCCCTCGACCTCACATAGTTCTGTGATATGGAAAGAGAAACTCTCCTGGTGAGAAAAGTCCTCTGAGTGCCTGTTTCAGGAATGCAAATAAAAAGGAACCAAGCAGGCGCTGATTTCCCAGTGTCCTCACCAGCATCCTTGTGGTGCTGTGTGAACGCCATCAGCCCTACTGTTCTCTGCATCTCTCCAAGTAGACCCCGCAAAGGCTGGTGAGGGACACAGGCTCAGCCCATCTCATGTATCAGCTGGTCTGGACCCTGCACACCCTAACATGGTGCTCAGCAGTTCCTGGCTGTTTGGGAACCACTGCTCAGCATGGGTAGTGTTCCCTCCTATAGATGTCACACCGTAACACCCTCCCTTTCAGACTGGAGTGGAAATGTTCCCTATCAGACAGAAAGATCCCGAAACAAGACCTCTTCTAAGGCTAAGTAGCAAAATGAAAGTGAGATTCCCAAAGAGATTTCTTTTTCTGAGACAAAGACCCATTATCAGCTCATTTTGAGAAAATGCTGTGTGTTTTGAACACATATGGGGACTGAATACATGTTCAAATGATGACTATTTGTAAGCTTTTATATATTCATTACAATTTTCCCCAACTTTTATTTTGAAAACTTTAAACCTTTAGAAAAATTTAATGCCCAGACAACCTTCATCTAGAATCACTATTAATGCTTCACCACGTTTGCTTTCTCTCTCTGTCTCTCTCTCTCCACACACACAAGTGCACTTTAACAGCTCTGACATTTAGATGTGTCTTACAGTTGATAATGAGGCATAGCTAAGTGACACTTTCCTTTTTTCCCCAGTGGTTCAAATATTAACAGTGAATCTTAAAATTGATGGCATCTTAGATTCAATAGACAACAGACCTGGAAACTGCTCAGTATAATGTCTGGCTTATTGTTAATGCTACACAAATGCCAGCTATCATTACTATATTAATATAATGGTGAATTTGTCTAATTCTTCTTATAATTTTGTCCATTTTTATCTATTTCAAAGCTATGTTGTTAAGTGCATATACATTTACAACTGCTTCACCTTCCTGGTGAACTGAAACTTTTTTCTTTTTTTTTTTTTTTGAGATGGAGTCTTGCTCTGTCACTCAGGCTGGAGTGCAATGGTGCGATCTTGGCTCACGGCAACCTCTGCCTTCCTGGTTCAAGCGATTCTTCTGCCTCAGACTGCTGAGTAGCTAGGATTACAGGCATGCACTACCACGCCCAGCTAATTTTTGTATTTTTAGTAGAGACAGGGTTTCACCATATTGGTCAGGCTGGTCTCGAACTCCTGACCTCGTGATTCGCCTGCCTTGGCCTCCCAAAGTGCTGGGATTACAGGTGTAAGCCACCGTGTCCTGCTGAAACTTTTTATGATTATATAGCAGTCCTTCTTTAGTAATGCTTTGTGCCTTAAAGTTTATTTTGTATGATATTAATATAGTGAAATTAGCTTTCTTGGTTAGAATTTGCCTGGTATATCTTTTGCCCTCTTTTTACTTCAAATTTTTCTGTATCCTTATGTTTTCTTTTTTTTTTGTGGGTGTTTATAAAAACCTAAAGCTGTATTATTTTTTAAAAATATAGTCTGATAACTTTTATTTTGCTGGATCACTTAGTCCATTTGATTTTGGATTCATTTCTATTATGTTGCTTTATGTTTTGTATTTGTTCCTTTTTTTTTTGTTAAGGTTCGTTTCTCTCCTTCCTTGTCCAAGAAATCCTTTAACTGGGTAATTTTTTTTTTTTTCTTTTGAGACAGAGTCTTGCTCTGTCGCCCAGGCTGGAATGCAGAGGCGCGATCTCAGCTCACCGCAACCTCTGACTCCCGGGGTCAAGCGATTCTTGCTCTGTGTGCCTCAGCTTCACAAGTAGCTGAGACGACAGGAGTGTGCTACCACATCTGGCTAATTTTTTGTATTTGTAGTAAAAACGGGGTTTCACCATGTTAGCAGGATGGTCTTGATCTCCTGACCTCGTGATTCGTCCACCTTGGCCTCCCAAAGTGCTGGGATTACAGGCATGAGTCACTGTGCCCGGCACTGACTGGGTAATTTTATTTCACGTTTTCCTCTAGCACAGGGGTTTTCAGTGTCTACGCTATTAACATTTTGGACTGGATGATTCTTTGCTGTGTGGGCCTCCCTGTGCATCGTAGGATGCTTAGCAGCTTCCCTGACCTCTATTTACTAGATGCCAGCAACACATCTCCAGCCGTGGCAGCCAGATTTGTTTTCAGACACTGCTGAATGTCCACTGGGGGACAAAACTCACCCCGCTCCCCACTGAGAAAAACTTCTTTGTTAATGAGGTTACTCTAGAAATTTTAACATACTTAAACTCATCTATGTCTCAGATTAATCAGTGTGTTTATCCTTCTCCCAAACACAACTTTAAAGTACTTTAATTTTCCCTCACCTGTATTTTAGCTGTTTTAAAAACTCATTGTTTAAATTAAAAAAAAAATTATCATTGACAAATAAAACTTGTATTTATTTATCATGTACAACATGATGCTTTGAAATATGTATACATTGTGGAATGGGTAAATTGAGCTAATTAAAATATGCATTACCTCATATACTTAACATCTTTTGTGTTAAAAAACACTTAAAATCTACTCTCTTAGTGATTTGCCAGAGAAATGTGACAGTACCTGGAGTGGGGCAGCAAGTCAAGGGTGGGTTATTCAGGCGGGTGATATTTCACTATGATTGTATATGACTGGGTGGGTTCTGTAGACAGGAAGCTGAGAAGTCCAGCTTCCGGTTAAAATCCTGCATGTCATTTTACAAGGCCTGGCTATGGGCAACTGCAAGGCCTGGTAGGTCTAATGGGGAGACTCCCTACCCACACCTGACTTGGCACAGCCGGGACACTGCAGTCCCTGGAGGGAGCTGAGGTCAAGGTTTCAGGCCCCTGACCTGCCAAGTTCTTACACACACCTGCATTCCCAGCCGAGGCTCCTTCATTCCCAGGTCTCTCTATCCAAGGTCGTCTTCAGGTGCCTCTGCCATGGCTTCTTTATGCGAGGGAGAGAGTAAGGAGTGGAGAACCTTGAAAAGACATTGTTATCCCTTCTGACTCAGGGGTACTATTCCCAAAGGTATTGTGTCAGCAAAAACCTCCAAAACAACAACTAAAAAAACCAATAATTTAAACTCGAGACCTATTATACAACATGTGGTGTGTCACTAACTATAATCTGACATGATACCCTTCAGGGAAAAAAGAGAAAAAAACTATTGTTTTATAGAGTCAATGTTTGTTTAGATTAACCAGAATATTTACCAGTTTCTTTCCTGTATTTCTTCATAATATCGCAGCATCCATCTGGGATCAATTTCCTTCTGTCTGAAATAATCCTTTAGATCTTTATCTAATAAACATGTTTTGATGTCGAATTCTCACAGTTTTGTTTCAGTCTTTATTTTATCCCTTTTCCTGACAGATTTTTTTTTTTTTGCAAAATATACACTTCTAAGTTGACAAAGTTTGTGATGCACATGAAAGGAATCCTACCACTGTTTGCCTTCTGTTAGGGCTGATAAATCATCTGGAAGTTTGGTTGTTTTTCACCCTTGAAGGTAACCTGACTTTTCTGGTTTTGGTGTTCTGCATTTTCACACTGATATGATTTCTTCTTATTTGCCCAGCTTGAGGATTGTTGAGATTCCTAAATTGGTAGACTGGTGTCTTTTATCAGCCATTGTCTTTTCAAATACTCGCATGCTGCTTTTGCTATATTCTCTCTCACCTCCTTCTGGGACTCTGGTTAGTAACCAACATGTGGTAGGTTATCTCACTCTACCCTTCATACGTCTTGTATCCTAACCACTCATATTTTCCATTCTTTCGTTTCTCTGTACTGTGCCCTAGATAATAACTTCTTTCTCTTTAAAAAAGTGTAATAAGGTCTTAAAATTCAACTTCAAAACTACATTTTATTTATTATTTATTTTTTTGAGATGGAGTCTCCCTCTGTCACCCAGGCTGGAGTGCAGTGGTGTGATCTTGGCTCATTGCAGTCTCCACCTCCCGGGTTCAAGTGATTCTCCTGCCTCAGCCTCCCAAGTAGCTGGAATTACAGGTGTGCACCACCATGCCTGGCTAATTTTTGTACTTTTAGTAGAGATGGGGTTTCACCATGTTGGCCAGGCTGGTCTTGAACTCCTGACATCAGGTGATCCACCTGCCTCAGCCTCTGAAAGTGCTAGGATTACAGGTGTGAGCCACTACACCTGGCCAAATTTTATTTCTATATACATGCAGCAAACATTGAAAAAAGTTTCAAAAAAGCAATCACAGATCTACCCTCCCTATGATGGTTATTTTATGTGTCAACCTAGCTAGACTGATTGGGTAAAACATTAGTTTTGATGTCGGTGTGAAGGTATTTTTAAAGATGAGATTAACATTTAAATCCATAGGTTTTTGAGTAAAGCAGATTACCCTCCATAATGTGGGTGAGTTCCACTTCTATCACTTGAAGGAAGGCCTTAAGAGAACAGAAGCCTGAGGTCCCTTGAGGAAGAGTTAATTCTGCCTCCAGACTGCTTTTGCTCAAGCTGAAACATCCACTCTTCCCTGGGTCTCTAGCCTGTTGGTCTGCCCTGCAGTTTTTGAACTTGCCAGCCTCCACAGTTCCTTAAAATAAATCTCTGTGTTCATTCTATTGGTTCTCTGGAGAACCCCAATACCCTTCCTTTTCTTTTCTTTTTTTCTTTTTGAGACAGGGTCTCATTCCATCACCCAGGCAGGGCCAGAGGGCAATGGGGTGAACATAGCTCACTGTAGTCTTGACCTCCTGGGCTCAAGCTATCCTCCCACCTCAGCCTCCTGAGGAGCTGGGACTGTAGACACATGCCACCGTGCCTAATGTTAAAACTTCTTATAGAGAAGGGGGTCTCACCATGTTGCCTGGAATGGTCTCAACTCCTGGGCCCAAGTGATCCTCCCACTTTAGCCTCCCAAAGTGCTGGGATTACAGAAGTGAGCCATTGTACCTGGAGATTCCCTTTTTTGCTCAGTTCAAAGTCAAAATTAGTCTCAGCTGTGTCTAAACTGCTGTTAAGCCTGTCCCCTGGCTTTTCAAACTTCCACAACTATACTTTTTATTTCTAGGGTTTGTTTTGTTTTTTTTTTTTAAATAACAGATCTGGCCCTTGACTGCAAATCTAGTTTTTGAAGCTTTAGACTGAGAGATCCCAGATAACTCAGACCTTGTACCTAGCACAGTGCCTGGTCAATAGCAGGCAGGGTCTAGGAAGTACTTGTGGAATGAGTGGACATCAAGATGGCAAACTAGAGCCTTTTTCACACTGTGTATATCTAACAATTACACACAGGTAGTATCATGTATCATGAACACATACAGTGCCACACAGAGTAACACTTTAATGGAGCACCAGCAGCATATAAAACATATATAGGTAGAAAAATAAATTCAGTCAAAGTACCCCAAAGAATCCAAAAGTCCGTGTTCTGGAAAGCATTGAGCTGACCACCCTTGAGTTGAGGTTGATTTTCAGATCAATCTATCCATAATCTGGTAGAATGTTACAACATCTCCATTCTTATTCTTCATTTAAAATTTTTAAATATTTCTGTTTCTCACAATTTTTTTTTTTGAGACGGAGTCTCACTTTGTCACCCAGGCTGGAGTGCATTGCCGCTATCTCAGCTCACTGCGACCTCCTCCTCCTCACGGATTCATGCAATTCTCCTGCCTCAGGCACTTGAGTAGCTGGGATTACAGGCATGCGCCATCACGCCCAGCTAATTTTTGCATTTTTAGTAGAGACAGGCTTTCACCATGTTGGCCAGGCTGGTCTTGAACTCCTGCCCTCAGGTGATTCGCCTGCCTCAACCTCCCAAGGTGCTGATATTACAGGCGTGAGCTACTGCGCTCAGCCCTGTTTCTCACAATTAAAACATGATCCTATTTTAGTGATATAAGGGGCTGAAAATTACACTCTCAGTGGCCAACTTTTAAAAACATCGCGAGAGCCTTTATAAGGCAGTGAGTTCCCAAATGGAATATTTTTGCCAAGCAAACCTTTAAAATGTAGCTCTTTGGTTGCTTAGGTAAGTCCAGGGTCTGGGAGTTCTAGATGTGGGGCTGGCTTAGATGGTCTTGGCCCTCGTTTTCCGCCCTGATCCCTCACTGAGGCAGATGTGAGATGGAGCACGTCACTGTGCCCAGCCGAGTGTGTTTCCTTCTCAGCGCCTAGCTCTGGGGTCCCTGCCCAGGCGGGGTCCCGAGGCTGCAGCTGTCATCAGGATTCTGCTTGCTGCTCTCAGAGTCTTCTGCAATGACACTTAGCTTGTCAAAAACATCATTCTCATCCGAGAATGGAAAGGAGAAAAACAGAAGTGTGTTATGATGAGGATGGCCCAAAAACTGTGGAGGGAAAGAGGACAGTTAATGATCAATTTTCTCCATTTCTTTTTCTAGGTTTACAAATATTTTTTCACAGAACTCCTGGCTGGAAAATTTATTTTATTTATTTATTTTTTAAATGTTTATTTCATTTTTTTTGAGATGGAGTCTTGCTCTGTCACCCAGGCTGGAGTGCAGTGGCACGATCTCAGCTCACTGCAACCTCAGCCTCCCAGCCTCAAGCAATTCTCCTGCCTCAGCCTCCCAAGTAGCTGAGATTACAGGCATGTGCTACCACACCCGGCTGAGTTTTGTATTTTTAGTATAGATGGGATTTCACCATGTTGGCCAGGCTGGTCTTGAACTCCTGACCTCAGGCAATGCACCTGCCTCGGCCTCCCAAAGTGCTGGGATTACAGGTATGAGCCACTGCACCCAGCCTGTTTTATTTTATTTTTTGAGACAGGGTCATGCTGGGTCGCCCAGGCTGGAGTGCAGTGGTGCGATCATGGCTCACTGCAGCCTTGACCTTCTTGGCTCAAGCGATTTTCCCACCTAAGACTTCTGAGTAGCTGGGATTACAGGCATGTGCCACCATGCCCAGCTAGTTCTTTTTTTTTTTTTTGTAGAGATTAGAGATGAGGTCTCACCAAGTTGCCCAGGCTGGTCTTCAACTCCTGGGCTCAAGTGATCCCTCCATCTCAGCATCCCAAAGTGCTGGGATTACAGGTATGAGCCACCATGTCTGGCCAAAAATGCTCTTTTATTTAAATTAATTAATTATTTTTTTTTAAATGTGAGACAGATTCGCATTCTGTCGCCCAGGCTGGAGTGCAGTGGCGTGATCTTGACTCACTGCAACCTCTGCCTCTCAGGTTCAAGCGATTCTTGTGCCTCATCCTCCCAGGTAGCTGGCACTATAGGTGTGCACTACCATGCCCGGCCATTTTTTGTATTTTCAGTAGAGACAGGGCTTCATCATGTTGACCAGGCTAGTCTCAAATTCCTGACCTCAGGTGATCCGCCCACCTTGGCCTCCCAAAGTGCTGGGATTACAGGTGTGAGCCACCGTACCCCCCTAAAAAGGCTATTTTAAAAAGTGTGGCACAGTGGCTCACATTTGTAATCCCAGCACTTTGGGAGGCCGAGGTGGGCGGATCACCTGAGGTCAGGAGTTTGAGACCAGCCTGGCCAACCAACGTGGTGAAACCCCATCTCTACTGAAAATACAAAAAAGAAAAAAAAAAAAAAAAAAATTAGCTGGGCGTGGTGGTGAGTGCCTGTAATCCTAGCTACTCAGGAGGCTGAGGCAGGAGAATCCCTTGAATCTGGGAAGTGGAGGTTGCAGTGAGCCAAGATTGTGCCACTGTACTCCAGCCTGGGTGACAGAGCAAGACTCCTTCTGGAAAAAAAAAAAAAGAAAGTGACAACAGTATGATGGTTCCTCAAAAAATAAAAATAGAATTACCATCTGATCTAGTAACTCCACTCTTAGGTATTTATTCTAAAGAACTGAAAACAGGGTGTTGAAGAGATATTTGTACATCCTGTTCACAGAGGCATTTTCATAATAGCTGAAAGGCTGGAAGCAGCCCAAGTTTCCACCCACCAATGGATGGAGGAGTGAAGTGTGGTCTATACACACAATGGAATGTCATTCAGCCTTATACAGAATAGTTCTGACACCTGCTAAACAGGGATGAACTTTAAAGACATTATGCCAAGTGAAGGGCCCGGTGTGGTGGCGGGCACCTGTAATCCCAGCTATTTGGGAGGCTGAGGCAGAAGAATTGCTTGAACCCTGGAGGCGGAGGTTGCAGTGAGCTGAGATTGCGCCATTGCACTCCAGGCTGGGTGACAGAAAGAGACTTCATCTCGCAAAAAAAAAAAAAAAGAAAGACATTATGCCAAGTGAAGTCAGCCAGACATGAAAAGACAAATACTGTATAATTCCGCTTATATGAGGGACCTAGACTAGTCAATTTCATTAAGGCACACAGAGTGGTGGTGGCTGCCGGGGCCTTGGGTGGGGAGAAGAAGGAGTTACTGTTTAATGGGTAGAGAGCTTTGGTTTTGAAAGATGAAAAAAGTCTGGAGATGGATGGTGGTGATGGCTACACAGACAGATGAATGTGCTTAATGCCACTGAATTGTACTCTTAAAGAGGATTAAGGTGATACATTTTATGTTATGTCTATTCTGCCACGATTAAAAACATACGTTGACAATAAATACGCAACTCATTTGCTAAGTGATCACATGTCACCTTCTAATAGTTCCTCTTTTCAACCAGGAGGGAATATTTTTGTTCTGATCATGATGTGGTGAGGCTGTCACACCTCTAGGAAGCAGGCATGTCACAGGCCCTGGATAAATGTGTCTTGGAATAACAAACAGAATCTCCCATGTGTCCTCTGGCTGAGTTAGGGGCCCTCTGGTGCTCCCCAGCATCCCACAGGGCCCTGGATTTCAGCACTACCGACCACCTGAACTATGGCTAGTTTGAGTCGATATGTTGCTGTAAGTGGAAATTATATACCAGATTTCAAAGACTGTATGAAAAATAGAATGTAAAATATCTCAATCATTTTTAAAAATATTGACCACTTATTGAAATGATGCTATTTTAGATATACTGGCTTATATAAAATATATTATTAATGTTAATTTCACCTGTTTCTTTTGACTTTTTTTTTTTTGAAATGGAGTCTTGCTCTGTCGCCCAGGCTGGAGTGCAGTGGTGTGATCTCGGCTCACTGCAACCTCCGACTCCTGGGTTCAAGCGATTCTCCTGCCTCAGCCTCCCCGGTAACTGGGATTATAGGTGCCTATGACCATGCCTGGCTAATTTTTGTATTTTAGTAGAGAAGGGGGTTTCACCATGTTGGCCAGGCTAGTCTCGAACTCCTGACCTCAAGTAATCCACCACCTCAGCCTCCCAAAGTGCTGGGATTACAGGCATAAGTCACGGCATCTGGCCTCTTTTGATTTATTATTTATTATTATTATCTTTTTTTCTACAGGTGGGGATACTCACTGCTATACCAACGAGGATTTTTTTTTTTTTTTTTTTGAGATGGAGTCTCGCTTTGTCGCCCAGGTTGGAGTGCAGTGGCACAGTTTTGGCTCACTGAAACCTTTTCCTCCCGGGTTCCAGAGATTCTCCTGCCTCAGCCTCCTGAGTAGCTGGGACTACAGGTGTCTGCCACCATGCCCAGCTAATTTTTGTATTTTTAGTAGAGGTGGGGTTTCACCATGTTGGCCAGGCTGGTCTTGAACTCCTGATCTCAGGTGATCCACCTGTCTCAGCCTTCCAAAGTGCCAGGGTTACAGGTGGGAGCCACTGTGCCTGGCCAGTCTTTTTTTTTTTTTTTGAGACAGAGTCTTGCTCTGTCGTCCAGGCTGGTGTGCAGTGCTGTGATCTTGGCTCACTGCAAGCTCCACCTCCGGGTTCACGCCATTCTCCTGCCTCAGCCTCCCGAGTAGCTGGGACTACAGGCACCCACCACCTCACCTGGCTAATTTTTTGTATTTTTAGGAGAGACGGGGTTTCCCAGTGTTAGCCAGGATGGTCTCAATCTCCTGACTTCATGATCCTCCTGCTTCGGCCTCCCAGAGTGCTGGGATTACAGGCGTGAGCCACTGTGCCCGGCCCAATCTTTGGACTTTTAAAAAATGTGGTTACTAGCAAATCTAAAATACACATGGCTTGCAATATGTTCTATCAGACAGAGCTGCCTTCTCACTTTTAATGGACACCAACTCTTCTCAGTTTGTGTCACCTGTAGCCAGGGCTCCTAAAGGGCAGGGACCACAGTCTGATAATCTTTGTCTCTCCGGTGCTTTGAACAATGAAGACGCCCCTGTATGTTTCCTGAAATCTCTGCTGGTTTCCCACTCTCCATTCTTCATCTTCCTAGGTTCACCAATGCTCTTAATCTTCATCATTAGATGGAGAACCTTCTCTAAAGCTTTGCATCTTGAACCACTCCCCTCCAGATGGAACCCCTCTTAGTGTCATTTCTACACTCAGCCTTCTGATATGACTTAATGGAACCTGAGGGTGGCTGCACTACCTCCTGGCGTGGACCTGTTGGGATTTTCCCTTGTGGGTTTTGAGCAGCTGATGGAGGGTGGTGGGGTGCTCCTCTGTTGGGCCAAGAAGGAGGCTGGAGGGAAGGGGAACCTCTCTAAACTTTGGATCCAGTGGACTAATGAGAATGGGCTGGAAGCTACTCTGGATTTTCCTGGGATAATGGGGACAGGAGAGATCAAAGGAAGGTGTATTGAATCTCAAGGAAGCAGTATCAGCTGAGTCTCCTGGTTGGACACACACACACACACACACACACACACACACACACACACACACACACCCCACACTGGTGGCTGGCTCAATAGATGAGTGTAGGATGAACCTCCCTAGTGCTTTTTTAACTCAAAGTCTCCATCCCCAGCAAATCTCCCTAAACTCTAAATGATCCTTTGGGTCCTGGTTAATAGATTCGATGCTTTATTAATCAAGCTGGAGAAAGTCGTGATGTGATGTGAGGACCCCGAACTGCTCCGTAGTTGCCCAACCCCTCTCCAGCACCCTCCACTCCCTTCTCTGATTTCTCAGCTCTTACAGGGGCTGGCTCCACGGTCAAGTCTGCAAAGTCTTCTAGCCTTGGAGGTGAGAGCTCATGCCAGCAGGCCCCTTTACAGTTCGTTCCGTCTGTTCTTTCCTATCTGACCAGTTTCTTTGATGGTGAAGCCAGAAGCAAAAATAGCAGGTGAATAATTTTGTTTCCTCTTGGTTCTCAGTTAATACAAAACCTCTGACCCAAGCAAAGGGCCCACCCTCATTCTTTGTTCTTCCTGCTGCAGCTGTGGCTTCTCAACAGCTCGTAGAGGATTCTTAGTTCATTGTGGTGCTTAGTTCATTGTGGTACTTTTTTTTTTTTTTTTTTGAGTTCGAGTCTTGCTGTGTCACCCAGGCTGGAGTGCAGTGGCGTGATCTCTGCTCACTGCAACCTTGGCCTCCCAGGTTCAAGCGATTCTTGTGCCTCAGCCTTCTGAGTAGCTGGAATTACAGGCGTGGCTAATTTTTGTATTTTTGGTAGAGACAGGGTTTCACCATGTTGGCCAGGCTGGTCTCGAACTTCAGACCTCAAGTGATCTGCCAGCCTCAGACTCCCAAAATGCTGGGATTACAGGTGTGAGCCACCATACCTGGCCTGGCACTCTTTGTAGGGGGTTCTAGTCGCTCTGAAACACTTGCCTATGGTCCTGTGCCCCACTTCCCATTGAGGGTAGATGCAGTGCTCTGTTGCCCAGATCCCTTTTGTGGTGGAGGTGCTTGTTCCCCAAGCCTCCAGGAATACTGGAGGCTGAAATGGCTCATAACTGAGTCCCTTTCTAGGCTGTGCCCTTCCCAGAAGGCAGTTGCCTCGGCCAAGGCTCTGTGCCCTTCCCAGAGGCAGCCTGCATCAGCTGACTGGTGGTGCGGGGACAAGGGCCTGATATTAGCTATCACAACAATACATTAATAGGACCAGGCATGCAGGAAGTGGCAAGGCATTGGTGAGGCACACACACTGCAGAGGGTGAGAAACTCACCCTGTAGAGATTCAGGGACCTGCCACATCCGTGAAATTTGAGGGGACCCTTGCAGTGGGGCATGCCAGCACATCCTCTTTAAAGGATCAATTATTGTGTCTCGCCCCTCCCACCACTAGGAAGGAAGCATTGTGCTGTGGAGTCCTCAGGGCTCTGGAGGCAGCATGTTCCATGCCTAGGAATACTGACTGCTCCAATATGTTTGTCACACAACACAGGAGGCTGTCGGCACTGAGGGGCCCCGGACAGGAAAGGGCCCTGCAGAAGGTATGGGCCGTGGAGCCTGCAGCCCTACGCACACCTCAGGACTGGTGCATTATCCCCAGGGACGGCCTGCGAATCCAACCCGGGGAACGTGTGACTTGGCACATCCTTGAAGTGTCTGGGGTGGGAAAAGATGCTGGGTGGAGTTTATGGCAAATCCCAAGAGCAAAATCACAACGTAGATATGAGGGTTCTGGGGTCAGGCGGGGCCATCTGCAGCAGATAATTATACCCTGTTTGAAAAAGCAGCTCTTGGGACGCTATGGGGACCTGACAGAGACAGAGCTTCTGACCAGGGACGTGAGGTGATCGTGCTGCCCAGAAGCGACCATCATGAGGCCTGAGACCCAGCAGGCCCTGAGATGGGGTCAGAGGGTGCATGTCGGCCACATGCAGGTGGCTGGGACTCCTGTGCCCTGTATCCCTGTTGCACAGTGGCTGTGTCTGCTCACATGATGACTGCAAGGGGATGGGTACTTACGCCCAGCTGAAGAAGGAGGAAAGGCCGGCGTGGTTTCATGGCAAGGTTAGCATGGTACGTGGGCACACACTGAAAGTGGCCCGCTACTGCACTTCAGCCCCAACCAGGGAGAAAGCCTCCCCACGGGCCGAGCTTTGGGCCGTGGGTCTGGTCATCCCCTTTACGTGGAAAGAAAAGCAGCCCAAGATCAGGCCAGCTGTGGGATCCCAGGCAGGGGTTAGTGATGAGGCTGGTGGTCAGGGGCTCTGGGGAAGGAAGACTGGAAAGTTAGGGACAAGGACGTCTGGGAAGAAGGATGGACCTGAGGGAGTAGCTGCAGCGTGGCGATTTCTGCGTCCCACATTAACTCCCACTGAGAGCATGTGTCACAGACAGCAGATGGCCAGGGAGACATGATGACACAGCCAGTGGATGTCAGCCAGCCTCTGCCACTGGTCACCTGTACGTGGCACAGGGCTCATGAACACAGCAGCCGTGGTGGCAGGGATGGAGGCTGCGCGTGGGCCTGAGAGAAGGGGCTCCCACTCCCATGGCTGGGTGGCCACCACTGCTGCAGAATGTCCAACCTGCCTGCGACAGAGATCAATGCTGAGCCCCGATATGAAGGCATCCCCCGAGGAGACCAACCAGCCAGCTGGTAGCAAGCTGATGACACCGACTCTCTCGCAGCACTCTGGAAGGGGCAGTGGTGCATCCTGGCTGGAGCTGACCTTTAGTTTAGGAGTGATTTGCTGTTCGTGTCCTGCAGGGCCTGTCAGGACCACTATGGTCTCACAGGTGTCTGCTCTCCTGGTAGAGGATCCTTTTAGGGGTTGAATTCTATTCCCACAAAATTCATATGCCCTGGGCCAGGTGCGGTGGCTCACGCCTGTAATCCCAGCACTTTGGGAGGCCAGGGCGGGCAGATCACTTGAGATCAGGACTTTGAGACCAGCCTGGCCAATATGGTGAAACCCTGTCTCTACTGAAAACACAAAAATTCACTGGGTGTGGTGGTGGGTGCCTGTAATCCCAGCAACTTGGGAGGCTGAGGCAGGAGAATCACTTGAACCCAGGAGGCGGAGATTGCAGTGAGCCGAAATCATGCCACTCCATTCCAGCCTGGGTGACAGAGTGAGACTCTGTCTCCAAAAAAAAAAGAAAAGAAGTTTGTATGTCCTAATCCCTCTACCTCAGAATGTGACTGTATTTGGAGATAGGGTTGCTGCAGAGGGGATCAGTTAAGTTAGAATGAGGCTACAGTGGAGTAGGGTGAGCCTCCCCCGTGACTGGTGTCTGTGTAAAGAGGGGGCAATGTGGACACAGACACTCACATAGGGAGAAGTCTGTGTGAAGATCAAGGCAGAGACTGGGTGGTGCCTCCAGAAGCCAAGGAACGCCAAAGATTGCCAGCAACCCTGAGAGGTTAGGGGAGAGGCCTGGGACAGATCCTCCCTCACAGCCTCCGAGGAACCCACCCTAGTGATACCTTGACTTTGGACGTCTGGCCTCGAGAACTGTGAAAGAATCAATTCCCGTTGTTTAACTGCGCAATGAGTGCTACTTTGCTACAGCAGCCCTGACAAACTAATAGAGAGGCCGTATCACATGGTGCCAGACCAATGGGCCCACTGACAGTGAAGGCGGGACCCCCCGGTCATATCACACCCTGCACCACCCAGCAGCTTCCAGCCTGGAAGAAGAACGGAGCGGCCTGTTGAAAGGGCAGGGGAGGCGCCAGCTTCGAGGTGACACCTGCTGAGAGCGGGGCCTTGTCCTCCAGCACCTGGCACGCACCCAAGACCGACAATCATCACGTGATGCTGTGCCCCCAGCAGGTGGAATGCCCGGGTCCGGAAGCAAGCAGGGGCTAGGAGTGGCCCTGTTCACCCTCATGCCCAGTGACCTACTGGGGAAACCGCTGCTCCCTGACCTCGCGGTTTGAGGCTCTGTGGGTCTAGGGCAGGACCAGCAAATGAAGGCCCATGAGGCAGATCCGGCCTATCACTTGTGTTTTCATACGGCTTGAGGATTTTTCAACGATTACATTTAAGTGGTTATATAAGTGAATATATAACTTTGATTTTTATTTCTTGCCAACAGAACCTAAAATATATATATATAAATTTTTAAAAATTTTAAATTTTGAGACAGAGTCTCGCTCTGTTGCTCAGGGTGGAGTGCAGTGGTGTGAGGGTTCACTGCAACTTTTACCTCCCGAGTTCAAGCGATTCTCCTGCCTCAGTCTCCCGAGTAGCTGGGATTATAGGCATGCACCACCATGCTTGGCTAATTTTTGTATTTTTTTTTTTTTTTTGAGATGGAGTCTCACTCTGTCGCCCAGGCTGGAGTGCAGTGGTGCAATCTCAGCTCACTGCCAGCTCTGTCTCCCTGGTTCACGCGATTCTCCTGCCTCAGCCTCCCGAGTAGCTGGGACTACAGGTGCCCGCCACTGTGCCCAGCTAATTTTTTGTATTTTCAGTAGAGATAGGGTTTCACCATGTTAGCCAGGATGGTCTCCATCTTCTGATCTTAGATGATCCACCCGCCTCGGCCTCCCAAAGTGCTAGGCTTACAGGCATGAGCCACTGTGCCTGGCCTTCTAAAATATTTTTTACCTGGCCCTTTAAGAAAAAGTTTGCCATACCTGGTCTAAAAGGTTCCCAGAGTGGGAGCATTTCTACCAGAGGACACGAAACAAGGGCCGATAAACTTTAAGCCACCTCCTCAGGCCAAGAGACTGGCAGGCAAGAAGAGAAGTCACCACTGTATCACAGTGGGCACCCGCCAGAGTCACTGGGCACTTCCTGGGACTCCCCTGCCCGATTTTGACAGCAAGTTGACAAGTGCAGGGGCAGGCCATTGCCTGAGATGGGCCTGGGGACCGGAGGCTCAGTCCTCTCCGGGATGAAGGCTGGGACACCCAATCAAGTCAGCAGCCCCTACAGCACAGGCTCCTCCCGGGAGAGGAGAGCGGACCCTCAGGGCCGGCAGAGGAACAGGCCAACCCACAAGCGTTCCTTTGTGGTCCTGAGACCAGCAGCAGCAGTGGGGGCTGGAGTGTATTCCACTCATCTTCCTCCTGTAACCTTCCCCAGGAAATGAGATCAACTCAGATCCTGGAGGAGCTGCTTCCAGTTTATCCAAGTGGTCCCAGGGGTGACTGTAATGGATGCTGTGGTACCTTCAGGAAGGAGGTACTCGTGCTCCTAGCTCCTGTCTGCTGCTGTCTCACCCCTCACCCTAGCTTAGGGCCCCTTCCTGGGAGTAGCCCATATCCAGGGCATGGCCATTGTGGAGTTCACATGCCCATCCCTCTTGCCTCAGCTTAGGACATCTCTAAGGGGCCACCCCCACTCGAGAGGTCACATGGGATTGGCTGAGGCCTCTGTTGTGGCTGTGTGACAGTTCAACCTCTCTCTGCCTCATCTGGCTACCTTCACTCCCTTAGCGTATTATTCCCAAGGATGTTCCCCATTCAGCCTTTTGAAAGCAAATCTCTATCTCAGAGTCTGCTTCCTGGGAAATGGGACCAAAGATAGTTCCTTTTGGTCTGGGCTTGGCATCTTTTCATTTTCAAGTGTCAGTGACTATCCAGAGTTTCATTTCTTAGGGCTTCTTCAGTCCTGTTATCATTAGCCAGTTGCATTGTTTCTTCTCCTAACCCTTTTAAAAATAGCCTTCTTAAAGACCAGGAAACACTACCCAGAATTTCAATCACTGTCGCATATTCTAAAACTGGAAATGTGCCTTTCCTTCCTCCCATTCTCTCCCTCTGGCGATTTGCTGGCATTTAGCCTCGAGTTTTCTCTTTTTTCTACACTAGGCGCTGCTTTTTCCTCTCCTGCCCTAGAACCATCACCTTTGCTCCCCAGGGACCTGGGGCTTTGGGCAGGGAAGGCTGGAGAAGGAACGACACCCTAGGGTGTAGGGAGGGCCACTGGACAAAGCTGCGCCCCTTTCCTCGGGGCTGTTCCTTGACTTCAGACTTCCCTGAAATGGTTACAAGAGAATGGACAAGCACACAAAGACGTGTGTGTGTGTGTGTGTGTGTGTGTGTGTGTGTGTGTTTTCTCCTGGAAAACATGTTGTCTGGAATTGGGCAGCCCTAACTTGAAAGGAAAGCTCTTTCCAATCAAGGTTTTCAAATCTGCATCTCTCTCCACCCTACCTACCTCTTTCAGGTGCTGTGGAAGAGAATTCCCAGGGGAAAAGGTGTACTTTGTCTTCTTATAAATGCACCACAGCAAGGCGAAGCAGCCAAGGAGTGCCAGGCAGACCACGAAGACCGAGGCCATGAGGATGATGGCCACCATCCAGGAGGGGACCGTCTCTGCCAGGGATAATGGGTATGTTACATTCTTGTCACAGGTTGGGTCACGGTGATCCCAAGAGCATTTTAACCATTACAATCCCTGAAAACAGAGCCTGTATGTTCATCTTGGGAGATGTCTCAGAAACACAGCAACTGGTTAGAGGACCCAGAGGTTTTCGAAGAGTTTCACCCTTTTCCTATCTTCTCCAAAGTTTAGTGTCTGGAATTATTGCTGATATACATCAAAAGAATAACAAGCAAGAATTCTGATCCACTGTACCTACTGGCAGTGTAGCCACGGGCCTCTGGATATGCCACTGCTGCCTTGACGGAGCAAGTGAGACTCCCCTGGACACGTGAGCCTGAGTTAAACACAGGCTCCATCTCATTCTATATTGAGAAAGACAGAAACGGCCGGGCGCGGTGGCTCAAGCCTGTAATCCCAGCACTTTGGGAGGCCGAGACGGGCGGATCACAAGGTCAGGAGATCGAGACCATCCTGGCTAACCCGGTGAAACCCCGTCTCTACTAAAAAATACAAAAAACTAGCCGGGCGAGGTGGCGGGCGCCTGTAGTCCCAGCTACTCTGGAGGCTGAGGCAGGAGAATGGCGTGAACCCGGGAGGCGGAGCTTGCAGTGAGCTGAGATCCGGCCACCGCACTCCAGCCTGGGCAACAGAGCGAGACTCCGTCTCAAAAAAAAAAAAAAAAAAAAAAAGAAAGACAGAAACTCTCTGAATGAACAACTCTATCCGAACCCCTGCACTAGGCCAGGTGTGGTGGCTCATACCTGTAATCCCAGGACTCTGGGAGGCCGAGGCGGGAGGATCGCTTGAGCCCAGGAGTTTGAGACCAGTCTGGGCAACATAGTGAGACCGCTTCTCTACAACAAAATAAGTTTTTTAAAAAATTAGCTGGGTATGATGGCACACACCTGTAGTCCCAGCGATTTGAAAGGCTGCGGTGGGAGGGTCGCTTGAGCCCGGGAGGTCGAGGCTGTGACAGTGAGCTATGATTGTACCACTGCACTCCAACCTGGGCGACAGAGTGAAACCCTGCCTCAAAAACCAAAACCAAAGCCCAAACAAGCAAACGAACCCCTGCACTAAGAGACCTGGCCAAACCCCAGCATAGCTTTCAGCAGGCCAAGGCCACATACCTGGGATGATCCAACCCCCTTGAATTCCTGTCTGGAAAAATCCAAGGCTGCCTAAGGCACTGACCATTTGTTCTTCCCAGCTCCCGAGGAGAGGCCTTGACCTCTCTTTCAGAGAGCATTTATTCAAAAGGGCTTACAGTGGTGAATCCTTCCTCTGTCCCTTTGAGACTTATACGTATCTCCCACAACCTGGGGATATTTTTCTCCACGATCTGAGAGCCATTCTTTTGAAATCAGCAGGAAGGACAGGGCCTCTGTCTCCCTGTCTCTGTGGGAGGGTAGAAGCCCAGCCTTGATAAACCTAGCCTCGGTTCACACACACAGAGGGCCTCACGGCACTGACCCACCCCCTCAGCTGATTTAAAAGTTTTTTCACTTCCCTGATTCTGCTCAACTCCCCACGCACTCTTTCCTTCTACTCCCTCATTCTCCTTTTATTTATTTTCATTTTTGAGATAGAGTCTTGTTCTGTCGTCCAGGTTGGAGTGCAGTAGTGCGAACATGGCTCACTGCAGCCTTGACCTCCAGGGCTCAAGTGATCCTCCCACCTCAGCCTCCTGGGTAGCTGGGACTACAGATATGTGTCACCATGCCCAGCTAATTTTTAAAATATTTTATAGAGATGGGGGTTCCACTATGTTGGCCAGGCTGGTCTTGAACTCCTGGGCTCAAGCAATCCTCCTGCCTTAGCCTACCAAAGTGCTGGGATTACAGGCATAAGCCACCACGCCCGGACCTCGTTCTCCCTTTAAAACACCTCTGAGTAAATGGAACTCGGCCCTTTTCCCTACTCCAGTCATTACGGGATAAAATGTTTTGACCGCTTTCACCAGCATCCTGCTTTGCTTATCTTTGGCAGAGTCCAGGATGTCACCTGGGTTGCTCGTGGTCCCCGCTCCCCTTGTTCGGCCCCAGGTCCCTCCTCCAGATGCCCCGGCCACCTGATCTCTGTGTGCCCATCCCCTGCCAACCAGCACCGCCCTCATAAGCAGAGCATTTGGCTCTGAGAGGGGCCAAGAGAACAAACACTGCCTGTGAAGAGCATGTCATTTTAAAGGGACACAGGCATCAAAGAGCCCTGAAAGAGCAATGACCCTGGAGCTACAGCAAGTGCAGTCATCTGCCGGCACCACATGGTGCTTGTCACAGTGCGTGGCTCGCAGTGGACATTCCTTAAACGTTCAGAAGCGGTGCCTTCTGGCCCACACTTCCAGCATGTTCAACTCAAACATGTGAGTCTGCCCTTGGTGATCACAGGGCTATGCGGCAGCCCCAGTCCGCACCACAGCTGAACACGTGAGGTCTCCTGGGGATTTGACATCCCGGGTCTTGCAGAAGTTCCATGTTCCTACTCATCCATCCATCCTTCCATTAATACTTAAGTAGTTCTCTCATTTGGCGCCTGGAGACTCATACAAACAGGGATCCGTGGGCCCCGCCCTGTCATTTTATTTTGAGTAATGAACCTCTGAGGCAGTGCTTGGGTCTCCTGGTGTCTCAGACTGGGGCATCTTAGCATCTTAGACAAGGACACATCTGGGTGATGGTGACATGATTCGAGGAATGCTTTTGTTCCTCACCCCAGATGGAGAGTTCCAGAAGGGGAAGGAGAGAGGACCCTGCTCTGCACGGGTTGTGAACTGTGGGAGAATCTACCAATCTACACCCTCTGTGTAAAGTTCTCTAACTTGTTTCAGATCCATCCGACCACGCCATGAGGCAGACTACTCCTTCCTGCTTTATCCAGAGACACGGTGCCTCAGTTCACCTCTGGAATTAATCTATATGTACTAAGTTACAGGGGACATAACCTGGGCTTAGATGAGCCTGTGTTCTGGTTTATCCTTTTCATTTACTAGCATTTGGGCAAGTTACTTAACCTCCCTGTTTCAGGCTGTTTTTGCACTGCTATAAAGAAATAACTAAAACTGGATGACTGAGCATGGTGGCTCATGCCTGTAACCCCAGCATTTTGGGAGGCTGAAGTGGGTGGATCACTTGAGGTCAGGAGTTCGAGACCAGCCTGGCCAACATGGCGAAACCCCATTCCCAACTAAAAATACAAAAATTAGCTGGGCATCGTGGTGGGCGCCTATAATCCCAGCTACTCAGGAGGCTGAGGCAGTGGAATTGCTTGAACCTAGGAGGCGGAGGTTGTGCCAAGATCGTGCCACTCTACTCCAGCCTAGGCAACAGACTGAGACTCCATCCAAAAAACAAATAAACAAACAAATAACTAAAACTGGGTAATTTATAAAGAAAAGAGGTTTAATTAGCTCATGATTCTGCAGGCTGTACAGGAAGCATAGCAGTATCTGTTTCTGGGGAAGCCTCTGGAAGTTCCCAATCATGGTGGAAAGCTAAGCGGGGGCAAGAGACAGCAAGATGGCACATACTTTTAAACCACCAGATCTCACAGGAAGTCACTCACTATCATGAGGACAGCACCAAGAGGATGGTGCTAAGCCATTCATGAGAAATAGGCCCCCATGATCCAATTACCTCCTACCAGGCGCCACCTCCAGCACTGGGGATTACATTTCTACATGAGATCTGGATGTCTGGATGAGGGCAACATCCAAACTATATCACTCTCCGAACCTTCATGTTCTAGTTTGTAAAATGGGAGAAGATCCTTCTAATGCTCTCATTGAAAACTTGTGGGATTTAAATGGGATAGGTGTGTTTTAAGAAAAAATGAAAATGGTGTTTGATGAAAGCAGGTTTTCAATGGCTCATATTTTTCCTTTTGTCTTGTAAAATGTTTGGATTTTGTCAGTTCATGGGTGATTATTGGTATTTGCAAGGTATTTGAAATGGTTTTTTTTTTTTTTTTTTTTTTTTTTGAGGCAGGGTCTCACTCTTGTTGCTTAGGCTAGAGTGCAGTGGCACGATCTCAGCTCACTGCAGCCTCCACTTCCTGGATTCAAACAATTTGCCTGCCTCAGCCTCCCAAGTAGCTGGGATTACAGGTGTATGCCACCACGCCCAGCTAATTTTTGCATTTTTAGTAGAGACGGGGTTTTGCCATGTTGGCCAGGCTGGTCTCGAACTCCTGACTTCAGGTGATCCGCCTGCCTTGGCCTCTCAAAGTGTTGGGATTACAGGCGTGAGCCACCACGTCCGGCAGACATGTTTTTCTTTTTTATCAAACTGCATGCTGCATGCCATGTTTCATCCTTCCATTGTCCGAGCTTGCTGAACCCTTCACCAACATCTTTAAATTATAAGAAGACCTGCTGTTTGTATGCAGACACCTGGGCCACAGTTTTCACCAACATGCAACTGCAATGTGTCTGCACATAAATATTCTGTGTTTAGGCCCATGGGAACCTTCTCTCTTTCCTTCTCCCGTTCCTTCCTCCAAGCTAGAAGTGGTCCATATGGTGTGAAGGACTGTGCTGACGTCCTGGTTCCCTACATACAAGGGGCCCTGAATCAGGCAGCACTGGCTGAGGACGGCGGTCAGATTTCCTGACACTTGCTTCCCATCACGTGTCGGCAGGGGCTGGAGATGTGCCTCCTGGGAAGGAAAGAGCTCTGGGGTATATGACAGGGCTCGAGCTCTGTTGGTGGTCTTGGGAGGACTGATGGGCCTTGCTTTAGGGAGCCCAGGACGGCAGAATAAGTACTGCCAAGGAGGGCTCATGGAGGCAGACCTCGCTCCATGGGACAGAAAAGGTTTCTAGCAACTCCTTTGATCTAAGAGTGGATGAGCTGCCTAGAAGTGGGCGTGGTCTCCTTCCCAGCATGAAGCTGATGAGTCAGGGCTGAGAGACAATGTCAGGGTGATAGATTTCTGAACTGAGCTGGCGTTTGAGTTGGATGCAATCATGTCTAGGGCAGGTGTCTACAAAGCTGTTTAGGATGCTTAGCGGAGGCGCATCTCAGGACTCACCGTCACTGGTTGTTTTCTCACAGACAGGCTCACTCCATTCCCCAGTTTTGTTCCGATCAGGAAGAAACCCTTGAACTTGAACACAATAAGTTGTCCATGGCTCCAGGTTTCTGAGGACCTCAAAGTCATACTGAGGAGTAATTTGAAACTAGTAATGGAGACAAAAATAAGAACATGACTAAGCAGTGAACGGACACCACTTTTTTTTTCTTCTTTTTCACATTTACCAGTTATAATAGCTGTTTTAGACCTAAAATAGGAAGGAGCAGATAGCAGGTACTCCTCTCAGTTCAGGGACCCTGAGGCCACTCAAGGGTGCATCAAGGACTGACGGTGATGCCCACAAACCATCTCAGTTCCTGAATTCTCTAGCTTAAATGACACACAAGCCATCACTTCTTTTTTAAAAAAGATAAAGCAGGCCGGGTGTGTTGGCTCATGCCTATAATCACAGCACTTTGAGAGACAGAGGAGTTTGAGACCAGCCTAGCCAGCATGGCAAAACCCCATCTCTACTAAAGATGCAAAAAATTATCTGGGCATGGTGGCGTACGAGAATTGCTTGAACTTGGGAGGTGGAAGTTGCAGTGAGCCAGGATCATGCCACACTGCACTCCAGTCTGGGTGACAGAGCGAGACTCTGTCTCAGAAATAAATAAATAAATAAGATAAACCAGTCTTTTAAATATTATTATTATTATTTTTTGAGACAGAGTTTCACTCTTGTCATTCAGGCTGGAGTGCAGTGGCGCTATCGTGGCTCACTGCAACCTCTGCACCCAGGCTCAAGCAATTCTCCTGCCCCAGCCTCCCAAGTAGGCTGAGAATACAGATGCACACCACCACACCCAGCTATTTTTTTTTTGTATTTTTGTAAAGATGGGGTTTTGCCATGTTGGCCAGGCTTGTCTTGAACTCCTGACCTCAGGTGACCTGCCCACCTTGGCCTCCCAAAGTGCTGGGATTACAGGTGTGAGCCACTGCACTCAGCTGCAATTGGTTATTTCTCTTTTGGGGTTGGGGTTGTTGACAGCATGCCTATATTCCTTCATTGCATGAGGGGCTAAGCCTATGGAGGTCAATAATTGGATTAGACTCATGGAATATATGAAGAAAATGGTTTAACTTCTAATAAGTAAATTAAAAGACAAAAGCAAATCAAAGCAACAACTGAAAAAAATGGTGGCTTGCAGTTGCAGAAGTCCAGTGCCTCTCAAACCTTACAATGCAAATTTTTTTCAAAGATTAAACTCAGAGGCAAGCAGGTAAGGTGGTGGCATAGCAGTATGCCACCCCACTGGGGCTTTTCCTGCCCTTTCACATCTGGGCAACTTCTGGTTTTATCTTCTCACTTTCTCCCAACAGGAAGAAAGAATTCCCAAAAGCGCTTCATGCTGTGAGTTTAGGGACCTAGTCTGGCACCGCCTCAAGAATCTCTGCATTCTAGAGGGGAACCATATAAGCCTGTGTTGATACAAAAATTAGCTGGGTGTGGTGGCAGGTACCTGTAATCGCAGCTACTTGGGAGGCTGAGGCAGGAGAATCGCTTGAACCCAGGAGGCGGAGGTTGCAGTGAGCTGAGATCGCACCACTGCTTTCCAACCTGGGCAATGACAGAGTGTGACTCTACCTCAAAACCCCACCCCCCAAAAAACCTGTATTGGTGGCATCACAGGCACCTGTGAGAGTAGCAGTGCAGCAGGCAGCCTTTCCACACTCGGTAAGTCACACTGAAGGCTGCCACACAACGGGCCAAAGGGAGAGGACAAATGTGTAACCAGATGCCCGTGTTGTGGGCATGTGTGAGAAAATAAGCTAAACAGTAAGTGGAGTTCGCATTCACACTTGCTTCAGGAGGCACCTGACCCTGCTTACTGTAAAACCAGATCCTTAATTGAGGTCTGTTGCTAGCTCCCGGAGGGGCGCTATCTGCTCTTATCTTTATACCCCAGGGCTTAGCAGAGATGCCTGCATTTGATCAGTGATTGTGAGTATCAGAATTCATATGAAACATAACTGTCAATATGATAGGACTCAGAGGTGGAGGCTTTCGGAAGTGATTAAATAATGAGGGCAGAGCCTTCCTGAATGCCACTGGTGACCTTAGAAGAGAGCAGCAAGGGAGCTGTTTACATCCTTGCCCTTTGCCTTCCACCATCTAGAAGGCAGAGCCCACCAGTGCTCACCAGACACCGAATCTGCTGGTGCCTTGATCTTGGACTTCCCAGCCTGCAGAACTGTGAGAAATAAATTTCTATTGTTTATAAGTTACCCAGTCTGTGGTATTTTGTTGTGGCAGCAGGAATGGACTAAGAAACTGCATCATTTAATGGAACATTTTTTGGGGAAAAAAATTAACTTGAGATTTTTTGGGCTATGCAGTGTGTGTATATAAATTTACATCATTCCTAAGATAATAAACATGGGTGATCCCTTCTTCCCAAACACTTTGAGAATTAAGTGGTAAAATCAACATTTAATGTGGAAGAGATAACCTATATGTAATATGACATATATAACCATATATATCAGTTTAGGACCATGAATGGCACTCAGCTCAGAAGCATTAGGTATCAGAATAAACCTTGACCAAGGATGAATAAAAATAACCTTAACATGTCTAGCAAAGAGGAAGGAAAACTCACGCACTGATGTACTGACCATATATACATCGTTCTAGGCAATGGGATGAGTTTATATTTTCTATTATTTCATTAAATTCCCCAACAATCTTATGAAGTAGGTGATTATCCTTGTTTTATTAATAAAGTAAGTTACTGTGCCCATTTTGCATACTTGAGTAGGCTGGGGTCAAGAATGTGACCAATGGCACATGGTGGCAGGGGTGATATTCCAATCAGATCTTTTGACTCCAAGCCCATGTTTTTAAAGGAATTGTCCCCTGAAGAATAGAGCAACAAGGGGCTGTCTTGACCATGAACGTCCCTGATTTGTGGTGTGTGTGGGACACAGGGGTTGATGTCATGAGACAGTTGTCAATTTGCTGATCACCTAATTCACCCAGCTCCAAGTTTCCTCAGCCAACTCTGATTCAACTGTGCCTTCCCCTGCAACTGCCCTTCAGGTAGGGAAAGGTCTGCTGTCACTGTGCAGACTTTGTCCTGAAAGTCTGCTCTACACATATCCCTTGGGAGTCTGGGAAGCTTGAGCCAGAGACCCCTTAGTCTGGGGAGCTCTTGGTTTACAGAGGACCAGTCCATAAGGTGCTGCCACCTTGCAAGATTCTGCAAAGAACATGAAAGCCTACTATCTCTGAAATGCAATTAGCCAAGCTTACCTTTTCATCAGTACCATTTTTCCAATATTGCACATTATAAGTCCATGAATTATACACATTCTTCATAGTCCAAGTTTCGTATTCATTTTCAATTTTAGGGGCTAAGAAACGCATATGTAAAGAATCAGCAAGTACTTCTACTTGCATTCCAGGGGGTCCAATAATGGCTAAGCATAAGAACAAGCAAAATGACAATCAAAAATCACATTTTAAAAACTTCAACATTAATTTTTCATAACCATGCAGAGCAATTAGTCCATGGAAGTACACTGCTTTGATATACCATTGTCATGACATTGATTGACATGGCTAAGGAGGATAGTTGGATTAAGTTGCTTTTAAAAAATCTGATAATCTTTGTCTTTATTAATGAAGTTTAGTCCACTTATATTTATTGTGGTTTCTGATACATTTGGAATTATTCCAGCTATATTATTTTGTATTTTCTGTAATAATTTCTTTTAAAATTTCTATTTTATGTTTTTGGTGTCTTCTCCTCCTGTCTCTTTTTCCTGCTTTTTGTTGGCTTAAATTTTATTTTCTTTGCTGGGATGGAAGCTACAGATGGCATCTCTATTATTTTTAGTGGCCACCTTTACATGTTTAACATATATAATTAACCATATATATTTCCAACAAAGTCTAAAGCTGTTTCCTTCTGAATGCTCTTTTTTTTTTTTTTGAGACAGAGTCTCGCTCTGTTGCCCAGGCTGGAGTGCAGTGGCCGGATCTCAGCTCACTGCAAGCTCTGCCTCCCAGGTTCACGCCATTCTCCTGCCTCAGCCTCCTGAGTAGCTGGGACTACAGGCGCCCGCCATCACGCCTGGCTAGTTTTTTGTATTTTTTTTAGTAGAGACGGGGTTTCACCGTGTTAGCCAAGATGGTCTCGATCTCCTGATCTCGTGATCCACCCGTCTCGGCCTCCCAAAGTGCTGGGATTACAGGCTTGAGCCACTGCGCCCAGCCCTGAATGCACTTTTACTAGATATTCATGTGGCTGGCTCCTTCACTTCGTTTGGGTCTTTGTTCAAATGCTATTTCCTCAGAGAAACTGGATCTTACCATTCTATGCAGAAGCGCAGCTCCCATTACTTTCTGTCCTATTACCTTGCTTCAGTCTTCTTGAGAACCACAGTCACTACCTATCATATAATATGTATCTATTTATTTATCATCTGTATTCCTGATTAGCACATATATGCTCCATGAGGGCAAGGATTTTGTCTCGTTCATTGTTGTAGCTTCAGTGCTCCGAATGCAGCTGTTACACAGATGTACTCAGTAATAACTATAGAATGGTTCATAAATGGTTCCGGGCAATCATGGTGTTTGAGTTATGTCCTGTATTCTTCTTTGGTTGCTGTTACTTTTTCAGGACTGTTAATGGACCTGCTTCTACCATTCTAAAGTGCTCGTCTGAAAACCAGACAAGAAAACTTGTTGGAAGACTTTGCCAAAGCAAGTATAAATAGGTTATGCATGATGCCTGGAAGCACTTTCCTATAACTAAAATATATAGACTTCAAGAAGCAAATCTCCAATATTGGATAGTAGTTGCTAAGAGCACAGATGCAAGAGCTTGGGTCTGAATCCTTGCTCGGCCACTCATGACCTGTATGACCTTTTGACAACCTGCTTAACTGTGTTGTACCTAGGTTCTAAAGGGAACTTCCATGGATGGGAGCTAACAGAATTTGGGACAAGTTAGGACATGGTAAGCCAGTTAGCAATTATAGGAGCAAAAACTTGTACTTTTAACTACTGTGAAACTTACTTTTCTGTTCATCTTTTCTTTGTTTTTGTAAAGGTACCGTTAGAAAAGAGAATCTACTGTAATCCCAGCACTTTGGGAGGCCGAGACGGGCAGATCACTAGGTCAGGAGATCGAGACCATCCTGGCTAACACGGTGAAACCCCGTCTCTACTAAAAAATACAAAAAAACTAGCCGGGCAAGGTGGCGGGTGCCTGTAGTCCCGGCTACTCGGGAGGCTGAGGCAGGAGAATGGCGGGAACCCGGGAGGTGGAGCTTGCAGTGAGCTGAGATCCGGCCATTGCACTCCAGCCTGGGCGACAGAGCCAGACTCTGTCTCAAAAGAAAAAAAATAAAATAAAAAAGAAAAAATAATCTAACTTTGATAATTTATGGTTCCAAAAGTAAGACGTTTTTACCCAGGCTTGGGATGGAATTGGGGGAGGGAAGAAAGGCATCCTAGCTCTCGTTCTCTATCAGGGAGGATATAATTGTAGGGGTCATGGGGGTCCAGAGCAGGGACTGGCATGAAGAACCTCCCCATATAGAGACAGTTCTTTTTTTGAGACAAGACCTCACTCTGGTCACCCAGGCTGCTGCAGTGCAGTGGTGTGATAATGGCTCATTGCAGCCTTGACTTCCCAGGCTCAGGTGACTCTCCCACCTCAGCCTCCCAAGTAGCTGGGACTAAAAGCACACTTCACTATGCCTGGCTATTTTTCTTTTTTTTTTTTTTTTTTTTTTTTTTTTGTAGAGGCAGGGTTTCCCTATGTTGCCCAGGCTGGTCTTAAATTCCTAGGCTTAAGGCCAAGCATGGTGGTTCACTCCTGTAATCCCAGCACTTTGGGAGGCTGAGGCCGGTGGGATCACTTAAGGTCAGGAGTTCAAGACCAGCCTGGCCAACATGGTGAGACCCTGTCTCTACTAAAAATACAAAAAAATGTAGCTGGGCATGGTGGCAGGCACTTGAAGTCCCAGTTACTCGGGAGGCTGAGGCACAAGAATCACTTGAACCCTGGAGGCAGAGTTTGCAGTGATCTGAGATCGCGCCACTGCACTTCAGCCTGGGTGTCAGAGCGAGACTTTGTATCAGAAAAAAAAAAAAGAAAGAAAGAAAGAAAAGAAGAAAATTCCTGGGCTCAAGCGATCCACCATCTCAGCCTCCCAAAGTGTTGGGATTAGGAGATGTGAGCCGCCATGCCTGGCCAGAAACAATTCTTTTAGTGCTTTTCTCTGTGTGAGTTTTGAAGGGCTGTATGTGAATTTTGTGAATCAGGTTTTTAACCTCTAATCTTCTTACTCTCTCAATTGCTAATACATGGTTTAATTAGTTTTTAATTCCTGATATTCTAAATATGCTCATCTCATATTTAGGGGCTCTGGTGGTCACCATGACCCTCCAAATCTAACCTGGGAACAATTTTTTTTTGAGACCAAGTCTTGCTCTGTTGCCCAGGCTGGAGTGCAGTGGCGTGATCTAGGCTCACTGCAATCTCTGCCTAACCTGGGAACAATTTTTGATGCTGACCAACCAGTCTGATCCAATCCACCTGCCATCAGCTCTGTCCCTCCCTGTCCTTCGCTCTGGGCAAGTTGGCTGTCTGCATCAGATTTTCCATCTCTACACCTGCCTTCATTCTTTTGCCTATCATGTTATATTTCTTTGTTTAAGTCATAATTCCATACTGACTTTCTTTCAGAAAATTCACCACAAGAATCCTTCCAGAACTTCTTAACAGCACGGGCCCAACATATGCACATCCTTGAGGCACTGAAGGTGTTAGATTTATATTTAATCGCTGCATTGATGATATGCCCATCTTTTTCTGTCTCTCCCATGAATTTCTTTAGGGATACAACTCTCTTTATTATATTCCTTAAGCTCCTTGTGCAAGGCCATCCATTTGTGGGCCCTCAGAGAATTCTTGTTGATGGACCAACCAATGTGGAAAAAAACAAGGCAAGATGATGACATTACAAAAAAAGGGAAAACAAAATGGCTTACTGTCATCCACAGGACAGAAGGTGATGTTTACCCAGTCTGAATGCTCATCTGCAAATTCAGCCCTGACTCTCAAGGTGTGGTCACCATACTTGGAAAGACTTGAGAAATCACATTCCGTCAAGGTAGTACTCGTGCATCTATCTTGGAATATCCTATAACTACACAATCAAAAAGATAGGTCAATCAGGAGAGTTCTAGCTTCAGTCTCTCTGAGGCTGACTGGTACTTAATTTGGAGCTTGCGCGGGGGTTGGGGGGAGGGTGCGGGAGTGGAAACTGTGTTAAACATAGAAATAGGTGTCTTCAAAACAGAATTTCGCAGAGACTTGAACATCCTAATGACTACATGCCTCTCCAAGGGGTTGAGTATTTAGCATATTTGACCAAGACAGCTTCCTTCCTCGATTATATATTTTTGAAAGCAGGGGCATGTGATTTATGAGACACTGATTTATAAAGATTTACCAAAATAAAGATATTACAATGATTTTCAATAAAGTCATGCACCGCATAATGACATTTCAGTAGATGACAGACCACATATACAATGATGGTACCCTAAGATGACGATACTGTATTTTTACTGTACCTTTTCTATGTTTAAATACATTGAGATGTACACATACCTCGTTTTATTGTGATTTGCTTTATTGTACTTCACAGATGGGGCATTTTACAAATTGAAGGTCTGCGGCAACCCTGCACTGAGCAAGTCTACTGGTGCCATTTTCTCAACAACACATGCTCACTTCATGTCTCTAAGTCACATTTTGCTAATTCTTACAATATTTCAAACCTTTTCATCATTATTATATCTGTTATGGTGATCTGTGATCGGTGATCTTTGATGTTACTGTTGTAATTGTTTTGGGGACCATGAACCACACCTATATAAGTGAAATTAATCAATAGATGTTGTGTGTGTCCTGACTTCTCCACCCACTGGCCACTCCCCTGCCTCTCTCCTTCTCCTTGGGCCTCCCTATTCCAAAAGCTGCAAATGATTAAGCTTAGTGAGGAAGGCACATTGAAGGCCACAACAGGCCTCTTGGCCTGGACAATGTGGTGAGTCCTTGTCTCTATAAAAAATCAAGAAATTATTTGGGTGTGGTGGCATGCACCTGTAGTCCTAGCTACTTAGTAGGCTAAGGAGGGAAGCTCACTTGAGCCTGGGAGGTAGAGGCTGCAGTGAGCCGTGATCGCACCACTGCACTCCAGCCTGGGCAACAGAGTGAGACGGTCTCAAAAAATTTAATTTAATTTAATTTAAAAATTTATAAAATAAAATAAAAAAGTGAGGAGCTATCTGATTGGTCCCCCAAGGTATCTTCTGGTGCCAAAACCAATTTGGTTACTCCCAGAAGTGATGACGAAAGTGATGGTGACAAAAATAGCAACAGCCAACATTTGTTAAGTACACAGGGGTCAGGAGTGGAGAGTCTAAGAAATCTGCCCAACTGAACTCAGATCTGTTTGACTTCATAGTCTAAGGTAGCACACCACACCTTACAGCATTCTTAGTGATACCTAGAACAATCCCTTGCAAAAAGTAGGTAGAGATCATTGGGATCATGCTATTTTTCACTTAATATACCACAAATATTTGTCAATCAATCATTTCTTCACGGCTGCTTAACATCCCATCATTTGGAAAATCCAGCGGTCGTTTCATTAATGGGGTTTTCTCACATGTGGCCATATTTTTTTTCCCTCCCGCCTTCCTTGTTTCCAACTCAAGTCCGGCTAATTAAAAAAAAAAATTGTAGAGACAAGGGGCTGTTATGTTGCACAGGCTGGTCTTGAACTCCTGGCCTCAAGTGATCATCCTACCTTGGCCCCCCAAAGCACTGGGATTACTGGTATGAGCCACCACGCCTGACCCATTTCCTTCTTTTAAACTAATTCATCAACTGTCCAGCACGTGCAGTATTTCAAAAGTTGTTTTGCAATAACTTCTTTTTCACTAGGTTTTTTTTTTTTTTTTTAATTTTTTGAGATGGAGTCTCACTCTGTTGCCCAGGCTGGAGTGCAATGGCACAATCTCGGCTTGCTGCAAACTGTGTTTCCTGGGTTCAAGTGATTCTCCTGCCTCAGCCTCCCAAGTAGCTGGGATTGCAGGTATGCACCACCATGCCCAGCTAATTTTGTATTTTTAGTAGAGATGGGGTTTTGCCATGTTGGTAACGCTGGTCTCGAATTCCTGACCTCAGGTGATCCACCCACCTCAGTCTCCCAAAGTGCTGGGATTACAGGCGTCAGCCACCGCACCCGGCCTTCACTAGGTTATTTTCATTGCATGTACAAATATTTATCCCCGCATTAAATAGGTAATATGACCCATTCCTCATATTTACATCTAATTGTTTTGGATGTTTTTATATCAAAATCACCAGAACATCCTGTGAAGTGCCTGCTGCTCTGGCTGCCCTGCCCCAATAATGCACACAAACAATAGAGAGTTTGTGCTATGCAATTGCTCATGTAAATTCTAAACAACGCTTTTGCAGAGCCACATGAGGGTAATCACGTCTTTTGCAATCAAATATCTTCCCCAAGGACATGCCCAGCACATATTTTGTTTTCTCCAGCACATGCCATACTCACTCTGTAGTTCCATGCCAGGGAGACCTGGAACCCAGGTGTGGAGACCCTCATGAAGTCACTTCATGAAGTCACTGGGATCTCTAACATAAAAGATAGACATGCAAAGCCAAATGCCTCGACTACAATGGCAAAAAAGCACGGCATGGGCTGGGTGTGGTGGCTCATGCCTGTAATCCCAGCACTTCGGGAGACCGAGGCAGGCGGGTCACTTGAGGCCAGGAGTGCAAGACCAGCTTGGCCAACAGGGCGAAACCCCATCTCTACTAGAAGCACAAAAATCAGTTGGGCATGGTGGCATGAGCCTGTAGTCCCAGCTACTCAGGAGGCTGAGGCAGGAGAATCGCTTGAACCCAGGAGGCGGAGGCTGCAGTGAGCAGAGGTCGCGCCACTGCACTCCAGCCTTGGTGACACAGTGAGACCCAGTCTCAAAGGAAAAAAAAAAGGCCGGGTGCAGTGGCTCACACCTGTAATCCCAGCACTTTGGGAGGCCAAGGCAGGTGGATCACGAGGTCAGGAGATCGAGACCATCCTGGCTAACACGGTGAAACCCCATCTCTACCAAAAATACAAAAAATTAGCCAGGCATGGTGGCGGGCGCCTGTAGTCCCAGCTACTCGGCAGGCTGAGGCAGGAGAATGGTGTGAACCTGGGAGGTGGAGCTTGTAGCGAGCCCAGATTGCGCCACTACACTCCAGCCTGGGCGACAGAGCAAGACTCTGTCTCGAAAAAAAAAAAAAAGGAAAAGAAAAAAACCCAAACAAACCCAAAAGCACAGCATAGAACAAATAAATAAATAAATAAATAAACTACAGGGGAGACAGAGAGACAGAGAAGAAAGTTAATTTTCCACAGTAAAATCTCTTGGCTATCCAGACTGAGTAGAGAAAGCACAGAAAGCTAATGAGAAAGCCAATCAGTGTTTGAAAATGCACATCAGGAAAAAATCAATTTAGAATATGCCCTCCTTCAATCCTTGGGACAGTTGACAGTACTGGACTATGGGCTGTAAATCAGATACAAGTATTGCATGAATGTAAAAGTTCCTGAGCTTCTCACTGTACTATGTGATGTAAGAGATGATCCTTGTTCTTGTGAAATACACACTGAAATATTACAGCACAAAGGGCATGAGAGAGAAAGAGGAAGGGAGAGAATGTGACCAACATTAAAAATTGGTGAATCTGGGCCCGGCATAGTGGCTCATGCCTGTAATCCCAGCACTTTGGGAGGCCGAGGCGGGTGGATCATGAGGTCAGGAGATCAAGGCTGGCTAACTCGGTGAAACCCCGTCTCTACTAAAAATACAAAAAATTAGCCGGGTGTGGTGGCGGACAACTATAGTCCCAGCTACTCGGGAGGCTGAGGCAGGAGAATGGCATGAACCCGGGAGGCGGAGCTTGCAGAGAGCCGAGATCACGCCACTGCACTCCAGCCTGGGTGACAGAGACTCCATCTCAAAAAAAAAAAAAAAAAAAAAAAAAATGGTGAATCTGGTTGTAGGCTATCTGGAAATTCTTTGTATTCTACTTAAAATTTTGAAATATTCTTTAAGTCTGGAATTATTTGGAACTACAAGTTAAAAAACAAAAGCCAGCAACGCATAGACAAGGACTATCTTATTCATCTTTCTTCTACTTCTTCTCTGATGTAGCAGGCCTTGGGGATTTTTGTGAAATGACAGCTGGATCTGGGACCAAATATCCTCCTGCCTCATTGAAGGACTTGTCTATCTTCATATGTTTCTGAGTCACATAGAAAGCAGGTGTGTTGGCTTGTCAGCCTTGGGCCTCCTGCTGCTGTTTGCGCCTGGCCTAAAGGTGTGTCACCTGCAGTCCAGCATGTGGCGTATGGTGGCAGGCTGCCAAGGGAGTGCTGGCACTGACTTCCTTTGCCAGGCATAGGGAAACATTGATAGGCAGGAGAGGTAGAGGGTGTTCAGATCGCTGCTGAGATGACCGTCTAGGGTGACACTCACTCTTACTTCACGGTGCCTGCTGTTGTCAGAGAATGGGGCTTTTAACAGTCAGTAGCTGTCTTACTTTTAATTTCAGGACGAAACCACGGAGAAACTGAGTGCTCATTATGCAAATTATGTGCATTGCACAGCACTGAGGCATGATGCTATAATCCGTCGGGGAACAGGTGATATATGGTAGCAAGGGGCTTCCTGACTGCTTTGCATATCTCAGTTTCTTGGGTAGCATCCACTCAACATTGTTGACTTCTAGCAATACTACTCATACCTGGAGATGACAGCAGTGGTATTTTTCTTTTAAAATATATCAACTGTGACAAACAAGCTAGGATCTGCACAGCATGAGGTTACCACTATGGCTGACTATATCTACATACACATAACATGTCTATATCTGCCAGCAGCCCTGTGATCAACATTCAAATCACCAACCATCACAACCACAAAACCTAAAAGAGGAAAGGTGGCCACCAGAATTTCCCAGACAGAAAAAAGCTGGCAGGGAGGCTCCCTGAGGGCTGTCACAGTCACATGGTGACCGTAGTCAGACTCCCTTCCTCCTGTGGCCCAGCCCAGTAACCAGCCCAGGGCCGACTCCTCTGGTGCGTTCCTGCCAATAGTGAGGCCAGACCCACCTTAGGTACTGAGCTGTGAAAGTCAGGTTCCCTTTGGCAAAAGCAGGTGACTCCCACTGTAGAATGTTCTTGAAATTAACAGAATTCATTCTGACATTTTCAGGAGGTGGTACCATTCCCAATGCTATGAAAATACGAGAAAAACATTTACAACCTTTTTCCTCAAAACAGATGCCCATGAAAAGCCCACATCCCGCACTTGGTTCTCCTCTATGGTGAGGGAGGGAGAGAGAGACAGGTTGGCTGTGCTGAGGAGTCTAGATTTTCTTTGAACAGCCATGAGGAGAAATTTCTGGAGAGGCAGGAGTAAAGTGGGGACAGACAACGGAGCCCTGGATTTGCATGGTGGCAGAAAGGTATGAGGGGGTAGACTGGGGTACATGGATTTCAGATATATTTCCAGAGGTAAAAACAAACTGGAGACTTCCTGATACATTTGATGCCTAAAAGCTGAGGTCAATGTCCATTTTGGGCTTAAGCAGCGGGTGCCCGGATTGGAGCTCAGCTGGGGAACTGACGAGTCCCATTTGAGCTGCATTAGGTTGGAGATGCTGGAGAGACGCTGAAGTAGGAATGTCAGGGAGACAGTCAGATGAATGAGCCCAGAGGTCACACCAAGAACAGATTTGGGCTAGAGACAGAAATTATTTTCAAACCTTTTCATAGAGAATTTGAAACCTGGCCAGGCACAGTGGCTCGCGCCTGACATCAGCTCTTTGGGAGGCCGAGGCGGGTGAATCACCTGAGGTCAGGAGTTTAAGACCAGCTTGGCCAACATGGTGAAACCCCATCTCTACTAAAAATACAAAAATTAGCCAGGCATAGTGGCGCACACCTGTAATTCCAGCTACTCGGGAGGCTGAGGGAGGAGAATCGCTTGAACCCGGGAGGCGGAGGTGGTGGTGAGCCGAGATCAAGCCATTGCACTCCAGCCTGGGTGACAGAGCAAAACTCTGTCTCGAAAAAAAAAAAAAAGAAAGAAAGAAAAAAAAGAAAGAAAAGAAAAGAAAATTTGAAATCTACACGCAAGTAGAAAAGTAGAAGACTATAATAAACCACCACCCATCACCCAACGGATACCAAGAGAGATATAAATGTGCGAGTCATGGGCCTATAGCCCGTGTTTAATGCCAAGGTTTGGCTGAAATCCCCCAAAGGAACAGTGCCGGGGGGAAGGAGAGAAGAGGCCTTGGGCTTCACAATTAGCTGCATAGAGACCCGACAGAGCAGGAGGGTCCCAAGCAGAGACAGCCTGACGGGTAGGCGGGAAACCGGAGGAGTATCCCAGAAGGCCAGGGAAGAGTTCATGAGAAAGGAGGGAGGTGACCATCGTGTTATTGGAACCTAGGCAGTCAATTTAGAAGACAGAAAAGGTTTCAATGGATTTAGGTTTAGAAGCCATGGGGGGCTCTGGGGGACAGAATCCAGATTTCAGGGTGCTCAGGCCTGAACCGGAAGGAGGGGAGGTGCAGCGGGTGATGGGAGGCACATCTGTAGGGAGGGCTGGCACTGAGGTGGGCAGACTTGGGGTCGGGGAGGGCTGTCAGAGCATCGGGGGCTGGTGGGGGCCTCCACTTGAACTGATGGTCTCCAGAAGGGCCAGATGACAGCCACGGTGGGATCCTGGGTCTTTCGGGGAAGCTACTTTACTTAGACGCCCGCCAGCAGAGAGCTGCAGGAGGACTGGGAGTTAAAAGACGCCGGGAGTCTCCCCCTGAGTTTAGGGCCCAGACGGTCTGTAATCCGGGTGCGGACGGGGCTTCCTCCTGTTACAGATCTCCGGCAGCAGCAGCCTAGCTGTGTCTCAGCAGCCGGCCGTGGCGTTTGCATCTTCTGTCCCGAGGTCCCGATGGCCCGACCGGGCACTTAAGTCACTTTCATGGTGCCCAGGGATGGGATCACGGGTGGCATCTCGCGGGGCCTCCCGGTTCCCAAGCGCGCCCCCTCCCCGCGGACCCCTCACCTGACACCAGCAGGCAGCCGCCCAGCCAGCTCCCGAGGCTCCGCGCCATGGACGGGCGCCGGGGGTGCCGCGGCTTCCTCCAGGCACACGACCCCCGCCCGCGCCTGAGAGCGCTCGTACGCGGTCGCTTCCGGGAACCAGCGGAGCGGAGCGGGGCGGGGCGGGGCGGGGCGGGGCCGGGCGATCGGGCTCCTACCCCGCTGCAGGCCCCGCCCACCAGCCCGGGTCCGCCCGCGAAGCGCGGGGCACCAGCTTGGCAGGTGCACAGGAGGAAGAGGAAGGGAGCCTCGCAAACTTTGAAAGTCGCCGTCAAGTCAAATAAGTACCCTACAACACCAACCCAGGACTGAGATCTGGATGCTGGAATGACGGTGGTGGTGGTGGCTTTCAGTATTCCCCAGGTTTTGTCCGGAGCACCGGCACGCCCTCTCTTAAAGTCCTCTCTCCGCATAGGTGAGTTAAAAGCATTCCATCAGCAAATCCAGTTTGAGGGTCTTCTTTACCCTTCTCCTCTCCAGGGATAAACAACACAAAGCCCAGTCATTTTTACGCAAATAACTAGTTTCTTTCAGGGACTACTGAGAAAACGTTAATTTCCTCTTTTTAACTTGATGAGTGGTGAGATGGGAAAATCCAGAGCTGTCCAATGTCTTGGGTAATCTACAGCATCGCCTGATGTCTGACGCTAGGACACCACGTAAAGTCAAGCCAAGGGAAGTGAATGCGCCCTAGGCCCCTGCAGGCCACCAGGAAGAGCTAGAGGGAGTTGGTGCAATTCTAGAGATGCCAGCAGGTGCACCAATCTGTGGCACACATACACTCTCCAATGGAAAACAACTCAAGACCACACCAAGTTTGTATTAAAAAGTATTGTTGTATTACTTTTTACCAACCTCCAACCATTATACAAAATTAAAAATACACACACACACACACACACACACACACACACACACTCACAAACAGCCATAGAACTTATCCCAAAAGATCAACCCAGAAATCTTTCAGAATATGACAGATGCATTGAGAAGGCAGAGAAATTGATTACACATACAAAAGGTCGCTTTCCTATGGAATTTCATTAGATTAAATAAGGTGTTCCCTCCTCACAGTCCTATCCTTTTGCGCAATCATATAAATAATCTAGTTAAAGTCCTTGAACTATGATTTGTATAATTTTTAGTTTTCCCCTTTTGAAGGGGCCTAAGAGAAAGGTTTGAGAAACCAGCTCTTGGGGGGTGGGGAGGGGTAAGGGGTAAGAGGGTCCTGTGCCTTTCATTCAACATGGGAGTTTCTCAGGGTTGCAGCCTTTCCACCTGAGTGTTTATTCTTGTACATTTTCTCATCTTTCTCCTGGGTTCATAGGATCCTGGAGATTACCTAGTCCAATCCTTTTGTTTCAGAAACAAAAAACCTGAGGCTCAGAGAGGCTAAGTCAAATGCCTAGGGTCACACAGGGCAACTGTGGGAGGTGGATCCTTGAGTCCCAGTCCTTTAAACTGGTTGCCAAATGACATTCTAGAACCTTTCCCCCCAACCCCCTTTTTAATGACAGGGTCTGGCTCTGCCACCCAGGCTGGAGTGCAGTGGCGCGATCTTGGCTCACTGCAACCTCTACCTCCTGGGCTCAAGCCATTCTCCCTCCTCAGCCTCCCAAGTAGCTGGGACAACAGGCACATGCTACTACGCCCAGTTAATTTTTGTAATTTTGTTCTGTAGAGACAGATTTGCCATGTTGCTCAGGCTGGTCTCGAATTCCTGGTCTCAAGCAATACGCCTGCTTAGGCCTCCCAAAGTGCTGGGATTACAGGTAGATTGCTCCCAGTCAGGCTTCCCTTCCCCCACCCGCACCCCCCTAACCTGGCCTAGATTCACAGGAACTGTAATCACAGCTGACACACTCGATTCGGAATCGGCACAGAGAGCACTCTGAAAATTGTCAAATAGGGTCTCTGAAACTTGTATGTATTAAATAAGGTGTTCCCTCCTCACAGTCCTATTCTTTTGCACAATCATATAAATAATCTGGTTAAAGTCCTTGAACTATAACTTGTATAATTGTTAGTTTTCCCCTTTTGAAGGGGCCTAAGAGAAAGGTTTGAAGGTTCAAGATCTTCTCCTGAAGACCCTGAAGCACCTTTGCTCTTTTTTTTAACCTTAAAATATGGCACTCAGGTTTTTATCCCTCTCCCCGATGCCATGTTTCCTTTCTGTATTAGTCATGTGCCTGATCCTAGAGTCTGTTTTCCCCACTTTAACTGGGGAGGGCTGGACAAGGTGGAATTCCAAGTGCAGGAGACAGGATGTGACATAGGTGAGATGCCCACGGCTCACTGACTGAAACTTCGATGGCTCTTCCCTGTTTCCTTGTGCAGGGCCCCCCTTCTCTCCAGGGGCTCCCCTGGCTCTCCTCCTCCTTTCCTGCCTGCTTTGCAGCTCTCGCTACTATTTTCCTTTTCTTTCACTGCTCCCACCCTGGCCCAATTTACTTCCCAGAAATATCACAGGGCCAGCTGGGCGCAGCGGCTCACCCCTGTAATCCCAGCACTTTTCGAGGCTGAGGAGGGTGGATCACTTGAGGTCAGGAGTTAGAGATCAGCCTGGCCAACACGGTGAAATCCCGTCTCTACTAAAAATACAATAATTTGCCAGGCGTGGTGGTGGGCGCCTGTAGTTCCAGCTACTCGCGAGGGAGGCTGAGGCAGGAGAATCACTTGAACCCGGGAGGCAGATGTTGCAGTGAGCCGAGATCACGCCATTGCGCTCCAGCTTGGGTGACAGAATGAGACTCTGTCTCAAAAAAAAAAAAAAAAGAGAAAAGAAAAGAAATATCATAGGGTCCTGGACCACCTCTGAAACCACAGAGAACCCTGCTCCCTGGTAAACATGATGCAGAAACATCTTAAGTGCATTAGTGTAAAGGGAAGGTGCACACGTGCTTCCTTCAAAGTCCATCACTTTGAATATGTAAACAATGCACTCAATGATACTATGGTCCCCATACTGGGAATCTGCATAGGTGATGCCACCTGGAAGAATGGAGTACCCTACAGTTCCCTACCTCTTCCCTTGGAGAACACTTGCAGATGATAAGGCAGCAAGTTAGGGTGCAGGGAGACAGAACCCTATAGGTGCTTGTCTGTCCAAGTTCATTCAATAGTTTTGGAGTCATCTCATTATATAACCATCCCCAAGGTCAACATCTGACTCAGAAGTCTCACTTTGATCAGATGGAGCATCTTCAGATTGCAGGCCCTCTGAAGAGGGGCTGGGAAAGGTTAGCTGTGTCCCTTCCCCACTGGCCAGCAAATGGCTTGACTGCACATTGTCAGGATCTTCTGGGTCAACCATCTCTTCTGGATGAGATGATATCATCAGAGGGGCTTCTTCTAAGTCGTCACTGTCCTCGTCATCAAGAACCCTCAAAAATACAGAGTTTAAATCCACATTGAAGGTAATTCTGCCCCCAGACCCCTCAGTGGAGCTGTAGTCCTCTTCGGGAAAGGGGTCCTGGAGCGGACTCTCTCTCCTCTCACAGGGCGCACTCAAGAGCTCCAACCGCTGAGGGCTGCACTTTGGCGTCGTGGGGAGCTCCACATCAACCTCAGGCAGGTCAGGCTCCTCCTCGGAGTCTGGGTCTGTAAACTGGGATTCTGTAGAGGTGGCGGAGGTCTGACCAAGAGGCCTCACAGTCAGTCCATGCATGGTATAGCCACCGCCACTTGTCCTGAGTGCTGCCTCAGTATCGCTGTCACTTTCATCATCATAATTATAATCCCACACTTTCTTCTTTCTGTTGATGTAAATGACCTCCACTATATCCATGGCTTCCAACGGTGGCAGGTTAGGAAATGGGCAGGCTAAAAAGTTATGAAAATTCTTAAAAAAAGAAAAAAAAAGAGAGAGTCCGTATCAGCTATGACTGTTTGCTCTTTATTTTTTACATAATAAAACTTAATCACTGGGGCTCAGGGATGCACGCTTGTAATTCCAGCTACTGGGGAAGCTTAGGCAGAACGACTGTTTGAGCTCAGGAGTTTCAGACTGTAGTGCATTATGATCGCGCCTGTGAATAGCCACTGCACTCCAGCCCTTAGCAAGACTTTGCCTCTAAAAAAATAAAAAATAAACTTAATGAGATTGACTGAACGATGATGCAGATGACGATGATGATAACAGCAATAATAACAGCTAACAGTTACACCATTTGCTGGGCACGACTCTTGGTGCTTTATATATAATTTACCTTTCCCTCACAATTGCTCTATGAAGTAGACTTACTATTTTTTTTTTTTTTTTTTTTTGAGACGGAGTCTCGCTGTGTTTCCCAGGCTGGAGTGCAGTGGCACGATCTCAGCTCACTGCAACCACCACCTCCCAGGTTCAAGCAATTCTCTGCCTCAGCCTCCTGAGTAGATGGGATTAGAGGTGCCCACCACTACGCCCGGCTAATTTTTGTATTTTTAGTAGAGACGGGGTTTCACCATGTTGGCAAGGCTGGTCTTGAACTCCCGACCTCGTGATCTACCTGCCTTGGCCTCCCAAAGTGCTGGGTTTACAGGTGTGAGCCACTGCGCCTGGCCAGGCTTACTATTCTTATGCCCACTTTATAGATGAGAAAATGAGGCGCAGAGGTTAGGAAACTTGCTCAAGGTTCATGACTAGTGAGTGGGAGCAGCTGCCTTTCAAACCAGGCAGGCTGCTGGCCTCAGAGACTTTGCTCTGACTGACTCCTCTTAACTTCCTCTCCTTTGGCTGCTTCTTTATATTTTTAAGTTATTTATATATTTTTAGAACTAGGGTCTCACTCTGTCACTGAGGCTGGAGTGCAGTGGTGTGATCACAGTTCACTGCAGCCTCCACCTCTGGGCTCAAGCAATCCTCTCACCACATCCTCCTGAGTAGCTGAGACCACAGGCATGTGCCACCACGCCTGGCTAATTTATTTTTATTTTCTCTAAGAAGAGGTTTCCCTATATTGCCCAGGCTGGTCTCGAACTCCTGGGCTCAAGTGATCCGCCTGCCTCGGCCTCCCAACCGTGCCCAGCCCTTTTTAAATCTTTTCATAGGATAAATCCACTTTGTGTATATGTTCCACTGATGTAATCCAAAATAAAAAGACGATCCATATAAAAATGTTTATTGTACTGTTCATCATGACCAAAGAAAGAAAGAAAAGGGAAAGAAAGAAATCCAAATGCCCTATAGCTGAGAAACGGTTAAATGAAAAATGGTATGTTAATAATAATGAAATTCTACCTGGTCATTATAAATTATAGGTGATGAAGTATAAAACAAACAAAAACACACAAACAAAAAAACATTGCTGGGCACGGTGGCTCACACCTGTAATCCCAAAACTTTGGGAGGCCAAGGCGGGTGGATCACTTGAAGTCAGGAGTTCAAGATCAGCCTGGCCAACATAGCAAAACCCTGTCTCTACTAAAAATGCAAAAATTAGCCAGGTATGGTAGCGCATGCCTGTAGTCCCAGCTACTTGAAAGGCTGAGGCATGAGAATTGCTTGAGCCTGGGACGCAGTTACAGTGAGCTGAGACCACGCCACGGTACTCCAGCCTGGGTGACAGAGTGAGACTCTGTCTCAAAAAAAAGAAAGAAAGAAAGAAAGAAAACATAAAATGCACAGATACACTTACAACTGCAAAATATATATTTATAGGGATAGAAAAGAACTCAGAGTGAGAAAGCATTTTGGTTTTTATAGAAAATGAGATTTTCTTCTGTGAAAATATTTATATAAATACAAATTCTTAGGTTAAAATAAAAAACAAAGGTAGAAAAAAAAAACAAAAAAACAAAAAAACTACCTACCAAGACTTTGGGGAGGCTGTTTCTTAAGCATATATAACCAATCCATTTCAGTGTCACTATGGTGCTTATCAAGACCAACGCTATCAAAAACACAGTAATTATTCCTCCTACTTTGGCAGATTCTGCTGATTCTGTTGATGAAAAATTAAATGACTTTAATTCAAAAAAATGCAATAAACAATTGCAGATGGAAATAAATGTACATTGGTCTGGTGTTACAAGGTGATCAAGAAACCAAAGGTTTGAAAACAGTTTTATATGGAGAAATACCGAAGACTGGAGAATAATCTAAGTGTGCATTTTTTAAACAATAACACAGACTTAGCTTTTAAAAGTAAAATTTCCTTCAGTTTCTGTTCTGTAACTGCACTGTCCAGTGGAGTAGCCACTGGCTGCAGTTGGCTGAATTTAAATGATCAAAATTAAATCGAATTAATGGCTCGGTCTCTCAGTCACGTGAGACACATCTCAAACGTTCGGTAGCCACACTGGTTAGCATGCGCTGTGGGCAGGAAGAAGTGGGGAAGGAAAGTTTGCTTGAAAACAACCAACTGGGTCATTCTGAGGCTGGACTTTAGCCATGCCAGGGCCCCAAATCAGGGCTCTGCAGAACCCGCCTTGCTCTATTAACAGTTCCCCTTTGTTTCTCATCAAGATTCCTTTTGGAAAATTTCAACTTTCTGACTGACTATAGTTATTTTGCTGAAGTGCGACCAGACTGAGAAATCAGTAGTTAAATCACTGAGGCTCTCTTGCACTTCCAGAAAGGTCTTCATTAGTATTAATCCTGGAACTATAGCCTCAGGCAAAAATAGATAGAGGGGAGAAAAAAGGAAATCAAAATGCATTATGTACTCTAAGTCTTCCAGAAGGTTAAGGAGTGAATAAAAAGACGTTCAGTAAACCCTTGCACTGCTAGGTAGCACAGGGTTCAAGAATCCACTCTCACCCCAATCAAGAGAGTGTGAAGGATTGTCATATCAATGACAGTTCCAGAATCGGATCTAGCCACAGAGGCACACCTTTACGATACGAAATTCTGACATGTATAGAGTTTACATTCTTGAAAGGGGTAATGTAAACCAAAATGATTTCATTGGTGAAGGAATGGCATAATACAGAGATTGTGACTCACGTACCCATCCAACTTGCATATAACAGCTACAAAGAACTCTATGTCATCTATCTAATAGGACATCCTCCAAACCAAATTGTGTAAATTGTAGTTAATATGCTAGAATAATATTCCTCAATTTGGGGTATTCTCATGAGTCTGAGAATTCTTCAGGAGAACTTAGAATTTTTGTTTGTTTTCAGCTTGCTGATAATCTAAAACATACAAATCTCACTTGTGGTCATGACAATTATACATGCATGCTATTTTAAAATATTCATATTTGAAAAGAGATGAATCCGGTCAATGTTCCTACTCAGAAAGGAGAAGCTGTGATTGGGTGTTATGGCTGTTAACTATCTTCTTCATGAAAGATGGGCCAGATCAACCCATCTTGGGAAGGAGAGACCAGGTCACGTCTTAAAAATTTGGCCTTGGACAAACAAAGCTGTCTGTCTCTGGATTCACTGTGGAGATATTTTAAACAAAAAATTAGAAACCTCACAAGCAGGGGGCTGAACTGAGCAACCGGGTTGGTAATATCTGATCACTATGATCTTTAATGGAAAAGAGAAAGAACTTTGTGAAAAGATTGGTGATGACTAATATCAGTCTCGTATAGTTCCTCCCATACTTACCTCTCTGGAACAAGCAAGACTGCCCCTCCCCTGGGTGACTACAGTAATCAGCCCAGGGGTCACCTGGTTCCTACTTCAAGGCATGTGGATGTTCCCTTTACATCCTAAGTCAGATCCCGGGGAGCAACCTGCTCACAACCTTCTGAGGGCCCCCATCTCTTGCAACGGCTTCTAAGTTCTACATCATTCAGGCTCCTCCATCCTCTCTGACCCGAACTATTACTATTCTTCCCTTGTTCAGTTCATTGCTGTCGCGCCATGCCAGGCATATCCTGCCTCGGGGACCTGGTACTTGCTGAACCCCGCATATGGAACTCCCTCCCCGATATGTCTGCGTGACTCACTCCCTCACCCTGTGTTTCTTTCCCATTACCACTGTAACAAATGATGACAAAGTCCGTGTCATAAAACGATACAAATATATTAATAGTTCTGGAGGTCAGAAATCCACAATGGGTTTCACTGGGATAAAAAATATCAAGGTGTTGGCAGGACTGCACTCCTTCTGGAGGCTCTAGGGGAAAATCCATTTCTTTGCCTTTCCCAGCTTCTGGAGGCCACTTGCACTCCTTTGCCCATGGCCCCCTCTTTCATCCTTACTCTCTGACCTCTGCTGCTGCTGTCAGAGCTCCTTCTCTGCCTCTGAATCTCCTGCTTCTCTTTTTTTTGAGACAGTCTCTCGCTCTGTAGCCCAGGCTGGAGTACAGTGGCACCATCTTGGCCCACTGCAACCTCTGCCTCCTGGGTTCAAGTGATTCTCCTGCCTCAGCCTCCCAAGTAGCTGGGACTACAGGCGCATGTCACCATGCCTCACTAATTTTTGTATTTTTAGTGGAGATGGGGTTTTACCACGTTGGCTAAGCTGAACTCGAACGCCTGACCTCAGGTGATTCACCTGGCTCGGCCTCCCAAAGTGCTAGGATTACAGGCATGAGCCACGGTGCCAAGATCTTCAATTTCATCACACCCACAAGCCCCTTTGGCATAGAGGTTAGTCTGTTCACATATCTGCGATTAGGATGTAGACTAGACATCTTTGGGGGCCATTATTCTGCTTACCACATCTCCCTTGGGTCTTTACTCAAACGCTACCTTCTCAGGAACGCCCTCTCAGGCCATCTGTGGTGGATGCTGTGGGTGGCTGGCTCATGTCCCCTTTTCCAGTCAGTGCACACCCACTACTGCTGCTGCACATGTCTACTTATATATCTCAGAGCTGATCCTTCTCTAAGTGACAGGTGAGGCCAACTGGATTTCCTGGGTGGAGTGGGGACTTGGGGAACTTTCCTGTCTTGCAAGAGGACTGTAAAATGCACCAATCAGGAACATTTTTGTCTCACAAGAGGATTGTAAAATGCACCAATCAGCGCTCTGTATAACACACCAATCAGCGCTCTGTAAAATGCACCAATCAGCACTCTGTAAAATACACCAATCAGTGCTCTGTAAAATGCACCAATCGTCAGGATCCTAAAAGTAGCCAATCACGGGGAGGACTGAAAAAAGGGCACTCTGATAGGACAGAAACGAACATGGGAAAGGACAATAAGGGAATAAAAGCTGGCCACGTCCAGCCAGCAGTGGCAGCCCCCTCAGGTCCCTTTCCAAGCTGTGAAAGCTTTGTCCTTTTGCTCTTTACAATAAACCATGCTACTGCTCACTCTTTGGGTCTGTGCCATCTTTAAGAGCTATAATACTCACCACAAAGGTTCATGGCTCCATTCTTGAAGTCAGCAAGACCACGAACCCACTGGCAGGAACCAACTCTGGACACATAAGGAATTGCCCTTGCCCAAAAGGGGGCTGCCTCATCTGGAGGCCATGCCATAGATCACCACCAGTAACTGACTGGCTGCTGACTTGAAGACATGGTTCATGCTTCAGAGAACCCCTTGGGATCAGGCTTAGCTGAGAGCCACATGCTTGCTTAATTTCTCTCTCCCCATCCCTACCTGTTCCCTCTTTCCCCTTCTCCTAAGATGCCCCCACCAATAAATCACACTTAAAAATGAATTCACATCCCAGGTTCTGCTTCTAGCAAATGCAAATCAAGACACTGTCCTATTAAAAATAGCAACCCACTCTCCTCCACCTGACATCCCCCTTACCTCCTTTCCTGCATAATTTTTTTCCATGGTACTTACTTAACATACAATCTATTTTACATGTTGATCTTGTTCTGTCTCCTAATGCAATGTAAGCTCCACAAGGTGAGAAGTTTTTATCTGTTTTCTTCACTGCTAAATCCTCAATATCCAGAAAAGAATCTGGCTCATAAGAGGCCCCCAATAAACATTTGTCAAATGAATGAACAGAGCTTTTCCTTAGGGCCTAAATATTAATAAAAGAGCCACACAATTAATTTTAGGGCTTGACAAGGGGAAGGTGTTTATCCAGATCTCTGGGCTAAAATCCCCCCATATCAGTCTGCCCTAGGATCGCAGTGCTTACTGCTGAGCCTATGTTAATGCTGGTCTCAGGCTATCCTTCCAAGACCCCTCACCATCCAAACCTGTCTGGTGTCTGAGTTTGGCTAGTTGAGAGTAGGTCAGATGGCAAGCAGAGAGTGGCAGAGGTCACGTTACCTGAACCTATTTGCTTCCTGAGTTTCAAACAAGAATTTGACATCAGGTACAGTATTTGGATAATTAGAGAGTGTGGCACTTGACCTGTCTTGGGTAATAATCAAAGAATGAGGGCTGACTTGATGTGCAGCATGATGTGTTCACACCAAGTAAAAATGGAATAACCCGAGAGGATGTTGTTGTTTCACCTCGGTAGGTGAAATGGAAAAGAGTCAGGGGAGAAAGTGAGTCATCACAGAGTTCATCAGCCTTCAAGGAGCTTGTGCCTTCTCAGTCAGCAACACGTTCACCTTGGAACTGAGAACTGAGTTTCAATGGTAGACACCATCTGTCTACCAGGTCACTAATTTCAGTTTTTATTGTCTATAGGAGTTTTGTTTTTATGTAAGATCAATGATATAATAAAACATACGTATATATCCAGTCTTTGTCCCTAGCTTCTGGAGCAGAGCTTCAAAAATCTGTGGAATTTCCTGAACGATAGGAGTGTCTTTTGTCCACAAGCCCTTTTAGGGGCCATATATGAGTTTATGCTTGTGAGGTGACGGGGCAGGGTGTGGACAGCTTCAGGATGAGGGCTGGTCCCTAGGAAAACTAACCACATATGATCAGACGGTTGGAACTGCCAGCTCCCCCATTTGACCTCTATCCAAGGAGGGGAGTGGGCTGGAGACTGAGATCAATCCTGCAGCCAGTAATTTAATCAATCACACCTACATAATGAAACCCAATACAAACTGTGAACACCAAGGGTTGGGGAGCCCCCAAATTCATGAACATATGGATGCACAGAGAGGGTGGTACACCCTGATTCCCCAGGGACAGAAGCTCCTGCACTTGGGATCCTTCCAGACCTTGTCCTGTGCACCTCTTCAATGGCTGTCCCTCAATTCCTTTATAATAAAGTGGTAATCATAACACTTTCCCGAGTTCTCTGAGTCATTTTAGCGAAGTATCAAACCTAAAGGGAGGTCATGGGAACTCCCGAATTTGTAGCCAGGTCAGATGGAAGTGCAGGTAACCTTGTCACCCAGGACTTGTGGCTGGCGTCTGAAGTGGGGGCAGGCAGTTTTGTGGGACTGAGCCTTTCACCTGTGGGGTCTGTGCTAACCTCGGGTAGTGTCAGAAATGAACTGAATCATTGGACAACTAGTTAGTGTCAGCTGGTGTTAGAACAAAGATATGCACATTTATTTTCCATTTATATTTCTGAAAGAGCTATAGTCAGATAGAATCTATATGTAGTTTTAGGTTTGCCTGTATTTTGTTGACATAAAAATAACTTAAGCTAAAGGTGTCTGAGATGTTCTCTCCTTTAGAACCAGTCTATGCATCATCTGGTCCTGAGGAACACTAGAGAATCAAATCATACTGCCCTGTAGTGAAGCCAACACACAGCACTGTTATGTGCTAGGCAACGTTCCGTAGCTCACTTCATTCACAAATGACCATATCACTTTGTCAATGAAAAGAGCCAAAGGCAGTAACATACTTGAAGAGATTTAGTCTGAGCCAAATACAAGTGACCAATGGCCCATGACACAGCCCCAGGAGGTCCCGAGAACCCTTGGTCAGGGTGCAGCTTGGTTTTATACATTTTAGGGAGACATAAGGCATCAGTCAATGCATGTAAGACGTACACTGGTTCAATCTGGAAAGGTGGGACAACTCGAAGTGGGGGCTTCCAGGTCATAGATAGATTCAAAGATTTCCTGATTAAAGACTTGGAATTAATAAAAGGAAGCATCTGGATTAAGACAAAGGGTTGTGGAGGCCACGGTTCCTATTATGCAGATGAAGCCTCTGGTAGCAGGCTTCAGAGAGAATAGATTGTAAATGTTTCTTACCGGACTTAAAAAAGTGCCAGACTCTTAGTGAATTCTCTCTTGGATCAGGAAGAAGACCTGGACTGGGAAGGGGGTTCTTTATAGAAAGCAGATTTTCCCTGCAAGAGACAGCTTTGCAGGGCCATTTTACATATGTCAAAGAAATGTATTTTGGGGTAAAATACTTTGATTTCTTTTAGGGCCTGCTACCCATCATGTTGGTATTAGTGCTACAAAGCGTCTTTTTGTCTTAAGGTTTCTGTTTTAACATTAGTGCTGGCCAGCTGTGCCTGAATTCCAAAGGTAGGAAGGTACAGTGAGGCATGTCTGGACCACTCATTCCCATCATGACCTGAACTGGTGTTTCATTTACTTTACTTTATTTGGCCCTTGTCCAAGAGGAGGGGTCCATTCAGTTGGTTGGAGGGCTTAGAATTTTATTTTGGTTTACAACTGAAGTAATTTCTTTATAGATCCTACCTTATTTTTATTCTCGTAAATCAGAACATTAAAGATACTTCCATTGGTGTCAGAGGCATTTGAGCCAGAGCAACTCCACCTTGAATAGAAGCTGGGTAAAATGAGGCTGGGACCCATTTGGCTGCATTCCCAGACAGTTAAGGCATTGTAACTTACAGGATGAGATAGGAGGTGGGCACAAGATACAGGTCGTAAAGACCTTGCTGATAAAACAGACTGCAGTAAAGCCGGCCAGAACCCACCAAAACCAAGATGGTAGTCCTCACTGCTACACTCTCACCAGCACCATGAGTTTACAAATGCCACGGCAATGTCAGGAAGTTCCCCTACATGGTCTAAAAGGGAGAGGCATGAATAATCTACCCCTTGTTTAGCATATCATCAAGAAATAATCATAAACATGGGCAACCAGCAGCCCTTGGGGCTGCTCTGTTTACGGAGTAGCCATTCTTTATTCCTTTACTTTCCTAATAAACTTGCTTTCACTTTATGGACTCGCCCTGAATTCTTTCTTGTGCAAGATCCAAGAACCCTCTCTTGGGGTCTGGATTGGGATCCCTTTCCCCTAACACTGGGGTTGGGACATTTAGAAGGGCTTCTTTGAGGAAGACTTGCATAGCTTCTCACTTTTGGTAAAATAGGTGGAGACTTGGCTACTTCCTGAGAAAACAATCAGCAGGGACTTCCGAGATTTGATTGTTCTCACTCCCAAGGGGAGGAAGGTTTGGGATCACACTGTTTACTGTTCTGATGTCTGTGTAACAGAAAGGTGTTCAGCCTTCATTAGTGATTTTCTCGCACACCCTGGCAAGGGTCCCTTTCATCTATGAGCTACAGCTGATGCCAGATCACCTCTATGGACTGCACCCAATCTCGCTGCTTCCACCTTTTCACCCCTTAATGCCACTGTATGCCACTGTCTCAAGCAGCTCCACCTCTTCTGGCATTTGGCTTCAGCAACGGCCACACTAAGGGCACACAGCGCTGAATTTAATCCTGACTCCCTGAAATAAAAGCATTTCCATTTCAAGACTTCTGATCTCATCGAGTAGTATCTGATTGTCTTTTGGTATGACAACATAAAAGTGACTCTACCAGATCGTACACACGAATCAACAGAAAACATCTCTGGGAGGTGCCATTATTGGAAGAAAGACCTTTAGTGCTCCACGAATTTCCGATTCTTTTCTTTAAATAGGCTTGCCCTCAGAGTAAAAGCATGAATACTGAAAACACGAATTTAAAAAAATGAACATACCTGATTCCTGGCCAGGTTGAAGGAGGGTGCATTTTAAGGGAGACTTTATGACTGCCTGCTCATCGTTATGCTCGAAATAAACAGATACACAGTAGTTTGTGTTTGGAATTAACTTGTCAATGATATAGGTGAAATTTCCACTCATGTTTCCTTTTACTGTGGGTTTATGCTGTAAAAATAAGCAAAAAATCAGTAAGACTCTGAGAATTTCATTTAGAGGCAGGCCTTAAGAATCTCTTTTGGGATTTGTCTTCAAATCTCAAACAGGGTTAGATTTATCACAGGCTTGGTAAGAAAAAGGATTTATAAGTCACCTGGAGTACGTAAGCTATCAGAAAACTACACCTACATGCACTTATATACACCCGCACACACACATATTTTACACCCATGAAATCTAGTCTAGCAACTTCATTTTACAAATGAGATAAAAGTCTTCAAAGAGGAATAAAAGTCTCTGTGACATCATTTTTACATGATTATCTTCTCTCATGGACAGTGTGTGTCTACTTTACACTTGAGAAAGTGCCTTCATAACATTAACTCTTTTGACTTTCAAAACAGTCTGCAAAATAGGCATTCTCTCCATTCAACGGATGAGAAAACTGTAGCTCAGTGTGGCTAAGTAACTTCTCCAAGGTCACAGAGCTTGTCTGTGACAAAACCGACGTCTAGTTTCTCATCTTCTCCCTTTATCGATAGATAGATAGATAGATAGATAGATAGATAGATAGATAGATAGGTAGATAGATAGATATAGATAGATAGATGGGGGTCTCACTCTGTTGCCCAGGCTGGAGTGCAGTGGCACGATCTTGGCTCACTGCAACCTCCAACTCCTGGGTTCAAGAGATTCTCTTGCCTCAGCCTCCTGAGTAGCTGGGATTACAGGCGCCTGCCACCATGCCTGGCTAATTTTTTTTTTTTTTTTTGAGACACAGTCTCGCTCTGTCTGGAGTGCAGTGGCTGGATCTCAGCTCACTGCAAGTTCCACCTCCCAGGTTTATGCCATTCTCCTGCCTCAGCCTCTGGAGTAGCTGGGACAACAGGTGCCCGCCACCACGCCCGGCTAGTTTTTTGTATTTTTTAGTAGAGATGGGGTTTCACCACGTTGGTCAGGCTGGTCTTGAACTCCTTACCTCAAGCGATCTGCCTGCCTTGGCCTCCCAAAGTGCTGGGATTACAGGCGTGAGCCACCGCGCCCAGCCATCCCCCTTTAAACACCTGGCCTCTTCTTTCCTGTAGTTGCGTTCCACTTCAGAATTTAAAAGATGATATGAAGGCTCTTTCATGAATAATAAATTTGTATCATGTTTTACAGTTTTTTAAATACATTCTTACTAGCAGTTTAATAAATGAGGATTCCTAGCAGCTCACATACAGCCTTCAGTAATAATGTTTTTCTGTAAATTTCTGTTTGGGAGGAGGAGTTAGTAAACAAACTTACGACCCAACAAACTAAAAGCTTCCCCTCCAGTGACCACCACACAGCCTCCTTCCCTGTTTGGAAAAACTCCTTAGAAAAATGAGTTCTCTTCACTGTCTCCAATTTTTCTCCTCCTGCTCTTTCTTGAATCTACTCCAACCAGCTCTTTGACCCTGACTCTATTAAAACTACTTTTATCAAGGACACAATGTTGCTAAATCCAATAGTCAGTCCTCTTCCATTGTCCCATTTGCAGCACTGGACTCAGTAAACCACTTTCTCCTTCTGGAACGTTCTTCTCTCAGCTACCGGGACACTACTCTCACCTGCTTCTCTCCATGCCGGTTGCTCTTTCTCAGTCGATTTTGCTGTTTCTTCCTCATGTGCCAGATCTCCAAATTTTGGAATGTTCCCGGGGTTATGTCCTTGGACGCCTTCTCTTCTGAGTGTCTATTCCAGGTGATCTCATCTGGTCTCAGGGCATTCAACATGCACCAAGAAGCCAGTGGCTCCCAGGCTCTCTCTCTAGCTGGGGGTTCTCCCCTGGACTCCAGACTGGCACATCCAGCTCCTTACCCACGTCTCCTCCTAGATCCCTTACAGGCACCTGGAATTTAACATGTCCCAAACCCTCTAACCCTATCTAACCCTCACCTGCTTCATTCATCATCTTCCATAGTTAATGGGGAAGTTCGTCTTGCTCCGTGTGCAAAATATATGCAGAATTATGAGCTGGGCATGGTGGCTCACACCTGTAATCCCAACACTTTGGGAGGCTCAGGTGGGTGGACTGCCTGAGGTCAGGAGTTAGAGACCAGCCTGGCCAACACAGTGAAACCCTGTCTACTAAAAGTACAAAAAATTAGCTGGGTGTGGTGGTGGGTGCCTGTAATCCCAGCTACTAGGGAGGCTGAGGCAGGAGAATTGCTTGAACCTGGGAGGCGGAGGTTACAGTGAGCCGAGATCGTGCCATTGCAGTCCAGCCTGGGCAACAAGAGTGAAACTCTGTCTCAAAAACAAACAAGCAAACAAGCAAACAAAACTCCAAAATATATGCAGAATTTGATGGCTTCTCACTACTCATTACCCCTCTACTATCAAGGTCCAAGCCACCACCATCTGTTGCTTGGATTATACTAGTAGCTTTTTTTTTCTTGATTTAATTTAAAGGCTATTTTCTTCACGAAGAAGGTGTCTATTAACTACAGTTTTTCCTCTTACAGAGTAGTCAGTATCCTAATAAGCATCAGTCTCTTATTTTAGGAATCATAATCTAAAACATAGAGTTAGTTGCTTATGGGGTGAACACAAATGAGACATGATTGAAACAGGAGATTTAATGATACTTCACATAGTCCTTAGGCCACATAAACTTATTTTCCCCCCATTTTTGCTCCTTTTCCTAGAGTATTGATTATAATCCATGTTGATATTAAAAGAAACATGATAATAATCATATAATTTGTTACTGCCTATTAAGTGACTGCCACCCTGACTGTGTCTTAACTGGTCTCCTAACTCCCATCTTTGCCCCTATGGTCTATTTTTAACAGCCCAGCCAGGATGCCCTGTTAAGCCTTGGGTTCCAGGGGCTTCCATCACACTCAGAAGACCCAGACCCACAAACTCCTACCAGGTCCAGCCACATTTACCCTCTGACCTCACCTCCCCCTCACCTCCTGCTTGGTTACTCCAGTTCAGCCACCTCTCCCTGCTGCTGCTGAAACACACCGGGCCCACTCCAGCCTCAGAACCTTTGAACTTCCTGTGCCCTCTGCCTGAAATGCATCTACCCTGATTATCTCTCAGGCTGGTCTTACTTGCAAGGGTTTTCTACTTGGCAAAGGGCTCTACAGACAAGCTGCTGCTATACCAGTGAGAGCAATTTGTCCATTTCCACTTATTCCTGCATTCGGAGGGACTGGGACAACAAAAATTGAAGATCCAGGTCTGTCTGATACCAGATTACCCTAAGGTTACTGACAGTCAGGTCCCTTCGGCAAGAAATTCATGAGACAGAACTGAAGAGGTTTGGCGCAGGGCTCGCTTCATCCTTAGCATAGAGTGTCACGGTGAGATCGGCACCATCCTGCCAACATACGGTGAAACCCCCGTCTCTACTAAAAATACAAAAACTAGCCGGGCGGTGGCGGGCGCCTGTAGTCCCAGCTACCTCGGAGGCCGAGGCAGGAGAATGGCGTGAACCAAAGGCGGGAGCTTGCAGTGAGCCGAGATCGCGCCACTGCACTCCAGCCTGGTGACACAGCGGCGAGACTCCCGTCTCAAAAAAAGAACTGCCAGAAGAGCCACTTCCTTACTGTGTGTGACGGCCAGACAGGCAGCAACAGATGCTTTTCACAGGTGGCTCAGCTAAACCCTCCTTTTCAAAGAAATCTCTCCAGGGCTCACTGAAATTTGGCTGTACTCTGCATCTCCCTCCCACACCCTCTCTCCTGTGTGTTCCTTTATGTTGTACATGTGGCTTATTCTTTTTTTTTTTTTTGAGACGGAGTCTTGCTCTGTTGCCCAGGCTGGAACGCAATGGTGCAACCTCGGCTCACTGCAACCTCTGCCTCCCAGGTTCAAGCGATTATCCTGCCTCAGACTCTGGAGTAGCTGGGATTACAGGTGTTTGCCACCAGACCCGGCTAATGTTTGTATTTTTAGTATAGATTGGGTGTCACCATATTGGCCAGGCTGGTCTCAAACTCCTGACCTTAGGTGATCTGCCCACCTCGGCCTCCCAAAGTGCTGGGATTATAGGCGTGAGCCACCACGCCCAGCTGTGGTTTATTCTTTTAAAGAAGACTGTGCTGCAGGTTTAGATCAATATAGTGAATGAACTATAGTGACTTCTTCCCTAAGGTCAGACCACACAGAAGCCTGACCTTTCAGCTTTAATTGTTCAACTGCAAATTTCCTTTCCAAACAGACAGTCAAGTGCATTGACTACCCACTCAGAACTGTTTTGATCCTAACAGGAGAAGCCACTTACCTTCTTAACAATCCCCTCTGACTGCTCTTCAATGACGAGTGATAAATCAAACTGTAATTCTTCCTCAACAATAGATGGAAATTTCACGATCACATTAATGTGGTTGGTAAAACCAACAATCTCAAACTCTGGCGGTTCAAAAGACACTGTTCAGAAAACAAAAACAGACAGGAACATGTGACTGAGACCATACGTGGCCCACAAAGTCTAAAGTGCTTCTTCTCTGGCCCCGTATAGAAAATCCGCCAAGACCTGATTTACATCATAACTTTTCATTGCTAATGCTATTCCACTAAGTGACTGTATCATGATTTAACTGATTCACTGTTTTGAACATTTAAATTGTCTCTGATTTTTATTAAAGACTTAATGTATCATGGGATATTCTTCGAACTACATTTTTGCATTTCTCCTTCATAATTTCTTTCTCTCTCTCTCTCTCTCTCTGTCTCTCTTTTTTTCTTTCTTTCTTTTTTAATGTAGAGATAGGGTTTCGCCACGTTGCTCGGGCTGGTCTTGAACTCCTGAGCTCAAGTGATCCACTGCTCTCGGCCTCCCAAAGTGCTGGGATTACAGGTGTGAGCCACCGTGCCCGGCCTTAATAATTTCTTTGGGACAAGTTACTAAAGAATTCTGGATTAGAGTAAGCACATGTTAAGGTTTTTAATACATGCTGTCAATTACTTCAGATGGACCATGCCAAAGCAAGCTCTTTGTATTCCCTCTAAGCCTGGATATTTATGTATTTTTCATATTTATCATTTGAGTCATGAAACATATCTCACTGTTACTTTAATATGCATTCTCTAAGCCTGGATATTTACGTATTTTTCATATTTATCATTTGAGTCATGAAACATATCTCATTGTTACTTTAATATGCATTCTTTAACAACCCAAATACCATGAACTACAAATTCTGATTTTCTTTCTTTTCTGTGTGTACACACAGATGTCTGTTTATACACATACATCAACATGCACACAAATCTGGCAAATGTCATATCTGAATTGTTTGCCACAGTGGCAACAAAGTAGTAGTCATCCTTACTACTTTGCTAAGCATGTATGAGCACGTGCACACCCGCCTAGCCTACAACAGGAAGCTGAGACCAAATGGTTCTCTTGGAAACTCGTTGTAAAGTGGGAAATTGAAAAAGTAACAGAGCTGGAGCTGTTAACACAGTGCCTTAGGGAGCTGACTTGAGTCATAGGGAAAGAAAGAAGGGGTAGACCTGTTCTTCGGTTCTAGTCTTCTCCTCTGAGCTTTGGGTCCTAGGTGCATGCACACTTGGGTGTTCACACACAAAAGAACTATTGGGTTATAATGTGGGGGTGGAGTTGCTGTATCAAGAAAACACTGGGGTCAGGTGTGGTGGCTCATGCTTGTAATCTCAGCACCTTGGGAGACTGAGGCAGGCGGATCACTTGAGGTCAGGAGTTCGAGACCAGCCTGGCCAACATGGTGGAACATTTCTACTAAAAGTACAAAAAATGAGCCAGGCGTGATGGTGTGTGCTTGTAATCCCAGCTACTCTGGAGGCTGAGGTGGGAGAATCGCTTGAACCCGGAAGGTGGAGGTTGCAGTGAGCCGAGATCGCACCATTGCACTCTAGCCTAGGTGACAGAGTGAGACTCCATCTCAAAAAAACAAAAAAAGAAAGACAGAAGGAGAGAAAGAGAGAAAGAGAGAGAGAGAGAGAGAAAGAAAGAAAGAAAGAAAGAAAGAAAGAAAGAAAGAAAGAGAAAGAAAGAAAGAAAGAAAAGAAAGAAAGAAAGAAAGAAAGAAAGAAAGAAAGAAAGAAAGAAAGAAAGAAAGGAAGGAAGGAAGGAAGGAAGGAAGGAAGGAAGGAAGGAAGGAAGGAAGGAAGGAAGGAAGGAAGGAAGGAAGGGAGGGAGGAAGGGAGGGAAAGAAAGAAAGAAAAAGAGAAAGAAAGAAAGAAAGAAAGAAAAGAAAAGAAAGAAAGAAAAAGAGAAAGAAAGAAGAAAGAAAGAAAGAAAGAAAGAAAGAAAGAAAGAAAGAAAGAAAGAAAGAAAGAAAGAAAGAAAGAAAGAAAGGGAAAAGAAAAGAAGGAAAGAAAGAAAATACTGGGCCAAAGAGGTGGGAGAGCTAGATCCAGCCCACCTGAACCTGGCTCCACACTTCCTGTCCGGCTATGAAACCGAAAAACAGCAGCTCCTACTGCCTTATACAGGCACTGGGCGAATATGCAAAGCACAAGTTATCATTCCACTTTTCAGATTAAAAAAACCAAGGCTCAGAGAGGCAAAGCAGTCCACGGATACAGAGCTAGGAAGTGGCAGGGCCAAGAGGTGAGCCCAGCCCCAGGTCTAAAACACCTTTGCAGACCTCCTATTTCACAGAATAGCAAATGATAATGATCTTGATGATGGGGACAAAGTGGAGAAACAGAGATAAACTCACTGTCTATGTCCAGCCAGAAATTGCGTGAGCAATTGGACAAGGTTGTGTTCCCGCTGAATCCTTCTAGGAGGGTGACATAGGCCTCGTGTGTGCTTCTCCACTCATCTGTGAGGTCACAAAATGATCTTGTGGTATTTGCACAGTTCTTAACTATCTTCCAATCTTCTGGTTTACTTTGGAAAGAAAAAAATGGAAAAAGGAAAGTGTGAACATTGACGTAATGAGAGTCTATTTTCGGGTGCCTTACTTCATTGTTTCCTTTAGGGCTCTGCTCAAATATCACTGTACTAAGTGATCTTCCCAACCATCTTATTGAAAATGGAACATCTTATACCCTCCCCACCCCTGCACTTTCAATCCCTCTCTCTCTTCTTGATCGTAGCATTTACCCACACCTGTCACACTATACCTTTGTTTACTCATGTCTCCATTTACATAATATCTGCTCCAGGAGGGCAAGGACTTTGGTTCACAGTTGGACCCCCTGACAGGTAACAGGTGCTCAGTAAAATTTGCCGGATGAGTAAATGAATGAATGAAACTTGGGCCCTCATGGTGGAGGCCTCAGATCTCCCTCCCTCTATGGGACAATCATGAATGTCTTCCCTGAGACCCCCTCCCTCTCTGGCTAAGACTAGATGATCCAGTCCTAAGTCAGACCTGGTCTATTTCAGGGACAGCGCAGACATCTCATCTACCAAGCTTCAGTTAGTTGGATGATACATGTGACCACTCAATGCAGAGAAAAACTTTTAAGACTTTAGCAGGCACCAAATAGAAACTCACAAGAGGTCTTCCACTGGCTTAGTCAGTAAGCAGGAGCGGCAGCAGCTCTAGGCCAAATAAATAACCAACAAAAGGACACTCCAAGGGGTTGCTAGATCAAAGCAATGACTTCTAAGATTGGTAGGCGTGGGAAGAAGAAAGACAAACAGGACTCCAACCATTATGTCATGAATCCTTGCAGCAACCTCTCAGCAGAGGCATTCGCTTAGGGGCTGAACTCTGTGCCAAGTGTCAAGCTGGTTAGTGACCAAACCAGACTTTGCACCCAGGCCTGTCCCAGACTAGGCCAGGCAGTTTCTGGTGTCCCAACAGAGTAAAGAAAAGTGAACATAAACCATCAACCTGGTCAAAAGACCTTTGGATTCCTGTCCTCAGATAATGGGACTTTTAAACATTCAGACTGACTGAAATAGAGAAATCATTGCCTAACCCATACACAAGAATTATTTTGTATGTGAGGTTCTGAGCTGTAGAAATTGAATTTGATGACACATACAAGCTTTGTCAAAATAAATGTGGATTATTAAAGTATTCAATTTAATTAAAAATGGATGTGTGATTGTGTTTTGCCTTTGGCCTTTTAAGGCTCTGAATAAGAAACGCAGAGAGAAGGAGAGGTAGACAGGAAAAGAGAGAGGGAGAGGCAGAGAGAGAGAAAAGATCATCTCTTCTTCCACTCCCCATATAACAGAACAATAATATGTTTACCAAGAGAAAATGAAATATCAAACCAACCTCATGATTGTATACAGCAATGTATAGCGAGTTGCCACAATGGAGTGGTTTTTTAATTCCCATGATAAGATGGACCGGAAATTTCGCAATGATATCTTAAAAGTGCAAGATTCACTTGTGTAATCTAAAGAGAAGAAGGAAAGAAAGGCATTGAAATTTGGAACCCACAGTTGTATTCTGGTCACTGTTCAGTCATTTCTTGGGATCTAGAACCCACACCTCTGGCAGATAACACCTCCAGAGAGCCTTGGGTCTTGAAAACAGGAAGTCTACAGGACATGGGAAATGAACTAATAAGTTAATTCACGAACAACATATTGTCAGGGCAGGCAAGTGTAGGAAACAGGAACTGTGCACTGTGTAAGCAGAGTCTGGACAGAAGGGCTTCTCCAATGCCCTTGGACTGTCCCTCCATGGTTCACTGGACCAAAATAACCCAGGCCATCCCAGCCCAGGTGGTGCACTTCCTTTCATTCTCCCCAACCCATTCTCCCTCCCCAAGCCGTTCTCTCAACTCAGCTCCCAGCTCCTCCATGAAATCCTCCTTAAGTAGCTCAGCCCACTGCAAATTTTCATTCCTCTGGATTCCCCAGCATACTTATTCCCTGGATCACAGAGAGCAGGGGAGTATAACATGAGCCCAGACTGGCCCTTTGTAAGCATTTAAGCCCCATAACAATGCTGAAGTAGGCACTAAGAAGAGACTCATTTTACAGACTGTGACACTGAATTGAATTATACAATGTCATGCAGGTGGGAAGTGGCAGTGATAAATAAAACATTAAAGCCACACTTGCCAAATTCTGCCTTATATGGTTAAATTGTTAAAGATCATCTAAGTTTCCTGTGGTTAGGACCCAGGCCTTTGTTTCTTGATTGCCAACTCTTCAACCCCAACCAACGCTTAGCGCAAGGTTGGACCCATATTTAATGCTTAATGAAGTTTTGTGGACAGATTTATATATGTAGCAAGAAGTTTAGTTAAAAAAGATTATCGTCCTTTGTCTGGAACCATCAGGGTGGAAGAATGTAAATTAAAGAGCAAGTATTTCTGGGCCATCTTTTGTTTGGCACAGTCTGTGTCTCCTCGTTCTTCTATTAGTGAGATTATTAAGAGTTTGAATATTCTTTAAAGAAGTTTAAAAATGATCTCTAGTGTTCATTTCTTAGACTAGTTTTGTATCTCTCAAAAAACCAGAGTTAGCTCATTTTAGCTCCTTTTACAGAGAAAGAATCCCAATAAAATTGGTAACAGATGTACAATCAGAAATCAAATATCCCACATTTTATACCTCTGAAAGGCTGCCCCAACACTTTCACTCTTATACAAAATTTAGTGAAGACAAAAAACATCTCTTACCAGGCAAATCATGTGAAATGCCAAACACGAGGCTGATACACACTAGAAGGAAGAAAACACATTAGAGAGGCAACAGTTTTATCTGGGCTCAACTTGCAATGATTACTCTAAGTCTGGAATTCTTTAACACACATTTATTGGTATCAGATTGAGACTTTTCTTGTACTAAAAAAATGTCCACATAGATGGTTTTTATTCTACATTGGTGCCAGCAGCACATGGTGCAAGGACTGTGATCTGAGCTAAGATCCATTTGGGAGCTGACACTAACAACAGTATGTACGGTCCCTGTTCTGCCCTGCTTTTTCCACTTAAACATATATTTGGGGCCAGGTGCCGTGGCTCATGCCTGTAATCCCAGCACTTTGGGAGGCCAAGGTGAGTGGATCACACAAGGTCAGGATTCGAGACCAGCCTGGCCAACACGGCAAAACCCTGTCTCTACTAAAAATACAAAAAATTAGCTGGGTGTGGGGGTGCACACCTGTAGTCCCAACTACTTGGGAGGCTAAGGCAGGAGAATTGCTTGAACCCAGGAGGCGGAGGCTGCAGTGAGCTGAGATCGCTCACTGCATTCCAGCCTCGGTGACAGAGAGAGACCCTGTCTCAAAAAAAAAAAAAAAAAAAAAGGCTGGACGCAGTGGCTCACGCCTGTAACCCCAGCATTTTGGGAGGCCAAGGCGGGTGGATCACTTGAAGTCAGGAGTTTGAGACCAGCATGGCCAACATGGTGAAACCTTGTCTCTACTAAAAATACAAAAATTAGCTGGGCATGGTGGTGGGTGCCTGTAATCCCAGCTACGTGGTAGGCCCAGGCAGGAGAATTGCTTGAACTCAGGAGGTGGAGGCTGCAGTGAGCTGAGATCACACCCTGTACTCCAGTCTGGGTAACAGAGTGAAACTATGTCTCAAAACACACACACACACACACACACACACACGAACTTTTTTTTTTTTTTGAGACAGAGTCTCGCTCTGTCGTCCAGACTGGAGTGCAGTGGCACCATCTCGGCTCACCATGTTAGCCAGACTGGAGTGCAGTGGCGCCATCTCGGCTCACCATGTTAGCCAGGATGGTCTTGATCTCCTGACCTCGTGATCCACCTGCTTCGGCGTCCCAAAGTGCAGGGATTACAGGCGTAAGCCACCGCACCCGGCCACACACGAGATCTTTAACACCAAAATAATTTCCTTGTTTTTGTTGAAGTACTTGGGCTGGCTGAGGGCGTGTCCTCAGAAGCAATTGTCCATCCTAGAAACATTCTCAGAATATGAATAAGCATGCTACTAATTAATCAACTTTAGAGTTAAAAGACATTTATCAAAGATTGGGGAGGAAGAAAGGGTGTTAGGAGAAATTACTCTTCAAATTATAGGCGAGCATAGTCCCAATTATTATTGCCTTAAGTCACTCATTTGTTTTCTGAAAATTAACAACAGGACAGGAAATTACACTGAATCTAAACCACTAGTGTAGGTTTCCTATCTGCTTTCCACTTAACTCCTGACGCTAGGCAGGCTGGAACTGGGTCCTCTAGTCAGGGAAATTAGTTTGCTACTTCCTGCCAGGGTCTCCATGAGGATGGCATCACAGCTTGCTTCTATAAGAGCTAAGATAAAAAGCAGCACTCACCCATGAGAAACAAATTAAGCGGTCTGACGATGAAGGCATTCTGGCTCAAAAGCATCTTTGCTATTTTTAGAGTCTTCTCTTGACTTTTACATCTGAAATCAACATTAGGTGATTAAAATTCTGAAGTGTCTAATTAAATTGCAAATATAAAAATGGGAGCAAAAACAAGACAAGGAGAGACCTGTAAGGAACAGTAAAATTCCTAGCTCCGGGAACTGGATCATTTACCCCATTTATTCAAGTGAGCCTGGTCTCAACTTCTGGGCCCAATCCCCCACCTAGTCAGGGAGGAATTTTAAATTTAACTTTTGAACAGGCAACAGTCATTGGGTTCAACAATTTTAAGCATACAAAGAAAAAAAAAATAGTGAAAAGTCTTACTCCCTTTAGAAAACTACTTTTTTTTCTTTTGTGAATCCTTCAGAGTGTCTCCACACATAAGCAAAAACAAACGCATATTTCTAATTTCCCCATCTTTTAGACAAGAGATAGCATGTATAGTCCCTGTTCCACCCTGCTTTTTTCAGTTAAAAATATATTTGGAAGATCTTTCTATCCTTGTTTTTTAAAATAGCTGGATAGAGTTCTACTCTATAGACACACCATTATTTATATAATTAGCACCCCTACTATAGACATTTGAATTATTTCCAGTCTCCTGCAAGGAAATCTCTTTCATTTTGTACATGTGCCAGTTTAAGTGTGGGAAAATTTCCAGAAGTAGAGCTGTTAGACAAATGACGTATCAGTTAGGGTTCTGGCAGGAAACACCTCATTCAAATTAGGATAGACACTTTTAAAAAATACATTTAAAGGGTACAAGTGCAGTTTTGTTAGATAGATATATTGCATAGTGGTGAAATTTGGGCTTTTAGTATACCCATCACCTGAATAGTATACATTATACCCATTAAGTAATTTCTCATTCCTTAACTCCCTACACGCCAATCCACCCTTCTCAGGCAGTAATGACTATTATTCCACATTGTATGTCAATGTGTGCACATTATTTATTAACAGCTCCCGCTTATAAGAACAGGTGGTATTGACTGTTTCTGAGTTGTTTCTCTTAAGATAATGGCCTTCAGTTCCATCCATGTTGCTGCAAAAAACATAATTTCATTCTTTTTTATGGCTGAATATACTGTGTGTGTATATATATATGTAATTTTTTTTTTTTTTTTTTTTTGAGACGGGGTCTTGCTGTGTTGCCTAGCCTGGAGTGCAGTGGTGCAATCATGGCTCACTCCAGCCTCAACCTCCCAGGCTCAAGCAATCCTCCCACCTGTCCCCCTACGTAGCTGGGACTACAGGCATGTGTCACCACACACCGGCTAATTAAAAAAAAAATTTTTTTTTAGAGACGGGGTCTCACTATATTGCCCAGGCTGATCTCAAACTCCTGGATTCTTGCCTTGGCCTCCCAAAGTGCTGGGATTACAGATGTGAGCACCACACCTAGCCACATTTTCTTTATGCAATCATTTGTTGATGAACACTTAGGTTGATTCCATATCTTTGCAACTGTGAACAGTGCTATGTTCTGAGAAATTCATTGTTAGGCTATTTCATTGTGTGAATATCATAGAGTATACTTAGACAAACCTAGATAGCGTAGCCAACTACACATCTAGGTTATACGGTATAGCCTATTGTTCCTAGGCTATAAATCTGTCCAGCGTGGTACTGTGCTGAATACTGCAGGCAGTTGCAACACAGTGGCATTTGTGTATCTGAACATATTTAGACACAAAAAAGGTACAGTAGAAATATGGTATAATCTTATGGGGCCACTGTCATATAAAGAGTCCATCTTTGCCCAAGACATCATTAGGGGGTGCAGGACTGTATTTACAAATGTGTGAGCAGGCTGTAGGCAAACCAGAAGGGAGAGTATAGAACCTGCAGCTCACAACATTGAGGCCTGTGACCACTCTGGGGCCCAGAAGGCAGAGTCCAGAATCTGTAGTTCACAACATTAAGGGCTGTAGCTCACAACATTGAGGGCTGTGACCACTCTGGACTTGCAGAAGGGAGAGTCGAGAACCTGTAGCTCACAACATTGAGGGCTGTGACCACTCTGGGCCTGCAGAAGGGAGGGTATAGAACCTGCAGCTCACAACACTGAGGGCTGTGACCACTCTGGGCCTGCAGAAGGGAGAATATAGAACCTGCAGCTCACAACATTGAGGGCTGTGACCACTCTGCGCCCTAGGAGGGAGAGTAGAGAACCTGCAGCTCACAACATTGAGGGCTGTGCCCACTCTGGGCCCCAGGAGGGAGAGTACAGAACCTGCAGCTCACAACATTGAGGGCTATAACCATTCTGGGCCTGCAGAAGGGAGGGTATAGAACCTGTAGCTCACAACATTGAGGGCTGTGACCACTCTGGGCCTGCAGAAGGGAGAGTTGAGAATCTGTAGCTCACAACATTGATGGCTATAAATCACTCTGGGCAGGAAGGGGAAGAGAAAGAGCCAACACTGCAGTTTGTAAGGAGAAACTCCTATATGAGCAGCTATGACATGAGACCACTAGACACAGCCAGACCAAGAGGGCAGTGCAGGCAGGAGGCTGAGGGATAAATATCCCTCACTGTGTCCCTCACTTCTCTCATTTGGGGCTCCCCATCGGCTGAACACAACCAGAAGCCATAGGGCAAGGGGCCTGGGTTTGTATCCTTACCAGACAGGATCCTGGGCCAACTAACGAGTGGGGAGAGGGGAAGGTGGGTCTGAAGAAGCAGACAGAAGAGACCTGGCAATGAAACTATGCATCTGTAATTTGGATAGAAACTGTCACTCCAGCCACCCTCGGGGCTGTACAAATTTATATAACCACCTGTAACGTGTGAGAATTTTGGTTTCCCTGCCATCTCTTCTTACAGGTGTATCATCAAGTTCTTGGATTTTTCTCAAATTCATAAACAAAAAATTGTCTTTCACATTAATTTGTATTTCTCTTACTCTGAGTGTGATCAAACATCTTTATCTTTTCATAGGTTTAAGAGTGATTTGTATTTCCTTCACATTAACTGTTCGTGACTTTGGCAATGTTTCCATTGAGCTGTTGCTATTTTCTTACTGGTTTGCAGGAGCTTTTTTTTAAAGTAGAAGGGAAACTGTGATATGAGTCACATCTTTTTCTTCTCTCCCCAGTCTGTCACTTGCCCTTTGAGTTGCTTGTGCTGTTTTAAAAAAAAACACCCCCTCCCAAAAAAAAAAACCACCCAGAAGTTTTTGAGTTTTACGTTTTCAGATTTAAAGGTATTTTCTTTCTTAGCTTCTAAATTTGGAGTCATAATCAGAAAGTCTTCCCTATTCGCAGGTGAGAAAGGAATTCTTCAAGAAGAATTTTAAGGAGCCCCAGTAGATCTTGCTCCTTCTCTCTCTCGGATATTTTGTCCCCACCACATGACTAAGACCTGTAGATTGTGGGCATTCTTCTGTCCCCCAAACACTGGGGAAATATCATCAAAATAAAAAAAGACCATGAAATCGCAGACTTGTCATGGCTTGTGTAGACTGTCTGTGGCTGGTGACACAGGCATAAGAAGAATTTACCATGACAGTTTAGGTCAAGAAAGGCAGATTTATTAGAGAAAGTAGGAAAATACATTGCAAGGGGGCAATGGGCAGGTCAGTAAGAGAGGAGGTGATTGCCAGGAGACAAAGGCCTTTTGGGGACTTTATAAAATGCAATTTGGGCTGAAGAGTGCTACGTGGAGGACTGACAATGCCAAGGTAGCTGGGAGCTAACTTGCATTCTTCTGTCAGCCAAGATGTTTGATGATAAGTTGAAGCATTTGATGGTAAGCAGGAAGACTGTGAGTTATGTGTGCAGGAGGGTCATATGTCCTGGGCCATAAAGAAAGGTAGACCTATAGCTTCTCTGCTTCTTCTTTCTGTTTGTATGTACTAGACCATGAAGCAAGGTAGACCTATAGCTTATCTGCTTTATCTCTTTGCTTTCCCCTAGACCCCCAGACTGACTCCTCTTCCCTAATTAGGACTTCACAAGACCAAGTTCAAGCTAAAAACAATGTAATTTTTAAGTCTTCTCTGTTGCCACAGTAGCAGGTCCAACCTGGGGTATTCTCTTAGAGAAATCGAAGTGATTCCAAGTCAAAATTTCCAGCCTTGCTACAGACTCCATCACCCATGAGATATCCAAGCGTGACTGCCTGGAACTAATCCCATAATACTGTAACCATTGAGAAACATCTGCTGAGGCATCTTGATGTGACGTCATCTCCCATAATCACTCCACAGCAGAGGGGTTGCCTAGTTGTGAACATTCCCCTAGATACCACCACACCCAGACTGTAGAAGGGCAACTTCTTCATTTTATTTTTTGAGACAGGGCCTCACTCTGTCACCCAGGCTGGAGTGCAGTGGTATAATCTCAGCTCACTGCAACCTCTGCCTCCTGGGCTCAAGTGATTCTCCCACCTTGGCTTCCCAAGTAGCTGGGACTACAGGGATGTGCCACTATACCTGGCTAATTTTTGTATTTTTTTTTTAGAGATGCGGTTTTGCTATGTTGTCCAGGCTGGTCTTGAACTCTTGGGCTCAAGTGATCCTCCGACCTCAGTCCCCCAAAGTGCTTGGATTACAGGTGTGAGCCACCGTGCCCATGCAGGGCAGCTCCTTTATACTTGTACACCTAACCTGACCTCTGACATGTGGCCTCTGGTCCCTCCGTTTGTCTCCAATGGTGGCACATCTTCATCTTTGTTATATATCTGCAGGAACACTCAGTCTCTTCAGCAGCCGAGAAAACACACACACACACACACACACACACACACACACACACACACACACTTAGAAGTCCCATTCTCCCCCTCTGGGCCAGGGGATGGCTTCCTCCCTTGCTTTCTGGTGACCCATACTTCACTTGGAACCACATGCCTGATTACTAGATTCTTCTTGCTTGGAAAATATAATATCCCATCTTGGTATCCTGCCTAAATTATTAATGGAGCGCCTTAAAACTCCTGCTGACTACAAATAGATCAGTCTTCCTAAAGCATGGCTAGTCTCAGTCCCTCTGGGCCCTGCAGCTAGAAGGATCCTACACTTGGCTTAAGGCTCTCCTGTGGCTGTCCCGAAATTCTTAACCATTTTATCTTTCAATGTGTGTTTTGTGCTAGGAGCCCCAGCTCACCCTTGGATTCTTCCCCATCTCCTGCAGGTTAGGCTCCCAGCAGAGGAACCCCAGGCCCTGACTGGCTTCTCTCTCTATGTCTAACTGCTGCTGCTGTTGGCATGGGGCGTCAACTGGGACCACATTCCACTGAAGCTCTCCTGGTGCAGATGCTGGAGAGGTCAGGGCCAGCACTCCAGCCTCGCCCCATGGACTGGAGTCAGAGGGCAGCTGGCTGGAGGTTGGGTCTGGCAGGGATGAGTCTCTGGGTCACTCTTGACCCAGGTACCTAGCATGTCTGAGGCAGAGATGTAAAGACCCTTGGACGAGGCCACTACACTGTGGGTTAGGATGGTAGGTGCTTGGGAAAGGGAGATGCAAGACTTGACTTCCCCAGAGCCTGCCCCAGGCTGGATCGAGGGGAAGCTAGCAGGAGGGGGATGCCTAGAAGTCAGGTGCAAGTACACGCATCCTAGAGTCACCAGGGCAGAGGGGACCCAGGGACCTGTACGAATCTGCTCCAGCTCCCTCGGTATCCCTGTGCCTGAGGGAGGGCTCCTTCGGGTGGCTTTGTGCCTGGTGGAGACTCTCCCTCTTTGCAATCTTCCTGTCTGGCTTCAGTTTGCTCCTTCTGGCTAGTTCGAGGGAACCTCCCAAGATGTGCTGTAAAGTCCTAATGGTATAACTTGGTATAATTCATAATTCCATATATGAATTAAACATTCTTATTTAAATCTGGTTTTGCATAATATAAAGAACTGCAATATTCATGCTAATAATTCAAGTTTTTATTTTTATTTTTTTTTTTTGAGACGGAGTCTCGCTCTGTCCCCCATGTTGGAGTGCAGTGGCGCAATCTTGGCTCACTGCAAGCTCCGCCTCCCGGGTTCACGCCATTCTCCTGCCTCAGCCTCCTGAGTAGCTGGGACTACAGGAGCCCGCCACCACACTCGGCTAATTTTTTGTATTTTTAGTAGAGACGGGGTTTCACCATGCTAGCCAGGGTGGTCTCAATCTCCTGACCTTGTGATCCACCCGTCTTGGCCTCCCAAAGTGCTGGGATCACAGGCGTGAGCCACCGCGCCCAGCCTATTTTTTTTTACTTAGAATGATATTAAATAGCAAACAAAAAAACATTACTGTGGAAGAAAAGTCTTTATATTTTAGTACCTTTAGTGGTACTTTCTCCTGCATTTTTATTTGGCTCTGGGTGGGCCCTGCGAATTATGTAGTCCGCTCAGTCTGTAGCTCACTGTGGCCTGACGATGCACTAAGCTCCTTAGGTTAAAGTCAAGGCTATCAGCCTTTCCAGTTTTTCCTGGAGTTACTGCCCTGCTGAGCTCCAGGTGACAGGTCATGCCCTGCTCTTGTCAGAGGTGTTGGAACCACAGTGACTCCATCTTGAGTAGCTCCTGGGTAAAATGAGGCTGAGACCTGCTGGGCTGCATTCCCAGGGGGTTAGGCATTCTTAGTTACAGGATAAAATAGGAGGTCACAAAGACCCCGCTGATAAGACAGAATGCAGTAAAGAAGCTGGCCAAAGCCCGCCACACCAAGATGGTGACAAAAGTGACCTCGCTGCTTATTATATGCTAATTATAATATATTAGCATGCTAAAGGAAACTCCCACCAGTGCCACCACAGTTTGCAAATGCCATGGCAATATCCAGAAGTTACTCTATATGGTCGAAAAAAGTGAGGAACCCTCAGTTCCAGGAACTCCCACTCCTTTCACAGACAACTTATGAATAATTCATCGTTTGTTTAGCATATGATCAAGAAATAACCATAAGTATACTCAGTGGAGCAGCCCATGCTGCTGCTCTGCCTATGGAGTAGCCACACTTTTATTCCTTGACTTTCTTAATAAATTTGCTTTCACTTTATTCTGTCAGCTTGCTCTTGAATTCCTTCTTGTGCGAAGCCAACAACCTATGTGGTTTCCCAGGCTGAACCCCAATTTTGTCACAGGTTCACCCTGTGACACTCCGGCCTTCTCCATTCTGAAAGAAAAGCTCTACCTGCCATTTACCTTGAGACCAGACAAACCCTGCCAATTTTCAAGACCCAGATCAAATGGATGGATTGGTTGAAGTGATTCTTTGAATTTCAACTCCTCCTAGATGGACAAAACCCTCCGGGAACTCGCTGCCTCATAGTCTCCTGGTAGAAAGCATGGCTGTGTCTTTCCTTCTGTCTCACACAGACTGATGCATATTGCCAGGAAGGCAATGAATAATGAATGAACTGGATTCAGAAATGTTAGACAAATACAATTACATGTCTTTTTCTGGAAATTAGAAAAATATGAAAAAGTACAAAGAAGAAAGTAACACTCATCCTTATTCCTATCATCCAGCATCAACAATTGTTAACATCTTGGCATATTTGATTCTAGTTTATTTTTCAAATATCTTTTTTCTTCTGTAAAAACGATTACTATCATTAACATTAGGTGAACATAATCCCACAAAACTTTCTATGCATAAACACACACACACACACACACACACACACACAGTGTTTCTGTTTAATGTTACTTGGGGAAAGACTAAAATAAAGTCAAAGGAGTTGCTAAAATTTAAATTTTTTTGTCCATAAGAAAGTATAATCTCCTACAATATCCCTCTAAGGTTTTAAATAAAACTTACAAAAGATATTAAAAGCTACAGCATTACATATTCACGTAGCACCTTTTAATTTTATACCATATTTACTATTCCATTCTTTGAAAGAAGAGAATATTGGTATTCTCATATTTCCTTCCATCTTCCTCCCCGACTTCTTTTTTTTTGGCTGTATATTTTTGTCTAGCTTTATAATCCCATTCTATCCTACCCATAATTTCTACAGATATATTAATTCTATATTTAAATAGAATAAATACTCATCAAGAGTCTTTTTACCATTCTCTACTTTTAAGTTCTTTATTTTGATTTATCTCTTAATTTGCTATTTCCTGGATCTTATTACCCAGCAAGTTTTGTTTTTCCAAAAACAGTTCATGGGTGCTGAATTCCCTTTGTTCTTCTGGAAAAAAATACCTGCCCCTCCCCCGCGCCCCGAAAAGTTTCTTTCCCTTGGAACTGTTCCCTCATAATCATCATAATCTGGCATGTAGTGCTGCACTGAAGTCTAAGGCCAGCTTGATTTTGTTTTTCCCTCCTTTACTTTTTCTTCTCAGATTCCTAAATAATTCTTTCTCTTCGAATTTAAGTAGTTTATCTTAGTGCTTCTGTATTCCATATGACATTTTCTGGAACATGGCATGTTCCTTTGGCCTACAGACCGTTTTTTCTTCATTTCAAGAAGCTTTCTTCGGACTTATTTTTATTTGAATTTTCTGTCCCATTTGTTGACTTCTCTATGTCTTGGACTCCAGTGGTCCCAATTCTTTATTGTATTTTGTCTTTCACAATTGCTTCTTTCTTCTTAATCTTTGTCCTTTTTCAGCTGAATTCACTGGGCTTCCTTACTGGGCTTTCTTCTATTAAAATACTTTTATTTTCAGCAGTATTTCTTCTGTTCTTTCTCCTGACTTATTTGTTCTGTCACTATGTTTTTATGGTCTTCAATTTTCCTTTAGGTCTGCAATCTTCCTTTTCATCTCCAATTTACAATTTTCTCATCTTTGAGTTTGTTTTACTGGATTTATATTTTTATCAAGTTGTTGTATGGTGTAAGGCAATGGTAATGAATTTCTTCTGTTCCAAGCATAATTCTTTGTTTTTAGTAAGACGCCTTGCAAGCCATGTTGTTCTTTCCTTTCCTTTTTTTCCCCCTTACCATTTCTGTTCACTTTGCTGGTGCTAGTTTGGCTTTAGCACCTCCTACTGATATGGCAGAGTGAAACCTTGACTTCCTTTTTACAACTGCACCTGATTCCAGCTTGTTCTGTAAAGCCTGGGCAATTTCTCTAGCCCGGAAAGTTGGTGCCCAGTGAACCTTCCCCCATCTCACTCACCTTCATCCAGCAGAAACAGCCCACTGCTCCTTTGCAAGAAAAGAAAAAAGCAAAGTATGTTGCGATTCAGTTTCTTTCTTTCTTTTTTTTTAAAAAAAACCAAAGACTGGATCAGTTTTCTTCTTCCTTATTTGTTACAGAGAATTCTCACTATAGGTTCTGGTGGTTGAGACACACTTGAATTTTAATTTTTTTTTTTTAAACTTGAGAATTAAAAACAAATAAATGAAAACCAATGACAATGTTGATGGATATCCCCATGTACCAGATGGTAAAACCCTGGTTTGTGGGGTAACTTGTTTTCCTGTTGGGGCCAGAGAAAATTGGCGGTGGCTCTGAACTCCTCCCCATCATACACACTTCTCTTTTTCCCTCATTTTCTCTTTTCTGTACCTCTAAGTCTGTCAACCTCCTCTGCCAACTACTTGTTTTTCCTTTACTCTTCCCTGAATTGCATACCCCCCAGTTTCATTCTTCCAAAGGAAGAAGAAGGACCCTCAGGGCCAGTGCCGTCAAGCTCTGCTCTAACTCACTAACATTTCACAAATTATAACATGCACATTTTCTTTTCACATTTGAGCATTTCTAAAATCAGAATGCTTTCATTCTGGTGGCATGACATAGCAAGATTGACAGTGTCTTTTCTTCATTACATAAAACGAAAGTGCATCTTATAAGCAACAGCATTTTAGTCTGGGTTTTAGCTTTGATAAAACATGATGATTGAGTCTGTAATACTAGCATTTTGGGAGGCCTAAGCAGGTGGATCATTTGAGGTCAGAAGTTCCAGACTTGGCTGGGTAACACAGTGGAAATCCCATCTCTACTAAAAATACAAAAAGCCAGCCGTAGTAGCACATGCCTGTAATCTCTGCTACTCAAGAGGCTGAGGCAGGAGAATTACTTGAACCCAGGAGAGGGAGGCTGCATTGAGCCAAGATTGCGTCACTGCACTCCAGCCTGGGCGACAGAGCGAGACTTTGTCAAAAACAAAACAAAACAAAACATGATGATTGATAATCAAAGATGATACATACCATTGACTCTTGAACAGTTTGAAGGTTTATAAAGGTAGCAGAAAAAATGAGTCCAATGTGGCTTTGAGTGTGCAAGTGTGAGCCACGTAATAGATATTTTAATAAATGTTTCACTTCTAAGATAGTACTTCTTGGGTTATGATCCTTTTCATACTTTTTGAAATGACTTTTAAACAAATCACCATTGTCAAATTATGTGAACCAAAATCAGATTTTCTTTAACTTTTCAATAAACACATGAGAAACTTTAGAGGAAATATAAGAAAAATGAGTCATGTAGATTTTTGATTATCTAAAATTGTGGAAAACAACTTTATGAACAATAGAACTGACAAGTTCAACTCATTTTCTGAGACAAACAGATCAAGCCTTATCAGCTATGCCCTAATTGCTAGGGGAGTTTATTGGATATTTTCCTTAGGGTAGATTTTGATAGGGTCTCTGCTATCCCCTCACCCCCTCAAGTCTGCACAGGTGGATTGGGGGTCAGTGGACAGGATACTGAGAAACCTTGGCAAGGAGTGGGACTTAGCCCCTGGGCTAGTTAGCACACACGGGAAACCCCACGTCTCCCTGAGCCAGCTCCGGCACTTCCCACCACTAACCCACGCCCAAACATGCTATATTCGTTTCTAAGACTTCCTGCTAAACAAAACAAGGAAAAAAAAATGTTAAAAGAAAGGAGGTGGGAATACTCAGAGTCAATAAAACCACTGCTAACCAAATTTTTAAACGGGCTGATGGAGTCAACTCGCTACTGTGTGTAACGGATTGATTTGCTCAGGGTTGAAACGCAAGTGCCGATCGCCTTTCCGTGTTCGCGGAATATCTTCCCAGTATCTTCCCTTTCCGACCCTGGGAAGGTACACCCTTGTGTCTCCGCGGCCACGTCCCCTCGCCCCTTCCCCCTCCTGCCTCCACGCAGCGGATCCGGAGGGGTGTAGGCCACTCCAGCCCCGGTGCCGTCTGTGACCACGACGCAGGTCGAGGGGGCGCTAATCCCAGGGGACCTCAAGGGGGCGGGCTGGAGATCCCGAACCTGAGCACTGGGCTGGTGAGCCGGTTTTGCAAGGCGGGGTGGACCTGGAGGAATGTGACCCTCAAACTTAGCAACGACTCACATCTTGCAGTGGCAAGTGTCCGGTGTTCTGGGCATCCTTGGTGGGGCGGGGTGGGACGTGGAGGGGCGCAACGAAAGCGGACTCCCAGCAGAGGCGACGCGTGGAGGGCGCAGGGCAGGGCCCGGGAGGGATCCTGGGGTCGCAGGTGGGGCCCCGGGAGAGAGGAAGGGCGCACGAGCCGCATCCTCAGGACGCGGAAGGAGGAGGGGAGGAGGAGGAGGAGTCGGGGAGAGCGAAAGGGAACCGGAGGGGATTCCGGGAACCGCTGCAGGGAGGCGGCGTTTTCCCTCCAGTCAGCTGGCCCCGCGCTCCGCTCCCGCGTCCCCGCCACGCCGCATTACCTTTGCAGCTCTCGCCTTGCGGCTCCCGAGAGATGCCAGCCTCGGGCCCCAGCCACACCCGACTCTGGGACCGGACGCTCGCGGTCGGGATGCGCCCCGCGGGCGGCCTCTCGGACATAGGCGGCGGGCGGGGGACAAAAGCGGCCCTGGCCGGGTGGCGGTCCGCGGACTGCGCTCGGGGAGCTGTTCGGCTCGCCGGCGGGATTCCTGCTCGCCGGCGGGATTCCTCCCCGCCGGGAAGAAACGTCTTTAGTGTGAGTGCGCGCGCCGAGCGCCGGCCTACGAGTAGCGCTCCGGGAGCGCAGGCGGCGTGCCGGCGCCGGGCACTGGGCGGGAGTCGTGGGCGGGACCGGAGCCGGGGACGGGGCAGAAGTCGGGGGCTGGGCCTGAGCCGGGGGCGGGGCTGGAACAGGGCCGGAGGCGGAGGCCGGGCCGGGGGCACGGCAGGAGAATGCAAAAAAGTCCGGTTATTTACAAGCATCTGCTGCCGATTGTGAGCTCCTAACCAATCCCCTCTTCGCCGAAAAAGCTCCATAGGGGAAGAATTTGGGGCTGTTTTGTTTACTGAAGCGTCCTCGGGGGATAGAATAGTGTCTGGCATTTTGAAGACTCCCAAAAATGTGTTGACTGAATGAATGAATGAATCAACTAAAGAGTGAATGTGTTCTCTCCCGGCTCCCCCACTTGTTAGTTGTATAAACCTCCATGATATAATTCTCCAACCAATAAAACGAGGATAAAAATACCTACCATTGAGTAAATGTTGTAAATATCTACAACATTATCCGTTGTAGATTCTCCCCTCTTCTCCGCGGGTCTCTCCTGCATACTCCTACCCTTCCCTCGACCCCCCACTGATCAACGTGTTTCGGGATAGGCAGAAAGACGGATATTCTTCATTAATTTGTCTACCTGTTATTTGCAGCCTGTCAGCTTCTAAAATAGACTATGAGGCCGGACGCGGTGGCTCACACCTGTTATCTCAGCACAGTGGAAGGCCGAGGCAGATGGACCATCTGAGGTCAGGAGTTCAAGATCCAGCCTGACCAACATGATGAAACCCCATCTGTACTAAAAGTACAAAAATTAGCCGGGCGTGGTGGCAGGCGCCTGTAATCCCCGTTACTTGGGAGCCTGAGGCAGGAGAATCGCTTGAACCTGGGAGGTGGAGGTTGCAGTGAGTTGAGATTGCTCCATTGCACTCCAGCCTGGGCGACAAGAGCGAAACTCTGTCTCAAAAAAAAAAACAACAACAACGAAAAAACAAACAAAAAAACCCAAAACCAAAATAGACTATGTGGCAGCTTTCAAGTAAAATGTATGTATATTCTAAACATTACAGCTACTAAAATGGAAATGTTAATATGTTTTCGGAGGAGAAGGAAAAAAATACACTAACTACCTAAATTATTTTAACTGAGTATTTAATCTCACGCTCAGCTTTCTGGCCTCCTAGGAAAGGGAGAAGGAGGATGTTTCATACTTTTTGTAGATGGGAAAAATGAGCCTTTTCATCTATGAAGTCAACCAACATTTGCTGATACTCCTTTAAGGCTAGGCACAAGGGTGATCATAAAGAGGATGTCACAGTCCTGCCTTTCATGTGACCCTTGGCAGAATTCCCACCAGCCCTAAACGATCTGAAGGGAACTCATCTAGGATCCTATTTCTTATAAAAGACATTCAACGTTGAAAATATTTTCAGCCACAGTTTTAGAGAATTTACAGATATAGCCTCTGAAAATGGGGGAAATCCAATACTTATTTTCATGTGCCGCATGCACTCTTTTATATAAACATATATATTAAAAATAAAACTATATCAAAACCTTAACTATGACTTATTGCAGATTGGATGATAGTAGATGATATTTATTTTGTTTCCTTTCCAAACATTCTACAGTAAATATCCTTACTTATATCATTAGGAAAAAGATTTTTAAAAAACAAATGCAGTCCTGGCTAACACGGTGAAACCCTGTCTCTACTAAAAATACACGAAAAACAAAATTAGCCGGGCGTGGTGGCGGGCGCCTGTAGTCCCAGCTACTCGCGAGGCTGAGGCGGGAAAATAGCGGGAACCCAGGAGGCGGAGCTTGCAGTGAGCGGGGATCGCTCCACTGCACTCCGTCTCAAAATAAACAAACAAACAAAAAACAAAACAAAAGCAAATGCAGTCTATCCCAAGATGTGAAGAGCTTGAAAGTTGTCACTCCACTCCCCACAACAAGAGAAAAGCTGAACAAATTGAAGATTAACAACTCTTTTTGTTTTAGTATTAGTGAATTGAGTCACAGGGCAAATTGCAAAAACTGAGAGACAGATAGACAAATGCAAAGAATCACAGTTTACAGGGACCAGAAGCCTCTGAAATCAGAGCAAAACTTAAATTGTAATTGACTAATTGCTGGAGTTACGTGTGGACTAGCTTGAGAGTTAAACACTGTTGGGTACTCAGTCTTAGTGGGATACTCCCCCACTTGTTTGAGGTTTACTCCAAGAATCTCTACCAAATTCTCATGGTAAAGACCACAGAAACATTCCTGACTGGCCAGTGGGAGTGGAAAAGTAACCATTTTGAGATATGCCCAGAGTGTTCCGTAACAAAAACCTGTCTTCAAGGGGAATTACATTACCAGAGCCTAAACTGACCTAGCAGAAGGGCAGTTAGACAACTCAGCCCCCTCTAGCCTTCCTGTCTATCATGACTGGAGGAAAAAAGCAAAAGCTAAGAAACTTCTCTGAGGGTCGTAGCCCAGAGACTCAGGCCCATTAAAGAAAACTCTGGGAATTAATCATAAGATTGTAGAATGTTTTGCCTTCACAGTATCTTACCACCACATCAACAGGACTCTGTAGTATAAAAATGGTGGATTACAACTCCATTTAAGAAGGCATTTCTAGGAAAACCCAAAGACAATGGAGGAGACAAAAATGAGGACACTAGATAAAACTGAAGCCTCTGACACCTACAACTGCAGCAAACATTTGACACAGCCTAACTCTAGCCGGATAAACATAACACCTTATCCTAAAGGGCCATTTATCTCAGCTCCCATGACCTGATATGTTATATCTAGCTTTTAACAACAAATTACAAGGCATGCTGAAAGGCAGACAACGCCAAGCACAACTGGAAGAGACAAAGCAAGCTTAGAAATAAGACTCAGAGATGGCAGAGAATTCGCAAATCAGACCAGGAATTTAAAATCATGATGATTGCTATGCTAAGGGTTTTGTGTTATCATGGAAAAGTATCTGGTCTAGTTCCTGCCCAGAGCTCCTAAATCCCCTGCAATTTCCTGAGTAATAGGGGTGATAGGAGTTACAATGAGGCTACTGTTTTTTTTTCTTTTTTTTGAGACGGAGTCTCGCTCTGTCACCCAGGCATGAGTGCAGTGGCGTGATCTCGGCTCACTGCAAGCTCCACCTCTCGGGTTCACACCATTCTCCCGCCTCAGCCTCCCGAGTAGCTGGGACTACAGGTGCCCGCCACCACACCCGGCTAATTTTTTTTTTTTTTTTGTATATTTAGTAGAGACGGGGTTTCACTGTGTTAGCCAGAATGGTCTCAATCTCCTGACCTCGTGATCCGCCAGCCTCGGTCTCCGAAAGTGCTTGGATTACAGGCGTGAGCCACCGCGCCCCTCAATGAGGCTACTCTTGGTGAGCCCCTGGATAGCTTTTGGGTGGAGGCTGGTCACCAAAAAGACCAAGCCTGATAATCAGTAAAGCCTGGAACTTTCGGCCCTACCCTCTCCACCCCAACCTCCAGGAAGGAGAGAGGGACTAGAGATTGAGTTAATCATCAATCATGCCTACATGATGTAACCTCCATAAATAACCCCTGAACAACAAACAGAGTTTGAAGAGCTTCTGGGTTGGTTAACACGTTAAAATTTTGGGAGAGTGGTACACTTAGAGAGGGCATGGAAGCTCAGTGCCCCTTTCTCCCATACCTTGTCCTAGGTATCTCTTCCACTTGACTGTTCTGAGTTGTATCTTTTATATAAACCAGTAATAATAAGGAAAGTGCTTTCCTGAGTTCTATGAGTAGCTGTAGGGTTTCTGTAGATGTTCTTTATCAGGTTGAGAATAACTGTCCAAATAATAATAACAGCAACATATTGGGTGATTATGGGTTATGAATAAATGAAATGTGTAATAGCAGTGTTATAAGGGTTGAGAGGGAGAAATTGGGAATACTCTTTTCTAAGATACCTGTGTACTACCCATGAATTAGTATATGGTTATTTGAAAATGGACTTAGATTAGTTATCATGTATATTGCAAACTCTAGGGCAGTCACTAAAGATTTGTTAAAAAGAAGTATAATTAATGTGATTGTTAATAGTGAGTTTCAACTTGATTGAATTGAAGGCTGCAAAGTATCATTCCTGGGTGTGTCTGTGAAGGTGTTGTCAAAGAAGATTAACATTTGAGTCAGTGGACTGGGAAAGGCAGACCCACCCTCAATCTGGGTGGACACAACCTAATCAGCTGCCAGTATGACCAGAATAAAAACCTGCAGAAGAAGGGGGAAAGACTAGAAGGCCAAGTCTTCTGGCCTCCATCTTTCTCCCATGCTGGATACTTCCCGCCCTCCAACATCAAATTCCAAGTTCTCCAGCTTTTGGACTCTTGGACTTAACTCCAGTGATTTGCCAGGGGTTCTCAGACCTTTGGCCACAAACTGAAGGCTGCACTGTTGGCTTCCCTACTTTTGAGCCTTTGGGACTTGGACTGGCTTTCTGGCTCCTCACCTTACAGATGGTTGATTGTGGGACTTCACCTTGTGATCATGTGAATCAATTATCCCAATAAACTCCCTTTCATATATACAGCTGTCCTATTAGTTCTGTCCCGCTAGAGAATCCCAACTAATACAATTAATGTGCTAAGTGAGGAGAGAATGGAATCATATAAAATATTCAATTAAAACCAAAGAAGGCAGAAAAAGAGAAGGAAGAAAAACAGTAACAGCAACAACAACAAACATAAAAAGAACAAATGCATTGAATAGAAAACAGTTACAAATATGGTAGATATTAATCTGTCAATAATATATTTAAGTAAATGGTCTAGATGTACCAATTAAAAGAAAGAGACTAATAGAGTAGATTTAAAAATAAATCAAGGGCCAACTATATATTATCTACCAGAAACCTACTTTAAATATAGAGACACTGATAGATTACATTTAAAAAAATGCCAACCTGACCAGCATGGTAAGACCCTGTCTCTACCAAAACACAAAAAAATTTTAGCTGGGTGTGGTAGCAGGTACCTGTAGTCCTAGTTACTCAGGAGATTGAGGTGGGAGGATCACTTGAGCCCAGGAGTTCCAGGCTGTAGTGAGCTATGATTGCGCCACTTTTCGCCAGCTTGGACAACAGAGGGAGATCCTGTTTCAAAAAAAAAAAAAAAAAAAAAAGAAGAATGGAGAAATATATGACATTCTAACATTCATCAAAAGAAAGCTGGAGTAGGCTGGATGCGGTGGTTCACGCCTGTAATCCCAGCACTTTGGGAGGCTGAGGCAGGCGGATCATGAGGTCAGGAGATCGAGACCATCCTGGCTAAAAATACAAAAATGTCTCTACTAAAATACAAAATTACAAAAATTAGCCAGGCGTGGTGGCCAGCGCCTGTAGTCCCAGCTACACAGGAGGCTGAGGTAGGAGAATGGCGTGAACCCGGGAGGCGGAGCTTGCAGTGAGTGGAGATCAGGCCACTGCGCTCCAGCCTGGGCGACAGAGCGAGACTCCATCTCAAAAAAAAAAAGAAAGCTGGAGTAGCTGCATTAATTTCAGGCAAGCAAGCTGGAGTAGCTGCATTAATTTCAGGCAAGCAGATTTCGGAACAAAGAAAATTATCAGGGATAAAAAGGCAATAATATAATGATAAGAAAGTTAGCTTTCCAAGAAAGCTTAACAGTCCTTAGTGTGTATGCACCCAACTCCAAGTGTCTAAATATATGAGGGAAAAATTAATAGAACTGCAAGGAGAAATAGACAAATCCATCATTATAGTTGGAGTTTTCAATATCTGTTTATCAGTAATTGACAGATTGAGCCACCAGGGAGAGAATCAGTAAGGATATAGTTGAGCTGACCAGCGCCATCAATTAATTTGATCTAACTGGCATTTATAGAATATGTCATCTAACAGCAGTAGAATACCCATTCTCGAGTTCATGTGAAACATTAATTAAAATAGACCACATTCTGGGTCATAAAACTCATGCTAACAAATTTGAAAGAATAGAAATCACACAAAATATACTGTTAGATCTTATGGAGTTAAACTCAAAATCAATAACAGATAGCTAGAAAAAGTCCCAAAATATTTGGAGATTAATCAATAAACTTTTAAATAACAAATGGGTCAAAGAAGAAGACTTAGGAGGAATTGGAATATTTTAACTGAATAAAAATGAAAATAAAACATCAAAATTTATGGAATAAAATGAAAGCAGTGCTTAGCGGGAAATTTATGGCATTAAATGAATACACAAGAAAAGAAGTGTAAACCAAAAAATACAATTATAAGCAGCTCCTGCCCTCCCCCCAACCATCTGAATGGATCTGTCCTCTCTGCCAAGGGCATTCCAAAGTTAACCTGAAAAATTTGTTCAGGTCATGATGAAAGGTGGGGTCAGACATGCCTCATTATATCCTCTTCCCTTTTGGAATTCAGGAAAAACTGAGCAGCATTAATATCAACACAGATCTTAAGTCTGATAAGAAGCATTTATAATCTATCCTCTCTGAAGCCAGCTACTTGGAGGCTTCATCTGCATGATAAAACCTTGGTCTCCACAACCCCTTACTGTAACCCAGACATTCTTTTCTATTGATAATAACTATTTCAACCAATTGCCAATCAGAAAATATTTAAATCTACCTATGACCTGGAAGCCTCATCCCACTTCAGGTTATCCCACCCTTACAGATCTAACCAATGTACATCTAACACATATCTGAGTGATGTCTCATGTCTCCCTAAAATGTGTAAAATAGGTTGTGCCCTGACCACCATGGACAGATGTTCTTGGGATCTCTTGAGGGCTATGTCAGAGGCCATTGGTCACTCACATTTGGGCTCAGAATAAATCTCTTCAAATATTTTACAGAGTTTGACTCTTTTTGTTGACAGAACACAGACCTAAAATCAAAAACTAAGATTCTACCTTAGTAAACTAGAGAAAGAAGATAAATGTAAACCTAAAACAAACAGAAGAAAAGAATTAATAAAAATTAAAACAGAAATCAAAGAAATTGAAAACAGAAAATGAATAGAGAAAATCAACCAAACCAAAAGCTGGTTCTTTGAAAGATCAATAAAACTCATAGACCTCTAGGTGGGCTAACCAAGAAAAAAAAGAGAGAGAAGACACAAATTACTAATATTAGAAATGAAAGAGAGGTCATCACTACTAATCCTATGGACAGTCAAAGAATAATAAAGAAATATTATGAACAATTTTGTGCCCACAAATTTATTAACTTAGATGAAATGGGCTAATTTCTTGAAAGACAAAATCTATCAAAACTCACACAAGGAGAAATAGACAGTCAAAATAGTCCTATATCTATTAAAGAACTGAATCAAGTCTGGGTGCAGTGGCTCACGCCTGTAATCCCACCACTTTGGGAGGCCGAGGCAGGCGGATCACCTGAGATCAGGAGTTCAAAACCAGCCTGGCCAACATGGCAAAACCCTGTCTCTACTAAAAATACAAAAATTAGCCATTGCAGTCCTGCTTGGGCAATAAGAGTGAGACTCTGACTCCAAAAAAAAAAAAAAAAAAAGGGAACTGAATCAACAATTGATAACCTTCCAAAAAGAAAACACTAGGCCCAGATGATTATACTGGTAAATTCTGCCAAATATTTAAGGAATAATTTATAGCAATTCTCTATTATGTCTTCTAGAAAATTGAAGTAGAGAGAACATTTTCTAGTTTATTCTGCAAAGCCAGCATCACTCTAATGGTAAAACCAGTAAAGACAATACGAGAAAGGATAACTATAGACCAGTATCTGTCATGAACATAGATGCAGAAATTCCCAACAAAATATTAGTAAAGCAAATCCAACCCTATATAAAAAGAATTATAGGTCACAATTAAATAAGATTTATTCTAGTTATACAAGGCTGGTTCATCCTTTGAAAATCAGTTAATGTAATCCATCATATCAACAGGCTAAAGGAGAAAAATCACATATCAATAGATGAAGATAAAACATTTGACAAAAATCTAACATTCATGATAAAAACTCTGAGCAAACTAGGAAGAGAGAACGTTCTCAACTTGTTAAAGAATGACTACAAAAAAACCTTACAGCTGATATTATGCTTTATTGTGAAAAACTGGATGCATCTTCCCTAAGATTGGGAGGAAAGCAAGGATATCCATTTCATTAGTCTTATCAACATTGTACTGGAAGTACTAGGTAATACAATAAGATAAGAAAAAAAAGATGTACAGACTGGGAAAGAATAAATAAAACTTTTTAATATATATTTTTTAAATTTGCAGTTGACATAATTATCTATGTAGGAAATTCCAAAGAACTGACAAAAAACAAAGAAAACAAAAAAACAAAAAACAAAAAACACACACACAAAAAAACCCCCTCACAAATCACTCCTAGAAATAGTAAGTGTTTTAAATGGTAATAAGGTTTCAGGATACAAGATTGATATACAAAAGTCAATTGCTTTTCTATATATCAAGAATGAACAATTAGAATTTGAAATTAAAAGTACAATACCATTTACATTAGCACAGAGTGACAGAGAGAGAGAAATCTAACAAAATATGTAGAAGATTTGTATGAGGCAAAATATAAAACATTAATTAAAGAAATAAAAGATCTAAAAAAAAATAGAGGGATAGTCCGTGTTCATGGATAGGAAGACTCAGTAGTGTTAAAATGTTAATTCCCCCCAATTTGATATACATTTAATGGAATCTCAATCAAAATCCCAACAAGTTATTTTGCAAATATTGACAAACTGATTCTCAAGTTTATGTGAAAAGACAAAGGACCCAGATAGCTAACATAATGCTGAAGTAGAATAAAACTGGAAGATTAATACTATCTGACTTCAGGATAGTGTATTTTTACTATAAAGCTACAATAAACAAGACAGTGTGGTATTGGTGAAAAAATAAACAAATAGACCTAAGAAACAGAATAGAGAGCCCAGAAATAGACCCACAAAAATACAGTAGACTGATCTTTGACAAAGCAGCAAAGACAATTCAATGGAGAAAGAATAATCTTTCCAACAAATGGTGCTAGAACAACTGAATATGTGAAAAGATGAATTGAGACACACATCTTATACCTTTCACAAAAATTAACTCGAACTGGATCAGAAATCTAAATGTAAAAGGCAAAACTCAAAAAATTCTACAAGATAACATAGGGGAAGATCTAGGTATCTTTGAGTTTGGTGACGACTTTTAGATCCAACACCAAAAGCACAATCCATGAAAGAAAAAAACAATTGGATTTTATTTAAATTAAAAAGTTCTGCTTTATGAAAAACATTGTTAAGATAATGAAAAGACAAGCTACGTATTGGGAGTTTACACCTGTGGTTTCCTTTTAAAATACTGAATAAATATAAAGTTTAATGAGTGTCTCATCACAAAAATGCTTATTAATTACAAAGGGGAAAAGAATAATTTTACAGTGGTAAACCCTGGCGAAGTCATCTTAAATGGCAAAATTGAACTTCATCAGTAATGAGACAAAGCAGAACTGTGCACCATGCAACAGGAAGTGATGAAAACAAGACAGCACCTCATCTGTGATGCTTCCGCCAAAGGTGCATACCAAATTGGCCCAGGGCCCAGCCCTCAGCCCTCCTTATCTGTTTTTTGTTTCTGATTTTTTTGTTTTTGTTTTTGTTTTTGAGATAGAGTCTTGCTCTGTCACCTGGGCTGGAGTTCAATGGTGCGATCTTGGCTCACTGCAACCTCCACCTCCTGGGTTCAAGAGATTCTCAGCCTCCCAAGTAGTTGGGATTACAGGTGCCTGCCACCACTCTGAGCTAATTTTTGTATTTTTAGTAGAGATGGGGTTTCACTATGTTGGTCAGGCTGGTCTTGAACTCCTGACCTCAGGTGATCCACCCACCTCGGACTCCTAAAGTGCTGGGATTACAGGCATGAGCCACCACGCCCGGCCTTCGTCTGTTCTTTAGGTGACTCCTGCAACTGGTGGCTTAATGTTCCAGCTCTATGTTGATGATGCACAAATTTCTACTTCCATCTTGTACCCTTCTATGGAGGACTTTCCATGGGGGGAAGGAAAGGATGTCCATGGAAGCCCATCATGGACATCCTACAAAATAACTGGCCTGTAGTCTCCTTAAGTGTCAAGGTCTTAAAGGCCAAAGTCTGGGCAACCGTTCAAGACTAAAGGAAACTAGAGACATGACCACTACATGTGATTCATGATTCTCAATGGGATCCTTTTACCATAACAGACATGGCAGGTGAAACTTGAAGGGGGTCAGAGGATTAGATGGTATTAATGAATCAAAGTTAATTTTCTGATTTGATGGTGGTATTATAGTTAGGTAGGACAATGTCCTTGTTTGTAGGAAATAAATGCAAGAAGTCTTTAGGGGTGATGGGGCACCAGGAAATAGCTCAGAAAACTACTTATTTGTACTGTAGTTCAACTTTTCTGTGAAGTTTATAATTGTCTAAAAGTAACAATGGCAGGGTGTGTTGGTTCATGCCTGTAATCACAGCACTTTGGGAGGTGGAGGTGGGAGGATCACTTGAGGCCAGAAATTTTAGGCCAGCCTGGACATACGTGTCCAGTGAACTCTGTCTGTATTAAAAAAAATTTTAAATTATCCAGACATGGTGGCATATGCTTGTAGTATCAGCTACTCAGGAGGCTGACACAAGAGAATCCCCTGAGCCTGGGAGGTCAAGGCTGCAATGAACTGTGATCGTTCCACTGCAATCCAGCCTGGGTGACAGAATGAGACTCTGTCTAAAAAAAAAAAAGGTATTGAAGACATGCAAAGACAGCATCAAGGAGATACACAATTTTGGGCCTCAGCGGAAAAGGATGAGGTAGAAATATAAACTTGTGTGTCATCGGCATAGAGCTGGAGCCATCATTTGCATGGGTTCACCTAAAGAACAGATGAAGATGGCTGAGGGTGGGGCCCTGGGTCGCGACCATGTTTAGACATCCAGTAGAGAGGCCAGGCCAGGGGATCCAGGAGCATGGAAACTGCATGTCATGGAAACCAAGAGGAGAGAATTTCTTGAGAAAGAGGGAGAGATCACTCTTGCTGAATGTGGCTGAGGGCTCAAGCAAGATGAGGGAGTGACCCTGGGCCTTTGCCAGCCAGAGGCTGCCGGTAACCTACTGAAAAGAGCTATTTCAGGAGAGACCAGTTAGAGAAGGTGGTAGGCTGATCAATGGCCCCCCAAAGATGTCCACCTCCTAATCCCCAGGATCTGTGAATATAATATCTTACATGTTCAAAGGGATTTTGCGGATTTGACCAAATGAAGAATCTTGAGATAGGGACGTGATCCTGGATTATCCAGGTGGGCTCAAAGTAATCACGAGGTCTTCATAAAAGGGAGGCAGGAGAATCAGAGTCAGAGAAAGAAGATGGAAGGACAGAAGAGGAGGCCAGACCCTGGAAGAGGCTGTGCTGCTGGCTTTGAAGATGAAGGGTCAGGTACCATGAACCAAGGAATGCAGTAGGCTTCCAGAAGGAACGCATCCTTGCCGGCACCTTGACTTCTGACCTCCAGAACTATAGGATAATAAACTTATGTTGTTTAAGCCACTAAGATTATGATCGTTTGTGACAGCTGCAGTAGGAAACCACTACAGAGAGGGCTGAGAAAAAAAATTAGAGGTGAGAGAAACCAATTTGGACGTTTTGCTGTGTAAGTGAGCAAAAGAATGAACTGGGAACAAAAAGGGGCCTTGGGGGGCAAGGGTGGATATTTTTATTTTTATATTTTGAAAATAATAGACTTTCTTTTCTAAAGCAGGTTTAAGTTTACAGAAAAATAGAGTGAAAAGTATGGAGAGTTCCATATACTTCCTCTGAACTCCCCGCCCACAGCCCATGCTGTCAATTTTCCTATTATCAACATCTTGCATTAGTGCAGAATGTTTGCTATCATTGATGGACCAACTGATTTAACAATTTCTCCCCTTTTGGTCATTTTCTCAATTTTGAGAGATTGACCAAAACTTTAGTCATTGATGTCATTATTACCAAAGTAAGGTACTTATTTGGTCTTGAAACCCACTGGGAAAGTTAAATCAAGTTTAGCCTACAGCTGGCTTCTTACATATTTAAGTTCGGCCTAAAGGTTTTTCTGTACATCGTGAACTATAACAAGTGGAGGGATAAACTGACTGTAGCCTACACTTGTGCCAATCACTGAATTTTGGCCAATCACATGTAGCCAACTGTCAGAACCATGTTCAAATAAGGCAAACACTGAGCTGTAACCAATCTAGCTGTTTCTGTACCTCACTTCCATTTTCTGTAGGTCAGGTTTTTTTTTTTTTTTTTTTTTTTTTTTGCTGTTCATCAAACTTCTTCCACCATGTGGAGGGGCTGGAGTCTCTCTGAATCTGCTGTGATTCTGGGGGTTGCGGATTTGCAGTGAATTATTCATTGCTCAATTAAACTCCTTTAAATTTAATTCAGCTGAAGTTTCTCTTTTAATAACCCCAAAATCCCTAAACCAAAGGAAAGTCAAGCTGGGAACTGTGTCAGGCAAACCTGCCTCCCATTTCATTCCTAAATAAGAGAGTAACAATGATTTATAAAAAAAAAAAAAGCTACATACTTCTTCACAATTTGCCACAAGGAAATTACTTGTGTGGACAAAGGACAGAGCTCAAAGTCACCCCTCTGCTCACGTGAGACAAATGCATATCTGATTGTTTCCTCTGCACGATTGTTTTGCTAAGCCAGATTATTCCTCTACTCTCCTCTCATATGTAAATTGTGTATTCACTGAAGCCTCATCAGAGACTCAAAATAATGCAACCTTTTGTCTCTTACCTACCTATGACCAGGAAGCCCCCTTCTCGCCTCGAGTTGTCCCGTCTTTCGGGACCAAACCAATGTACATCTTACACATACTGATTGATGTCTCATGTCTCCCGAAAATGTGTAAATCCAAGCTGTGCCCTGACCACTTTGGGCACATGTTGTCAGAACCTCCTGAGGCCGTGTCATGGGTGTGTCCTTAACCTTGGCAAAATAAACTTTCTAAATTGACCGAGACCTGTCTCAGATATTTTCAGTTTACGTGCTCTTAACAGGAAATATGTGGCAATATTATCTGTCGAGAGATGATCATGAAGGAGGTTTGTGGAGAAAGAACATTCTAAACATGGAATACTCTTGTGTATCAAAGACTGCCTGATGGAAGGTGACTCAGTGAAGGCATTTCTCTGGGCTGGAGAGTCTACTAATGTGGGTTTGATCCTTCTCTTCATAAAATCCATACCCCTACAACTTTCTAGTCTCCCAGGGGTCAGGGGAAGGAGTGCCAAATTAAGAGTCTGGAGAACCAAATCTAGTCCCGACTCTGGCATGAACATCTCATTGGTCACATTTGCTTGTAAGGCCAAATGTTCAACTCTGGCTTCCTCTTGGCAGGCCCTGGCTGGGGTTCCAGATGGCATTGTTCATGAGAAGCTATGAGGTCAACTTCCGATTTGCACATGTGAGGACAGTGGGGGCCAGTTCCCTCACTGAGTCTCTGACTGAGAAACCACAGACCAAAGTATGACCACATTTAGCCTCTCTCTTTCATCAACTGCCCTCCTTAGCCACCCCAGGCAGGTGGAAGGAAGTGAGGCAGGAAGAGACTGCTTCTTCCTGCTCAGCTGCTACATGTTGCTACAGGTTGAGCATCTCTAATGTAAAAATCTCAAATCCAAAATGCTCCAGGAGTTCCGCTGAGTGCTCAAAAAGTTTCAGATTATGGAGCATATTCGATTTGGGATTTGGGATGCTCAACCTTTACTAATAGGGCACTGCAGCCTTGGGAAGCTCCTGGCTCTGCAAGATTGAGAAAGAGGCAACACCCTCCAGCACAGCCAACTCAGTGGCTTAGCCACATGCACATGACCTGGCTTCTCCAACTCTGATTCTCAGAATTGCTCATTGGCTTCCTCTTTCACTCTCTTTTTAAGCTAGTGTCATTAACTTGGGCTTGGTTCTGCCCACAGCCTCACCCCACCAGCCTTCTCATGGGGAAGGTGCCAGGGCTCTGTGGCTGCCGCAGTCCTGTGGTGTCCAGACCATTTCTCTAGCTTGCTTTAGATTGTGGCAATGAGTCAGTTTTGCATAGACATTACTGAATATCATTCAGTGAGTTACTACAGAAATGTAGATTCATAAAACAACAACAACAACCCAAGTCTCATGAACTGTTTCTCTTGTTTCTTGGGTCTCCCAATGACCCATGGCCACCTGCTGGGAGATCTCTGTGCATGAGGTCTTGATGGATTTGCAGCAGATCCTGCTTTTCTAGGGAGTAGCCCAGTGGGCAGGCAGCTCAAATGAGGCTGGTAAGGGCTAATGAAGGTGCCTAGACTTGATCTTAGGTTTTGGTGGGCTCTTGGGGAGCAGGAGCATCTTTGGGTATAGGACCCTTCAAAGGTCCCCAGACTCACCCGAGGGAGAATGCAGTCAGTGTTCCCCACAGGGAGAGCTGTAGGAAACTCACAGAAGAATGCTGTAGGGAATCCTGCCAAAAGTGCAATTCTGGAGAGCTCTAAACCACACTTTGGGGACTCGAATGATCTATGATGCTGGCAGGGAGTGAACTTGCACTTGAAATTTCAATAATTTCAATAATTCAAAAATTTCAATAATTTCTCTGGGTGTGAATTTATTCAAGAAGAGCCAAGCAATGTTTCCAGGATCATTTTGTTGCTGTCCAGACCTCTCCCCGTTCATCCCTTGGGCAGGTGTAGCCAGGAAACGTGAGGATGACATTTGTTTGCAAACAATATTTACTGAACCCCTCGAGTTTGGAGTCCAAATTGGATGATTTTGTTTCTGATTAACTGATTGGGGAGTGATGAAGGAATTTCCACTGGGTCTGGAAATGGGGAAGGAAAAAAGGTGAGGATGATAAAGTCAGCAAAAGAATAAGCATTCAGGGTTGGGCATGGTGGCTTACACCTGTAATCCCAACACTTTGGGAGGCTGAGGCAGGTGGATCACTTGAGGTCAGGAGTTTGAAACCAGCCTGGCCAACATGATGAAACCCCGTCTCTACTAAAAATACAAAAAATTAGCGCATGTGGTGGTGCACACCTGTCCCAGCTGCTCTGGAGGCTGAGGCAGGAGAATTGCTTGAACCCAGGAGGCAGAGGCTGCAGTGGGCTGAGATCGTGCTATTGCACTCCAACCTGGGCAACAGAGTAAGACTCCATCTCAAGAAAGAAAGAAAGAGAGAGAGAGAGAAAGAAAGAAAAGCAAAAAGAAAGAATAAGCGTTCAGCAAGAATCAGCATTCAGTAACAATGCCAAAGCTTTGAGGAGGGGGTTCATGATGAATGACTCTGAAGTAGAGAGTGCCATGGTAGGAAAATGGGATTCCTGGCTAAAATACTGAGATATGTGATTGGAAAGTTGGGCTTGAGGGCCGGGCACGGTGGCTCACGCCTGTAATCCCAGCAGTTTGGGAGGCCAAGGCAGGCGGATCACAAGGCCAGGAGATCGAGACCATCCTGGCTAACGTGGTGAAACCCTGTCTCTACTAAAAACACAAAAAATTATCCTGGCATGGTGGCGGGTGCCTGTAGTCCCAGCTACTCGGGAGGCTGAGGCAGGAGAATGGCGTGAACCCAGGAGGTGGAGCTTGCAGTGAGCCGAGATTGTGTCACTGCACTCCAGTCTGGGCGATAGAGCAATACTCCGTCTCAAAAAAAAAAGAAAGTTGGGTTTGAGCTACAGGTGTGGGTTGGGATTAGTGGTAGAAGTCCAGTGGTGGGGTATGTTCACCCTTGGAGGCATTGTGGAAAGTTGTGGGATCAAAATTGGTTATCATGATGATGGGCAGGTGCTACTGGCACTTGGTGGGTAGAGGCTAGAGATGCTAAATATTCTGTAATTTCAGGATGGTCTCCATGTTGAAAGTAGTTCTGAGCTCTTCAAGACTCTTGTAGGTAAAAAACAAAAACAAAAACAAAAACAAAAACAAAACATGTTTCCAATGAGTTGAGCGTAGAACCTAACTCTGTTTTACATTTTACCATACTTTATGATATGTGACTGAATCATGACCCCTCAAATTCAAATGTGAAAGTCCTGGCACCCAATGTAATGGTATTTGAAGTTTGAACCTTTGGGAGGTGACTAAGTCATGATCATGAAGATGGAGCCCTCACGATGAGGTTAGTACCTTTATAAGAAGGGATAGGAGAGAGCTCTCGCTGTCCCTACGAGTAAGGAGACAGAGGAAGATGGCCAACCACAAGCCAGGAAGAGAGCGCTCACCAATAACCAACAAGGTTTTGCCATGTTGCTCAGGCTGGTCTCAAACTCCTGGGCTCAAGTGATCCACCCGCCTTGGCCTCCCAGAGTGCTGGGATTACAGGTGTGAGCCATCGAGGCCAAACTTCTTCATTGTTAGACATCAGGTGCACAGAATAGGAAAAATCATAATCATTCATTCATGACATTCTTTTCTCATTGGTCCATATTTCTCCTGCTTTAATTTAGTTAATTATTCATTAGTTATTTTAAATAGTATAATGGCATCTATCAACCCAGAGACCCCTCCTCCGGCCTTCCCCAAACCTGGGTAATGAATCCAGAATCCAGTTCATCTTCTTCCTTTCTTTTTTATATTGCTTTATATTTTCTATATGTGTTCCTTAAATGTACTTTAAAAATTTTAGTTGTTTTAAATTTACAGTCTTTTGGGTCTATATTTTCTATATATCTAATTGCCAAGCCTCATCCCTTTGTTGCAGGCAGCTATCGTTCACTCTACCTGACGGCTGTGTAATTTTTCACTGTGTGAATAGACCATTGTAGGACGCAGAATTTGAAGATGACTGCCAAGATTCTGGGCCCTGGAGAACAAACACTGTTCAATCAAACTTGAATCTAGGTGCTACCGTGATGGGTTTTGGAGACATAATTAATGCCCCTCATCGGCGGACCTGAAGGAAGGGAGCGTGATCTAATCACATGAACCCTTTAAACCTGGGTCTAGAGTCAGAGACAGGCAAGTCAGACATTCAAAGTGCAGTGAAATTCTCCTGCCAGCCTTGCAGAAGATAACTATCATGTCGTGGTAAGGACCATGGGGCCAGCAGCCTCTAGAAGCTGAGAATGACTCCAGCTGACTGCTAGCAAGATGTTGGAGACTCACTCCTTCACCCTCTAGGAACTCAATTCTGCCAACAAAGAGTGAGCTGGGAAGAGGGCCCCCACCTTCAGATGAGATTGCAACCCTGCCAACACCTTAATTTCAGCCTGGTGGGTCCTTGAGTAGAGAACCCAGCCATGACACGCCCAGACATCTGACCTATAGAACTGAGATAATAATTGGGTGCTGTTTCAAGCCACTACGTTTGTCATTTGTTATGTAGCAATAGAAAATAAATACAACTATAGTTTATTCTTCTCCATTTTCTTGATGAGCAGTTGAGTTGTTCCCAGTTTTTGGTTATTGAGAACTGTGGTGCTATGAACATTCTTGTATGTGTGCAAGCATTTTAGGTACAATTCTTAGAGTGAAATTGTTATATCATAGGATATGTGAATTTTTAACTTTAGAAGGAAATGTCAAACTTTTCTCCAATGTTCTTGGATTAATGTATATCCCCACCAGCAAATATGCAAGGTAGTTTTTTTTTTTTTAAATGTTAGGTTCTATCTTAATTATACTGTGACTGGAAGACCTGGTTATGTGATATCCATTCTTTGAAATTTGTTTAGTTTTTATGGTCTAGTATATGATCCATTTTAATGAAAGTTTCGTGTGTGCTTAAAAATGTATCTTTTTTTTTTTTTGAGACAGAGTCTTGCTCTGTCACCCAGGCTGGAGTACAGTGGTGCAATCCCAGCTCACTGCAAGCTCCGCCTCCCAGGTTCATGCCATTCTCCTGCCTCAGCCTCCTGAGTAGCTGGGACTACAGGCGCCCGCCACTGCTCCTGGCTAATTTTTTGTATTTTTAGTAGAGACGGGGTTTCACCATGTTAGCCAGGATGGTCTCGATCTCCTGACCTCGTGATCTGCCTGCCTTGGCCTCCCAAAGTGCTGGCATTACAGGCGTGAGCCACTGCACCCGGCCTAAAAATATATCATTTAAGTTTTAGAGGCATAACTTTCTGTGTTTATTAGGTGAAGTTCAAATCTTTTACATTCCTGCTGAGCTTTTTTGTTTACTTGACCCATTATTTACAATGGTAAGCTAAAATCTCCCACTGTGAAGGTGGAGTTATCAATTTATCTGTATATTTCTATCATTTTTTGCTTTATATATACTTGGGGAATTAAACTTTTTATCATTTTGGGAGTCCTCCTCATCCTTCATATTTACTGATTTATTTTATATACTATGACTGACCATACGTCCTGATTTGCCTCAGACACTCCTAGTTTACTTTGTCTTTTCCTGATACAATTCTTAAATAATATCTTTTACTCTCAAAGGTATTCTGATTTAGACAATTATATATAGTAAATCTAATTTTTTATAATTTAACATTATAACACAAATATTCCTGATCTATACTTTTAAGTCTGGGCAAGTATAAGTCTCTTTTACCTTGTTTTAGTCTTAGAATTTTTTTTTTTTTTAATCAGAGTCTCGCTCTATCACCCAGGTTGGAGTGGAGTGGCTTGACCTCAGCTCACTGCAACCTCCACCACCTGGGTTTCAGTGATTCTCATGCCTCAGTCTCCTGAGTAGCCGGGACTACAGGTCCACGTCACCACACCCAGCTAATTTTTGTATTTTTAGTAGAGATGAGGTTTCACCATGTTGGCCAAGGTAATCTCGAACTGGCCTCAAGCGATCCTCCTGCATTGTTTTCCATAAGTGCTGGGATTATAGACATGAGCCACCACACCCAGCCTGGTCTTAGAATTTAAAAAATGTATCGTTTACTACAACCAACTTTTGTAAGGTATTTGATTATTTTTGTTTGTTTCTTGCAGCAACTCCTTGATTTGTTTCTCTACTTATTCAAGTTTTGAGGTCTTCTATGACTGAGAACATTTGTTTCATGCCCTGATACTTAATTAAAGGGCACTTTGGCTGGATATATATTTCTAGGTTCTAGGGTCATATCCTTCAGTACTTTGTTAATACTGCTCCGTCATTTTCCTGGATCCACTGGTGCTGTGGGGAAATCTGGTGTCAATCTTGATGTTGGTCCTTTGTATGATTTACTCTTTGCAGAATTTTCTTTGTCTTCCATAGTCTCATATTTTACTATAAGTTGTGATATATTTTTCTCTTTCTTTCTTTTTGTCATTCTGTAGGCTTTTTCATTCTGAGGTATTTCTTTTCTTCTTTTTGAATTCTAGGAAATCTAGCTTCTTTATTTTTTCAAATATTTCCTTCTTTTCATTTTATTCCTCTGACTTTCTGAGCCTTGTGATGTGGATATTAGCATTTGTATGTAAATACTCCATTTTTTTGGCTTTTCTCTAATATTTTCTAATTTTTGTCCCTTATTTGAAGGACTTCCTCAATTTGGACTTCCAACTCACTAATTTGTCCTTGAGTTGTATCCATTCTACTATTTAGTCCTATTTGTGTGTTCTTTCCTTCAACTAATATATTTTTTATTTCTTATGCTTGGTTCCTTTTTAATGTTGTCTTAGTATTGTTTCATTTCTCTTTATTTCCTATTAAGCTTATTAGGCTAATTTTAACTTCTTGGACTTTTCCAACATTTCCTCTTCTGATGGAATCTGTAATGCAGGTTTTTTTTTTAATGGTTTGCTTCTCAACTATCTTGCTATTTTGACCTCATTCTCCATGGCAGTGGCGAGGTCAGTTGGCTTCTCTGTTAGGCAATACCTAAGGAGAGATGGGATGGGAACAGATCAGCCCCAGACAACTGCACCACTCTCAGTTACTCCACAACCCAGCCCCAGACAACTGCACCACTCTCAGTTACTCCACACCCAGCAAAACAATGTTTCAGGTCAGTGCTCCATCTTTGGCCCCCAGGGAGGAGTGGTTTAGGAAGGGCCACTTTTTGGATCGCAGTTCCCCTGGCCTGAGGGTTTGAAGGGGTGGTGTTAGAGAAGGAAGCAACTGCCTGGGGCTTTTTCTTCCCACCTGTTTTTTCCAGCTTCTCACAGGCACAGGACTTGTGAGATGCCTGAATTTTATTCCTGGGACATCTGGACACAGGTCTAAGTCAGCATCAGGGTAGGGGCAGGCACTGTTTGTCCCTGGCATTGGTGGGGGAAGGGGCAAGGGCAGATACCCACAGTTCCTTTTCTGTTTTACTCTTTCCACAGCCAGCCCACTGATCCTACTCCTGGCCAAAGTCCCCTGGCCCTTTCCCAGTTGTTCCTCTCCCGACACATCCCATGAATTTTCTCAAAATTTTGTCAGTTCTCTCTTTATAGTTCCTCCAAGGTTTATCTTAGGGGCTGGGAGCCACAGCACCCACAGTCAATGAGGCTGGCTCATTGCTTGTCCACAGGACTGCTTACAGAGCAGTGAAGATGGACATTAAATACTTTTGCAACTACGTAATTCATGACATTTGTGGTCAGTTCTAGAAAAGAGACAGTCTAGGGACTATGAGAACTCACAGGGATTTAGCCAGGGGCCTGGGGAGGCTTCCTGGAAGAAGCAGTGTTGAACCAATGGGAAGAGTGTTGGAAGAGTGTTAGGCGTTGGCCATGGGAGGGCAGGGCAGGCAGGGAGGAGCCTCTCAGTCTGAGGGAAGGGCATTCATTAAGGCGGGGTGGTGGAAGGGGAACAGAGCCATTGAGGAACTGGCAGGAGGTCAACTTGGCCAAAGTAAGGGGAAGCAATGCTGGAAAGGAAGGCGGCAGGGAGACCCTGCAGGGCTGTCCTCAGAGGCAGCGTTAAGGATTTGGGCTGTAGTCCGAGAGGAACAGGAAGCCACTGGGGAGTTTAAGCCAGAGTGATAGGATCAGAGCAGCTGTTGTGGAGATGACGTGTTGCAGTGAGGATGTGGGCTCTGAAACAGGCAGGAATGAAAGCAGGGAGACCCCGGAGGCGCTACTGCAGGAGTTCAGGTGGAGGTGACAGGGGCCAAGATTAGCCTGCTGGCAGTGGAGGGGAAGAAAAGTGGATGGGTTTTGCAGATATTTAGGAGCTGGATTGGTAGGATTTGGTGATGAGGTTGGGTGTGGAGGGAGAGGCAGGTACAGTCTGCCCTCCATATCCATTGGTTCCACATGTGAGGATCAACCAACTGCTGATCAAAAAAATTAGGAAAGAAAACCCCAATAAAACAACAATACAAGAATAAAAGTAATACAAATTAAAAATATAGCATAACAACTCTTTACATAGTATCTACATTGTATTAGGTATTATAAGTAATCTAGAGTTGATTTAAAGTATACTAGGCTGGGTGCAGTGGCTCATGCCTTTGGGAGGCCAAGGCGGGTGGATCATGAGGTCAGGAGATTGAGACCATTCTGGCCAACGTGGCGAAACCCCATCTCTACTAAAAATACAAAAATTAGCTGGGTGTGGTGGTACACTCCTGTAATCGCAGCTACTCAGGAGGCTGAGACAAGAGAATCGCTTGAACCTAGGAGGTAGAGATTATAGTGAATCGAGATAGTGCCACTGCACTCCAGCCTGGCCACAGAGCGAGATTCCATCTCAAAAAAAAAAGTATACTGGAGGTGTGCATAAGTTATATGCAAATACTATGCCATTTTGTATTGGGTTGGTGCAAAAGTAATTTGTTGTTTTTGCCATAAAGACAAAAAGGCAAAAACTGCAATTACTTTTGCACCAACCTAATACAAGGGGCTTGGGCATCTGTGGATTTTGGTATCCATGGGGGTCCTGGAAACAATCCCCCATGAATACGGAGGGATGGCTGTATATAGATGACTCCCTTTGCTTAAATACCTGGCTTCATGGTGATGCCGAGCACAGAGGAAGGACATCTCGGAGAAGAAGCAGATTTACAGAGAAGATGATGAGTTGGCTTTGGACATGTTGACTCTGATGTGCCTGTTAGATGTCTAAGGGGAATACTAGCGCTCAGAGGAGAGGTCTGGCTGGGCAGGCCTTGCCTGGCAGATGGTAACTGAATCTGTGGGAGTGGATGCCACCGCAGTGTTTCTCTATGGAGTGTGGGTATTGCCATGCGAGGATGGACAGTTCTTTGGTGATACTGCCTTCTGTTTGGCCCCTCTGCTGCCATCCACTAAACACTGGTAACACAGCATCCACCTTGTCGTTGTGACAACCAAAGCCACCTTCACACATTTCCCAATGCCACTTCCCCTTAAGCACTCGTAGCCTAGAGAGAGAATCTAGAATGAAACATGAAAAGGGCTATATTGAGATGTTGCAGAGCAGGGGTGTCCAATCTTTTGGCTGCCCTGGGCCACACTGAAAGAAGAAGAAGTCTTGGGCCACCCATAAAATACACTAACACTAATGGTAGCTGATGAGCTAAACACACACAGACACACAAATCTCATAATGTTTTAAGAAAACTTACAAATTTGTGTTAGACTGCATTCAAAGCTGTCCTGGGCTGCGGGTCGGACAAGCTTGGTGTAGAGGAAGAGGAAGTGGCACAAAAAAAAAAAAAAAAAAAGGCTGAGAAGTGACCAGAGAGGGGAGAAAGTGCAGGTGTCACACAGAGCCCAGAGAAGAGGGCGTTTCTAGAAGAGAGGAGGAAGGCCACTTGTCTTGAGTCTGTTGAGAAGTCAAGTGGGGACCTAGCAATGATGGGGCCAATGGTGTGTGGAGAGGAGCATGCGCCAGCGTGGGCTGGGGTGAGACATGAGTGTTGACCTGGCAGGGGTGGGTCTCATGTTCACTCCTGTGTGTGCAGGTCCATGCATTCATATGTGATCACTGCACATCCTGGATTTTTTAGGTCAGTACCATTTTAAAAAATGTAATTCTGGCTGGGTATGGTGGCTCATGCCTATAATCCCAGCACTCAGGGAGGCTGAGGTGGGTGGATCGCTTGAGCCAAAGAGTTCAAGATCAGCCTGGGCAACCTGGCAAGACCTTGTCTCTCCAAAAAATACAAAAATTAGCCAGACGTTGTGACACACAACTGTAGTCCCAGCTATTTGGGAAGCTGAGGTGGAAGGATCACTTGAGCCCAGGAGGTCAAGGCTGCAGTTAGCCGTGATCACGCCACTGCGTTCCAGCCTCGGTGACAGAGTGAGACAGAAACATTTAGTTTTTTTCTAACAGAGGCTATTCATTAAAAAGGCACTTAAATATAATTTAACTTTATTAATTTTGTTGTAGTTTTCATGGAAATCATATGAAACAGAAAAAAGAAAGATCAAATTAAGACCCCCTTGTCCTAAGTTTTAGTTGAGAAAAAAAGTTTTGTTTTTTTTTTTTTAAAAAGAAACAAACCTAACTGATGCCAAATATTCTAGTGATGCAGACATTGCTCAGATGTGGTCTAAGAACCACGCAGCAGCTTCGCGGGGAATTCTGGAAGGGAATTCTGGAAGGAAATTCTGGAAGGGAATTCCCACATTTCGAGCAGTGGCCACATTCCTGGGATAGGCTTAGAAGAAGAAAAGCAATCTTGGCCCAAGGGCTTCTGAAGCGCCTTTCAGGAGGCTGAGTCATCCACTAAGGCTGAACAGGGGCCCTGGTCTTAGCACCAGAAATGTGTCTGCCCCAAACAGGAGATATGATCATCTGGGTTGAAAATTAACTAGGGAAGGATATGGTCCAGATGGTTAAATTCCTCAGCAACCACCGAGTCATCATCTAGCAGATTCATTCAAGGGCTGTGGACTCCAGGTGTGTATTTTTCAGCCTGTAATTTCTCAGGTTGCTCCACTCCGTACTTCCGTGTCTGAATCACCAGACGTGATAGATTTTGCCCTGTGTTTATAGCTTCACCTATTAATAGCAGGGTTGACAGCTGAAGAAAGTTGAAGCCCAACACACACACACACACACACCCACCCACATCAGTACTTATCCTTGTACCACATGCTCTACTTTATCCTATCCTATCCTATCCCATGCCTTTCTTTTTCTTTTTAAAAAAATGTCTGAGACTCACTAAATTGATGTATCATGACTCAGCTGCATTTCGGAAAACACGGATTTTAGAAGACGGCAAAAGAAACCCTCAGGCCATTGTGAAATGAAGGGGTGATTGGAAACAAAAACCAGTGAGATTACTTCTTAGGTCAAATGAAGCTGTGCAGACACCTTGAAAGGGGCCCTCCTCGGGCTGCCCTTGTCCCAGCAGGTAATGAGGTTCTGCTTCTCCTGTTCTTGGCCAGGGCAGCCCAATAGTAAGATGGCCTACTGCTATGGCTATGTCTCAGGACAGGGCACCCCTAGTGTGAGGCTCACCCCACTTAGAGGTCAAGGGCAGACCACAGGTCAAAGCTCCATTTCACAGAGGTTTAAGGTTTCCTTTGCCTCCCTCCAAGTCAGTGTTTTCTGAACTCCTGTTCAGGTCTATTAGTGGGTTCTGAAATCAACTTCATGAGTCCCACTAAGAAGAAATGGCATGAAATGGAACAGAATAGAAAATAGCAGGGCACATAGTACAGAGGAGGGAAGTAGCGACCTGTTTCGTGTGTGTGTGTGTGTGTGGTGTATGGTGTGCATATGGTGTTACTGTCGGGGGGCTGTGGTGCATGTGGTATGTGTGTGTGCTGTGTGGGTGGTGGATGTGGTATTTGTGTGTTATGTGTGTATGTGGTGTTTGCACGGTGTGTATGTGTGTGTATGGTGTGTGTGCCATGGTGTGTGTGATGCGGGTGAATTGGATTGTGATCAGAAGTGGCTTGACCCTGAGGCTAGAACTTCAGCACCCCCTCACCCCAACACAGCCCCGAGCCTGTTGAGGTGGGTGATGCGATCTCACACCCCAGTGTGGGTTAGGTGACCCTCCAGTAAAGCCCATAGCACCCTGCACTTCCACCATCGTGGCCCTGCGGCCCAGTACTGCGGGTCTGCTTGGCCCTCTGTGTGTGTGTTTATTGGGTCCCTCTGGTGCCTCCACACAGTGGCATCTAACATTATTGAACTTGCTCTATGCTGGGCACTGCTGAGTCTGCGCCTTCCAGCTACTAATTCAGTAACTCATTCCTCACACCAACCCTAAGAGTCAGCTACTATTATCACCTTCCCCATATTGTGGACAAGAAAATAGAGGCCCAGAGAAGTTAAATAACTTGCCCAAAGTCACAAAGTAAGTGGCAAATCCAGGATCCTAACCCCAACGTCTGGTTCCAGAGCCCCCTTTGTGACCACAATGCAGAAGGCATTCAATGAGAATTGGTTAAATGGATTGTTAAGAGAACGGACATTTTGAAAATTAAAATTACAATTAAAATATGATTTTTAAAAAGGGTAGATCTTGGTAAAGAGAGGGTTCAGGGGAACTGCCAGAAGGGATTGGAAATGACAGGTGGCATAGGGGCTGGAAGGAGCTGGAGTTCCCTACAGATGCCCACCATGGCACTGAGTGGGTTAGAGGCAGCGTGGGGCGTGGGATTGAGGGGTTAGGTGAGGGCTGCAGTGAGGGTGGGCACTGGATGGCAAAGGAGAGAGGGAGAGAGACAGAGACAGAAAGCACAAGCTTCTGCTCCCTGAGGCAGGGCATCAGGAAAGGGGTGTGGGGAACAGAACTACCAAAGCACTATTGTGATTTTATTTGCTGTGGAGTTTGTGCCTTAATTACTGACCGCACCCCACCCCGCCTCTCTACCATACTTTCCAAGGCACCTACAGTGCTTCTTTTATGTGAGTGGATTCCTTTGGCAGAGCTTGAAGAAGTCCTGAGGTTACAATAGAGTAAATGGGGATATCCAAGGACAGGACGCAGGGCCAATGAGTTGACATTTTGGGTCGTGATATTGAAGGGGCTGAGCCAATGGCACTTCCATCTCAAAAGGGAAAGGCCCCTGCTGACTTCTGGGGTCTAGAATCAATGGCTGAGGGATTCAGTGTTAATTCAGAACTACCCACTGTGTCATCAGACCTGTCCCTATCCCCCAATCCAGAGGGGCGTGGAAAGCTTTGCTTTGGCCAGGAGTGGTGGCTCACGCCTGTAATCCCAGCACTTTGGGAGGCTGAGGTGGGAGGATCGCTTGAGCCCAAGAGTTTGAGGCCAGCCTGGGCAACATAGGGAGACCCCTGGGGGTCTCTACAAAAAAATTTAAAAATTAGCCTGGCATGGTGGTGTGCACCTGTAGTCCCAGCTACTCGGGATGCTGAGGTGGAGGGATCATTTGAGCTCAGGAGGTTGAGGCTGCAATGAGCCATGATCGTGCCACTACACTCCAGCCTGGGTGACAGAACAAGATCCTATTCAAAAAAGAAAAGAAAATAATTTTAAAAAGGAAAAGAAAAGAAAGCAGCAAGCCTTGCTTACCCTTTGAACCCAGGCTCTGGCTTTCAAGCTCTTTGAGAAATCAAATTACACCTCTAGCATCCTGGTACACTCAGTAAGTCACAATAATCCTACAGTAAAGTGAGTGCACATAGAATCCTACTTTAAGCAAAGGGCTGTTCTTTCTGGGTCCCATCTACTATACTGGCAGTGGTCATGGTCTATTTTGCATGAAATCTCTTACACATGATTTTGCAAAGAAGGTTATAACAATATTTTTCTAACGATGCTTGTTTGCAGTGAAGTGATTGTAGAGCAAGCTAAAAACTTTATTGCAAACAAGCATCACTGATAATTACTTAGATACATTACTGCATCCTTAATACAACCCTTTAGATATGGGTAGATGATATTTTGAGACTGCAGGGTGAGGTCTGTAGTGGGTCTATAAGCCAGTTAGTGTGATAAGGGTAACCGCCATCATCCCAGCTCCAAGGCTGTAAGTAAGGGATGTATGGGACAAGAATCTGCCTGGGGAGGCTGAGGATGCTCCATTGTAGTCAGAATGGTATTGTCTAACCGTGGGGTTGATGAAGCACATCCCGTCCAGTGAATTGTTCTCTGTGCAAATCCAGGCTAGCCAATCAGCAGAACTGCCAGGCCTTGGGTGTGTAAAGTTGGGACGGGAGAGGGGGGAATCAGAGGGAGGAGAGTCTATAAGACTGGTCTCAAAGATGGCTGGGATGGCTCCGCTATCTTGGCCTTAACATCTGCCATTCTCCATTTGGTGGCCTCTGCAGATAGCTGCCAGCCCCTCTGCATGTGTCTATCTTCGGTACTTCCTTCTATATCTAGATATGTGAACTTGTAGGATCTGCCCAAGGAAGGGACTCAGGTCTGAATTTCTTCCCATCTGAGCACAACATGAATGTGTGCCAATGTGGTGGTGGGACAAAGACTTTAAACCATTGACTTATGGGAGTCAACACAATGGGCAATCTACCCTATAGAAAACAATGGAAAAACATTTTGAAATATATACATATTTCAAAGACTACTATATATAGAAGTCTTATCCCTCAGTGCCTCTGGGGGATAGGTTGAAGTCCTATCCCCCAGTACCTCTCAGAATGTGGCTGTATTTGGAGAAAGGGCCTTTAGTGAGGTAATTAAGATAAAACGAGGTCATGGGGGGGGGCTTTAATCTGATATAACTTGTGTCCTAATAGGAAGAGCAGATTAGGACACAGACACACAGAGGGGTGACCAAGTGAAGACTCAGAAATCTGCTGAGTCACGAAGAGAGACCTCAGAAGGAACCAATTCTGCTGACACCTTGATTTCGGACTTCCAGTCTCCAGAACTATAAGAAAATACATTTCTGTTGTTGACGCCACCCGTCTACGGCGGCCCTAGTGGAATAATATTAATAACAGCCGCTGTCTTAGTAGGGTCTGTAGCTCCTTTCATGTTAGGAGATGGCTCCCTCTGCTGGGCCTTTGTGTTAAAAGCGAAATGATGCCCTGAAAACAATGACTCATGTTTCGACCGCACAGAACAGTGCTTAGATTCTTCTTTTACAGAATCTATATAGAATAAAGAATGTAGAATCTTGGTAGAGGTCTTTGTAGAACCATTCACCTATAATCAGGGTTGATATTGACAATATTTAGCAACTGTTGTGGCTCTCTACTGTGTGGACCATTAACCCTGTGGATGCTGGACTGTGAGGCTGGGCTGGGGATGGTCCTGGGGTGGGACTGAGTGGACAGGGTAGTGTGGGGAAGACTGAGGTGGGGGCATTCAGGGAAGTGACTGTGTACCAACCAGTGCAGAAGGATCAACCAGGATGGAAGATACAGCCACACGGCTGAATATCCCTGTGTCATCATAAAAAAATATTTTCCTAGTATCTTTTTATAAAACATCTTCAACTTAGTCTATTGCTCCTACAAAGAGCCCAGAAGAAAATATTCTCTTATAAGCAAAAAATATCTTCCTGGTATGGTTCACGGCTCTCGGAGACATAGTCCTTGTCAGTTGGATTCATGCTATTATCCTCACTCTCCTCCTGGCAGTCAAGCTGTGTTGCTGAAACTATAAACACCACAAGTCTGGAGACAAGATTTGGTGAATTGCAGTTAGAATGTTGAATTTTCCATCACTCTCTGCCTTGTGTTATTGCTATGAAACCAAACCTATCTATCACGCAGCAAGCCCTAACCATAGCAGCCTCTATGTTTCTACCCTAGTTTTTGGTTCTCTATTGTCCTACTCTCTTGCAGACTAGAAATTGTAAGAGAAGGCATGGTTAATTGAGGGTGGGATAGAAAGAAGGAAAAGAGGAGGCTAGCAGGGTAGAAACACAGATGATATTGACACATTGAGAATAGATTGCTAATCTACCATCGTCATTACTGGGACTTGAGAAGGACCTTACTGGGATCCAGCCAGGATTAGCTCAGCCACTGCTGCTGTGGTTAAGGCTTGCTACATGATACTCTTTCGGGAACACATGCCATGGGGACAGTTCTGCACTTCTGCTCCCATTTATGGTGGTGTGACAAGGCCGGCTCTATTCCCTTTTTCTTTGTTAGTCTTAGATTTTGAGACACCATGAAACTGACAGTACCAGTTCTGATTATGTGCAACAACTGGATTCCAACGGCCAAGCATTTCTTTTTCAACTTCTGATTAGCTGCAACTTAGTGATCATTCAACTTTGAATAAAACAATTTCACCTGAATATAAAAACATGTTTAAAATTAAGAAATTGCTTGCTTACACAATATATTGTTCTTTCTTTTTCTGGCATCTTCCTTGCGGTTTAGACATCATATTGTAACTTCTCCTTCCCCAAAGGGTCAATCCAACTCTAGTGTCTTGTTCCGTGTTGGTCTTTTGTTCCTTCCACCCAAAATCTAAAGGTCCCAAGGCACTTCCCCTATCACCCCTCAGCCAGGCTTCGTCCTTGGGCTCTGCCCTAGAGTAACTCAGCTGACATCTCAAACATATCTGATCATGCTAGCTTGTATAATTCCTGTTTTCTGCATGCAGACTATGCGTTTTTTCTAACACACCAGCAAATATTTAGTAGCTTTAAATTTATGTGCCAGTATTTTGCAAAGTGCAGTGGGGGTACAAAGAATTGAAAACCTGATCTCACCAACCGGAGTTGTCTACACATATGTAGGTATGGGAAAGAGTTAAATATACAGGGTACCACCGGTATCTGGAGTACCTCCAGCACTGGGCGATACTTCCCACTTCTCTCCTCCGTAATGCACAGGAAACATTATGTTTCCAAATATGATGCATTCCTATGGGCTAACAGTTGCTCCGCCCCTTTCCCAACCAATAAAGCCTATGGAATTTAGGGACTGTTGGGACGTGATCAAAGGCACAACCTTAAATATCTACTGTTTCTAAGAAGGATCGTTATTTAGACACTTAGGAACAAATTAGCTTATCCCCCTTATCCTGCCTGGCATCCATCAGTGGGTTAGGGAGGTATGGCTGAGGATGGCTGGCAAAGATAGGGCCATTTTCTGCATACAGATCACACTGCAGAGAAATAAACTGAGTTCCGCAGTGGCCTTTGCCTCCGCACTGCTGGATTGCAGTTGGTAGAGCCACGCTGTGCTGAGTGATAAGCTCTTGAAAAGGAGCAGTTGTGTCATGTCCTCAGAGGAGGACTGTGTGGACTGTTTGTGTCTGCATATTCAAGCTTCTTGCCAGATCTGCTGTTTCTGGGCCTCTCTCATTCTCAATTTTCTTGTGTTGAAAAATGAAGATATGAATTCCTCTCTCACAAGGGTTGTTGTGGAAATTCAGTAAAAGTACTTTTGGGAGAGCCTTTAGCACGGTGCTGGCATTAAGTGGTTGGTTGCTTAATAAATATTTGCTGGGTGAAAAAAATCTGATATTTACTTAAGAGTTCACTATGTAATTTTTCTTAATAAAAGTATATCCAAGTAGATATCGTGCTAAAATAAGAACAGGTGGAAACTGTCTTAAGTGAAGTTGCCTGGAGAAGAGGTGTGTCCCTTACCATTGTTTTGTAGACTTTAGTTCATCTAGCATATCCCTTGCTTCCTTTCCTTCTTTATAGGGTTCCACAAGGAGCTTTGCTATGGGCGAACTGTTAGCTGGAGCTGTGATAATTAGGCCAAGGTCATGCATCTGTCCCCTGTGGGCCAGTTAGCTCAGCTTGGCTCCATGTCCATACACTTTGATCTTAACCCAGCGGCAGACTCACAAGTATGTAACCGCATCCCAGAGGACTGAGGGGGAAGGGTTTCTGTGGATCAGGGCAAATCGCTGCTGCCGGAGAAGCACCTTCACGGTCAGCTCTCTTGTGGTTATTATGACCTGAAGGTGGCGCTGTTTCTCAAGGAAAACAAGCGTAGGGTCGCTGACAGTCTATTTTAAAGTGAGTGTGAAATGACAGAATGTCAGTTGGAGAGAATCTGCGAGGTAATCTTTGGATCAATTTCCTCACTTTCCAGCCAAGGAAACAGATCCAGAGGGATACAACTCTTGTCAGAAGTCACACCACAGATTCATGACAGAGGCATGGCTAGACACGGGACTCCCAGATCATAAACTTTTACAGTTTTCACTGCACTAAGGGTTTCCTGATCCTAAATGGTATCAAGCAATTAATAATCTTTAAAAGAAAACTGAATGAATTATCGATACCTAACCTGGTGATATTGTCAATGAACTAAGTTATTGAATTTCAAATGTCTGTTATTTCTAATCACACATCAGATTCAAGTTGTTTTGGCTTTTATTACAAGAAGCATCTTTACATAGATCTGCAATTTCATGGATAATTTATTTTCCTTTTCCATATATCTGAAAGAAGAAACATAATTGGTATGAATGGCATTTAATTCCATACTAACTTCTTTTGAACTGTAGGCAGGCATTACTTGTTTAAGTGATTACAACTGAGACAAAATGTGGGTTTTTAACAGCTGCTCAGATTGCGGGCTGATAATGACAGTAACTCTGTGGTAGCTATTTGTAACCCCTTTTCTGGTTCATAGAAAGTGAAACATATTGGACAGTGGGCATGGCAAGTACATCTCCGTAGGTGTGTACAGCATCAGAATTCAACTTTTAGAAGTTTTCTGCTCTGAAAGCAAATTATTTTTTTAAAGTAAGCTTTTTCTTATTTTAGGAGGTATGGTGAGTTCTTGGGACTGTGAGACAGAGTTTCCTACTTTTCTCATGGTGAGAGTTGTCAAGATGTGAGGTTTGGAGTCTGTGTTGTAGAATTCAAGGTCATCAAAAAAGGCAGGTCTTGTGGCTCTGCTCGAGGCATGAGTTAAAGCTTTTCTTGTCATCCTGATCAAATACAGTTGTAGGCATTGTCTCAGGGAGATTAGCACCCTTTCTCCAATTCGTCTCGGAGAGGTGGTTTTTATTATTCTTGTATTTGGTTTTTATCCCCTTTCTTTCAGAGCTAAGGGAGACTCATCAGAATGAATGGTTTCTGAAGTAGGAATCTATTCAAGATTTAGGAATATAGAATTTTTATTTTTTAAAACACATTACATTTCGTTATACTGTCCAGTGATATAATAGAACCACAGACATTTCTGGTTGCATCCTGCTCTTTATTTTTACCTGAATCCAAGCTCTCTTCAATGATTCTCTCTCTCTCTCTATCTCTCTCTCTCTCTCTCTGCTCACTGCAACCTCTGCCTCCTGGGTTCAAGCAATTCTCATGCCTTAGCCTCCTGAGTAGCTGGGATTACAGGTGTACACTACTATGCCTGGCAAACTTTTGTATTTTTTGGTAGATACTGGATTTCACCATGTTGCCCAGAGTGGTCTCAAACTCCTGGCCTCAAGCTATCGGCCTGCCTCAGCCTCCCAAAGTGCTGGGATTATAGGCGTGAGCCACCGTGCCCTGCCTCTCTTCAAGGACTCTCTTTGCTACATTGGCATCACCTGGGAATGTGGTAGGGATACAGAATCTTGGGCCCCACCTTGGACCTACTCGATCATCGTCTGATTTGTTGGGGTTCCCTTCCCCAGGTGAGTTTTGCACTGACTAAAACACACAGATCTATCAGGTGAGTGGAAATGGCCATACTCATTTACCTTAGTTCCGTCTTTATTTTACTTTCAGTGTTTCATCTTTCTCCATGGAGTCACTCTCATTCATGCAGTTCCACAAATATTTCTTTTTTTTTTTTTTTTTTTGAGACGGAGTCTTGCTCTGTTGCCCAGGCTGGAGTGCAGTGGCGCAATCTCGGCTCACTGCAAGCTCTGCCTCCCGGGTTCACGCCATTCTCCTGCCTCAGCCTCCCGAGTAGCTGGGACTACAGGCGCCCGCCGCTGCGCCCGGCTAATTTTTTCTATTTTTAGTAGAGACGGGGTTTCACCATGGTCTCGATCTCCTGACCTTGTGATCCACCCGCCTCGGCCTCCCAAAGTGCTGGGATTACAGGCGTGAGCCACCGCGCCCGGCCCCACAAATATTTCTTAAGGCCCAATCTGTGGCAGACATTATACAAAGGGCTGAGAATAAAGATGAAAAAAATCGTTTACTCAAAGTATGTAGTTATGTCATCTAGTGATAAATTATGGAGGAAAAGGCAGGCTAAGGGGGCCGGGAGTGTGGGGAAAGGGTGCAGTGGTATACAGAGTGATCAGCAAAGGCTTCTCTCAGGAAGGGGCTCTGAGCAGAGCAGTGGAGGACCGAAGGAGAAGCCACGTGGAGGGCTCAGGGAAATACCTCCTCTGCCCTCCAAAGCCACTAGTGAATCGCTGTGTGCGAGGGATGCCACATTTAGCAAAAATACAAGATACCTAGTTGCATTTGCATTTCAGATCAACCTTGAATATGTGTTGGGTATAACATACGAACTTTTTTTTTTTTTTTTTTTTTTTTTTTTTTTGAGACAGAGTCCCACTCTGTTGCCCAGGCTGGAGTGCCATGGTGCGATCTCGGCTCACTGCAACCTCTGCCTCCCGGATTCAAGCGATTCTCCTGCCTCAGCCTCCCGAGTAGCTGGGATTACAGACACCTGCCACCATGCATGGCTAATTTTTGTATTTTTAGTAGAGACAGGGTTTTGCCATGTTGGCCAGGCTGGTCTTGAACTCCTGACCTCAGGTGATCCGGCTGCCTCGGCCTCCCAAAATGCTGGGATTACAGGCGTGAGCCACTGCGCCCAGCCTAACTTTTAATATTATAAAACACATATATAAAATTTAGTACATATACTAGTACGTAGTACATATACTAAATTATATTGTAATGTTTTTAGTACATCCCATACAATATTTACAACATATTTATTTATACTAAAAAAATTCATTGTTTATCAGAAATTAAAATTTAACTGGGCATCCCGTATCTGTGTGACCGATGACTTCTGGACCAGACCATGGCTTGGGGAATGGCCTTCTCAGCAGGACCACCACTTCCCTTCTCAGTCAACCCTCACCCTGTTCCCTAGGCTCTGGGCAGGGGCACCTTGAAGACAGTGGCCATCTGTGGCCTCGTGTTATCTCCACAGGTGACACCTGGATTCTGTAGTCAGATAAGCATGTGCACCTGTCTTCTATAGCCAGCTAAGCATTTCCTAAACTAAACACGCCTAAAAAGTCTTCTCTAATGAACAAAACACATCTTAGAATACCTCCAGGAATATGCTCTATTGTGAATGGATCACGGTGGGGAAAAAAAGTGAATTGTTCCTTTCTCCATCGAATGTTTGGGAGAAATTCATGATTTATTTTACAGCCAAACACACATGTAATCCAGTTTGCAGTTTTCCAAAGGCTGTTTCTGATGTGGGATGTGTGGCTCCTCCTACCTCTTCCTGGTAGAATCCATGGCGTAACATCTGTGCATCTATACTAAGAGTCAAGCCATTAACCTCCAGAATTTATTTATTTATTTATTTGAGTTGGAGCTTTGCTCTCACCGCCCAGGCTAGAGTGGAATGGTGCGATCTCTGGTCACCACAAGCTGCGCCTCCTGGGTTCAAATGATTTTCCTGCCTCAGCCTCCCAATTAGCTGGGATCACAGGCATGCACCACCATGCCTGGCTAATTTTGTGTTTTTAGTAGAGATGGGGTTTCACCATGTTGGCCAGGCTGGTCTTGAACTCCTGACCTCAGGTGATCCACCTGCCTTGGCCTCCCAAAGTGCTGGCATTACAGGCGTGAGCCACCACGCCTGGCCTAACCTCCCAAATTTAAACAAGGGGAGAGTCTCCTCTCCATTTATTATCTTTATAAACCATAACTACTAGCAGGGATGTAGCTACTGAAATAACAACAACGCTATGTCACCTTTTAGTAATTGCCTCTTGTAATGCCCAAGCTTGAAGGGAAGGTCCTGGAACTCAAAGCTTTTGTGTTTTCCAATCAGGGGAATGATGACTATAAACAAACTACCAGACTTAGCCAAGGTAACCCAATGGACTGGTTCGCCACCTGCTCCTATAATTCCAAACAGCTTCCATCACAAGTTAAAAATTAGTGACACTCAACACAGCAAACTTTAGTTATGTTTCTTCTTCTTTTTTTCTTTTTGAGACAGAGTCTCGCTCTGTTGCCCAGGCTGGAGCGCAATGGCATGATCTTGGCTCACTGCAATCTCCTCCACCTCCTGGGTTCATGCAATTCTCGTGCTTCAGCCTCCTGAGTAACTGAGATTATAGGCACCTGTCACCACGCCCAGCTAATTTTCGTAATTTTAGTAGAGACAGAGTTTCAACATATCGGTCAGGCTGGTCTCGAACTCCTGGCTTCAGGTGATCCACTCTCATTGGCCTCCTAAAGTGCTGGAATTACAGGCATTGAGCCACCACGCCCGGCCTTAGTTACGTTTCATGGTAACAAGATGACAGTCTAATGGAAGGTTACAACTGACCTTAGGGATAGAGTGTCCCCTTTGATGACTTGGGACCTCCCCTCATGGCAGCAGAGACAACCGGCTGGTTACAATGAGTCTGTAGGTCCTGAACTGAAAGTCTGACAGGTTTCTAGGGTGGGCCTGGAGTGAACCAAGTGATAGGATAAATTTTGCAGAAGTATTTTGTACAAGTAAAATCAACACTGTGGACTCAGCTTTGAAACTGCTTAAAATTTTTTGCATGCTATTTTAAAAAAAATTATTTGTATTGCCCCCTGCTTTATTGAGGTATAACTGACAAGTAAAATTGAATATATTTAAGGTGTAGGATGTAATGACTTGAAATACATAAACATTGCAAGATGCTTACCACAATCAGGTTAATGAACGTATTCATCACCTCCCATAATTAGCTTTTTGTGTATGTGTGTGTATGGTGAGAATACTTAAGATCTACTCTCTTGGCAAATTTCAAGTGTACTATACATTGTAATTAACTATGATCACCATACTATACATTAAGTCTCCAGACAAAACAGTTTTAAACATATTATTCTAAGGTATCCCTGGAGCTAATAATTTTTCCCAAGGAATTGGAATATACTTTGTCTTTGTTTCTTATGCTCTATTTTCAGTAAGAAAGTGTGAAGACTTATTTGAAAATACATTAAGTTGCTGTTTAAATTAATTTGCGGCTCTATTAGAGGCATAAAAGAAGACTTTCAACTTGTTTTCTGCTGTTCTCTAATCTAGTGGAAGCATATTTGTTGAAGTAGCTGGAATTCAGTTTTTAAAACTATTTTTGCAATTTGGAATAATAAAATAAATTATAGTGTGTGTGTGTGTTGCATTTGTATTTTTCACATTTTATAGGCTTTTCTACCTATTAATTATGCTTTGGATTTGTAAAACTTGTGCCCTGTGTTAGAAACCTCAGATGATAATAATAAAGTAAAATGCTCATAAAAATGAAGAACAAGAAAACTTACTGTTAAAATGTAAAGGAAGGCAACCAACCACCAACCAACCACCAGCCAGCAAGCCAGCCGCCAACCAGCCACCCAACCACCAGCCAACCAACCACCAGCCAGCAACCAGCCAACCAACAACCAACCAATCAACCATCACCAACCAACCAACCATCAACCAACCACCAACCAACCAACCACCAACCAACCAACCAACCACCAACCAACCACCAACCAGCCAACCAATGGCATCACCCCAGCGGCAACCACCAGCAGCGCAACCAACCAACACCAACCAACCACCAGCAACCAGCAAAGCACCAGCCAACCACCAACCACCAGCCACCAACCAGCCAGCCATCGCAGCACCAACCAGCCAGCCAATCACCAACCCAACCAACCAACCATCCAGCAACCAACCAACCAACGTCGCCAACCACCAACCAGCCACCCGCAACCAGCAACCAGCCACCGGCAGCAGCCAACCCACCGGCAATCATGATAAACAGCATAAACCCGTACCAGCAACCGCAACCAGCCAGCCAACCACCAGCAACCACCAACCAACCAACCAACCACCAACCAACCAACCAACCCCCAACCAACCAACCAACCACCAACCAACCACCAACCAACCAACCAACCATCAACCAACCAACCACCAACCAACCAACCACCAACCAACCAATGAATCAACCACCAACCAACCAACCACCAACCAACCACCAACCAACCAACCACCAACCAACCACCAACCAAACAACCAACAACCAACCAACCAACCAACCAACCAAGCAACAAGCCAACCAATAAGTAAATTAAAATAAAAAAGAATAACAGTTGCATTTTGACTACTCACTGGGATTTATCAGAATGAACTTGAAATAATGTAACATAAAAGTAAATTCTTTAAACATAAAATTTAAGTATTAATATTGATAGTGATATTAATTTTTTGTTTGTATAATTTTCACATTAAAATAACTTGGAAGTGAAATTATATATAATTTCCACATGAAGTATAGAAGTTGTGTTATGTATTTATAGCAGTTTTTAAAAGAATATAACTGTTTTCCTGTTACCAAGGTCAGTCCTTCACATTGTAGGACATTTAGGATGTAGAGATTAGTGAAAAGAAGAAAATAAAAATCACAAGTAACCAGAAAGGCAGAGAGAATCTCTGTGAATTGTTGTATACACCTTTCCAGTCCTTTTATCTGTGTATATTTATTTATTTTTTAAATGGTATTGCCCTGATTCTTTCAAAACTGGCATTGAATTTGTGTGTACTATGAGGAAGGGATGAAACCGGAATGGAGAGCAAGATGAGATTCTGCAATGACTCTGATAATAACATATGAAACAAAGAACTGCTGGTCTCGTGGAAAGCAAGTGACATTGTTCTCTGCTGCTTTTATGTATGCCAGACTAATAACCCATGACTCTCCGAAATTTTCAGCATCAGAGTCATATATGTTTCGTGTGACTTAAAGGCACATTTCCACATGATTAGTTTTCTTTTATAGCTGTGATTAGTTTCAGAAACATCTGAATTTCCATATTTGACATATATGAACTTTATAAGTTAATCACGTGGATTTAGTAGTTAAGACTGTGGCACATTTTCCTCCCTGATTTTAGCAGACGAAAGTACTTGTCGGGAAATATCTAGCTTCAAACCTTCTGTGTCAGAGGCATGTACGATGAAGCAGAAACTGAGACGTCAACTGCAATAATTTTACTCCCAAGCCAGAGGCCACTGTGAGAACCAACTGGGTTAAAATCCAGATAAAACTAATTGTGCAGCAAAAAAAGCTTAAAAAGAAACAAACCTCATTTGTACAATCCCTGAAAATAAACAGTTAGAAAACAGTGAGAACATGAGACTCCAGATAACAAATGTACTTATGCTTCATTATCAGAAAGATTTGCAGTGAGGCACAGACGGGAGCAGGATTAAAATAGTAAGAACGAAAATAGCTGTGCGTTTCAGCAAGGTGTGTTACCATATTGTACTCAACACGAGGATATTAATTTCACAGTTTTCGTAGATAAGTTTAAACATAGGAACCTGTCACAAATAAGCAGTAATCTCAGTGAGGATACATCAGCTGGGATTTCACAGTCTGCAATTTTTAAATTCAGCTGGGTCTCCAAGGGCCAATCAATATTGGTGGCAATTATTCTTAGTATACAGTCCAAATGAAATGGGCGTGTTTTTTTCTTGTTTTATCAAGGTGGGAGATTGTGATATAGAAGTAAGCAAATTCCCTTGTGGTTGGCAATTGGGCTGCCTAACAGCTGCAGCAAGTCTGCTATAGGTCTCTTTTTCCTGTTTCCCGGGAATAGTCCAATAATGACCCCATTATTTTAACCCTTAAACGTGAGCAATGTTTGATAGCAGCTGGGAAAAACCTAGCATGTGTTAAACAAAGACGGTATGAAAAAAAAAATAAACAAACCAGGAGAGCCTCCCAAAGCAGCTGCCCAGGAGCATCACTTTCTACACAGGTTTTATTTGCATTCTTCGGTTTCTAAGCCACAACCTCTTGAGGGCCAATGCTTGGGACACAGATACGTTCTCATGAGGCAGAGTCAGTTTATATTCTAGAGGGAGAGGCGGTTAAAACCATTTTTTTTTTGTTGTTGTTGTTAAAAAAAAAATTCTGAAAGCCAGATAGGAAATTATGCAAATCCTTCGATTTTCTTCTTTGAAAAGCCTGGTTTTCTTTTTCTAAATTTTTGTCTACTTGGGGGGCGGTTGGGGATTGGGAGGCACATTGAAGGTTGTGAATGAGGAATAGAAAATCAGAAGAGAATCGAAACTCAAAACGATAGTTCAAGTTCCTTTTCCTGGTGAGGCCCAAGTTTAAGTTAGATTGTGCTAACCTTGGGGGATTTGGCTAGGAACGCTAGCAAACCCATCATCCATGGAGAGAAGTGACTGAAGAACGCACTCTGTTACAACACATTAGGATTGATGTGTGTTCCAGTTTCTTAATCTTTGGTGTGGGGCTTCTTTTGTCTTCAGACTGATGCTAAATTGGGCTTTTCATCCAATTTTACTTTTACCTAATTAATCACTTAAAATGCCAGTGTGCCAGAAATCTAAAATTTTTCATGTCATTTTATGTTCCCTAATAACAAAACAAATAAAAACTATGTGCTCTGTGTCTACTAGTGTATTTCAAACCACCAGTTCTCCTAAGTAAATGCTACAAGACATGAAAAAATGTTGGAAAAGAGCCAAAGATGTGAGCAGGAAAGCCCCATTATAAAAATAGCCTATTGGCTGGGTGTGGTGGCTCATGCCTGTAATCCCAGCACTTTGGAAGGCTGAGGTGAATGGATTGCTTGAGCCTAGGAGTTTGAAACCAGCCTGGGCAACATGGTGAAACCCTATCTTTAGAAAGAAATACAAAATTTAGCCGGGCGTGGTGGCACAAGCCTGTAGTCCCAGCTACTTGGGGGGCTGAGGTGGGAGGATTATCTGAGCCCAGGGAGGAGGCTGCAGTGAGCCATGATCGCGCCACTGCACTCCAGCCTGAGTGACAGAGCGAGACCCTGTCTCAAACAAAACAAAACAAAATAAAAATAAAAAAATAAAATAAAAATAAAAATAAATAAATAAATAAGCAAATGCCTATAGTTTTACACATACAACAACCCATTAGCTACCTTGGAATTATGGACTTTTCCTCATGGAATTCGGTTATTTTTCTCTTATTTTGACGAAAACTAGAATGAATCAAAGGGTAATTTTAGGAGAACTTTGAGGTCATAAAAATCTATTTGCACTTTGAAAGTTTCAGGTACATGTAGATCATTACCTTAAATTGCAGGGAGCTCCAGGAGACAGGTGGGGAAGAATGTATGAACAGAGCTGACTGCTATTGAATTTGAGATGGTATTATGTTGGTGCAAAAATAACTGGCTTCTGCCATTACGTTTTTTTTTTTTTTGTAAATGACAAAAACTGCAATTAGTTTTGCACCAACCTAATATTTAATTATTTCCTGCCTAAAAACGGGGACAAAAATGAAATATTCATTCACTTTTAATTCTTTACTACCTTTTTGTTATTCACAGTTCTTTCCATTGCTTTGAGAGAGTGGATCAAAGTTGCCTGGAATTAGTGTTTGGAAGTCAATATTCTAAAGCTCAAAAATACATTGTTTTCTTCCCCTCCTCCCTCACTTTGAAAATGGTTTAGAATAAAGGTTCCTGATTGCAATAGTGATTTGTGGTTAATATCATTAGACTTCTGGTTTGGATTAACGCTGCTAATTAGTTTCTGTCCTTGACTTTTTCCAATTAAAGCCCAGAGGCCTTGGTGCTAAACACCTGGGCAGATTACCTAATTAGATGAAAGAAACATACATAGTTGTTCACAGGTAATTATTCTAACTTTCACTGCTTGTTGAATGTTAAACATGTGACGAAAATGGTGTTCTTTCTACCCTGTGAACTGCAGAATATCAGCTCCCTGTCACAGAAGTTGGTACTGGCACTGTCTTCTAAATAGACAGCTTTGAATCCTTTTTAAATGTGAATATATGCAGAAAGTGACAGATTTGGTTTCCCCCCACCCAGACATAGGAGAAAACACACACACTAGTTGCCCCTCTGCTGTCTCCCACATGTTCTTTTGAGAAGGATGTTCCCTTTGATGAGTCAAGTAGAACTTGGACTCTCTTTGGTGCACCATGCTCTTGGGCATTCTTGGAAACACACTTGTTTGTCCCGGTGCCAGACGTTGTCAGGGTGGCCTCCTGAAGGTGGGACGTCTTCTCTTCTTCAGAATTCAAAATTGAAAGCCCAACCTCTGTACCTGTGTTCTTACAAAAGGACAATCTTTTCAGCCATGACCCTGGCTCCGTGGATCATTCTTGGCTCACCCAGCACGGGAAGAGTCAGGCCCAGGTGGAGCTGAACAGGAGGTGCTTGCACTGAATCCACCTGGGACCTGGAGAATATTTTACCCTTTGGGGGACACACTGGAAGGCTGTGACAATGGTCTCAGCCAGTCTGTGTAACCTCAATTGCTGTAGACCAGCCCAAGGGCACCACTGGCCCTTCCCTAAGCGTGCCTTGTCCTTCCCCACTTTGGTCTTGGCTCTTACTAATTCTCTCTCAGTCCCATCTTCTGTTACATCTTCCTCTCTTGAAGTCCTCTCTCTCCTTTGAGGCCCAACCCCTGTGGCATCCCTTCTCCAAAGCCTTTCCTAGAATTCCCCATTGGTTTTATCTCTTTCCCTTTCCTTGAAGCCCATTGGCTTTGTGCACCTCTCTCACAAGCCTTATGGTGTCTATTTCATATTAGTGTTATTTGAGGTCCTATCTTAGCTCTCTGGTGATATTATTGGCCACTTCATTCATTTGCTGAGCAAGCATTCACTGAGTGTATGATACGTGCTTGACACATCTAGCCTGGCATATCAGCACCTACTCTTCTAGGTGCTGAAGATTCAGTGACAGCACAACACACTTCCTTCCTGCATCAAGCTTACAACCCAACAGGAAGGAGAGCAGACCACAAACAAGAGAGCACATCAATACATGTGATAAGGTCATGTAGTGATGACAGCTGCTAGAAGGAAAGCATGTAATAGAGAGAAAGTGATGGGGGCCTGAGGTAGAGAATAATGCATACTCATTAGCCCAGCACTGTTCTCATCATCCATATCTATTAATTTGTTTAATTCTCACAACCACTCCACGCATACGGTACCCCTACTGATCCCACTTCAGAGAGAAGTAGTTGAGTCCCAGAGTGGTTAGGACGCTTGCCCAAGCTCACACAGCTGGTCAATAGCAGACCTGTGCCCTTCTCTGAGCCCCTGCTTGCAGCCAGCACGTGCACTCTGAGATCACCTGGTCACCCTTTGTTCCTCTCATCATGGCCACAGCAGTGGCAATGCAGCAGAAGTTCTAGCACTGACTATGGGGACCGGCAACCATGGGATGAACTGTGAGGGCCTCAGAGCAGCCCTGGGACCCTGGCTGCCGAGCTCCTGTTGCACAATTTGGCTGCTCGTGGCTGCAGAGTTGCTGTTCTGGTTATCTATTACTGTGTAAGCAACCACCCCAAAACTTAGTGGCTTAGACCAGGGACAACATTCATTTTGCTTTTGAAACTGCAATTTGCGCAGGGTTTGGCAGGAACAATCATTTCTGCTCCACTCAGCATTGGGTGAGTGGCTTAAAGGTGACTGAGGCCTGCTTGCTCATGTAACTGGCAGTTGATGCTGGTTCTTGGCTGTGACCTTAGCTGGGGCCATGGCCGGACACCTGGATATGGTTTTCCCATGGGGCTGCCTGGCTTCCTCACAACATGGAGGCGAGGTACCAAGACAGAACATTGAGAGAGGGAAGGAGGGAGAGAGAGAGAGACAGAGAGACAGAGAGAGAAGAGACAGACAGTGAGACACATGCAGGGAGGGGGATACAGAGAGACAGAAAGATACACAGACCCAGAGAGGAGAAAGAAAAAGAGAGAGAGTCAGGCAGAAGCTGTATCACTTGGAAATGATAGAGCATCTCTACCGCCACGTGCTATTCATTAAGAGTCACTAAGGCCAGCCCATATTCAAGGAGAGGTGACGATTAGACTCCTCCTTCAATGAGGGGACTGTCTAAGAAGTTTTCTCTATGTTTTAGAACCAGTACAGTGGTACAGTCAGTTCCTCTCCTTTCCCAGAGCTTCTGTGAACTGACTAATACTTAAAAAATAAATTCCTCTTAGGTTTCAGATATCTGGAGTCTGAAGTGGTTTCTATTACTTTTTTTTTTTTTTTTTTTTTTGGGACTAGTCTCACTCTGTCACCCAGACTGGAGTGCAGTGGCATGATCTCGGCTCACTGCAACCTCCGCCTCCTGGGTTCAAGTGATTCTCATGCCTCAGCCACCCGAATAGCTGAGACTACAGGTGCGTGCTACCACACCTGGCTAATTCTTTTCTATTTTTATTTTTAGTAGAGATGGGGTTTCGCCATGTTGGCCAAGCTGCTCTCGAACTCCTGGCCTCAAGAGATCCACCCACCTTGGCCTTCCAAAGTGCTGGGATTACTCTATTGTCTTATATGAAGAAGTAAGGGTGGGGTCAGGCTGCCCACTCATGTCTGTCTGATTCCAAAATCTGTTCTCCAAATCCTACCTTACCCATCTCCTGGAGGGCACAAGAATAGAGCTCTCATGGCTGATGCATTCATTCATCCAACCAACAAAAACTCAAATGTGTAGAGAGCATTTCCCATTTGTCAGGGCCTGAGGATGCAACAGCAGACACATTTCTCTGTGTGACGTTTACAGCCTGGTGAGAGGTACCACAGGCAGCAAGGCCGGTGCCATGCAGGGTGATGAGAACCGAAATAAGAAAATGTCAGGAGCACAGGAAGTGCACCTAACCCATGGGAGTCAGGAGATTGGGAAGATGTCCCAGGGAAGTGACATCAACTCTGGGGCTTGAAGAGTGAGTTTGAATGAATTAGGCCAGTGGTAGTGGTGGTGGAAGAATGTTCCAGCCGAGAGAGCAGGATGTGCAAAGTCCCTGAGTCTGCTCCATTACAGGACTGAGTGAGCTGTGTCTGACTGGGGCACTGTGGGTGGAGGAGGAGGGAGACAGCGATATGAGGCTGAAGAGGTGTGTTGGGGGCAGGTCATGCAGGGCCTTTGGTAGCCTTGTCACCTAATTAAGGACAACCACAATATTGGACATTGGACCTACTTGAGGGGAGAGGTGGAATAATTTGGTAAAGGCAGAAGCTCACATTTAAACTCTGAGCATCCAAATAATTACATTGGAATATCATCCAGAAACTGCCTTTACTGATACCCATCTGTTCATTCCACAGATATTTATCGAGTGCCAACTACATTCCAGGGAAGTCCTAGCAGAATCTGATGAAAAGGACAGATAGTACGGTAGTGTTTATTTTTCTGTGACCTATAAGGATAATGTTGCTGGCTTCACAGTCATGCTGTGGTCAGGAGAAGATGCCAAATTAATGCCAGCAGTGCAGTGAAAAGTGCTAGCTGAACTGAGACACAGACGTGGTGCCCTCCAGCCAGTCAGGCAACTTAACCTTGGCTATGAATGGGCAGAACCAACTGGCTGCCTTCCTGTCATGGAAGCACAAAAGCAACAGGCATTTCTTTTTACCAGAGGGGAGCAACAAACACGTGTCCCATTGGCCTTTTGGATTGATAGCTTGGCAGGAGCAGACGGAGATGAAATCTCTGCTTGATTGAAGCCATGTGAGAAATGGAGAGTGGCTAACGATGCATGTGGACCTACAGCCAGACGACCTCTAATGGTGGGTTTCCAGACTCTATCCATTCAGTGTTAGGGACTTCTATAGGTCACCGCACACAGGGGAGAGTAGGGGACTAGGGGAGAACTGGGCCACTCAACCCTGGTTTGCACAGTTGTGTGCATTGATTCTGCATCAACAGTTTCAGAAATAAGTTAAAATTTAAAACTCATGCTCTAAAGTTTCATTGATCTAGATCGACATGGCAAGTGACTCTGTTCCAACGCTTGAGGACAAGGCAAGTGGGCGGGAGAGTGAGAGGCTGAGAAACTTGGGCATCTCCACCACACAGGAGATGATGTCCTTGTGTCTCACCTTGTGACCCACCTGAGACTCCACTGTGATCACTTTCAGTGAGTACAAAGTAGATTATTAACCTGTGACCCGAATGACACAGTGTAAAGGCGTCATAAAAATAGGCAATGGATGTGAAATAAGATTGCTGGCCTGCATAGAGGTCAGTGCTGTTACGATCTCTTTTCATATTTGGCCAATCATCAGAGGATCTGAAGGGATAAGGTGGAATGCAGGAGTACATAGATCCACTTTACTGGTTTCAAGAGACTGGATATATTTCATGATTAAGCCTTATGATGTTTGGTGAAGGAGGCTGATTTCAGAGAGTGTAAAAGAGATAGCCAAGAAACAAACTTGACATTTAAAGATTCCAAGATTTTAATTGGGTGCAGTGGCTCATGCCTATAATCTCATCACTTTGGGAGGCCAAGGTGGAAGGTTTGCTTGAGCCCAGGAGTTCAAGACCAGCCTAGGCAACATAGGAAGACCTCATCTTTCCAAAAAAGAAAAAGAAAAAGAAAAACAAAAACAAAATTAGTCAGGTTTGGTGGTATGCGCCTGTGATCCCAGCTACTTGGGAGGCTGAGGTGGGAGGATTGCTTAAGCTGGGGAGGTCGAGCCTGCAGTGAGCTATGATGGTGCCACTGCACTTAAGCCTGGATGACAGAGCAAGACCCTGTCTCAAAACAAAACAAAACAAGATTTCACATACAATTAGAGATTTGTAACTTCTTTTGAAACATTGCAAGATCTAGCTCAGTTACAGCATGGGACAACGGCTAGAGCAGCAGTCGCCCACTCCTGGTAAGCCTCAGCCTCACCTGCCTTGGATGGGGCTCCCTGAGAAGCTGGCTGTGAGATGGGGATTTACGGTTAGGAGTTTTCTGGGGACTGGTCTCAGGATCAACACAGGTAATGTGAATGAAGAAAGAAGGATTGGATAGAGAAGCTGAATTGCAGTGCAGTGGATCTGTCACAACCAACGGTTTAGCCCATCCCACAGGAGCTAGGATGGTCTTTTGAAGTTGCCCTGCCTCAAGGAAGGAGCCATATTAATCATCATTGGATGTGGGTTGCCCACAGGAGGGGGATGCTGTTGGGCAAGGTGGCTATTTCCAGAGGAGGGCAATTCCCAGGGACCATCCTCAGCGAGAGCTGTCAGCACCCACACTCCCAGCAGCGGAGGGAAGGCTGTCCCCGTCCTGCCAGGGGAGGTGGGCAGCGCACCGCACCCTCGACTGCCACTGCCATTGCCTCCCTGAGCCTGAAGCCAAGTGTCACTTGTCATTTGTAGTTGCCCTTGCAAGGTTGTCTTCTTTTTTTCTCTTTTCTTTAACAATTTTTTTTAAATTCAAAACTTTCGCTTATTATCATTTTTTTTTAATCTCTGAGATTTTGGCGCACCCATTACCCAAGCAGTGTACACTGTACCCAGTGTGTAGTCTTTTCTCCCTCACCCCCCTCCTGTCATTTCCCTGAGTCCCCAGAGTCCAGTGTATCATTCTTACACCTTTGCGTCCTCATAGCTTAGTTCCTGCTTATGAGTGAGAACATACAATGTTTAGTTTTCCGTTCCTGAGTTACTTCACTTAGAATAATAGTCTCCAATCCCATCCAGGTTGCTCTGAATGCCAAGAGGTTGTTCCTCTTTATGACTGAGTAGTATTCCACAATGTGTGTGTGTGTGCATACACCATGGAATATATATGTATGATATATATACATTTATACATATATGTGTGTGTGTGTATATATATCACATTTTCTTTATCCACTCATTGATTGATGGGCATTTGGGCTGGTTCCGTATTTTCACAATTGCAAATTATGTCTTCTGGTAGAAATAATTTCCTTTTATTTATGGGTCTAGCAAAAGCGAGAGTAAAACACCCAGGGAAGGCTGCCTGTCTCAACAAAAACGGGAAAGACACAGTTCCTTTGGGATGTGAAGAATGCTCATTCCTATGTGATTGCTTTGCAGACATTCTGCCCTCTTCACTCATTCATATGTACGTACCAGCCCCCATGGCTCCTGGTCCTGCTCAGTCCTTCCCCAGGGTCACACACCGGAATTCTTACAGGGGCTGTCTTTGTTGGGGCTGTATAACAGAGTACCATAGACCGGGTAGCTTATAAACAACAGAAACATATTTCTCACAGTTCCAGATGGTGGAAACCTGAGATCAGGGTGCCAGCATGGTTGGGGGCTGGTGAGGCCCTCTTCTGAGTTGCACACTTGTCTTCTCATGGTGGAAAGAGGGCGAGAGACTCTCTGGAGTCCCCTTTTCAAGGGCACTAATCCCATTCCTGAGGGCTCCCCCCAACATCACCTAATCACCTTCCAAAGGCCCCACCTCCTACTAGCATCACATTGGGGGCTAGGATTTCAACATATGCATTTTGTAGGGGACACAGACATTCAGTCCAGAGCAGGGGCCATCTACCTCATGGTCTTCTTTGGGGAGAAGCCTTTTCAACAGGGACCAGGGACCTTCTGACCACACTGTTCCTCTTCATGTCCACTCCTAAGATGGACAGGCCTGGCTGGATGGCATTTTGAATGTCCTCCAGAGCTAGAGTCCTGTGGTGGACTCTGTTTCCTGTTAGCTCCAACAGAGCAATTATGTGTTATGTATTTCTGCATAACATACCACCCCAAAACTTAGTATTAATAGTGTAAAACAACAATGTTATTTTTTTCTCTGGGTTCTGTTGTCCAGGGGGTCAGATAGGGCTCAGTGAGGCTCTTCAGCTTCCAAGTGATGTCAACTAGAATCCTGTATGTGGCTGTACTCAGCTGGGAGCTCAACTGGGTCTGACAGGCCCAAAATGGCTACTTGTCCCCTAAGTCATCTCCCTATGTGGCCTCTCATCTAATAGTCTGGGGGTTTACAGAATGGCAGTCAAGCAACAAGTGCGGATATTAAACCATCCCGGCATCCATACTATGAAACCCACTTGATCATGGTATATTATCTTTTTAATATGCTGTCGGATTCAGTTAGCTAGTATTTTCTTGAGGATTTTTGCAACTATGTTCATCAGGGATATTGGTCTGTAGTTTTCCTTTTTTGTTATGTCCTTTCCTGGTTTTGGTATGAGGATGATACGGGCTTCTTAGAATGATTTAGGGAGGATTACCTCTTTCTCTATCTTTTGGTATAGTGTCAAAAGGATTATTGCCAATTCTTCTTTGAATGTCGGATAGAATTCAGCTGTGAATCCATCTGGTCCTGTTTTCTTTTTATTGGTAATTTTAAAATTACCACTTCAATCTGGCTGTTTGTTATTGGTCTGTTCAGAGTTTCAATTTCTTCCTGCTTTATTCAAGAAGTATTGTATATTTCCATGAATTTATCCATCCCCTCTAAGTTTTCTAGTTTATGAATGTAAAGGTGTTCATAGTAGCCTTGAATGATCCTTTGTATTTCTATGGTATCGATTGTAATATCTCCCATTTCATTTCTAATTGAGCTTATTTGGATTGTCTCTCTTCTTTCTTGGTTAAAATTGCTAATGGTCTATCAATTTTATTTATCTTTTCAAAGAACCAGCTTTTTGTTTCATTTATCTTTTGTATTGTTTTGTGTTGTTTCAATTTCATTTAATTCTGCTTTGATCTTGGTTATTTCTTTTCTTCTGCTGGGTTTGGGTTTGGTTTGTTCTTGTTTCCCTAGCTCCTTGAGGCGTGACCTTAGATTGTCTATTTGTGCTCTTTCAGACTTTGTGATGTAGGCATTTAATGCTATGAACTTTCCTCTTAGCACTGCCTTTGCTGTATCCCAGAAGTTTGGATAGGTTGTGTCACTTCTTGTCCAGTTCAAATAATTTTTAAATTTCCAGCTTAATTTAATTGTTGACCCAATGATCATTCAGGAGCAGGTTATTTAATTTCTATGTATTTGCATGGTTTTGAGGGTTACTTTTGGAGTTCATTTTCAATTTTATTCCACTGTGATCTGAGAGAGTACTTGCTATAGTTTCAATTTTCTTAAAATTGTTGAGACTTGTTTTGTGGCATATCATATGGGCTATCTTGGAGAATGTTCCATGTAGTGATGAATAGAATGTACATGCTGCAGCTGTTGGGTAGAATGTTCTGTAAATATCTGTTAAGTCCATTTGTTCTAGGGTATAGTTTAAGTCCATTGTTTCTTTGCTAACTTTCTGTCTTGATGGCCTGTCTAGTGTTGTCAGTGGAGTACTCAAGTCCCCCACTATTATTGTGTTGCCATCTATCTCATTTCTTAGCTCTAGTAGTAATTGTTTTATAAATTTGGGAGCGCCAGTGTTAGATGCATGTATATTTAGGATTGTAATATTTTCCTGTTGGGCTACTCCTTTTATCATTATATACAATGGCCCTCTTTGTCTTTTAAAACTGTTGTTGCTTTAAAATTTATTTTGTCTAATATAAGAATAGTTACTCTTGCTCGCTTTTGGTGTCCATTTGCATGGCATATCCTTTCCCACCCCTTTCCTTAAATTTATGTGATTCCTTCTGTGTCTGGTGAGTTTCTTGAAGACAGCAGATACTTGGTTGGTGAATTCTTATCCATTCTGCCATTCTGTATCTTTTAATTGGAGCATTTAGGCCATTTTCATTCAACGTTAGTAATCAGATGTGAGGTACTATTCTATTCATCATGCTATTTGTTGCCTGAATACGTTTTTTTTTTTTCTCATTGTGTTGTTGTTTTATAGGTATTGTGAGATTTATCCTTTAAGGAGATTCTATTTTGGTGTATTTCAAGGATTTATTTCAAGATTTAGAGCTCCTTTTAGCAGTTCTTATATTGCTGGCTTGGTAGTGGCAAATTCTCTCAGCATTTGTTTGTCTGAGAAAGACTATTTTCCTTCATTTATGAAGCTTAGTTTCACTGGATACAAAATTCTTGGCTAACCGTTTTTGTTAACGGAGGCCAAAGATAGGACTTCAATCCCTTCTAGCTTGTAGGGTTTCTACTGAGAAATCTGCTGTTAATCTGGTAGGTTTTCCTTTTCTGGTTTCCTGATGCTTTTGCTCACAGTTCTTTTTTTTTTTTTTTACTCGGCAGCAGCTTTTTTAATGTGAACACTTTCTTCTTAAGGACACACCTTCAGTACAGTTAACAAATGGTTACACCTGAAATCTGCTGAGAGCAGAGCTCAAGATCCACAATTGCAAAGGCCACCGCTGGCTCACTTCCTCACAGGCTGTATTACCTTTCAGAGCTGAGTGAGGCTGTGCTCTACGTCCTAACACTTGTTACTGAGTGGACATGAGGTGCAGGTTTAGCACCTTAAAGGGAGAGAAAAAGAAATAGGTTAGTAGGCAGAATGTGATTTTGTCCTCACTTCGCCTTAACTCATCTTTTTATACTTGCCAATGTGAGTTCTGAAAGGTAGTACTATACCTGCTTAGAAATGGCTGAGTGACTGCCAATTAAAAGCCACATGATAAGGTAGGTTACAGGTAAGAGGTAAATCAGGTTAGACATGCATGAGAACATGTATGCACAGACTGAATATAAGCACAGGAACACTCAACCCAACGGATCTTTTCTTTCGCCTTCTAAATCAGTTCCCATTTACGCTGAAAACCCAGTGGAAAGAATTGTTTCCTACCTGGACAGTGACACAGTAGTTTGTTGCATACCAGAAGCACATTGTTAAACAAAACTTAGAGTCTCAGTTTGGGTTTTTCTACAGTATTTTTCTCAATAAAGTGAATTTCAGCAGTTTGCATTTGTCACAGTAGAGAACACTAACCATTCCCTAATTGTGATGATTTTATTACCCAGTACTGTCTTCTGGAGAAAAATATCGGTAAGGTGCTCAGTCTCAGCAGAACACTTCACTGCAAGCTCTAGTTCAGTCAGTTCAGAAAGGCTGTGAACTGCCCACCCGATTTTGCAGCACTAATTTTAATAATCTGAAGACAAATTCGCTTGGGCCTTATCCAAGGGACTAGTCTTAAACCTATGTAATTTAAATTGATTGCATTTTATAATTAATAAAATCCCCTGTAACTCAATAGTTATATGTTTCCTTTATCTAAACCATATAGCACTCTTTATAGAGGGACTTCAAACCAATTTAAATAATGTCTCATGCGCGGGAAGCCTTTAGTACTATTTCCATAATTAATATTTATTTTTAAATTCATAATCATGAATGCAAGACTACAATAATAACCCAAGAGATGAGGTATGTAGTACTTATCATTTGTCCTATGGAAGACAGACGTACAGGAGTAAAGATCTTTAGGGCAAGTCCATAGTGACCTCATTTATAACAGACAATTCACTTTAAGTTGATGGTTGCTCACAGTTCTTAAGATTCTCTCCTTTGTCTTGACTTTAGATAGTCTGATGACTATGTGTCTAGGCAATGATCTTCTTGTAATGAATTTCCCAGGGGTTCTTTGAGTTTATTGTATTTGGATGTCTAGATTTCTAGCAAGGCTGGTGCAGCTTTCCTTGAGTATTCCCTCAAATATGTTTTCCAAACTTTTAGATTTCTCTTCTTCCTCAGGAACACCAGTTATTCTTAGGTTTGGTTGTTTAATATAATCCTGAACTTGTTGGAGGCTTTGTTCATTTTTTTAAAGGCCTTTTTCTTTTCTTTTTTTTTTTTTTTGTCAGATTGGGTTAATTTGAAAGCCTTGTCTTTGAGCTCGGATGTTCTTTCTTCTACTTGTTTGATTCTATTGCTGAGATGTTCCAGTGCATTTTGCATTTCTCTAAGTGTGTCCTTCATTTCAAGAAGTTGTGATTGTTTTTTATTTATGCTTTCTATTTCACTGGAGATTTTTTCATTTGTATCTTGTATCATTTTTTGAAAGAATTTCTTTAAGTCAGACTTCACCTTTTTCTGGTGCCTTCTTGATTGGCTTAATAGGTGACCTTCTGAATTCTTTTCTGGCAATTCAGAGATTTTGTCTTGGTTTGGATCCATTCCTGGTGAGCTAGTGTGATCTTTTGGGGGTGTTAAAAAACCTTGTTTGGTCATATTGACCGTATATTTTTTTCTGGTTCCTTCTCATTTGGGTAGACTATGTTGGAGGGAAGATCTGGGACTCAAGGGCTGTTGTTCAGATTCTTTAGTCCCATGGGGTGCTCCCTTGATGTGGTGCTCTCCCCCTTCCCTGGGAATGGGGCTTCCTGAGAGCCAAAATGCAGTGATTATTATTTCTCTTCTGGATCTAGCCACACTGTGGAGCTATTAGGCTCCGGGCTGGTACTGGAACATGTCTGCAAAGAGTCCTGTGATGTGATTCATCTTCAGGTTTCTCAGCCATGGATACCAGCACCTGCTCTGCTGAAGGTAGCAGGGAGAGTGGACTCTGAGGGTTACACTGGTTTTGTGTTGATTGGCCTTCAGCCAGGAGGTGTGCTTTCAAGAGCTCATCAGCTGCAGTTGTATAGTGAGGATACAAGCTTACTTTAGGGTCAGGTGGTAGATGGGGGTCGTAGAGCTCCCAAGGGATTATGTCCTTTGTCTTCGGCTACCAGGGCAGGTAAAGAAAGACCATCAGGTGTGGGCAGTGTTAGGCATGTCTGAGCTCAGACTCTCCTTGGGCAGGGCTTGCTGTGACTGCTGTGGGGGGTGGGGGGGGGGTGGTTTTCGGGTCAATGGAATTATGTTTCTGGGGGGATTTTGGCTGCCTCTCCTGTGTCACACAGGTCACAAGGGAAGTGGGGGAAAGCTGTAAGCCACAGGTCTCAATCAACTCCTACACAGCCCACAGCCTGAAGAGCCGGTCTCATTCCCACCATGCACCCCCAGCAGCACTGGGTGTATTTCCAGGCATCCAGTGAGCAGGGCTGAGAGCTTGCCCCAGGCTACGGCCTCCCAGCTGAGAAAGCAAATCGACTCACAATTCACACAGAGCCTGCAGCAGCAATTCACCTCCTTCAAAGGGTCTGCGGTTTCTTTAGATTTTCCTGTTATGATCCTGTGCTAGTTCTTGGAGTAAAAGTTGACGATGTGGGTCTTCACGCGCTGCTCTGTCCATTCGAGTGGGAGTTGCAATTTAGTCTTGCTTCCTATCCACCATTTTCCTCTATCATAATAAGCATTTTTAATCAACACTGTTGAGCTATTTAGTTGCATCCATCCTATCAATGAGAAATCAAGTTTATGTCCTGTTCTGGTTTGGATGTTTTTGTCCCCTCCAAAATTCATGTTGATATTTAATCCCCAATGTAAGAATTGGGAGGTATGGGCTTTGAGAGGTGATTCTGTGTGGACCTGTGTTCTCATTTCTCTTGAATATATTCCTAGGAGTAGAATTGCTGGCAACTCTATGTTTAATTGTTTGAGGAACTGCAAAACTACTTTACAGAAGTGCTTTCAGCAAATGAGTGACATGATCTGATTTTCCTTTTAATTCCGACTGCTCTGTGCAGGATGGGTGGGGTTGGGGCAAGAAAGGAAGACCAATTGGGATGCTGTTGACATATGCAGGTGAAAGGAGATCCTCTCTTGGGTTGGTAGGAGGATGAGCATAGATGGGTGGGTGGGAGCTTTATTTTGGGAGGGAATTGACAGGAATTGGTTCTGACTGGATGGCTGTTGGTGGTCTTTGAGAGTATTTCCTAGCTGGTGCTATGTGCATTTGCACAGCATCAGGAGGCAGATGACGTCTAGTTGAAAACAGGGCTTTGGATTTTACAAGCTAGGCTTTGGTAAGAAAAGGAACACATTTAAAGGTAAGAAGTGATAAGCGTTATAGGGTAAAATGCTGCAGGGTAGCGGCTGGGAGTGCTGGGCAGAAGATGTTACAATTTTGAATTGGGAAGTTGAGTCAGATCTCACTGAGAAGGTGTATTAGACCATTCTTGTACTGCTATAAAGAAACACCTGAGACTGGGTAATTTATAAAGAAAAGAGGTTTAATTGGCTTGTGGTTCCACAGGCTGTGCAAGAAGCATAGCGACTTCTGTTTCTGGGGAGGCCTCAGGAAACTTACAATCATGGTGGAAAGCCAAGGGGAAGCAGGCACATCTTACAGCTGGAGCAGGAGGAAGAGAGAGGGAGGGAGGGACTATACACTTTTAAACAAGCAGATCTCACAAGAACTCACTCACCATCAACATAGTACCAAGTGGGGAAATCCACCCCCACGATCTAATCACCTCCCACCAGGCCCCACCTTCCCAACACTGGGAATTACAAATTGACATAAGATTTGGGCAGGGACACAGATCCAAACCATGTCCAAAGGTGATGTCTGAGAAAAGACATGGGGGAGCTGAGGGAGCGAGTCAGGAGGATATCTGAGGATTCACGTTGCAGGGAGAGGACAGAATGCAAAGGCCCTGCATATTTGAGGAACACAGAATGGGGAGGGTGGCTGGCGTGCGTGGAATGGAGCAGCTAGAGGGGCAGTTGAGCTGAAGGTCCCAGAGGGATGGACAGGGGTAGATGGTGTAGGGCCTCAAAGCATTGTAGACTTTGACTTTGACTCTGAATGCTATAGAGGAGCCCCTGGAGGGTTCGGGATTCAGAGCAGGGAGCTGACTTGATCTGACTTGGGTTTTTAAGGAGCTGTTCTGACTGCTGTGCAAAGAAGAGACTGTGTAGTGCTGGGAGACAGAGCGAGGTGACTGTGAGAATCCAGGCAGCACGCGATGGGGGACCTGCTGGAGGTGCTGGCAGTGGAGGTGTGAGAAGCAGTCATATTCTGGATATATTTAGAAGTTTAGGATTTGCCAACAGATTGGATGTGAGGTGAAAGGGAGAGAGAGTGGAGTTAAAGATGCCTCCAAGGTTTTAGCCTGAGCCACAGCTGCCAATCAGTGAGGCGGGAAAGGCTACAGTGACATTTTAGGTACCATCTGCTAGTCCTGCAATGTCACGACCTGCTTGGTTGTCCGCAGGTGGGTTTATTGCTTTTCATTTCTACCAAAAAGTCCTGTCCATTCCAGCCTTTGGCAGAACTTTTCACTGAGAGCCCTGGCTCTAATCCTACTGAAAAATCACCTACTTTTTTTTCCCCTTCCAGCTTTACTGAGGTATAATTGACAAATAAAAATTGTATATATTTAAGATGTACAGCATGATGTTTTGATATATGTATACATCATGAAATGATTACCACAATCAAGCTAATTAGCATATCCATCACTCATATGGTTACTTTTTGTGCCTGTGGTGAGAACATTTAAGATCTCTCTTAGCAATTTCAGGTATATAACACATTATTGTTAACTATAGTCACCACTCTGTATGTTAGGTCTCCAGAACTTGTTCATCTTATACCTGCAAGTCTGTACTCTTCGACCAACATCTCCCCATTTCCCCCGAGTCCTGGGAATCACCATTCTATTCTGCTTCTATGTATTTGACTGTTTTGGATTCCATATATAAGTAATATCATGCAATTTTTCTTTCAGTGTCTGGCTTATATCATTTAGCATCAGGTCCTCCAGGTTCATCCAGGCTGTCACAAATGGCAGGATCTCCTTTTTGAAGGCTGAATGATATTCCATTGTAATTTATGGAAAACTGTATGGACGTTCCTCAAAAAATTAAAGAAAGAACTACCACATGGTCCAGCAGTCTCTCTTCTGGTATATATGCCCAATGGAAATGAAATCAGTGCCTCAAAGAGATATCTGCACTCATATTCATTGCAGTATAACTCACAATTGCCAAGGTATGGAGATAATCAGCTGCTTTCCATAAGGTTAATGTTTGGTTTGTCCATGGAGATCTCCCTCAGGAGTCTTTCATTTTGAGTGCTTGTTTAGGAGATGGAGAAACTATTTTTAGAAAAGGGTGGAAGATGAAAAACATTCTCAAATATATGACTAGATAGAGATCCTTTCAGAATGAATGCTGGGTAAACCACTCTTTATATTCATAAGCCTTCAGTACAGTAGATGGCTGGAAATTGGGAGATGGGGAGGGATTTCTCGATGGATGGATGACCTTGGTTATATCACGTGACCTTCCCAGGCATCAGTTTCTATCACCTTAAAGTGGAAATCCGACAGTAATTATCTGGGAGAGCAGAGATGAGAATTACATGAGATAACTCATATTTGTACTCAATAAAGTTATTATAATTGGCAAAATAAGGATATTATTTTGTGTGACTTTTCCTACCTTTCCCCAGAAAAATGGCTGCTCCCATATATGTATATGAGTATATCCATACATATACATACACACACACACACACACACACACACACACACACACACACACACACATATATATAAAACCTTGAGGTAGGTTCTGGCTCTGTTGCCCAGGCTGGGGTGTAGTGGCATGATCTCAGCTCACTGAAGCCTCTGCCTTCTGGGCTTAAGTGATCCTCCCACCTTAGCCTCCTGAGTAGCTGGGACTACAGGTGCACACCATCATGCCTGGCTAATTTTTGTATTATTTTTGGAAGAGATGGGGTCTTGCCATGTTGCCCAGGTTGGTCTCGAATTCCTGGGCTCAAGCAATACTCCCACCTCCATCTCCCAAAGTGCTGGGATTACAGGTGTGAGCCACCTCGCCCAGCCTAAACATATGTATTTTTTAATGCGTATTTTAAAAATACATATGTATTTTTAAACTACTTTTAATTTTAGGTCCATCCTTTAGAGTTGAGCTCTGTCTTCTTAAATCTCTTCTGTTTCAGTGATTTAAAAAAATACTAATACGCTATTTTTGCCTTAATTCCAGCCTCTCTCACTCCAAACATTATACTCATTGCATTGCATTTCCAAGGTCATTTTGGAATGCCTCTGGAAATACAGCCTCAGCATTTGTAGAATGGTTTTGCTTGCTTGCTCTAAGGCCAGGCTAAATTATGTGACATTGCAGTGCGTTTCCTGAAAATCCATGAATGATCTCTGACAGGACGGCTTGATCTTTCCGATAGCATTTGGAAGCCCATTAAAATGTTCAAATGTTCAAGCATGCTGGTTTATTTTACTGTTCAGATGAAATGGCATTTATTTGAATATTACTTGGTAAATGTTTAGAGACTTAGTTGTCTTTTGAAATTAGAATCGAGGTTTAAATTTCTAGGTATTGCAATTGCTTTTACAACTGAATTTCCAAATGGCACAGGAAAGACAGAATAAAAACCTTAACAAGTGGCCAAAACTGAAAGCATCCTACAAACCCAAACATGGACGATGCTTTTTTTTTTTTTTTTTTTTTTTTTTTAGATGAAGCCTTGCTCTGTTGCCAGGCTGGAGTGCAGTAGCATGATCTCAGCTCGCTGCAACCTCTGCCTCCCGGTTTCAAGTGATTCCCCTGCCTCAGCCTCTGGACTAGCTGGGACTACAGGTGTGCACCACCACGCCCGGCTAATTTTTTGTATTTTAGTAGAGATGGGGTTTCACCGTGTTAGCCAAGATGGTCTCGATCCCCTGACCTCATGATCCACCTGCCTTGGCATCCCAAAGTCCTGGGATTACAGGCATGAGCCACCGGGCCCGGCCAGAAGTTTTTTGTTTTTTTTTTAACACGAAAACTGCATCATCAAAAATAAGGGCATATACATTTACCCACTCTGCCTCACATTTTGTGCAAGACTACTTGAAGTAATGGAATTTTACTAGAAATTTCTTGTTAATGTCTTCCCTTACAGTCTGTAAAATGTTCTCAAGAACCACTGAAATGCTGTTAGGATTGTTGACTAGCTTTTTTCTTTGTAATCAGTTTCTATTGAAGAAGAGTCATTGAATTAGTGGGGTAATTTACGATCACTCATTTCTGGCAGCTTTGAGTGTATATTTGCAGAACCACAAGATAACGGCAAAGACAGTTCTTGGACACAGGCTCTGTGAGCATCAAACTTCTCCAACTAGACCCATGGGAGCTGCGGTGAGGATATGTGTCCTAAAGGGATATGGCACCAACCTTGTGAATTGTTTGCTTATGTTTTTCTAACATTTCTACTACTTAGTTTCAATTACATTTTTCCTAGCATGGAGTAATAAAAACATTTTTGTAATGGACAATTTCAAGCATATTTTTGAAAATTAATTTCAAAAGTACACAGTATAGTTTTATGAATTTCTATGTCCCCACTAGCCAACGCCAACAATTATTCCCACACAGCCGGTCTTGTCTCATGTATAATCCCAGTCCGCTAAGGTATTTTGAAGCAAATCCAGACTTTATATTATTTTATCCATAAGTATCTTAGAAGATAAAAGAAAAGGACTTTTAAAGAACAATAACAATATAGAACAAAGGACATTTATTTTGGATCCTGGCTTGTGGACTGGAGCTAATTCCTGGATTATTTTGTCACTATTGACTTGCTACCTGGGCCGTGCTTGCCTCACTCAACAAAAGAGTGTACACTAGCTATTCTGTTTCCATGCTTTGGGCCTGTATTTTGAAAAGAGGGTTTATGTATTCAACAAATATTTGCTAATTCCTACTACAAGCCAGGACTGTGCTATGCACTGGGGAGTCAGAGATAAAACACCCCAAACTGGGAGAGAATCAGAAAAATCGGACTCGATACAAACATAAATATAAATACAGCCTGATACACTTTATGGCAGTGGTATGTTCAGGTTGTTTTGTGTCTGAGAGGTATTTCTTTCTCTTGCCCACGATTTAAAAAAGGTACCTTGATTGTGATTACATTTCAAGTATTGATTAGGAATCAATTTAGGCTATATAATATATAGCCCATTTTAGGTATCTAAGGTTTATCACAAATTAACTCATTAACTAAAGAAGATGCCTTTATCACCGCCTGCAACTCCAGTGAAACAGGTAGAATTATTTCCCTTCAATTTCCTCCCCAACTCCGCACTCATTGCTCTGGTTTGGTAATGAAAACACATCAAATGAGTTCTGTTCTTGCAAGTGAGGGAAGGACAAGAGAGAGGACACAAGATGAAAGGCAGGGAGGAGGAGACTCCCCAAATCTCAACCTTTGGGAGTTTCACACTTATCGTCTGGGCTCCAGTTGGCCTGGGGCCAGTGGGTGGTGGCAGAGACCTCCTTGGGGCAGGGGTTCCTCAATCTTTTCCGTCCCCTCCTTTTCCTCCATTTGTCTCCTTGGGTCCCTGGCACCTGCTGAGTGAGAAGCCCAGATCTGTGTTAGAAGCTGCTGCTCTCTGGCCCAAGAAGGGCAGTGGTCTCTGGATTAGGGAATGGAGGGATGGCTGTTCCCGGGATCACCCCTCTCCCTCTGCCTGTGTGCAGCCTCGTGTGCTCAACCCTCCACCCCAGGGGCCCTGAGACTACTATCATGAGGCCCAGGCCCTGAGCTGCAGAGCTGGTTAATTAGCACTGGAGCCCAGGAAGCCCCATCTGTTCCCAGCACTTGTGTTGCTCTGATCTCTCCACTTCCCTGACTCCCAGGCCAGGAGAGTTGTCGCCCTCATACCCTGCAATCCCTGGAGATGTGCTCTCCACCAACCCCAGCCTAAAGCACCTTTTCACGGGGCCATAAGGCAGCTGTCATGAGGTAAATCCCACTCTTTATCCTGCCAGCAGGACAGGTAGGGACAGGTGGGAGGGATATGGGAGAAGACGGCTCCCACTGGTGACTGCCAGACCCTCCCCTCACTGGCCACAGAGAGAAGAGCCCCAGAGCTTCTGGAACATCTTCCCTCAAGGGTCGCAGACCATTCAATGAGGGATATTCCCCATGAAATCCCTTATCTTTGGGAATCTCTTCTCTTCCTTGTGCTGCCTATGTGAGTAGATGAAGAACCACTCTCCACGTGGTTACTCAATCCAGAAGGGCGGCTGTCTGTCCAAATGTGTCTCTTCCTTTTACTTCTTCTATCCAACCAGCTTCTTCTGCCCCTCCCTTTCATGACCCTTCCACATGCTCTTGGCTACACCGTTTTCCTTTGAATTTTTTTTTTTTTTTGAGGCAGGTGTAGCTCTATCCTGAGCTGGAGTGCAGTGAATCTCGGCTCACTGCAAGCTCCGCCCCTCCCGGGTTCGCGCCATTCTCCCTGCCTCAGCCTCCCGGGCAGCTGGGACTACAAATGTCCGCCACCTCGCCCGGCTAGTTTTTGTATTTTTAGTAGAGAGGCAGGTTTTCACGTGTTAGCCAGGATGGTCTCAATCTCGGGCCTCGTGATCGCCGTCTCGGCCTCCCAAAGTGCTGGGATTACAGGCTTGAGCCACCACGCCCAGCCTTTCCTTTAATTTTTTAAAGACAGGGTCTCGCGCTATCACTCAGGCTAGAGTGTGGTGGCATGACCATGGCTCACTGCAGCCTTGAACTCCTGGACTCAAGCTATTCCCCCATCTCAGCCTCCTGAGTAGCTGGGACCGCAGGCACGCACCACCATGCCTGGCTAATTTTTTATCTTTTGTAGAGACAGGGATCTGACTTTGTTGGCCAAACCGGTCTTGAACTCTTGGCCTTGAGCAATCCTCCTGCCTCAGCCTCCCAAACTGCTGGGATTGCAGGTGTTTGCCACTGCGCCTGACCTGGCTCGCCTTTTTGCTCCTGGGTGTTGCTCTGACAACCGCAACAAAAAGCTGTCGCCTGACAGCTGTGGCAGTGGGTATCTGCTGTGGCAGGCTTTCTGTCCAAGCCTGCGGGGACTGGCTTAGCTCTTCTGACTTGTGTGTAAACTTGGAAGCTCAAGGGAGGTAGCTTTCCTTGGGGGCAAACTTTGACCAATAGGGACAGGAGCTGATGGGCTTATCTTCCTTCCATCCATGTCTTGGGTGGACAATTCTGAGGCATCTTTCACATGCTTCCTCAGAGGGTCTCCAAGGGATCCAGTCCCAGCAGCCCACGGAGGTAACCAGGCCAATGACACCACACTGGGGTGCCTCTTTCTCCTCCCTCTATTTTTTAAATTTTAAATTTTTAAATTTTTTTTGTAGAGATAGGGTCTCCCTATGTTGCCCAGGCTGGTCTTGACCTCCTGGCCTGAAGCAATCCTCCTGCCTCAGCCTCTCAAAGTGCTGGGATTACAGGTGTGAGCCACCGCACCAAGCCCACCTTCGTCTTTCACTCCTCCCAGCCCCCATTGCTGTTCCTTGGCATCAATTCCTAAACAGCCTGCACATCAGCCCTTGTTACAGGTCCTGCTTCTGGGGGGAGCTCAAGCTAGGACACCCCTGGAACACTCCCCAAGTCTCTTCCTTCCTGTCCAACACTCAACACCACTTCCCTAAGTCACAGCTGCACCGCCTCTCATCTGGACTGCTCACAGCAGGTACCTAGCTGATTTGCCTCTAATCTTGTTCTATTGTAATCCATTGACACATTTTAGCCAGGATGGTCTATTAGCCATTTAGTCTATTAAATGAAAATCTGTCTATGCCACTTTTCTGCTTTAAGTCCTTGAGAAGCATCTCATTGCCTACAGAATAAATTCCAAGCCCTGTAGCATGGAACACGAAACATCTCATCGCCCGGCCCCTCCCACCCTCTCTTTCCTACCTCATATTTCATTTCTTCCTCCTGTTCAATAGTGTGTTGGCTCCAAGCTGCTTTCAGTTTGTGTGCACGCACCACACTGTTTCATGCCTGGGTGCTTTTGATCATGCTCTTGCCTGGATGCCACCACCTTCTTTGGCCTGGCCAATCTCCACATGTTCTTTAAGCCTTGATGTGAGCATAATCTGTGGCCATCCCTGGTGCCCTGCCATGGTGCTCTGCTTATCCCCACCATGGCCTGATTCCTCTGTGAAGCAATGCCCTGTTTATCTGAGTTTCCTTCAGGGGAGAAACCACATCTAGTTAACTCTAAATCTCCAAATATATAGATATAGATATAGATATAGATACATCTCCAAATATATCTATATATGTATTTGGAGATTTAGCGGTAACTAGATATGAGACAGAGTCAGGCTCTGTTGCCCAGGCTGGAGTGCAATGGTGCCATCTCAGCTCACTGCAACCTCCACCTCCCGGGTTCAAGCGATTCTCCTGCCTCAGCCTCCCAAGTAGCTGGTATTACAGGTATGTGCCACCACGCCTGGCTAATTTTTGTATTTTTAGTAGAGATGGGGTTTTGCCCTGTTGCCCAGGCTGGTCTTGAACTCCTGACCTCAAATACCTCAAATGGTCCACCCACCTGAGCCTCCCAAAGTGCTGGGACTACAGGTGCGAGCCATCATGCCTGGCCAAGAAAGATATTTTTGCACTGAATTCTAAATTAAATCCTTGTTGATAAACGCTTTATGTTGGCCACATTTGTCACGGTTGGTGGTCGGTCCCATGGAATTGCAGGCTGCTGAGAATCGCTGGGGAGGAAGGCACGTGGAATTTGTCTTCAGCTGCCCCAGGCAAGGGGGGATGAGACCTCATCTGCGGTTGCTTTGCATTAGCACTAGCCTCGTGGCCAGTGTCTAGGTGGCTCCTCTCTTTCTCATCCAAAACAGACACTCCACTTTCCAGCACCAAAATCTGCGTTCATTTCTTAGGGCTGCCATAACAAAGTACCCCAAACTGGGTGACTTAGAACAACATATGTTCACTGTCTTGCATTTCTGGAGGCAAGAAGTCCAAAATCAAGGTGTCAGCAGGGCCATGCACCCTCTACAGCCTCCACCGTTCCCAGACTCTTCCAGTTTCTGGAGGGAGGGAGTCACAGACTATCCTTCCTGGCCTCTTCCAGCTTCTGAAGTTGGGGGAGCCACAGCCTCCATCCTTTCTGGCCTCTCCTGGCAGCTGGTGGCCAGCAATCCCTGCCATTCCATGGCCTGTGCTTCCATCACTCCACTTCCTGACTCTGTCTTCACATGGCCCTCTTCCCTCTGTGTGTCTCCAAATTTCCTTTTCCTTACAAGGATACCCATCATTAGATTTAGAGCCCACACTAATCCACGATGACCTCACCTTAACTTGATGACATCTACCAGGACCCTGTTTCCAAAGAAGGTCACATTGGCAGGGGCAGGAGATTAGTACTTCACTGGATCTTTTTTGTAGGGGACACAATTCAGCCCTAAGAACTATGATTCACTGAACACTTTCTTTGAGTCAGGCAGTATGGTAGGTAGATTGCACAAATAATCATATTTAATTTTCTCCACAATCCCGCCATGTAGGGGCATTATCACCCTGATTATACATGTGAGGGTACCCAAGTACAGAGAGGCCACACAGCTCGTTGAGAAAGAAAACCGGGCTGGGCGCGGTGGCTCACACCTGTAATCCCAGCACTTTGGGAGGCCGAGGTGGGCGGACCATCTGAGGTCAGGAGTTCGAGACCAGCCTGATCAATATGATAAAACTCTGTCTCTACTAAAAATACAAAAATTAGCCGTGTGTGGTGGTGTGTGCTTGTAATCCCAGCTACTCGGGGGCCTGAGGCAAGAGAATCACTTGAACCCAGGGAGGCAGAGGTTGTGGTGAGCCGAGATCACGCCACTGCACTGCAGCCTTCCAGCCTGGACAACAAGAGCAAAATTCCATCCAAAAAAAAAAAAAAAAAAAAAGACAAAGAAAAAGAAAAAGAAAACAGAGAAAGAAAACTGGCCAGGCACAGTGGCTCATGCCTGTAATCCCAGTACCTTGGGAGGCCGAGTTAGGCAGAGCACTTGAACCCAGGAGATTGAGACCAGTCTGGCCAACATGGCGAAAACCTGTCTCTACAAAAATACAAAAATTAGCTGGGGCGTGGTGGTGTGCACCTGTGGTCCCAGCTAGTCAGGAGGCTGAGGTGGGAGGGTTGCCTGAGCCCAGTAGGTGAAGGTTGTAGAACATGCCACTGCACTCCAGCCTGGGCAACAGTGCCAGATCCTGTCTGAAAAAGAAAAGTAGTAATAGAATAAATAAAAATAAAACAACTGCGTGGTGTGGTCATGCACTATCAGACCCTGGGCACTGTGAACAAGGTGGTTTTGGGGGATACAAAAAAGGAGGCCAGGTCCTTACCTTCAGCAAGCTTAAATCTTTTTATCATCATTTTATTATCTCTCATAGGTGGAGTCAGGATCAAAATATCCAAAGAATATACAGGAAACGAGTATGTGATGATAACTGGAGCAGCTCAGAATCCGAACTTGAGCAAGACCTGGGCTACTTTGATTTTCTGAAGGTCCCGAAATATTAGGGGCTAAAAAGGAAAAAAAAAAAGAGAAGGAATACCAAAACGAAGTTGCATAAAGTATGATATATATTACATGTTTGCAGTGAACAAGTGAACAGTTTGACACGTCAAAGACACAAGGTCAGAGCATTTAGCCTCGGTTGGCGAGAACCTGAAAAGCAAAACCTTCTGGGAATGTGAGCTCCAGTTCTGGGATGAACCCTGAAAGGACAGAGTGAGTCACACATGGTGGCCAGACCAGGGGTAAGGGGTGAGCACTGCTGGGCCCTCCATGGTGGGATGTGCATGTATTTCTTTATACAAACACATATATCATTCCTCAAAGTTAATTCATACCTGTCGGAGGCTGATAGGCATTTGATAAAGATCACAGTTTCTGGAAAGATCACTGCCTCTCTGCTTTCCACACCCCCAACACCCACCCTCTCTTCCTTGAAGAGCCCTTGCTGGTTTTAACAAAGGAGAGAGACCCACTGTGAAATTTCCTTTGTTCCATAGGAGGCCTGAAGCTGAAAGAGTAGGCTGCGCTGTCTGGGCTGACAAGAGGAGGGCTGGGAGTGGGGGCAGCAGGCGGCTGAGGAGGCCGGAGGAATCTTGGGGAAGTTTCCATATGCTGGGGAGTTTCCAAAAGAACTTGAAGCCAACTGTGCTCTTTTGGACGGGGCTTGTTCCGTGCCGATCCAATATGTCTCAAGTGGCCCATAAAATTTTTACTACATTTTGTCCACCCGTGGATATTGTGACCTAACGTGACCCAGTCAGAAATCTGTTTTGGCAATGTTTTCAGAGGGGACTGGAATGGCCCGGGCCGCGGCCGAATTGACAGTGTTTGCTTTAATCAGGAATGATGGCTTCTGGTGGGATTCGGAGGCAGGTGGTGCAGGGAGCTGTGAACTTTGTCACAGAGCAGTGACTTCTGTAAAATTCACAGCAGTTCCTTCCATTTCTGTCTGAATGAGTTGGAGTTACTACAAGTGTGTCCTATGGGCTGCAAGTAATAATGGGAATGGAGTCTTATTTCAATTCTGAACTCACAGAGGAAAAGCTAACTGGGTGAAATCATTTTAATTCTTTCAAAGTATTTTATCCTATCCTTTTATTTTAATAATTCAGATTTTAAATGAATGGAAAAAATGCAAAATACGGACCCTATTTTTGAGTGTCTTGCAGTTAATCTATTTGGGAGATGTGTCTTCTCAATTGTCATTGAACCTCCCCTGGTTGGTGTATTAAGCTTTTCTTGCATTGCTATAAAGAAATATCTGAGACTGGAGACTGGATAATTTATAAAGAAAAGAGGCGCGGAGCTTGCAGTGAGCTGAGATCCGGCCATTGCACCCCAGCCTGGGCGACAGAGCAAGACTCCGTCTCAAAAAAAAAAAAAAAAAAAAAAAAAAAAGAAAAGAGGCTTAATTGGTTCTCCGTGCTACAGACTGTACAGGAAGCGTAAGACCAGCATCTGCTTCTGGGAAGGCCTCAGGGAGCTTTTACTAATGGTGGAAGGCAAAGGGGGAGCAGGCATCTCACATGGTGGGAGCAGGAGTGAGCGAGAGAGAGAGAGAGAGAGAGAGAGAGAGAGAGGTGTCAGCGGTGAGCGGTGGCACTCGCCTGTAATCCCAGCACTTGCCTGTAATCCCAGGCCGAAGAGGGCAGATCGCTTGAGGCCAGAAGTTCGAGACCAGCCTGGCCAGCATGACAAAAACCCCATCTCTACTAAAATTATACAAATTAGCCAGGCATGTAATCAAAGCTACTTGAGAGGCTGAGGCATGAGAATCGCTCCTTGAACCCGGGAGGCAGAGGTTGCAGTGAGCCAAGATTGCACCATTGCACTCCAGCCTGGGTGACAGAGTGAGACTCGGTTTCAGGAAAAAAAAAAAAAAAAAAAAGAGGATGGGGACATGAGGGAAGGTTCCACAGACTTTTAAACAACTGGATCTCCTGTGAACTTGGAGAGACAGCTCACTTTTCACCAAGGGTATGGCCCAAGCCATTCATGAAGGATCCACTTCCATGACCCAGATACCACCCACCAGGCCCCACCTCCAACACTGGAGATTAGATTTCAACATGAGATTTGGGCAGGGACACAGATCCAAACTATATTAATTGGTTAAGTTGCCTTCAAGGAACACAGCGTACATGCAAAAATGCCTAGTTTCCAAAATGATTAACTCTGAAGCCCCCCAAAACTTTGATATTTTTCTCAGGGTTTCTAAGTGTGGGATAGTATCAACAAGTTCATCTCCATTTTTATTCGTCTCATTCAACTCTGGGTCAGCATTTGATGATCTGTTTTTATGACTGTTCTGGTATTGTGTAGTTAATCTCTTTAAAGTCCAGGCTTCTTATATTCTGTCAATTTCTTGTTAATCTTTCCGAGGGTGGGGGCCAGGAGTTGCAGCCACATTATGAAGACCATGTCTGGCAACAGTAACGCCATCTTGGTGAGTTCCACCTAATGTTAGGTGGATCTATGTGACCTTCATAGAAATGGAAGTAAATCAAAAATTTCGTGATTTTGATAAAACTATATTAGATTTAAAAGAAAAAAAAACCTCAAAGTGGCAAAAGCACTTTGCAGACAACAGGGTATTTGAAGCAATGAGAGAGTCACCTCCATGGCCACCACCACCATCATGGGAACCCTGTGAGTCACAGTCATGTGGAAATACTGATCTTACCATATGAGCAAGGCCACTAAAGCAACCCTGGCCACTGAGTGGTGCCTTTTGGTTACTCCTGGTTCTGCCACTTTTTCACACACATGGCTTTAGCAACTATGGCTCTTCAAAGGCCTTCTTCTTGCTTTATTACATTTTCTTCTATGCTACAGGCAAAATAGGGGACTGGTGAGTGAATCAAAATTTATGAAAATCTAAGACAAACAGCCCCCAGAAATTTCAAATGTGGTTCGATTTGGTCAGACTTGTGGTACTTAAGTGAGTAACCAAAACAGATTTTGTTTTCTCCTGAAGCAGTGGTTCCTGCCATTGTGCAGTTGTGACCCTCACTTCTTGACGTTTTGTTTCGTGACATTTCCCCCGTTTCTAAAAGTGCTATAAAATATATATTTATAAAAGGTGTGCGTATATATGTGCATGTGTGTTTCAGTGTAAGAGACATTGATTAAATTGTCTTTTGAAAATATTTTCTTGATTTTGCTATGCTGTTTAAGGAATTTGGAGGTGCTTTGGGGTTTAGAAAGCCAAGTTTTAAGAACAGCCATTCCAGATGGATCAGCTGCTCTACTTAGGCATTTCTCCAATAACTTTCCTCCAATTTTAGAATGTGGGAAACAGCAGGAGACACTCGATGACTTTTGCTTGGCTGTGCTGGGTGAGAAACTATGCTTTGGAGGATAAGGGCTGAGCTGTATATAACACCACCTGGACATTTAATCTTCCTGGCCACCTGGACAGAGGTGGTTAGTTGCCTCGCTTGAAAAGTCTTTCTTCTCCCCTTAGAACTCCTGACTCTTGGCAGGTGTGTGACTTCCTGGAAGTAAGACTACATTTTCCAGACTTTTTTGCTGATAGGTGTGGTCATGTGACTAATTGTTGGCCCATTGGTCAGGTCCAACTCTTGTAAACAAGAATTATAGCTCCTAAGGACCTTCTATAAGAAGTTACTGGCTTAGGTCCCTCATGCATCTTCCCCCTTCCTCCCACCTGCTGCTTGGAATGTGGACACATGACTGGAGCTCCATTTTGGACCATGAGGATGAAGGCTTTACTCCAGAAATGGCATAATCGAAAACTGGAAACAGCATAGATCCTAGGGGACGATAGAGAAGCCATCCCCCTACTGAAATGTCTGAATTCAGAGTCCCACATGATGGAAATAAACATGTCTTTTGTAAGTGATTTATTTTGGGTTTCTTAATGGGAACCAAATCTGATTTTAATTTGTAAATTCCCCTTTTTTTCCTTAAAAATTTACCTGCTTGTAGTAACTCCTCCGTACCAGAGCCATTCTTCCTACCAGGTGGTGGTTTTCTACATTCACTTAATCCGGTGTATTCAGTGGTTATTTTGTGCTTCTGTTCTCAAGTAATATGGCTACCTTTTAGCAGAAGCCTTTGCAATATTGCATCCCAAGCCAGTAGTTTAAAAACTTGTTTTCAAAAGAAATTCGGTCTCCTTCTCATTGCTTATGAAGATTTCTGGTGTGTGTGTGAATGTGTGGGAGTGGGGTGAGCTTGCATTCCACTGGTTAGTGCCTGTCACCTCTTTCCCCACCCTAGCCCCTGACTTTTCCCTCCATCACATCTGCACATCTGAGGATTTCTTCACTGGTACACTGCCTTCCCCCCTCTTTCTCCTGCTCTGCCCCAGCATGGACACAGTCTCTTTCCCTCATTTCTTAACCATTTCTAACATAAGGCTAATGAAGTTTTACTGTACATGGGTTTTTATTGAAGATTTGGGAATATCAGAATGTAATTACAGCACAAATTAAAAACTTATGACAAGGTTTCTATTATCACCGTTGTAAATGTTCTTCACCTATGCTCACTCAGTGTCAGCTAGGGTGTCTTGAATGCTGACATCCTAGGTGGGATCACATCCTCTACAAGCTTACTCACTCACATGTTTACACTCACAGTGTTGTGCTGACTCTTGGCTGAGCTCTCACCTGGGGCTGTCAGCAGCACACCTCCCCAGGGACTCCCCAAGTCACTTGGGCTTCCTCACAACATGGCCACCAAGTTTGAAAGGTAAACAACCTGAGAGAGAGTGAGTCAGGCAGAAACTGAATTGCCTTTGGTTACCTAGCCTCAGAAATCATGTAGCATCACTTCCACTGTGCATTCTGCTTGTCGAGGCAGTAAAAAGTCCTGCCCAACTTCAAGGGGTCGATCCCTCCTCTCCACCTATTGATGGAAAGTGACACCTTTTGGGAAGAGCTTGTAGGCGTGGGGATATTGCTGTGGCTACTTTGAGAAAATAATCTGCTACGCTCATCATGGGGCATCCTTTACTGGCCATCACTGCCCTTGGCCACAGCCTGCTGCTGGGTTCCTGGGACTTTACTCTTCCTATGAAGTTCCTGTCCACCTCCAAAATTCTCAGGTTATTACTCTCAATGAAACTCCCATCTTTTGTGCCAACCCAAAGAAAACTGAAAGCACCTGCTTTTTAATTATTATTATGCAGAGCCATTTGTTTCTCTTGGTCTCACTCTTTCCATTCCCAGCTCTGCCCTTGACCATACCTTTTCTAACTTATGTTACCTTTTTTAACAAGAGGCTCGTTAGCTAAAAGACGTATTCTCTTCTAAAGTAAAATGGGCATAAACAACAAGTGGGGGCTGGGTGAAGGGGATACAAAAGTTTTATAAGTTGCTAACTTATAATAAATCCCTAAGGGGATGTTCTTTCAAAAACCTGCTTTTGAAAAAAATTATCAACAGGGGAAAACTTTTCAGGAGGGAAATAAAAACACTTGTAGCATAAGTCTGATTTCCGAATATTAGTGAAAGACATAGTGGAAGGAGTGGTCAGTAGAAAATAGTCCCCAGTCGCTGGAATCCAGGCAGGTCCCATCGTCTCAATGGAGCTTGGCCCCATCATCTGTGAAATGAAGAGCATGTGGTCTCAGCTACTCCCTGAGGTCCCAAACACCTGGACATTTGAGCCTTTTATTTTATACTATAAATACAAACATTCAGCAGGCATTTGCTTAGTATGGATTATATTTAAGATATATGAATTAATTAAAATAAATTAAAATATTAATATCATTTCAAGAAATATAGATAAATATATATATATATATACTTTTTTGTCTGAAAGTCATCATTGCAATTATGCTTGAGGCAGGGAATACTTTTCTTGGTGGGCTGGCTTTCATGGTGATCTTTAAACCAAAGCTTTAATTTATAACAGGGTAGACTGTCTAGTAGTTTCCAAAAGCATGGGAGGTGTCCTTGGTGCTGAATTACAAGCATGGGGTCTGATAGTCAACACCAAGGATAAACATCTCTGCTTTTGATGGGGTGAGGTGGAGGAGACAAGAGAGAGGGAAGGAGGGGGAGAGGGAGAGAGAGAGAGAGAGAGAGAGAGAGAGAAAGGAAGGAGGAGGGGAAATAAGGAGGAGGAAGGGAAAGAGGGAGGAGGAGGAGAAGGAGGAGGGGTACGAGGAGGGGGAAGAAGAGAAGGAGGAGGAGGGAGGAGAAGCAGCAGCAGCAGTCACCACTGCCACATTCTTGAGTTGTCGTTTGTTTTGTCTTGTTTTTTGAAGGCAATAGGGGATGTCCTGATCAGAGAAAGCCTAGAAAGAACAAGATTCTTAGAAATCAAGCTGTGGTGCTGCCCAGGTCATGGGTGCTCTCCAGAGTTTTTCAGGGCTTCCCTGTGTTGTCATGGGGATTAATTAGTCAATGTTTGTGGCATATTTTGGAGTCACTTTAAGTTAAGCATGTGCAGGCAGCTGTGACTCAGATACGAAATTATTTTCAAAAGGGAAAGTGTGTGTTAGGGTTTCTGAGTGGTGGGGCTCTCATACATGTAATTTCATACCTAGAAAGCACTATTTTGAACTATATGAATGACATCTTGCCAAAATATGTTCACCACCTTTTGCTAAAACATTTTAGGTTAAAACTAAATTTACAAAGTGACCTCTCAGAAGAAGAATATATTGGAAATCTAGGAAGAATGGAGTTAATAGGGTATTTAACAGGCTTCCTTTCCTTCTTTTGTTTATTCCTCCATCCCCACCATCTCTTTTCCTTTCTTACACTGTGTCTGCAGAAGAAAAACAGGCCTTGCCATGATCTAAAGCCTGTATTGGGTGATGAAATAGCTCAAGTTTCTTCAACTATCATTTATTCCATATCTTTTCCACCCAAGACATTACATTTCAAGAAGCATGTCTTAATTACATTTGGAGTCATCAGAGCAGCTGGAGCTTCATTCATTCATTTATTCATTCAACAAACATTCAACAAGTATATATGCTGTGCCAGTCTGTAGGCATGAAATAGTGTGTGGTAGAGCTTTAATGCTTTCCATGTAATAGGGAACTCTCGCCTAATACCAAATGCATCTGTTTTCTTAAATAATTACCTATCAGGAATTGTAACATCCTTAGACTCTTAGATTTACACTAGATGCATGCATATGTTTTATTAGCTCAAAGTAAAACTTTGTGGCCACCAGTGGTTTCTGGTCATTTATATGTAATATAAATTATGTCACCCTTGCCTTTAGTTCAATTTTGCTTTTTACTTGATTCCTTCCCAGGTGAAAAGATAATTCCTAGTTCTTGTCTTGCTCTGAAGAAGTAGGTTGGGTTGCTGGTCCAGGCTGGGCTGCCTCTCAGGTAACCACTAGTGTATCTTCCAGTTGCCCATTAAAGATGCTGGTGGTCTTCAAGAAACTTCTCAGATCTGAAGGAAGATGCAGGGGTTAAAAATAACACTTGTGCTGAGTATTTAAAATTACTATTATCGGCCAGGCATGGTGGCTCACACCTGTAATCCCAGCACTTTAGGAGGCCAAGGCAGGTGGATCACCTGACATCACGAGTTCAAGACCAGCCTGGCCAACATGGCAAGACCCTGTCTCTACTAAAAATACAAAAATTAGCTGGGTGTGGTGGCGAGCACCTATATATAATCCCAGCTCCTTGGGAGGCTGAGGCAGAAGAATTGCTTGAACCCGGGAGGCAGAGGTTGTGAGTCGAGATCATGCCACTGTACTCCGGCCTGGGTGACAGAGCGAGACTCTGTCAAATAAATAAATAAATAAATAAATAAATAAAATTACTATCATCAATTAGCTGGACGTGATGGTGCACGTCTGTAATCCCAGTTACTCAAGAGGCTGAGGCTGGAGGGTCGCTTGAACCTGGGAGGTGGAGGTTGCAGCGAGCCAAGATGGCGCCACTACACTCCAGCCTGGGTGACGGAGTAAGACTCTGTCTCAAAAATAAATAAATAAATAAAATAAAATAATTATTATTATGGATAGGACCTTGTTTGCAAAACTACATAACATAAAGTTAATATAATTCTATAAATATAATAGATATAATGATATCATGTTATAATATTATACTGGTTTGCATAAACTCAAATCTGCCAACCTCTTTAATTCACAAAGAGCATTCAGTAGGTGCTTTGCATATACTCCACGCACGATAAATATTATTTGAATACTTGGATTAGCAACACATTTTCCCTCTGGATCTCTTTTTTGTTTCCTGTGGAATGCATGCTGGTCCCAGCGAACCCTGAAGGACTAAATGTGGCAAAGGGCATGTCTGTATTTGACATTCACATGTAGGTAACTGCCAAGTTATAAACGAGGTGCTTTTCAGAGCCTCATTTGCTAAATTGCCACATGGCATTCACAGCACATTCCTCAATAAAATACCATCACACCCATCATTTCCTGCATATGTCAGAGTCCCCAACACCTACTCCCATGTCTGGCTTGTGCTATGTGCTCAGTGGTGGAAAGAATGATGGGTTTTCCTTCTTTCTGAATGTTTTCTTCCATGCCTTCACCTCATTTTGTTTTGTTTTTAACTCTTCAAGATTCAGCTCAAATGCCACCCTTCCATGAAACTTTCCCCCACTGAGCCCAGGCAGAATTTATGTGCCCTTTTCTCAGCATCTTTTCTTCTTTCTCTCTTTCTTTCTCTCTCTTTCTTTCTCTCCCTTCCTTCCTTCCTTTCTTTCTTTTCTTCTTTCTTTCTTTTTTCCTTCCTTCCTTCCTTCCTTCCTTCCTTCCTTCCTGATGCCTTCCTTCCTTCTCTTACCCAGGCTGGAGCTCAGTGGCATAATCATAGCTCACTGCAACCTCAAAATCCTGGGCTCAAGCAATCCTCCCACCTCAGCCCCCTGAGAAGCTGGGACTACAGGTGCACTACCATGCCCAGCTAATTTTTGAGTTTTTTATAGAGATGGGGGATCTCAGTATGTTGACCTGGCTGGTCTTGAACTCCTGGACTCAAGTGATCCTCCTGTCTCAGCCTCCTGAAGTGCTAGGAGAGCCACCTTGCCCAGTATTTTCTTTCTTTTCTAAAAAAATTACTTTTATTTTATTAAAAATTTTTTTTTTGAGATGGAGTCTCATTCTGTCACCAAGGCTGGAGTGCAGTCGTGAGATCTCGTCTCACCACAGCCTCCGCCTCCTGGGTTCAAGTGATTCTCCTGCCTGAGCCTCCTGAGTAGCTGAGATTACAGGTGCCTGCCACCACGCCTGGCTAATTTTTGCATTTTTAGTAGAGACGGGGGTTCATCATGTTGGCCAGGCTGGTCTCGAACTCCTGACCTCAAGAGATCCACCCGCCTCAGCCTCCCAAAGTGCTGGGATTACAGGCATAAGCCACTGTGCCTGGCCAAAAATTATTTTTAATATAATTTGTAGAGATGGGGTCTCACTTTGTTGTCCTGGCTGGAGTGCAGTGGCACAATCATAGCTCACTGCAGCCTCGAATCTCTGGCCTCATGTGATCTTCCTGCCTCAGCCTCCCAAAGCGCTGGGATTATAGGTGTGAGCCACTGCACCTGGCATCCCCGTGGTAATCTCAATGTGTACCACTTACCACATTGTATTTTGATGAACTGGTGACAGTCTTGCTGGTGTAGCTGTGAACTTCCTGAGGGCAGGAGCCCCGATTCGTTTACCAGCATATACCCCTAAGACCCAGCCCCACATGTTTGTTTGAATTCCAGGCCAGCCCAGAAAAATTTAGCATAGCCTGTGATGCGGCTGAACTCCAGTGCCTGTAGAACCTGTCACGGAGGGTCATATAATTTCTAGGCCAAAATTCATTCTGAAGCTCAATTTTGGAAAGAGAAGTGTCCAGTAGCAGGGGGTTGGGGTGTGATGGGGGGAGCTTTGGGGGAGGGGAAGGTGAGGAGAGGAAGCGAATCCCAGGTGCTTCCAGGAACAAGCACAGTGATGGAGAGGCAGTGCTCAGTACCCAGGATGAGGGCGTGAGTCCTCGGCAAGGACGGCCACTGACATGTGAGGGACGGCCATCACCTTTGGCAACGAGAGAGCCTGTCAGTGAAAACCCACCTTTTTCCCTTTCTTTGGCCAAAGGTGTGGTGCTTTGGGAGCCAGAGAATGGGCAGCTGGGCCTGCTTTGAAGATGCTCCTTGGTGCTGCAGGGGAGATTGTATATGCGGCAACCTTTGGCACTTGGTCTGCTCTGCACCCAGGCATGAATTCACTTGGCCTCTGGGGACAAATGCACTTTCTTCGGTGTGCTCCACTCCCCCTTGTCTTGGAGGGATGCCCACACATACCTTCCGCACAAGTCCTGAGCTGCAGGGTCAGCGAAAGAAAAGAGAGTTGCAATCGTGCCCCGGATGCCTCTTAGGAGACAAACCTCAAATCCATTTTGAGGGCCTTTAAGAGATGGCAGTGAACTGCTGACTTTAAACCTGTCACTCCTTCTCCCAGCCTCCAACTTCCAGCAAAATGGGTCCATTTTATAAAACTAAAAAGGTCAAATGCTGGCATTTCAGCTTGGTTTTCCAATGTCCATATTCTCAGCAATCACAGACACATGTAAAGCAGGAAGTTGGTGGAGAAACAGAATGGGGTGATGGCGATGTACTGGCCTGATTTTATTTTATTTTTTTTTTGAGATTGAATCTCGCTCTTTCACCCAGGCTGGAGTGCAGTGACATGATCTTGGCTCACTGCAACCTCTGTCTCCTGGGCTTACGTGATGCTCCTGCCTCAGCCTTCCGAGTGGGTGAGATTACAGGAGCGCGCCACCATACCTGGCTAATTTTTGTACTTTAGTAGAGACGGGGTTTCATCATGTTGCCCAGGCTAGTCTGGAACTCCGGACCTCAAGTGATCCACCCACCTTGGCCTCCCGAAATGCTGGGATTACAGGCTTGAGCCACCGCGCCGGGCCTGGCCTGATCTTTGAACATTGTGTTGTCTCGAGGATGGCAGGAATCAAAGTCACCCTGGTTAGCCTTTCTTCTGCTTTGTTCTATTGGGTCAAACTTGAAAAAGAGAGATACCCCTTCTGGCCATTTGGGGCAGTGGGTGTGGAGACAAAACGGGGTGGAGGAGAGAATGCATTGAAAGACAAGACCAGGGAGACAGCTGAAGCCCAGTGACGGGCTACCGGGCTCTGTCTTGCTGCAGACTGGCCGGCAGAAGGCCGGGAGGAGAGCGGCGTAAACAGAGGCATCTGGTCCCCCAGCATGGAGCGGCGGGTCCGTGAACCGTGGCAGATGCAGCCTCAGCTGTGATTGGGCACGAGGCCTCGGTGTCCAAGCCTGGGTCACGCGCAGGGCCCATTTTAACTGTGACAGTGCAGTGTCAAACTGCCATTCTTTCTTTCTGGTGTGTTTTTTTTTCTTCTGAAATCTGCCAGCTCTCGGAAGCAGCCTAGACTTAGGCCCCTCGGGTTCCCAGGCTGGAGGAGGCAAGCGGGGGGAAAGGCAGTGAGTGACGTCCAGGGAGGGACGCTGAGGAGGGGGAGCTCGAAAGCCAGTAGCAGGCAGGCAAGATGTGAAAAGAAGGGCTCTCTGGGTTTTGCATCGTGGGCAGAATTAAGTTGAGATGAGGCACAGGTGCCGGGGTTAGCAAATTATGCAGAAGGACATTTTAAGGCTTTGCGGATGAGGTGGAAGCCTGAGCTCTGGGAAGACAGAAAGTGTTCTTCGTCAAAACTTAGGAAGAAAGCCAGTGGCAGCTAGTTCCTCAAAAATCACTTGATATATTTGTGGAGGAAACCAAAAGAATGGAGGTGTCTTTGTAAGAGGCGCTGTGTTCCGGCAAAACGTGGCTTTGCTCTCTCCCTCTCTGGGGTTTAATCAACACGACTGCCCTCTCCCCCATGCTTATCTGTGGGGAAGTCTGGAGGAATGGGCCCTTCTCTGAAGCTGGTGACTCGGGCGGATAACACTTCTGAAACCTCTGGAAGCAATTCACAACACCCTGCCTTTGCCATTTCAGGGTATCTCCCTCCCCGCCCCCCCGCCCCCTCCCCCTCCCTCCCTTCCTTCCTTCCTTCTCTCTGTTAGAAAGGATGGCATTAATTTCAGAACTTGGTTTATTAAAAAACCCACACGGCCGGGTGCAGTGGCTGACGCCTGTAACACTTTGGGAGGCAGAGGCGGGCAGATCACTTGAGGTCAGGAGTTCGAAACCAGCCTGACCAACATGGTGAAACCCCATCTCTACTAAAAATACAAAATTAGCCAGGTGTGGTGGCGCATGCCTGTAATCCCAGCTACTCAGGAAGTTGAGGCAGGAGAATCACTTGAACCTGGGAAGTGGAGGTTGCAGTGAGCCAAGATGGTGCCATTGCACTCCAGCCTGGGGAACAAGAGTGAAACTCCATCTCAAAAAACGAAAACCCAAACCCCACAAAACAACAACAAAACACCCACACATGGCTGGGCACTGTGGCGTAGGCCGGGTATCATGGCTCACACATGTCATCCCAGCACTTTGGGAAGCCAAGGCAAGAGGATCCCTTGAGGCCAGGGGTTCAAGACCAGCCTGGGCAACATAATGAGACCTTGTTTCTACAAAAAATTAAAAGATTAGCCAGGCATGGTGGTGTGCCTGTGGTCTCAACTACTCAGGAGGCTGAGGCAAGAGGATCACTTGAGCCCAGGGGGTCGAGACTGCAGTGATCTATGATTGCATCATTGCACTCCAGCCTGGGCAACCAGCGAGATCCTGTCTCTAAAAATCAAACAGACAAACGAAGCTTCCAGGGCAGGCTTTGACTTTCCGTTTCTTTTGGTTTCTTTCTGGAATCTTAGAGATGGGCGAGTGAGGAGACATTGCTGCAACCTGTCCCAGGGGGATATTTGTATCCATTGGCTAAATCTGTGGCAACAAAGCCATGGGTCTCACCGTTGATTCCACACTTGAGCCTTTTGTGTGTTGCGTTTCTCATTCTTATTTCTTTTTCTCTGGTGCCACATCCCTCCTAGGGTTCATTCCAGGTTTTCCTTATTTCTTTCCATTCCTTCATCCAGCAGGAAAGGACTCATAAGCAGAGGTGACTTAGAAATCTCTACTTCCCAGTTCTGGGGGAAGAAGCCTGAGAAATATCATCCCAGTGATGGGGCTTCCCCAGAGCCTGGGGCTTCGACTCCCAGGGAGGCGTGCTGGGGTTATGCTTGTAGTTTAAAACCCAAAACCAGGCCAGGCGCGGTGGCTCACGCCTGTAATCCGAGCACTTTGGGAGGCCGAGGCAGGCGGATCACGAGGTCAGGAGATCGAGACCATCCTGGCTAACATGGTGAAACCCCATCTCTTCTAAAAATACAAAACATTAGCCGGGCGTGGTGGTGGGCGCCTGTAGTCCCAGCTACTTGGGAGGCTGAGGCTGGAGAATTGCTTGAACCCGGGAGGCGGAGCTTGCAGTGAGCTGAGATTGTGCCACTGTACTCCAGCCTGAGCGACAGGGTGAGACTCCGTCTCAAAAACCAAAAACAAACAAACAAACAAAACTAAACTAATTGTATTACTTGCTGTAGCCTAATTTCTATTAAGTCCAGATTGATTCCCTTCAGATGTGGTTCCTGAGCCCCTAAATCCTGTGACTTCCTATAATGATAGACTCTCCTTTCCCCCTTTCTCCTTCTCTCTCTCCTTAGTCCTCACAGCTTGCATCTTGAATGTATTTCCATTTCCCCCAGATATGTATTCTGTACCTACACCAAAGCCCCTTCCGACTCTTCCACTGGATGGTACGTTTTCCCTCCATCTCTTTTCGCTTCATGTCTCTGAGTGTGTTTGACTTTCTCCTTCCGTGTCATCCTGTGTCTCCTCCCCCACTTCCCTCTCCGACCTCACGGGGCTGGTCAGCTTTTGGCACTCACCTCTGCACCTTTTTCTACTCAAACTCTTTCAAACCAGGGTGTGGGGCATGCTCTGATATTCTAAACACATTCCCATTTCTCAACAGGAGAAGTTAAGCCAGTGCGCCGGCTCCAGTTGTGCATGGATAAGCAGCACCATTTCTGCGTGATGTGCAGTCCGTGACGCTGAGCCATTTGTTCTCCATTGAGTTGGTCTCTGTACAGATGAAGCCTTTTATTCATCCTAGCTATAAAGTGGCACCGGAGAGTATAATAAACGAGAAACTTTCACACTGATGTTGATGCAAAGTGCCTCTCTTCTCCAAACATCTGGCCCCTTGCTAAATCGTCCCAGTGCCTGATGCTCCCTGAGCCTCAGCTCCCTGGACCCTGGTGGAGCCTGCACGGGCTGCTCGGGATCTGTTCTCAAGTTGTTGCGGGGATCCTGCCGTATGATGACAATTAGGAGCAGTTAGTGTGCAGATGAGGCCCGCGAGTGGCAGGTGGCAGGAACGGGCCTCAATTAACTAACAGGCACCAAATCCCTTCCTAATGAGGCTGGGCCACCCAGATGAGCCAGGAAGCATGTGTCACTGACAGCAGCAGAGGATTTGAACTGGAGAGGGGGAGAGGGTGGTCAACAGGTACCTGGCTCAGCCACAGAGACGACCCTTTCGGTTTCATGGCTCGGAAAGGCAAATGGGTGTGGCCAGCAAAGGATGGCGTGAGGCAGAGAGCAGGGGCTTTGTCAGACTCAGTTTTGCACAGCACTTCATCTCTTTGGGTGGTTCCCTTTGGTCAGTTCACCTTCTTAGTGTGTTTGGGTGAAGAGTTAGAATGCCTCCCAGGAGAGGTGCTCAGTGAGATATGGCCCAGCCGGCAGGCAAGGTAATGAATGTCAGAAACTTAATAAAGGACCATTGTCTTGAGTGGAATTTGAATTCCAAATCAGACACACTGCAAGTGTCGCATTGGGCTCTGTAGTTAAGGGCCGGTGGCCATTTCCATTGCAAATCTTCCGGAGCTTTGTGTGGATTCATCATCTGAATTTATATGGGATTGAAACTTGTCTGGCTCAGTGTGAGCTTTTAAGAATTAGAAAAGAAAATAACTTTAAAAAACGCATAAAGTGTCAGCAGGGTGGTGTTGACGGGCGCGTTCCCTGCTTCTTGTTTCCTCTAATCCTTCCAAACTAAACAACTCGCAGGAAAAGTTGCAGACTTACAGAAGCAAGATCCATTGCCCTGGAGTGTGACTCTCTCCAGTTTTTCTTTTTCCCTTTTTCTTTTTTGAGACAGAGTCTCACTCCCTTGCCCAGGCTGGAGTGCAGTGGCACGATCTTGGTTCACTGCAACCTCCGCCTCCTGGGTTCAAGCGATTCTACTGCCTCGGCCTCCTGAATAGCTGGGACTACAGGTGCACACCACCATGTCCAGCTAATCTTTGTAATTTTTTTTTTTTTTTAGTAGGAACGGGGTTTTGCCATGTGGTCAGCCTGGTCTCGAACTCCTGATGTCAGGTGATCCGCCCACCTGGGCCTCCCAAAGTGCTGGGATTATAGGCATGAGCCACCGTGCTCAGCCTGAATCTCTCCAGTTTTTCTAGAAGTTGAGGCAAGTGGGATCTCTCACAAGCTGTGCACTCTTTGTTCTGCTGTGGTACGAAGTGGAGTACCCATAACGTCTGCACTTCCCTGGGGCCACAGCTTTGTGCTGTTCAGTCCTCTCATTAGAAAGCCATATTTTGGCATGTGGGTTAGGGGCATGTTTGAAACTGGTTGTTTTCAATTCTTTTCCCTTCCCCCTGCCCCTTCATTCTTCTCTTACAGCACAAAAATAATGTTGAAAAAGCCCCAAAGCTTTAAAAATAAGGTACAGAGCTGGGACTGGGGATGTGGCTGTCCCTTTGGGCACACGTGTGTGATGGTGTTTGGATAATGTTACACACCGTATGTGTCAGGCTGCAGAGCTCAGAAACAATGAGGTAAACCAGGAACACACTTGGGACTGCCACACGTTTCTCTCTGTGGTTTTCTGATCCAAAGAGTATTTAATTGAACATTTAGGTCCTTTCCTTAATTTGTTGATACGAGAACAAATGTTGACAAAAAGAATTCTCTTTTTTTAAAGGGGGAAGTTTGCTAACATTTATACATCCTGTCAGTTTTATCTGTACATGTTTGTAGCTCTGTGACTTGGAAAATTAAAGACTCTCTCTATTTCAATTATGCAGACTAAGTTATTTTAATTTTCTTGAGGATCATGTCGTTACACATTCTCCAAACCTTTTTTGTTTTTTTTTTTTTGTGAGAGAGTCTTCCTCTGTCACCTAGGCTGGAGTGCAGTGGCGTGATCTTGGCTTGCTGCAACCTCTGTCTCCTGGGTTCAAGCCATTCTCCTGCCTCAGCCTCCTGAGTAACTGGGATTACAGGTTCCTGCCACCACACCTGGCTAATTTTTGTATTTTTAGCAGAGACGGGGTTTCACCATGTTGGCCAGGCTAATCTCAAACTCCTGGCCTCAGGTGATCTGGCTGCCTCGGCCTCTCAAAGTGCTGGGATTAGCGCATGAGCCACTGTGCCCAGCCTGCATTTTCCAGATCTTTTAAGGACAGTCCCAAAACACCAGTGACTCTGTTGGGTTGTAAAATGAGAAAATAATACAAATTTCATTTTCTATTTTCTTTCTTTCTTTCCTCCCTCCCTCCCTTCCTTCTTGTCCGCCTTCCTGCCTGTCTTTCTCTCATTCTCTCTATTTTTGGGTGAGATCCAGTTCCAAAACCACTTTAGGTCAAATATGTCTTTACACTCTCAGAAGCTCTCCGGGGAATAAAGGATGTCTTTCTCTGAGACATGTAACGTCTTCCAAACCAGCATAAGACGTCCCCGCCGTGGGTGCTGTGGCGTCTCCCAGGCCTGTTGCACCTCTTGCCTCATGCCATCTTGTGTCCTGTCTGTGAGAGGGGTAAGGGACAGACAGTCTTATGGGAATCCACTTTATGGAAGAGGGAAGCAAATTTCAGAGAGATCCAGCAGTTTTCTAAAGCTTCCCAGCCCACTGTTAGACTCCTGCTGTTTTCATTTGGATTCCTCCAGAAGCCCACTCTGAGACAAAGATTCTGATGAAAATTATTTATTTGGAAAGTGATACCAGCAAGCATTGTTAGGGGAGTGAGGAAGGGGAGAAAGGTGGTAAAAAAAAAAAAAAAAAAAAGGGTTATCAAGCTAGTTACTGCTGTGGGAAATGAGCTTAGTTCTCTGGGGACTCTGGGGACCGTGAAGAACAACCAGGGCTGGGCTCCTCAGCTCCCATCGTCACCGCTTGAAGCTGCTTCCAGGGGTGTGAACACTGCAACACCTCCATGATTCACTGTGCGCACAGGCCAACTGTGGCCTCAAGGCTAGAAAAAGACCTCAGTGAAAGGAGCATCTTGAAGGGCTTTTTGCAGAGCAGAGGATATTGATGGGACATTGACAGCATCTGCTGCACCTGACTTCCAGATTCCTTATCTGGTTTTGTTCTGCTTTCCCATATCCTTTGGTGTGCAGTCCAGATGTTGGAGGCACAGGGTAGGAGAGAGGAGAGGTGGAGATCATAGGGAGGGAGTGAGCTTTGGCAAATTTTCTTAATATCATACGTAATGCTTGGGAAGAGAGATGCTGCATCACAGCATGTCTCAAAAATAATTTGAATTTGACAAATGAATTGACAAACGAATACATTCACCTCATTTTATGATACCTATGCTTGTGGACAGGACCAGTGGTGTGGCTTGTGGATTTCCTTCCATATTGCTAGTTAACTTTCCATGTACGGATATACATAGTTAAACTCATAAATGTTAGCATTAGAAGGGAACTCAAAAAATTGCCTGGTCCTGCAATAAGACAAGAATTTCCCTTATTTTGCAAATGACCCTGTGGGCTAGAAAAGTGACCTGCTCAAGAACTCATTGCACATAAACCACCTCAACCTCTTATGTCCATGTGTCCTCCCCTCCTGGGTTCTGGAGATAGACCCAACAGGAATTCCCAGCCAAATGCTCACTCTCTCCATGGCTTTGCCTTCTTTCCTGCATCTTCAGTTCTATTATCAGCTCCCTTCCCTTGCTTCTGAACCCTGACTTGATTGGCCTGGAGCTCACCAATTAAGGATTGCAAGCTAAAAGTTCCTTCCACCCAGTGGTGTGATGTAAAGGTCTAACAACTGGCTGTCCCGAGGTGGAGATAAAAGAGAGCCCTGATTTTTGGCATTTACTGATTTCCATGATAAATACTCCAACCACGGCTGATTTTGAGCCCCTGACAGAATGTCACTAAGCGGAGTTCAGATGTGTACACTTGGCACCTGTGCAAACCTGCTCCAATGTACCACCGCCCCCAGTCCCGCAAAACTCCAGAACTCCAAAACTCATGGAGTCTAGGAGCTCAAATGCCCACCAAACTGAGACGCCTCCTAGCCGCAAACACCTACAGTTCCTGAGCTTTCTATCACCCAGATCTCCTTCCTTGCAGCTTCACCATTCCCAATCCCTCTCCCCTCCAGCACTTCCAGATGGGGGCTTGGTCCTTTCAACGCGTCCACTGATGGCAGCTGCCCCTGGGGAGGGGGAAGAGGTGAGGAGTCTTCTATCTCCCTCCTACCATGTGGTGATCAGTGGATCTGCCTGTCAGCTTTGTCTCCTCCAGCCCATTTGTTGTCTGCTGAGGCACGTAGACCCCCCCCAAATCTTCCTGCAAGGTATGTCTTTGTTCACTGGAATAGCACTGAAATGTGGTGGGGGTGATGCTGACTCTGCTCCTACTTTCTATTTAACTCTATGGGCTCCTTGCATTTACAGCCAGGCCCAGGCCCAGAACACCTCCTCAAGGAAGCCTTCTGTGACTTCCCCAGGGTTTGTTGTTGCTGTCACAGACTCACGTTCCTTTCCAACGGAGCCTCTTCCTTATTCGTTAATGTGATGATTTAATTGACTGTCTCCTGCACTAAGCTCTGAGAGAGAAGAGCCTGTATCCATTTGGGCTCACTGGGGTGTCATCGGGCCCTAGCACAGATAGTAGGCATTCAATAATCTTTGTGTCATGAATAAAGGAACTGAACTGGGGTGTTATGGCTCTCAAGCAACCATTGTTCTCAAGCTTGCCTGAATATTAGAACAGTCAGGGATGCTTTTTTTTTTTTTTTTTTTTAGACAGAGTCTCCCTCTGTCACCCAGGCTGGAGTGCAGTGGTGTGGTCTAAGCTCACTGTAACCTCTGCCTCCTGGGTGCAAGCGATTCTCCTGTCTCAGCTTCCTGAGCAGCTGGGATTACAGGCGTGCACCACCATGCCTGGTTAATTTTTGTGTTTTTAGTAGAGACAGGATTTTGCCATGTTGGCCAGCCTGGTCTCAAACTCCTGGCCTCAAGTGATCTGCCTACCTTGGCCTCCCAAAGTGCTGGGATTACAGGTGTGAGCCACTATACCCAGCTGGGTGCATTAAAAAAAAACAAAAAAACATGCTGGTCTGGGGCAGGTCTCTAGCATGTGCAGTTTGTAAAAGCTCCCGAGGTGATTCTGATGTGCACTGGGGTGAGATCACTGCTCTTGAGGAAGGGCTCTGCGGAATGTTTAGAGAGTGGTTTTCCTACTTAACTTCCATATCAAGACCACACTGTATCACGGTATCTTTGAGGTTGGACCCATGCATAGGTATTTTAAAAACATCTCTAGGTAGCTTTAATATGCAAAGTTGAGAACCACTGCAAAACGTCTTATTTCTCTTAAGCTTTCCCTCTTTCTCTCTGACGCCGGGTAGATTAGATGACTGTTCAGAAATATTTGCCCCTTTCCCCTCCCCCATAGCTGCCCTGCCATTTGGCTTTGGGTGTGCCTATGGAATTTGGGTGGCTTTGTGGCTTTGGCTAACGGACTATTAGTGGACCCAACTCAGTCAAGGACCTTGGAAAGTACTTGTGGGGATGGGCTCTCTCCCCTTGTGCTTCTGCCAATGCCATGAAAGGAACATGTCCAGTCAGCCAGTGGGTCCAGGAGGATGAGAGACACCAGAATCAGAGGCGCCCAGTCCAGATCAGCCAAGACCAAGCCAGCCCTGTAAATATGCAGATACACGGGTGATGATAAATGACTGCTATTTAATGCCACTGAGGTTTTGGTTCATTACACAGCAATAGCAAATGGAAACATCAACTTTTCCATGATAGTTTAAATATTCACCTGGACTAAGTAGGTGGTCAGTTCACTTTTGCAGAGCTTTTATAACATTAATTTCTTCACTGTTTCTCCAAGAAAATAAAGATTACAAGAGGAGAGAATTTCAACTAGTTTACCTCCAACTCACACTTTTGTGCATCCCATAAGTCATGTTGGATAACCCTGTGTTTATCCAACATGACTGTGTGAACTTGGGCAAAGAGGATCACAGGATTACAGAACTGGCACTATCTAAGTGAGATGTCATGGTTATCACACTGGTACTTTTTTAATTTAATGATTGTTAAAATTTTTATTACTTATTCATTTTTAATTGTTTTAGAGATAGGGCCTTGCTATGTTGCCCAGGCTGGCCTCGAACTCCTGGCCTCAAGCAATCCTCTTGCATCAGCCTCCCATGTAGGTGGGATTGCAGTTACAGGTCACCATGCCCAGCCACACTGGTACTTTACATAGTCATAGCTCTATAATGGCATCAATATGACCCCAATGTGTTTAAACAATAAGGCTCCTCTTCCTTGTATGAGCACCAATCACTCATATATTTGTGTTTTACCCCCGTTCCAAACTAAAGGGCATGGTTAATCAGGACCTTCATTAATTTTGCTGGAGTATATTTATCTGTAGATTATTGACAAAATGATTTAACTTTCACTTTATTGTGTCAGATACTATTGACAATTCCTTCTCCCCAAATACGAGTAGAATGAAATAAAGACTCCAAGTCACATACAGACACTTTTATATTTTACCTCCCTGGTGAACTCGATGTACAAAGTCCTTTCCACCCAGACTGAGGGAGGGTGTCTGATGAGGACCTGGGTTGGGTCTTTGCAGCTGTCATTTGGCTTGATGTAGCATCTCCTGGACAAACTGGATAGCTGTATCTCAGCTCCCAAATGGGCTAATCGCAACTTGGTGCCCACAGAGGGGTAAGGGTAGGCTCTGGGGTGGGGTTCTATGAACTCCCTGAGCTTGAAGGCAAAAACGCGTGTATGAGTATGCAGTCACACATACATGTATGTACTATTCTGGGAAGAAGATTCATAGTTTTCATTAGAGCCTCAAAGAGATCAGTGACCTCCTAACCACCACTCCTGTGGAAAGTGCAACGCAAAGGGGACTCCTACCCTCTAAGCAATATGACACTTCCACTCCTGTAAGTCCAGAGGCTCTGAAGATGAGGCATAACACCAGCAATGACAATTAGTGAGCACTGACCGTGCTAGGCATGTGAGCTGATCGATGTGCATCGCCTCTGTAGGAATGCCATTTTATAGATGGACACTCTGATGTTTGGAAACCAGGACCATCCGACCCCCAGCTCAAGTTCATAACCATTATGCATACAGCCTCTTTGTTAGTGTGTTTTCATGCTGTGGATAGAGACATGCCCAGACTGGGTACTTTATAAAGAAAAAGAAGTTCAGTGGACTCACAGTTCCACATGGCTGCAGAGGCCTCACAGTCATGGTGGAAGGCTAAAAAGGCACTTCTTACACGGTGGCAGCAAGAGAGAAAATGGGAGCCAAGCAAAAGGGGAAACCCCTTCTAAAACCATCAGATCTCGTGAGACTTATTCACTACCATGAGAACAGTATGGGGGAACCGCCCCCGTGATTCAATTGTCTCCCACCGGCTTCCTCCCACAACACGTGGGAATTATGAGAGCTACACTTCGAGATGAGATTTGGGTGGGGACACAGTCAAACCATATTAGCCTCCAACACAAGAGCCCCAGAACACACAATACTGGCCCCCAAAGAGATCATACACCAATTGAAAGGTGACAACAGCTTGCAATCTAAATACCAGTCTGCCATATTCAATTGCACTCCCCCAAATTAAAGTGGGGGAAATGTAACAAAAGAACATGACAGATCCAAAGTTGTCTGTTCTGAGGACACCAGTGCCAGGTCTATTTATGAACCTAGAGTTTGGGAGAAATATCTCCCATTGTGGAACTCCTGTGTTAAAACCATGCTTGGGCTCAGCAATTAGGTGCAATATCTCTTTTTTGGTGCTAAGAATTTTACAACTCCCTCACAGATGATTTTTAAAAACTGTGGTGAGGGCTGGGTGCCGTGGCTCACGCCTGTAATCCCAGCACTTTGGGAGGCGGAGGCGGGTAGATCATGAGGTCAGGAGATCGAGACCATTCAGGCTAACACGGTGAAACCCCGTCTTTACTAAAAATACAAAAAAATTAGCCGGGCGCCTGTAGTCCCAGCTACTAGGGAGGCTGAGGCAGGAGAATGGCGTGAACCCAGGAGGCGGAGCTTGCAGTGAGCCAAGACTGTGCCACTGCACTCCAGCCTGGGCGACAGAGCAAGACTCAGTCTCAAATAAATAAATAAATAAATAAATAAAAACCGTGGTGAGCACAGGCTTCCTATGAATCTACTGTGTATGTAATGATAAGCTTAGGATGGGAGGAAAGAGACTTTGGTGATGCACTCAGACACTCCACCGCAAAAAATCCTGCTCTGTAGGGAAATATCCACCACCATGCAGCCACCTCTTTTCCTGGAAGAGGCCATGTGAACTGCTCCTGTCTGCTGTGGCAGGAAGTGAGTCTCAGGTTGCCACCTGCCACCTGCCTGGGTCCCACCCCAGGTTCCAGCCTCTTAATTGGCTACCTCTTCCTCTCCTTTTTCTGCATCTCCAATGTTTTCTCTCTTCCTTTCTTGATGTCCCCTTTCTGATTTCTCTCTTGGCTCGAGTCCAGTTTCCACTTGCTCTGATGAGTTGAGAACTCCAAGCAGAACCCAGACCTTTGCCAAGCAAACCTCCTATCCTCGAACTTCCGGTGGATTCTGTCCCCCTGTCTTATTTTGTACTCCTCTGACTGCAGCAGGCACTCATTTCGAAGTCGTTTTTGGAAAGAAGTAAGTATCAATGCATTCTGTAAATAAATAAAAGCAGCCTCCACAGGAGGCCAGGGCTCCAGGTTCTGGGCTGTCCTTCTGCCTCTGTGGAGGCCTCTGCTCATGCTGTTGGTTTCCTTGGGTCTTGTCAACCCCCAAGCCCTGCGGAAGGTTTCCCATTTTTCCCACTTCTAGCAACCAGAAAACACCTCTGAGAAGGTCTTTGGGTATCTGGGGTATGGAGTAGGGTATAAAGCACTTTCTGAGAATGCCTCTTAAGCTATGACCTCAAGAAACCAAATTTGGTTCATTCACAAATTCATTCATTCACAATTCTTAAATCATTGAATTCGTAAATTCTATCATTCAACAAATATTTATTGAGCACCTACTATATGCCAAATCTATAGCAGGCACCAGAGTAAAAGGTTTCCAAGGGGGCAATCTCTGCCTCAAAGTACTCCTGGTCTGGTTGTTTGGTTGGGGCGGTGCCTCCTCCCTGAGGCTGACACCCCCTGAGCTGGGTGAAAAGTGTATGTCTTAGTGACACACAGAGCTGGCTCCATTGCTTGGCTCTGAGGCTTATTTGTTGAGTTCACTTGGGTGAGTCACTTCATCTCTCTGAACCCCAACTTCTCATCTGTGAAGTGAGGGGCTTAGAATCTACCTTGGAGACAAATGGATCCCATGTGTGCAAGGCTCTTGTCCCACAGAGTGGGTGACTGAGGCTCACCATGTCCCACGAACCTCTCCCCCACCCGGGGTCCGTTTTCATAGCTTCCATGCCCACTGCCTTCGCAAACCTCCCCTTCCTCCACTTCTCGTTTTCCTGACACAGCCATGGTGGGACATTCTTTCCACACACCTGGCGAGGTCTTGGAGGAACATTTGCGTAGAACCTCAAGTGCCTTCCTACTCTTTTCTTTTCTTTTCTTTCTTTCCTTCTTTCCTTCCTTCCTTCTTTCTTTCCTTCCTTCCTTCTTTCTTTCCTTCCTTCCTTCCCTCCCTCCCTCCCTTACTCCCTCTTTCTTCCTTTCTTTCTTTCTTTCCTTCCTTCCTTCCTTCCTTCCCTCCCTCCCTCCCTCTTTCTTTCTTTCTTTCTTTCTTTCTTTCTTTCTTTCTTTCTTTCTTTCTTTCTTTCTTTCTTTCTTTCTTTCTTTTTTCTTTCTTTCTTTCTTTTCTTTCTTTCTCCTTTCTTTCTTTCCTTTCTTTCTTTCTTTCTTTCTTTTTCTTTCTTTCTTTCTTTCTTTCTTTTCTTTCTTTCCTTTCTTTTCTTCTTTCTTTCTTTCTTTCTTTCTTTCTTTCTTTCTTTCTTTCTTTCTTTCTTTCTTTCTTTCTTTCTTTCTTTCTTTCTTTCTTTCTCCTTTTCTTTCTTCCTCACCCTCTTTCAGCTTTGGTTCCTTTGGTGGTGGATCCTAGATCTTGGGACTAGGGGTCCCATCCTGGGGATTAGGCAGGGATGGTCTTGTGAGGGCGCAGTCCCCTCCCTGGCTGGAGTGTGGGCCCCACACACCTCCACAGCAAAGCAGGCCACATACATTTGCTGCAGAGCAAGGGGGATTCTCGTTGTTCCTCTCTGACCTGCCAGAGGGGCCTGTTTTTCTGAGCCTCCACAAAGTCAACTCCTCATGAGTCCTCAAAGTGCTCTTTTCCTGTGACAATGACCAATGCTTACTATACAATGACTCTTCTTAAACTGAAGCCACTCATTTAGGTGCAGGTGAACAACTTCTGCTCCCACCCCGAAGATTAAAAACCCCACTAACTATTGTAGCCACTCTGCCTGGGTTACAAGTACGTATTTTCAATTTCCATTACAACCCTAGTTCTTCCTCCCTCCCGCCTCGCCCTCTCTCCTCATTCCCAGCCTCTCTCCAAATCCTCCCTGTTCCTCTTAGGCAGTGGCTTCCCAAATGCTTTCCAGAGGCCAGGTTGGAGGCCGAGAGAAAGGCAGATAATTAATTACAAAACCTAAATACCAACACCTCCACTGTCATGCAAGGGTCCCTGGGGTTGGAATGCCGGGGCGCTGCCTGATGCTCCATGGTTCTGGGAGCGAGTTGGGTGAGAAGCCCCGCACTGTGGCTGTGGTTTGCTGCGCTCTCTGTTGTTGCTTTCTCTTGCGGGTGTGCATCTTCCCAGCGCTGGCAACACGTCCTGCATTGCTGCCAGTGCTTACCTGTATAGTGGTGACTTCCACGCTTGTTCTCATTAAGAAAGGAAGCACTGCTCTCATATAGACTAACTTGGGGAACAGGATAGTGCATTGATTGAATGAGACTGAATAGGGGAGACAGAGGAGTATCTGGGCTCAGCCTCCCCTTCCTCCCAAGAAGTCAGAGTGCACTTCAGATCTCCAAATGCGAGGTCCCACCGAGGTCAGGGCCGATGTCCTGCTTATGCTTAAAAGGTGTTTTGCTGTCTTCTGCAAGACACCCAAGAGCATATCCACTAACAATTTCCATGTGGATTTCTGACTCTGCCAGCCTGCAACTACTAAATAATATGGCAGCTACAGAGCCTCACTGTTAAATATGGCAGCTACAGATTTGAAGCCCTGCCCCTGTTCTGTATGGTGTGGTGAAGCCTCCGAACTACTCCTCAGAATAACATTTTTAAATGCATAAAATAAAATACTCATTAATAAAAGGAAACCAATTATATGGAAATATAATGCTAAAAATATTTTACAGAAACGGATCGGTGGTGCAGAATTATGCAGTTATTTGAAAGCACATTAAATAGCAAGATTGAGTGGCAAGTCTAACAGATAAAGTAATGAGTGTAAACAGTATTTCAGGAGGTCTCCAACAATTGTAACACAACTTGAAAATGTCAGCAATTTGGACTGGTGAGGAAGGTGTGGGAACTGCAAATACCACAGCAATTTGTGCCTTACATTCGTAATCCAATTCAAATGTTCAGTTAGTGGGTAATGCAAATAAGGACGTAATTTCTCCCCGTGTAAGTTCAGGGACCCCATTTTCAGCAAAGCTTGCTGAAGAGGAAGGCATTAGCCTGCTGGGAGTCATGGTCCCAACGTCAGAGTCACAAAAGCTGACTTCCGTTTTTTCTTTTTTTTTTTTTTTGAGACGGAGTTTTGCTCTTCTTGCCCAGGCTGGAGTGCAATGGCGAGACCTCGGTTCACTGCAACCTCCACCTCCCGGGTTCAAGGGATTCTCCTGCCTCAGCCTCCCGAGTAGCTGGGATTACAGGCATGCGCCACCATGCCTGGCTAATTTTTTGTATTTTTAGTAGAGATGGGGTTTCACCATATTGGACAGGCTGTTCTCAAACTACTGACCTCAGGTGATCCACCCGCCTCGACCTCCCATAATGCTGGGATTACAAGTGTCAGCCACCGCACCCAGCCAAGCTGGCTTTCTTTTATTTAATTTTATTTTTTGAGACAGGGTCTTACTGTATCACCGAGGCTGGAGTGCAGTGGTACAAACATGGCTCACTGCGGCCTCTACCGTCTGGGCTCAAGCCATCTCCCGCCTCAGCCTCCTGAGAAACTGGGACAACAGGTACATACCACCACACCTGGGTTATCATTATTATTATTATTATTATTTGTAGAGACGGAGTTTCACTATGTTGCTTAGGCTGGTCAAGAACTTCTGGGTTTAAGCAATCCTCCCACCTCAGCCTCCCAAAGTGTTGGGATTATACGCATGAGCCACTACACTCAGCCTTAAAATACTAGTCTCAAATTCCATTCCCACCACTGGCTGCTACATGAGTCTGGGAAAGTAATAGCCTCTCTGGGTCTCAGTTTACCTGTTAGTAAAATGGAGACAGGAATAGTGACTACCTAATAGGGTTGCTGGGAGGCATGAATGTGTGGCAAAGCCCTCTGTAAGCAGTAGAACCTCTCTGTGAATGTTCTTTTAATTGCAAAGTAGAGTTTGAGCCTTTTGTGTTGAGAAAGGCTAAAAATTGAATCAACACTTTTAAGTGCATTGCTTCTATATTTTCTGCCAAAGAGTTTTGAGCTCTGATGTTTTCTTTCCTTCCACCCCAAACCTATTGTGTATGTACACAATGCATTCCTAGGAAGCCGGCCCTCACCACGATTTTTAAAAAACACCCATGAGGGAGTTGTAAAATTCTTGGCACTGAAAAAAAAGATATTGCCCTTAATTGCTGGGCTCAGGCATGGTTTTGACAGTTACAATACCTGGTTCAACATTGCTGCTAGCCAAAAGTCACCCGTTAAACATGTTTTCTTAAACAGTGACTGATAAGTTGTTATCTTCCAGCTTCTCCTGCTAATTAGACATCATGAGTCAAAGTTAATTTGGTGGAAAACATTTCTCAACTTAATGACATTTATGGGCAATTAGGCACGTTGTGGAAGAGAACACACATTTACATTTCAGCCTATTTCCAGGCCTTAACAAGAATCTCCTCTTTCCCGGTAGGAGTTTCTCATTCTCTAAGGAATATGTTCGATACAGACACCACGGGCCTCCTTGTTATGCTAGAAACCAGCAATTGTTTGCACGAAACAAGCTACCACACAGTAATGAGGTGCAGACGGAGATAAAATTAGGCTCAGTGAAGGCTTTTGTGTTGTTTAGACCTGTGTCTCCAGGCAAGAAGTCATGGGCTGTGTGCACAGTAAAAATCAGAGCCAGACTCACCGCATCGATAAATGTGTGCCAATCACATAGTTCTCAGCCTGTTGTCAGAAATGGTTTCTATTTTTAAAAGTCAAAAAACAGCTAACTGTCTAAAAGACAGCGTTCTTAACTTACAAGATAATGCATCTTTGCTGTTGGGCATCTTTCGTAGGTCAGTAAAACCTTTCTGATATGTCATTTTGTCATAATGAATCGGCACAGCCCCTCGCCTGCACCACCACATGGAAATCCAGCTGGAGGTGCAGCGGAGCAGCAAGGGACGCCCTGTGTGCTTCAGCCCAGCTCAGCTCCTTGGAAACGCACCATCCACCTGCTCCTGACTTTAACCAGTCTCCAATTCTTTACTCTCACCTGACTTCTGTTTTCTCACCATGCTTTAACGAGCATGATCCTTCTAGATCTATTCTTTTGGAAGAGGAGAGTGTGTATTTATGTATTCTGTGTGGTGCCTCACACACAGAGATAATAAATGGTGGTGAATCGACCCTCTGCCTCGCTGCCAGGATGGTTTCTGGGCATAGAGAATTGAGGGTGAAGTAGAATGTTTTATTCCAGAAATTCTAAAGCAATTCAGTGGGCTAAGGTGCTGAATCAGGACTTCTTACAATGAGCCGAATGCCCAACTTGAGCTTGGATGCCAGGTATTCAGTTTTGTAAAACCAGGGTGAAAAGCCATGTCTGGATGTCTCCAGATTTGTGAAATTCTTATATACTGCTTAAATATTTTAAAAATCTATTTTTACACATTTGCATTACACTTAAAAACATTTATCTTTTTCTGTGTGGTTCAATGGTAGAAGAAAATTTTACATAACAAATAATAAGTTTGGAGAATATTCTAAAAGTGTTATGAACAAGTTTTCTAAGGTAAAACAAACAAAATGAAACTGTCTAAATATTTTAACAATCATTTCTTATATGTAAATATTATAAATAATATATGTAAATATATTATGAATAATATACACATATTGAAATAAGAGGAACATAAAAAATAAAATAATGGATGAGATAAAAGCTCCTAAAATCAGCAAAATAAATAATTTTTTTTTTTGAGACAGAGTCTCACTCTGTCGCCCAGGCTGGAGTGCAGTGGCATGATCTTGGCTCACTGCAACCTCCGCTTCCTGAATTCAAGCGATTCTCCTGCCTCAGCCTCCTGAGTAGCTGGGACTACAGGCGTCTGCCACCACACCTGGCTAATTTTTTATGTTTTTAGTAGAGATAGGATTTCACCATGTTAGCCAGGATGGTCTCAATCTCCTGACCTCGTTATCCGCCCACCTCGGCCTCCCAAAGTGCTGGGATTACAGGCGTGAGCCACTGCGCCTGGCCATAATGCTCTGTTTTAATAAAACTTCCCAGGAGACAAATATGATTTTTCTGATTGCTTGAATAGCAATGGAGAACTGAAATTAGACCCATGTACCCCAAAACCAATGCAATGATGGGATTGGCCCCATCTCAAAGGAAAAGTCCACCTAGAAGACCCAGAGCAGGCTGGGGACTTGTTCTCAGCGACCCTGGAGACCAGGTGTTGGTGGGCAGCTGTGACACTGAAGAGTGAGAAGCGGTGCTTGGACATTAACTGACCACTGGGGTGACCACTGGGGTAACTGCACGGGACTACCAGAAAAATGACGTTTTCGGTGGTGTCTCCTCCAGACTACAGGTGCTCACTTAACACCTTGCTGGTTGTGTGGTTTGGGGCAAGTTACTAATCCCTTCTGTGTCCCTTCTGTCTCTGCATCCATCAAGTAAATATAATAATTGTACCCAGGTAGTATGTTATGAAGATCAAGTGAGCTTATCTATGTAAACTTCTTGCAGCAGTGCCTGGCATATTATAGGCAGCAGACGCTACGATAACAGTGATGGCTAACCCTTCCAGCAGCATAGTCTGCAGATACTGGCTGTGCTACGAACACCTAACAGGGAAACCAGAAGATCTGGCTTTGAGTCCTGGCTTTCCACTGATGTCCAGCAAAAGCCTTTAGCTGCCTTGAGCCTCATCCTCCTGCCATGAGAATGGAGCTAACGATACCTGCCTTACAAAGTTGTTGTAAGATTCAAGCAGACCTGCATCCTGTGAGCTCTGGCGCACTCTCTGTGGGTGGCGTTGGAGCAGGTGGACAAGAGGGAAGCGTGGCTTTGACTTGGGCTTTGCCTTTGACTGGGGAGCTGACTGCAGCCTCCATCTGGGTATGGCCTCTGGACCACATGCCGTTCTCCTGCCTTTCCCACCCCTCTCCCCTGCGACAATATGCTAACTGGTGTCCTTCTCTACAGGATCCTGCTTCCTGCCAGGTGACAGCAAGATAATCCAGCCACACACTCCTTGCTAATGGGGATTAGGGTGCTAATGGATTCTCCCTCTAGGTTAACATATGCGCTTTTACAGAGGGGCCTTCTGGAGATGATGCTGATGCCAGAGAAATGACTCTAATGGGCCAAGTTTGGACGCAGTGGGAGGGACCCTTGCAACGGGCCGTCACGTGCTGTCAGCCGACCCCATTTGCCTCTACATAAAAAGCCCACCAAACTCTTCTGATGAAGCTGCCCCTTTACTCCATTCTCCATCATATGAATGAAGAAAGCTTTTCTTGGAGGAGAAGCAATATATGTCTTAGTCCATTAGTCAGTTAATCTGTTATTTACCGACCACTTTGTAAAACCATAATGATAATCGTCATTTATTAAGCACCTACTACACACCAAACTTTGTACTTAGTGTTCTATGTATTTCACTTCATCTGGTTTTCACAACCGTCACCTCCCCACCTTGCAGATGAGAAGACAAGCTTTTTGATTTTTAAACAATTATGATAAAATATATGTAACATAAAATTTACCATTTATTTTTTATTTTTATTTTTTTTATTTGAGACCGAGTCTCACTCTGTCGCCCAGGCTGGAGTGCAGTGGCACAATCTCGGCTCACTGCAACCTCTGACTCCCTAGTTCAAGTGATTCTCCTGCCTCAGCCTCCTGAGTAGCTGGGATTACAGGCACCCACCACCACGCCCAGCTAATTTTTGTATTTTTAGTAGAGACGGGGTTTCACCATGTTGGCCAGGATGGCCTCCATCTCCTGACCTTGTGATCCACCTGCCTCGGCTTCCCAAAGTGCTGGGATTACAGGCGTGAGTCACCACGCCCAGCCAAAATTTACCATCTTAACCATTTTTTAAGTGTGTAGTTTAGTGGCATTAAGAACATTCACAGCCGGGCACGGTGGCTCACGCCTGTAATCCCAGCATTTTGCGAGGCTGAGGCGGGTGGATCACCTGAGGTCAGGATCTCGAGACCAGCCTGACCCACATGGCGAAACCCTGTCTCTACTGAAACAAAAATTAGCTGGGCATGGTGGTGCATGCCTGTAGTCCCAACTACTTGGGACGCTGAGGCAGGAGAATCACTTGAACCAGGGAGGCGAAGGTTGCAGTGAGCCGAGATTGTGCCACTGCACTCCAGCCTGGGAGACAGAGTAAGACTCGGTTTCAACAAACAAACAAACAAACAAACATTCACGTTGCTGTGCAACCATCACCACCATCCAGCCATACAAAACTCTTCCGTTCTTGTAAAACTGAAACTGTGTACTCATTAAACAATAACTCTCCACTGCCTGCTCTCTTCAAACCCTGGCAATCACCATTCTACTTTCTGTCTAGGAATTCGACTCATCTAGATACCTGAGGTAAGTGGAATCATATAGTATTTGTACTTTTTTGTCTGGCTTATTTCACTTAGCATAATGCCCTCAAGGTTCATCCGCGTTGTTGTGTCGGAATTTTCTTCCTTTAAATGTATATCTATGCTACATTTTTTTCTTTTTTGACACGGAGTCTTACTCTGTTGCCCAGGCTGGAGTGCAGTGGTACTGGCTCAGCTCACTGCAACTTCCACCTCCAAGGCTAAAACAACTCTCGAACCTCAGCCTCCCGAGTAGCTGGGACTACAGGCGTGAGCCACCCCACCCGGCTAATTTTTGTATTTTTAGTAGAGACAGGGTTTCACCATGTTGACCAGGGTGGTCTCAAACTCCTGACCTCAGGTAATCAGCACCCGGCCTACATTTTGTTTTGATAGACACTTGGGTTACTGCCACCTTTTTGGCTATTGTGAATAGTGCTGCTATGAACATGGGTGTGCAAATATCTCTTCAAATCCTTGCTTTCCATTCTTTTGGGTATTTACCCAGAAGTGAAATTGTTGCATTATATGGTATTTTCATTTTCAATTATTTAAGAAACTGCCATACTGCTTTCCCTAGCAGCTATACCATTTTACATTCTCACCTATGGTGCCCAGGGGTTCCAGTTTCTCCCTATCCTCACCAACACTTGTTATTTTCTGGTTGCTTTGTTTTGTTTCTTATTGTAGCCCTTCTAATGAGTATGGAGGAGACGAGCTTCTGATTGGATGCTAAGGGGGCTGTAAAGCAGTCGGGATTCTGATTGGATGCTAAGGGGCTGGCTGTAAAGCAGTCGAGTTTCTGATTGGATGCTAAAGGGCTGTAAAGCAGTCGAGATTCTGATTGGATGCTAAGGGACTGTAAAGCAGTCGTGTCTTCGCGCCCTTGTGAAATAGTTACAGAGTCTGCTACACTATTACTTTGATGCAGAGAACAGTAAGTCACAGCATATAAGCAAGGGTTAGGTGGAGCATCCAGAGAACGATGGCAGGGAACAAGAGAGAAGTCCTGAGAGGGATCGTGGGACCAGACCAGGCTTTGTGGAAAGCACGGGGCTGAACTGTGCCCCAAGGGTGCAGAGAAGGTAGGGAGTGTGTTCCAGGAGAGGGGGCAACCGGAACAATGGTGTGCAGATGGAAACTGGTCCAGCTACTAAACTGAGAGGGACAAAAAGAGCAACAGGAGTGACAGGGATACGAGGCAAGACAAGCCCATTTCACCTGGACTTTCCTGCTGAACTCCAGACCTTATGAAGGCTCTGTTAATAGCTGGGACATCTAGTCGCGCAATCCGTGGTGAGGAAGGAGAATCCAGGCACTCTTTTAGCCCAGGAGTGAATTCGAGCGAAGCCAGAGGGGAGTCATCTTGGCAGTGTGATACTCCCAGGGAGTAGGATTAGGAGGATGTGGCGTGGCAGGGGCTGCGAGAGTGCCTGTGCAGGCTGTGAGGGGTGCCACAGTGGCAATGTCTACACACTGAAGGACAGGTCCAATAACCAATACGGGGTGTCCGTAGGGTCTGAATGCATAGAAAACAATACTCTGATTATTATTTTACAGACTGGAGATGGCTTTAATGATACTATATATATTTAACTGTTTCTGGACCTTATGAACATCATGTATATTAAGGCCGATGAGGGAACCGGGTTTTTCGTCGATGAAGAAGAGAGTTACACATGTGGAAGGGAAAAATCCTAGAATAAGCTGTTTGGTGTTGGACTGGAATTGGAAGTGTCAGTGTAAAGTCGTATATAAATGTAGCCTAGCTCCGTTCACTGGGAGGGCCTGGGAACAGTGCTGCCCAGGAGCAGACAATACATCAGTGCTCGGATCTCGGTTCCTAAAGTCCCCGCTTAAAGGAACCCAAACTCCTTGGAGAAATGGCCAATTCCAAGGCTGGGTGAGGAGTCAGGGAAAGTACAAGATGAAGCTAGAACGTTTTGTGCCAAGAAGTAAAGAAGGGCTCAAAGAATTATAGGCACATGTCCAGAGAACCCGGAAGCCAGAGTGAAGGAGCTCCTACCGGCCAGACCTGGCACAATTGGGGCATAAAAATGAATAACGATAGGAGCAGAGTATCACCTGATAAGTAAAATAAGTATGCTTGAGTTCCTACCAATATAAACAAACAGATGAATGTATAAGTAGAAAAAGTAAAAGCTTGTTCTTACAGCAGAATTCCAACTAATATGGCAGGGCACAGTGGCTCACAAATGAATCCCAACACTTTGGGAAGCTGAGGTGGAAGGGTTGCCTGAGCCCAGGAGTTTGAGATCAGGCTGGGCAACATGGTGAGACCCCATCTCTACAAAAAAGTTACTAATCCCAACTAATTAATGGAGGGAAAGTGATGGAATTAGAAAATCATTCATTGGCAACCATCGTAATCATCCAACCGAGAAACACTCATGGATGTTAAAAATAGTGAGTGAAGTCTGATGAGGAATGGGATATTTGCAAAGGCTCAAGTACCTCCCCACAAAATCCGTGTACATTACAAAGGGGAAAAAAGTAACTTTACAGTGGAGGCACATGGAAAACATCACCTTCATTTTTTCATTTACATGTAAGTCACCAGGACTGGGGTAAATTAAAATTGTGTGCCACTTGGCCAGATACAAGATGAGCCCAGCATCACTTCTATGGTGATGTTTCTGCCAAAGACATCCCTGACCCTCATAATAAGGCATCACCTGAGAACCTACACTAAAGGAACATCTACGAAATAATTGGCCTATAATTGTCAAAAGTGTCAAGGTCATGAGAGACAGAAACTGTTCTACATTGAAGGAGACTAAAGAGATGGGATGTGTGATGAGCAACCCTGGATTGGGCCCCTTGCCTATAAAAGTTTAGCATGATTGAAACAACTAGAGAAGTGTGGATGGCGTTTGAGAATGAGACGATAGTCATACCGATATTAATTTCCTCATTTTGATGGTTGCATTTAGATCACGAAAGTGGGTAACTTTCACAATCATAGGAGATACACACTAAAATATTTTTAGGGTGATGGGCATCATGTCAGCAACTTATTACTCTAGTGAATTAGGAGAAATAGGTCTTTGCATTATTCTTGCAGCATTTCAAAAATTTTTAAATTATTTAAAAATCAAAAAGGAGGCCGGGCACGGTGGCTCACACCTGTAATCCCAGCACTTTGGGAGGCCGAGATGGGCGGATCATGAGGTCAAGTGATCGAGACCATCCTGGCCAACATGGTGAAATCCCGTCTCTACTAAAAATACAAAATTAGCTGGGCATGGTGGGATGCGCCTGTAGTCCCAGCTACTCAGGAGACTGAGGCAGGAGAATCTTTTGAACCTGGGAGGCAGAGCTGGCAGTGAGCTGAGATCACACCACTGCACTCCAGCCCAGGCGACAGAGTGAGACTCCATCTCAAAAATAATAATAAATAAAAAATAAAAAATAAAAAGGGAAAATATTTTGTAAAAATCTACAAGTTAACATGTGACATCAGAATCTGGGCCCAATAATGGGTCAAGCAAAGGCACATCCCCTGGAGAATGTGAAGACCCTGAGTGCTCCAGGCTGGCACTGAAGGGCAGTCCTCCCTTGCTTTATTTCCAAGCGTCAGGCATGTTTTTATAAGAGGGTAAAGTTGTCTCTTCTTCTCAGACGGTGCTCCCCGAGAGTCTAGAGCTGAAGTTATGTCCACACCTACTGGGGTAGCAGGAACAAGTTGCCTAGAAAAGCCACTGAGAGATCTCTGTCTACCTGCAGCCTCTGTGTATGGTGAAGACTCGGTATGTCCCCCAAGGTTGAAGAAAAGGCAATGTGTATATTCTGTGGGGTGCAATGTGTCTTACTAGGCAATAGCAGCACTGATTATAAACAATAGCTCCCACCTCACCCAGGACACTCGACCCACTGCTATGGGGATTCTACATCTCTTTGGAGAAGCAGAGGTGCAGCTGGAAGAAGAGGAAGTGGGAGCGTTATAAAGAGGGTTATAAAAGGTTTTCTGAGCAAGGCAGAGGAAATGAGACTTGATGGAGCAGGCACGGAAAGTCGTGGCTGATTCCTGAATAGGGTTCAATACATTGACAATGGCATTGAAAGGGATTAAGAAGCCTGACCCTGAGCAGTCTGCTAGGCTAACCCGTATTTTCCAAGGGAGAGAAGGTGGGCCTTGTGAAATTCTCTTGATTAAACACATTGATTCAGAATGAATGAATTAATGCATTTTGATCGTTGTGAGAATTAAATGAATGAACACATGGAAAATCATAGCACGGTGCTGAGAACAATACATGTTAGACACAAAAACACATGCGGGCCTCCAGACTAGATCTGGGCATATGAGAAGCAACTTCCCAAACGTGCCGAAAAACCCTACCCAACTGAAAACCCAAGCATCTAAAGACACGGCCTTGGCCACTTTCTCCACCATCACTAGTGCTGTGGCCTCTTTATTTGCAATGGTGCTTTCTCTCCAAGGAATTCCAAGGTTCTTACAAACTTTAAATTACCCAGGGGAAATGAATCCTCACCAGCAAGAAAGCAAAATAAAGTGCCTCAACCAAAATAAACTCCCTCCACCTCTCTGTCTCCCTCTGCGCCAACCCCCTCACCTAAAATAACCCAGGTCAACTCTGCTCGCCTGCTCTGTCGCCGCCCGTGCCAGCCTTGGCTTCACTCCTGTCATCAGCTGAGCCAAGATGATTGCTAATGAACCCTGTGCACTCTCATCAGGAGGGTTTCTTTGGAGAAATCCAGAAAGGTGTTTGAAAAAGGCCAGTGCCTCTTTGTCATTTTAATGACCGCTCTGTGACTTCAGCCACTTAGAATCCAAACCCATCCTGTTTACAGGGAACAGGATTCTCCCGTCACAATGTCTGATCTTGAAGGCTTCTTGACGCTTTGGATCTGCTAAGATCATACACAGTATTGGTGGTTATTGGTCTCTTGGGAGAAGCAGCTCCCCTGATGATAAAACTCCCACAGAGAGACCTGACTTCGCCAAGACCAAGTTCAAGACAGAGGGATGGCTGTGAGACTTGAGTTGGGATTACAAGAGCTGCTCTCGACAGTGTGTTCAAAATTCTGTAACTGGAGATGATACAGATATGTCCATTTCCAGGTTGCCAGCGGTTATCTGAGAAGCCCCAGTACCCTCTGGGTTTGCAACCCTCTGGCCAGTAAGGGGCGCTGTTGATTGAGGGACTGTGGCTGGAAGATCTGAGGGGGAAAAGAAGTGACCAGCAGATGTGGTCTGTGTTCCTGGTTCCTTAGAGACTTCCCTCTTTGGGGGACGATCTGATTAGAGCTGGAAAACTCAAACAAGTGGCTTCAACCCCAGCAGCCTCACTCTCCTATGCACTCTCGGAACAGGAACCGATCCCCACGGCAGTCTTTTCTCCTTTGCCTGCCTGGCCGCTCTCCCTCCCGGACAGTGCAGAGGGCTCCAGGCCGCCACAAGAAGCATCACTGTGATTGGTCCAGGCTGCAAACGGCTGCGTGTTTGTCCCACTTTCCTTCACTATTTCGTGTTTATTTATCTCTGACAATGATCGTGGCTGCATCTGATCCTTTCTTGCGGCCACTGTCACTACTCCCCCATACTGAAATCTACAAGGCACTTGGTTTGATAGACTAAAATAGTTAACGAAAGTCCTCAAATTTTGTGTGTTGAGGGGGCAGGAGAGAGATTAAAAAAAATAGAGAAAGAAAATAATCTGAAGATATTCCGGTCCATATTTATCCTGTGTGTGATGGGACCTCTATTTGTAATTGCATAATGTATACATATATATATATATATCATATCTCCTAAAAAACCAAAAACAAACACAAAAACAAACAAACCAACCTCTCCCAGGCCCCCTTTTGCTGGAGTTTTAAAGACAAAGTGCCTCTGTGCTAAGACAGGAGCTGGGCGGCACTGTGCCCAAAGGCCAGAGGTTCGTTCCTGTGTTGAGCTCTTTCCCTGCAAGCAAGGGCTGTGTTCGTGGGAGGGTACTTAGAGACACCCTCAAGAAAGGGCTATAGAAGTGCAAATTATTAATAGACATTATTCCAGTGATGCTCACTTAAAACCTCATTGGCAGCAGATGAAACAGTGGAGGCCTCTTGCCATTTGCTCGGGTTTCTCCTGCTGTTCTCCCTCGACTGAGGCCTGCAGCAAACATGAGATGTTTGAAAACTCAGCATATCTGCATTTTTCTAGTTTTTCTGGGTCAAGGGAGGGAACCCTGGTTTTGAGGGAAAGGTGCATTTTCTTGAGTTGGCGGTGAATAAGTTAAATGAATACTGTCCCCCCTTCTTTTTTTGAGGTTATATTTAAAGATAAAAGTGTCCCTATTAACATGCAGATTTGGATATCCATTTGCAAAGAACAGAGTTATTTCAGATGCTGTATGGGAATCCTTTCTGTGCTTGTATCTTTGGGGGTGGAAAGTCCAGCTGCCTCTTCTAAGATTGCCCATAACTCTTCAGATGTCAACAAATCATTGAAAGGTGTCAGAATGGGGGAAATGAAAGATAATTATTCCAGCCGTGGAGAGCTACTTTGAAAGTGAATAGAATCTGTCAGATCTTCTTTTGAAAACGGCAGTTGGCTGCTTGTCTTGGCCATATTAAATGGATATATCTGGAGCCCAATGAGGTTGTTTGAGATGGCGGTAATCAGCTTAAGTTGGTTTTGGTGGAGAAAAAATAAAAAAGCACTAGAAACGGGGCAATTACTGAGTTGGCGTGGAACAGACGCCCTGATATGGTGATGCTGGGGATTTCTATTCAGTTCTGAAAAAAATGGAATCTTACATTCTTTGTGAATGAATAAAGAGCAAAGTCCATAAGGACTTGGTAATTTCCAGATGGGGTGGGTGTGGGGCGGCAGGGGAGCCTTCAAGGGGATCCTGTGGCATGGATGAGTGCACGGGCCACACTTGGAAGAGAGGACAATTCAGTTTCTTCCCAGGGACTGAACTGGGAACCGGAGGACAGAGAGACCTTGGCTGAATGAGATGGATGTGGGGTGTTGATGCCAAAATGAAGCCTCATCTGACTTGGTTCTGTGCCCCAAGTGGCACAGCAACAAGGAAGCAATTTTGGACAAATGTCCAGCTTTATATAAAAGTAGAGTTGTTCCTGCTTCCCCTTATCCAAAGTCAGATTCTGGGGAACTTGAACTTCCCAGTTCGTGGAACAAACATCAGATCCAATATAGAGGGTCAGGAGAGGGATTGCCTGGCCCTTACTTCCCCCAGACCTCAGACCTAGACTTTAGGTGCTCTCCCGGAGCGCAGCTGGGCATGAGGTCTCTAGAAACATGGTTCACAGCTTGCACTGAGCTTGCATGCCAGGCCACGCTGACATGCACGATTAAAGAGGTTTGTTTGTTTTTTTTTGTAAGCCCTGTAGTTGTTCTGTGGATAATATAGCTGGATTTTCATTGTGTTTCTATGTTAGAAGTAAATCTTTAAAATAGATGACAATTTGCCTATTCCTGTGAAAGCATTTCTTCATTTGCTAACATAATGTGAGCCCCCTGTGGTCTGTGCTGCTGGTTCTGGGGGAACAGGGCAAAACAAGCTCTTCAGGTCATAGAGCTTGAGCCAGATGGCTGGGTGACTTCGCAGTCCGCGGCACGAGTCTCCATGGCTCCTGACCACGGACACTCACCTGCCACCAAAACAAGGAAGAGCTTTCCTGCCCCACCTCTCTTCTCATATTTGGGGCCAGTCGGGTGGGGAGAAACCTTCTTACCACATGTGGCCTGTGTACTCCGGTCTGGTGGGGTAGCAAGGTCCTGCTGTGCACAGGTCAGGTCCCGGGTGTCCTCCTGCCCTCTACCCAGCCACTGACATTTTAATATTTAGAAAGCCTGCCCCAAACAGGCAGCTCTTCCAGCGGGGGACCCTGCTTGCTACAAGGAAGGAGGGCGCATTGGGGGTACCTGCCCCTCTGCTGGGTTTCTGCAGAAACATGCCACCCCTTTCAGAGTTTTGGCCAGGGACTCTCAGCCTCTTGCCATATCAGTGACCACTATCACAGGAGAAGCACCTTCTCAGAATTCCAGGGGCTCGGCAAGCGATGTAGCCTGATTTCCCTGCTTTGCCAATAGATTCTTCATTGTCCTGTCCTCCTTTGCTAAAGGGAGGTGGGGCAGTAGAAAATTTTTCTGATTCAATGTGTGGATTTCACATTCTTTTTTTTTTTTTTTTTTTTGAAACAGAGTCTCACTCTGTTTCCCAGGGTGGAGTGCAGTGGTCCAATCTCAGTTTACTGCAACCTCTGCCTCCCGGGTTCAAGCAGTTCTCCTGCCTCAGCCTCCCAAGTAGCTGGGATTAATAGGCCTGCACCACCACCATGCCTGGCTAATTTTTGTATTTGTAGTAGAGACGGGGTTTCCCCATGTAGGCCAGGGTGGTCTCGAACTCCTGGCTTCAAGTGATCCACCCACTTCGGCCTCCTAAAGTGCTGGGATTACAGGCCTGAGCCACCGTGCCCGGCGTGGTTCCACATTAAGTCTCATGCACACATTTTTGAGCCCATGGCCAGCCCTGACACACTGGCTTCATCCCATCGGACATGATGTAATTGGTGGGCTCACTGACCTGTTTGTATTTGTTTATATATTTTTTACTCACTGAGAGTCTCCCTGCAGGAGTTGGTCTTCGGAAGAAGATCCAATGAGGACTCAGAGTGTTGGTACCCAGGCTTGGAAAGCTGAGGCCCCTCTGACAGCTTCTGTACCTCAGCTTTTGTTTTCATTGGTCAACGCTGACATCATTTGGGATGAGTGACTCCTTTGATGGCAGCTTCCTCAGGGTACTGGACTTTGCACCCAGTGCCCGGGGCCCTGGTTCTAGTTGGCCTGGCCTCTGTCAGCAGTTGCCTGCTTGCCCTTGGGTGAGTTGTTTGCCTTGAATGGCTTCTGGGTCATTTTGAATAAGAAAAATCTCTTTCCCCTTTATGGCATCTAAGAACTTTGTTCACAAGTCAAAACAAAGGAAGAGCTATTTTTGTCAGTGGCTGGGTGGAGGGAAGGAGGACACCTGGGGCCTGACCTGTGCACAGCAAGACCTTGCTACCCCACCAGACCAGAGTACACAGGCCGCATGTGGTAAGAAAGTTTCTCCCCACCCGACTGTCCCCAAATATGAGAAGAGAGGTGGGGCAGGAAAGCTCTTCCTTGTTTTGGTGTGAACTTTGTTCACAGGGCCAGGGTCACCTGGGAGCTGGCTCTGGGCATGGTGGGAACCCCATGATCCCATTTTCCCTATTTTCTGGCAAACTGCCACCCAGTGATAAGTTTCAGAACCATAAACATGTGGCCAGAAGCAAGGATGTGGGCCCAGAGTGTCCCCAGAGCCACCACATTCAAGGTGCATGAGGGTTTCCACCTAGTTCTGATACCCCAGAGGAGGACAGAGTCCAAAGCCAGCCTATCCTTTTGGGTCACTCCTCTCTGCTCAGAGGCCAGAGAAGAGCAGACACAGCCGTCTCCATTGCACAGAGGCTGGGGAGGGGTAAGAGGCTCTGTCCATGGGTCACTAACTCTGCGTGCGGTTAGACATTCAGCACGAAGCATAAAGCCTGTGTCTATGACCCCCTCTGCTGTAATGACGGGGCATTCCTTCAACAGCGAGAATTTGTGTGGGACACTTTTACTTCCTGCCAGGTCCATCTTATAAGTTATTGTTTCATCAGTGTATTCATATATCTGTCGTCAATCTTTTCCTATTTATTAAGAAATTTTACTTCTGCACTTGTGGAAAGTTTATGTTTTAAAAAACTTTATCTACTGTCTTGACCCTTAAACTGTAAAGGTTTCCAAAATGGGAAACATGAGAGAGAGGGGAAAGTGAGATCTCATTTATTTGGGAAATATTTTTCTGAATACCGCATAAAACGTTGAAAAACATGGAAGGAGGGTTGACTTAAGAGTACAAAAAGCTGGATTCTAATCCCAGTCTCACTTTTCTAGCTGTGTGACCTTGGGCAAATTACTGAACCTCTCTGAGCTTCATTCTCTTTCTCTATGGAAAGGAGAGAGTAAGATACGCTTCATTTCATATATTATCCAAATTAGCATGTGTGAAAGTAGTTTATCAAAGGTAAGAGACTATATGTAGGTAAAGCATTGGTATTAGTAATGAAAACAAGATAAACGTACAAGAATGACTTGGGTCATCATTGGTATGACTTACAGCTGATAATAAAATAACTATGGGGAAAAAGTCATGTGCTTTCTAGATCACAAATACAATTATATTTTAGTCACAGAAAACAGAGCCAAACATTCCACTGACCCCAGGGTCCCTCTGCACCTGCGAGGTGGGAGGACAGCGTCTGGTCAGCTCAGGGCCTTTAAAAGCCAGGGCTGACCAATCGGAGGGCAGAAGAGTCTCTTTCCTCAGTCTCATTGGTTGCTAGAGGTGTCAGTCACGGCCTGCCCACCCACCGCCCCACAATAGGCTTAAATGGCCACTGTCTATACCACCTGCTGATAATTTTTGACTGGTTTTCCTAACTTGAAAAGATGAGTGGGACCCTCTGAATTCTTCTTGTGGGCATTGGAATTGGAAGAGTGAATCGCTCAAGTGAAGGCAGGTGATACTGCAAAAAGGACATGTAGGGTGCAGGGTACGGTGGCCCATGAGGGTCATGTGCAAATTGCCGGAATGAAGCCAGAAGGATGGAGGAGGAACCCAGGAAGAAACAGAAACACTATCGGGTGAAGGCAGCGGGGGAGGCAGGGGTGTCTCAACATTGAAACCAGCTCTAGCTTTGCCGCAGACTGCCCTGGGGAGGGGAGCCCTGTGTCCTTGGCAGGAGACGCCATCCCATGGGCCAGGGTCACCTGGGAGGTGGCGCTGGGCATGGCGGGGATTTTTTTTTTTTTTTTTTGTAGATTTAATGTCGTCTTGTTTAAACAACTGCCTGTTTCTGCCTCAGCATTTACAAGTGAACCTGCCTTTGTTCCATGGCCATAGATCCCTACCCCAGTCTGCCGTGTTGAAAATGCAGATCAGGGGTGTGGGCCGAGAGTGTGGCTGCTGAAGCGCAAACCCTCCTGTTGCAGGGGTAACTCAAAACGCGAGCCTACCTGTGTGGATCCCTGAATCCTCAGAAATACAGACTGCACCGTGCTGTCCCTTCTGCGTGAAGGGCAGTGAATACATAAATTAGTTGTAGAATAATAATAATATAAATATTATTATAGCAACAATAACAAAACAATAGCTAGATTCATAGTGCCTAGTATGCAGTAGACACCAGGCTCTGTGTTAAGTGTTTTATATCAGCCCTGTGAGGTAGATAATCCGAGTATTTTACAGAGAAGAAATGAAGCCCAGAGATACTAAGTAGCAAAGTTCCCCAGCCAGTAAGTGTAGAGCTGGCCATAGTGAAACCCCAGAGCTCAGCTCTTGAGCACCACATTAGATGGCTTGTATTGTTGCAGAACCAACAAATCACAAACAATTAAAACCCCACAGATGGGGTAAGTCAAATCACTCAGCACTTCCATATTATATTTACTTTAGCTACAGACTTCTTATGCCATGGTAAGTCTCTTAGGGGAAGGGATTAGTTTTTCTCTTTGGCCGTAACTCCCTCAACCTTTGGCGTCAACCCGTTCTCACAGCGGGCATCCAGGAAATTTTGCTGGCCAGCTCTTCTTTCCTTCTCCCTTGTAAAGTTCATGTCCCCTATGCCAAGGAATATCAGTAGCCTTACAATGAACAGTGACCGGGAAATGTATTTTTTTATTTGTGGTACCCATGGTACTTTAAAGTCCAAAAGGATTATGACTTTTTGATTTTAAAAAATGCAAATACCATGAAAGGGCATGCTGTAAAAACGAAATCCTCCTCTTTTCATCTTCTGGATGGCGTTGCATGCATTCTTCTAGATAATTCTATTTTTATTTTTTTGACACAGGTTCTCACTCCGTTGCCCAGGCTAGAGTGCAGTGGCACAATCATGGTCTCTCCAGCCTCGACCTCCTGGGCTCAGGTGATCCTCCCACCTCAGCCTCCCAAGTATCTGGGACTACAGGCATGCTCCACTATGCCTGGCTAATTTTTGTATTTTTTTAGAGACAGGGTTTCACCATTGTTGCCCAGGCTGGTCTGGAACTCCTGGGCTCCAATGATCTGACCACCTTGGCCTCCCAAAGTGCTGTGATTATAGGTGTGAGCCACTGTGCCCAGCCTCTTCTAGATAATTTTATGTAAAGACATATAGATATAGATGTAGTTATAGGGCATGTTATACATATGGCTCCCCATCATACTTTTTAAATGATGCACTGTAAGTTATTCAAACAGTGCTCTATTGATGGACACTTAGGTTATCATCATGTTTCATTTTTGCAAATAATATTATAATCAACCCCCTTGTACATATGTTCTTGCACACTTTGAAGGAATAGCTCAGTAGAATATGGTCCCAGAAGTAGAATTCCTGGATCAGAGGATGTAAACATTTTACATGTTGTTAGAGACTATCAAATTACTCTCTACAAAGGTTATTTTAAACTGCATTTCCACCAACAATATATGAGAGGATTTGACCTTGCCCTCCCATCCGAAATGTGTATTTTGAAGTTTAATTGGATTTGTATATGTCCTTGGCTGGACTTCTCACAGGTCCCAGATTCCCAGGGCAGCATTTGTTGGCATGGTTGACTGTCACCCTGGGAGCAGTTTTCCTGCTGAAATTAACCAGGATTCATGGAAATAATACAATGTGTGCAACAGCTTCCACATGTAAGTATTAAGGCAAAACCAAAATGAAACAATCTAACAAAACAGAGGTGGAGATTTGTGAGTAAACAGTGAATATTTTGCATTCTTCCAAAGATATAAAGTCTAGAAGGTTTTCCATATGGAAATTTCCGCTAGCTTTGATATTCTGGGAATACTTTAAATTTCTACTGGAAATGTCTGGAGGAGTTCTATAGATGGTAACTGAACCGTATCGTCATGTCCTGTTAAATTGATTTACATACCTATCACAAAGTTTGGACTGCCAAGGGCCCATAACTCAGTTTACATTTGGTTAAATATGGCATTTATGATTAAAAAAAATTTTTTTTTTGAGACAGAATCTCGTTCTGTCACCCATGCTGGAGTGCAGTGGCACGATCTTGGCTCACTGCAACCTTCACCTCCTGGGTACAAGCGATTCTCCTGCCTCAGCCTCCCAAGTAGCTGGGATTACAGGCATGCACCACCATATCTGGCTAATTTTTGTATTTTTAGTAGAGACGGGGTTTCACCATGTTGGCCAGGCTGGTCTCGAACTCCTGACCTCAAGTGATCTGCCTGCCTCGGCCTCCCAAAGTGCTGGGATTACAGGTGTGAGCCACCACACCCAGCTGGCATTTGTGACATTTTTACAAAGATTGTTTCCTAGGCTCTGCGTCCAGTTTGTGTTCTCCCAACTAACTGGGAAAAATCAGCTTTCATAATTTCAACCAAACAGCTTCATTTTTAGAAACTCACCAGCTGTAAATGCAAAGATTACTCCTAAATTAACTGCAAGCAATTAAAATCTTGGGATTAATTGGAACTGAAGCAAAAGGAAAGAAATCATTTTAAGATATCAAGTCATCCCTATGACTTTATACTTAAGATACAGCAACTGTGCATTCTCATTCTTTAAAACAAATGACTATGACTGCTACAGAAATAACAATATACAATTTTGGCCATTTTCATGCCTCATGAAGAAAGCTCTACCTCAGAAATAGGAAGACGATAAGCCCACTAACAGTGCAGTTTCTAATCCAACTTTGCCAAATAATTTGGCAAGAGTGAATGATAGATGGTAATGATGATAATAAATGCTACTTTTTTTTTTTTTTTTTAAAGACAGAATCTCACTCTGACACCCAGGCTGGAGTACAGTGGCTCAATCTCGGCTCACTGCAATCTCCACCTCCCAGGTTCAAGCGATTCTCCTGCCTCAGTCTCCTGAGTAGCTGGGATTACATTACCAAACCTGGCTAATTTTTGTATTTTTAGTAGAGATAGGGTTTCACCATGTTGGCCAGGCTGGTCTTGAACTCTTGACCTCAAGTGTTCCACACGCCTCGGCCTCCCTAAGTGCTGGGATTACAAGCATAAGCCACTGTGCCCAGTCAATAAACGTTACTATTATCAAGGGTCAATGTTTATTTAAATGAGTGACTGGTATCCTAGAAGCTGTTTTCCCACTGAAATTCCAGGAGTCATAGAAACAATGTTACCATTATCTGTTATCATTATTGTAAGAGCTTCCATTTATTAAACCCTCATTATATATAAGGCATTATGGTAAGCATTTCTCACCTATTTTCCAAATTTAGTTCCTGTGAAGAAGGAAATGTTATCCCTTTTTTACACCTGAGGATGGGTGCTGAGCAGTTAAGTAGTTTGTGTGAGGTGACGGGGATGGCAAAAGTTCACAGAGGAATTCACCCTCCCCTGTCCATCTCCAACAGGTGCTGAGTGTGTCACATCTCAGGTGGCTCCGGCTGCAAAATGGTCCAATACCTGCTTGCATGGGGAAATCACTGAGAGACCTTATTTTATGAAGCATCGTGTGTGCAAACTGTTTTATGCATAGGGGTGGGTCAGGGTTTCTCACTCTGAAAAACAAAACAACAGGAATTGGAACAGGTGGAAGGCTTAAGCCGAGCCAGCTTTTTGGTCTGTTCTTCATCATGTCTCAATTTCTGTAATGAAATTTTCCCACCAAACAGCCACACAAATGCCTTGGTGGTAGAGACTGAATTGGGTCTTTTCCGGAGAATGACACTTCTTCCATTGAAATGGCCCCTTTCTTGGACAGGGTGCTGGAGTGTGTGTGTGTCTGTGTGTGTATGTCTGTGTGTGTGTGTGTGTGTGTGTGTATACTTGTTTGCCTCGTGAAGCGGGCATTCAGGTGGCGCAAGGCTGAGAGTGACTTGTTTGGCTATTTGTGAAGAAGCTGGCAAACTTGGGCCTTCTCCCTGGCAGGGAGGAGAAAGGGCCGCTTGTTTCAGAAATATCAGCAAAAAGGCTGGTGCAGGTGGGGCCCGCATCAGTGAAAAGTTGCTGGAAGCAAAGGCTGCAGGTGCTGCCTCGGGAACACGGACGTGTGCTTCCTGGGTAGGGCGCGGGAGAAAGAGGACTGCCAATCGCCAAATAGAACCACACTGTTGTCCCAGGGGTGAATGAAAAAGATGTTTCAGTGCTGTGGACGGATCTGGATGGTTTGCCCCGGAGGACAAAAAGTCTCCTATAAAATTCCATTTACATAGTCCTATCTCACTTGGGCTTTTGGTGACCAGATTCAATTGTGCTGGTGTCCCCTGTGCAGTGTGATATCATAGCTTCAGAGGAAGGCTTTATTTAGAGGTCACACTAGTTTGTCCTGGGGATGTAGTCATTTTTTGTGTCACGGACAATGTTTTACTGTGGAGATATGAGCCAGATGGCTCAGCCACTTGCAGTCCGGAGCTAAACAGTGTCTGTATTGTTGGCGAATAAACAGAATCTATTGTTTGCTGCTCATGAAACTCTAGTGCCCACCACTGTTTAGAGATGAAGTATTTAATAAATTGTTAGGTCTCGCTTAAAGAATCTGTAAAACAACATCTCAGAAGGACACAGGCCTCCAAAAATATAAATCTCATGTGTTCTTAAAAACAACAAGAACAACAGCCACCTTTCTCTCCGGCTTTCTTCCTTCCCCGCCCCCTCCATCTCTTGAGGCCATTCACTCTTACAGTAGTGAAGGCTCTGATTTTGTTTCTTTCCCATGGCAATCCATATGCTAATATGAGCTGTAACCCTTGTGCGGGGCGGTGGGGGGACAACATGACGCTTGTGCTCGGCCCCCTCCAATTTTCTCACCCCCTCCCAGCCATGGCTACCTATTTGCCAACACTGAACAGAACAGTGGAGCCTTATGGGGTAGCACGTGTGTCACGGAAATGCAGTTTGGAGATGCCCTTCCTCCCTGCTTCCTGAGATGATACTCTGAAGATAAAAGGTGTCGTGTCTGGCAAGCTCCTCTCGCATGCTGAATTGGCCTCACTCAGTAGGGAAATCTGCTCACTCACCCCAAGCAACAACAACAACAACAACAAATAACACCACAGCACAGCAACCGGGAAGGACTGAAAAATATTTGTTTCCTTTTGCAGAATGAGTGTAGAGTGTCACTTTCTGAGCATTTAACCACTCTTGGCCTTCCCCATCTTTTTTTTCCAGCATGCATCTTGTCTCTCTAAATAAAGCCCCCTTTTCCATTTAACTTCGCCCAGCTGTGGCTGGGTATATTGCAATGTCAGAAGTATTCGTTTCCTGCCTTAATTGCAGCCAGAGCCAACCTTGACTGGCAAGGAGAAAGCCACTGACAGGTTTGGGCTGTGTCCAGACCTCCTCAGACTTTCTGTCAGCCAACTGTTTGACAGTATATGCAAATACATGCAAATGCAGGGACACTGGCCGAACACCTGCAGAAAGTGACCATCGCCACTCAGGCTTGGCCTCCCCTGTAACTGGGGGTTTTGAAATGCTGCTTGGTCGCTTTCTGTCAGTTTATTATGCATTTGTCAGCAGAACGTTGGGCTGATAAAAACACTCCTCTTTGTCCTGAAGAGCCGCAGAGCTCCATGTGGAGCTGCAAGTGCCAGGGCTAGTGGGATGGCTCCTGGCCAGCCCTTGTGAATCCTCCCCTCTGTCTGCAGGACCCGAGCGGCAGCATCCGAACTCTTGTGGGCTTGCCCGCATGGAGGAAGGCCTTCTGTTTCCCTGGGTGTAAAGATGTAGGCTTGATGGTGGGGCAACAGAGCGAAAGGCCAGCTCTCTCTAGCAGCTGGAACTTGGCGACTTTGAGGAATAATATGTCCTGGATTTTCAAAAGCCAAAGGAAAATCTGCCCGGGCTGTCAGGGAATTGGAAAGGGGGAGAGGGCCCGCCACCTCAAGCGGGAATGGAACTGCCAGCCACACACACCCCCTCCAGACTGTGGGAAGATGGCCAGGTGGCATGACTCCGGCAGCCACTCGCCGCCCGGCCATCTCGGCTCCCATCTGCTCAGGCCTTCACTCGCTTCCCACAACTTCTCTCTTTAAAAGGTGCTAAGACCAGCCAGTCAGCTGCGATTTAAAAGTTGTATGTGAGACTTGTGCGTAGTTTTGAGTTTGACCTTTTTGCAGTAAGGCAGGTGACCTAAAAGTAAGGCAGGTGACCTAAGTATCGTGGCTCTAAGACCGTGAAGATCAGTGGACCAGACCCAGATTTTGGGGTCTTCCTCGAGCCATCAATGAGGGAGAAGTAAGATAGGGACACTGCAGACCAGTGTCCTGTGTGGTCCTTAAACATCGACCACTAGAACCGGGGGAAGCATTTTGCAGTTTTTTTGGGTGCAGCCAGGCTTTGGTTCTGCAGAGTAATAAGTCATTTGGGAATGGTTGTGCAAAACAGGCCTTCAAAATCTCCCTGTCCTCTCTACTTAGAGGTTGGAAGCACCTTGAAATCTAGGCAAATTCTTGTGTATTTTTGGGAACCTGAATATACACAACCTAAATATAGGAGCTTGGTGTCTTGAGTATAAATCTATAATCAACTCTGGCAAAATATGAGGAGTAAGCAGGTATTGCTTGTAATGAAAAACCAAGCTGGGCACGGTGGCCTGTAATCCCAGCACTTTGGAAGGCTGAGGTGGGAGGATCGATTGAGCCTAGGAGTCAAGACCAATCTCGGCAAAGCATCCCTACAAAAAGTAAAAAAAAATTAGCCAGGTAAGAGGGTGAATTCCTGTAGTAATCCCAGCCACTAAGGAGGCTGAGGTGGGAGGATGGCTTGAGTCCAGGAGATCGAGGCTGCAGTGAGCCGTGATCATGCCATTGCACTCCAGCCTGGGTGACATAGTGAGACCCTGTTTTTATTTGTTTAAAAAAAAAAAAACAGCTGATATCAGTGTAGACTGCTGATCCAAGTCATTTATACTCCAAAATGGATTGTTCTTTGGCCTAAGAATCATTTTGCCATTCATGCAACTAACATCAATCAAATAATTGCCTATTCTTTCTTGTATATTAAGAGAAGTGAAAAGTCATGGTGAAGTCTCTTGAAATGTTTGATCATGCAGTCTTTTCTCTCTGGAGAAGGAAGAGGCTGATCTTTAGGCTTTCCAAAAAACTGCTGTTCTGGGACTTGGTGGAAAATTGGAGTGCCTGGCTTCCAAGCAGGCATAATGGCTCTCTGCAAGACCAGGTATGTACAAACATCCCTTGAGCAGCTCTGCAAGCCTGATGCTTCACCAATGGGCGCCTGAAAATCATGGTGTTGATTATCAGCGCAGTGATGGTGCCAGGCGCTGTGGAATCAGTGAGTTTTCCAATTATTGCTGTATTGCAGAGGGAGAAACAGGGCAGCTTAAACTCAGTAATGTATATATTAGGTGCCTGCTAAGTACCCACACTGAGCATCTGCTGTTATGGATAAACTGAGGTACAGTGGCATCAATAGGAACAACTCAGGGCATACAGTAGACCAAGGCCATTCATCGTCAGCACTAGGACCCCAAAGCCCAGGTGCCAGTGCCTCTGCATGCCTCCTCTTAAATATATCACACAGTATGTGCAACAAGAAAAACTCTTGCTGGGACCAAATAGCCACAGAAAATCCAGGGGGGATCTGCATGTCAATGATAAAGGTGATTTGAATTAGAAATATAGGAGGCTTCAAAAAGGGACAGAGACATGATGGAGGAGGCCTCCAGTCAGGCCCTCAGTTCTTCTGAGAATCCATGAGACTGATACTGTGTGTGGCTGTCATAACATCAGCAAGGAACGAAAGCGGGAATTTCATCAACAGAGATTTTAGACATTTTCCTAACCCTGGTGTCTGGCGTAAGGGTGATTAGATCCCTCTCCTCTGTTCAGAAGGCCAGTGCAATTTCTATGGGTATGGTACCAGTTTTGTTTTACTGATTGGAAAGAGAGTTTGATCATACTAGCTGTAATTCATAATGTATGGGCATCTCTTATGTAAATAAGCCCACTCTTTGCCTTAAAAAAAAAAAAAGTCCGGAAAGTAATAAAATGCTACATAAATGAGACCGCTTCATTTCTCTCCTGCTTGTTCTTTCCCTCTCTTTCCCTCTCTCTCTTTTAAAAAATAAACCCAAGGTAGTTGTATTTAAGCAGCTTTAATGTCCTTTCAGGGCTGCGCACAGGGTTGTGGTCACTCAGGCAGCAGTAACTTTGAAAAAATGACCCGTCTACACCCAAACAATAACAGAATCCCCCTTTTTATGTTGGAAACGCCCACGGCTTTCTGTGCATCTCCAGACTCCCCACGTAGATGCAACTGTTTGACCAGCCTTCTACTGAACAACTTAATTAAGCAAAAGAAAACGTGTCAGTTTCTGCCAACCTCACAAAAACAGAGCTGTGGGGGTAAAAAGGGTCGTCGAATTAACCCACATTCCTGAAGGGGTTCACTAAAGCGAGGCCTGGCTTTGCAGCAATGCCAAGGGGAGCCGTGCGCTGGGTTGCCATTCAGATTTATCAAGACATATTGTTCTGTAGATCATACTGAACACAATTAAAGCTGCAGTACCTCGGGGGGCTACAGCTCGGGTGTGAGCTTAGCTTAACTTAAAAAAAAAAAAATCTTGTCACGACACGGTGCCTACCATTGACATTCTGCACAGTTACAGAGACAAAACAGTTCTATCCGACCATATGAAAACAGCAAGTTGTTTTTTTCATTTTTTCCCCTGTTTAGTGTCACTGCCCTCCCTCTTCCCCCGTTTTCCCTCTCCATGAAAGTACATGCAATATGCAAAGCAACTGTATACTCTGCATGCAATTTGTACTAGCCAGACCCAACCCGAATTTAATCCTTTTTTTTTTTTCCCTCTTTTTTTGTCCTGAGGGCGGGGAAGTGTCCCAGCCTAAATCCTTCTCTGGAAGCTGGGAAAGCAGAGGCCCCAGGAATCCTGTTTCCTAGCCAATTAAATTTTTTTTTTTTTTTTTTTTTTTTTTCAGGCTTGGATTTTGATTTTGCTTCCTTTATGTGAAGCCAGGAGGGAGCTTAGCGCCCAGCACTCCGTGCCCCACCCCCACCACATTGCAGCCTCCCGCCCCGCAGTCACCAGGAAAAGCTTTCAGTGGCAGCCAGAAGGAATTCAGAAACATCACATTTCATTTCGGGAAGAATTGGATCAGCACCAGTTTGGTGTTGAGGCCATGAGATTGTGGCATTTTTATTCCACGTTATCCTCTCTTGGTCTCTCTCAGTGTGTATGTATGTCTGTAGGAGTCATCGTGTAGAATTATGCTCTGTAGAAAGCATCCCACACTTATTCAATTGCATCATCCCACATTCTGGCTCAGAAGACACAGACTCGAGTCAACCTGCAGCTGCCTAATTTTGCAGGGAAGCAGCTATCCTGATGTTTGCAGGTTGGAGGCCTCCACGTGACACACATCAGGAAGAAATGGGCTCTCCAATCCCAGATGAGCTGAAACACAAACGCTTTTCTGAGGGAACAGTTGGGGTCCTGTCTTTCCGAGCCCTTTTCGATGCAAGCAACCATTGATAAAGAAGCATTTATGCTTGATACCTATTGCAGGTGTTCTTTGCTGTGGAGATTTTGTCAATGAAAGATTCAAAAGTGGTTCAATGATCAGAAGACCCTATTTGTTTGCTTTTGACCAGCTTTTGTTTGCTCTGTCACTCAGGAAGAATATGAACAACTTTGGCTAGTAAGATGGAAAAACATTAGCCAGTACGGAAATGTTCTACAGACAAGTGAGGGGACCTGGCAGAAGTCTGGCTTAGAAGATGAATGAATAAAACCCTGGGCAGAATGCAATAGTGGCAATAGTCACGCATTCTTTGCAGATGTGCACCGAAGGCTACAGGCTACTGTGTCTTTTTCTTCTGGCTTCTCTCTTGAGCTTCTGACACTGCACAGAAAGTGGGTCGGTCCTCTGAGAGGCTTGAAAAATGCAAAAGTTTACCACCAACTGATGGGAATACGTGCAACACATGCGTAAAGCAAAGAGCATCAGTGGTGAAACGCAGCCTGCAGTTCCTCTCTGACAGTTATCCAGATAATTCATCTCAAAATAATGATTTTGCCATAAACATACAGAGATTGCAGGCAAAAGCCATCACCATTCGAAAGCTGTAACAAGAATGGCTTATTCTTTTAAGGGTTCCTTATTATCTACAGAAAATGATTCACATGACCCATTTTGCTCTAAGATCTGGGACTGGCTTACACGTCTATCTTTTTTGCCGAACAATTCAGGTTCCAGAGGGGATTTTTCTTTTTGGTCTGAAGGGTGAAGCTTGTCTGGTCTGCAGCTTTTGCAAACTACAGCCTGCTCAGTCGAGCTCATTACTCTGAGGTCTCCGTGCTGCCCCAAAGTGGCTCTTCTGGGGCCTGATGGAAAATCTGAGCCTAGAGCCTTAAGTAGACATAACGCCCCAGAGAGACATCCGATCCTCAGGGCGGGCGCACCAGCCACCTGGGCCCCTTACTCTGCCTGCGGTCCCACTCCTGGCCTTTGCTTTGGGATTCCTGCTCTCTTGGATGCCCGGACTTGTCTTCCTCTGTCCCCGGGATAGGAAGCGCCGTCTTTGCCAAGGGCCCAGGGCTGATCTTTGTGCTTGCAGTGGTTCAAGTCTCCTCTCTACCTCTTCCCTGCAGTAAGATCTTAGGCAAATTACTTAACTCCACCGTACCTCAGTTTACCCATCTGTAAAACTGGGCTAATAGTAGTATCCAACCTCAGGGAGCTGTTTGGAGGCTTAAGTGGGTTAATTCATGCAAAGGACTTAGAACCCTGCCTGGTGCATAGTAACAATTGTCATTATCTCCCCTGTTAGTCTTTAAACTCCTTCAAGCCTCCAGCATTGCTTTACTTATTGCAGCAAAAGTTCCAGGAGTAAATAATCCTCAAACTATCTCCGCTCTGTTGGGCGCGGCACAGGGCAGGTGTAGACTTGGCTTGCAAACCTTCCTTCTATTGATGTGGGCTCAAAAGCCACACCCTTGGCTTTCCAACCAAATCAGAGTGCCAGTCCCTGGAAAGACTTCCCATGACAAATGGCAGCAGGACAAAGGCTGAATTCGATCAGACCCTTCTTTCACCTTGTTGGTGCTGCAGGGAGAGGGAGGAGGGGCAAAGACCAGAGGCCGTTGGAGCCCAGGGGGACTTAGGGCTGCCTCACTCCCACCGACCCTCCAACTCCCTCACCCTGCAGCGGAGAATGGGGCTCAGAGACATACAGTGACTCACTCAGGGTCACACAGCAAGGGCTGGGCCTAGAACTCTGTCTTTAACCTCTTGTCTATTTGTTTTTCTGGGAACCATCATCACATTCAGATGGCAACCATCATCACATTCAGATACGGAATAGCCTTAACTTACTCAAACGTTTCCTTTCAAGAACTTCAGGCTTAAAATAACCCAGACGGGGTTTAACGTACCGCTGCAACGTGAAGAGAAACTGACTAACTCCCTCTCCCAAATGTGCTTGGCTGTGTCTCTTATACACACAAGGACCGTTTGGACACATCTAAGGGTTGTAATACAGCCGGGCAATACCAGAGGGGCAGAGCGACAGCCACGTACGCAAGGCACTGAACACTTGGACTCTGACAACCCTCTGCACCCGCAGCCCCAGGCCCTTATCCTTGCTCCCTGGCTGCCCCGGAGCCCACCCGCCCTGGAGCTGCGTAACCCTCGATTAGCGACTGGGAGGTTTTCTAACAAGCCCAGGCTTGATGGGAGCCTCTTGTTGGGTGAAATTTATGACCGCACTTCCTCCGAGAGACTTCCCACGTTGAATTGTTGAACGCTTCTGACCTTACCGCCCCAAACAAGGGAAGGGTGGGGAGGGGAGGCGGGGCAGGCAGAGGCTGCGGGGAGAGGGAGGCGCGGCTCAGCCAGATGTCCGGGAGCGGGAGGTGCAGAAGCTGGGAGCGAGGACCTGCGGGCGCCGGAGCGAAGGGACCGGGTCGCCGAGGGCGCACGGCTGTCTGCTGCGGAGCGCGCCACCCAGGTCACCATTGGCGGCAGATGGACCCAAGCTTGGAGTTGGGGTGGTGGGGTCAGAATCCACCCGGGCCCAGCTCGTCCCATCAGAAACGCCCTCCGAGGAAGGAAAGAATTGCTGAACCTGGGAGAGGTGGGATGGATCTGTTGGTTTCTAGGTCCCTGGTGTGTTTTGTAGACACTCGTTCGTCTGCAGATGGTATTTGGACAGGCTCCTCTTGCGCTGTCTACTCTCATCTTCAGCTAAAAGAAAGTCCCGAATCTGTTTCATGGATGGTCACTGTTACTCGTTCCTTCCTCCTGTTCAGGGGAAGGAGAGACGCATGGTGAAGAGAATCTTGGTTCACAGCTTCCCAAACTTGGCTGCACATTGGAATCACCTAAGGAGTTTAAGAAATATACTGATGCTGGCTGGGCGCGGTGACTCATGCCTGTAATCCAAGCACTTTGGGAGGCTGAGGCAGGTGGATCACCTGAGGTCAGGAGTTCGAGACCAGCCTGACCAACATGGAGAAAATCCGTCTCTACTAAAAATGCAAAATTAGCAGGGTGTGGTGGCACATGCCTGTAATCCCAGCTACTCGGGAGACTGAGGCAGGAGAGTCGCTTGAACCCAGGAGGCGGAGGTTGCAGTGAGCCAAGGTCGTGCCACTGCACTCCAGCCTGGGCAACAAGAGTGAAACTCCGCTTCAAAAAAAAAAAGACAGAAATATACTGACGCTGGGTCCCACTCCCCCAGGAGTGTGATTTAATTCATCTAGGATGAGGTCTGGGCATCTGAGTTTAAGAAGCTCTTCTGGTATCCTAATGAGCCAGCTCTCCACAGCCAGCCTGGCATGATATTTAGGGTGTCACTCGACATTAAACATCTGAGCAGCAGGTTTAACTTCAGGCTTACACTTACAGATTAATAAAATGGAATTTTTTGACTAGCGGCTCATCTAAGCAGGGCAGCCATGTACTAAAATAACCTTGTGCTAACCGGAATGTTCTTTATGGGTTAAGGGGAGCAAGTTGCAGTTCCCATGACCAGTGTAGTCGGATTCATCAACTCATTGTGGGCCCCTAGGTCTTGGGATAGAGGCACATCCTTAACTAGGTCCTGCACCCTGTGGCCTGGACTCCCTCACCAGCTTCTTCTAGAACCCCATGGGGTTCCAGCCACACCATGGGATGCATACATGCTTCATCGAATTGATAACATGCTCATTGTTTAGCATTTATGTTAGACGTTGCTTCCTCCCATGGCAGCAGCTCCCGACCTCCCAGACCATGTCAAATCTTCCTGCTATGTGCTCATCATTCCAGTCCTTCTCCTACACAGCCATGATTGCATAGAAATCCAGTGAAACATGCCTTCTTTACTCATTGCTACAGCTCTTGAGCCATAATAAATATTGGTCAAACTATGAAGACGGGCCACTCTTATTGCCTAAAGATCATCTTTGGGATCTAGTGTTGCGTTCACCTGGATTTTGTTGGCTCAGCCTTAGGGCTGGTGTGTAGATATTCTGACAAAGGAGTTTGGTTCACTGGATTGCTTTGCCGCATGGTGGCTGTTCTGTTGTTAACGGTACTGAGCCCTTTATGGGTTACTTTGTGCCTCTGTGAACTCAACTATAAAGCCAGCAGGGATTACAGAAAACCCATGGGACTTCAAGGTAGAGGCGTGTTACAGTTGTGAAATGCCATGAACATGCAAAAGTTTCATACACATGATAGAAGTTTTCACGATTCTTTCATGATGGGCATTTCCTAGCAAACTGTCAATGGCGTACTTAAAATGTTTAAGTACACTGTACCCAGAAAGCTGGGTGCAGCGGTGTATGCCTGCAATCCCAGCTACTTAGGAGGCTTAGGTGGGAAGATCTCTTGAGCCCAGGAGTTCAAGACCAGCCTAGGCACCATAGTGAAACCCATCTCTTTAAAAAAAGAAAAAAAAGTTTACAAAAAGAATAATCATTAAAGTTCAAATAGTATAATCAAAGTCAAATAAAAGGAAACTAAGATTTCTTGAATATTGACACTATGTCAAGTACTTTTTGTATATGATGCCACGTAATCCTAACAATATACCTATGATATAGGTTGATTATTACCATTTCACAGACACAAAAGTGAAAATTCAGAGAGATTCAGTAACTTGCCCAATGTCACACGGCTAGTAAGGGGTGAAAATGAAATTTGAAAAAAAGTATCCCAAACTTCCTACTCCATACCACTTCCCTTTTAAAAAGAAAGAATCTTGAGGTGATGGAACTCTAGATTGTCATTTGGTGATGATATCTGCATTTTGGCTATTTCTGTGTTGCAGAGAGGAAATAATCCTGAAAAAATTCCAAGAGAGACACCAATGCTTGTAAAACAAAATAAAACACAAAACCTTGGCAAAACACCCAAATCTTATTTTCCTTGAAATTCTTTGATCAACAGACCAAGGAACTTAGCACTTGCATCCAAACAGAACAGAGAGTTTTTGCTTTGCAGCCTAGAGAGTGATCAAAGTCTTTAGGCCAGAGCCACTTGAGACCAATAGACCCAATAAAGAACAACCTAGCACAGAATTGGACTATTAGCATTATTTGGAAAAAGTTGAACAATATTTCTTTACTATGTGTAACGCATGAGACACAAAATTAGAAGTGTAAATTTTATTTTATTATTCCATTTAGAATTAAGCCAACATATACATTATATATTGTATCTATCTACAATCAGGTCTGATCATATCTTTTTCTTGCTTTTCTCTCTGGTGACACCTTTTCAGATAGGTTTTTCTAAAAACCTATGACAATGACACCAACATTTTCAGATCTGTTTAAATCACAATTTTGAAATTGTATTCTTCCTTAGGAATTCCGTTTCATGTATCTCTCTGTCATTTTCTTATCCCCCAAAACTCCTTTTTAAAATTTTGTAACTGTTATGTGGTTTTATTTACAGAGATTGTAAGTCAGTTGGTTATACCCCGAAAGGATGGCAGGCATTCTGAGTCTGACCGTGATTTAAGGGTTTTCCATAAATTATCTCTTCTTGTGAAATCAAGATCCAGGAAATATAAATCCTGGAGTTTCCAGCCACTAGGTAAATCAAGATAGATCGTTGGATAATGGCCCTAAAAGAATCCTAATCACAGAAATGGGAAACATTTTATTAAAAATTCAGACTCCATCCTCGACTGGATTTCTTAGGCCTCAAGATTCTCAAAGCATCATTTCTACTCTTCAAAACAAAGAAAAAGAGAATGAGGTTTTCCTGAAACGGCAACATCGTTTTGAATCTGATCCAAGGGGAGTGAGAGCGAGACTGTGGCGATGACTTCCCTGGCTGGCTAGACGGGTGGTAGTTTGGTCCACAGAAACGGGGGAAGATAGAAAGGGCCCAGGTTTGTGGGAGAAAAGATCTTGAACTTTGTTTTGGATATTTTGAGTACAAGCTGCCTTTAAAACATCCAGCAGGTGTGGGTTAGGTTGTTGGATACCTGATCTCTGAAGGTGGAGATTAGTATTTGCGAGTCGTGGTCACATAGACTGCAGTTTGAGCCCCAGTGGGGAGACTGCTCAGAAAGAACTAGAGTGAAAAAGGAGGGATCCTGAGCTCTAATATTTACATGCCCCATGGAGAATCAACTTATGAACAAAAGCCTGAGAAGATGTAGCCAAAGAAGTAGGAAGAAAATCAGGAGAATGTGGAGTCACAGAATTCAAGACCATACAATACTACAGTTAGGCAGGGTGGGTTATTACTGGACAGTTCTGCTGGGGAAGATGAAGGCTGGAAAGACCTTTGGATTTAGTGGCCTGGAAGCACGTGGACTACTTAGGTGGAGGGGGCTGTGTGGGCAGGGAGGAAATGGAGGCAGGAAGTGCAGATAATACAACGAGAAGCTCGAAACTCACCTGGAAAGGATGGAAGATGCTTGCTGGAAGTGGAAGTGAGGTGCAGGGAGAGCATTTGCTTTTTTTTTTTTTTTCTTTTTTCCAATTTTAAGGTGGAAGAAAATGCTTATGTTTAAATGATGGGGGAGGGTTCCACAAAAGCAGGAGATGTTGAAGCCAGAGAAGACAGCTAGGATGATTCGCAGGTGCCTCAGGAAATGGGAGAGCTGAGGACTCAACCAGGTGGCCTCGTTTGACCTGGGCTGGAGGAGAAAATTCCATTCTTATGGAAATGAACGGACCCAGGAGAGGCTAGGGCAGAGGCAGGAAAGTACTGGGGGCTGGGGATGGGAAAATGAGGGCATTTTTCTCTGATGGCTTCTATTTTCTCTACTAAGCAGTAGAAAGGTCATTTGCTGAGAGTGACAGGGAGGTAAGGGGCAGTGGTCTACGGAAAGCAGAGAACGTCATGAAAGGTACCACAGACAGTAAGAGTGCTCACTGAGCAGTGAACCATTTTAGGGTTGCTGGCAGAGAGTTGAGGGGTGGGCAGATAATTGTAAATCAGAACCCCGATCAGATTCATGCTCAGCAGAGCATGCTTTCTTGGGAATAAATCCAGACAACTTGGTGCCTGGTTTTTGAACACTCCTTGTCCCCAGGTTATAACGGGTGAAATGGTGCCTTCCAGAAACACATGTCCCTGTCTCAACACTGGAACCTGTGAATGCGCCCCCATTTGGAAAAAAGAATGCAGAGATAAGCAAGTTAAACATCTCGAGATACTCCCAGATCATCCAGTTGGGGTCTAAGTCCAGTGATAATTGTCCTCATAAGATACACACAGAAGAGAGACACAGGAAGAAAGAGAAGAGAAGAAAGCCCTGTGAAGGTTGAGGCAGACATTGGAGTGATGTGGCCACAAGCCAAGGAATGCCAGGAACCACTTGCAGAAGCTGGAAGAGAAAAGGAAGCATCCTCCCCTAGAGCCCTCGGAGGGAGAGAGGCCCTGCCTTTTGCAATTTGCACTTCCAGAACTGTGAGAGAATACATTTGTGTTGCCTGAGCTGCTAAATTTATGGTACTTTGTTATGGCAGTCAAAGGAAACTGACACACGGCCCTTTCCATGGCACCCTCTCCTATGTCTTGTGGGTCAGCGCCCTTCCTGCTCCCCACTTCCCTGCTTTTGGGGTGGTTCTTCAACCCTAAGCCACGCTTCCTTTGAGAGAGGCTGTGGCCTGTGGCCTGAAGTACGTGCTGGACCCCCAGCTCCCGGTTTCCTAGCTATGTGACCTTGGACAAATTCAATTGCAACTGGAGCAAAATCGCTACTGCCAATTCCCGGAGATTTCCTGGAGGGATCAGTCAAAACTGCTCCCACATTGCTTCTCTGTAAACTTTGTTTGCGATTTCCGCTCTAAATTCCCAAGCTGCTCCTACCTCTTCATTGTCATTCTCCTTCGTGGGGCACCATTCATTTCAGAGATGCTGAGGAGGCATTTCTTTGGACCCCTCTGGCTCTGGGTGCTCAGTGCAGCTTCCCGGGGACTCCACTATGCGTGTCTTTGGTGAGAGGGCCCTTTTAGAAACCACAACACAGAGAATAGTAGGTTGCCAGGGTCTCCAAGGATGTCGCTTTGTCTTAAGAGCAAGGTTGAACTTCCACAAAAAGGACCAGGAATGGACTTGATTGCTCCTTCATTTCCTTTTTCTTTCCAATTCCAGTTCTCTCTCTCTCTTTCTTTTGAGAAGGGGTCTCGCTCTGTCTCCCAGACTGGAGTGCAGTGGCACAATCGCAGTTCACCGCAGCCTCAACCTCCTAGGCTCAAGAGATCTTCCCACCTCAGCCTCCCAAGTCCCTGGGACTAGATGTGCACACCATCATCCCCTCCTAATTTTTTGATACTTTTTTGGTATAGACCAGGTCTCATTATCTTGCCCAGGCTGGTCTCAAACTCCTGAACTCAAGTGATCCTCCCGCCTCAGCCTTCCAAAGTGTTGGGATTACAGATGTGGCCACTGGGCTGGCCTCCAACTCCAGTCCTCTTAAAACTCTCTCCTAGAGCACTGAGAGTGCTTCCTGCCTAGCTTTGTGGGTATGGCTTAAATCTTGGGCTGAAAAGCAAAAATTTCAGAGCTCCAGCTGGTGTGCCCAGCAGGGGTGACAAGGTGTGGCTGAAAACCTGCTCCCTCAACTTGCTCCCTCCCAGTGATCAACTTGTACTCAAAGTCCCACATCCAAGCAAACTGGGACAGTTGGTCACCCTGTCCTCAGCCTGAAGCCAGGTCTGCATGCTCTGCAAAAGTCATGTTTCTCTGCGTGCTAAGATGGGGGGAGGAAAAACCCCAGCCTTCACCTCCACCTTTTTCTAGTTACAAAGAAAGGCGAATTTCGGTTGGAGAGTGGCTCTTCCCTTTTGTGACTTCATCCCTCTGCTCTCTCTTCCCCACTGGGGCTGTGGAAGGCAGCATCAGGGCTCTTTTCTTTCTCTGAAAAAGTTCCATCTTTTCTCATTGTAATAATAATGATAAATGATCATTGTAGATGCTTTAGGCAATAAAAAATGTAAAGAAGTAAATTAAATTCACCAATAATTTCACCAGCCAGGGTGATGATAATGAGGAGGAAGATGATGAAAATGATGATAATTAGCACTTATTGACTGTTTTATGTGGCGCCATTCTGAGCTTTTTATAGGTAGTAAAACACTTAATCTTCAAAAGAGCCCCCCCCTTTTTTTTCTTTTTTCTTTCTTTCTATTTTTTTTTTTTTTTTTGAGGTGGAGTCTTGCGCTGTCGTCCAGGCTGGAATGCAGTGGCATGATCTCAGCTCACTGCAACCTCCGCCTGCCAGGTTCAAGCAATTCTCCTGCCTCAGCTTCCCAAGTAGCTGGGACAACAGGTGCCCGCCACCACACCCGGCTAATTTTCTGTATTTTTAGTAGAGACGGAGTTTCACCGTGTTAGCCAGGATGGTCTCGATCTCCTGACCTCATGATCTGTCCGCCTCGGCCTCCCAAAGTGCTGGGATTACAGGCCTGAGCCACCGCGCCCAGACAAGAACCCTTTTTTTACTGGTGGGAAACCAAGGCACTGAGAGTTTAAATAAATTGCCCAAGGCCTCAGGATTGCTATTTGATGTTCAGACCCATATTTTAAATTGCACACCATGCCTCAAGATAGCAGAGAACTGCGCTGGGGCTCTGTCTCCAGCAGTTCCTAAATTATGTCCTGCCAGAGCCCTGGCGTCCTTTGGGCCACACTCAAGTGTCCTAATGAAAATGGATGGCTGTGGTCTTTGCCCCAACTCACTGAGACTGTTGAGGGCAAGGAAACAGCCCCCACTCCCCCCGACTTTTTTCTTGCTCAGTTTTACTTCACCAAGCTCTGTTTTCTTATATCTTCGTAGTTGTGGCCACATTTATAAACTCAAATGTGACATTAAACGGCATCCATTTGACACTAAATAGTATGCTTAGTAGTTTTTGGTATCATTAAACTGTGTTTCTTGGAGTTCCACAAAGAACCTGCTGACCTCCCATCCCCCTAGCAGGAGGCTGGAGGATGGCGCCTCCCCGCAGAGCCTGGAGCGTCCCAGGGGCTTCTTCTGGAACCTGTCCTCCTGCTTCCCCGCTCCTTTCAGGCCGCCCTGCCACCTGCCTGGCCTGGGGGATGAATGGGAGCTGTCAGCCTCTGGGCAGAGTTATGGAGGCCCACGGGCCGCTGGTTGCCTAAGGAACCGGCCCAGGCGCCTCTCATCCCTCGGGCGTCCTCACTCCCAAGTCCCTTCAGCTCCCACTTGAGTCTTTGTCTCTCTCCGGACACCCCAGGCCACAGGCCGAGGTTAAGATCCTGCCCCTGGTTCTGTTGTTCTCAGTGGGCGCCGCCTTCTCGGGCCCCCTCCCTGGCCCAGATGACAGCACTTAGTGACCTTTCACACGAGCACTTCAGGCCTTTGTGTGGGGCAATTGGTCTTCCTGCTCTTTCTGTGAGCGGACACGGATGACAGCATTACAACTGTCAGCCCGCCGGGGCACAGCGGGAGCCATGGGCCGGCAGGGCAGCCTGGGGCCACGCTGCGGCAGTCACAGCCACAGCAGGGCCAGTTAGAGGAAGCTGGGACCGTGGTGGGCCCCCTCACGCCTAGCCCGGGGTGACTCAGGCCTCAAGGAGGCGTGTGCATGCAGGCTCTGGAGAGCAGCACCCCCACCTCCAAGGAGGAGCTGTGCATATTCAGTGCCACCTGCCTATGGCAAAGGAAGGCCACATGTCCCAAGATGACTCCTGCCGACCTCTGTGGACACAGACTCAGGGTTGCTCCTGGTGATGCCTTAGGTGTGCGACTCCACAAGGAAGTCATCTCATCAGTTTATGTATTTATTTTTCTCTCTCTATATATTTTTGAGACAGTGTCTTGCTCTGTTGCCCAGACTGGAGTGCAGTGGCTGCGATTGGGGCTCACTGCAGCCTCAACCTCTTGGGCTCAAGCGATCCTCCCACCTCAGCCTCCCAAGTAGCTGGGACTACTGGTGTGTGCCACCATGCCAGGCCAATTTTTGTTGTTGGTGTTGTAGAGGCAGGGTTTCACCCTGTTGCCCAGGGTGGTCTCAAGCTCCTAGGCTCAAGCAATCCTTCCTCCTTAGCCTCCTAGAGTGCTGGAATTATAGGCATCAGCCACTGTGTCAGGCCCATCTCATTTCTTTTGACAGTCAGCCACATGGTTTTCCTTGTTCCAGGTCTATTAGGAAGGAAATATAAAATACCTTCAGCTCCCTGGAGAAAAGCCCTGTGTATAATCCAGACTACAATAAATATGAGCTATAGTGCTATTATTGACTGCATTACTCCTACTATGATTATTACTATTCTCAGAATTTCTCGGAGCGTTGTATTTCCTGACGCTCTGATGGAATATTAAAACTAAAGGAAAGGAAATGGAATAATACAGCCCATATAATTCCAGCTACATGAAAATAGAGTTGTGTGTTCCAATTATATATGCATAGAGTAAGCGACTGGAAGGACGCACTACTCACTGTTCACAATTGTCATCCCTGGGAGGCGGGTTCTACATGACATAGAGTTTCTTTTTCTCTCTATTTCAGTATGTGTTTGAATTTGACATGAACTTGCATGTCTTTTATAATCAGAAAGAAACCGTAAATGTTTTAAAAATATGCTCATTTGGGAGAGTAGGGAAGGAGGAGAGGTTAATGGGTACAAATACTAGAATAAATAAGACCTAGTATTTGCTATCACACCAAGATGGCCATAGTAAAGAAAATTTTTATTGTATATTTTTAAATATCTAAAAGAGTATAATTGGATTGTTTGTAACACAAAGGATAAATGGATACCGTATTTACCCTGATGTAATTATGCATTGCATGCCTGTTGCCTGTATCAAAATATCTTATGTAATCCATATATACACCTATTACGTACCCACAAAATTAGAAATAAAACAGTTTTAAAAATGCTCATTTATATTTCGTGTGATTGTAAAAGACCCTAGGAATGTTCTCTACTTCTCTTCTGTTTATTTGAAAATGAAGCAATTGCTACCTTCCTAGAAGCCGAGGGTAGGTTGCTTGAGAGAGGAAGTCTGACCTGACGTACACATCCACCTTCAAGAAATGACTTCAAAAAGGGCCAAGAGGCTGGTGCGGTGGCTCACGCCTGTAATCCCAGCACTTTCGTAGGCCGAGGCGGGTGGATCACCTGAGGTCAGGAGTTCGAGACCAGTCTGGCCAACATGGTGAAACTCTGTGTCTACTAAAAATAGAAAAATTAGCCAGGCACGTTGGTGCGTGCCTGTAATCCCAGCTACCCAGGGAGGCTGAGGGGGAAAAATCACTTGAACCTGCAAGGTGGAGGTTGCAGTGAGTGGTGATCAGTGTGGGCAACAGAGCGAGACTTCGTCTAAAAAAAAGGGCCAAGAAAGGAACTGGAGTTTGCTCTCCTCCTACCTAAGGTGATGAAATGCAGACATGGCATATTTTCTGTGCCTTATCCTGCCTTGGAATAATCTAGCAAGTTGTTTTGGGCTGCCAATCTTTTTCCTTCTAATTTGGTGCTAAGGGAATGGGCAGAATAAGTACCCGTGCGAGTGCAGATGCCTCAGCTTTGTGCAGTTGCCATTCGTGCCCCCAGAGTGTGGTCTCGTTGCATCATCACCAGGAGGACCCCTCTGCCCAAGGGTGCCCCAGGAAGCGCACACTGAAGGCATGTTTGGAGCTCTGGTTAGCGTCGCTTCCGTTTCAGGTAAATAAGAAACCTTCGCCCTTCTGCTGTTTCAGGCAACCCTTAGTAAACTCACGGGCATTTTTTCCTTTTTCTGAGACAGAGTCTCGCCCCGTCCCCCAGGCTGGGGTACAGTGGCGTGATCTCAGCTCACTGCAACCTCCAACTTCTCAGTTCAAGTGATTCTCGTGTCTCAGCTTCCCAAGTAGCTGGGATTACAGGCACATGCCACCATGCCCAGCTAATTTTTATGTTTTTAGTAGAGACACGTTTTCACCCTGTTGGACAGGTTGGTCTTGAATGACTGATCTCAGGGGATCCACCTGCCTTGGCCTCCCAAAGTGCTAGGATTACAGGCATGAGCCACTGTGCCTGGCCAGAATTTCTTGCATTTTAGTAGAGATGGGGTTTCACCATGTAGCCCAGGCTGGTCTCAAACTCCTGAGCTCAGGCAATCCACCCGCCTTGGCCTCCCAAAGCTCTAGGATTACAGGAGTGAGCCATCGTGCCCGGCTGCATTTTTAAAATCTTCGTCTCATACATCCTCCTCAGTCTTCTGAGACCGTAGACGGGCGATTTGCAATTAACTGAAATCAAAAAGTCTCGTTTTAAGTGTCATAGTGACATGGTGCAAACTTAGAAGGCTATCACTGGGGAGCGTTTTTCTTGGTCACACTTGATGTTGGGCAAGTTATCAAGGCTTCCAGACACTTCAGCTTGTTCGACCTTAGAGCCTGCATTTACACTGATTGGCAAATTGCTCAAAAGAGAGCCACAGGCCATTGCACATCAGCTTTGTCTAGTGACAGAGGAGTTGATCCATGCTCTACCTCTCCCTCACAAACTCACCTCTCCCAGCCTTTTTCCTCAGTTGGACTGGTTTGACATCTGATTGCAACGTCTTTATAGATGATTAATCTATTCTTTTCAAGGGGCAAATCAAACTCAGAAAATTTCTGTCAACACAAGAAGGCAACAAAAAAAAAAGGAAGAGAAACGATTTAAACCCAAAAGTAGGACTTTGAGAAAAGGCAAGTTGCAGAAGCAAGAGGTCCAGGGACACAGGCTCATCAGGACAGGGTGAGATGCCTGTCTTGCAGAGGCTCAAACACCAAGGATTTATGATACCTTTTCCTTTATTTTGGCCTCAGAAAATCCCATCTTCTCCCTTTAAAGTCATTTCCCAAATGCTCACCAAAGCTTCTCAAAAAGTTGTTTTTAAAAAATAAAATAGAGATTTTATTGTAAAAGCAATCTTTGTTAATTGTTAAAAAAAAAGTCAGTAAGTACCAAGGAAAAAATAAAAATCAACCAAGTCCCACCATTCAGAGAAAAATACTGTTAACATTTGGTTGACATTTTCTCAGACATTTCTCTTTTTACACATTGAATTCTATGAATTACTATAGGGTTCTTTCTCTATCCATCTCTCTAATCAACTAAAGCTCCACATCATTATTTCAAATCATTTCAGATTATTTCAAATTCAGATCATTATAATGATTGCATAGTATTTCATTATAAGTTCATAGCAAAGTTTGTTAAGCTTATCCCATAAGGATGGTCATTTTGGCTAATTCCTATTTGCTTTTAATATTAAAATAAACTGCCCAGGTACAGTGGCTCAAGCCTGTAATTCCAGCACTTTGGGAGGCCGAGGCAGGAGGATTGCTTGAGCCCAGGAGTTTGAGACCAGCCTGGGAAACAAAGCTAGACACTGTCGCTACAAAAGCTTTAAAGAATTATCTGGGTGTGGCCGGGCGCGGTGGCTCAGGCTTGTAATCCCACTTTGGGAGGCTGAGGTGGGCAGATCATGAGGTCAGGAGATTGAGACCATCCTGGCTAAGACGGTGAAACCCCGTCTCAACTACAAATACAAAAATCAGCCGGGTGTGGTGGCGGGCGCCTGTAGTCCCACCTACTCGGGAGGCTGAGGCAGGAGGATGGCGTAAACCCGGGAGGCGGAGCTTGCAGTGAGCCGAGATCGTGCCACTGCACTCCAGCCTGGGCGACACAGCGAGACTCCGTCTCAAAAAAAAAAAAAAAAAAAGTTATCTGGGTGTGGTGGGGAGCATCTGTAGTCCCAGCTGCTCAGGAGGCTTAGGCAGGAGGATGGCTTGATCCCAGGAGTTCCAGGCTGTGGTGAGCTATGATTGTACCCTTGTACTTCAGCTTGGGTCGCAGAGCGAGAACATCTTGGGGAAAAAAGGAGCAACTTTATGATGAAATGTCCTCATACGAAGATCTTTAAGCTCTTTTGCTATGCCTCCGTAGAATAAATTATTTGAAGAAAGATTGCAGATTCAAAGGGTAAGCTCATTAATCATTTATATAATATATAATGTATATAATATATAATACATTATCTATTATAAAATAGAAATACATAAAATTTGCAAGGGACTTTTATGGACCCAAAGTTTAGATGTGTTCAGTCCTTGGGCATTGAACAGAGGCTAGTATGTCTTTTAGATACTATACTTAATTTTTACGTTCAAGCCGTGGGTACTCGAAATTCTCTGGGGACCCACTCACAGTAAGTGCCTCAACCCCTCTAAACCCTGCAACAGGCTTCTATCCCCCAAACCTCTTAGGAGAACTTCCTTTTCGGTGGGGAGCAAAGAAGGAAACAAGCCTTCATTAATAAAGAAGGAAAGAGGAACTGGCTTGTATTGAAAAACAGCCCGGCTGGACTCCATGATGGTCGCTTAAATCTTCGCCCGAGGAGCGAGGAGCGGGAAAGCCGCCTTTCCCGGGAGAGAAGTTTAGACCTCAAGAACTGAATTCTTAAGTTGAAGGCAGAGAAAGTAATAACACACTGGTTCACTCTAGAAAGTTTTTTTTGTTTGTTTTGTTTAATTTGTTTTTCTTCTTTTTCTTTTTTGGTGACAATCTAATTACAACTACTCTGTTCATATTGACCTTATGAGGCTTTTTTTTCACAATTTGGAAGAATTAAAAATTACAGCTTCCATGAATAAATATAACTCTTAGCTCCTTCTTACTAACTAAATGCAATTGGGGAATAAATACAGTGAGTGCTCACACACACACACATACACACACACACACAAAAGAAAAAGAAAAAAGAAAAAAAAAAAGAAAAAGGTGAAGAATAGAAAATTGTTTAAGTGGCCAAAGAAACTATCCTATTGTGTGGCAGGCCAAGCTATGCCAGCTATATGTAAATGTAAGCAGTGGCCTGTGTTCCTGTGTCCACTTTGAAGTTGCCATCTGAATTTAATTCTGCCTTTGTGATTAAATCAGGCCATTACGTTTAATCTCACTTAATAGTAAGAAACGTCCTTTGTTGTTTTCTATAGGCAACATATTCTGCCCCTAACATATACAGCTTGGTATTCACACTTTACTATTAATCCCCGATGGCTGATAATTGCTTCATCTCCAAGCCCTCTGTCCGATTCACAAGGGGCTGATTGCAACTATTCTTCCCCTATACATTAATGCACTGTTTGGGTCTTGCTTCTTTGGCTCAGTGAACCCTATCAAGCTGTCCACATTTTCTGGGCATGTGGGTGTATTGTGAGATGTTAAATTAAATTCTGTGTTGACCTCCCTAAACGCCAGAATCTATTAGCCCCTGCAACGTAGCTGATTGACAAGTGGGACTACTTTTCCACTCAAAATCCTGCAATAAGAAACAACAACAACAGGCTGAATATTTTGTTTCTACGCAGAGCCTGGGGTCTTCTTACTGCTGTCTTGTTATTTACATGTTCATGACTACAGCAGGACCAATTGCATTATTGCCACGATGTTGCTTCATTGATCTTCCATTTGTCTGCCTTATCATTTCTCTGGGAGAAATTGTTAGACCCCCAGAGAATCGCCATGCATTGCTTTAAGGTTTGAAATGGAAATTTCTCCTTTTTGTTTTTTTTCCAAAACTGTTTTGGACGACGAGTCTTAGGGCCTTCACTGTTATCTGTGACATGAATAGCTCAGACGTAAAGATCTCAGAGGCAAAATACCAACCGGAACAGGCTTCCTTCCGTCTTTGCTTTTTGCACCTAAGGTAACAGATGCAGCTAATTTTAATGTTAAGCTTTACAAAAGAAAAGAAGCTTTTCTTTCTCTTACCCATTCATTAGCTTGGGCAATAGCTACCAGGCTTTTCATTGTGCTAAATTAGGAATGCTATCATTATCAATTTGACTTTGTGGTTCCAAAAGCACTATGAGCTGCTCGTGCCTAGTCCATATTAAGCACATATAGTACCCAGAGTGTGAATGATACCCAGAGCCTATACGTAGCTGCCTCCTCCTGCCAAGAGCTTTGCTCAGCTTTACACACTCTCAGCCTCCCAGCTGCTGGTGGGACTCTTGGGAAATCCACGTGGCTATTTTAAATTTTTTCTGATTTTAAAAGCTAGCTCATAAAAGTAATTTTATTTTTATATATTATATAACTATAATGTATATACTATATAATTATATAGGTAATAATTGTAGAAGAGTTTTCTTATAGTTACCACAGGAAAATCTTAAAAGTTTGGAAAAACTAAAGAAAATATAAAAATCATTCTAAATCCCACAGATATAGCTGTTGTTATTATTTTGGTGTATTTTCTTTTCCTTTCTTTTAGACGGAGTTTCGCTCTTGTTGCCCAGGCTGGAGTGCAATGGTGCGATCTCGGCTCACCACAACCTCCACCTCCTGGGTTCAAGCAATTCTTCTGCCCCAGCCTCCCAAGTAGCCGGGATTACAGGCAAAGCGCCACCATGCCCAGCTAATTTTGTGTTTTTAGTAGAGACGGGGTTTCTCCATGTTAGTCAGGCTGGTCTCAAACTCCCAACCTCAGGTGATCTGCCTGCCTCGGCTTCCCAAAGTGCTGAGATTACTAGCGTGAGCCATTGCGCCCAGCCTATTTTGGTGAATTTCCTAGAATAGCTTCCTTCTGTAATTTACATGTGAATAGACTGGTAATACAGATTAAAAATACACACGTAATTTTTTTTGATTTCCAAAGAGTTTTTATTAAATTAAATGTTAAATAATTGAGGCCTTGAGAAATGTGTGCCCTAGAGTGAATAATTCCCTTATTTTAAAAATAAACCTTTTGTTTTGGAATCATTTTAAGTTTACTGAAAGGTTGCAAAAATAGTTCAGAGAGCTCCCCTATACTCCTCATCCAGCTTTCCCTATTGTTAACAGCTTACATAACTACATTTGTCACAACTAAGAAACACATTATTAATTTATTATTATTACATATTAATATATTATATTATTATATATAATATATGCAATTAGGAGTGTACATTTTCTTAACCTACTTCCTTCACCATGTAAATAAACATTTTCTATGTCTCTAAATATTCTCATTATCATTTTATGAAAGAAGAAACTAAGGTAATAAGTATGACCGTCCAATCAGTTAGGTTCCAGGTAAAATACAGTGTCTAATCAGAAAGTATCTGTCTAATCTGGTAGTGTCTCATCAGAAGGCTGCTTCCAGCAAAGCCCTGGTCATGGGGGCACCCTCTGGAGGGGCTTTACCCAGGAACACCCCGTCCCTAGCGAGGAACCTGCCCCAGTATCCATGCCAGGGTCTACTGAACGCCTTTGGCGGCATCAGCCGTGAGCCTGGGTCTGGCCTTTGCAAAGGAGATTCTGAATGTGAGCAAAGGGATCCCAGGCATTATTATTTCCAGCTTCTCTTTTTAAACATTACTTTGAAGATAGAATATTTTCATTATAGAAATTTTTAAAAATGTATATAGAACAAAAGAAGCAAGCATAAATCATTCCTATGCAACCACTCAGAGATAACCACTGTCAACAAGTAGTTAGGTATTTGGAATCACACTGCTTTATAATTTCCTTTTTCACTTACATCAGAATAATTTTCCTCTAACATTTAATATTCTTATAAAATTTCACCCCAGGGAGTGGCATAGAATTCTTCCTATGACTTTATCTTAATTATTTGATACTATCTTACATTTTTGGATCTTTAGGTTGTCTCTAGCTATTTCCTATTATAAAAGGTACTGTGATTTTTTCCTATTCTATTTTTTCCTTTGTATATTTTTTCTATTATATATATTTTTCTATTATAAAGGGTGTAACTAGGTAACACACCTTATTCTTTCCTCAGGAAAGATCCTCAAAGGTGGGATTAGTGGGTTAGATAGAGGTTGCCAGTTGGTGCCTTTCCTGGGTGCTGTTTTCCAAGAGCTTCAGAAAAAAACAAAAACAAAAGCAAAAAAGAAAACCCTGAATTTCACTGCATTTGGTGGGGGAAACATTGTGAAAGTGAGATTCTCAGAAGAAAACACCAAACCCTCATCATGGCTTTGGAAAGCTGATTAGAAAGTTCCGTCTGGTCAACTGTGATCCCACACAAGCACACAGGAGTGGGGGAATCAATGCAGACACCAGCACCCCGAAAAGACTCCCAGGACCTGGCAGAAAGATGATCGAAATAAAAAATAAGGGCCGGATGTGGTGGCTCATGCCTCTAATCCCAGCACTTTGGAAGGTTGAGGTGGGCAGATCACTTGAGGACAGGAGTTCGAGATCAGCCTGGCCAACATGGTGAAACCCCATCTCTACTAAAAATACAAAAATTAGGTGTGGTGGCACATGCCTGTAATTGCAGCTACTTTGGAGGCTGAGGCAGGAGGATCGCTTGAACCTGGGAAGTGGAGGTTGCAGTGAGTGGAGATCATGCCACTGCACTCCAGCCTGGGTGACAGAGTGAGACTCCATCTCAAAATAAATCACTAGGAGGAAAAAAAAGAAGCAATCACACATTGTCATTTGGTGGCTCAAAATCATGTTACTGCTGTGAATTATCACATGTTGAAGATACACACACAAGATCAAAGCACGTGTAAGTTACATCAAGCTCTTCGCTTCTTCACGCAGAGCTGGGACTTGTTATTGCCCATATTACCGCTGTGTTGCTGGGCTCTCAATTCCAGGATACTTTTGAGCTTGAAGCCTGTGTGAATTTATTACAATTGAATGTATCTGAATTATCTCTACATGATGATGGTTCTGTTATCTTATTGAATGAGAATTGCTGATTTTGGTTTTAGTTTATGCTAAGTTAAATATGGGATTAGACATGTAATTATTTTTATTTTTTATATATATATATATATACATATATATATATATATATTTTTTTTTTTTTTTTTTGAGACAGAGACTCACTCTGTCATCCAGGCAGGAGTGCAGTGGCACAATCTCAGTTCACTGCAACCTTGAGCTCCATGGCTCAAGCGGCCTCCCACCTCACCCTCCCAAGTAGCTGGGACTACAGACACAGGTCACTATGCCTGGTTAGTTTTTGTGGTTTTTGTAGAGATAGGGTTTCGACATATTGTTCAGGCATATCTTGAACTCCTGATCCTGCCCACCTCAGCCACCCAGGCATATGATTTTAAAGAAAATGTTTCTAAAGCATTTTGCCAAGTATAAAAGAGGAATGTTTTAAAGTTGTGCTGAAAAATATAAGAAAAATGCTAAAACTATCTCAGCCTCAGATGCATTTGTTGTAACACTGTGTTAATTAAAAATAAAGTCTACTAGCTCTATGAAAGTCACAATCCTCTGGCCAGGCATGGTGGCTCAGGCGTGTAATCCCAGCACTTTGGGAGGCCGAGATAGGTGGATCACCTGAGGTCAGGAGTTCGAGACCAGCCTGGCTAATATGGTAAAACTCTGTCTCTACTAAAAATACAAAAATTAGCCAGGCATGGCGGTGGGTGCCTGTAACTCCAGCTACTTGGGAGGCTGTGGCAGGAGAACCTCTTGAACCCGAGAGGCAGAGGTTGTAGTGAGCCGAGATCGTGACACTGCACTCCAGTTTGGGCGACAAGAGCAAGTCTCCATTTCAAACAAACAAACAAACAAACAAACAAAAGTCACAATCCTCAGCAAACACCGTCTATAGTGGGAGTTGATTTTAAATGGATTGAGTGGGGCAAGCTCCGCAAAGGGTTTGCTTTAGCTCAGGCGTGGCGCTATCCTTCACCTCCAACTCCTGGGAGAGAGAAGCAAACAGTGAATGTCTTAACGAAATAAAAACAGATGCCAGGAAATAGAAAGATGGACTATACGTTCATAAAATAAGAAGACTAGAGCTTCCTTGGGCACCCATGTGGCCTGTGGAACTGGCCTTTCCTGTGTTTGAAATGCCCGTTTATTTTGCATTTTGTAACCCTGGGTATTCCTAAGCAAAGCCCTCACATCATGTATTTATTTCACAGAATAAGATTGGTAGCCAGAGGAGCTATCGGCATTGTGTTCTCAACATTTCAGTTCCATTATATAAATTCTTCAGAGATCTGGGAAAGAGTTTATTTTCTGGAATGGTCTTGTTTTCTATTTGAACACACAATTGGAGCCGTTAGATTAAGATCGCATTCTGCTGCCCGACTCTGATAACCTGCCTTCCTCTCTGTCTTTCTCACTGCATCCTCTGTCCTGCCTTATCTTCCTTCCCCTGCTCTCTCCCTCTCTACTCCCCGTGTTTATCCAGGGTCTGCTCTATTTTCAGGGACCCTGGAGAGAGCAAGGTGAAGTGAGATCTCATCCCCGTCCTGGAGGGCATGCAAGGCAGAGGGAGGTTGCCGCAGCCTGAGTGGTCAGAGAGGCGTGGGGCTGGCATTGACGCCAAGTCTGAAGAGTTTATAGCACTCTTTGGGAGGGACAAAGGGGGCACATGGAGGCTGACTGGATGGTGGAGCCAGCGGCAGGGTGAGTGGCTGCGAAGGCAGGGAGTGGCAAGTGCTGCGTTGGCAACTGCGGTGCCTGAGGGAAGAAGAGGGGAGGAGAGCAAGCTTGGGGGCAAGTTGAGGAGGAGGGTGGTCCTGGGTGACTAGCCACGGGTTGGGATTGGGAATTTCTGTGTTTTTGGTATTCTATCCTACAGGAATTTGACTCATCAGACTGATAAATGTTAATCAAAAGCGCTCAGCAGGCTGGGTGTGGTGGCTCACGCCTGTAATCCCAGTACTTTGGGAGGCTGAGGTGGGTGGATCACTTGAGATCTAATACAGGTCACATGTCTACTTTTTTGAGAGGCTCCCCAGCTCCTCGTGGAAGATGGAGAAGCCAGCTGGGTGTATGCATTAGTCACATATTTCAACCAAACAGTCTAACAAGACACAGGGATGAAACCCTTCACTTCTACCAAACTGGAGGATTATTTTTAACAGATAGCCTTGTGCTATCGTGAGTCTGTTTAAGCCATTGAAATGCCATTGCGTAATCTAGTCTGCTTTGATGATATAAATAATATCTGCTTCCCTAAAGGAAACTGTCCCTGGGCCCACAGGGAGCCTGGGGTGGTCTCATAGGGGTCGTGTGGCTGGAACCCCGTGTGATAGCTCAAGATGGAATCAGAAAGTCTCCCGGCAGTCCGCTTCTCACTATGGCCCTGCCACGGCCCTGCGGAGAGCCACTGCGAAAGCTCCCGCCACAGCTGGCCCGAGGAGGTGATCAGTCTTTGGGACAAACACGTATGTGTTCATGGGATTCCTATGCAGGCCCACAGGCCAACTGTGAGCACTGTGCCGACTTCAGGAAGTTTGAGGCCCATTGGGTTTTGAAGCGGAGGTGCCTTTTCTACCGGAGCTGCCCCTCCAAACTGAAGCGATTGACTTTTCAGGCCTTGTGTCTGTGGTCCCTGTACGTCTCCAGGTCACACAGGAAGGCAGCATTGGACTCTCATTTTAAAATTAGAAAACGGATACTAACGTCCTCATGGCCTCCAGATTCCCTACTTTTTTCTCCTCCTTTTTAAACCTAGAAGCCCATGGGGGGGATGATTAGAAATGATGTAATTTGAGAGGAAAAAATAGCATCATCAAAGAGCGTCTGAGACTTGGCATCACGGCTCCCCCGCCCCCTGGGAAGTATTCCAGCTATTCCTGGCTGAACCCGTTATGAATATTCCCAGGGTCATTGCCTGAATACAGGCTCCCAAATCAGGAAGGAGCTTCGATGATCACCCTTATCGATGGGGTTGAGATCATTGGGCAGGGGCTTGAGGGAGTCCCATATTTTGCTTTTCAAAAAAAAAAAAGGGCCCATGAGTTTTATATCCACTCTCCCAGCAACCCCCGCAAACCTCCCTCACCTTCTGCCAGCCAAGAGAAATCTGAGTGTTCCAGGTTTCTTTGAAATGGAAACCTCAGTAAATGAGATCCAAGACTGACTTTATGAATTTGTTTCAATGCTGACTCCTGTTAAATCAACAAAGAATAAAAAATCAAGAAGAATTTAAATGTTGGAGTGAGAGCCCATGTTTACAGTTTAGTAAAACAGCGTTGCCCCAGAAATCAGTGAGAAAATTAGAGTGAGGATTGAGCTTTTGGTATCCGTCTGTACTATTTTGGCTTTTGGAACTCATACTATTTGTTTATCCTTCAATCTGGGCACGATTTTGTAAGCTACTTGAAGACAGAAGCAGAGTTTAAAGGGACTGGAGCTCTCGGCACAGGTCAGCTTGCTCATTTCAAGTGTGGATCATAAACCTAGAATCTCCAGGAGCAGCTGAGGTTGGGCTGGGGTAGTGCAGAAAGGAATAGAGGAGACCGTGGCCCGAGGGGGAGTTTTATCCTCCCTCAGCTCTAACTTACTGGGCCATGTGGAAGCTGGGCTGTGTGACCATGTCTTCTAATTTTTCTAGAGAAATTCAAGATCTGCATTTTTCATGTAAAATCTTCCAATTTGCAAATGTTGATGACTAATTAATGTAGTTGATAGAGTTCAACTTAGTTGAATTAGTTCAACATACACCTGCAGCTGCTTTCACTCACAGTCATTTAAGCCTGCCTTTGATTTAGAAGCTAGTGTAGAAACTGGAGACTCTCAGGCAGCACAGCCACTGACACTGGACCCTCTCGAGTCAAGTCGTTCCATCCCTGGGCAGCCACGCACAGCCGGCTGTGCTTGCCTGTGGAGTTTCAGAAACGCATACCCACCCAGCCTCAACCCCAGCCCAGAGTTCTTCAGGAGTGGAAACTACACGAGTACCTGTTTTTATAAAATTATTATTCTTATGATTACGAGGCAGCATCTTACTCTGTCACCCAGGCTGGAGTGCAGTGATGTGATCAAAGCTCACTGCAGCCTCAAACTCCTGGGCTGGAGGGATCCTCCCCATTAGCTGTGGCTACATGTGTGTGCCACCATGCCCAGCTAATTTTTTTTTTTTTTTTTGGTGTAGAAATGAGGTATTGCTGTATTGCCCAGGTTGGTCTTGAACTTCTGGGCTCTAGTGATCCCAGAGTGCTGGGATTACATTACATGCGCGAGCTACTGTGCTGAGACTGAAATTATATTTTGCTGTGGTAAAATATTCATTAATAAAGCTTACTGTCTTAACCATTGTTTAAGCATACAGTTCAATGGCATTCAGAAGATGTACATTGCTGTGCAGCCATTACCACCATCCATCTGCAGAGCTCCTCTCATCTTGCAAAACCAGAACTCTGTCCCCATTAAACAGCTCCTCATTTCCTCCCCCAGCTCCTGGAAACCACCATTCTATGTTCCCTCTCTATGAATTTGTTCTACACTAAGAACGTCACGTAAACAGAATCATGCAGTATCTGTCTTTCTGTGACTGGCTTATGTCACTTAGCATAATGTACTCAAGGTTTATCTATGTTGTAGCATGTGTCAGTATTTCCTTCCTTTTTTTTTTTTTTTTTTTTTGAGATAGAGTCTTGCTCTGTGGCCCAGGCTGGAGTGCAGTGGCACGATCACATCTCACTGCAAGCTCTGCCTCCTGGGTTCAAGCAGTTCTCCTGCCTCAGCCTCCTGAGTAGCTGGGACTACATGTGCCCGCCACCATGCCCGACTAACTTTTGTATTTTTAGTAGAGATGGGGTTTCACCATGTTAGCCAGTCTGGTCTTGATCTTCTGACCTCGTGATCTGCCCACCTCGGCCTCCCAAAGTGCTGGGATTACAGGCGTAAGCCACCGCGCCCAGCCCTTCCTTCCTTTTTAAGGCTGAATAATATTCCATTGTATAGATGCACCACATTTTGTGCATCCCTGTGTATGTCAGTGGACACTTGGGTTGATTCTGCTTTTTGGCTATTGTGAATAATGCTGCCGTGAACTTGGATGTAGAAATATCTGAGTCCCTGTTTTCAATTCTGGACGTGCTGTTTTTAAAGGTGGTGATTCTGATGAGCCCTCTCACCTGGTGGTAGCCGGTCCCTTCTCTGCACTGCATTTCAGCCACATCGCCTGTTACATCACATCCACCTGATTGTTACAGGTAAATGCCTAGGTGCAAGGTTCTGACTCTAGGTGACCTAGCAGAAAAGGAATCAATGGAGAGAGAGTGGCCAGCTCATCAACTCAAGGAGGAGGCTGAGGAACTCTGGTTCAGGGGCAACCAGGACAAGCGAGATCCTGCTGCAGGAGTAGTCTACTTTGGATGCCACCACTCTCCCCATTGCCACTGGACAGTAGCTGCTATCACAGCTGGATTCCACCACTGGACTCTAGCCCAGGTGGTCTCCACCACCCCCCACAGGTGCTCGTCTCCATTCTTCTGAAAGCTTGAGTCTGCTGCGGCCACCACAGATGTTCCCAAATAAGCCCCCTGCCTATACATCAACGCCCTGAGATCCAACATCCTTGGCAGGAGCATTTGATTGGCCTCCCTTAGCCCATGGGCCCAAGCTCTAGGTGCCCAGCGCTGGGGGGAGGAAATAGATGCTACCTTTGGCTTCCAGAGGGGCCGTGGGAGCCCTGCCTTTTGTGTGGCTGGGGATTCATAAGAACAGTCCTCATAACCTGCTGTGTGCTGGAGCTGGCAGGACCCACTCACCAGAACGCTCGTCTCTTCCCAGCTCCAGGTACAGGGACATCACACTGGCAGCCTGGATTTGGCCATGATGGGAGTATTTACACCAAAGAAATGGGCAAAAAGGACAAACTGGGGCTTTGCTGTTCCTTCAGAGAGCCATTTTGCCAGCACACAATTTGTTCGTATACCAGACAGTCAAAGTGACAGGTGTCATCTTTGAAATAGTCATCTCTGCAAATTAGATTGTTGAACTGAGTTGAAGAAAAGAAGAGAGAGAAAGAGAGAGAGAGAGCAGAAATAAGCACACACACACAAAGCTTGGATGCATATCTGCAGCTGCACAAACAATTTAGAGCAATGCCATCCAGTAGAAACAGAATCCAAGCCACATATGTAATTTTAAATGTTCCAATAGCTATAATAAACAATTGAGAGAAATGTAACATTAATTTTAATAGCGTATTTCATTTAACCAGTATGTCTAAAAGGTTACCATTTCAGCTTGTAATCAATATAAAAATTATTAATGAGATAGTTTACATTTTTTTTCTCTATGAAAAAGTATGTATTTCTAGCATGTATTTCACACCTGTGGCACATCCCAGTTTGGATGGACACATTCCCAGTGCTCAGGGGCTCCATGTTCCTAGTAGTTGCCATATTGGACAATATAGGCCTAATGTATTTCAATAAGGCTGTATGATGGTCTTCAAACCATCTCCCAGTGGTGGGTTATGAAGGACCGACTGTGTTCCTCTCTTACAGAAGTGGAGAATTAGAAATTCTCAAACTGAATGAAAGTGAGTTATGCATCTGCCCGTCTGCAATTGGCTGATCTGGGTAGAGGGTCGGTCATTTAATGAGGATCCTATCTTATGAACAAATCATAAATATTGCTGATGGTGTCAAGCATAACCTTGCAAATGTATATATGTGTGGGATGAGGTGGAAGACGGAGAGAGGACAGGGCACTGTAACCTCAGGTGAATGAAGATGTCTAAAGGATCTTCGCAGAACTACTAGGTTGGTTCTTCCCACTTTCCAGAAAACATATCTACAAGGTGAACACATGGAGATGCCAGAGGGAGGGGCACCTGGAGACAATGTAGGAGCTCTGGGGCCCTCCTCCATGCCATGCCACTGTCCTCCTTCACCTGGATCCTTTGCAATATCCTTTATCCTAAACTGGTAAACATCAACAGAAAACATGTCTACCATATGTGCCTGCCAAGTGAACAGCTAGTCCCTGTTTAAAGACCCTCATGGAAACAGGTGCTTTCATTATTGTTGGCAGGAATGTTCATTTTGGAGGGCAATTTGAGAACAGCTATGGACATTTCAAACATGCAAACTCTTCAGCACAAGTGTTTTCTAGAATGGTGATAGGAAAGTCCAATGCACAAGCCAAACTACGTGAGCAAGTATATTATTGCCAATACTGAAAATAAGGAAAATGGCCCTCCATGAGGGACAGGTTATGTCCATTCTGTGGAACATGTGGCAGCCGTCACAAAATGGGACCTACGTATAAATGACGTGGAAAGAAAACCACAGCATATGTGGAAGTAGACAAAGAAAAAGGCAAGTCGCCAATCTGAATAATACACTATTTTTGTAGGAAAACAAAAATTTTTTTTAGTGCGGGCAATGAAAGGAAAATTTGGAAGAAATACAATCAGGTTATATGCAGGTGTGGAACTATGATAGGAGGACTCAGGGAGGGAATTTTACTTTATATACATTGATAATGTTTGAAACTCTACAATGATCTTGCATAGGTTCTATAATCATAGAAAGATATAAAATAATAAACAGACACAAAAACATAATTTAAAAGAAAAACACCGGCTGGGCACAGTGGCTCATGCCTGTAATCCCAGCACTTTGGGAGGCTGAGGGGGGCAGATCACCTGAGGTCAGGAGTTCAAGACCAGCCTGGCTAACATTGCAAAACCCCATCACTACTAAAAATACAAAAATTAGCTGGGCATGATGGCAGGTGCCTGTAATCCCAGTTACTTGGGAGGCTGAGACAGGAGAATCACTTGAACCCAGGAAGTGGAGGGTTACAGCGAGCCGAGATTGTGCCATTGCATTCCAGCCTGGGCAACAGAGAAAGACCCATCTCAAAAAAAAAAAAGAAAAAGAAAAAGAAAAACAACCAGTGTTGCTGAGGCCACTGGGACACACGTTCTTGGGCTCTCCAGGTGGGAGTGTAGCTTGATCCTGCCTTGCTGGAGTGACCTACTTGACAACATGCATTTGCTGATTCTACTGTAGAAGTTAATCCAAGGAGAAACTGATTTAGAACGTATCTATGTATGTGCAAGGATGTTCATTACTGTATGATTTATATAAAAATGTTGAGGGGGGATGAAATGTTCATTTATAGGGAGATATTTCAATAAATCACAGGGTAGGCCAGGTGTGGTGGCTCAGGCCTGTAGTCCCAGCTACTTAGGAGGCTGAAGTGGGAGGACTTCTTGAATCCAAGTGGTCAAGGCTGCAAGGAACTATGATTGTGCTACTGCGCTTCAGCCTGGGTGACAGAGTGAAAACTTGTCATAAATAAATAAACAAATAAATAAATAAACAAAATCACAGGATAGCATACATTGGGATCCTCAGTTAAAAGAGTTATATAAGGGTACATTTATTGGCACAGAAAGGTATCACAATATATTACTAAATGAATAAAGCAGACTGTAAGCCTGCCTGAGTAGTTTATTTCCAATCTGTATCATATATTTGATTATATGTGTGCATGTGCAAAGAAAAAAACCTGTAACTACATACATCAGGTTATCATCAGCAGTGGCTTTCTCAGAGTAGTGAGATTATAGACAGTTTTTGTCTTCTGCATTCTTTTTAAAATGGTCTAATTTATTTACAATGAGTACACATAATCCCTTTATCATTCAAAAGAAATTATGGGGCTGGGCGCGGTGGCTCATGCCTGTAATCCCAGCACTTTGGGAGGCCGAGGCAGGCAGATCACGAGGTTAGGAGATGGAGACCGTCCTGGCCAACATGGTGAAACTCCGGCTCTACTAAAATAGCCGGGCATGGTGCTGCTCACCTGTAGTCCCAGCTACTCAGGAGGCAGAGACAGGGGAATCGTCTGAACCCACAAGACAGAGGTTGCAGTGAGCTGAGTTCGCAACACTGCACTCCAGCCTGGCGACGGAGCAAGACTCCGTCTCAAAATAAAATAAAATAAAATAAAAAGATCTCTATTTCAAAAATTACTATTGAGAGTAGCTGCAAACTCTCCCTTTCTTTCTCTCCGCAACAGTTTCAAGGTAGAAATGGTGAAACGGTCATCTTGGTATCACTGACTATGAATGCCGTGTGTAATGTGTGGACTGCCACCCAATGTCTGTGAATCTTGTTTTAAAGCCTTTAACACTGTTTCAGTTGTGAATCATGGAATGTCATTTGATCCACAATGGCCAAGCATGATTAACAAATTCTCGCATGGGGGCTCTTTTTAAAATTCTCCGTGGTGTGTATGTGTTTAATTTAATTTAATTTTTTTTTCCCCAGACAGCGATTGGCTTTGTCACCCAGGCTAGAGTACAGCTGTGCAATCTCCGCTCACTGCAACCTCCGTCTCCTGGATTCAAGCGATTCTTCTGCCTCAGCCTCCCAAGGAGCTGGGATCACAGGTGTGCACCACCACGCCTGGCTAATTTTTGTATTTTTAGTAGAGACGGGGTTTCACTATGTTGGTCAGGCTGGTCTTGAACTCCTGACCTTAGTGATTCACCCGCCTCGGCCTCCCAAAGTGCTGGGATTACAGGCATGAGCCACTGTGCCTGGCCTAATTTTAAAAGCAAACAAACATCCAAGTTTTTAGGGGAAGGGGATGGAGTTATTCCAGCTGAAGAAGCTGTTTAGGGTTATCAAGCCTGTTTAGGATTATCCCTGCGTGCAGTCATGCCCATTGTGCCTTTTTACAAGGCCCATGGTAGGCATTTTTCAAATGAACAGATTGATTTTAAAATCTGAGTGTAACATTGAACACGTTCTGGAGTCTTTCAGACAACGGCAGCATTAAAGATTGGCTCTCTGTTCCTTGTCTTGTTGAACCATCTCCCAAGACAAGATTTAAGATTTTGGTGTGAGGGGCAGTAGTTTGTTGTGAGCATCAGCTGTGGCTTGGAAAGCAAAATCCCTTTACTTTTTCCAATTCAGGTGACATGGGGCCACGTTCCATGGCTCACTATGTTTGATTTTCAAGTGCGCTGTGATTCAATGGCCCCAGGAGTCAACAGGCTTCCCAGCCCAGGTGATATGCTGCCACCTGGTGAAGGGGGAATGTGGGGGTTGGGAGGTACAGAGCCAGGGCTGAAGACCTGGGCCTGGTCAAGGGAGGTGCTCGCCCCCACCCCACACACACCTCCCCCCAGGGCTTCAGACATTGAGGCCAGAAGCTTTGCTGGATGGGACAGACCGCAGGACAACAGCTCACTCCAGCCTCACCACCTGCCCTCTCTTTTGTTGGGCTCAATTCCCTCCTCTGTGCTCCTCTGTGGACCCCAAGCCCTTGGCACAGACCTGGCACTAACTAGCATCCCTGAGAAAATGCTCATCAAAAGTGCAAAGGGCTATTATTGCTACAGCTACTACTGTGACTATTTCTAGAGGTTTGCTGAAAGCAAAACAAACTCATGCATGTGGTATCACAGATCCTGCATTCCTCATGAGGGCCTGCCCCACGGCTCTCCCCAGTAACAGCTGAATGGAATGGGAATCATTCCCTCAACAGAGGAAACGCAGCTCCCACCCAGAGCGGGGAAGATGAGACTTGCCCGTGGACACGTCTACAACGAGAATGGTTCCAGGAGCTCTGCTGAGCCCTTGTGTGCCTCACTGAATCCCATGAGATCAACACATTATCACCCCCATTTTACAGATGAAGATATCAAGGCTTAAGGAGGTAAAGCACAAGGTAAGGAAGCTAGGAAGGGTAGGGCAGGGATTTGAAGGCAGAGGCCTCCTGATGCCAGGGCTCTCCACCAGGGCACAGCGCCGCCCCCGTGACACCCTGTCGCACTGTCCTGGAATCAGCCAGCAGAGACAATGTCTGTGGAGATTTGAATTCGCTCCGTGCCTGGCTGTCATATCTGTGAGCTAACATCAGCTTTTCCCCCATCTGGCCAAGGGTGGGCAGGGACAGTGGGGCAGCTGTGGGAAACTAGGGGGAGGGGAGCAGGGGGTTTGCTGTTGGAATCTGAGAAAAATTGGTAGCACTGCTCCTGTCTGTATTTAAACATTTTATATTTTGTTAATCATGAATTTTTGCATCAATTTTGATTTTATATATGTATGTGTATATATATAGTTTTGTACTATATATATGTGTGTGTATATATAGCAACTATAAATATATATATATATAAAAATTTTTTTTAATTGAGACCGAATTTAATTTCACTCTAGGCTGGAGTGCAGTGGCGTCATCTCAGCTCACTGCATACCTCCGCCTCCCAGGTTCAAGAGATTCTTGTGCCTCCGCCTCCCGAGTATCTGGAACTATAGGTGTCCGCCACCACACCCAGTTAATTTTTGTATTTTTAATAGAGACGGGGTTCACCATGTTGGCCAGGCTGGTCTCGAACTCCTGACCTCAGGTGATCCACCCACCTTGGCCTCCCAAAGTGCTGGGATTACAGGAGTGAGCCACCATGCCCAGCCTTTAAAAAAAAATTGTATTAAAATATTCTTTATTATGATAGCTGAGTTTTTTTTTGGATCCCCTTCAATTTTGTGCCCATAGAAAGTGCCTCACTTACCTAATCCTAGCCCTATTTGCTTCTCAAGGCCCACTTTCTTCTTAAGACCCAAGTAGCAAAACGCTGTTCTAATCTAACTATTGTATTTTACTTTGGGAGACAAACTTAATTAACTTAATCAGAATATTTTTCTGACTCTGTCCTGTCAACCAGTGTGAAGTGGCAAATTAATTAATGAGTCTGAACCAAAACATAGTTACTATTTAAAACCTTAACATTAATAAAATCTTGGTTCCCCTGCCTTTCCTTCCTTCCCTTCCCTTCCCTTCCCTTCCCTTCCCTTCCCTTCCCTTTTTTATTTTAACAAGTGTTTCTGTGTAGCAAACACAGGCTGAAACCTGCTTTGGGTAACATGCTCTGAATTTAGATGACCACGAAATCTATTTTGAGAAATAATGGCTCACTTATTAATCACTCACTCGTGCCGACACCTAGTAGGTGGGTGCTCAATAAGTGTTTGTTGGCCAAAGGAATGACTACTGGGGACAGACCCCAGCCTCACTGGCAGGGAGAACCCGGCCCCCAGCACCTTGCCGCAGAGGCTCCCCTGGGCCTGACTGAGCCCCATTCAGCCCCCATGTGCAGAGGATGACTCAGCCGGTGACTTCATTCACCCAGCCTGGTGTTTATCCACTCGCCACAAACCGGTTGATACTGTTTGGAGCTACCCCGAGGTGACGCTCTGCTGGTGGAGAATGACATGCAGTCAGCTTGTGGCCTCTGGGGCCAAAACAGCTGAAATGCTGTGGCTTCTGAAGAACCCATTGTCTGCTGGTCAAGCCTGAGGACAAGCAAGGTCCTGGTGCTGCCCCCCAGCTCTCTCCGAGAGGCATTTTGGCTTCCATGTGGGTGCAGAACAGACCACAGCAGGGGGCCCTAGCAGGGCTCTGACCCCATGCTCAGAAGAATGGGGCCTGGCATGGGGTTCCCTCATAGAAATCCCTCAAAAAACACTGTGGAGGTCCCGTTAGAGCTGGAAGGAGCTGAGGAGTTTAGAAGGCAGCTTTGCTGATTCCAAATGCATTCTTACTTGGTACCATCTGATGCTGTCATGGGCCCTCTTAATAGATTGCAAGAGAAGATGAGAATGACTGAGCATACACTGGTGCTTTTTAAATTTCTTTTGAGACAGAGTCTTACCCTGCTGCCCAGGCCAGAATGCAGTGGTGTGATCACAGTTCACTGCAGCCTCACCTTCCTGGATGCAGGTGATTCTCCCAACTCAGCCTCCCCAGTGGCTGGAACTACAGGCACACCACACCACACCACTACTTTTTTGTATTTTTTGTAGAAATGGGGTTTTGCCATGTTGCCCAGGCTGGTCTCGAACTCCTGGGCTGAAGCCATCCTCCCACCTCAGCCTCCCAGAGTGCTGGGATTACAGGTGTGAGCCACCACGCCCGGCCTCACACTAGTGCCTTTGAAAGCAGCTGTCACAGTACACATCACCATGGAAATAATCAATTTCCAGACAATGGAAAAAATTCTGTCAGTGGCAACAAGAAAAGCATCAGCAGGTACAATAGGCACTGTGCTTAACGGTTTATCCCACTGCCTTATTTAACCCCCAGGGAGGTGGGTCCTGTTATTACCCTGACCCTACAGAGGAGGAGACCGAGGCACCGGAGCTCAAGTAGCCTACTGAGGTCACATTGCCATGGAGTGGAGTGATCAACTGGAGGCACGACCAAATCGGGCAACACACAGCCAGGTCCTTAAAGGGAAGAGGGAGGAGGGAAGACAGGAGGATGGGAGAGGAGATTGGTGCCTGATTGTGTTTGGACACAGCAAGGTTCTCGGGAGCAGAGGATGGGAGGGGGAAGGTCAGGCATCCATCTCTCCCATCTCCTGTGGCCAGCTCTGTTACAGTAGCCAGCCCTGCACGCCTTCCCCCACAGCCTCGCCAGGGCTTTCATGGTTCAAAGCCGACAGCCCATCATCTGAGTTACTGTAAATATAAAATACATAAGGCATCTCCAATGCCCTCACAGCCCCTAGAACCACAGAGACCATGGTCATAAGTGAATTCAGAAGTTGTCTATTAAATGGAGTGCTGTGATGTTTAATTTTATTTTTTCCTACACTGGACATCCTTGCACTGATAGAGGCTCATATGTAGGCTGTACCTTCTGCCCCTGGCTTCGGGGAACCAGGACTGCAGGGGAAGCATATGACTGAAGCCACCAGAAGCAAGCTAATGGAACAAAACCACCACCACCACCACCACCACCACCATCACCACCTCCACCACCACCACCACCTTCACCACCTCACCCTCCACCACCACCACCATCACCACCACCACCACCACCACCCACCACCACTCACACCACACCACCACCTCCCACCACCACCTCACCACCACCATCACCACCATCACCATTATTGATTATATTTTATTTTCTGCATTTACTTACTTACTTTCTTAATGATGACATTTAATTTACTTTCTAATTTACATTTATTTTATTATTTTTTTTTATTTATTATATATATATATATATATATATATATGATTATTATGTATTATTTATTTACTTTACTATTGTGACGATGATATTATTACATTTATTTATTTATTTATTTATTTATTTATTTTTATTTATTTACGATGCCGATGATGATGACATTGATATTGATGATGATGATGATGATATGTATAGATGATGATGCAGATGATGACATGATGATGATGACATGATGAGATGCCGATGATGATGATGATGATGATATGATGATGATGATATTTATTTTCGGATGATGATGATGATGATGATGATGGTGATATATTTATTTTCGATGATGATGATATCTGCGATGACATTTATTTTACTTACGACATTATGACATTTTACGACGTGACATGATGAGATTTTCGATGATGATATTTTCGATGATGACATACATGACGATGATGCATTTTATTTTATTTATTTATTTTACGACATGCATTATGTATTTTATTTCATTTATTTACGACATTACGATACGCGATTTACGACATGATGAGTGATTTTCGGGATGATGATGATTTTCGTGATGATTTATTATTATTTTTTATTTTACGACGCATTTACTTTACTACTTTATTTATTTATTATTTTTATTTTATTTGACATTTATTTATTTTTATTTATTTGAGATATTTCTTTTCTAATATTTATTATTTGGCTTTTATTTTTATTTTTATTTTTTATTTAGCTATTTATTTTTATTTTATTTTTCTATTTATTTTTATTTATTATGATGATGATGATTAGTGATATTTAGATTATGATGCATTTATTTACTATGGACATTTTATTATGTATTTACGATGTGATGACATTATACGATGATGACGACGACGACATTACTATGGACATTTATTTTACGATATTTACGATTTCGACGATATTTATTTTCGACGATGAGATATTTATGAGATGATGATATTATTTTACATTACTATTTCGACGATGATGATTTTATTTATTTATTTGAGATATTTTATTATGATGACTTTTCGATGATGATGATATGACGATATTACGGTTTATTACGATGATTTTCGTGATGATGATGACCGGATGATGATATGATGATGATGATGATGATGATGAGGATGATGATGATGATGATATTTATTGACGATGATGATGATGATGATGATTTCGATGATGATGATTGATGATGACGATGATTATTTACTACGATGATGATGATTACGATGATGACGATGACAGATTTTCGACGATGATTACTTTCATGGATTATTTACTTCATTTACGACGCGATACGATGACGATGATGACGATTACGACACGCATTTGATGATGATACGTGATGATGATGTGATATGATGGATGATGATGCGATGATGATGATACGATGATGATGATGACAGCCGATTATGATGATGATATTTATGACGATGATATTTACGATGATGATGATATTTACGACGATGATGATGATACGATGATGATGACATGATTTTCGATGATGATGATGATGCGATGATGATTTTCGATGATGATTTCGATACGATGATGATGATGATTACGATTACGATTACTTTATTTACGACGACGACGACATTTACGACGATGACGACGATTACGACGACGACCACCACCACCTTCATCACCACCACCACCACCCACCACCACCACCTCCACCACCACCACCATCACCATCACCACCACCACCAATCACCCGCCACCACCACCATCACCACCACCACCACCCACATCACCCATCACCATCACCATCACCATCACCAATTCCTCCATCTCCACCACCACCACCTCCCACCACCATCACCGCATCACCACCACCACCACCACCACCACCTCCACCCACACCACCACCGCCACCACCACCATCACCACCTTCAATCTCCAGCACCACCACCATCACCATCACCACCACCTTCACCACCTCACCACCTCACCTCACCACCACCACCACCCACCTCCACCATCACCACCACTACCACCACCTCCACCACTCATCACCATCACCACCTCCACCACACCACCACCACCATCACCACCATCACCACCACCTCCACCACCACCCCACCACCATCACCACCATCACCACCACCCGCCAAACACCACCCCCACCACCACCCTCCACCACCACCAACACCACCTCCACCACCACCATCACCACCTCCACCACCACCACCACCCATCACCACCACCACCACCATCACCGCCACCGCCACCTCCACCGCCACCGCCACCACCGCCACCACCATCACAAACACCACCACCACCATCACCACAATACAAATACTCTCTTTAATTGGTCCTCTGGGTAGATAAAATGTTATCAAATCACCTCCAAGCTTTCTTTACTGATTCTTCATCTGCTCAAACTATTTTTAAAGATTTGAACAGAATGATCACTGTCTGAGGAGTTGAGGGTTTTGGTTTTCTTGCCTGTAACACTCAGTGGTGACCGGGACGAGGAACATGTATGTGTTGAAGAGTGCAGGCTGTGTGAAGCCTCCCTTCTGCCCCATCTGCAGTCCTTGACATCTCACTACCCACATTCTTAGATCAGGCTCCACCAGGTCTGGAAATTTTGGAAATAAAAATCAGATCAAAAATGAAAAAGTGAAACTGAAAAAAAGAAAGCTAAAAGTGAAATGACCTAAAAGAATGACCCCATGGTCTCAGGGTATTTTGGCTCAAGAAAGTGGCAAGACATTGACGCCTGGATCATGCATTGGTTAGACACGCAATGAACAGAAGCAGCCACAGCCAGACATGGGGCGGGCACTGGGGTACAGGTGGGGTGCCCCAGCCTTGCCCCAAGAGCTGAGGGGAGGAAGGAAAATGACCCCTCTCCACATTACAACAATGATAGAGAGGACAACCCTTGGGGGCTGTATTTCTTCTAGACAGAGCCTCATTTCTTTCTGTGTCTGGCTGCTACGACTTCCCTGAACTGGCTCCAGCTTCTTCTGTCTCTATATCTTCATGTTTCTGTTTTCTCATCTGTAAAATGGGGATAATGCTGGTGCCTACAAAATGAAAGCATACATGTAAAATGCTTACAGCCCTGTTTGGTGCCCAATAATACAATGAATTCTTTTTTTTTCTTTGCTTTTTTTTTTTTTTTTTTTGAGACGGAGTCTCGCTCTGTGGCCCAGGCTGGAGTGCAATGGCACAATCTCGGCTCACTGCAAGCTCCGCCTCCCGGGTTCCCGCCATTCTCCTGCCTCAGCCTCCCAAGAAGCTGGGACTACAGGCGCCTGCCACCACGCCAGGCTAATTTTTTTGTATTTTTAGTAGAGACGGGGTTTCACTGTGTTAGCCAAGATGGTCTCCATCTCCTGACCTCGTGATCCGCCCGCCTCGGCCTCCCAAAGTGCTGGGATTACAGGCATGAGCCACCGCATCCGGCCAATACAATGAATTCTTATCAGCACTATTGTTATTTTTATTTCTAGTAGTACAGCTCTGCCATTTCTGCAATGAGTAGCTTCTCCTTCCCACCTGCCTGCCCCCAGGTGAGTTAGCTTTTGTTTTTTCTTTCTGTTTAACCTCACAGATGAGTCTTCTCATCTGCTCTTGTGATTTTGAAGTCTCCTGGTCATGTGACTTTGGCATTCTCTAAGGAGTAACCCACATTACTTAGAAGCTTCTGGGACGCAACAGCCCTTATTGAATCCCAGTGCTGGGAGCCTGTTTCCTGGGCCCCATGGCCTGCCTTGGGTTGGTTCTCCAGGTACAGGGCCTGTCAGGGGCATCTGTCCTCGATTTCAGGCCACCACTGCAGAGGGTCCTGTTGGAGAGTCACTCATGTCCATGAAAAACACTCAGCAAAAAGATGCTGACGACGTTGACCCAGGTTCCAGCAGGGTCAGAATGTCTAGTGTCCGCGTGAAAACACTGTGAGGCAGCCAGGAGGAGAAAGTCTCCGAAGCTGTGCCCTCAGAAGCCGTTTTCTCCTCGCACCCCACTGCCCTTGTCTGCCAGCTGCCTGCTTGCTCACTTTCTGAAACTCGAATGACAAACCTGCAACCGTCAGAGGATCTCTCACAGCGGTGGCCTTGCCTCTGCCACTCCTTGTCACCAGTCTGGGCCTTTCTTGGGGCTAGGGGGCGAGGCTACCGAGAAAGTTCAGGTGGCTCAACTACAGCCAGGTCAGCCAGCAAGGGATTGGTCCTGAGCCTGTCTCTCCCGGATGCCACCAGCAAGGACAGACCACAGGCTGAGCAGAGAGCCTGGAAGAGACCAGAGCACCGAGATTTTCCATGGGGCAAAAGAACATGCTCAGCTCTGGGTGGGGACCTCCTGTTGGGGTTCCCATTCCCTGTCTCACCAGGACAGAGCAAGGAAGCAGCCTGTGCTCCCCAAAGCAGGCGCTAGTCCCTGGCATTGCTGCCTCTGACCACCTCTGTGGCTGTGACTATGGTTCCCGACCATCCTGGGCCTCCGTTGCCTTATTCAGTAGGGAGAAGAGACAATGGATGATTTGCGAGTGCCTTTGCCTGCCAGCATCCGTGAGACTCAGATACGATTTGGTGTCTGAGGCCTTTGTCCCAGGTAGTGGCCTACTTGTGTGCTCTGTCCTCCGTGGTCACCGCAGAAGGCTGAGCATGGACATAAAATGCATTCTTTTTGCTTTCAATCAAGGCATTCCTGCCCCCACCACCACCCACCACACACACACACACACACACACACACACACAAGTGTCATGCAGCCTGTGGAGTTTAAGGACTTGGAATATTCAGCTGCTTGTCCTGAGCTCAGAGCCTGGCCTCTCAACAGCAGCAGGAGGGAAAGGGGAAAGTTTGCGGAGAGCTCCTAATCCCATGTGAGCAGAAAGAATGTGGCTTGGTTTCTTTTCAGGCATTTCAGCTTTTACGCTGGGCTTAGTTAAAAATGACAGAATGGGAACTACTTAAGAATGATTTCCCAATGTCTCCATAAATAACGAGACTAGTTTGTGTGTAGGTTTCGAGGAAGATCTTGCTACTCCAGTTTTGCACTCTAACTGAATCTTACTTGGAAACAGTATTTCTAACATCTTTCCCCACAACTGAAATCTGCCGGATAAAAGTGAATTCATGGTTTTGAAAAACATGGCATTTTTCACCCCATTGCTTTGTGAGCCTACTTCAGTGAATGTGGTAAATGTGGTAATCTTATGGAGTATTTATTGTGTGTGCAGAAGAGGGAAGAGGCAGTGAAGAAGCAGGAAAATACCTTATAAGGGAAATATACTTTCCCAGTCAATGCACTGCATACCCAGCGAGCAAAAGCGTCAATTGAATGACTCTTCTCAACCATCACCTTGCTTTTGACAAGTTCATCAGGTATCTTTCTATGGCAGAAAGAAAAGCCCCTTTTTTCCTGGCTGGCTTCCTCAACACAACAGGAGGCTGCAGGGGGTCTAGTTAGCAGGCTGAGGCTCCCTTGTTCCCAGCCTCACCTGAGTACCTAAGCATTCAGGAAAGACCAAACACCTCAAAGCAGAGTGTAACACGGAAGCACTGTTGTTCATCAGCTACGCTTCAGTAAGTGGAAATATTTTCCATGATTGGAGAGGAGCCTCTTCCTCGAAGGAGCCACTTACCCTCTAAGCTGTATATTTCACAAGGTTACAGTTTTATGCCTAGTGTCATCAGTTTTCCTTAGAGGAGAACATCGGTAAATAGACCATCACTGCGGGCTAGGCAAATCCCATCGTGTATTTATTCTGCTGTCTGTTTACTGATTGCTCACCTGCACTCCAATACATATAACAACATAATTTCTCAGGGCCTTGTGAATTTTCCCATTAGGTTCAGTTTACTCTAATTGCCGGGACCTCACTTTGGTGGTTGGCTGGATGCAGGAAACTTCTTTGGCAGTGAGCCGTTGTTTGGTTCCTTCTCATCTTGCTTCTGAGGTGTTAGAGTGCCTTTCTCCAAGAACCTTACTAAGACCCTCCCAGCTGTCCCAACCCCTTCAAAGACTAGCTTACACTTGTTCCTTCTGCACAAAGCCCACTCCGGCTAAAATCAAGTAAGGCGGGCAATTCAACTAGCTCCTTTGCTGGTGTGACATAGCACTGAAGATTTCTAAAAGCAGTTCCATGCCCTGGAACACACATGTCTAAGCTGAAACTCCGTGCATGCAGAATACACTGCCCTGGCATACACAGATGTTGAGCAGTCTGACTTTGCATTGTGGACACTGTATATAATTACCTTTTACCTCTTTCATCCTACAGGACTCTTCAATGCTTGCTGGTACTATTTTTCAGGATGTAAACTCCTTATATAGAGCAAGTCTGCTAATCTTGCTTGGCACAATGGCCAAAAACACACTGCATGCAGGCAGGTAAGTATTTTGATGGTACCCGAAACAGCCCCGTGTATCCTTGTTAAATTTGTTTATAGCCTTTGACCTTTCTGAAAAGCATGATAAGCTGTGGTTTTCTTGATTAAATAAAAAAAAAATCACACACATATAGTGTCACCTTTCCTATAAGGCATGGGCTGCTTGTTCCCATTTACAGGTAGAGACAGGCAGACCCATTTTCTGCCCTGTAGCTTTGTGCTTCTTCTAGAGAGGATGTCTGGAATGACAGTGGCATCTAGGTGCTGGTGTTGGACTGTGGGAGAAATTGTTTGTTTCTAATCCCTTAGAAGTATTTTTGTTTCAAGGAGAACCTGAATTGCTTTTGATTTCATTGATTTTCACTTTTTTTCCCCTGCCCCTTGCCAAGATATAAGGTAAGCAAGGACAGGCATTGAATAAACAGAAGGCCAGAGTTCAAATCTACAGAATTTTTTTAATAAAAGCTGGTGACTTTGCTGGTGGCAATCTAGGAAGCATGAGAAATCCTCTTTTGGAATGAGTTGGTGCACAGAGCACCTTCTCCCATGCCCTCTCCTGACATCATAAGGAAATAGACACAGCATGGTAGCCAGGCAATGCCGTCTGTCCAGCCACCTCCCACCTCTTCCCCCACTTCCAAAGTGAGTGCTCATTTTCTCTAAATGTATATATGCCTCAGGTAAACCAACATGGATGAAATTGAGTAAGTCTCTGGGTTTTCTTTAATTTTCATCAGGTAAAAGGGGACACTACTTCTCTACTACTCCCCTACATTAAACAGTGGTTGAGTTTCATTAATAACTATGCAGTGTTTCAATACTGCAATGTGAGCAGGTCAGCCTTCCAAGTTCTTCTTAACAGCACCAAACAGACAGAAGAGCTTTCTTGTCCTCTCAGGTGAAGACAATTCCAACCTGATTTAAATGATAGGGTGGGTGGGTGCAGCAGCGGGAAGCTCATACTTGTGTGGTGTTAAGCTTCTGTCCAAGGATATAGAAAAGGTGGCTATTCCAGAAAGATGTTGAGCTACAATTTTATGATAAAGGTATTGCTTAACCCATTTTGCAGGGGATGAAGTTGTAGTTAAAAGAGACCTATGCCTGAAGCTTGGCAAAGAATGAATTCCTGGAATTGCCTCTCTCCCTTCTCCATTCCATTCTCTATCCCACCCACCCACTTACCTACAATCCTCACATTTCCCACGGATGCCTGAACTTGAACTACAGTTGCCTGTTCATTGGATTATTTTACAAATCAGGAAGTCACGTTTTAAAACATGGGACCCCGATCATTTGCCAACCTACCTTCACCCCGAGGTTCTAAATCCACTAGGATACAAGGACTTTTTTATTACCAAACAAATCAGGCAAAAAATGTAAAAAAATCAGACTTTAAATGTTTTATTTTGTTGATTCTGTACAGCGTCAGGAAACAAGGTTAGAAGTAAAATAAAAGTGCCAATTAAACTCAGCTACTACCAACAACCAAAACCTTAAACGTAGAAAAAAATCAAAGCAAACTGCGGAAAGGTCATAGCATAACCTTGGGTAAAGGAATTTGTTAACGTCTGTAACAAATCGAAACTGACTACGTATGTAGCTCTTCAACTGCAAGACGGCGAGGAGGAAGACTTGCGGGCCGCGCTGGTCAAGGGCCCGGCCCGCTAAGGAACAGCGGAAAGCGCCTTTCCGCTGTCGCCACTGCAGCTGGGATCCGCCGAGCAGCGGGCGGTTCAGGGCTCCCGGTCCTCCTGCATGTCTTTTAATGAGAACGTTAATTAGCGATCTTGACAGGACGGCGACTGTGAAACGCCTAGTTACCTATTTTAGTAAATCGGGAACACTGCGTGCAAGGCGGTTGGTTTTCGTTTTTAAGCAAGCTTAAATGTTGGTTACGCTACTTTTGGGGAAAGGGAGGCAAAAGGTGAATCTCGAGTTCTAAGTTGCCTTCTAAGAAACCCCCAGGATTCAAGAGCGAAAACTCTCTGCGACAAAACACTGGTTGCGCGAGTGTTAAATACAGTTCTCCAAACAGCTGGTCTACAAAAGCGGACCCAAGTCCCAACCCAGCGCATCCTGCGTTGTCCTCGCCCCTATCCACCGCACCCGGACGCCGACCACCTGTCCGCCGAGGGTCCGTCCGTCTGCCACGTCCCAGACCGTCCGCACCGCCTAACTGGTCTTTTTCTGCCTCTTGAGGTCCGGCAGCCTCCTTTGATAGGACCTGGCCGGCGGGAACAAGGGCGCCCGTGGCCTCTGGCCGAGGAGAAGGAAAAGAACCAAACCTCTGCCCCGGCCGCTGCTCGAGCGCAGCCCCTAGTACTGAGAGCCGGAGTGCTCCGCTCCGGGGAGGTCACGCTCGGGGATGGCCTCTCGCCGCACCCAGGGCGCGCCAACCACGGCATGGCGCCCTCAATTCTACATCGGCCCCGCGAAGCGCGCAACTCCAGGGACAGGGAGAGAGATGTGCTGGGTGAGAGTGAGCACTTTCTGCCTAAAGCCGCTGGAACCGACCCAGAACCCCAAACAGCCCCGAGGCGCCATCGAACAACCGCTCCGGTCACTTTAACTTCCCAGGGGTGGGGGCGGGGAAGGGGGTGCCCGACAGTCCCTTCCTCTGGACTGGAAGGTTCGAAATGCTCTCCTTGCTCGGCCTCGCTCTCCCTGACGCAGGGAGCAGGGGCGCGGAGAAGCTGAGCGGAGGGAGGCCGGGCCGAGGTCGCGCCCCAGGCCCAGGCTGGCCCTCACTTGGAGAACTGCGCCTGCACGGCGGCCAGGCCCAGGCTGGCCGGGACCAGGTGCGGGAACTTGCACACGGCGCAGGTGCAGAGGCCGGGGCCGCCTGTGCCGCCGCCCGGGAGCGCGAACTGGCCGCATGGCGGCTCGTCCAGCGCCAGAGACAGGTACTTGGCGGGGCGCAGCGCGTCGGGGGGTCCCACGGCGCCGGGCGCCAGCAGCACGGAGCCCGGTGCGGCGGCGAGCAGGGGCAGCCCGGCCAGCAGCAGGCGCGGCGCGGCGGGCCCGGCGCCCTCGCCCAGCGCGCGGCGCAGCTCCTGCAGCGAGCTGCCCAGCAGTAGGATGTAGTTGCGGGCGAGCAGCAGCGTGGCGATCTTGGAGAGCTTGCGGCCGGGAGCGCCCTGGCAGTGCGCCGCTGAGTAGGGCAGGATGACCTCGCGCAGCGCGTCCATGGCCAGGTTCAGGTCCTGCATGCGCTTCCGCTCGCGGCTGTTGATCTTGCGCCGCAGCTGCTGCTGCTGCTCCTCCTTGACGTCCGGCCGGGCGCTGCCGCCCGCGTGCGCGCCGGACCCAGGCCCGGGGCCTGGAGGCTCGGCCGGCGCCTCCGGCTTCTCGCGCGCAGCCTTGGGGAGGAGGGGGGCCGTCGTGGAGGAGGAGGAGGTGGAAGAGGTGGTGGAGGAGGAGGAGGAGGAGGGCGGCTGCCTATAGCCCACCAGCTCGTAGAGGGAGGCCCCGAGCTGCACGTCTCCGGGCCGCTGTGGCCGCAGCATGGTCCCGGGGGCCGCGTTCACGCGCGCCTGGGAAACCGCATAGTACATCTGGGAGGCGGTGGGGGCGGCCAAGGACGCCCTTCAGGAACGCCCCGGGGTGGGCCCGTCGGCAGGCCGCCCCTCCCAGCGGACCTGCGCTTGGGGAGCCGATGGTGGGGCCCTGGCCCGCGCCCTACCCCTTTAAACCCGGCTTGGGAACCTGCGGGGCAGCGGGCGGCGGGGCGCAGCCAATGGAGGCGCGAGGCCGGGCGCAGCCGCGTGTTCATTGGCTGCTTGCGCCGGGGCCGCGCGGAGGTGCGGCTGGCACCGCTCTAGGAGGTTATTGTGAGCGCCTGCGCCAGCGGCGCGGGACAGGCCCACTGAGTGGAGTAAGGGCGCCTTTTCAGGCAAGCGGGGCTGTTGAAGGAGGACTGGTCGCACTGGTCAGGCTGCAACTCACGTGCCTTCCTCCAGCAACTGTCTACTCAAAAACGACCTCCCCCATACTTTTTGTTTTTAAACTGTGATCACCTATTCATAACATAAAATTTACCATCTTGTTTTTAGACTACTGTTTAGTAATGTTATATACGTTAGTGTGCACATTAAATTGATTTAAATTAAATTCACATTGTTGTACAACCAATCTCCAGAACTCTTTTCAACTTGCAACCCTGAAACTCCACCCATTAAACAACTCCCCACTTCCCCTCCCCCAGCTCCTGGAATTCACCCTTCTTTTGTGTCTCTATGAATTTGTTTTACTCTAGGTCCCTCATATAAGTAGAATCATACAGTACTTGTCTTTTAGTGACTGGCTTCTTTCACTTAGCATACTGTCTTTGAGGTTTATCCATGTCGTAGCATGCATCAGAAGTTTCTTCCTTTTCAAGGCTGAATAATATTCCAGTATATGGATATACCACATTTTGTTCATCCATTCATTCGTGGATGGACATTTGGGGAGCTTTTGGATGTTGTGAATTATGCTGCTATGAACATGAGTGTATCATTTTTTTTTTCCTTAAAATACATAATTTCCTGCCAGGTTCAGGTTGCTAAATTTCTGGACTAAATGACAAGTATCGTTAGGATGGTTCCTCCCTGCCACTCCCAACCTCCTTCCCCATCCCTCTGATCGAAAGGTCTTTAGGGACAAAGGAGCCTTTGGGTCGGGTTTCTTTCCTTCCCAAAAGGGATGGTCTATCAGCAACGTGACATTTGCTTAAGCAAAAGTCACTCGGAAATTGGCCTCTTATTAGAAACAAAACAAAACACCCACATAGTCCTATCGGTTGAGGGTGGGAATGAATCATTTTATTTGCCAAATAAAAGAGCATTACTTGGTGTCTATGGGCATTTTCTACCCCCCGCACCAGTGCGTGCTGCCACAACTTGTCAATGTCCTGGGGAAGAGGGCATTTTGGCATCTAAACCTCTATCATCCAATATGCCTATTTAAATGTAAATGAATGAAAATAAAATGAAGTTAAAAATTGAGTTATCCAGTTGCACTAGCATTACTTCAAGTGCGTAGTCCTCACAGGTGCTAGTGACTGTCTACTGAACAGCACAGATACAGAACATTTCCATCTTCACAGAAAATTCTACTGGAGAGCACTAATCTAGAGTATGACAGAAGGAAAATGAGCCTCCTCCACCATGGGGCTCTTTGGTGTGAGAAGAGAGATGCGATTGAAGGGCCTGTCCATTCCCAACAGGGGAGCTCATCTCTGCTCTAGGAGCTGGTGCCTGTGCTTGCTGGTTTCAGGGCTGCCTTGTTCTGGTTTTCTTCCACCAATATTTGCCATATGGGTTCACTCTGATCTTTGCTTCTGACCCCCAGCTCTGCATGTAGCATCCTGTTTATGCCTGAGGTTTAGCTCCAACCTTGCTTTCTTCTGGAAGCCTTGGTCATTTCTCCTCTTCCTCCTTTCATGACTCTTGGCAAACCATTGATAGGATTTCTTCATAGCCTAGATTGTGTTATGTGGATACCATCTCTGCATTTGGCTATGATTTTTTTACAGTAGGGACCACCTGCTTATTTCTGCATCCTCCTGAAGCCTACCATAGTGCTTGGCACTTACTGTGTGTCCTGGAGGTCTCTAAGGATGGTCTGAAATCTCCATTAGCTCAGAGTCTCATCCCTTAAACGCACAAACTCCTGACAATGCTCTAACCCAAGCATTTTCCTAAAGATTTTATAGAGAGACAAGGAACCTGGTAGGGCCTCCTGCCTCTCAGGGGGGCCTGGCCTGACATGGACATGGCACTGGGGGCCCCGCTTTGGGAGAGAGAGGGAAGCCTTGGCAGGAAGGAGCTGAGTGCTTAAGCAGAACCATACTAAGCAGGAAGGAGAGAGAGAGACCAAGGGAATAGTCTTGAATGTTTCAAGCAATTAAGTTTAACGCCTCACTGATCATTTCGCCTTTGGTTAAGCAACTTGCTTTCAAGTCATTTTTACAGACACTTTCACGTTTGGTTCTCACGGGGCCCCTGTGAGTTGGGCATTTTTGATCCCTTGCTGTCCATGATATGACTGAGGCTCCCAGAAGGCAATTGATTGCTCTGTGCCTTCAGACAGGACAGGCAGAGCTGCCCCACCAAGGACTGGCTCCCTGAATTCCCTCCAACAGAACCAGGCTTCCAAGAAGCCCAGGAGGGGGCCATGATGGGGTGGGTTGGGGACTGGGTGTAAGGATGGAGGCCAGACTAGACCGCGCCAATATTGATGAGTTGGTGGGTTCCAGCCATGTTCCCCAAGAGAGTGTCCCCAGAATCCTGCCACCATAAACCCTGCTCCAGCCTCTCTGGCAATGCCCACCCTCTCTTTCAGGACCCTCTGTCCTGTAGCTGAGATGCCAGATTGGGGCCCTGGTGACCTCCTCCTCTGGCTTCCTCCCCTGCACACAGCCTAGGTGGGGCCCCTAGGATCTTACCCTGCCAGCAGGAAGAGGAAGTGAATGGGGAAGATAAAATCTAAAGCCTTGGCCAGAGTTGCCTAACTTGTACCCTCCCCATTTCCCACCCACAGGAAGGGGCACCCAGGAATCAAAGAGGTGGAAACACACACATGCTGCTTTCCCCCCCCAGAAGCACCCCTCTTTCCTGTGGGTGTCCCTGAGGGTTTTCTTTAGACCTAAGTCTCACCTCATCTCCTCCTTGGAAAACTTATCTCTCCCCCAGCCAAGGATACTGTCAACTGGATATGCTGTGTATTTCAGTGCCTTGGTAGAGGGCCCCAGAAGAGGGTTCTGGGTGGCCATCCAGCTCCAGCCTGGGCACGGGATTTGGGGCTGGTTGGAGCTGGTGACTTGGATGGTCCCTTGTGCCAGGCTGAAGCAGCGGCATGCAAAGCGTGACAGCTGGCAAGGGCCAGCCAGTTACTGTGGCCGCTGGCACGGGCCCCAGGGGCTGTCTCAAGGGGAGGCAGCTGCTGTGGCCTCCCACATTGAGGACATGCTTGAGGAGCAACTTGTGTCCACCATAACAACCGCTCTTGTCTTTGCCTAAAGGGGGTTGTGATGTGTGTGTTGGTGATTCCTTTCACTTTGCAGAGGTGTGTGCCTCAGATTTCCTTTTCCTTGTGTAGAAACCTAGTGTCTCCTGTCCATTCCCCCGTCCCTGCCACCTACTCTTGCTTTGGGTCAAGAAGCTTGGACCTTGGAAATGGCAGACTGGGGACTCAAAGCCTCTGTGATATGTGAGTGTGTTTCACATGTAGCACCATCCCTCTCCTCTGTAAGAACGGAGATCAGGTGTACTGCTGCGAAGCCCCCTGTTGTCCTGTGCGAAACTGTCCTCTTGCAGAAAGCCAGCAGAATGTAAACAGTTGGTTGCTAAAATATGCTGCTTAGCTGGCTAGAGCTTAGACCTCTAATGGAATAATGAAGTTCACTTTTTAAAGTGCTACTTACTTCTAAGAAGGTCAATATTCTCTGGAAAGTTTAAATTACCCAGTAGGTGTTGATATTCACACTGTCTCTAGGAGAAGTGGCGGCCTTGTCCATTGTTTGCCCTGTATCAGGTCCCCCCATCCCATCCAAGTATAACTCTTCCTGGAACACAAAAGTCAGGGAAGGAGCTGCAGAGAGAGTAGCCCTTACCTTTGTTCTAGATTTCTCCTTTCTGGGTAGAGGAGAGTAGTAATAGAGAGGAAATGGGGAAGAGTAGATGGATTATGCTTTGGTAGTTTTTGTTGGATAGGGAGGACTCCTTAGGGAAGCTTGATCCCATCTCATCTGGGACCAGCTCGCCAGAGTCTCAGTCACACTTAGAAACAGTTCAGGTTAAATAAAGATTCCTGCTGGGAAAATGTGAAAGAAAATGAGTTTTGTTCACTTTGACAGAGAATACAAGTTAAACAAGTTGTTGTAAACTGACACAATGTTTATTGTTACTTACAATGTTGCGTAGTTGTTGTGTACAATGCAATATATTGTCACAGTTGTCTTTATTTCCAATGTGGAAGGGCATAGGCAGTAATACAGTGTTCTTGGTTCTGATGACAGCACTCAAGATTATCAAATGTCATGGGTTGTGTTTTGCAAATATTATAAGAAGGTTTATTTTATTTTTAATAAATGGCATTTTAGCTTAATAAAGTTTACTACTTAAGGTTATTTCTGAGCCTAAATTTGTCCTGCGATATGTGTGTGTGTGTGTGTGTGTGTGTGTGTAAAAGTTAAGAAAAAATAGGAAAAGAAATTACCAACTGTGTATTTTGGGGGGGGTTCCTTTTAATTAAAAGGTTTTGTTTGTTTGTTTGTTTGTTTTTCCTGAGACAGAATCTCACTGTGTCACCCAGGCTGGAGTGCAGTGGCGCATTCTCACTCACTGCAACCTCCGCCTCCCAGGTTCAAACGATTCTTGTGCCTCAGCCTTCCAAGTAGCTGGGATTACAGGTATGTGCCACCACGCCCAGCTAATTTTTTGTATTTTTAGTAGAAACAGGGTTTCACCACGTTGGCCAGGCTGGTCTGGAACTCCTGACCTGAAGTGATCCACCCGTCTTGGCCTCCCAGAGTGCTGATATTACAGGCGTGAGCTACCACTCTCAGCCTAATTAAAAATCTTGATCTAGCTTTCATAGCTCAAACAGATGGGCACGGCCTCTCTCCCCACACGACATATACGCACCCAGAGTGACCTAACAAATGTAGACATCTACATTGATTCTGTGAGCACCAAACAATAAAATTCTATACATTGCTAATAAACATGCATTTTAATATCTCTGACTGTATATGTGAAAAGAACTATTCTTTATAAGAAGTTTCACATAATTATCGTGAAATGCATTCTAAAAGAGAAGTGCATCCTTTGTTTTATAGATGTTCAGAGAGAGTTTCTGCCACATCAAAACTTGAAAGCAGGTTGGTGGATGTGAGACAGAGAGATGGAACGTAACTGACAGAGGTTCGCAGAGGGAGTGTGATAAGAATAACCGTGCATGAAGATATGGATATTAGCACATGCTACTTGGAGTCTGTAGAGTTGGTTTGGGGCAAAACAAAAATATCCTCTGAGCCTCCCTGAAGGTAGTAGCTGAAGCCAAATGTTTCCAAGGCTTACACTGATACAATAAAAAGAGACAATTTGCTTGGAAGGCTGTGGCTAATTTATAACACAATGTCCAATGTCATGGTTAGTTTTGTTGCAAAAATTTGGCAGTTTAACCCAGAGTCTCAGGCAGCCTGAAAAGATGCGAGCGGTTCTGGCTGCAGCATCTCTGGCTTGCTGGATGTTCCGAATGGTTCAAACAAGCCCTTTCATAGAGACGCGGGGCCAAGTGCGCTCAAAGGAATGAGGGAAACAAAGGTGGCTCTGAAGTCATTTCCCCGCACTGGGTCCAGCCATCCGGTTTCACTCCTTCCCCATTGAACCGGCAGAATGCAACAGGAAGAGCGGGGATGAAAGAGAACAAACAGGCCGATGTGTTTGGGGAGAGAATGGAGGGAGGCCGGGGCGCTGAGCTGCTAAACTTTTTCATTCTACGTTTTCAGAAAGGAGTGAATGATGAATTATAGAAACCTGAAAGGTAATAAAATATGGGTCACTGAAGCGCTGAGGCCAAGTTCCTAAAACACCTGCAGAGGCAGAAGGTTCTGGAAGTCAGTGCAGCCCCACAGTCGCCCGGGCAGACACCCTGCCCGAGACACAGAAGGGGACTGTTCACAAGCTCACCTGTTGTTTTCCCGTTGGCTCCCGGTCCTTCCCCGTCTGTAAGAGCTGACGGCTGGATCTGACTCCAGATTAGACCACCAGGGGAAAAAGAAAGGCCGTGTGAAGACTTCCCAGGGTGCAGTTAAGGAGACCGGAGCTCCAAGGCCACCGCCTTTTTCTCTCGGAGGCGCTCTGACCTGGAAATATTAACTCAGTGGTGAGGACTATCCAAGTTAAACATGCAAATCGTCTTCCCTACAATATTCTAAGGCTTTTCTGCTCAAAGACATGGCCTATTTATGTCTTACAAAGAAGAGTCCTGATCCTCAGATTGGGGATAAGAACAGCTATACTCATCTGAACCTCAATTTCCTCATCTCTAGAATGGGAGTAATAATATTTATCTCCTAGGGTTGTTGCAAAGTTGAGAAGGAAATGTAAGAGACGGCCAGGTGCAGTGGCTCACCCCTGTAATCCTAGCACTTTGGGAGGCCAAGGTGGGTGGATTGCTTGAGGTCAGGGGTTCGAGATCAGCCTGGGCAACATGGCGAAAACCCATCTCTAGGAAAAATACAAAAATCAGCCAGGTGTGGTGGCGTGCACCTGTTGCCCCAGCTACTTGAAAGGCTGGGGTGGGAAAATTGCTGGAACCCGGGAGGCTGAGGATGCAGTGAGCCATGATCATACCACTACACTCCAGCCTGGGCAACAGAGTGAGACCCTGTCTAAGAGAGAGAAACAGAGAGAGAGAGAGAGATAGAGAGAGAGAGAGAGAAAGAGGAAAAGAAAGAAATGTAAGTGAGATGTCCCACCCAGAGCCTGGCACATAGCAGTATCTCAGTAAAATGATTAATAGTAGCTAATGTTTATTGAGTACTTGCAATATGCCAGGCACTATAGCTAATACAACCTCTGAACCTGACTCCCCCCACATATTAGAGTGCAGGCTCTGTGGTGAGACCCTTGGGGCTCCAACTGAGCCCTGTCACTTACTTCATTCATGGTTTCCATTCAGACTAACGCAGCATCCCAGCTCTGTTTGTGTAAGTGTGTGCCTTCTCTGCATCCAGCATATGCGGTTTCCAGACCCTTCTGTCCCTGGGCTCACTGAATACCCAAGATGTTCCACTCATATGACCCTGTTTCAGGGATGCTGTCCTGGACACTAAGCCAAAATCCAGCAAAAACTTGCTAAAGAAATTGTAGCTGGACACATTGGCTCACACCTGTAATCCCAGCACTTTGGGGGGCCAAGGCAGGCAGATCACCTGAGGTCAGGAGTTCAAGACCAGCCTGGCCAACATGGTGAAACCCCATCTCTACTAAAAATACAAAATTAGCTGGGCATGGTGATGGGCACCTGTAATCCTAGTTACTCAGGAGGCTGAGGAAAGAGAATCGCTTGAGCCTGGGAGGTGGAGGTTGCAGTGAGCCGAGATCACACCATTGCACTCCAGCCTGGGCAACAGGAGTGAAACTCCTTCAAAAAAAAAAGAAAGGAAGGAAGGAAGGAAGGAAAGAAGGAAGGAAGGAAGGAAGGAAGGAAGGAAGGAAGGAAGGAAGGAAGGAAAAAAAGGAAGGAAAGGAAGGAAAGAAAGGAAAAAAAATTGTAGAGATGGGAGCTCAGTGTGCTCTTAGACACCCTTGGAGAGAGAAAGCTGTCATGCCAGCTTCGAGGCCAGGCTACCTGCGTTAGAATCCTGGCTGCCTTACTTATTAACCGTGTGACTTGGGAAAAGATGCTTACCTGTCAGTACCTCAGTTTCCTCTATCTGCAGAACAAGAATGAAAATCGAATTTATCTCCTAGGAGGGTGAGGTGGTATCTGTAAGGCACTGAGAACGTGAGGACAGCGTTAGCTGTCATTATCATTTTACCGAGCCTTGTTATGAGTTGACTGTGTCCCCCAAATTCATGTTGAAGTCTTAACCCCCAGTCCCTCAGAATGTGACCTTACTTGGAAATAGGGTCATTGCGGAGGTAATTAGTTAAGATGAGGTCACTAGGGTAGGCTTCTAATGCAACATGACTGGTGTCCTTATAAAAGGGAGAAATTGAACACAGACACTCACACAGTGAGAACTTCATGTGAAGATGAAGGCAGAGATTGGGGTGACACTGAGATCAGGGTGACCTTGCAAGACAAAGAAGCTCAAAGATCGCCAGCAAACTCCAGACACTGAGGAGGGCCTGGAGCAGATAGTCTCTCACAGCCTCAGAGGAAACCACCCTGCCGACCCCTTGACCTTGGACTTCTGGCCTCCAGAACTGGGAGGCAGGACATTTCTGTTGTTTAAGCCACGCAGTCCGTGGCACTTTGTTGATGTCAGCCCTGGCAAATAGATACAGCCTCTGAGCCTCACTCCTCCTATGTGTTAGAGCACAGGTCTGCAGTGAGTCCCCCAGGGCTCTAACTTAGCCCTGCCACTTCCAAGTTTATGAACTTGGGTGAGTGACTCAACTTCCATGTGCCTGAGTTAATTCACCTGTAAATGAAGCTCATAATGACACCCAACTCACAAGAGATTTTTAAAGCAAGGATCTGATGTGTATGTGGCTCACCATCATGTTCACTGTTCTGTGTAGCTTATTTTGGTGATTTCTGGGGACCTGGAGTCTGAAGGCAGAACTCTGCTCTAGGTTAGATTACCTGGGGATCTTGTTCAAGTGCAGACTCTCTTTCAGTGGGTTTGAGTGGGGGTTGAGATTCTGTTTTTCTTTTCTTTTTTCTCTTTTAGAGATGGGGTCTTGCTGTGTTGCCCAGCTGGGAGTGTCGTGACTATTCATAGATGTGTTCATAGCTCACTGCAGCCTCAAACTCCTAGGCCCAAGTGATCATCCTGCCTCAGCCTCCTGAATAGCTGGGACAAGGGGTGAACAACAAGACACCTGGGATATTTTTAATAAGCTCGCAGATGAAGCTGATGCCGGTCAGAGGACCACACTTCAAGTAGTGAATAGTGAGGGCCAAGATGACCTAAGCAGGTCCCATCAGGGATCATGAGACTGAATTTGAATTTTACAAGAAACCTTCTTTCCATATCCATGTCACTTAGGCACATGAATATTTGATGAAGTGCCCAGCCATGCTTAAGGAAACAGCAAAGTCGGCTTTGGAGAAAACAATGAGGAAACAAGTAGGGGTGGATGTCCTGCCTTTCGGGAGGGCTGCTCATTGGTGATGGGGACAGATTCAGAAGAGCCTGAGACCTCGGATCGGTCCTGCCCCTGGGAGAGGAGGTGGATGGATGACATGTGGTGGGTGTGTGATCACCTGGAATGGGGCAGGGTGAAGAAGCGATGTGCCTGGAACATGGGCCAAGCTGATTCTTCTGTCTGACCTTGGCTCCAACTGTTCCTTCTGCCTGAAGCCTCCCTCCAGGTCTTCTCAATGTTGAGGTCTTAGTGAAAATGTGAGCCCCCAAAGAGACCTTCTCAGACCACCCAACCCAATGGCCGGCCACCCTCCCAGTCAGTTACTCTGTGGCCACTCCTCTCTGCTTTATTTTCCTCTTGGCACTCAGCAGCAGCTAAAGTCACCTCAGCACCTACTTGCCTACTTGTTTGTATGTGACTGTTCCTCCCACTCTAGAGGCTTCCATGAAAGCCCCGTTCTCAGCTGGATCCCCGGTGCTTGGACAGAGTTGGTCCCCGAGTAGCTGCTTAATAAGGACTTGGATGAATGAGTGAAGAGGAAGAATCTAGATTGACTGATCAAAGACCTCTGACCCATTCAGGGGACTTCGGTCAGTCATCTGCTGTGGTGCAGAGCCCTGTTCCAGGCCCTTGGAGAAAGTGTGGGCTCCCTGCCTTCTAATCATTTGTAATCTGTTTGGGGATATGAAGGATGCCTAGGTGAACATCTGCCTAGCAATATCAGGTTACCACGAAAGGCCAAACAGTGGTATGGATGAGGGGTGAAGCCTGTGTGTTAGTTCCTTGGGGAGGGGCGGGGGTGGGGGTGCAGGGGTCATCGGAGCTGCTGTAGACCTGAGAACACATATGCACTAGTAGATCTTATTAAAATGCAAAGTCTGGAGTCTGGTTCAGTGGGTAGGGGTGGAGCCCAAGGTTCTTCATTTTGATAAAGTACCCGGGTGGTACTGATGCTTTGGTCCGAGGACCACAGTTTGGAGGACAGCAAGGCTTTACTTTTGAGAGCTGGGTGAAGGAGAGGTTGTTGGCAGCTGAAGTGTCTTGGAAGGGGTTTGATAAGCAGAAGGAATGGGTGGGTTGGGGGGTCGAGAAACGGACAGGCAGAGAGGCGGAGTCACGAGACCATTATGTATGGAATAGAGAACGGGAACAGGATGGAAGGACAAGCAAGGTGGTTGGGGGAAAGGAAGGGGTAAAATAGGGAAAATTCCCCAGCCACAGCCACTGTGATCTACACCCTCCCTGCAGTCTTCTGTTTTTAATAGCAGTTTCTAGAAGGATTGAGACACTGGTGCATTGCCTTCCTCTGGTCTGTCAATCAGTCAGAACGTGTTTTCAGAAATGTTGCAACCTGAGATTGCCCAACAGGTGTTGGGCAGGGGCAGAGCTAGCAAAAGAGGCTGCTTTGAAGTCCAGGTTTGCAGGTGCATGCTCTGCACAGAGGTCTGTGGTCACCTCTAACCAGCTGTGATGGAGATGCTTCCTGCAGAGGAATAGCCCCACACTTATTTTTTGCAAACCACCTTCACATCTGTTATCTCATTTTAGCCTTACGGAACTCCTATGGGGTTGGGCAGACAACTGTTTGTTTTGCAGATGAGGAAGCTGAGGCCAGTCCAGTAACACTTGATGCAGGGCCTTGGCTAAGACAGACAGGAAAGAATTGTTCTCTGAGTCTCTTACACTGTGCCTCTTGCCTCGGTGCTCATACATGTTAACATATACAGCAGGATTGGACACCCGCAGTTCTTTGATCAGAAAAACCTTCCCAGGAAGTTTGCAGAATGATGATCTCTTGATCACTAGAATTTTCTTGCCAGGATGGGATGCAGTCCAGCCTCATGGTGCTAGAATATTCTAGAATCTCCCCTGGGTGGGCTTGGCCTCCCATCAACTCCCTGCTGATGGGAGGGAAAGCGGTGCAGCTGTGGCAACTGGCACTGCTTCCCACATTGCATGGAGACTAAGGTCAGAGTCAATTTCATGCTCCTTCCTCCCCTATTATGACCTTCATTATCCTGGCGCATGGCAGCTGCTTGTCTCCAAATGAGGAGACAGGAAGTATTATATCACTATTAATAACATTTAAGAAGAGCAATAACACCATTATTAACTCCCGTGATTCTTCCCAATTTGAGTGGTGGATGCTTTTAAGTTCTGCGGAGCGTTTAGGGCAAGTTTTCCTTTGCTTTACCAGACCAGGGACTTGCCTGCATTGTTGGACTCTTGCCAACAGAGCAGGATTCATGTGCCCTGTATCAAAGGGAAGAACTGAGGTAGCTGTCACTCTTCAGGTCTAAAATTCTGCAGTGCTGAGAGTATCAGAAATCAGTATTAGCCTGGATCAAAACCGTGTCTCTGCCAAGGACAAGAGATTCCTGGTGCCCCCTGCCCTGGGCTGGGTTCCAGCTGGCTGGGTCACCCATCACTGGCTGCTCCTTGGTTTCGTCTGTTTCAGGCCCTCCCTGCTCTGAGCTGGTGGAACCCAGTGGGGCACAGGGGGATGGCTGCTGCTGGAGAGGCTCGCTGGGATGCTCTCGGGATACAGCTTTTTTGTCACTCCCCAGCCCCGCCTTTATGCCGCCTCTCAGCCCATCTGCAGTAGTGTGGGTTCAGGATACCTTCATGGGCCTCTGGAGGTTTGCACTGTAAACAACACACTCAACAGACAACCCCAGCTCCCCATTTACTTCTCTCCAGCATCCACTACCCATGTTAAGTTTTGCTTTTTCCACCCTTTTGCCTTTCCAATCTCTCTGGCTCCTCCCTGTGTTATTACGCATATTAATTCAGCACAATCCTGGCCCCAGCCCCCAGACCCATCCCCCTGCCCACCAGCTAACAGAACTCACCCTCTTCCGAAGACACATGTTTAACTTAGCGTACTCTTGCGACTCATCGTTCTCTTCCAGTCAAAAGCAGTGCTTTTTCTAGGAGGACTTCTGGTGAATGACTTCTCTATGTCTTATTAATCGTAGACGCTGACTACAGCCCAGAGAAAGGGAGGCATCGTGAGCTGACGACAGCCCACATTGTGCCCACTCTGTTGGCTCTTCAGCTGTTCACATCAAGCCTCCTTCCCCGGCCTCCCCCAGCACTGTACTGCAGACGGGTTCTCCACCCTGGCCAAGAACTCCTGGGCAGGCCTCTGAGCCCACCTATTTCCCACACTGCTCCCTGTTCTTACCCTCCCTGCTGTCTTGCTCTGGAAGCCATATGGATGTTGCAAATATCCCCGATGCTGAGGCTACACCTTGGCTGCATGTCTGTGGGAGACTGTGTGCCAAGTGGGGAAAGGACTGATCATCCAGATTACGGCCTGATAGTGCATGCCTGGTGCCTCCTGTTCTCTGTGGTCATGGATGGAATCAGAGCTGCCCCTGAATGCTCCGACTCAGCCACCTGCCCTGGGCCTGGACTGCAGAGACCCCACTCGGGCCCTCACTGGCTGTGCCTCTTTCCATGGCTGAGGAGTATTCAGGACCATGGGGACCGGTCCACCCAGAGCTTGCCCCCATCCTGTGCACGTGCACGAGGCCTGCAGCACAAGACTAGGGGTGCGGAGAGGAGAGGGATGGGATACGGGCCATGGGGACTTATTTCTCTTCTTTCTCCTGCGTCTCACAATATTCAGAGTAGCCTCATTTGACCCTTCAGTTTTTCCTTTCTTCTGGATAAATGACCAATATCCAAGCTTCCCCTAATATACATAGGAGGAGACCACCCTGGCTTCAACTCCAAACAAAATGTAAATCAGGCAGGTTGTCTGTTCTCTCTTGAAAGCGTTTGTAGCTTTCTAACACACTGAGAATTAAATCCAAGGGCCCAAAAGGTTCTACCCAACCTGACCCCTGAGCTTTTGGGTTTTTGGAAGCAGTGGCCGTATTAGAAGTCAGATGGTCTTGCTTGGGGCTACATTGAGAGAGAGACAGAGAGAGAGAGAGAGAGAGAGAGGCCTTGAGACTGCACAGGGGTGGGGTGGGGGGAGGGTCTGTCTGCTTCTCAGACTCCCTGTCCTGCCCCTTCTCCATCCCTGCTCCCAGCCCCAGCACTGCAGTTACGTTGCTCCAACTGCACAGGCCGCATGGACCTTTCTGCATCACCCCAGCCTCGCTCCTGCCTCTGCACCATTGCTCTTGCAGTTTTCTGTCCTTGGACCACCTGTCCTGCAGGGCCTCAGGGTATTCACACTTCTCCAGGTTTCTCCTCCAAAGTCATCTTATCTGAGCTGCCTTCCCTGCCCCAGTATCCATGTAGTAACCATCCTTTTCCCCTGTAAGCTTTGCTTTCTTTCCAGCCTCAAATTATATTGTAAATATTCTTGTCCCCAGGGCCTAGGACTGTGCCTGGAACATATAAAATCCAGGATAAGTACTTGTTGAATGAATGAAAATCCAGCCATCAGGAGTTATTAATTACCTTCAGACTGTTTGGCTGCGTAAAGAGAAATCTCTGCCACACATCTTCATTTTTTATTTTCCATAGAGATGGGAGTCTCACTATGTTGCCCAGGCTAGTCTCAAACTCCTGGCCTCAAGCGATCCTCCAGCCTTGGCCTCCCAAAGTGCTAGGATTATAGGCATGAGCCACCATGCTTGGCCAACCACACGTCTTTTACAGAGGCATCGGTGGCCTTGGGGAAACAAAACGTCCACAGTGGACATAACAGACTCCAATACCCCGCCCCACACTTCCTGTTTATCTTTCCCATTTGAGGGGAATCCTGTCCACCACTGTCCTTTTGGGGTTACTGCACAGCCTCAGACAGACAGTGCTCATGTGCAGCCATCCTCCATTTATCACCAGATGCCAAATCCCGAGGGAGCTCAACTCCAGCCTGCTGTACAAAGGTGGTCAGATCCTCCGTTCTCCTCTACTAGATATGCATAAGTCCCCACTCAGAGTCCGTGGAGACCAGGCAGCCTCTGGTTTCTCATGTTGGACTTCCCCCTGAGGCTGTTATCAGCCTTGAGCAATTGCTTACATACTGCAAACTGCTTTTGTTCACATTTGCACAGGGAGAAGTTTCCATCCGTGGCTAGATGGTGCCATCCATGTTCATCCACTGCCAGTGCTCTCAGATGGCTGAGAATTATGGTCCCGGGGGGAATGGGGGGAATGGCAGACCCAGCCTCTCCTGTGCTGTCCTGAGGGGAGCACCACTCGAAGATGTGCTGTCCTGAGGGGAGCACCAGTCGATGTGCTGTCCTCAGGGGAGCATCACTCGAAGATGTGCTGTCCTGAGGGGAGCACCACTCGAAGATGGAGACTGATCCGTTCAGCCCTTGCAGGGGCGGAAGGTGGAAAGAGTGAGCTCCTAAGGTAACTGGCTTCCAAGGATAGCCCCCACTGCAGCACGCCTCCAGCACCCATGCTGATGTGTCATTCCCTTCCAAATTAAATCCGGGCTGGCTGCATGACACACATTAGTCAACAGAATGCAATGGAAGTGAAGTTATGCCTGTTCTGAGCCTAAACCTTAAGGAAGTCTGGCAGCCTTCACTTTTGTGTTTTTGGAAGCCAGTTGCCATTTTAGAAGCTCAGCCAGTGGGGCCACATGGAGAGAGGGAGAGATGCCCTGAGTCTGCATGGAGAGAGAGGAAAGGAACCCAAGACCTCAGACCTTAACCCAAGGCCTTGTGAGCCCACCACCGAGCAGATCCAGCCAACCCCCTCCATTTAAGCCATCTGTGCCAATTATTAAGTGGTGACCCTGACTGAGCCTAGCTGAGGCACCAGACACGGGAGGGAAGAAGCCATCATGGACGTTCCAGCCCTGCACATGGAGCAGAGGGGAACCATCCCCATGATACCCTCTCCAGACTCCCCACCCTCAGGGTCTTGAGAAGTCATGAACTGGTGATTGTAAGTCACTAAGTTTGGAGATGGTTTGCTCTGCCACAATATAGAATTGAAACAGTCCCCAACCCTTGTATGTGCATAACTCTTGCCTGCATTTCCTAACTGTAAAAATGTTTCCATGGGTCTGACTGCCCCTGCCAACCACATACAACAAGAAGAGCTGTCTACCCCTTTGGGCATGGGAAGTGCATTTGACTAGTTGTAGCTGTATTGGACGTAGGCATATCACATGGAGGTAAACTGCTGAGGAAGCTCCTTGAATTTTTTTGTTTTTTTAAACAAACATTTGCATTTAAGCTCTATGGATATTTGAGACATCCAAGGAAGTAAAAAGTTCAAAACATTATAACTGGGGAGGTGGGAGATGGAGGACCTTCAGGTGACTCTGAAATACCCTCATGCAGGGGCATGCCCAGCTTCTATTCTTGTGTCTAAAAGATTTGTAAAGTTATTTTGTTTTCACATCAGTGAGGTTGACAGTGGCCAGTTGTCACCTTCATTAATAGTAAAGACAAAATGGCTCTGTAAATCTCTTAGACATTTGGAATATGCCTGAAAACAGTATGTGGCAGTTTTTCAAGCTTCCCTGTTTTGGGCCCCAAGGCACAAATCAGACTGTGGAACAGTGTGGAACAGTCTGGAATAATCTAGAACAGTCAGTAATAATCTAGAACAGTCTAGAACAGTGAAAGGGATGAGCCTAGTCCAGTGGCAGAAGCCCTGGTCCTGGTCTTGGCTCTGCCATGTGATTCTGGGAATCTCTTGACCCCATGACCTGTGGAACAATATTAGAGTGACAATAACCTGACCTGCTGACCTCACAGACACCAAAGATTATGGAAAACTTTGGTAGAAGCATTCAAAGGGAGCTGCCTCCTTGGAAGGGATTCATGTTCACCTCACAAATGGACCATTGAGTCCTCGTCAGACATTGGGGTTTGTCCTCCAGGCTAATTATTTAATTTGGGAGAACCTTTCCAGTTGATACTTGTGTTGACATTCCATCTATTTTCCTCTGTTCTACCACAGTGGCTATCTACAACTAATGGGGATAAGTTCATTGGAGTGCCCATAGGCAGCATTCTTAAATTATTCCTATTGATCAATTCTGCCAGCTTATGTAGGAGTGGAATGAAGTGATATCTGGGAAAACTAATCATTCATCTACCTCTCTTGACAGCTGCTTCCTGATTATTTATTCTCTGAAATAGCTTTGGATAAGAGGAAAATAAAGGTTTGTTTTGTTTTAATTTGTGTAAAACAATTTCCCTTTTCTGGGTCCACCATGTGACCAATGCATTTCTGCCTAAGGAGGATAACTAATAAAAATGACCTCTTTTAAGGTCAGTTATGTTACTGGGTAGCTATCAACAAATGTATATGCATTATTGATGTCCATTCTTATGACAACTGGGAGAGGTAGTAATTTTACAAAGAAGCTGAGGTTAAATGGTGGATGCCAGTTACACTGCTGGTAGATGGTGGTGCTGGTGTTCAAACTCAGATCTGCCAGACTTCAAGAGCCCATTAACTTGCAATTAGAAAGAGTATCAATTATCAACTGACCAGGTGGACCTCTTTCTTTGGTGCCTTAATTCTAGATCTGTCCAGTTAGTAGAAGCATTGCACTGATGCAGGTTGACAGTGTGCCTTTCTTTAGTGGTCCAGACGGGGGACTCCCGGATTCCCTATAAAAAGGAGAGAAAAGCCAGTCAAGGGTGCCTGGGAGCTGTCTAGTCTCAGAGGGTTAAACTGAGGGGTTCCCTCACAAGCTAGCATCAAGACTTCCTACTGCTCTGTGGACCCATCAGAGAAGCTGAATGCCGCCTGGATTCTAGACCCCGTTCTATCACTAACTAGCGTGGTGACCTCAGGCCGTTTCCCCTTTGGGCCCATTGCACAGAGGGGTTCAACTCTTCTCTTAGGTCTTTTCAAGTTCCAGCTCTCTCTGAAATAGAATTGGACCATGCTTAGAGACTCAAATTCCACCAGAGTAGCCCCTATGTAACAGTAGAAGACAAAGACAGAGAGGGCCTCTCTCTATTTGAAAGTGGTCTATTTTGCAATGATCTTAGAGGATGGGGTTGATATTTGGCCAGGGACCTAATATATCTCCAGTTTGGGTGGGGAGTTAGATCAAGTGGTGCTTTTGTATTAGGTCCCTTAAAAAATGGAAGAAAGATACCTTTCCCAGCACATCTTGGGAGTAAGATATGTTGGAATTCTGCCACCCAGTACCTCAGAAACTGACTGTATTTGGAAGTAGAGGTAATCAAGTTAAAGAGCTAACCAAGTTAAAATGATTTCATTAGTGTGGGTCCTCATCCATTGTGCCTCATGTCCTTCAGCAAAGGGGAAATTTGGACACAGAGACAGACAAATATGGAGGGAAGATGACGTGAAGACCCATGGAGAAGACAGCCCTCTAGAAGCCAAGGAGAGGGGCCTGGAACAGATCCTTCCCTCATGGAAGGAACCAACTCAATTGACAGCTGGATTTTATACTTCTGGCTTCCAGAACTGTGAGCCAACAAATGGCTGTTGCTTAAACGACCCAGTTTGCTATACTTTGCTATGGCAGCCTGAGCTAATGAATACACATTTTCCCAGAGGAGAAAAAAGTCAGGGAGAATTCCTGATCAAAACAGGTTTTTGGCTAAAAAAAGTTGGACTCGGTTCTGAGAAGAAGGCGGAGACAGACTTCTAAGGTGGGTTGTAGAAGAGAATACTGGGGACCCAGGGACATTCTGGTATTCATCCTCTGTTTTCATAGTTTGCCTTTTCCAAAGAGAAGGTGAGGACATGGGCCAAGACTTTTCCCCATTTGGACCTTCCCCTCCACTGCTATTCATTTGAAGGTATATTTAAAAATTGGAACTATAAGAATTTAAGTAGCTTTTAAAATTAGCCAAGTCTAATTTAGCTTCTAGTTGTCTTCCCTCTGACTGTGGGGTGGCCTTCCCCACAGGGATGGACCCACCTAAAATGTGATCTGCTTTTCCACCCTTGCAGTTTACAACTCCTCAAATCCATTGTTCTTTGTGTTGGAAAATACAAAGTGCGCCCGGCCCAGCAGACCCAGATCCGCTCGGATCCCGAGGAGTGGAAAAGCCTTTTCTGGCCTGGCAGTTGCAGGTGACAGTCCTAACCAGTCCGGGAGCAGATGAGAAGTTCATAGGCTGTTAATAAACTGGAACCAATCGGTGAATGCGGGCTGATTGTGCCGGGGCCGGCTGGGGCCACAGGTCCTTGGGAGAGCCCGCACTTGCGTTGCCTTTATCTGCATAGAGCAGGATCATGAAAGCGCCGGCCGCTGTCAGTGTTTGTCACAGTGAATGGACATATGTCCCTCACACTAGCATGGGGAATATCTAATTAAGCTACACAATGATTGCTTATGCCCGGGGCCGTTACAAACAAGGCTCTGTCACTCTCCTTGGAGAACCACAAAATGGGAACTCTCTTTTAGTGCATGATAATGAATATATTTGAAATATATTAGAATTGATTTAGATCTCGCACTTTCATCCCTTAAAAAAAAAAAAAAAAGCAAACAAATGCTGTTTTCACAAAAATATTCTGTCCTTTTAAGTCCCACAGTGGGGTTGGGGGTGAGCGTGAGGGAAGGCTGTCGGTAAATATCAGTGGGTTGATTGTGGTGTTTGGTAGAACTTGCTTTCCTGTTGTTTTTAATGAATGTGTTAGGATTTTTGTGCCAGAAATTTATTTCACACATTAGCAGAGATGTTAGTGTATGCAATGTGGGAGCCTATATGTTTAAGAGTTTTAAGGAGTGAAGATGTTGTTCTTGTGTTGGCCTTCCCTTCCCTTCCCTTCCTTTGGCCTAGGTGGGACTCATAGGGAAACTTTTTTAGGTTAGTGCAAAAGTAATTGCGGTTTAGGCTGGGCACGGTGGCTCATGCCTTGTAATCCCAGCACTTTGGGAGGCTGAGGCAGGTGGATCACTTGAGGTCTGGAGTTGGAGACTAGCCTAGCCAACACGGTGAAACCTTGTCTCTACTAAAAATACAACAACTAGCCAAGCATGGTGGCGGGCACCTGTAATGCCAGCTACTTGGGAGGCTGAGGCAGGAGAATCGTTTGAGCCCAGGAGGCAGAGGTTGCAGTGAGCCAAGATTGTGCCACTGGACTCCAGCCTGGGCAACAGAGTGAGACTCCATCTCAAAACAAAACAAAACAAAAAAGGTGATTGTGCAAAAAACCACAATTACTTTTGCATCAACCTAAAGAGTTTTCTTTAAAACTGAATCATTTTAGCACATTGCACTGAAGTACTGAATCCTGTTTAAGACTCATGTTGCTACTTTAAGATGAACAGCAATTTTTAACAGGAAAAAATATGATCTTGGATTAGGACCTAAGAAGTGAATTTTTCCTGCCTTCCACAGTTATGACCAGGAAAAAACTATGGCTCCAGCCATGGAAGTGGGGACAGTGTGAAGAGAGTCCTGGCTGGGATATGGAAAACTGTGGGAACCACCTCAAGGAGTCTTTCATTACCAAGAGCAAGACCAACTACATAATTCTTGAGCCTCAGTATGAAATGTAAATATGGGGCCCCCTTATTTAAAAGTCAGGAAGGGCTGACAGCAGAGCATTGACCACGTTCAGGGCTCTTCTAAGCACAGGGTTCTGTGCCACTGACCCAATGCGTGGTGCACACCTGAAGCTGGCCCTGCCCAGAGCCGTTGTTCTGTACTCCATAAGGAAAAGGGAGGAGGTGGCAAAGGACAGTTTCAAGTCCTAATTTCTGTACAGTCCATGATCCCAGAGTAGGTACTCAGATGAGATAGAATGAATTGAAAAATGAACTTCACATTGAACCTGTTCATCCTGACCAGGTGAATTTCAAGAATGAAGCAAGTCCACTGACATTGGCAGCTGTGCTTTAGAGACCGTTTTTTGTACTTTTCTCACTTAAAGTGTAGGACTGCCTCCTCTTCGCCACCACTGCCCCTCTCCCCAAACCCCCCAAACTCTGCCAGAGTCCATCAGTGCAGAGCACGAGGTCCTTTTAAGAGCTAGGCATCTGGTAGGCCAGACGGAATTCTGAGAAGTAAAGAAAATAAAACTTCTACTATCTTCACAAAATAAGAAATAAAAAGCGTCAGTTAACATTCACCCAAATGTTGGGATCCCTGGCTGTGATTGGCTTTTGCCTACGGAGCAGGTAGGGTCTGTGGCTCATCTAGGGTCTGTGGCTCATCTCTCTCTTATTGGCTCCATCCCTATCACATATGCACAGATGAAGCAGCCTCAAATGTCCTGGTCCCTCTGCCTGGGACCCTGGCCCACCCCTCACGCCCGTCAGCTCTTTCATGCTGGGCCTGCTGCTGGGAAATGGGTCTTTCCTGGCACTGCCTATAAGCCAGCGTGCATGGGAAAATGGGCTTGTTTTCTTTAGGGGAGGGCTTTTGGAAAGACCTGTCAGGCTTTTGAAAAATTGTGATAAAACACAAATACCTGAAAATCTATGGTCGTAACCTTTTTTTTTTTTTTTTTGAGACGGAGTCTCGCTCTGTCGCCCAGGCTGGAGTGCAGTGGTGTGATCTCGGCTCACTGCAACCTCTGCCTCTCCGGTTCAAGCGATTCTCCTGCCTCAGCCTCCCAAGTAGCTGGGATTACAGGCATGCACCACCACACCCAGCTAATTTTTTTGTATTTGTAGTAGAGACAGGGTTTCACCGTGTTAGTCAGGATGGTCTTGATCTCCTGACCTCGTGATCTGCCTGCCTCGGCCTCCCAAAGTGCTGGGATTACAGGCGTGAGCCACTGCGCCTGACTGATCATAACCACTTTTAATTACAGTGACTGTTCAGGAGTGTCAATTATATTCACGTCATTGAATATAATTCAAATGTTCTAGCTTGTCTCTAGAACATTTTCATATCTGTTGGGTTTTTAAGTCCCATCACCATGACCCCATAAGCGTTGGATTGCAGATATTTCTGGAAAGGAAGGACCCTTCAACATGAGAGGTGCTTAATACTTGTGCATTAAATGAATAGAACCAAATGAAGCTCTGTGCCTAAAGCCTCACATGTGACCAGCCCAATTCCCTGGACCCAGACAGAGTTGTGACATGTTTTTTCTTGTCTCCTCATAACTGTTTATTTACAAAAGGAAGAAAAAGACTTTGCAATCTCTTGGATTCTTCGATCTGCTTCTTGAGGCAGCTCTGATTTTCATTCCTAAATCATTTCCTCAGTCTGTCATGTTGGATCTGAATACATAAGGAGCCATAGCAACCTCCCAGCCATCCCAGGGCTTCATACAGTGCCTGGTATCCAATAGGTGCTTCCCATGTGATGAATGAATGAGTAACTGACAGGTTTTCAGTGTTAGAGGGAAGCAAGGATACATGGAATAAATGTGTGATCTCTAAACCTCACTTAAGCCAGTGGCCTCAGCCCCTTGCCATAGACCCTTGTCCTAGCAAAGCTGAAGGGATGTCAGGGCAAAGGGCATCAGTGCAGGGGACAGAGGGTGTGCAAAGGACCAGGTGGTGAGAGAGCCCTGTCCTGGGAGGAATCATCTTTGGAACAAAAGGTATGAAAATATCTTTGGAAACAGAAAAGATGGGGATGTTCTCAGGGGGACTGAGATGGTGGGTGGGGCAGCTTGTTAAAAAGCAGTTGGGAGTTGGTCTTAATGATGCCTACTTGGGTGCAGTCAGATAACAGAGGAGCTGCAAAGTCTTGCAGGAGGACATACGAGTGGGATTTTAGGAAATGATGAGAGGAGCAGGGAGAGGCATTCAAGGATTTAGGAACACGATCCCGTTTTTCTGTTTTGGCTAAAACAGAGCAGAATTTGCATGTTCACACACATCCTTTCAAAAATGGGAAAAGACCCTAGATATATCTGCAAGGAATGCCTGTGACAACAGACCGGCCCCTGGCAAGCCTTGAGGGAATGAGGTTTGGGTTAAGGGTGAGACGGCAGCTCTTCTTTAGAGGCAGTGTCTCTGCAGCTGGGGCAGGTTCTCAGGCTGAGTGCAAAGGACATGCAGGAAAAGGCAAAAGTGTAACAGCAGATTTCTTTTTTCTTTTCTTTTCTTTTCCTCTCTTCTCTCCTCTCCTCTCCCTCCTGTTCTCTTCTCTTCTCTCTCTCTCTCTCTCTCTCTCTCTCTCTCTCTTTCTTTCTTTTCTTCCACCCCCTGCTTCACTAAGGACAAATGTTGCAATTCCAGGGTGGTGGAAGAAGCTGCTGCTTTTTCTTCCAGATGAGTGGATTATTAACAATGGAGCAGAGAAGCTGCCATGCACCATTATATCCTTCCTCGAGGAGACAGAGTCTCCAGCCAAAGAGAGGTGTAGGGTGACCCTGCTTGCCTCTGCAGGTGGGGTTCAGAGTACACCCTTCATGGAGAAGCATTGGAGAAATGGTTGGAAAGTCACATCCTAAATGAACTCACAATATATTCCCCATGGGCCAATCACATCCTTTCTCTGGGCCTCGATTTCTTCATCTTTGAGATGGGGTCATTAGATCAGAATCATCTGGTAATTATGAACATACAAATTCGTGGCACTAACTCCTGAGGATGCTGACTCTAGGTCAGGCCCTGCCATAGATGTGCCAGGGTTTGTGAGCTGTGATGACGGAGCACAGGTCTTACCCCATACCGTGAGTTGACTTTGCTCTTTCCATCATCAGAAGGATTCTAGAACTCCCTGAGCAGAATCAACCCAAGGGTGATCTAACTGTTAGCATCCCTCAATTCCCTGCTTCAATCTGATTCATCTATCAGGGCCAGTTGAAATCTCCCTCCTTCCTGAAGCCTTCCCTGGCTTTTGGGCCCCTCATGCGTTCTTTCTCTTATCTTCTCCTAAATCATCCAGGACACATCTGTTGTCTCCTACATGTAGAACAACATTATTTGGTGTTATCAGCTACCCTGTCAACTCTTTAGCTGGTCTTTCCAGCGAGAAGGGCACGGACCTCACTGGGAGATCCCTGTCTCCCTCCCACCCTGACACTATGGTTACTGACTCAAATTGGACTGCTCTCAAATGGTGCTTGCCGGGTCAGTGAGTCATTGCAGCATGGCTAATCACCACTGCACTTATTGCCAGGTCAGCTAAGTCAGCATCTGCTCTTTGATCCTTTCCAATGGGGCATGATATAGTTTATTAATTTCCGTCACCTTCATGCAAATCTCCCATGCATTGATTTCTTGTGATTTCATTAGCGTGAAGGTTGGGGTTTGGGTTTGCTCCATGACATGTTCGATTGCTCAAATCCCATGTACTTCTAAAAACTTCGTGCCTTGATTTGAAGAGGATTGGATGGCATCCACTCTCCTGGTAAGAGTCATGCTTTTCTTATCTGCTGTTTATATTCTACTCTCTTGTCACAGAAAAAAAAGAAGAAATGAACACTTTAAAAGAGGAATAAGCATATGGAGAAAGGTGGAGATAGAGTTGGGGGGCAGGAAAGGAGGCGAGGGGTAGGGGGATGATGCCACATGCCAGTTGGAGAGGGCCTGCTTCCTACCATATCACCGTTCCTTGTTATCCAGTCTCCCGATCCTGCCCCCCTTCTCTGGCATTGCTTTATAGTCCTTGTAAAAAAAAATCGTAGCAAATCCCAATTACCTCTTGGACACGGTGTGGGTAGGAGAATGCAGGAGAAGTTTTAGAGAGAGACATATGTTGTATGTTATCTTGCATGTGTCCCAATCTGGGTCCTAACCCTTGTTTTCTAACAATGGCACTGGATTTCTAAGCGATTCAGCAAGGCACATTGACAATGCCTTTAAGTAGAGGCCCATTGCCTGTCGACACTGATGAAGTGGATTCAAATGCCCACAGTGCAGATTTAGAATCAAGTGAGCTCTTTGTAATTACAGACATGAAGCTTGTTCAGGTTGTGGGCAGGTCTGAAACAGACATGTCTCTTCTATAGGCACATATGCGTCTGGCATACACTCCCGTCTCCTCTCTCTCTCATTTTTCCCTGAGTGGTAAAGTCTTAACCACTCAGCAGCCTAAGTCATACCTGCAGTTAGTCTCCTACTAAGACGATTTACTAGGCAGATTCTCTTTTCTGTGGCCACTTTGTAAAATGGACTCTTCGCTTCCCTGAGCAGTTTTCTGTGATACTTCTCTTTCTCGTTCCATCCTTTTTCAGGGGAATCGTTATCTGTTGTGCTTTAATTGTGCGTCTGTTAGGGTGTTCCAGCCCTGTTCCACTCTCAGGGATTTTAATACTTCCTCCCAGTGTGCCATGCTCACCTGATTTCCCCCCCTAATCCCATAAATCTCCTTCTACCAAACCTTAATACAGTGGTGATTAGCTTTCTCTGTGTCCATTTTGCACAACAGTGGAATTTTTGTATAACATCTTCCATAGGAGCAGCATCTATAATTGCTTTGAGCTAGAAGGAGTTGTGAGGAGCAAGTCTGGTCAACACTGTTGAAAATAAACCCCAACTAAATGCAATGTGCTATCCTGTATTAGATACCCTCTATTCTTCTCCAGAACAGACAAAGGACACTCATGGAAAAACTGGTGAAATCTGAACCGAATCTGTGGTTTAGTTAATGTCATCGTAACTTTTCTTTCTTTCTTCTTTCCTTCCTTCTTTCCTTCCTTCCTTCCTTCCTTCCTTCCTTCCTTCCTTCCTTCCTTTCTTTTTCTTTCTTTCTTAGACAGGATCTCATTCTGTCACCCAGACTGGTGTGCAGTGGCGTGATCACAGCTCACTGCAGGCTCAGCCTCCTGAGTTCAATTGATCCTCCCTCCTCAGCCTTCCAAATAGCTTGGATGACAGGTGTGCACCACCACACCTGGCTAATTTTGGAATTTTCTGCAGAGGTGGGGTCTTGCCATATTGTCAGGCTGGTCCTGAAGTCCTAAACTCAAGAAATTCAGCCCCCTCAGCCTCCCAAAGTGCTGTGATTACAAGCACGAGGCCCCACACCTAGCCATCCATGTTGATTTCTTAGTTGTGACAAATATACCAAGGTTATGAAAGATGTGAACGTTAGAGAAAGCCGGGTGAAGTATATACAGGAAATTTCTGTACTATCATGGCAACTTTTCTGTGAATCTAGAATTATTCCACAGTGAAAAGTTAATTTAAAAATCGATATTTAAAAAAATAAAATTTAGAGGGGCCAGGTATACTTTTTTGGTCTGCCCATACAGCACAATCCTTATATGCCTGGGGTCTTGAATCCTATCTCTGCAACTCACTAACTGCATGATGGCTGTGCTTCCGATTCCTCATGGGTGAAGTAGGAATAAAAATAGTAATTGAATCGGTACACCTGCAACAATGCATATGGTAAGAGTGCAATCCACGTGAACTTTTCTTATTAACATTTTATTGAATTCAGTGTACAACTGGCGAGTCATATCAGAGTGCATTGTCTCTTAATTTTAAATAGTTCCCGTGCAGGAAACCAAATGAATCAAGCTCCTGACATTTTCAGATCTACCTTTCTTGGTTGGTTCCAAAGTATGTTCCTGAGATATGTAGGCAAAATCACCATGTCCTCCTCTCCTCTCACTTCTCAGAGTTTAAGGGGAAAGTCCATTACTAATAAGAATTCTAAACAAGAAAGAGGTTCGTGACAGTTAAGGATTCAAATAGAAATAGATGGCTCTGTGTGGCTGTTTCCTCTTCTGCTTTCTTGTCTCAACTCAGTGTAGATGTTAGATGGAAGCAGAGCAGGGATTTTCGACTCAGGGAGATTTTGTCCCCCATGGGACGCTTGGCAATGTCTGGTGACATTTTGAGTTTTCCCAACTGGGGACAGGATATCACTGGCAACTGGCAAGTAGAGGCCAGGGATACTGCTAAACATCCTACACTGCACAGAACAGCCCCCACCACAGAGAAATATCTGGCCCCAAATGTAACAGGACCATTACTGAGAATCCCTGAAGAAGAGTCAACAACTACTGTATCAACCCAATAATACTTTTGCAATTGAGCTTGTGCCAAGTCTATTCTCCCTACCCAAAGAATTTGTTTATCTACAACAGATCTTGGGAAAATTAAATAACTTTCCAGAGGGTCATCAAAGACCCGGGGAAAGGTTTTCTGGGCAGTAGGCATATCTTCTAAAACAAAACCTTTGAAACTCCCATCTTCAACTATTTGAGTAGGGGGAGAAATGGGGGCAACTTAATGAGAAAGTCAGTAAAGGAAACATGATGTGCTTTTCTTGGCTGTTGATAAGGTGCTAGTGTTCATGATTTAGGTTGCAGGGAAAAATGGAAAATGAGTTTTATGAAGAGGAAGGATAGAAACAAGAGTTGTAAGTGTTGGGAGTGGGTTAGGGAGGGGTAAGGGTAGTGATGTAAGCTTATTGTCACAGATGTCTACAAGCAATCGGCTAACAGTTCCAACTCTGTGCTTCTTCAGAAATCGATGACCTCAGCTGGCCCAGAATGATGGTTTTTCTTGCAAATGGTATCAATACAAATAATGTTTTATGGTAAAAGATATACTTCTCACTTTGAGAAAACCCTCTGCATTTTGGGACTGGCCAGATTGTATGGGTTTTAGCCAGGGAAGTCCAAGATTGATGATGTACCTGGTAAGGTCCAAAGATCCTGTGGCCTCTGCTTGTAGAGCTGTACTGTCCAATATAGTGAACAACAGCCACCTGTGGCTATTGAAGTTAAAGTTAATTAAAATTAAATAAAACTGAAAGTTCAGTTCCACAGTCACACTGGCCACATTTTGAGTGCTTGATGGCCACATGTGGCCACCATATTAGCCAGCGTAGATACAAAACATTTCCATCATCATGGAATGTTCTACCAGACAGTGCTGCCCAAGCCCAGAGCCTTTCTCTTACAAGTCTGGGTCACTGCACCAGGACAGGTACTTGCCTAACAGGGCACAATGGAGCCGAGGGCCATCAACTGAGCCCCCTTTAATATACCAGAGAATCCCTGACCTGGAAGTTTAAGAAGCAGAGGAAAATGGCTGATGGGAAAGATAGTTCTCAGGCTGAACAAGACTTTTCAAGATGAACATTATAAAAGCAATGAAAGGGGTGAGGGCAGAGCACGAATCAGGAAAGAAGGAAAGAGCCACCGCCTGGCTCTGTGGGTAGAGTCCAAATTATGATTTGGTAGAAATCCAAAGATTCCAAGTCATAGTGATTCAGGTACACCGGAATTTCACAGTGATTGGTAAGAGCATCTTCAAATGTGGCTTGATCCTGGCCATGGTCTTAGATCTTACACTCGGGGGATGAACTGACATGTCTGTCATCGTAATTCAGCCTCTACGTCTAGCTTCCTTCATCTTGAACCTGGAGGAATTGGACTCCACTTGATTCTGTGTGCCTTATGTGGATTATAGGCGTTTTCTCCTTTTACTTCCTAACACACCAAGAATGAAGATGTGCCTTTCAAAACAAGGCTCACTTCAGTGATAGGCCATGGGGGGAGGTGGAATGAAAAAGATGCGTTCCATAATGAGCAGCTGATTCTGTGTCACGAAGCTATACAAAATATGACTTCCTGTACCTTCAGGGAGGGCACAGAAGTTTGGAGGGCAGCCCCCAAAGGCTGGGCATGAACAAGAACATCACATCGTGTTATCACGGTCTTATTCCATGTTAGCCTACGGATGCCTGCATCAGTGGGATTGGGAGCTTGTCTGGGCTGCCTGATGGGCTGGGAGTCATTCAGAGACCCCTAGGCTCTGCTCATTTCTGCTGTGGGAGCCTGGACAAGCCCCCGCTGCCACCTCCTCACCTGTGAAAGGGGAGTCGTGCACATTGCACCTGCTTCTCATTTTAAAGGAGGTAACACATGTAAAATGTAAAAGGCCCTACAGACTAGCAAGTGCTAGAGAAATGGACTATTTTTATTTAAAATTTCCCTTTTCCCCACAGCTCCTATAGAAATTCATTCCCTTTCACTGAGAACGCTGGTTTCAGTCTGGGTTTGGTCCAAAACCAGTATGCGTTGTGGGTGGACTGTGAGCCAGATGCTGTGGGTGCAGAGCTCTTTGAGGGGAACCTCCCTTCTTCAGCCTGGGGTGACACAGACTACTTCTTATCCCCAATGTCTGACCTCCCTTTTTAGTAAAGGTTTTAGCTAGCACATGGCCACCCAGACGAAGCCCACATTTTCCAACCTGTGTTGCAGTTTGATGTGGCCCTGTAGTCAGGTTCTGTCCCAGGGAATACAAGCAGAAGTGACATATGCCATTCTTGGTTTGTACCTTAAAAGGAAGGAGAACCCTCCCTGCTCCACACTGCTTCCCAGAATGGGCATGATGGCAGGATTGGAGTAGCAAGATGGAGACTGCGTTGAGGATAGCAGAAAAATAAGAGGGAGGGAATTGGGATGTTCATACCATGAAGCTTTCAGACCAGCCCTGGGCCACCTCCCTAGACTGTAACTTTATCTAAGATGCTGTCTTGGAACTTTCTTTGTCATGGCACCTAACTTGCATCCTCACCACTATGGCCTTGAAATGTCCTTCCCCATAGCCTACTTCCAATCCTCATGGCACTAGCCCTGTTGATCTCAAGTTCTCCATCTTTCCTGCCTTCCCTGCTTCCCTTCCAGGTAAAATTTACCTTTCCAGGCTGTCAGTGCCCTACTTCATGCTATCAGTAGTACTTTATAGACTAACCAGTGCCAGTGACTTGCTGTGTATTCCTTCCCAGGCAATGGGCATTTTGACAGGGCTCTCTGGAGACACAATGCTTATCCATGCGGTGGCATCAACAGAAGGCATGCTGAGTGTGACAGACAGGCGGGTGGGGAGCTTACAGCTCACTATAGATCGGACACCATTCTACATCAGTAATCCTCAGGCCAGCTTCCCAGTGCTCCTGTATGAACACCAGGAAACTTAGACCAACTTTGAAGACCACAAGCCAGTCATACATCTGCTTATCTGTTTCAGAAAGTTGAGCATAGGGGTTGATAGTCTATACAGCTCTGTGTGCCTGTGGTGCCTCTCTGTCTCTGCAGGTATCTGGGGTGACTCTGGGGCGATGTCTCTGAGGTGCCACTCTCATCCCAGGGGACCTGGCTCTGAGTGAGTGAGTTCCAGTGCCCAGCTCTGGGGGCATGAGCTAGAGAAGCAGGCAGGGCTGCCTGGGCAGCTCAGCGGCTCTGTGGGTAGAGTTCACAACTAAAGAGAGTCAGTGAGCCCACATTCCCTCCCAGGACACTGGGCCTTGAGCTGCTGGGCCAGCCACACCTGCCTGAGCCTTTGCTTTCAGGGTGGGATGGGAAGAGCAAAGGTGATGGCTAATGTTGGTTTTCTTCTCATTTGTAGGGATACAGGGACAAACATCCCTTTGCAAACATGTTTCCGAAGGAATTTCTCTGTAGATTCACTTTGTAGTTGTAAGAAGGCCTGGCGGATTTTTGGTTTGGTTTCGTTTGGTTTTCGTGTGGGGGACAGGAGGGGTTGTTTTGCTTTCTCACTGATTCACTGGAATATAGGGAAGGATTGAAGAGAAACTTGTCAGAGGGAAGGAAAGAAAAATTAGAACTAAACTCAAAACACCACATCCTGATCATAGAAGATTAAATCTCCCTACCATAAAGACACGTGTGTGCATATGTTCATTGCAGCACTATTCACAATAGCAAAGACACGGAATCAACCTAAATGCCCATCAACAATGGACTGGATAGAGAAAATGTGGTACATATTCCCCATGGAGTATTATGCAGCCGTGAAAAAGAATGAGATCATATCTTTTGCAGGAATATGGATGGAGCTGGAGGTCATCATCCCAAGCAAACTAACACAGGAACAGAAAACCAAGTACCACATGTTCTCACTTATAAGTGGGAGCTAAAAATTGAGTAAATATGAACACAAAGAAGGGCCTCCTTGAGGGTGGAGGGTGGGAGGAGAGAGAGGATCAAAAAGTACCTCTTTTTGATCAGGTACTATGCTTATTATCGGGGTGACAAAATAATCTGTACCTCAAACCCCCATGACATTCAGTTTACCTATATGACAAGCCTGCACCTGTATTCGAGCCTAAAACAAAAAGTTAAAACAATAAATAAAAACATGAGGTGTGGCTTCTTTCTCTTAACAAAAAAAGATTAAATGTGAGAATGAGGCCTGTGAGCTAACAGGATAGAACAATATAGCAAGTGTCTCCTATTTTCTGACTTTCAATTGTATGAAAATACTTTTCAATTCTGTAACATGGTTCAAACAAACCCCTGATCATTATTCCCTTGCACCTTTGCCCTTGAATTGGGTAGAACAGACATGGCTGGCCTCCCCCAGGCCAGCCATCACCCCTCCCAAGAGAAGCAGTGTTTTCATAGCCGGACAGCACTGGAAACAGGCGTTGGGCTCTGCATCCTGACCCAGGCGGGGCAGGCCGAGTGTTCTCACAGCCATCTGTTGCGGCCTGTAATGCATGAGCACATTAGCACATGGCCCGCCAGCAGCCTCAACATTGTTCTCCAGGCTGAGTTAGTTCAGCCGATCTCAACAAAGGGGACAGTTTTGCATTCAGGATAAATACAACCACTGAGGGTTTCTTTATTTCTTTTTCTTTTTTTTTTTTTTTTAAGGATACTTAATGTTAAGGTTTTCACTGGCTGTCTGAATTGCAAGTTGCAACCACCTCCCACTCCCTCCAATATCATTCCCATTCTGTTAATGACATTGACATGGATGCTTTGTAGGAACTACTAAAGGAGATATTTTTATGCTCCTCATTGGAAAGATTCATCCAATAGCATTTTTTAAAAATCCAAGGAGTTTGCCTCACAAAGGATTAGAACAAAGTGTCCAACCATGAATTCATTTAATGTTAAGGTCAGTCTTATGCCTCCAGCTCTGGACTTTTAGTGTGCTCAAAGACTACCCAAGGGACTTTGGGAGGCAGCTTTTGTTCACAGTAGCGAATGTTATATGTCAAGCTTTAGCAAATTTGCTGACAGTAACTGATAAATTATTTCAGAAAATCCCTTGTTTGCCCAACATCCCAGGACCAATAAAAGGCCAGCCTCCAAGACTTGGCAGATTTTTAAAAAGCATTTTCTGGAAGGAAAATGAAGTTTGATGCTACCCTTTTCACAGGATCAGATTTTTGCTTATATTTTCTCATGTGAGAATCCTAGTGAAGCTTTATGTCACTTGCATTCTAGTTACAAAATAGTTCAGTGCCAAAAATCATCTGCATGCATTCATTTCGTTCATTAAATAGGTATTTATGGAGCACTTATTATGGGCTGGATACCATTGTACATCAGTGATCAAGGTGGACAGAGTTCTCTGCCGGGTGGAGCTTATGTTCTAGTGTGGAAGACAGGCAATAAACAACAAAATTAATCAATAAGAAATAACATATAGGGAAATGGAAAGTTGAGCAGGGCAATGGAATTGAAAATGCCAGAGAAAGTTGTAGTATTAAAAAGGAAGGAGGGGCCGGGCATGATGGCTCACGCCTGTAATCCCAGCACTTTGGGAGGCCGAGGCAGGTGGATCACCTGAGGTCAGGAGTTCAAGACTAGCCTGGCCAACATGGTGAAACTCTGTCTCTACTAAAAATACAAAAATTAGCCAGGAGTGGTGGTACACACCTGTAATCCCAGCTACTCGGGAGGCTGAGGCAGGAGAATCCCTTGAACCTGGGAGGCGGAGGTTGCAGTGAGCCGAGATGGCGTCATTGCACTCCAGCCTGGGCAACAAGAGTGAACTCTGTCTCAAAAAAAAGGAGGTGAAATTATGATCTCAATTTACAGAGCCTCCATATTCCAAAATTCTTTTCAGAATAAAAGTTAAAAAAACAAAAACATGAGGTGTGACGAGCTAACACGTTAGAACAATCTAGCAAGTGTCTTCCATTTTGTGACTTTCAATTGTATGAAAATACTTTTCGGTTCTGCAACATGGTTCAAACAAACCCCTCAAATTCTTTTTGGACTATGGAAGCTTGGGGGGACCTTCCCTACATACAGTTTTTTCCTCTTTAAGTTCAAGTTCAAATGGAAAAGACAACTTGATCACCCCGCTCCAATCAGGGTCCATTTCAAAGCTCTTAAATGCTGAGGACAAGCATGTTTTTAAAGCAGTGTGTCTGTATGTTTCTAACCTGCCTAAAGCAGGGGATGGGGTATTACAGTGGTCATCAAGTTCAGATGTACCTGATGCAGCCGTTATCACTGAGTGTTCTCCACACCCCCTGGCACATTAAACATGTGCTGGATAAAATGTGTGCTGGAGAAGATGAACTTCAGGAGTAAAGATAGCAGTTTGTCCACTACCCCCAGCCCCAGATTTATGTGGGATCTTCATTATGTAGTTTAATGCCCACTTCTTAAAATGCGACTCTTAACTCTATCATAATGAATATCTGAACAAGTTACAAGTTAGTTGGTTATTTCCTTTCCAAGTCACAACTGATGAAAGTCTGGCTGGATATTGAATAAGGGAATTGCTCACAAAACACTACCTACTTCAGCCAGGCATCTCACTGAGATTCTGGCTCCCTGAGACCCAAAGGCAGAGATTTATTCAGGCATCCTGATCTGCTGGAGGCACCATGCAAGTCCTGGGACATTTGTTATGGGGTCCTTGACACACACCTGTGGCAGGGAGGACATGAGATACATCCCACGAGTGGCAGGGTGGACTTCAGGGCTGTGAAAAGTCATAGAGGATCATAACTTGAAATGTCCTTTGCCAGGCTTTTCACTTTGTATGTGAGTAGATAGAGGCTCAGAAAGGTCAAGCAACTCGCTGGAGGATGCTCAGCCTGGTCAGAGACCTAGATTTTTAAACTCTTGGAACAGGCTTCTTTTCACTATGGCAGGTTGCATACCAGGACCTGAAGAGTTACTCAGAAGTGAATGAAATCACCAACAGATGATAAACAAAACGTAGCACACATCCACAACAGAATATGATTCCACCGTAAGAAGGAATGAAGTAGGGATACATGCAACAATGTAGCTGAACCTCAAAAACATTATGCTAAGTGAAAGAAGCCAGTCACAAAAGGCCACATATTTTATGACTCCATTTACATGAAGTATCTAGAATCTGTGAATCCATAGAGATAGAAAGTAGATTGGTGGCTGCCAGGGGTAGGGGTTGGGGAGTGAGGAGGAACTGCTCAGTGGATCCAGGTTTGACTTTGCAGTGATGAAAGTGTCTTGGAACGAGACAGAGGCAGTGGCTGCACGACATTGTCAATGCCACTGAAACTGTTCACCTTAAAATGGTTAACTTTTTGTGACGTGCATTTGACCTTAATTAAAACAAAAAAATAGTGAATGAGGTAGGAAGAGCTGATGGGTTAAACACAAAAAGGTGGGCGATGACAAGCAGATTGGCTGTGGAGGGTGGTGAAGGGAAAGAGAGGGGCAAAGAAGGCAAGCCCAGGGTAGGGCGGGGAAGAGTGCGGCCTCCTGGCTGTGCTGGTCTTATGGGCTGCCTGCCCCTGCTGTGGTCGCCTGCCAGCACCCGGCTGCACTAAGTCATTTCCTTCCTGTGCTGGCTAAGCCACACTGTCTTCCAGTGTCTTCATTAGCACTGCTGCCTTGGCCTAAACAGCCCAGAGAGGTCAGAGCTGGAGCCAATGGGGAGCTCCATGCCCAGCTCCCAGGAGGCCCCACCACTGTTCTCCCCGAGGCTCCCAGCTGCAATTCCAGAGTGAGCAGATCCTTAGCTCTCCAGCTCACCCCTTACACTGGGCATCTGAGGGGCACAGCTGGAGGGACAAGCAGGCCTGGCCCTGAGAGGGTGGACTCTCCTCAGTGAGTGGATGAGGGATGGGACGATGAGGCTGGGGCTTGGGCTTCACAGGCAACTTTTCCTTCAATCAGTTCCTTTCTGATCCTGGCTCCCTCCTTTAAAAGGACTCAGGTCTGGGCCAGGTGTGGTGCCTCATGCCTGTAATCCCAGCACTTTGGGGGGCCAAGGTGAGTGGGTCACCAGAGGTCAGGAGTTTGAGACTAGCCTGGCCAACATGGTGAAACCCCGTCTCTACTAAAAATACAAAAATTAGCTGGGCATAGTGGCGTGCACCTGTAATCCCAGTTACTTGGGAAGCTGAGGCATGAAGATGGTTTGAACCCAGGGCAGTGTTGCAGTGAGCTGAGATCGTGCCCCTGCACACTCCAGCCTGGGTGACAGAGTGAGACTCCATCTAAAAAAAAAAAAAAAAAGACCCAGGTCTATTTTCCATGTAGAGCATGGGCCCTCCTTGTCCATGACGCAATGCAAAGGATATTCCCGGAGAACTAACTGTGCATCATGCTCAGCACCAGGCACCCCAGGACATGCAAAGGTGAGAACAGAGGCCTTGCCTTGCGTTGCGGGGGTTTGGGAAGTGGACCTTGTACAGAACTCAGGAACAGTGCTGAGTTGTTCCTTGGGACCCCAGGGCATACAGACCCCTTGTGATGCTTCAGGACAGGTCATATCACCCAGAGTAAGAGAGACCATACCTTGTAGGACCGCCAAGAAGATTCAATGGGATGACACTCATGCGATCAGGCATCTTCTTCTGCTTAGTTGGGCATGCTTGGTGTGCCAGGTTCTCCCTCTCAAGCCGGATGGCCTGTGAACACGGTACTAGCATCACCCCTACTTTACAGATAAGGAAGCCAAGGCTTAGAAAGTTCATGTCTCTTGTCCAAGGTCACTCCACTGACAGGGCTTGGCCAAGGCAGCATACCACCCCACACCCAGCCACCTCTTCATGGTCTCCATGGTGACTGCCCCACTGTGACCTACACATTCTTGGTTGCTTGGGTTGGGGGAGACTCAGCTGTAGGAGTCCACACCCAGCAGCAGCTGCACTCTGGGAAGGCCCTTGGGTCCAGGGCATCCATTCACTGCTGGGACCAAGCACAGGGCAACTCCTGGGATGTTTCATTTAATCCTCACAGCAACACAGTTGTCAGGTGCTATTGTTAATTACTCTATTTACATAAGAAGAGATGATCAGTAAGGTCTGATCACTGTAGGTCTGATCACCTGGATCACTGTAGTATCAGGGCTTTGGTCTGAATCCAGCTGCCCTGGATAGAATCCAAGTACTCACCAGCCTTTAGGCCTGTGTCCCCCATCAATGAAGAATTGAGGACTTTTACACTTCCGCCTTGTTCCCCACACTCTCCAAACCTCCTGACTTGCACTGTGCCATTCGTTCATTCATTCATTCATTCATTTTTTTCTGAGCCCTTATATCTAGCAGGTACCCTGAAGGTACAAGGATGTCCAAACCACAGTTTCCACCCTAGGGAAGCCCCACAACCAAAGACAACTCCTTGCTAGAACTGTCTAAACTCCACTTTAGCAGAGTCCAGTGAATTCCCTTAGTGCACACAGGACATATTGAGGAGGGCTGTTCTCAACCATCACAGCCTCCCTTCCAGCAGGGGCTCCCAGGACCTCTGCGCTAAGGTGGACCAGGACACCCAGAGGGCTCGGGTATTAGGGCAGAGCCTGATCGGCCCACGGAGCTTCCAAGATCACCCATTATGGCTCTATTCTACAGTTGAAACAGGTTCAGAGCTTCGGAGAGGCCACTCCAGCCCTGTTCTGAAAAACAAGCTTCTACTGCCAAATCTGAGGATGAAGGAGAGAGAATTGCTCGTGATCCTGTTTGAACTGCATTGTACTCGTGGCCCTTGCCCGGGCTCCAGAACTTTTGCCTAGAAAGCGGAGGTGTCCGAGAGCCAGAGCCGGGCTGGTCTGGGAGGGAGGCAGAGGAAAAGGCGAGGCCCGGCATACAAGACTTAAAAGCCAGGGTAGGGTGGTAAACCAGGATGCTTGCGGCCCAGCGACACTGGGTCACAGGGCCTCCAGGACTCAGCAGGGCTCAGGAGGGCGGGAGGGAGGGGGTCCAGAGAGGCCTCTGCTTTGCAGTTCCAGGCCCTCGCGTTTGCAAGCACCGGTGTGCGTGGATCTGTGAGCGCGAACTCGGGTGCGTGAGTCCCTGTGCGAGAGCCTGTGCACGTGGACTCGTGTGTGGAGCTGGTGTGCAAAAACCCTTAGCGGGTCTGTGCTTTTGGACTCGGGTGCATGGACCTGGGTGCTCCTTGGGCGGCTGTTTGGGCCCCACAAGCATGTAGGCGGTTCTGGAGAGCTCTGTGTGCCTCCTTCTTGGGGGACCTCCAACCCCTCCCACAACCAGTGGACGGATTGTGGCCGCACCGACGCTGCAATGTCGCCAAAGGAAAACTGCGCGCGTCCAAGCCAGCTGCTTCAATACTGGCGGGTGCGGGCCTTGCCGGGGTCTCCAGCCGGTGGGGTGGGCCTGCGGAGCCCTACCACCCCTCCGCACCAGTCTCCCGTTAGCCTGTGCGGGGTCCGGGAAGCGAGGGCCGGAGAGGACACTAGCGCGCAGTTCAGAGCGGTTCCTTGAGCAGTCTTCCCCAGAGTTGCAACGTGGCTGCCCGAGGACCCCAAATAAAGACGCGGCCTTCTCACCCAGAGCCCTGCCAGATCGTCCTGGTGGACTGCGCCCGCTTTCAGGGTTTGCAAACTGAAGACCCGCTCGCGTGTCTTCAGAGCTCTCGGCGTGCTGTAAAGGAGGGTCTGAAGCCCCCCCGGCAGGAGAGCGCGCACTCGCAGCAGCCGCGGGACTGGCGCAGGTATCATCCTGGTCCCTGCAGGCCTTTCAGTTGGCGACCCTTTTCCTAGTGACTGCCCGAGGTGTGGAAGGCACAACGGGGCAGGGGATGTGGCCCGGGATTCCGGCTGCGGTCCCAGGCCGGCAGGAGCGGCAGCTGTCTTGGCACTAACGACGGTCCCTCGCGGGGAGCGCGGGCCGCCCTAATGAGGCTCCGCCGTGGCTCACCTGCTCCGACCCTTCCTTCGCCCGCGCCGCGCGCCCACCGGCGCCTGCTAATTGCTAAAGCCTGTGAGCCCCGCCCGCCGCCCAGATGGGGGAGTCGGGGACAGATGGGGTCCAGACATGGGGGGAAGCACTAGGAGCGCCACCTAAGGGGGCCGGGGTGAGGGACAGGGGGTGGTAGCAGAGGATTCCCGAGGCGGCAGCTGAGCCAGAGTCGGGACTGCTGGAGTGCGGGCCAGGTGGCCTCTTGGGGTGGGCCCTGGATTGCAACAACCTTGCCACCTTCCTTTACTGGCTGTGTCCCCTGAGCGAGTCACTTACTCTTTCTGTGCCTCAGTTTCCTTACTTGTAAGACAGGACAATAATAGCACCCTCCTCAAATGGTTGTAGTGAGAATGGAATGAATTGAGGCTCTCGAAGCTCTCTGTGTCCTGCCTTATCCCGGCTAAACCTCAGTCAACGCTAGCCGCCTCCTCTCCCAGCCTCCTCCACCTATTAATATCCTGTGTTCCCTGGAGGTTCAGCCGGGCCCTGACTCCCTCCTCCCAGCTTTGCCTCTTCATTTCCTCGCTGCAGCCCTCCACCCCCACCCTCTTCCACAGACAAGCAGCCAGTAGCAATCACTGGGCCCTTAGAGGAGAGATAGGGAATAAGGATGTAGCTGTGGGTGATCCCCATCTCTGCCCTGCCTAGAATGGCCTCCTCACTGACAGGGAGTTGGGGCTTAGCCCCTGGGATATAGCCCATGAGCTGCTGGCTGCCTCCAAACCAGGGAGTGGCCATGCTCCCCCATGCTGTCCCACATCCCTCTCCCTAGTCAGGATGGAACTGAATACAGCAACCACTGCCGTGAATAGCCTAGCTTGATCCTGGCTTCTCTTACAGTTTTGCAGACTATAAATAAATGGTCACTCTCGGTGTAGGGCCCTTGTCAAAGACCTTATAACCCCTACTGGTACTATGGGGGCGCTTGTGGGGGGAAGGTGATACTAGGCACAAAATCTGTAATGAAAGTGTGACTTAAAATGACATGGCAGGTGGAGGGGGACTCCTTTGCCCCCTCCTAGATGAATTTCTCGGAAGCATCAAGGTGAATACTCAGTAGAAGTCCAGACAGATTTCTAGGTAGATTCTGCCCCAATGGGAGACAGACATTTTCCACCACTGGAGTAGTTTTATCCATAAGAGCATCTAGGGGGCTTTAAAATTCAATGCCCTGGCCCAGGAGCTCCTCACTGATCCCAGTCTGGGAATGAGAAGGGCAGGCCCCTGGTGGATGACTGTCAGCCCCAAATCACCATAGGTGTCCTTAGTACCCATGTCTTCCTACAGCCACATTAGAATCCCTGGCCTCACTGGGAGTGTGACACCTCTGTGGGTTCGCCTCACTCCTCTGCTCACTGCCTGTCCCCGAGGTGCAGAATTCCAACTCCATGAGCATTAGAGGTGAGTCCTTCAACACTGAGTCCAGGAGAGTGTCATTTCTCTGCGGCTCCTGCCCATGTGAGAGAGTGAGGAGCCCAGGGACAATGCCCTAGGGTGCTGAGGCCAGAGGAGGAGGCTCGGGTTCTGCCCACTGGCCCCTCAACCTCTGGTCAGCTTAGCTCTCAGGTTCTTTTCTTTCTTTCTTTTTTTTTTTTTTTAACAGAGTTTCATTCTTGTTGCCCAGGCTGGAGTGCAGTGGCACAATCTTGGCTTATTGCAACCTCCACCTCCTGGGTACAAGCAATTCTCCCGCCTCAGCCTCCGGAGTAGCTGGGATTACAGGCATGTGCCACCACACCCGGCTAATTTTGTATTTTTAATAGAGATGGAGTTTCTGCATTTTGGTCAGGCTGGTCTCGAACTCCCGACCTCAGGTGATCTGTCTGCCTCAGCCTCTCACAGTGCTGGGATTACAGCCTTGGGCTACTGTGCCCAGCCAGCTCCCAGGTTCTTAAGGAGGGTTGGAGAGTCTCAAAGACCTGGCGGGTGGTGAGTTCCTAAACTCAGAGGCTGAGAGCTGGGGCACTGCAGAGCCACACAGTGGGGCTGGGGAGGAGGCTGAGCTGCAGTCCAGCCTGTTAAGAATCTCCCAACAAATGTTCCCCAGAGGGGACCTGCAGTGTGGCAGGGCAGCCTGCACCAGATCCCAGAAACTGTTACCTCTTTCCCTTCCCCTCTCGATGAGGAGCCCACTACCAATGAAGAGCCCACCAAAGTCACAGTGGTTGCACACAGTCTTATCCTGTCCTACACCAAAGCCCAGCCACTGGCCTGAGTCTTCTACCTTGGCCCCCACCAGTCCAGGGCCACCCTCAGCGAGTAGCCACCTGCTCCTGGGGATGTGCACTGTGTGCGCTTGTGTGTGCCGCTGTCTTTCTCCTCTACATCCAGAGCTGCTCCAGTCTCACCCACCGTGGTCAAGGCCCCCAGCTGGGTGCACAGTTTAGGCAGCTGGCATGGAGGAGGGCCCAAAGCCTGGCTGGACACAGCCCTTCCTTCTTTGGAGGCCCTGGTCTTGCCTGACCTGGCTGGTGGCTGGTTGCTACTGAGAGTTTGGGTGCAGGGGTGTAGGGAAAGACTTGATTTATTGCCTTTCAACAACTGTCCTATGCAGGCACCAAGCACGCTCAGAGCCTGCACCAGCACACCTGCCTGGCGGTGGGTGTGGAAGAGCCAAAACTGCCATCAAGACCACTACCCCCACCGGCCAGGTTCTCAGCTCCCGCTGGTCTATGTTCCAGCCTCCTGGAGTCCCTCTGAGTGTGTCTGCGGCAGCAGCTGGACCCAGTTTTGAATTCTTTTCAAGTTTCATTTCAAATGGGATTTCAGAATAAAAACGACTAGACCCTGCCCTTCCTTCTTCTTGGATTCACATGGTGCTATTGGGGTGGTGGTGGCAGGAGGCTTTCCAACCCTCCTCAGCCCCCAGCCACTCAGCCTCTCCAAATCCCTCCCAGCCTTTGCAAAAAGCCAAGCCCATTGGTGAAAAGCTAGGCCTCCAGCACCCGATCCCTGGGTGACTGTTATCCTGGCCAGGAGCCTGACATTCCCCGCTGGAGGACCAGGAAGTGCCTGTCCCCTGCTAGGGGATGGAGCAGTCTTCAAGTCTAAGCAAAGGGTGCCTGCCTGTGTCAGCCAGGCTCAGCAGTGCGACTCAAGAAATGGGGTTCTGACCAGGGAAATCTTCTGCACCCCCAGATCAGGGTGGCCAGTGGCCACCAAAAATATTGTCAGAGAGAGGGCCCTGGACCAGGGGACGTTCTTACTGTGCCCATACCCGCTGTCTTTTCAGGGGCGCATTCTCAGGCCAGCCCTGGGGTGGGGAGACTGTAACAGGATCTACCCTGGTCCTTGACCAGGAAGGCCAAAGTTTTTTTATTTCTACCCAGAATCCCTCTTCACAGCCACATCCTAAATTTGCATCGCGGGTTTGGATTGTGAGAACCCAATGGCCAAGAGGAGACAGAGGTGACCCCAGGAAGGAGCACGGAGGCCAAAGTGCTGCCAGTGCTCCTCCAGGCGGTGGGGAGCCCCTGATCCTTTGCAGTTCAAGGCGGAGGTGGCCGCTGGGGGAGGGTAGTGGAGATGGCTGAAAAGGAATGGAAGCGCTAGTGAATTCTGCACCAAGCACTCCCCAAGCGCTTTGCCGGGAACTCCACGGCTCCGCAGAACCCAGGTCAGCAGCTGAAGCCAAGGAAACCCCTAAGGGGAGGGTGGTGGCGGGAGACCGCCTCTGAGCAGAAAGGAAATAAAAATCGAGCAGTAGAGGACTCCTGAGAGCCCAGACGCCCAGCCAAAGGCGCAGCCCTCACCCTGCAAGTCCCAAAGTCCAATGCTCCGGGAAGGAAATATCCGCTTATAAAGGAACTCAATACTCAACTGAAAGGAAAGGCAGTTCCGGGTTAGGCGTCAGAAAATAGAAATAAGGACAAACAAGTTGTGCAAAACACCCGGAGGATTTGCTCGGAACATGTTTGAAAGACAATGCATGTGTGTCTCTAGTTCCAAACTGGGGGAACGATCCCCAAATCCGGCCCCAAGGTATCGCGTCCTGAACCCCTTTTCCGGGTGGCACACGGATGGAAATCGCCCGAATTTACTTTAAATTTTATTTAAAATCTCAACACTCAGTCATTTATTTCGTTTTTGCAACCAAACAAGTAATAAATATTATTTAGCACTTTGTTTTTACAAAAATAAAACAGATGATACACTCTGCGAGGGGCGGTGCGATCAGAGGAAGGGTGTTACACGGCAGACGCTACAAAGCCCAGTTTGCCACGCAGGCAGCGCCGAGGCGGCTTGCACGGACGCAGGAAGCACGTGGAGGAGTTTAACATTTGTGTTAAACGTGGCAAAAATAAACCAAAATAGAGGAAAGCCGGCTTAGACTCCGGTGGGGCTGGCAGTCACGTGAACAAACAGCTTAGCATCGCGCACTTACCTCATCATTGATACATTTACACATCCAAAAAAGAAAAATTTAAAAAGCGGACAGAACCCCCAAATAACCCAAACTGTTTTCACAGCAACTGCGTCTTAATTCTGTTACATTCTTATGTACCCAAATAACCAAATCACTTTGTGCTTAGAGAAGGAAAGATGAGTCGGTGGGGTAGTTTCTATTTTAAAATAATAACTAAAATGCATCCGCCCCTGAAATCAGCAGTTTTGGGTTATTCCAATCCACAAGTGGTTCTACTCTGAATGTCTATAAACTTGCTCATACTGTTGAAGAAGGAACATCCACAGATTTATTAGAAAACCATATTCTCCCAAATCAACGAGAGACGGGGAGGAGCGCCACAGTTCTTAGAGGGTGTGGATTGACCCAGATATTGAGCTTGGATATGACCATAAGCGCTTCTGATACCGAATGCCGGCTTCCAACTAACTTGTGTTCCCTGGCCTTGGGCCAGGGGCGACCCTGGAGGGCGCGGTCGGGCGGTTGCTTCTGCAGTGCGGCTACCCGGAGTCTCCCACAGGCCAAGAAAGGAGGAAGGGGAGTAAGTCCCCAACGTGTCCCCCTCCCACAACACCCCCTCCCCCACCAAGTGCTGCCCAGGCCGAGTCTGGAAGTCAGGCCATGCTCTCAGGGAAACACGTTTTTAGAATCTTTTTCCGGAGGTGGGGGTCGGGGGTCGGATGAGTTCTAGTGAGGAATGCACACAGCGGTACCTTTTCATAAAACGGTGTCTACTGGACCAGCGCAGGTTAAAGCCAGAGAGGGTTCGATCAGGTCCCGGAGCGAACATCCCCTCACTCCTCACTGCTCTGTGCGCGACCCCATTGCTCGGGTTCGCAGATGCTGGAGTCCCCACCATCCCCCACCCCCAGTCCGTGGTCCTGCGCCCCTCCTCGCGACAGAGCTCCCGAGCCCAGCGCAGGCCAGTCCTCGCTTCCCCGCGGCCCCGGGCTCCCCTGTCGCCAGAACGCGCCGGCGCCGGTCGGCTCACTTGGCGTCGGAGGTGAGGCGCGGCAGGCTGCCGGCGCCCATGGCCGACACGTGGTGGTGCGGCGGCGGCACCTGGCACATGCTGCAGGGGCAGGGCATGCCGCCCCAGTGCTGGAAACCCCCGCTGCCCCCACTGCCGCCACCCCCGCCCCCCAGCGGGGCGGCCGCGGCAGCAGACGGAGACTTGAGTAGGCCGTGCGGTGGACGGATGGAGCCGACCGACGGCAGCCCCGAACCGGGCAGAGAGGCGCTGGACACCGCCGCAGCGGCAGCGGCTGCAGCAGCCGCTGCGGCGGCGGGCGGCAGGATGGGGTGGTGCACCGCGGGGTGATGTGCTGCGTGCGCTGCTGCTGCCGGGTGCGCGGTGGCTGCGGGCAGGGGCGCGGAGTGCGCCAGGCCCCCACAGGCCGACGGGTGGAAGCCAGCGTGGTGGCCCCCGTAGATCTCGCTCACCAGTCGCTTCATCTCCTCCAGCGAGTTGGTGAGCATGAGGATGTAGTTGCGCGCCAGGAGCAGCGTGGCGATCTTGGAAAGCTTGCGCACCGAAGGGCCGTGCGCGTACGGCATGACCTCGCGCAGGCCGTCCATGGCGATGTTGAGGTCGTGCATGCGCTTGCGCTCGCGGCTGTTGATCTTGAGACGCAGCTGCTGCAGCTCTGGCTCTGTCATTTGCTTCTTGTCCTTCTTGGTGGACGACGCGGCCGCCGACGACGTGGACGACGAGGTGCTGGACGAGGATGACTTGAAGCCGCTGCCTCCTAGCTTGTCACCAGGATGCGCGCCCGCAGAGCCCATAGCGCTGCGCAGCTCAGCGCTCAGCTCCGGCGGGCAGTCGCTCGGGGTGGACGAGGACACTGTGCCCCCAGTGAAGGCGCTGCCGCTACTGCCCTTACTCCGGGCCGGCAGAAAAAGGTCATCGGGCTCTGGCGACGACGGGCGGCTGGACACCAGGCTGGCGTCCGAGTCCATGGCCCCGGGGGAGGATAGTCGTCGCAGCTTTCGCAGGGTCCTCCTTCCCTAGGACCCGAAACTTCCAGGAGAGGAGGAGAAAAGAGAATGAGAGAGAGAGAGAGAGAGAGAGAGAGAGAGTCAGTGAGTGAGACAGAAAAGCTGCTCCCGCCTGCGCCGCAGTACCGCAGCGCGGGGTCCCGGCACAGGTGGCCCGTGGTTCCTCGTCCCCCTCGCTACTAACTCTAGCCCTCCTTTTAGCTGCACGCGGGTGCCTATAATTAAGCTCTCTTTATCTCCCCTCCGCTCTCATGCAACAGGTTATTTCAGGGAGCGTTGGTGACCCTCGGGGTGCGGGTGGCATTCTAGAGGCTTCGTGTTTTCAGTTAGGAGTGGGAAAGCTGAGTCTCTCGGGCTGGAATAAACGAGTGGGAAGTGAGGGCCTTTCTTTGGGGACGGTGGAGATCTAAATAGAGAACTAATGATTTTGTTCCCCAGACGGGTCCACCTTATCTCCATCGACACCACGCAGCAAACACACGCACACGCACAAGCACCCAGCGCCGGCGCGGGGCCCAGAGTCCATGTGCTGCGTCTGGAGACTACGGGGAGCTCACCAGCTGACTTGGGCTTGGGCAGAAAGAGCTGTTGTCGCTCCGACTTTTCGCTTTTGGCGAGGGGCATGCAGCGGTGAGTGGGGGGAGGACAGAACAGCAAAGTCGCTCTGGAGAAATGGCTCGCAGAGGAGGGATCCAGACCCCCTGTATCGGAGCATTCTGGGTCACAGCGGAGTTGAGAAGCGTCTGTCCTTGGAATCTAGACTGGGGCTGCTGGGGGGCGGGGACACTTACTGTGGATGCGATTTGAGGAGCTCGCTCCGAAAAGCCTCAGCGGAGAACCTGGCACCGGGCACTGGTGTCGCGTAGGTCTATAATAAGCATCCGCACCTTTTGGGGCTCGGCCGGTTTTTATAGCCCGGTGGCAGCGGAGACGGCAGCAGCGGTGGCCGGGGCGGGGGCGGGGAACAATGTGCGTGTCCTGGAGGGGCTGCCGCGCCAATGAGCTGGGCCCGCCGGGGGGCTGGGAAGCTGATGTCATCCGGGCTAATTCCGCTCAATGAAACTCGCCAGGCAGGGCACACGCCTCCTCCCCGCGCACAACCAATGGGCGCCCGTGGCCGGGAGATTCTTAGGGAGGGACTAGAGGAGGGACCCGAGGAGGCGAGGGGGAGGAGAGGGGCGGGCTCAAGGGGGATGGAGAGGGCTGAGCGCGCTTGGGACCGGGGGAGAAAGGGAACGTAGTCAAATTTCTGTAAAAAATATGGCCACCACACAGTAAGGTTGGGGGACGGGATGATTTGGGGACCCTGCAGAGTCTAACAAACTAACGTGATGCCCCACGCAGCCGCACCTTTTGGGATGCGCGTGGAAAACCCTGGCGACCCAGGATCCGGGGCTGGGGTCTCCTCCCTAGCTCTTCCTCTCTCTGGTTTCCCGCCGCCTGTTCCCATCTCACTGGCTTCATCAACACGTGGGCATTTGGCGCCCCAAATGTAAACGATGCCCAGGCACAAAGTCCCCACTTTCTTGGTGCTCTCCTCGCGCGTCTAGGAGGTGGCTGTGACTGCAGCTCCGCGGGCAGCCGGTAGCGCCCCCAGCTGGGGGCAGGGCCTTGAGGGGCAGAGGGCGGGCAAGGAGGGAGGGGACGGACTTCAGAAGAGTGTTTTGAAAGAATTCACAACTCTCCTTAGGTGGAGGATGGTGTGGGTACAGGGACGAGTTATTTCCGCACGGTAGCCGCGCTAGCACCAGGGCAGAGTCGTGCCTGTAGTTAAACACCCCTCCATTTGTTAGCAGGGGAGCCGGATGATAGTATTTTCAGTGTCATCTTTGTGATCGCCACACGTCTTAGGGCAGGGGCAAGGCTGGCATCTGTAGTCCGAGCAGGGCTACGCTGTAAAAGGTTAAAGAGCCTTCTGCCCCAGTCGCCTGCTTTCTGGAACTGCAAAGAGAAGTTTCAGGCCTGGGCAAGGCTTCTCCACGCTGTGGGCCAGACAGCGAGATCGAACCACTCGCGACTGCGTTGGGACATGTTTTACTGATTGCAGGCTGGCTCTAAAACCTGAAAACTCTTGACGATGAGGAATTAAGCCCGAACTGGAGAAGCACCTCACTGAAGTAGCTGAGGTACGAATGCATTCACCCATTTTACAAATGGGAAAACCCAGAGACTGTCTGCAGCAAGCCTACAGAAAAAAATTGCTAAGCCTTTACAGCGCCGCCCTGCTTGGACTACAGACGCTGGCGTTGGCGGTTCCTTATAGTACGGGCAGCAGCCTGTCTCCCCTAATCCCTAACCTGTTCCCCGAGCTGAATTTCTAACATCTATACATTTCGAATTCAGAAATTTGTTTCTGCAGATCTCGGATAGCTAGCACTTGACACTGTGAGCGCGCGCGCGCGGGTACACACCTACAGTCTCCTAGGGAGTGTGAGGAACGTCGTGTTACTTCCGTTGTTGGGAAACTTTTACTGTGCAAGTACGGTTTTAAAAACAAGCAAACAAATAAGCACAGTAAATAACTGGACTTCAAGTAGCAAAGTTACAAAATAAACAAATATAAAAAGAAACCCACGTTATTGCCCCTAGTTCTGGGATATGTCTCCCTCTGTGGTCTACGCTAGAAGCCCAGCCGGCTCTCGCCTTCGCCCCAGTCTCGTGCCTTCTGGAACATTATTTTTCAATCCGCGTGTTTCCCAGCTGGCTCTGCAGCCATCCGTTAAATATGTATTTAAAATATGAAGAACTGAAGCGTGGTGTTATGCCGTCCAACGGTTACAAGGATGACCCATAACCGTTCAATTAGTAGAATCTGTCACTCGGACGACGCAGGGAGCGGGGGTGGGGATCAGAAAGGGCTCGGGCATTTGAAGATGCCTCCTTCGGGCCTGCCCCGCCAACAGCAGCGAGGACATGTGTGGAGGTGCGCGCTGTGGGGCCACCAGTCGGGGTGTGGAGTTGTGCGCCTGCCAGTGTAGCTAATAAACACCAGCAGGCGCAACGTGCGCCTTGGTTGCAGCCGCTGAGGTTAGCCCAGCCGCCGGCACGTGTCCCGGAACCCGGTTTCTTTTTTTGTTGCTGCCCACTCGTGTCTATCCTGCGACCGACTTGCGGCGGTGAGAGCAAGCGGTCTGAGGTTCTTTGCATGCTCGGTCCAGTGGCTGGAGTTGGGAATCGGGGTGAAAGTCGAGGGGCTCGTCTTGGCACTGCGCGAGTCTAGAGCCTGGAAGGCAAAGTCCGAAGCTCTGTGCTGCTGCTGGCCCCTTCTTCACCCGGCAGCCTTTCCTCAACATCCTCCCTTCCCCAGAGTAGTTTGGGAGGTTGGGGAGATCTGTGTCGCCCCTGGGCTCCCTTAGCCCTGGTGCCAATCGGATACTGAGTACCTCTCGCTGTGTCTCCTATGCCTCCCCACCCCCTCCCAGGAATAACTAGAAATTAGATCCCAGTGCCCAAGCTCGCCCTGGTGCGTCCTGGAGGCGTCCCCAGCACTTGTCCGGGTCCTGCGCCCGGCGCCCGGGGTGGACAACCTGGGCGGGTCCCAGGCACTGTGGTTCCCACCAGCGCGCGCACGCAGCTGGGGCCCCTTCCTCCGGAATGGAGTGCTCACTTGCCGAGGCTAAGGGGCCCCGGCTCCGGGAGTTCCTGGTTGGCTCCCGCGTCCTGGTGCTGTTGGCCTTCTCCGTGTTTTTCCCTCCCCTTTGTGTTTCTCTCCCACAAAAGACCGGGTGCGTGTCGGGGCCGGCCTTTGTTGGACCGCCGGGCGGCCCGGGAGGAGCCGGTGCCAAACCGGCGGGCTCTCGCGCGGCTCCAGGGCGCAGACCTCCCACTGCTTCCCGGGTCCCTCCCGGGCCTTCTTTCTGATTCTCTCCCTTCCCTTCTCCGAGTTCCTGCTCACATTCAGGCTGCGTCTCGGCCTGGCTGCCAAACAGAAAGACGTTCTTGCGCAGAGCTGACCAGGGCTGGCGGCGGGAGGCAAAGGATCCCGGCACCGGAAAGCAAAGCAAAGAAAAAGGCATTACAGCCATCGCTCCTGGTCGCGAATGACAGCGTTTGACTACCAAACGTGTGCTATATGACCTCTCAGAAGTCAGAACTCTGCAAACAAATGGCGTGTCTTTCTCACAAAACAGCTCTAGGAGTCGTCCAGGGTCAGCGCGGCTGGTGAGAACCGCGGCTCCCGGGACTGGTCCAGGACAGTTCACGCTGGGTGTGGAGGATGGGTCCTGGCACTTGGCAGGTGCTTGGTAAATACTTCCGAATGCACACACGTGCAGATGTGCATGCGGACTGGTGTGAAACATGGTCCGTAAAATACATGTAAATGTGGGCAAAGGTGTGTTACGTGTTTATTCGCCGTATATAATAAACTGTGAGGTCTGTAATCTAGATCTTGGGGTATATGGGCACCTTTACAATGATTGGGGTGTTGACTTCCATCTAATGACAACGGTGACCACTTAAAGGCAACTTAAATTGTGCCAGGAGTTTCAGGTGTCTTGATACCTGAATTTAGTCTTTAATTTAATTTAATTTAGTCTCTCACTGGCCATAGGAGGAAGGTATGACGTCCATTTTACAGACGGGGAAAAGCTGTGGGCATTTGTCCAAGATCCTGCCAGCAGAGGGCCTGGAGGTGTGGGGAGGCAGGGAGTATGGGCTCAGAGACTTAGAGATCTCCAGTTGTCCTTTTTCCACCTCAGGTTCTCATTGGTAAAATGGGTTTCTAGAAGCTACCTGTGGCTTCCAAGGTGTCTGCTGGATTTGGAGGATGTGTAAGAACCAAATGAAGCCCTCCCCTTGCAATTTTTGTCTTCTGCTAACAATCTGAGTGACTGTGAGGCAGTGTGAATCCAGGATCCCCTTAGCTGGCCTGGCTTAAGCTCGAGCACCAGCAGAGGCTGGGCTCTAGGAGCGTTCCAGAGGAAGTTGTGGAGCTTGCTGGAAGGGGTGCTGCCCCAGGGAAACGAAAAGACAACAAACAAAAATGCAACCTAACAAAGCCCAAACCAGCAACCGCCCCTCCCAGTCAACCCTTCTGTCAAGATCCCGATCTGTGCTGGAAAGCTGGCTTGACAGCCACCTGGCTATCCTAGAAGTGCCCTTGAAGTTAAGCTGCCCCCCACCTTCGCAGTGGTAGGACACTGGGATAGGACTGAGGGGGACACAGTGAACTTTCATTGAGCTCAGCTTGCAAACAGCTATCTCAGCCAATCTTCACTGCAGCCCCTTTGGGTCTAGGAGGAAGGCACGTTGTTCCCGTTTTACAGATGAAGATACTGAAAATTGAGGTCAAGGCAGGGGTGGTCTTCAGTATCCAGCCCACCGGATCACAGCTGCCTGAGGCTTCTAGGGTTTCATCCTACACCTCCCTTCCCCGCACCCGCACCCCAGGAAATGCTAGACACACACTGGCATTGACAGAGCTGTCCACCCCACTGCAGGCCACCCCCTTTGACAAGTTGTGATTAATTCTGAGTGGAGGGTCAGGGTAAACAGGTCAGGGTGTCTCCGGTTGGCTGGCTGGCAAGACCATTCGGTCATAATGTGAACTGGGAAACCCCGACTGGTCGGGGGTTACCGCTTGGGGCCGGGTGTTTCCCTGGGCCTGGAGTAGTTGCACACGTGGAGGGCATGGAACCCCTCGCCTCCCATCACCCCCCTGGGAGCACTGGGCGGACCACCTGGTTTACTATATGGGAGGTGGGGGCGGGGGATGGTGTTTTCTTCAGGGATCTCGCCACTGTGCACATAATAAGTAGCAATACGTCTCCCCATCGCCTGTCAGGATCAAGTCCAAGCCCTCTAACCCTGCCTACGGGGTCTCCAACCTGGCCCCTGAGGGTTTTTCCTCTACCCCTCCCACACTGGGTGGTCCAGCGCTTTCCCCATCCTTCCCCACCACTCCCAGCTCCCCCATCCCACAAGCCCTTCCTCCAGTCCATCTGAGCATCTTGTCCAAGCCGTTCAGGGGTTGTCCTGGGAAGACCCCTCCACCCCTCCTTGAGCCGGTGTAGCACCCAGAGCTCCCCCATGCAGGTCTGGGTTCTCGTCATTGTGTTGTAAGGATCTGGCTTCCTCCACAGTCAGGGAGCATCTTCCCCCACCGCCAGGGTCCTCACAGTGCCTGGACCTGCCTTGCATTCCCGGGGCCCAGAACAGGGACAGGCCTAGAAGGGCTGCACATGTTGAAGAGCTGGTGGTAAGACTGTTGCCCAAAGAGTTTTACCGGAGTTTCCGCACAGCGCAAAAGGCAGTCACGATGGCTTCAGTGCTACAATTTCCCCCCTAGTTAATCCAGTTTCAAAAATGCCTCTTGGGCTGCTCACTGCCGGCCTTATGAGGACAAGGTGCAACCCATTCCCTCCTCCCCACTAGCCATCAGTAATGTGCGACGCCTGGTCCCCCGCTAGACGGCCCCTCTCCAATATCTATCGCGCTTCAGGTTGTCCCGGGACTGACTAACGCCAGAGAGCGGCTGGTGCAGCAGCGCACCTGGATAGTGCCCTCCGCCGCCTGGCGTCCTAGCTTGGGGCTGCCCCGACGTTCAGCGGGTGAGGATTCTGCAGCCAAGCGGACTGACTCCCGAGCAGAGTCTCCCCGGCCCCGCGGAGCTGCGCAGCGCGCGGGAAAGCCTCCACCGCGTGGGCCCCGGGCTGCAGGCCAGCGCCGCAAACTGCCAGGCGTCAGGGGCCAGTGGCCAGCAGTTTGTGCCGGATGGGTTCAGCTTGCAACGCCGCTGCAGAGCTCGGGCGCCCTGCAAGGCGCGCCCGGACTCGGTTTGGGGTTTGGACTAGGGGGCGGGAAAGACAGGAGTGGAGGCTGGGCGTGCTCCTCTGCTCCCACTTCCTCCAATATTCCCCTCCAATACATATAAATCAATTCTGTCTTTGATTTTCTTTCCTTACACCCGGCTCTTGAGAACCAGGAACCTCGGGAAGGCTCCCCGCGCCCGCCCGCCTCCTTCCAGTGAGGTCCTGGGACGTGGGTGTTCGTTGGAAACAAAAGGTCTCGATCCCACCCAGACCCACTGAAACGGAATCCACATAAGCCAAGGTCCCCAGGTGGTGCACCTGCACAGTGGCGTTTGAGAAGCCTTGCTCTCCGTCTTCTGGGGCTCATGCTAGGCTTTGCTCCTGTCTCCAAGGTCCTGGGGTCTTCCAGTCCCATACACAGACCCCCGTCTGAAGCTCACAAGGGTATCTGCTGGAGATTCAGCAACCTCTCCCAAACCATATGAATAGTCATGCTTCCAAACCCCTTGACCACCTGTTAAACAACATTCAATAAGCATGCTGTTAAAAAGATGCATGTGCATTGTAAACAAACAAACCAAAACTGAAATGATACAGAAAGCGAACGTCACCATTACCATTCCAACACCTCTGCCCCTCCCAGCAAACCACTGTCAAGATTTTGATGAATGCCCTTCTAGCCTGGTTGTATACAAACTTTGTAACCTGCTTAATTTTATTTCTCAGCACCTCTTAGATGTCTTTCCATATAAAAACAAGATCCACCCAATCCCCTTTAACTGTGTAGGGCTGCAGTGTTCAATCCCCTTCGGACCTTCCTCTCCTTTGCCCAGGGCTTGTTCAGCCCCGAAAAACTGGCCAGAGCTGGAACCCCTGAAATCTGTTTCCACTGTGTGGATGGTTGTGCTGGGAAGACCCTGGGGTCAGGGCCCCTCCTGACAAGACACGGAAGGCATGCTCTCCTCCTGGGCCCTTTGGGGCTCTGCACCCAGAGCTCGCTCTCCTTTGCAGAGTCTTTTCCTGCATATACAGAGGGAAGAACTGGTTCCTACTTTGCCTGAAGAAGAGGCAGACGTGTGTGGAAAGCTGAGTCCACTGGTCTTTAAGTGGCTTAGTTGGCTCCAGGAAGAATGACTTTAAGATGGGAGCAAGACATTCCTTGACTGCAGTTGTGACCAGGCAGAACTTGGGTTCTGTGACTTTGCAAAATGTGGGAGTTTTAGACGTTGATTTATTTTTTCTTTCCCCACTTCCAACAATAACAACAACAGATCATCTGCTTCTAGGTTGAATCGAAGGCATTTGTCTAAGCAAAGAGGTCATTCTGTTTAGGCAGTGTTTACAGTTTGCACTAAGAAAGAAATAAAAAAGAAAGGGGGGTTGAGGGATGGAGCGAGAGTGGAAGGAAGGAAGGAAGGAAGGAAGGAAGGAAGGAAGGAAGGAAGGAAATCATATAAACTGAAATTCCCTCCTCTTTAAACCATGTTTTGAATAGGTACTGTGTAGCACTTACCTGAAGTAAAACTAATAGTACACAGGGTATTTGATTAAAAGCAAGTCTCCCTGGTACAACTGATCTCCTTTCCCCAGACCCCCAGAGGCAACTACTGTTACAGTTTCTTGTGTATTCTATAAATATTCTTTGCAAGTACAAACTATATTTAAATATCTTTCTTTTTTCCCCCCCACACAAATGGTAGCATACTCTGTCCACTGTTGTTTCTGTACCTCACTCTCTCAACTGAACAGAGAATGCTCTCTTTCTAAACCTACAAACACACACATGCATACCTGCAGCCCATATTTAGAATACAGTCTTTCCATGGGGCAGAGTGTGGTGGCTGCTGCCTGTAATCCTAGCACTTTGGGAGGCTGAGGCAGGCAAATCACCTGAGGTCAGGAGTTCGAGACCAGCCTGGCCAACATGTTGAAAGCCTATCTCTACTAAAAATACAAAAATTAGCCGGGCGTGTTGGCAGGAGCCTATAATCTCAGTTAGTCAGAAGGCTGAAGCAGGAGAATCGCTTGAACCCAAGAGGCAGAGGTTGCAGCGAACCGAGGTCATGCCACTGCACTCTAGCCTGGGTGACAGAGTGAGACTGTCTCCAAAAAAAAAAAAATTATTTCCTGGTCACAGGTGCAGGAAAAATTATTTGCCCAATCAAAATGAGGGCCCGCCCCCCGCCCCACCCCCAACCTCAAAAAAAGCTACCTAGCTCTTTATGGTGGTTTTTTTTTTTTTTTTTTCTTGCCTCAGTCACAGAGAAGCTAGGACACTCTGTGCCAGGATGATGGGAGATCAAGGTGCTTCCTACGCTGAATAAACTTCTCTAAGCTGACCCCAGAATCTGGTACTTTTAGGCACTGCCTGAAATGTACAGATGGGTCCACTTTTTCCTACTGTAATTGCAAAAACAATAGTATTTCTTCTCTCCCATTTGTAGGGCAATCAGTCAGAGGGATCCAGACAGACATATTTTAAAGAATATATATAAGACCACTAGATGAAGCTAATGAGCTAGTCTTTCATGTTTGATTATTTTTGAATACGTGATCTATTTACATAGTTCAAAATTCAAAACCATATAATGCAAAGTTTGTTTACTACACTTGTTCCTCCAGCCACCCAGTTCTCTTTTGTCTATCCTTCCAGTTACTCTTTTGTGTATCTGGAAGGATACACATGGAGTGTATGTGTATACAAATGTTACCATTTTATATTGTAAAAAATGTATATTTTACACAAATGGTAACATACTGTGCACACTGTTTTCCATCTTGCTTTTATCCAGTTAGTATCTTGGAGATGAGTTTTTAGCTGCCTGTTAAAAGCTTCTTCCTTAAAAATATTTTCATCCGGCCGGGCGCGGTGGCTCACGCCTGTAATCCCAGCACTTTGGGAGGCCGAGGCGGGCGGATCACAAGGTCAGGAGATCGAGACCACGGTGAAACCCCGTCTCTACTAAAAATACAAAAAATTAGCCGGGCGCGGTTGTGGGCGCCTGTAGTCCCAGCTACTCGGGAGGCTGAGGCAGGAGAATGGCGTGAACCCGGGAGGCGGAGCTTGCAGTGAGCCGATATCGCGCCACTGCACTCCAGCCTGGGCGACAGAGCGAGACTCCGTCTCAAAAAAAAAAAAAAAAAAAAAAAAAAATATTTTCATCCTTTTGTAATATGGGTATGTCATAGTGTCTTCCGACAGGCCACTTGCTGTCAATAATAAACATATGTTTAACAAAGCAGAAGCGTGTGTTCTCTCATCTAAGAGACCAGAGCATTTGCTCCCAGCAGGTCTGGCACCCTTAGTGTCAGGGACTCAGGCTCCTCCTCTCTTCATTCTTGGCATCCTTCGAGAGAGAGAGTGGTTCCCTCTCATTCCATTCTCGTCTCCCAGCTAGCTGGAGTCCCAACATGTTATAGGTTTATTATTGACAGCTAGTGGCCTGTCAAAAGACATTTAGAATATTTCCAGCTTTGCAGTATTACAAACAATGCTCCCATGAAATACCTGGCAAATTTTCATTTGTACATGTGTAGATATGTCATATATCATAAGGATAAATCCCTGGAATTAGCATTACGGGGCCACATAATCTGTGCATTGTAATTTTGGTAGATGTTACCAAATTGTCACTTAACTGTTGTTGTCCCCATTTATGTTGCAATGTATAAGAGAGACTGCCTGACTGACGGCTGATTTAAATGCTCAACTTTTATTTTCCTAAGTCCAGGGAAAAGATGATTTCTAATTTGGATGTCAGAATAGGTGATGAGACTGACCACTGTGGCACTACATGGGAGAATAATAAAGTGTCACTTCCTTCCTCAAAACATCAATGCTACGAATTACAGATGATTTCAACATCTGGGACCATTTCCAATCCTTCCAAAGATTTAACAGTGACTTTTCCAAGGAGTTGTGTAGAGCAGCCCAGGTGCATCAATGCATTATATCTGCTGAGGAATATTTATGTTTTAAGTAAATAATTCAACTGATATTTATTGACCCCTTTCCTGTGCCATGAACTGTCATAGGTGCTGAGGTCCTGCAGCATCTCTGCTGTCAAACTTTGTGCTCAAAGTAATTGTGATCATAATTATTACAATTTATTTGATTCCCTCCCCAGCCCTGAGAGGCGGTTAGAGTGCATGTGATTAACACAAGGGTTCCCTAGTCATATTGCAGCGTGGCAAACATCGCTGATCATTCCTCCAAATCTGTTCCACTTTCTGTGTGGAAATGCACTTTTTGGTTGGGCATGTGGCCACCTGGAATAAAAACTACATATCCCAGCCTCCTTACATTTCCCAGCCTCCTTTGTGACCAAGTTCTGGCCAGTAGGAAGTAAACAGAAGTGGCATGGGCAACTTCCAGAGGTATCCTTTCAGAGAGAGAGCATGTTCTTCTCATTCCATTCTCATCTCCCAGCTAGGCGGAACCCCAACCTCCGTGATGGTGGAGGCTGGAAGAGCCGTTGAGGATCATAAGTTGGCTGTGGGGCCACATATAAAAGAGCATGAAAAGAGAAGGAGTCTCGGTCCCTGATACTATGGGTGCCAGACTTGCTGGGGACCAAATCTTTGGTCTCTTAGATGAGAGAACAAACCATTCTGCTTTGTTAAAGCCATCATGTTGGTTTTTTTAATGCACTGAAACCAAATACTAACCAAAGGTAACAGACTTTTGAACTCTGAGTGGGGACTTTTGCATGTCTGGGGGGGTATCTCTCTGCTGCAGACATCTTTGTTCTATCAACTGAGTTTGAATCCTGACTGCTACTCTGGGCAGAATGATAACAAAACTCCAGGTTCACACACTATGGCAGTATTAGGAGGCTATCCCTCACTTTAGAGGATGCTGTGAGGGAAGGGTGAGTGAGCATGTTCTGGTCACTCGTGATGCCAGGCAGGAAGTGGGGGTGGTGATCAGGATTCACCCTAGACCAACTTACGTAGCAGATGTTGTAGGTCCTGGTTGCCCCTTCACCCTTTCTTTTTGTTTTATGCTTTTGAGCATAACAAAGACATCTGTCCAGACAGATCTGCTCCAGTCCCTTTTTATCCATTCCTTGCATGTCTTTAAGCTTCGGTGTGCTTTCTCTCTCAATGGCCAACATTTTCAACTCATCTTCACAGGGCTGTACGTGGACTCCTGGGGATGCTTTGCTGACTATGGAGAGAACTGAATGCAATGACGGTGCAAGGTTTCGTAGCTCTGGGCCAAGGCATAATTTTTACTCTAGAGATCCCTTGTGGGTTCAGGCAGAAGCTCAGCCTCTTTAGCAGGACTTTTGCCTGAGATTTCAGTCTTTCTTGGCTTCCTCTCTGGCTTAGTTTCCCCCTATCCCTGCCAACTCCCTTAGCAGCCTCCACTGGAAGTATTTTTATTGATAGATCACTTAGCCACAAACCCTCATCTCAGCATAACAGCTGAGCCAACATTTCTCTGTCATGTAACAGCCTGTATGGAGCATCCCTCAGCTGAGACAGTGGTTCCACAGTGTCTTTTTTATCTTGTTGCATTGGCATCCTTCCTGTGTTGCTTTTCCTCTCTTGTGCTGATGGCTGCTGTGGCTCCCACCATCATGTATGCATTCCAGTCAACACTGGGAAGAGGGGGAAGTAGAGGGCACACCACCTTCTCTTAAGGTAGGACCCAGAGGCTGCGTTCATCACTTCCACTCACATCCCATTGGCCAGCACTTAGTCACACGGCGACACCTAAAGCCAAGTAAGGCTGGGAAGTGTAGTCTTTAGATGGATGGCCAGGTACCACCCATTGGAGCCCAATAGGGAATAGAATGGTAAAAATAGAGGAGAATGAATATTGGGGTAAAAACCCAGCAATCTCTGTCATGCCTAGGAATCACTACCTTAAATGCTAGGAACTACATTTTCCTACTGCTACGGGATGCTTGATTCACTTTGAAAGTATACCTTTAGCTGTTCTGACCAGGTATACCTTTAGCTGTGAATGCCCTGAAGTGGTGGGGGATGTTTCTGGAAAAGATCTGGGAGGTCATCATCACCTCCAGCATAGTTACTGGGTCTTGGGCCTAGGGCTGGCAGCTGAGGTTAACATGTCTCAGCGAGGGACAGCGCAGGCAGAGCTCCTAGCAGAAAGCTGATGTGAAGTGGGTGGCATGGGTTGGCAGGTAGCATAATGTAAAGGGGTGGATTCAGCAAGAGGATATAACAATTGCAAATATATATGCGCCCAACACTGGAGCAACCAGGGATATAAAGTAAATATTATTAGAGATAGAGAGACAGTTGGACCCCAGTACAATAATTGCTAGAGACTTTAACACCCTACTTTCAGCACTGGACAGATCTTCCCCTAGGGGCTGGCATGGCCCATAAACTGCCCTAGGCCCCTTATACTGACAATGAGTCAGGCAGGACCTGCCACCTGAGTCTCCTTGTGAGGGGGTGGGTGGGGTGGGGGCGGTGCAGAGCCCTTGGAGGTCCAGGGCCTGGATTTGAGCAGGAGCCAGTAGGTCTTCTGATAGTATGGGGCTTCCTTCCAGGACTATTTTCCAAGGATTAAGAGGCTTGCCCCTTGTCCTGGGTTGAATGGTGCACCCCCCTAAAAAAATATGTGAATATCCCTGGAACTTGTCAATGTGCCCTTGTTTGGACAAAGGGTCTTTGCAGATGTCATTAAGTTAAGGATCTTGAGATGATATCATCCTGGATTACCAGGCAGGCCCTAAATCCAATGACAAGTGTCTTTATAAGAGAAAGGCAGAGGGAGATTTGAGACAGACAGAAGAAGAGAAGATGCAGCCAGGAGAAGGCCAGCCAGGGGCAGAGATGGAGGTGATGCAGCAGCAGGCTGAGGAATGCCTGAGGCCACCAGAGTCTGGAAGAAGTGAGGAAGGATTCTCCATTAAAGCCTTCAGAGGAAATGCGCTCTGGCCAACACCTTGCTTTTGAACTTCTGACCTCCAGAGCTATGAGAGAATAAATATCCATTGTTTTAAACTATGAAGTTGGTAGCAGTTTGTTATGGCAATGCTGGGAAGCACCTCCATAGTGAAGACTCAGCCACCAGTTGGAGGGGAGACAGTGCAGCAGGCTCAGTGACGATGGAGAGGTGTGTGCCTTTGGCCTCACCTCTCTGGCGGGTTCACTCTCCTTCGCCTCCACCCCACGCTCTGCTCCTGGATTCCTCCAGTTCAGTCAACCTGGTATGGGGAGGAGACTGAGGCATTTGTCTCCTTGGCTTCCTCCCTGTGATGTCTATTGCAGCTTAGCTATGTCCCCAGTACTAGGTCATGGTTACTTTCAAGGCAGCCTTTTCTGCACAACTCTTACCTCCAGGTTCTGGAATATTCTCCCTCCCATTGTTCTTTGGGGACAGCTCTGGCTCTGTTAGCTCCTGGCCCCTGTACTATCTCTTGTGGCTTCTCTACATGCTGGCTCCATTGTGGTAATGAGTCCCTTTGTAAATTAGTCCCTCTCCAAGTAACTTGAGTGTGCTATTTCCTGCTGGGACCCTGACTGAGACAGTGCAGCTGGGGCTCCATCTCCCTGGTTTTATGGAGGGTGGGAATCAGGGTAGAAGTGTAGAACTTTAGATGGTAGGTGTAAGTTTCCTGAGGGCCAGAACTCTGCAAAGGGGTGATCCACATATTCTGAACAGTGAGATGAGAGAGTGCTTTGGGTTCTCTATGTCAGGGACCAGGATCTGGCCTTCATTCTCTGAAGGGTCATGCAGGCTGCCTCTGTTGAAATCTAGTATGGTGCTTTGGCACCATTGATGTCTCTTGATGTCCAGAGGCTCATCCAGAGTGAGGTACAACTTGCCTGGCAAAGCCTCCTGGAGGGCTGAAATATGGATGGACACAGAGAGGGCTCCATGTCCCCATTACCTCCCCAGAACAGGGAGTGTTCCAAGGACAAAAGTGTTCCAAGTTGTAGAATTAGGATGAAATTCCATGAAACCCATTATGTGCATTGAAGAACATACATCCATGTTTCAATTTCCAAATAGTTCTCACTCTTCCCTGATGTCTTAGTTTGTGTTGCTGTAAAGAAACACCTGAGGCTGGGTCATTTATGAAGGAAAGAGGTTTATCTGGTTCATGGTTCTGCAGGCTGTACAAGAAGTGTGGTGCCAGCATCTGCTTCTGGTGAGGGCCTCAGGAAGCTTCCAATCACAGCAAAAGGTGAAGGAGAGCAGGCATCACACAGCGAGAGAGGAAGGAAGAGGAGAGAGAAGGAGAGAGGTCCAGGGTCTTTTTTAAAACAATCAGTTATCATAGGAATCAAGAGAGTGAGAACTCATTCCTTACCAAGAAGATGGTACCAAGACATTCAATGAGGGATCTGCCCCCAAGACCTATTATCTGAACACCTCCCACCAGGCTCCACCTCCAACACTGAGGATCAAATTGCAGCATGAGGTTTGGTGGGAGCAAATATCCAAACCACATCACCTGACAAAGTACAAACAATGACTCAAAGCCCCATTCAGATGCCCTGTGCTCATCAGTGTTTCTGTTGTCTGGAAGGTGACGCCGAAGAAGTTGGCCCCAACTCCAGACCCAGATGACTGTCCAGCTGACTCACCAGCCTGAGAAAAGGAAACAGAAGAGGAAAACCCAGATTTGAGGCCAGGGGATGGAACATGGAGAAACACGACAAAGGAGAAGCTTAAAGCAGAACAGACCACAGCCAAGGAGATGTCTCTGAGTTACAAGGAGAACACCACCATTTTCTTCAAAATATTTTATTGGTGAGTATTTTTCTGGTAATAGAAGTCATACATGGTCCTTGGTAGAAAATATGGAAAATACAGGATCTGATCATTGTAGAAAGCTTAGTAAATACAAGGTGTCATGGTAGTCAAGGTGAGAGATGACAAGGACCCTGTTATGGATTGAGCTGTGTTTCCCTGACCCAAATTCGTATGTTTAAGTCCTAACCCCCAGTACCTAAGAATGTGACTGTATTTGGACATAAGGTCTTTAAAGATGTAATTAAATTAAAATGAGGTCATTGGGGTGGGCCCTTAATTTAATATGACTAGTGTCCTTATAAGAGGAAGAGATTAGGACACAGACACACACAGAGGGGAGACCACGTGAAGACACATGGAGAAGACGACCATCCACAAGCCAAGGAGAGAGGCCTCAGAAGAAACCAACCCTGCTGACACCTTCATCTCAGACTTCCAACCTCCAGAATTGTGAGACAATACACTTCTGCTGTTTAAGCCACCCAGTCTGTGCTACTTTGTCGTGGCAGCCCTAGCAGACGAATGCAGACCCCAACCTTGGGCAGTAGCAGACACATGGAGAAGAGGGAAGGGATGGAAGACATTTTTAGGAGGTGAAATTGGCAAACTGTTGAATGGCTCCATATGGACAAGTGGGGGTGCAGAGTAGTGGAGAATTTTGTTAGTTTTCTAAGCCTGAGCAGCTGGATGGATGAGGGTGCCCCATCTCATCAACTGTGATGGAGAATCCACGAGGAAGAGTTGCTGTTTGGAGGAGTTGAAGGGGAGACGCGGGAGGGGCACCCGGTGGGGATGCCTGTTCTCTGGTTGATCTAGTCCAGGGCTTCAAGCCAAGGGCTGGAGGGAGGCACAAGGGCACATCAGTGCGAGCGGAAAGCATACTGCGAGTAGAGGAGGGTGGCAGAGGACAGACCCCCAGGGAGGTGCACATTTATTTTCTTGGAGGAAGGGACCATCATGTATTGTGCTGATGATCGCATCGCAGCTGTTCACATTTATTAGGTTGATTCCAAAATATTGTCTGCCTCCCCTAATTTCTCTTTCAACCCATTGTTTAAAAATTCCCAAGATAGGCACAGACAGACTACTCCCCAAATGCTAAATTGGTCAAATTAGGGGGAAGGCTGTCTCTTTAACCTACCCCTGTGATTATTTGGTACACATGGTGCTTAGCATGCTGGCATCCAGGAACCACCATATGTGCAGGTAAGCGCAGAGCCGAGTGGTCAAACAATGGGCTGTTTTGCTTTTAGCAATACATGCTCTTACTTTTTTGTACCCCTCTGGCCTCCTTTCTTTAAACATTTTTTAATTGAAAAAATGCATATCAATGTGTGTTAGAAATGTGTGGGAATGGAAACAATAGTCTCTCCTAATGGTGTGAATAATGATGTGATTTTTGTTATTATCATATTAGTGCCAGCATATCTTGCAGGATTACTATGTATCAGGCACTATGCTGTATTGTTTCTCTTAGGATATGTAGTTTTCCACGAAGACATACGATTCTGAAACCCTGGAGAATACAAAATGGAAAATTAGCTTTCTGTTTAAGAATGCAGGCTCTGGATTGAGGTTGCCTGAGTTAGAATTCTGATTTCCTCACTTATTAAACTAATGCCATTCTGGGTGAGCTACTTAATGTCTGTGTCTCGGTTTCCTCATCTGTAACAGTGTCTTCCTCACAATTTAATATGAGTGTCAAATTTGATAATATGGGGAAAGCATATAGAACAGTGCCTGGGACATAGTAAAAGTTCAATGAATTTCACTGTAAGGGCTCCCTATATATGAGTATTTCAGGAGGTTTTTTTTACATGACTTAAGATTGTTTTTGGAAAATAAAAAATTAATAAACAAGAGCTAGCACGGCTATCTTTAGGCCTCAGTTGTATTAAACTCAAAGACTTAGTATTTCTCCAATACTCTGTAAACTCTCCCTTGCTTGTTTCATGTACATTTCTTCAGTCCATCTCTCTGCATTGAGGCTAGATCAGCTACCGGCCTGCTTCTGTTTAAAGAAATGATTTCCTTCTTTGAAAAAAGAACATGCCTATGGTGTCTCCTTACTACAACATGTTTGGGATTCCAGCAATTTCTTTAAGTTACTTCCTGAATGGAGTTGTCACCATTATCCTACTTTAAAACTCCAGTATTCAGTTCCACATTTTAAAAAGTTCTTTAAAATCTCATACCAACAGGAAGATGCCAGTGAGTCTACTGCCTGACATTTTATTAAGAATTAAAAATAATGAAGCCAGCAGAGATACAGAGAGAGACTAATTTAGAAACCTGGCATGATTGCTTTTAATTTGTTGACAATGTGGTGTTTGTGGGGGAAGGGAGGTGGTGGGGGAAGGACAGGGTACCGCATGGCCAGGCTCAAGCAGGCCTTGCATTAATGGGGTAACAGCTGAACTAAGTGTTCACAGTGAACACATCAAAGATTGTAGTCTTTGAGATACCATTTTTTCTATTCCAGGGTGTCAAAGGTGGCTGCAAATATATCCAGCGCTTTCTGGGTGGCATTGTTTAGGATGCTGGCCCAGCAGATGGCCCCAAATGCACCTCAGCCTGGTAAAGCAGAGACCACATGGGATGACATAGTCTTCTCATTAGCAAACAGGAAAAAAAAAAAGGCAAGGATGAGAAAGGAGAGAGATAAAAAGAATACACAAAGACATTTACATATTTACATTGTCTCCTCCACATTTCAAATTCTCCTTTAGCTGAAGTGTCAGTGGGCTTGCTTTTCTCCTTCTGTTTGTATGTTTACTTGTGCTAAATAGATTATGCTAATTAGGCACATAAATGCATGCAACTGTTATTATGGCATTTTAATCACAGAGTTTTTCACTGGAAGCCTTCATTAGAATTCTCATAATCTTACTTGTTAGTGTAACAAACAGTAATAAATGCCAAGGAGCTTGGATTAAGGCAGAGGCATTCAGACTTTAAAAGAGGAATATGGAAATGTTGTCAAATCTCTGCATTACTTATTGAAATGTCACATAAACAGTTCGGGACTCTAGATATCTTACTCATTATAAGGATAGGGGACCAGGCAACCTGAAAATAGTAATTATGTCTTTCTTCCGAGCGCCAACATATGCCATTCATACATTCCAACTAACTCTTCTGAAATAACCGGGTGGTCCGATATACAGCCTGGGCCATGATGTATGATTGTGATAAATTGGAGAAATATGTTATTTGATTTCACTTATTTTAGGCTTAGTGGTAAATATGTGTGGACACAAACACATATAGAAATTTACTGTCTTTCAATTTTGCACAATTATTTGGCAAGTTGCTAGAAAAAAACTGCAGTTCTTTTTTTGTTTTCTAGGAAGCAATATCATAGCCATGTGCTTAAGAATAAGCCACTCTCTGAAAATAATGTGGTCTTGCAAACAGGTCTAAGCTTTGGGACATAGTAGATGACTATCCTGATCTTGCACAAGCCCACAACGTAGATGTGACAATCTAAGTTCCGGGGGAAACTCCCTTACCATAGTTATGTGTTGCTGTGGGATAAACTACCCCACAAGTCAGTGGCTTAAAACAAAAACAATGACTTCTTTCTCATGATTCTGCTAAAGCAGCCATGTAGAGATGACCCAACGAGAGAAACTGAGGCCCGAGCCAAACAGCCTCCACGGAGTATCCAGTTTGCATCTTCCAGCTGTCCCAGCATCTCAGCCTGCACCAAGTTAAGCAGAACCTTTTGGTAAAGCCTCAAGTTAATTACTCTTCTGGGGGCTGCACTCTTCCCCATTTGGCACTCTCTTGAAGGAATCTTTGTTTTACCCTCTAGCAATAAAACTGCCACCCACTTCTCAGAGGTCCCGAGGACCACTTGGTGCCAGAGGAGGCTGGCTCTGCCTTGGAGAACCAATGGAGGGGATCTTTTCCCCACTCCACATTCAGTAACTTGAAATTGGCCAGGACAGGGGCATGTCCACCATGGAAACTGGCGGATGTTTTTCCCTTGGAGAACCAGTTGTCGAACATTTCCCAGCACACCATTGCCCTGAGCCTTGAAATGTGCCTGGGCAACCTCACCGCACCCTCCTACTACAGCCTCGGACACAGTGGTTCTCAAACTCAGAGGTATAGAACCCACCCAAGGGACCTGCACACTTTGCAAATACTCTTGTTGCTCATCTTCCAGCCATAACCGGGACATGGTAGGAACTCAAGAAATGCTTCTTGAGTGAAAAAATGAACACGACTTTAAGGTGGGTAGTAGTATCATCTGCATTTTACAGATGAGGAAACCAAGGCACAAAATTGTTAAAAAAAAAAAAAAAAGTTGCCGAAGGTAGCATAGCTAGTAGATATAGGAGTCAAGTGCAGGTCTGTCCGGCTCAGACAAATGCACATAGTGGACTGAAAGATCCCGGGCGATGGCCCTGCAGAGTCCCAGTGCCTGGTCCCACCTAACAGCGATGGCGGGTCCCACCTACCATCACGGCTGGCTTATCATCAGCAATCATTTTGGCCCCGCCATGATGGTGCCCTTAGTGAGCTCAGGGCAGTGGACTTACACATTGTGAACTGACTACAGGACAATGCCTGAACTGTGCAGCAAACATGACTATGAGGCAGTATCACGTGAAATTTTGGAGAATGGGTTTGGGGTCTAAAAGCACTGGGTTCACATACCACCTAGGCACCTCAATTTCCTCATATGCAAAAGAGGACTTATTCCTTAGGTTAGTCAATTTGTTGACTTAAAAATATTTGTGTAGCACCTACTCAGCCATACACTACAGGCAAAACAGGCTTCATGGCCCCTGTCTTTCTGGAGGTTAAGAAATTCTGAATAATACAAAACATGATGCATTTTCAAACTCAACCCCTGGCATGTACAAAGTGCTTGTCTTAATCAGAATTCCTAGTAAATAACCATAAGTTCTGTGGATGCAGAGGCTGCACCCATTGTGGTAATTGCTGTATTTCTAGTTCCTGGCACATAATTGATGCTCAATAAGTTTTTCTTGCATACATTAAAAAGAGTTTCTTCTCTTGTAAATGACAGATGCCCAGTTGAAACAGCTTGAGGAAAAGGAGGGGTTTGTGGGTGAACTGAGCTTGGCTAGCCCCGGATGCCTGCTAGCTGTTGCTGCGAGTCTGACTCTGACTTGTCTCTGCTTTCCTAGAGGCTGCTTCTCTTCTGCCAGCAGCACAAGGCTCCCACACCACCAGCCCAGGCCTCTCAGCAGAAAGAGAATTTTCCCTTCCAAAGAGTGCCAGGGTTGACTCCTCCTGGCCCAGGAGGAGTCACACCAGTCACGAGGACCTGGCTGGCCAGCCCCAGATCGCGCGTCAACCCCTGGGATGGGTGGATAGAAGTCCAGCCTCACTGGACCCAAATGCACTGAGGGTTGGGGAGGGGTGATTGCTCCCACCCCCTCCCAATTAGGGAGCTAGAACTGGCTACCTCCAGTTCTGGGGAGGGGTGATTGCTCCCACCCACTCCCAATTAGGGAGCTAGAACTGGCTACCTCCAGTTCTGTGGAGGGTCAGTGGATTCATGCAGATGTGGTCACCTCACTGTTGACGGAGACCCAAACAAATGACTCTGGCAGTTGTATGGACCTTAGGGGTAAGGGGCAAGGGGTAAGGGGTAAGGGAAAAGGGCTCAGTGAGAAAAAGCACTGAATGCTGAGCCAGAGTCACAGGGAAGCATCTCCAAGGTTTCTCCCTCCTTCCCTGTATTAGTCCGTTCTCACGCTGCTGATAAAGACGTACCCCAGACTGGCCAATTTATGAAAGAAAGAGGTTTAGTGGACTCACAGTTCCACGTGGCTGGGGAGGCCTCCCAATCACGGTGGAAGGTAAAAGGTACGTCTCACATGGCAGCAGACAAGAGAAGAGAAACTGTCCTGGGAAACTCCCCTTTATAAAACCATCAGATCTCATGAGACTTGTTCACTATCATGAGAACAGCAAAGGAAAGACCTGTCTTCATGGTTCAATTACCTCTCACCTGGTCCTTTCCACAACATATGGGAATTGTGGGGCTATAATTCAAGAGGAGATTTGGGTAGGGACACAGCCAAACCATATCATTCCCCCATAAGGAGGCCTTGGCAGGGTGCCTGAAGAAGGTCTTGGACACAGAGACCTGGGAATGCAGGTGCAGGGCTGGGAACACAGGTCCGTGTAACTGCATGGCCAGCCAAGGGCCTGAGACCTTGACCACTGCTCCCTTCTGGGACTGCCAGTGCCCTGGCTGTGCCAGGTCTGGTGTGGAGTGGGAGCCTCCCCATAAGGCCTGCCAGGTACAGCCTTGTAGTTGCCCACAGCCAGGTCTGAAAAATCACAACTAAAAGTCAGACTCCTCAGTGGGAGGTTCTATTGCTCGCCATGGAAAACATCATAACATGACAATTTGGAATCTCTTAGTGATGAGGGAAAAAAAACCCAACTCAGATGGGATTAAAAAGATAAAGGATATGTGATTTTAAAATGGACAGAGGACTTGAATAGACATGTCTCCAAAGATGATATGTGAATGGCCAACAAGTATCTGAAAAGATGCCCACGTGACTAATCATCAGCGATGTGGAAATCAAACCTACAATGAGATATCACCCCATACCCAGCAGGATGGCCACTGTAATAAAAGCCCCAGAAACTACAAAGTGTTGGCAGGGATGTAGATGTGTTCATTCATCTCTTCACTAGCTGTTAAATGCTACCAGCATTAGGCCCTGAGCATAGAAAAATGTTTAAGACAATAGGTGTAGACAGTAGTCTACTTAGGGACATTGTCAGAAGAACAAATACAGTAACTGCTGTAATAGATACACATACACTATGTGCTGTAATTTAAAAGTACTATAATAGAAATTTTGTGCATTTACGTATTTATTTAAGAGATGGGGTCTCACTCTGTCACCCAGGCTGGAGTACAGTGGCACAATCATCATAACTCACTGCAGCCTCCAATTCCTGGGCTCAAGAAATCCTCCTGCCTCAACCTCCCAATACGCTGGGATTACAGGTGTAAGCCACTGTGCCCAGCCGCTCCTGACAGTTTTATGAGAAGAGCAAGCACTTGTATTCCTGTTAAGTTCCCAGTAAACCTCTCCTAACTTTCCATTGGCTGGATTCAGGTTATTTTTCATTGAGCCAGTCACTGTGGCCAGGAGGATGGGATGTGCTGATTGGACTCACCAATCAGGGCCCATTCAGGAGTGGAGGGTAGAGTTCGCTTTTTCAGATGTGCATGGGCTGTGCCTGGGAAGGTAGTATGGTTAAAAGGAAATGAGATGCAGGCAACTAGAAGGCGGCGTGGATGCTAGGCAGGCTACAAGATACAGTTGTCAATTACATTGTGGCATATGGGTTGCTAACCTGGCATAAATAATTCAAATTATTGGCTGGGCGTGGTGGCTCATGCCTATAATCCCAGCACTTTGGGAGGCCGAGGCGGGCGGATCACGAGGTCAGGAGTTCGAGACCAGCCTTACCAACATCGTGAAACCCCGTCTCTACTAAAAATACAAAAATTAGCCAAGCATGGTTGTGCACATCTGTAATCCCAGCTACTCAGGAGGCTGAGGCAGGAGAGTCATTTGAACCTGGGAGGCGGAGGTTGCAGTGAGCTGAGATTGTGCCACTGCACTCCAGCCTGGGCAACACAGTGAGACCCCTTCTCAAAAAAAAAAAAAAAAAGATTTCAAATTATTTTAATGGGAGAGGTAGCTGCAGCTTTCCCTGTGTTTAGCCAGACTGAGAGCCTCCCCACTAAACCAATGACAGCTGAGGATAAAAGATGTGTATCTCAATGTGTCAGCCACTCCTTGGCCATAAGTCTAGACCAGTGACTAGAGGTCTGGCAGTAGGTATTAAATTTTTCCAGCCTGTGTGATGCTTCTCTTCTTCCCTGTCCTTTGTGGAGTCACAGATGTGAGCTACCAGAAGACAAGTGGAAGAAAATGGCTTGAAAAACAGACAGAACCTGATATTAGCATTCTTGGTACTGAAAAACCTGGGCTCATCTTCTGTTTCTGTAATTTACTGGCTGTGTGAACTTCGGCAAATTTCAGAACCTCTATGATTCAGCTTCATCTATAAAACTGGAGTAATGATGTGATGATCAAATATGCAGGGTTGAGATAAAGAAGGAATGACATCAAGGTGCTGCCCTATGGAAGTACTCAGTAAATGGGAATTATTTTTGGTATTAATTTATTGAGGGCTTTGTATGTACCAAGTGCTATGCTAACTGCTAGAAATATACTATGCCATTTAATTTTCCCAACAAGTCTATGAGGTAGGCATTTTATCTACATTTTACAGTTGTGAAAACTGAAGCTCAGAAAGGTTTTATAACTTTTCTTTTTCTCACCCAGCTAGCAAGTGGATTCAGACAGGTCTATCCGATGCCTCGGATGGTATTTTATTTGCTACATTATACTGTCTCCTGCAGTGCTGATGAAAAACAGTTGCTCAGCTGAAACCTATTAGCCCCCAAGGTGATCTGTGAATGAGTTTCAGGGAATCTCTCAGCCCCTTTATATGACATGCAGACTTCTGTGTATATATTCATTTTGCTGGAGAGAGAGTTTATAGCATTCAGTAGAAAGCTGTTCCTGTTCTCCAAAAAATGGTAATTTTTAATAAGGAGAAATCAGATAATGTACATAGCAGGGTTTTATTCCATTTCCATGTATCCAGCTATCCATGGGTTGGACAATGGGTAAAAACCTGTAGTTAGATAAAAGGTATAAATTCTAATGTTCGATAGCAGTGACAATAGTTAGCAACAATATATCATATATTTCAAAGTAGCTGGAAGAGAGATCTTGAATCTATCCATCCAATAAATATTTACCCAGGGCATTCTTTTCATCAGGCACTGAACTAAATGCCAGGAGTACCTTTGAAAGACAGGATTTCAAGTATGTAAACATCTGTTTTACAATGAAGAAAACTTACATCTACTGATGAGATATGTTTTCCTCTGATAATGACTATTATGTAAATTGTTCTATATTCCCTTCATACTTTGGTGGGCAGAAAGCTTAGACTAAAAATTCTTATATTTTTATTTTAGCTCACATTGGCTCATATTCTTTAATTCCACTTAAAAATCTATATTTATTTTTTACTATATGTATTGGCATTGTTGGCTGCCTCAAATTGTCTATGAAATGAGCTGAGAAACAAAACCAATTTATTAAAAAAAAAAAAACTAAACAAGCATAATTAACTTTTAGTCGTCTCACTTTTTATTCCATGACTCATGGGAAACGTTAGGAATATTCAACAATAATACTATTTATCTATCCAGTGGAATTTGTAATTATGTGAGTTTTACACTCGTTATGTATTATTAATCCCACATCAAGTAAAGGAAATAAAGCTCAGATTTTGCTCAAGGACTGATAGGAAATGGCCTTATGCTCTAACTTCAGTGTGGCACTCCTCATGCCATTCTTCCAAGAACGCACATCAAACATCTCTTTCCAGGCATTTTTGTTTGTACTTTTAAACTAAAAATGAAATACAGGCAACATTTTAGACAGCGTAGCTGACTTCTTGATTGCCTACCCAAATACCATTCCTTTTTCTTCCTTTCTAACAAAGACCTTATTTTTTTTTATTTTTTTATTTTTTTGAGGTGCCATTGTGGCCATATTAAAATGTCCAACTTCCCAGACTCCCTTGTAGTGAAGGGTGGCTATGTGACCCATTCTAGCCAATATAATGGTGGCAGAAATCCAAAGAGTAGCATCTATTCCCAGACAAAAACACAAAAGATTGAGAGGAAAAGACTTGTGGTTCTTTTCTTTCTTCCTGCCTGCAATGCAGGCATCATACACGGAGCAGCAGCAGCCATTTTACAACTAAGAGGAGGAAAGCCTCAAGTTAAGATTGGCAGAGTAGGAAGAGCAAGCCAGTCCGAGTCCCAGTGGACATTGCTGGTCAAGCAACCACTTTAGCCCTATACTGCTTACCTCCTGATTTCTTGCTATGTGAGGACAATAACCCTCTTAGGGGTCTCGACCACACTGGTAAGGTTTTCTGGGTCAAACATAATCCTAACTCTTAAGGCAGCTTAAATAAAGTGACAAAACTATTGATGAGCATTTTTTACTCTCAAATGACCAGAAATCACTTACCTAGGAATTGACAAGAGAATACTTATTTAGTTTTAATTGTCTAGATTGCTACTTTATTAACAACATGGCCTAATCCTTCAATAAGAGAAATCACTGGTTGATTCTGTCCCAGATGACTCCATGTAAGGAAAGAGATTAAGGTTGAAATGACTCCTGTACCGTACTTTGAGAGTATATTGTGCAGGATTCCCTTTGAGACTCTTCAATTCAATATTTACTTGTCTGTCCTTTCAAGATTGATTAGCAATTATTTATGGCAAAGATAAAGCAGGCAAACTGTGAGAGGAACATTTCTTAGAATAGTGATTTATTATTAACATCAGAAATATTCATTTACAAAATTTGAGCAAGAAAGAAAAATGAAGAGGGAAACAGCAAATTATCTGAAATCCTACCATAACCAGAGTTAATATTTGCTATAGAACAGTCCACGTCTTTGTGCATATGGCCCAATAGATGGATAGAAAAGGAGAGAGAGAGAGAGAGTGTGTGTGTGTGTGTGTGTGGTGTGCGGTGGTGTGTGTGTGTGTGAGAGAGAGAGAGAGAGAGAGAATCAGCTTGTCAATTTTTATTTTTAAAAAACTGCTGGGATTTTGTGGAATCTATAGATCGATTTGGGGAGAATTTACATCTTAACAAGCCTGAGTCTTCTGATCCATAAATATGGTATACTTCTCCATTTATTTAGGACTTCTTTAGTTTCTCTCAGAAGCGTTTTGAAGTTTTCAGTGTATAGACCCTCCACATCTTTCATCAGATTTATACCTAAACATTTTTATGATGTCATAGAAGGTATTAATTCCCAACTATTTGTTGTATATAGAAATACAATTGATTTTTAAAATATTGACCTTGTATCCTGCAACCTTGCTAAGTTCACTTGTTAGGTCTAATAGTCTTGTTTAATAGATTATTTAGGATTTTCTACATCCATGATCATCTTTAAGGAATAAGTCAGTCAAAAAAGGACATATTTATTTCTTCCTTTCCTATGTGAATGTCTTTTATTTCTTTTTCTTGCCTTTTCCCCATTGGTAGAATCTTTACCACAATATTGATTAGGAGGGGTAAAAACAGATATTCTTGCTTGATTCCCAATCTTAGGGGAAAGTATTCATTCTTCATTATTAAACATGATGTAAACTGTTGGTTTTATTCATAAATTTCCTTTGTCAGATTGAGGAATGTCCCTTCTATTCCTAGGGTTTGTGAGTTTCTATCAGGAATGTATGTTGAATTCTGTCAAATGCCTTTTTTACACTTATTAGATGATCATATGGTTTTTCCTTTCTAATCTGTTAATATGATGAATTACATCTATTTCTTTTCAAAATTTAAACCAACCTTGCATCCCTGGCATAACCCCCACTTGGTTATGATGTATTATCTTTTCTACCTATTACTGAATTTAAATTGTTATGTCTATATTCAGGAGGGATATTGGTCTGTAGAGAATATTAATAGTCCTATTTTATTATTAAGAAAATAGGGACACAAAATGATTAATAAACATTCTATAACATTAACAGCTAACTTTCAGGACCAGGATTTGAACTAAGCTCTGTCTAGTTTGAAAAATTTTACATTTTCCATTGTAACATACTCTTTCTCAACTAAAACAGTGCAAGAGCTACACTTAGTTTTTAAGTATGCTCGTTGATGAAGCAAACCAACCAACCAAATAATGATGTTCTGTAGGGAAAAATAAACTGTTTTTCCTCTGACGTCACACCACAACGATCAACACAGAAGACTCTGTAACCAAACATGTGGGAGTTTCTCCCCACACATGAAGCAAGTAATCAATTCTGTAGCAGATATCAGCTGAGTGTCATCCTGGAACTCAGTTCAATTTTGATACTATCTACCTGGAAATCGTGTCAGATCCTACAGGTTGAGCACTCAGCCCCACATGACTGCTCCCCACTTCCAACATCAATTCCAAGCCTCAAGTTGTTTACTTGTGCCTCTGACAATTGGCTGTAAATTGGGGGTTCCCAAAACCCTTCCTTGAATTTGATTAATTTGCTAGGGTGGCTCACAGAACTCAGGGAAACACTTACTTTACTGGTTTATTATAAAAGACGTTACAAAAGAATTATAAAGGATACAGATGAAGAGACGCACAGGACAAGGCGTGTGTATTAGTCTGTTCTCACATTGCTAATAAAGACATACCCAAGGCTGGGTAATTTATAAAGGAAAGAGGTTTAATGGACTCACAGTTCCACATGGTTAGGGAGGCCTGACAATCACAGCAGAAGGCGTGGAGGAGCAAGTCATGGCTTACATGGATGGCAGCAGGCAATGAAAGAGAACTTGTGCAGGGGAACTCCTCTTTATAAAGCCATCAGATCTCGTGAGACTTACTCACTATCGCAAGAACAACATATGAAAGATTCACCCCCATTATTCAATTACCTCCCACTGGGTCCCTCCTGTGACATGTGGGAATTGTGGGAGCTACAATTCAAGATGAGATTTGAGTGGGGACACAGCTAAACCTTATCAGTATGGGTGAAGGGACATGTTGCTTTCATGACCTCCCCAGGCGCTCCACCCTTGAGGAACTGCAACCTGTTCAGCTACTGGGAAGCTCTCCAAACTCGTTCCTTTGGGGTTTTTATGGCAGATTCAGTAGGTAGGCATGACTGGATAAATCCCTGGCCATTGGAAATCAACTTAACCTTCAACCCCTCTCTCCTCCTCAGGGGTTGGAGCTTGGGCTCAAAGTCCCGACTGTAAACCTGCACTGATCTTTTTAGTGACCAACCGCCTTCCTGAAGCTACCTATAGGCCCCCAGCCACCACTCAACTCATTAGCTTCAACAATGAAGGGGGCCAGTCCCTCCACACCTGTGGGTGTTTCTCATCAGGTGGGATGAGAGACTGAGAAAAGAAATAAGACACAGAGACAAAGTACAGAGAAAGAACAGTGGGCCCAGGGGGCCGGTGCTCAGCATGCGGAGGACCTGCACCGGCACTGGTCTCTGAGTTCCCTCAGTATTTATTGATTACTATTTTCACTATCTCGGCAAGGGGAATGTGGCAGAAGAACAGGGTGATAGTGGGGAGAAGGTCAGCAGGAAAACATGTGAGCAAAATAATCTGTGTCACAAATAAGTTCAAGGGAAGGTACTATGCCTGGACGTGCACGTAGGCCAGATTTATGCTTCTCTCCACCCAAACATCTCAGTGGAGCAAAGAGTAACAGAACAGCATTACCGCCAGCATATCTTGCCTCCAGCCACAGGGCAGGTTTCTCCTATCTCAGAATAGAACGAATGTACGATCGGGTTTTACACCGAGACATTGCATTCCCAGGGACATGCAGGAGATGGAGGCCTTCCTCTTATCTCAACTGCAACAGGCCTTCCTCTTTTACTAATCCTCCTTAGCACAGACCCTTTACAGGTGTCGGGCTGGGGGATGGTCAGGTCTTTCCCTTCCCACGAAGCCATATCTCAGGCTGTCTCAGTGGGGGGAAATCTTGGACAATACCCAGACTTTCTTGGGCAGAGGTCCCTGTGGCTTTCCGCAGTGCATTGTGCCCCTGGTTGATCTAGAATGGAGAATGGTGATGACTTTTACCAAGCATACTGCCTATAAACATATTATTAACAAGGCACATCCTGCACAGCCCTAGATCCCTTAAACCTTGATTCCATACAGCACATGTTTCTGTGAGCACAGGGTTGGGGCTAAAGTTACAGATTAACAGCGAAACAATTTTCTTGGTACAGATCAAGATGGAATTTCTTATGTCTTCGTTTTCTACATAGATACAGTAAGTCTGATCTGTCTTTCTTTTCCCTACAAACAAAACACACCACTTTGAAGAGTCCAAGGATGTTAAGTGCCATAAGCCAGGAAACAGGGAGGAAGGCCAAATACATATTTTGTAATATCACCTATGTAAATAAACAATATATAAAATTTACGTTTATTTATTCCCATCAATTACCAACATATTTAACACGATATCCTAAGTAAGGTCCATTGGCTGAATACTGGATACTGGATACCCCGCAAAGGCAAGCAGTCATTAGTCACATTGTACAGTTCTTTCACACCCTGTGGCACCTTCAGCAGCTGAGCAGCTGCCTAAAGTCCTCAATGCTACAAGGTCAGACATTGTTAATCTTACATTTTAGAGGCCACTTCTGCAGCTAACCCAAGCTTAGGTCATTACAAAGTAAAGAATTCTCCCTCCTTTCTCCAAGAAAAGACACACAGTGGTAGTTACGGCCTGGGATTATGTCCTGGGATCAGTCATGACGATTCACTCCATTAAACAACAAATATTTACAGAAGGCCTATTATGTGCCAGGCACTATTCTAGGTCCTGGGGATACAATGGTAACACAATTGACAAATTCTTACCTTCATAGATCTTATATTCTAGCAAGTGATGGAGTAACACATCTAGTTCAGTTTAGGTAAAAATATACTGGAACACTTGAATGGGAAGAAGGGCTGAAGGGGATGGGTTACAAGGTATGTCTGCATCTATTGAAACCCTCTCCAGGTAGCACAGCCCACTCAGGAAAGAAGCATAAGGTATTCCTTCCTGGTGGATGCCAAGCTCTAAGACTTCCCTCATTATTTGTTTGTTCATTAAGCTTTGAATTACAGTGATATTCAGACAGTCAAAAGTAGAGAGTATAATACAAAGAACGATCAGGTACTCATCAACCAGCTTTGATATATATCAATACAAGATAATCTTCTTCTTCTATATCTGCCTCTATTCCCACTGTTCCTGGATAATTTGTAGTGAGCCTAGACATTAAGTACTGTTGTTATAAACATTTCAGTATGCATCTCTAATAGATAATCATTATTTTAAAAAAGCAATCACAATATTTTTATTATACTTAAAAATATTAATCCCTTATTATTAAATATTGTCATGTTTATATTTTCCTGGTTGCTTTATATTTTAAAAAATTGATTGTTTGAACCAGAACTAAAATAAGATTCCTACTTTGCATTTGCTTGAAATAACTTATAAATCTCTTTTCTTTATACACTTCCTCTTCTTTCTTTCTTTTTAACCCCTCCATTTTTGTTGTTGAAAAAATCAAGCCAAGTTGACTTAGAACTTTCCAGTCTGGATTTCATCGCGTCCCACGGTGTCATTTAACATGCTCCTCTGTCCTTCGTATTTCTACAATTTCTTTCATCTGTGTCTTTCTCCAGTCCTTTCTTTTTGTATTTCTAGTTATTTTCTAAACTGTGCCATCCCTCTTTTCAAACTTTTTTTCTCCAGTCACCTTACTTCTGAGCTTTTTTCTGATTCTGTGGTATGTTTTTCTTTCATAGCTTCTATCATTTTCTTAATTTTCTTTAACTTGTTTCATAACATTTGAAATGTTTTATGGGTGTTCCTTTCGGACACGCTTTCATCGTTTGTAGGAATTTTATTCTGCTCTTTCTTTTCTTTTTTTCCTTGTTAACTTTTTATACGTTTTTACCACAATGCTTTTCTGTTGTTTATTTTCTAAATGAAATGAATTTTCCTATGCTTTTAGGAGTGAAGGGTATGCTGGGGCAACCTTTCTAGTTGAAAGGCTCTAGAGCTCCCTCTCCTGTTCCTTTCGCAAGGAAATAAAATAAAAATCTCCAAAGGTTTTGAGAGTTGCCTCTTCTGCTCTGCCCACCCCCCATCCCATTTATCTGGATCTTTTTTCCTTGCCTTTAGTGATCTGCCTAGATACTCATCAGCGCAAGGCTTTGTATTGGCAGGGACTCTGTTCACTTTGAGAGCATATGGAGCTGAAATCACCCCAACACCATCAGACCTTATTGTATCACAGTCTCTTACGCTTAACCATGTATTGGGTTTTCAGATAGCTCTCCTGGTTTTGGTTGCTGTACTCAGATGGTCTTGCTGTGCCCGCTGGTGAATACCTGCAGGTGATTGTGTGATTCCCAAGCTCTCAGTATCTTCAGAATCACAGTTTTTATCACTTGTCTTCTTCCAGCACTAATGCTGCTACCATTCAGTTCTTGAACTGTAAATGCTTTGCCCAGACCTGTTAGTATTTGGTGTCTGGGAAGATTACCTCTCTATCAGTTCTGTTGTGGATACTGTCCATGGCTCTTTGGGCTTTGCTATTCTAGTTGCTGTTTCTATTTTATGGGGAGATTTGGGAAGATTCTGAGACTACCTAGCCATTTCTTTTCCCCTTTTTAATTCTTCTTGGTACTCAGTGCTACAGTTTGAGTGTTTGCCTCCGTCCTTCAATTCATGTTGAAACTTAATCCCCACTGCCATAGTATTAAGAGATGGGGCCTTTAAGAGGTGGTTTATGTCATGAGGGCTCCACTTTCATGGATGGGATTAGTGTTCTTATAAAAGGGTTTGAGGGAGTCTGTTAGTTCCTTTTTGCCCTTCTGCCATCTGGAGACACAGCAACAGGTGCCCTCTGTGGAACAGAGATGGAGGTTTCACCAGACACAAAATCGGCTGGCACCTTGATCTTAAACTTTCCAGCCTCCAGAACTGTGAGAAATAAATTTCTATTATTTGTAAATTACCTAGTCTAAGATATTTTGTTAGAGCAGCCCAAATGGACTAAGACACCCAGTGATCAGTACAGACTGATTAGAAGTTTAACTCGATGAAATATTCCAACTTGGAAACAGGTTTTTCTCACAGGCTCCAGGAGCCATGACCCTTCCTTCATTTGGTGTCCTTGAGAAGGTGACTAAGGCAAGAAAAAGTAGACAGAAGGAATACCAAGCGTCAGCTGTTGGGTTGAGCATAGCTCTTAGAACCTGCCTCAAGGCCAAGTTGTTGAGTCCCGCCTCTGACACGTCACTTCTCCTTTGCTGGCCAGGCTCTGAAAAGGAGACAAATAATCACACAGGAAGAGAAAAGAAAACAGTGCTAAAAACAAGAGTTCCATCTCTCATTTTATACAAAAATAAACTCAAGATGGATCAAGGACTTAAATCTAAGACCTGAAACTATAAAAATTCTGGAAGATAACATTGGAAAACCCCTTCTAGACATTGGCTTAGGCAAGGATTTCATGACCAAGAACCCCAAAGAAAATGCAATAAAAACAAAAATAAATAGCTGGGATTTAATTAAACTAAAGAGCTTTTGCACAGCAAAAGGAACAGTCAGCAGAGTAAACAGACAACCCACAGAATGGGAGAAAATCTTCACAATCTATACCTCTGACAAAGGACTAATATCCAGAATCTACGACCGACTCAAACACATTAGCAAGAAATAAACAAACAAATCATCCCATCAAAAAGTGGGCTAAAGACATGGACAGACAATTCTTAAAAGAAGATATACAAATGGCCAACAAACATGAAAAACTGCTCAACATCAATAATGATCAGGGAAATGCAAATCAAAACCACAATGCAATTCCACCTTACTCCTGCAAGAATGGCCATAATCAAAAAATCAAAAAATAATAGATGTTGGCGTGGGTGTGGTGAAAAGGGAACACTCCTACACTGCTGGTGGGAATGTAAACCAGTACAACCACTATGGAAGACAGTGTGGAGATTCCTTAAAGAACTAAAAGTAGATCTACCATTTGATCCAGTAAGCCCACTACTGGATATCTACCCAGAGAAAAATAAGTTATACAAAAAAACATTATACAAAAAAGATACTTGCATATACATGTTTATAGCCACACAATTCACAATTGCAAAATTGTGGAACCAACCCAAACGCTCACCAATCGAGTGGATAAAGAAACCGTGATACATATATGATATACATATGATATATATGATACACATATGATATATATGATATACATATGATATATATATGATATGCATATATATAATGGAAAAGTAGTCAGCCATAAAAAGAAATGAATTAATGACATTCGAAGTAACCTGGATGAGGTTGGAGACTATTATTTTAAGTAAAATAACTCAGGAATGGAAAACCAAGCATCGTATGTTCTCACTCATAAGTGGGAGCTAAGCTATGAGGATGCAAAGACATAAGAATGACACAATGGACTTTGGGGACTCAGGGGGCAAGGGTGGGAAGGGGGTGAGGGATAAAAGACCACAAATTGGGTCCAGTGTATACTGCTCGGGTAATGGATGCACCAAAAGCTCACAAATCACCACTAAAGAACTTACTCATGCAACCAAACACCGTTCCCCAATAACCTCTGGAAGTAAAAAAATTAATTAAAAAAAATTCTAGGAAACCACCTGGGAATTTCCCAGCATAAAATACCCCCAGATTTGCATTTGACTTCAGTTTTGTATTATTGGTGGGGGAGCCACACAGCTTCCCTCTCACCTCCCAGCCCCTCCCAGCCTCTGCCTAAGCTCCATTTTCTTGTGCTTCCTGGGTGGTACAGGGTTGTGATGTCTTGAATACCAAGAGTGAAGCTGAACATATGTGAACCTTTCCTAATCCTGCTAATCTTTCTTCAAAAACCTTTCTCAAAGTGTAGGCAACATCCAGATTGAAAAAAGAGAGTGTGAGTGAGCCTGAGCATTTTAATGACAAATAATCTTTGTCCAAGGGGGAGGGGCGGCTACCTCAGCTGGAGATGGAGCTGATGAACTGCAGCAGGTAGAAATAACTGCCGTATTACCTCATGTAATCTGCACCACTCAGGGGCAGATGAGGTCTGAATGCAGGAAGAAATCAACTTCACTTTTAAACTGGAGACTCTGCATCCGTGACAGCTATTAGGCAGTGATTAGTTGTGACACTGAATTACCAGCCACACAATGGTAATGGGAGCCTTACGAGGCCTTTGAAGCTGAGTAGAGAAACTGAATGGATGCTACTTGCGATTAAAAAAGTCTGTTCGGATGTGAGCATGAGTTAAGACTTCACCCTGTCCCCTTCCTCTGTCCTCACCATCCTACAAATAGTGAACTGCTCCAGAGAGTGGCTCCCCACAGCGGGGCAAATGTCTTCCAGGGCCTTGTGTTTCTCAGAATGGATCAGGTACCAACAGGTCCTTGGAGTTTACCCAATCAAAGGGAGGGGACTTTGTAGATTCTTTTTGACAAAGTAGAATCATAGAGGTCTACAGCTACAAAACCAAAAACAAACAAGCAAACAAACAAATAACAACAACAGCAGCAACAAAAACACAAAGGAAAGCGATTTGAGGACCAGCTGAGACAACCCATCACTCAGGGCTCTAAAACTGAAAATCAAAATCGTGCCCTGAGAGAGATAAACTCAGAAATAGCTTTGTCACGAGGCAGACATGCAGGGCTGGGGGATTGAAATGCTAGTTTGGCAGAGATGGGTTTGCCGGATACGCAGCCTCTTTTCCTGCAGGCTCCAAGCCCTGGACAAGTGAACCCCAGAGAGCAAAGATGTGGTGCTGTGCCCTGCCCCCTGGGGCATCCTCTAGGGGAGAGCTGACAGCAGAGCAGCTCCTTTGGAAATTTGCAGGTCAAGGTGCTGGAGGAGTCTCCCGGTGAATCGCGTAGTATGTTCACGGCTGTCTTTGACAAGATCTGCCTTCTGCCCCACCAGGTGAGAAATGAAGGATTGCAGGGAAACAGTTAGGGATTTTGAACTTACTCCTTGCTAGAGAAGCCAGACTGGTAAGGACATTCACTAATTAAACTTTGTGGGTGGTTTTATTTCTCCCGTATTTTAAATAAGGCTGCTATTTTGAATAGCTGTGGATTCATCTTAGGTTTGACATTTGTCATACTGTCTAGCTAAATATATATACAGATAGGTAGCTGGATATAGACATATATCATACTATATCATATGCATAAAACTTCTACCTATATATTTGTAGATATAGATACATAGATGGGTTGCCTTAAGTAATTAAACATATTTGTATAAAATTAAGCTAACTTCCCCCCTTTGTTTAAGCAAACTGTGCCCCCTTTGCACAAGTGATAGACTTTTTTTTTCTTTGAGACAGCGTCTCACTCTGTTACCCAGGCTGGAGTGCAGTTGCACAATCTTGGCTCACTGCAGCCTTGACCTCCTGGGCTCAAGTGATCCTCCCACCTCCGTCTCCCGAGTAGCTGGGGCTACAGGTGCACATCACCATGCCCGAAGAATTTTTGTATTTTTTGTAGAGACAGGGTCTTGCCATATTGTCCAGGCTGGTCTCAAACTCCTGGGCTCAAGTGAGCCACCTGCCTCGACTTCCCAAAGTGCTGGGATGACAGGGGTGAGCCACGGTGCCCAGTTGATAGACTTTTTTCACCTGATAATTTTACTCATTTCACCTAATGTTACCCCGTCTCCATTTTGCAATTGACTTGCTGTGTCACCTTAGGAAGATCACACCCCTGGGGCCTCTGTCTTCTTTTCCTTAAGCAGAGATGATTAACCAGTCCACTTGGAAGCATTCAGGTGCTTGTTTCAGAGGAAGTTTCAGTGCCAATTTCAGAGGAAGTGTGGCCCTGCTGACACCTCAATCTCAGACTCTGGCTTCCAGAACTGTGGGACAAGATTTCTGTTGTTCTAAGCCACCTAGTTTCTGGTACTTCATTACTGCAGCCACAGGGGACTAACAAGGTATGTATCCCATTCCTAGTTATTGGAAGGATTTAAGATGGTTTCAAACAATACAGCAAATACAAGACAATTGAAGTTAGATGTAAAGAAATTCAAGGTGAAAGTGAATGGCAAGTCCCAGGATTATAGCATTATAATTTCATGCACTGAGGCCCTTCAACTCCATTTCATTCTAATATATAGAAGTGACAGGACAGGAAAAAAACTTAAGGAATGATACTTAAAATGCATAGTTGATATCAAAATTGGGTAAGTAGCATGTCCTTGGGTAAGAAACAAGAGAAATTCAACATGGAGGTGAGGCTGAATCCACAAGTCTGCTGGCTTCCGGGTCTGGATACAGGAAAGGCAGTTACAAGCTCAACTCCTGTGGTATAAGAAGGACTACAGGTGTCCCAGGTGTGGCAGGTGACCAGAGACAGGCTTGAAACTAAAGACTGAGACTTTAGAATGCTGGAGACTAAAGATTGCTACCAATCTGGGACTATAGCCGCTAGGTAACTGTACACCCGGGGAGGTGGGAGGAGGCAGAGGGGCCTCACAGCCATGCCCTAGGCCAAGCTATCAGCAGGAACCTCCACATCCCCCTAGCCCCAGCTGCCATGTAACCTCTGGTTCTGGTCTGGGGAACATGAGGAGATGTGTGTGACGGCAGCAAGGGGTATCACAGAAAGCAAGGAAAGGAGACTCCCCTTTAAGATAACTCTACGAACTAAGATTTCAAAAGGAATGGAGGAAGCAAATGTTAAGAAAGAGCAACAAGTTTTAAAAAATCAACAACCTGGAGAATGAATTCCTAGAGAAATGAAAATAACAGCAAAATAGAAAAATGACTTTCTAATAAATGTGGTTTAGGTTCTCCCAGAAATGAAGGATGAGAAATTAGGAAACAGTGGCAGAAATGGAAGAAGCACAGGTGAACATGAACAAAATTAAAAATCCTTGGAATGAAAAATATGGTTATTGAAATACAATACTGAAGACATAAAATCAAGCTCCATACTCAATGCAACTGAGAAGGGAATTAGTTAACAATGCTCAATAATTCACCCAGAATGCATCTCAGAGAGATAAAGAGAATAAAAACTATGCAAGAACAGTTAAGCGACTTAGAAAACTGGTTGAGAGGCTCCAATATACACCTCATAAGTGTTTCAGATGGAGATACGTAGAAAACTCAGGTGAGAACTTTTAGAATTAAAGAAAGACACAGAATTAATGTAAGTTCTCTGCTACCATGTTTACAATCAATGCTGCACCATGACAAACGAATCTTCACTTGGTCGTAATGTAATGAAATGCAAAGATAGAGCAATCTTATGAGATTTTAGGAAGAAGACAAATACAAATAAAACTTAAACGGAGAACAGATGTCACATTTGCAGGAACGGATGTCAGGAGACAGTGAATCAATATATCCAATATTATTATTAAAAATGGGAGGAATGATATAGACTGAATGCTTGTATACCCCGAAAATCCATATGTTGAAATCTAATGCCCAATGGGATGATATTAGGAGGTGGGGCTTTTGGGCTATAAATAATGCTGCTATGAACATTCACGCACAAGTGGATACATCGTGCCTGGCCTAATTTTTGTTGTTTTAAGCCTCCCAGCTTTCTCATGGGATACGTATGTTCCCATGACATATGTACTACTTCATGAAGTACAGGCCCCCGAATGGGATTCTGGACCAGCGAGGAATGAGAGACGTTATGGGGATATTTGGCAAAATTTGAGTGGGGTCTGTGGGGTGGAGGATGAGGCTGTATCAATGATGATATCCTACATGGGAAAGCTGTGTGCATACACGTGTTCATTCCCCTTGGGTATATAGCTAGGAGTGGAATTGCTGGGTCATATGGTGACTCTATGTTTAGCCATCTGAGGAGCTGTCAGACTATTTCCCAAGGCAGCTGCACTGTTTCTTTCCCACAAGCAATGTATGAGGGTTCCAACTGCTCCACATTCTCGCTGGCACTAGTTATTCCCTGCCTGTTTGGTTCTAGCAGTCATGGGGGTGCGAGTGCTTGCTGACTGTGGCTTTGATTTGATTCACTCTGATGGCTGATGATGCTGGGCATCTTCATGCGCTTACTGGCCATTTGCATGCTTTTAGAAAAATGTTGGATTCGTTTCCTAGGGCTACTGTAACAAAGGACTACAAACTATGTCACTTAAAACAACAGAAATTGGGCCAGGCACGATGGCTCATGCCTGTGATCCCCGCACTTTGGGAGGCTGGGAGGATCACTTATGGTCAGGAGTACAAGACCAACCTGGCCAACATGGCAAAACCCTGTCTGTACTTAAAAAAAAAAAAAAAAAAAAAAAAAAAAAAATTAGACAGGCGTGGTTCCTTTTACATTTGTTAACAGGCATTCTACTATTAGCAAAAAAATGGTTTTCTTTCTTCCCCGTTTATTTATTCATTCATTTATATCAGTACAGACACTTGGACTCTTATTCAATATATTATAACCCGATATTATGATTATTTATTTTGATTCCCAAGTTATCCTGGCTCTGGCCAGTGGGAGCCTGTTCAAGCTGGCTTCTGCATCCTGTGGGCGTATCTCTACCATTCTTTGAGCCTTTCATGACTTTTCATGACACAATTGTGTGTTCCAGGCTCGTTTTATTTGTACCCTGTTGCTATGGTTTGAATACGGTTTGTTTGGCTCTGGTAAGTCTCATGCTGAACTTTGATCCCCTGTGTTGGAGGTGAGGCCCTGTGGGAGGTGTTTGGGTCCTGGGGGCATATCCCTCGTGAATGGCTTGGTGCCACTCTCATGGGGTAGAGTGAGTTCTCACTCTTAGTTGCTGTGAATCTGACTGTTATAAAGCTCCTAGTGTCTCCTCCTCTCTCCTCCTCTTTCCTCTCTCACCATGTGATGTCTGCTCCCTTTGCCTTCCACCTTGAGTAGAAGCTCCCTGAAGTCCCCACTGGAAGCAGATGCTGGCACCATGCTTCTTGTACAGCCTGCAGAATCTTGAGCCAGATAGAGCTATTTTCTTTATAAATTACCCAGCCCCAGGTATTCCTTTATAGCTTGCAAATGGACTAAGAGACGTGTATCACTCATTCTCTCCAACCCTGAATCACTCATTCTCTATAGAGCTTTTTCTGCTTTTGGTGTGGGTATTTAGAAACCAAGACCTGAGTGCTTAGTTGGTTCATTGTTACTGAGGAGTCTTTGTCTCAGGGACAAAGCAAGTACATATGTGAATGTGTAAGTGTCCATTTACAGATACATGTACCCATCTATAACAATTTCTAGATCTATCTGTATGTCTGTGTGTTATATATACATATATACAGATATAGGCATTGCTCTATGTATATATGCTGTATGTCTGTTTTATATATACACACAGAATACTCAAATATATATTTTTAAATTATTATTTAATAATAGTTCTAATTCAACACTTTCGGGTTCTTTCCAGTCTTCTCCCTAACGTCTTTGTAAATCCATTCATTGACAGTGAGCAACCTGCCTCTCACCAGCCTTGGTATATTTGCTTATTTGCTGACTCAAGCAACTTGCTTGTTTACTGTAACCAGCCTCCGAAGACTTGCTTTCTCTGCTCCCTACCTCCATACCCTGTCCCCAATACCCTGTATCCTGGACACCAGACATACTGTTGCTGGGAGGGGAGGGGAGGGGAAGGGAGGGGACAGCAGGGGAGGGGGAGGGGAGGGGAAGGCAGGGGAGGGGAGGGGAGGGAAGAGGAGAGGAGAGAAGAGGAAAGGAGAGGAGAAACAGATGGGACCTATGTCTTTGTGTAGGACTCAGGTGATAAATTAAGAAGGGGGGCAGAAGGGACCTATAGCCTTGTATAGGACTCAGGTGATAAATTTATCTCGATTTCATTGACAGAAGGAAGTTGATGGCTTTAGGTATTTTATAGGCCTTTGGATCCAACCTGGTTGTCTGTTTGCTTGGAATGACACCCCTCCCTGTATGCTCCTATGCTAGGGATCCTGGTGGACCCCTAGCCATGAATTAAGATACCTGTAATCCCAGCAGTTTGGGAGGCTGAGGAGGGAGGATCGCTTGAGGACAGGAGTTCAAGACCAACCTGGCAATACAGTGAGACCCCATCTCTACAAAAACAAACAAATAAAAATTTAAAAATTCATAAATATAAGAAAGACTTGGCTTCCCTGTGTGTGCTGAAACGGTGCTGTCTCCAAGTTGCTCCCTCACCCTTGCTTTATATGGCACAAGGAGCCAGAAACGAGGTTAAAAGACAACCTACAAACTGGCACAAATACTTGCAACATACGGGACAAAGTGATAATAATTTTAATAATGACCTCGGTAGAATAATGGACAGAGGATGTGAACAAAACACGTGAAAAGATGCTCAGTCTCGCTTTTAATCAACTGTATGCAAATCAAAACGAGACCCCTCTTTTATTTTTCTTCTCAGACTGCCAAAGATGACAAAAACGATAATGAGATGCATTGGTGAGGGTTTGGTGGAAATACCATTTCATCTAATCTTTCTGGAGCACAGACTAGTTATATCATCTTTTAATCTAGTAACTCTATTTCTTAGGAATTTATTCAAAGGAAATAATAAGACAGACATTAAAATATGTATATTATTAATAACATATAATGTTAAGATATGTATATATGTATTTATGTATGATAAAATGTCTATATTATTAATAATATACATAAAGATGTTTGTTGCATCATTGTTTATGATACCAAAAGTTGGAAAAAGCTAAATGTCCATCATTAGAAAATTAATTCAATAAACAATGATAGAATGGAATATAGTATAGTCTTTGAGAAAGCAAAGGTTGATCTTTTTGTATTAATAAAGTTGTGTGTATTGATATATAAAACCATATTTTGTTTTATTTATGACCAAAAAACTTCACTTGTCTAATACTATTTGTGTGCCAGACGCTGTTGTAAATATATCACAGATATTAACACATTTGTTCCTCAGCATGGTCTGTGGGGAGGGAAGGCGAAGGAAGGGGAAGGGAGGTGAGGGGAGGGGAGGGGAGGGGAGAGAAGGGAAGTACTCCAAACGTAAAATACTCCAAAGCCCATATTCTTAAACACCGCACTCTCCTGCTCATGAAAAAACAGACAGACAAACAAATGTTTTCAAGTTTATGATCTCACTCATATGTGTGTGTGTTTATTTTGATAAAAATATACAGGATGAAGTTTCAACAGTGGTTCTTTCTAGAAGTGGAGATCCATTGACACCAGTCATGTATTAGCAATAAAAGAAAATTATGCAGCCAATAGAAAAATAAACTGTAACTTGGGGAAGCGTGACAGTTGCTTGGTCCCCTGTCCTCTCCTCATCTAAGGGTTATTATCCTTGGGGTGCTCCAACAGAGGCGGGTCTGACCCTGGGCCTTCCCCACATCTGCCGGCCTTTCCTTCGCCAAGATGCAGAAACAATGTGCCTCCTGTGAGACTCACAGTGAATCCAGGAGGCTGGACCAAGAAGAATGTGACACAGGGTAGTAGCAAAAGCACCGAATTGGGAGTTAGGCAATGTGGACCCTTTTAGCCAGCCAGGTGAGTCCAGGCACATCCTTTACCTCCCTGGGAGTCAGCCCCTTATGGGAAAATGAATGAGCCTCCAGCATCTTATGGACCTTCAGAAAGAAACTCATTGGTGAGGCTACAAAAAAACAGCATGTAAATAAAGCTCTGAGCATCGAGCCTGTTGCGTGGTAGGTGCTCCAAGGGTGACAGCTATTGTGTTGTCATTGTGATTCTTCACTGAAAAGTAACTTCTCAGTGAAATGCAGACATGAGGATGAAGGGAGATGGACCACAAGAGAGCTACAGATCGGGGTTTGCGCACTTCAGAAAATCTTCTCAACCGATAAATTTAGTCCAATCTCTGGGTGGGCTAAGCTCAGAACTTGTTTTCTTGGTCAAATCTCTGCTCCCTTCTGAACTGGCTTCATAATAACATGACACTTCCATTTCTGGAAGCACACTGTTTAGCCACCTTATGATATAGGATCAAGTCAAGAAACTGGAAAGAAGCAAACAAAAATTAAAGATCTTCCTATTGTACCAAATGCAATCATGGAAATTCATGACTGTCACAGGAAAAAATATTTCGTTCCTAATAATACTAAGCTATCATTTTAATAATAACTCATATTTATTGCATATTTATTATACTCCAATCCCCGTTGGGTGCTTGATGTACATTATTTCATTTAACCTTCTCAGTAATATCCTGAAGTAAGTATTATTTCCATTTCCTTTTACAGGTACACAGAAATTAAATAATTTGCCCAGGATAACAAAGCCAGAGTTTTGACACTTACTCTTGTTACACCTTGTTAACAGGTTTCACAAGCCAATAGAAACAGCAGAGTAGAATGACGGCAAGGTGCCCCCACAAGCTAAAGTGACAGCTGAAGGACACAGAAAGGCTGTAAAAGCAGGCACCAAACCTCCCAGACCATCATCCTCAGGGTCGTGAGGCGGGAGGGCACAGTCATTGAGAGGAAGAATAGCCCGCAGGTGCATTGTGCTTTAGGGTTTACAGAGCACTTTTGCACATTCTATTTTATTTGAGCCTGAGTCAATAAAAAAAAAAAAAGTGCAATTCAATTTGGTATCTTCTGTTTAGAATTGAGGATGTGTGCGATGCATTTGAGGAAGTATGATGGATATTTTTGGAAACTTGTGGCTTTAAAGGAGTGGGAAAGATATCTATTACTTGGAACATTAATTTTGGTAAATAACTTGATACACCAAGTTACAAGGCGCCTGACATGTATAAGGAGATGTCCTTCCCAGCTGGGGGCCAGCAGCAGTGAGCTGTTATTATATTTGGTATTATATATGTTATATATAAAGTGAGCTTCTTCAGAGTTTAAATCAAGAGCGGGAAACTAGTTTTAGTAAAATCACCCTCATCCCTCCCTCATTCTTAGCTATTAATCATGGCGGTTTCCTTCCTTCTTTCCTTCCTCGCCTCCTTTCCTCCTGCCTTTCTTTTCTTTTCTTTCCTTTCTTCCTCTTTCCTTCTGTCTCTCTTTCCTTCCTTCCTCCCCTCTTTCTCTCTTTTCTTTTCCTTCCTTCTCTTTTCCTTCCTTCCTTCCTTCCTTCCTTCCTTCCTTCCTTCCTTCTCTCTCTCTCTCTCTCTTTCTTTCTTTCTTCTTTCTCTGTCTCTTCTTCTCTTCCTCTTTCTTTTTTTACTTCTTTTCTCCCCTGGCTCCCTCTCCTCTTCTTCCTCCCTCCTTCTTCCCTCTTTTCTCTGTCTCCCCTTCCCTCCCTCCCTCCCTCCATCCTTTTCATTTCTCTTCTTTTTTCTCTCTCTCTGACAATGTCTAAGGCTGGAGGCTGGCAGACAGAAAAGTGCAGGAAGACGTGGGTATGAAGCCACAGAGGACCTGGGTGAAATCTCCTGGCAAATTTGTGAGGCAAGAGGGTCTGGCTCTGGACTCTCCCTGAAAACACAGCGGGAACCCTTTGGGATGCTCTAGGCTCCCATCTACTCAGGATGCCAACTAGCCCCACAGCCCCTTCCAGACCCAGAGGCCTCTTAGTCGCTCGTGGGGTTTGGGGGAGGAACGCTCCAGCACCCAGTCTCTCTTGGGCTCTGCTCCACAGCCTGGCCATAATTTACTGGTGGGGGTCCCAGGCCGAGGAGGCACTGTATCTCTTGTTTTCAGGGTAATTTACAAGGCAGGTTGCCCTGGTGGTCACCTTCCCCTCTGCTCAAGGAGGTGAACACAATGTCTCCATCTTGGTCGCCACGGAAAGGGCACTTTCTCCAAGGGCGCCATGAATTGGCCGCCTGCGCCCCTGACAGCCAGGCAGGGGGGCGATTATCTGGGCCGATGAGAGCCATTAACAAAATGGAGTGTGCCATCTTCACAGCACAAACGTCGCCCTGACCATAATACCCTCTTAAGGAGACCTCAAGTGGCCCAGTCTTGTCACCGGCTCTCCCAGGCACACCACCAATCGTTTGTCACGGCTGCTGGTATTTGAGGGAGGAGAGGGCAAGAGAAAAGCAGGACCTGAGAGCATCACAAGAGATCTCCGCCCTGTGGCCTATTGTACTTCATCTTGGAGACAAAGAAGCCCCCAGGCCTTTCTCCAGCAAGTTGCTTCAGCTTCATCAATAAATCAGAGGCCGGAGAAAGCCATTCAGATGTGGCTGAGGCCTCCTGAAGGCTCTCTCCTTAGAGCCACTTTCTGGAATATGTAGGATAGGAGAGATTTTGTTTTAATTCTCCCCGCCCCGCATTCTTTGTCACTTTTCTCCTTTCTGTCCCCTCGGTGTGGAACAGAAGATGCGTTTGTAGGCCTGAATCGGGGGGATTGTTCCAATCATCAGACCATTCACGCCCGCCCCTCCCCTGTTGTAAAACACAAGCCCGGGCCGGGGAACAGCGGCCCCATTGTGCGGCGCCCATGCCACCCAGATTTCACCTCAGCCTTCGCGGAGCCCCTGTTTTGTTTCCAGTCAAAAGAAAGCATTTGCTCAGGGGAGGGGCGGGGTGTTCCTATTGCTTCCACGAACAGAGAGGTTAAAGGAAAGATTGATGGGAGAAAGTTCACCTAGAAAACCAGGATACATTTCTGGCCGGCCAAGGCCAGTTGTTTCATTGTCCTGGGGCCATGTTTTTTGTTAATTATCTCCCACTCTCTCCTTTTATCAAGGAGAAAAGTAGCAAAGCAGGCAGAAAGGAACAGGATATAGGGGTCAGGGGTCCCCCTGGGCCACCTAGGTATTCCATTTGAAATGCTGGGGCGGGCAGGGCCGAGGGTGAGCCTTGCCTGGCTTGGGGTGGAGAAGAGTGGCGGCCACCAAAATAGTAATTAATTTGATCCCGTTACTTATGGGGAAACTTCCCACCCTTCACCCCATTCGCTGGCCTCCCTGTATCCTTGTTCTAACTTCCAGGGCCTTTATCTCCTTTCCAGCTCCAATCCCCTGCCCATTGCCTCCAACACACACACACACACACACACACAAACATGCACACACACGCACACACCCATACACACACAAACACACACAATGCACACACCCACACACACAAATGCACACACACATTCATGCACGCTCACGCACACACATATGCACACATGCACGCACATATGTACACACACACACACATGCACACACGCACGCACACACACGCACCTGCACTTTTCCTTTTTAATTTTAAGTTCCATGCAACTGTAAGGGTGATTTCAGGAAGGGCGGGGGTAGGGTTGTTGGGGGAACAACGAGAGAAAGGCTAAGAAAGTTGGTCCAAACAAGAACATGTTGTCAAGGAAATAAACCTTGGTGAGGGTAGGCATGAAACCACAGCTGCTGAATTTGGCCAGCCTCAGACGCTGGTGGTAATGACAATGATTCTCAGTGGCAGGGCCCCAGCTCCCAACATAAATAGGGCTCAGCCTGAAAGGGGAGGAAATGGAACAAAACATTTCCTTGGGTACCACTGGCAGAGAAATAACATCAATTTCAATTTGGGGAGGGCAGGAGGCAAAGAATCTGCCTGTTTCCCCACAGTAGCAAAGGCAAATTCATAACTCGCCAACAAAGTACCTTTGAAATGCAGCTGCACTCCACGAACACACTGCCTTTTTCCACCCAGAGAGACAACCCTGTCTTGACCAGAAAGAAGGGGAAAAAGAAAAAAGCACACACTATTGAAAACCCACAAGAGAGGGAAAAAGAAGGGGGGAGGGAAGTTGCTGGGGGCTGCGGGGCAGGGAGGGAGGGGAAATGCATGGATCTTGGCAGATGCAAATGATAAGCTTTACCTAGTATAATGCAACCTTCTTTGCCTTTCCAAGAGGAGGCCTATGATGAATGGCCACACAGATTTTCGGGAGAGAGACTGCACTCAGGCAGCTGGTGGCCAAAGGCAGCCATGTGGCCAGGAAGGAAGGCCGCTGGACAGGCCCTGGCCTCCAGGTACCCCTTGGTGCTCTTGGACTCCAGCGTCTGCAAGGAATGGAGCAGCTGCTGCCTCCTGGGAAGAGAGACTCTGGCGATATCAGAGCCAGGGTCCTAGCAGCCCAGGAATGTGTGTACAAGACAGCACTTTGGAATGAGTGATAGCCATAAGTTGGGCAAGTCCAGCTTCTACATTTAAGAAAAAGATTTTCAAAGTATGAATACAAAATTAGGCATAAACAAAAATATTCACTTAAAATGAGAAAAGAAATCACAACAAACTACAAAAGTTAAAAGCTGAAAAATATCAAACCTCACAGAATCCAGAAATACCATGTGTGTGTGTGTGTGTGTGTGTGTGTGTGCACGCACCCATGTTTCTTTAATTAGCATCTGGACACACCTCTGCAATACTTTTCCACAGACTGGCTTCTCACCTTACACATTTTAAACCTTGTTTTTCTGCACCACCCAACTGTTTCTGATGCTGGACACCAAAGGATGTGATTTCTGACCCTGCAACCCCCTGTCACCATTCTAGGAACTCCACTCAGTGGGCAACAGGGGTACTCCTGGAAACCATTTCTATGCCCGGGTGACCAGGAATAATTCAACCATGGAGAAGTGACAGCAAAGCACACAGATACATCCCACTCACCTAAACCTGCCTCCCAGTCCAGGTCCCCTTACCACATCCCACACATGCTCTCGGCCACTCCAACACGCACACAGGGAAGTAGGAGAGAGAGGAAGGATGTCAGGCTGCAAAGTGTTGAGACAGCATCTTACTGCATTGGGGTTAAAACATTAACAGATGCAAATTCTACAAAAACATATGACCATGTGAACAGTTGGTGGGGTCCTTCCCAAGTCTTGGAAGATGGTGTGCAAATGAGCATCCTTAAGCTTAAGTTTTATTCCTGTCACAATCAAGCTGCCTCTGCCCACGTGACTCATGTGGTCAGTATCAATGTCTGCAGGTCTGGGTGCCGATCACCTTGACAGTGCCTGTCCTCCATGGAGCCTTTCCTGATACTCTCCAGGGAGAAATCCCTGGGCCTTATTAGGGTGCTCCTAACGTTCCACACTGCACAGCCCTTACTGGGGTCCCAGGGCTACAGGACATGGACTGGATCATGTTCCCACATAAGCACCCATAGCAACAATTGGAATGCCTAGCACAACATGAGACTCAATAAATATGCATTGAGAAAAAAAGAGAACAGGGCCGGGCACAGTGGCCCACGCCTGTAATCCTAGCACTTTGGGAGGCCGAAGCAGGCAGATTGCTTGAGTTCAGGAGTTTGAGACCAGCCTGGTCAACATGGTGAAACCCCGTCTCTACTGAAAATACAAAAATTAACTGGGCATGGTGACAGGTACCTGTAGTCCCAGGAGGCACCTGGGAGGCAGGAGAATTTCTTGAACCTGGGAGGCGGAGGTTGCAGTGAGCTGAGATTGCACCACTGCACTCCAGCCTGGGCAACAGAGTGAGATTCCATCTCAAAAAAAAAAAAAAAAAAAAAGAAAGAAAAGAAAAGAAAAAAGGTAACATATGAGCTACACTTTGTAAAACCCCAAGGTTAGCTGGCTTACGTGAAGAAGGTTTACACTTCCATGTCCTGCATTGGGGTGAGGCTGGAAGGAGATTCGGGACGAAGTGTCAGTATAGAGAGAAATAATCTACTATAACCAAAATAGTTTCAGTGGTGCTTTCCAAGGTCCAGAAAAGAAATTCCTCATCCCCTAAGTGACTCTGTCCAGCCATAACCCCATGCTTATCCACAGTGCCCGAGAACCATTTGTTAACTGGAATGTCCTTTACCGAGCATATCTATTAGGGTACTGTACTCTGGGCTAGGAATTGCCCAGTGAATGATAGGGATAAACGTGAGCATTTTATAGAAGCTCATATGATCCACCTAGCAATCCAATCAGGTAGACTCTTTTAATAGCACCTTAAGGACAAGGAAACAAAGGTCTCAGAGAAGTGACTTGTTCAGGTCACATAGCTATTAGGAGACAGGAGTCGGAATGTGAACCCAGGTTTGCTGGAATACACTGATAAACTCATACCCCAGCTGGGAAGATAGCATGGAAACACAGTATATAGTGGGCTGAGTGCACCAGAGACGTATGTACAGGGTGCTCTCCGAGGCTAGGGGAAGGAGCAGCTGATTTTGCTAGAGAAGAAGATAGGAAGAGACTGGATATTGGGGATATGGTGATGAGTGGAAAGTTTCTCTCTTTCAGCCTTCAGCCTTCCCCTTCCTCAAGGACATAGCTTTGGGGCTAGATGACTTCCCAGCCTGATGTGCAAGTCAGATTCATGAGTGTTCCAACACGGTTTGGAGAAGAAGCACTTGAAATTCCAGTCTTGGTCGTCTCTGTGACTATCAGCGAGGTGCCCTGTTCTCAATCGGCCATTGACACTGGTGGGTCCTCTCTGGAGTTGGACAAGCTGTTTACCAGCCTGCAGGCCCCTCACTCACACAATTCCTCACTCTAAATGAAGGGGCCACTCTGGCAAATTGCCATGTCTTTCTCTAGTTCACCCTTCTCAATTACTTGACCTTTCCACCCTTCCACTAGCCCCGTGGTTTGGCTAGAAAGAAGCAGCTCCCTAGAAGGGCTGAAGGACTCCAGCTTGACCCCAGCCTCCCCCCATGGGGGTCACCATCAGTGGGACAGTCCAGCAGCAAGCAAGACTGAGGCAACTCACAGCCACAAAGAAGTCAGCAATGAACCAGTTCAGTCACGGGAAGTCCAAGGATACCCGCTTCGGGTGGTTTTTGTTTTGTTTTGTTTTTTTGACAAAAACACTCTGTTACCCAGGCGAGAGTGCAATGGGGAGACCATGACTCACAGCAGCCTCGACTTCTCGGGCTCAAGTGATTCTCCCACCTCTCAGCCTCCCGAGGAGCTGGGACTACAGGCATACACCAGCATACCTGGCTAATTTTTTTTTTTTTTTTAGAGAAATAGAGATAGAGTCTCACTTTGTTGCCCAGGCTGGTCTTGAACCCCATGGGCTCAAGCAATCCACCCTCCTCAGCCTTTCAAAGTGCTGAGATTACAGGTAGAAGCCACTGCACCTGTCGCCCTCTCTGCGGGTTTGATGCTAAATAAAAATATCCCTCCCTTACTTTTCTGATGGCTCTGGGTGCAATTTCTGGCTCTTTTTCTTCTCTTCATTGTGGGTGGTGGTGATGGGAGGTAGGAGCAGATCCAATCTAACATTTGCACTTCCTGGTTTGTACTTTTCCAATATCAACATGAGGCCTTAACATACAAATCTACCTGTTCTTGTGTTTCAGGCACTCATAGCTATAAACACCAAGTACACCCTTCCTGATATGGTGGGGCTGAGAAAGGAAGGGACGCCCATTCAGTTGGAGTGGATTTACTTCCCAAAGAACACAGTTTCCATGATACTAAGTTTTCTTTGGATCTTCGATTGCATACTCCAAGTGGTCTATGAACGTGCCACATTTGACTCAACCATCCATCCCATAGACTCTCATAGCATGTCTACCCTGTGCAAACCACCGTGTTACAGAAATCCTAAGGCGTCATGTATATGAAATGTTGAAGGAACTGTATTGGAACTGAGCTGGTCACAAATAATTGGATATTCAGGGCTTTCTTCATTTATCCACGCCGTCTGCAAAGTGCATTGACAGACAACTTACCCATCTCCATGCATGCAAAGTATTTCCAGAAAAGAGAACCAGGCCCCAGGCAAAATTCACAAAGGGAACGAGAGACTCTCGCCCCTGTTATTTTACTTTTACTCCATTTCCCACTCTTTCCCTATTCAAGATAGCTTGAGACATAGAGGAAAAGCAGAACAACTGTGAAATAATTGGACGTCTTTGCAAGAGGTCAGAGAGAGTCAAATCTTCGCTGCTCAAAATCAGTGCTTTAGGCATTGATAATACAAGTAAGCATTCGTTTCTCTTAGGCTCACTCTTCTAGCAAAGTTTAGAGCTTTGTGAGTGTGTGAATGTATTTATGAAATGAAAACTAAGTTATCTGACTCTGGTGTGCTGATGTTATTCTAGTGGTTCCAGAACTGATTGCTTTGTTCTCAGTATTGAAGCTTAGTGTGCTCACAGATACTCAACATACAAAGGCAATTTACACAACTGAGAAAGTATTTAATTTGGCTTTTTTTTTCTGCTTTATTTTCCTTTCTGTTGTATCCTAAGCATTATTAGGTAATCAATGAGTTGTACAGCTACTTATAGTAATGCTCCAATGGGCATATAGTTTAATCTCAATCCATTGAGACTGAAGAAATAAAAATACAGGAAAACACTATAACTCAATGCCTGATGAGACTGTGGGGAAAGCAGATATATCATTCTTTGAAAACTGGTACAATGCCTTTTGAGGGCATTTGGCAATCAATGCGGGTCAAAGGTCATAAAAATGTTTGTACTCTTTGACCCCGTAATCTCATTCTTTGGAATTTATTTCAAGAAAATAATTTAAAAGGAGAAATGGTGTATGCATTGATATATTTATAGCAGTGTTATTTATGAGAGTGAAAAGCTGAAAATAACTGAAGTCTTAGCAAAGGGCTACAGATAACAAATTATGGAATATTGGTGTAATGGGATATTATCTATTTACTAAAAATGATAAAGATGATATGTAATTAGGACTGTGGGGAGAAACACAGCATATCTACAGAACTGTCAAAACGGTGTGAAAACAGGACATACATAAATAAAACTCCGAAGTGATGATTTCTTATGATGAAGAAATGAAAACGATTGTAATATAGGATAGTAGGAATCTGGGGAAAAAATGTATTTACATTGAAAGTGGCATATTTTAACTTTCATTTAACAGCAAAGAATAGTTCTAACACACGAGAGAGCTTCTAAGGCACTACTCCAGTTATCAAGCAATTCCACTACCTCATTTGTTTATCTCTCGTTATCTTTTCTTAATCTTTATACCTTGCCAAGTAACTTGGGTTACTCATTTCAAATTAAACAATTCTTTAGATTCCAATCAGAATAAAATAGGAGCAAGTTACATGTAAAAATAGCTCCCCTAAATACTTAAGGGCCATAAACCCAGGTACAGAGGGTGAAAAGTCACTGCCCACCAGTCCCACCCCCTCTCCTGCCCATCCTGTAAGCCTGACAAATATGACTCTTTGGACTGTGTGCTCTTCACCCAGGAGAGGGGCTGTAAGTCTTCGTTGTTTTTTTTTTTTAATATTCCCAAACAAGCTTTCTTGGAGAGCAAGAAGAACCAGCCACCAAATTTTTTTAAAAAGCAAAATATTATTCTCAATTTCTTCCTCTGCATGTAGAATGGAGAATCTGTTTAGAGTCTGTGCATGAAGGACACCCACTGCTTTCCAAATTAATATCTGAGTTGTTCCCAGAAGACAGGACTGGGCCTTGTATGTTGCAGTGGAGGCCACTGAACAGCATTATGTCATAGACAATGGTGGGGTTGTGTAGAGAAAGAAAAGGCTTTGCATGTTGGTGGGATACTGCTTCTTGCTCCCAAACTGGTTGCCCATCCTAATCCTTTCCGCCTGTGCAAGGAACCGTTTGGCTCCTGGATTCAGGGCTCATTCTCCAAGGGTTCTGCATCAATTGTGCATTCCGTTTGCCCCACACTGGCTGATTGGGCTCAGCCCACCAGCTGCTATGGAGCTGTTTGTGTGAATGCCCTCAAAGTGGGGGCCCAGATATATGCGGGGAGGGGAGCGGGGAGGCGGGAAGATGCTACTGGGAGCTATTTCTTTTTTCTTCTTCTTTTTTTTTTGTGACAGAGTTTCGCTCTTGTTACTCAGGCTGGAGTGCAATGGTGCCATCTCGGCTCACTGCAACCTCTACCTCCTGGGTTCGAGCGATTCTCCTGCCTCAGCCTCCCGTGTAGCTGGGATTACAGGCGTTCATCACCACACTCAGCTAATTTTTGTATTTTCAGTAGAGATGGGAGTTTCACCATGTTGGCCAGGCTGGTCTTAAACTCTTGACGTCGGGTGATCCACCTGCCTCGGCCTTCCAAGGTGCTGGGATTACAGGCGTGAGCTACCTCACCCAGCCTGGGAGCTTCTCCTAACAGTGCACTCCTACCTAGCCCATCTACAGAAAAAACTTACAAAAATGTGCTCCACTAAATAGTGCAGCCCACTCCCGTTTGGCCAGGGTAAGTATTTACACGGACTTTTCAGGAATCCCAAAAGAATACCTTATTATCTGGCATAATAAAGCAAAAGGGTCTTTATGTTAATTACATTTCTAAATACATTTATTTCATGTGGTGCCAACATTTGTTTTAAAATGAACAATTTTAGGTAAAGAATACTTTTTAAAGTTTATCCATGTCCCTGCTTTCTTAATCAGAGTCTTATAAACACAAATTCAACCTTTCCTGGTGACTCTTCATTAGAATTCTAAACATATTTGCTCCTATGTGAATATCCCCGACTTTTGTTTTATGGAATAGGTTTCTTTTACTCGATTTTACACTCCCGTCTCTCATTATCAACTATCCCTTCTTGTGGCACCAGGCCTACCTTCTTATGTTTTCAGAAGACAAACTATGCCTTTATTTACTCAAATTCAGCAACATTTATTGTGCCGTAAGTCAAGGCCTTAGGTAAACTGTGAGATTTGAGCATGAACAGAACACACTGAAGTTTAATATTTACTTAAATCCCCATGGATGCATTGGTTGGGGGTCCTCACTGGACCACATAGCTCAGATCTTTGCAGGCCATGAAAACCACACCAAGCAAAACTTGTTCTGTACCACCAGCCTGACCCACCTTCTGGTATGCATGTTTTCTTTCTGAGTGAAGAAACTGATACATGGTATGTTTATGGGTGGCCTAGGACAAGTGAAAAGCAGATATCAGAGAGGGAGAGAGAATAAGTAAAGGGGCTTTAGAAAGATGATGTATATATGATCAATAAATTACCACCTTCTGTACAAATACCTGTCAATATCTCTACAATGGATCCCTCCCTTTCTTCCTCCTCCACCTTGTCATCAGATCTTAGCTCGGTTCACCTAATAAATAAGGCTATGTTTGTGTAAATAGACCTGAGGGAATTGCTTCTGAGGTTAAACAAAGATACTATACTCTCCTTTTGTAGAATCCTGAGAAAGATAATTTTATTGTTACAAAATAGAAACAAAAACGAAGTTGGGTGGAAGGGAAGCATTTTTCCTTAATTCTTTCTCTCTTTGTATAGATCTCAGACACAAGGAGCTTCCCAGAACTGGCCACCAGCTGGACATCCATTTGGGGACTGAGTCTCCCATTTTTCACATTTGGTTTAATTTTCCTCATCTATCATTTGAAGTCTAATGAACTGAAAATATACTTATTTTTTAAAGAACAACAAACAGGAGGAGAAAAATTTGGTGGTGAAAATCTCCAACCATTATTTTTCTGAGTTTCAGTTCTATTTTACAACATAAATTCTCTGGAAACAGACTCAGTGCTGTAAAGGGCATCTGCAGATGATGTCTGTGATGGCCTGAGAACAGCAAACCCTCACAGTCTTCTGAACTGACCAAATCTATCTCCTTGACCAAATCTAGTCAGGCTTCTCTGAACTCCCATCTCAACTGAGCCCTGACTTTTGGGGTTCTGTGTTCATCTCTGCACTGTCCAATTCTTAGCAAAAATCCTGCTGAGCCATTTTAGCCAGAATCCTCCACCCCTGGTATTGTTACCAGCAGGGAATCCCTACGGACCTACAGCAACTTGATTCTTGCCTCCTCCGAGGAGAGAATTCAGCCAAGCTACATAAGGCAGAGTAAGAGACCAAGGTAAGTTTTAGAGCAGGTGTGAGAGTTGATTAAAAAGTTTCAGAGCAGGAACAAAAGGAAGTAAAGTACACTTGGAAGAGGGCCAAGTGGGCAACTTAAAAGATCTGGCCGGGCCTGGTGGCTCAGGTCTGTAATCCCAGCACTCTGGCCGGGTGCTGCGGCTCAGGCCTGTAATCCCAGCACTTCGGGAGGCCGAGGGGGGCAGATCATGAGGTCAGGAGATCGAGACCATCCTGGCTAACATGGTAAAACCCTGCCTCTACTAAAAATACAAAAAAATTAGCCGGGCGTGGTGGTGAGTGCCTGTAGTCCCAGCTACTCGGGAGGCTGAGGCAGGAGAATGGTGTGAACCCAGGAGGTGGAGCTTGCAGTGAGCCGAGATCGCGCCACTGCACTACAGCCTGGGCAACAGAGCGAGACTTTGTCTCAAAAAAAAAAAAAAGAGATTCAAGTGCTGCTCCTTGACTTGGGATTTCATGCATTGGCATGATTCCGGGATGTGTGTTTCTTCTCCCCTGACTCTTCCTTGGAGCAGGCGGTCCATGACACAGGAGGTAGAATGAAAGTATTTAGGCAGGTAGAAAGGGCAACAGAGTCCTCGGCAGAACTTCCGTTTTAACAAAAAGCAGCTCCAGAATAATTTCCTTTCCAACAAAGAACAGCCTGAAAAAAACCAAGCTGCAGACATAGATAAGCAAGCTGGAAGCTTGCACAGGTGAACCCCTGCAGCTGTGCCAGTAGAAAAGGGCTAGGGGCCAGGTATGTTCAACATGGAGGCTCCATCTTCCCTTTCCTTTGTTACCATGTGTACAGTAATGAAACAGGCAACATGGCACCGGCCAGGTAGAGAATCGATCTGCATAACAAAAGATTAGGGTGGGGGTGGCCAGTTTTTTTGTGTCCCGTGCAAATGGCACACCTAGCCCTAACCAGTTTTCCATGTCTTATGTAAATGACCCACGTGGTCCAACCAATCTTTCACGCCCTATGTAAATCAGACACCGCCTCCTCAAGCTTGTCTATAAAACCCCACTGCATTTCACCGTGGAAGCACAAAACACATTTGGCACCCCTCTGCAGCAGAGAGAGTTTTTCTCTTTCTTTCGCCTACAAAACCTCTGCTCTTAACCTCACTTCTTGTGTGTTTGCGTCCTTGATTTCCTCGGTGCGAGACAATGAACCTCGGGTATTACCTCAGATGAAGGACGCCACTTCATCCAGATGCGTGGTGGGCTGCCAGCATTTGGGAGGGGCCGTATACACGCACAGTGTGTTTCCTGAAGCTGTGCGCATGCTCATTTGAGGCATTTTACTCTTACCAAGTTGAGCGTTCCTAGAGCAAGGTCATGTACCAGTTAAACTCCATTTTGCCTCTTAGTGTTCTTGCTTGAGCACATTTGCCCAACTCCTTAGATCTTATCAAAAAGCTGCTGGTCGTCTGGGATCGGTGGCTCACGCCTGTAATCCCAGCACTTTGGGAGGCCAAGGCAGGCAGATCACTTGAGGTCAGGAGTTTGAGACCAGCCTGGCCAACGTGGTGAACCCACGTCTCTACTAAAAATACAAAAATTAGCCAGCTGTGGTAGTGCACGCCTGTAATCCTCCTGAGCTACTTGGGAAGCTGAGGCAGAAGGATTGCTTGAATCCAGGAGGCAGAGGTTGCAGGGAGCCTAGATCGTGCCACTGTACTCCAGCCTGGGCAACAGAAAGAGACGGTCTCAAAAAAAAAAAAAAAAAAAGGGCTGCCAATCACCAGCTTCAGGTGTTGTCTGTCTGTTGGGAGGCTGTCTTTCCCTGGCCTTGGCTGTGACCAATTATTATTTTAGAGAGACAGTTCAACAACCACAACCGCCCGGCCAGTACCTGATGGTCACTTGGCATTCCAGTGGGGAGGGGGACCCCCTCCTGCCCTGCTCATGTCTGCCTAGTTACTTACTCTAATTGTATCTGATCACCTTCCAGATCTGGGGAATTTGCTCATTCTCCACCATCCTGCAGGTGCTGTCTGATCACTCTGGCCTGTGTTCAGCAAGAACCCCATTAGGACAGTTAGCCAGAATCCCTCCTTACCCCTCATGTTTCTCCTTGGTAATTTACCACCCACTGGCCCCCCTCTCACTCCTTGGCTATAAATTCCCACTTTTCCTTGTTGGATAGAGTTGAGCCCAATCTCTCTGCCCTACTATAAAACCCCATTGTAATAATACCTAGACTTGTGATAATCCCCCTAAATGTAGTCTGCCTTGCCATGCTTTCCTGAGTGTCACAGATACTTTTTTCTTTAACAGAACACAGTTTGTTACTTAGGCCCACATCTTTCTGTCTTCCAGCAATCATGTTATTCCTAAGTCATATGGAAGATGACTGTGATTCTGGGGAGAAGCTAAGTCATGCTATGATCGGGGGTGGGGTCCTGCTCCTGTCTCTGAAATCCCAAGTCACAACCACAGTGTGCAACGGTCAGAGAGCTGGAGGAGGAAGTCAGGAGGTCTGCCAGTCCTTTCCTGGAATGCTGGGCTTCCGGGAAGAAGTGAATGGCTTTGAGGCTCCTGTGCCCATCACCAACTCCAAAAGTCCCCATTGACAGCTTGTGGACGTTTAGCTGAGGTTAAACTATTGCTTTGGAGGACAGCTATGATAGTTTAACCAGAAACAAGTTATTTATTTGCATTGTCTCAAAGTATCTCCCCCTCCAAAATATTTAATAATTACAAAGGGGAAAACAGAAAGTTTACAGTGGAGAATCTTGGTGGGTATCACGTTAGCCAAGTGGTAAGGATGGCATGGTGCACTGAGATGGACACGTCAGTCACTTTGTGGTTTCCTTTCCAATAATGCATAACGCTAGTCTAACCCCGAGAACCTACCAAACAAGGCCCACATGGAGGGACATTCTTTTTTTTTTTTTTTTTTTTTTGAGATGGAGTCTTGCTGTGTCGCCCAGGCTGGAGTGCAGTGGCCGGATCTCAGATCACTGCAAGCTCCGCCTCCTGGGTTTATGCCATTTTCCTGCCTCAGACTCCCTAGTAGCTGGGACTACAGGCGCCCGCCACCTCTCCCGGCTAGCTTTTTGTACTTTTTAGTAAAGACAGGGTTTCATCATGTTAGCCAGGATGGTCTCGATCTCCTGACCTCGTGATCCGCCCGTCTCGGCCTCCCAGGAGTGCTGGGATTACAGGCGTGAGCCACCGCGCCCGGCCCATGGAGGGACATTCTACAAAATAACTGACCGTTACTCTTCAAAAGTAGAAAGGCCCTGAAATCAAAGAAAGACTGAGGAGCTATCACAGATTGGAGGAGGCTAAGAAGATGTGAAAACTAAATGCAACATGGAGTCCTGGACTGGGTCTTGGAATAGAAAAAGGACATTAGTGGAGAAACTGGGGATGTGAGTAAGTTCTGCACTTTAGCTAATAGTCTCATGCTAAGGTTAATTTCTTAATTTTCATGTATGGTATATAAGACGTTAACAGAGAGAGGCCTGGTTGAGGGGTATCCAAGGACTCTGTCCTACTGTTGCGACTCTTCTGTAAGTATAAAATGACTAGGATTTTTAAAAGTGCTGCTGTGACTCAAAATAGCCGAGTGCAACTGAAAATGTCTGTCAGTATTTTGAGGAGTAAGTGAGCACAACTACACTGCACTGTAAGAAAAGAAATCGCTTCTTTTAGGAAAGAGCTGCCAAGAAGTCTTAACGAATATTAGGCAGGCTTAGAGCTCTCAATGTGAGAAAGAAACCAATAAATTATCCAGAATGCTAAGAAGATTATCAATGGTTTTTACTCCTCGATCCTGTTTACATCTCCCTGCTCATTAGAAGTAATAAAGATGTACAGGTTGAAACCAGAGTCAGTCTTAATTTACTATTCCCATTTTGTTTATCGTTCTGTAAAACTTCCAAAAGCTTGGCTTTACCTTTAATTCAATAGCTAGGACCAAATTGAAGTAATCAAATCAAGCTACTGTTATTATGTAAAGCTATTTTCCTGGGCCCCTGCTTTGAGTAAATGATTCCTATTAACATGCAGATTTGCTGGGGATTACCAGAAAGTCTCTCAAAATAATCATCAGACGATGTCTTTCTAAAGAATACTTTTCTCTCTGACTTGGACCAGGATTCAGTCCATAAATCTCTCCCTTCTACTCAAGGAGAATTCAGGACTACTTCGTGACTAGGATGGGAAAACGGGACTCCTAATTCACAGAGTTGAACCAAACTGAAAATACAAACTCCAGCTTCCTCCCCGCGCTCTGCTGGGTTTAAAGTTGTGCCACAACCAGTCAGGAGGAGAAAATTCAGGGCGGGCATACGCATTAGCACTGTGTATGTGTGTGTATGTGTGTGTGTGTGTGTAAATGCGAATGTATGAATGTGAATAAAGTGAAGTGTAGCCATTGTATTAGGTATTATAAGTAATCTAGAGATGATTTAAAGTATACAGGAGGATGTGTATAGGTTAAACGCAAGCACTATGTCATCTTATATAAGAGACTTGAGCATCAGCTGATTGTGGTATCTGCGATTTAAAGTCTTTGTTCAACTTTTCTTTGTAAGGGAAAAAGGTAAATAAAGATGCCGAACTGCAGATATGGAAGATACTGAAGATTATCAGTATATTTATTTATAAGGGAAAAAGTGGCAGTAATCTCACTGTCCATCAATAGGGAAATGGTTAAATGATGATCCACTCAGTGAAATATTATGTACCCATTAAAACAATTACGCGAAAGACTCTCTAATAACCTATGGCAACGTTAGGAGAAAAATAGATCACAAACTTTGATGCACATTATAACTGTAAATATAAATGCAGTTAGAGAAATAATGGAAAGAGATGACTGAAACATTAAAGTTGTTGTATCTGGGTTGTGCCATTATTGTTACAGGAAAGAGGTCCTGATCAGACCCCCAGAGAGGGCTCTTGGATCTCCTGAAACAAAGAATTTGGGGTGAGTCCATAGACTAAAGTGAAAGCAAGTTTATTAGGAAAGTGAAGGAATGAAAGAATGGCTACTTCACAGACAGAGCAGCCCCGAGGGCTGCTGCTTGCCCATTTTATGGTTATTTCTTGATGATATGCTAAACAAGGGGTGGATTATTCATGCCTCTCCTTTTGGACCATATAGGGTAACTTCCTGACATTGCCATGGCATTTGTAAACTGTCACGGCCCTGGTGGGAGTGTAGCAGTGAGGACAACCATTACAGGTCACTCTCGTCACCATCTTGGTTTTGGGGGGTTTTAGCCCGCTCCTTTACTGCAACCTGTTTATCAACCCAAGGTCTTTATGACCTCATCTTTGTGTCGACCTCCTATCTCATCCTCTAAGTTAGAATGCCTAACCATCTGGGAATGCAGCCCAGTAGGTCTCAGCCTTATTTTACCCAGCTGCTATTCAAGATGGAGTTGATCTGCTTCACATACCTCTGACATTATGGGTGATTTCACCTACCCCACCCCTCCCACCCTGCCATTTTCCTCCCTATTTTTTTTTGTTTTTGTTTTTGGGTTTTTTTTGTAAGACAGAGTCCTCCCTCTGTTGCCCAGGCTGTAGTGAAGTGGCGTGGTCACGACTCACTGCAACCTTGACCTGCTGGGATCAAGCAACCCTCCTGCCTCACCCTCTGGAGTAGCTGGGACTAAAGGCGTGAGCCAAGACAACTGGCTAATTTTGTTGCTTTTTTATAGAGACGAGGTCTCACTATGTTGTCCAGGCTGGTGTTGAACACCTGGGCTCAAGATATCCTCCTGCCTTGGCCTCCCAAAGTGCTGGGATTACAGGCATTAGCCCCCATGGGCAGCCCACTTTACAGCTTTTTATCAATAATAATGATTTGTTAAAATCATCTCCCAAAGTGAAAAAATTTTAGGGAAGAAATAACAGCAGGAACAGGCAGTTTGTGGTGGTTTACACCAGAGTAGCTTAACTTTTTTGGCCCTTCACCTCGCTCCCATGCCCAGCTCCTGACCTCATCTAAAATCCCTGGACTTATTTAAAAAGATGCCCCGTGCCTGGGCCACAGAGCGAGACTCCGTCTCAAAAAAAAAAAAAAAAAAAAAAAAAAAAAAAAAAAAAAAAGATGCCGTCCGAGGTAGGAAGCCTTTGCGCATGCGCATTGTTGAGAGGAAAACGAGACTGAATGGAGCCTGGCCACCCAATGGAGCTCTCAGGGCATGGATTTGATTTCGAGTTTGGGGAGGATATTCCCTCCCACCCAACCTCCACTTCTAGGGCATTTTAAGGATTTGCTTTCTGTATTTACAACACTGACATGAATAGTTGAGCTGATTTTATTTATTTATTTATAGAGACAGGATCTCCCTCTGTCACCCAGGCTGGAGTGCCGTGGCACGATCATAGCTCACTGCAGCCTCCAATTCCTGGCTTCAAGCCATCCTCCCACTTCAGCCTCCTGAGTAGCTGGGACTAAGATGCATTCCCCACCCCTGACTAATTGGGCCAATTTTATTTACAAACAGACTTCTTAACAGGTCAATTCTGGCATTAATTTATTTCAAAGGGTAAGTTGTGAAATTAAATTCAAAACTTGTAAATGAGACACATTATTATCTCTTTTATTTCCAAAGCTATTAATTGTAACTGACACTTCACCATTCTCCATGCTTACTAGTTTCTATGTTGCCTTCTTTGATGAATGTATTTATGGTGCTATAGATGGTGAGGTGAAGGGTGGATGCATGCAAATTAAAATGGGCTGCATTTTTTAAGAGGATGTGTTATCACACAAACAGGCAACCAAAAGAGTGGACTCTTCAGTAAGTTTTAGAGTTATTCAGCAATTCTATCTTCAAAGGTAACCTTAAAAAAATCAATGAAACAATACTTAAGAAAGGTCAGGATAGAGGCAAATGGAGATTTAGAGACTATGAAGATTATTAACGTTGCCCAAGTTTTAATCAAATGTATGAGAAAGTCGTATGTCTCCCGACCTCCATCCCCACCCCCACCAGTAGCAATAGGGTTTGTCTAAGGAAAATCACTACTTCCCTGACTTGTGATTGAAAGGCTGTCTTAATCCTGAGCATGCCTCTGCTATTTTTAGCCTTTTGCACAGAGCACACCAGAGCCAAAGGCTAGGGACATTACTGAGCCCCTGGGGAAGAGGCTGTTGACTTGTTATTTTCCTTTAACTCTGCCAGTCCTGCGCCTGTCGAGGTGATAGTCATCCAATTTGACATGAGACCTCGCCCCTTCCCCCACCCCAAATTCAAGTATCATTTTGATTGCCTATGGGCATACTTTGCACTAAGTTTCTTTTTTTTTTGTAGATGGAGTCTCGCTCTGTTGCCCAGGCTGGAATGCAGTGGCATGACCTCGGCTCACTGCAGCCTCCATCTCCCAGGTTCAAGCAATTCTCCTACCTCAGCCTCCTGAGTAGCTGGGATTATAGGAACCAAAACCATGCCCAGCTAATTTTTGCATTTTTAGTAGAGACAGGGTTTCACCACATTGGCCAAGCTGGTCTCGAACTCCTAACCTCAGGTGATCTGCCCGCCTCAGCCTCCCAAAGTGCTGGGATTACAGGCATGAGCCACCCTGTCCAGTGCACTTTCTGTATTTTTTAAAAAAATTCAGGAGATAGTGTGCAAGAAAGAGAAAAGCAGCCTACTAGACTATGAAGTCTTCCTGTTGGGGGGTGGGAAGGATCATTTCTACCTATCTCGGTGTCTCCATAGCCTAGAACAGGGTCTGGTTAAAAGCATAATAACAAAACAAGCATAATGTTTGAACTCTTTACATACAGCAATTCATTTAATCCTTAAGGTAACCCTATAAGCAGACACTCTGACAATTCTTCATATAGAATTAAGGGAACTGAGGCTCAGAGAGGTAAATAACTTGCCCAACGACACACAGCCAGGGCTAGACTTCAGGTTCCTTAATCAATTCCCATGTCCTTAACCACCATGCTACACTGCTTCAGAGCACATCGTAGGTGCTCAATGGATGTTGCTGGCTGCACGAATGAAAGAATGCATGGAAAACTCCTCGGCAGTGTCTTGGCATTACAGGAATGCTCCTAGTCAGTGCAGTGAAAAAAAGCTTCCCCATTGCTCCAAGGCAAAATCAACTTTCCTCACTCTTAGTCTCCTACTCACTTTGTGCTCTGCATAGCATTTTTCTCCCACAGTTCTTTGTTCATCTAAGTGTTTTTTAAGCGTTTATTATGTGCCAGACACTGTCGTAGGCACTGAGACTGGAGCAGTGAACAAAATGAACAAACCTTTGCATGAATGGAACTTACACATACAAGACCAGGAGGAGACACACAGTAAAATAATAATTATGTGGCTGTATCAGGTGGTGATACCGTGCTGGTCAGCTTTCACCACTGCTTTCCCACTGATCACTCTAGAGTGAAGCCCCATGCCCAGATAGAATTAGCTGCCCAGTACCTCCCTCTTATGAACTGACTGCCAAAATCACATCTGAAGTAAGCTCCAAGAAGAAAAAGGCAAAACCAACCAAACAAAAATGAACCCAGAAGAAACAGAGACAACTCAGTAAACGTTTCAATGAGTAAACATATTTTTAAAAACGATGGCCTTTTCAAAAATAGCAGGAGATGAGCTCATGAAACAAGAAGAGGAGGATATCAAAATGGATCAGAGAACCAAAATTATTGAAAATGAAAATAGAATAGCTTAATTTTAAAAACCCTTTTAATAATGGTATTGAACAATACAATTCAGGAAATCTAGAAACATATCATCTAGAGATATGGAAGTAAATTCCAGAAAAAAATCTAAATTAAATAGCTGAAATGTGTTGTTTCAAGGGTGTGAAAGTAAGATTCCAGAAGAAGCTGAGCAGAGAACTGTGTTTATTTGTTAGAATTCATCCAATTACTACTTGATTTTCAAATGATGAAGTGTATTTTGATCAAAATAAAAGTTGTATTTTAAAGTGTTGACGATATTGGTTAAGATTTTAGAAATGTATGGCGAAACATTTTAATATACCCTGAGTGAGGCATACATTTATTATATATGCTTTAGGGACACAATATAAATAAATGACTTTGAGTATTAAAATTCTTAATTTGATCCAGGCTCTTGGGGACATGGTACAAAATTCAGTGCATTTTCCTGAAAGACAAGATGTGGTCTCATTGGGTTGGCCGTGGGTCGTGGGTGACGGGTAGCTGGTATCCTCTGTGTCCTCAGGACTGCATGGCCTTGGACAATTGTCAGAAAGTTTTTCAGGACTTTAAGTTTTTATTTTCCTAATGACCTTTTCAGATTCCTGCATTGCATTGGGGCTAGGTAAGAGGCTGTCCGGCCAGTTCTTTCCCCACAGATCTCCTTTAAGGGGCAGAACGATTCTACAGCAAAAATATTTTACGCCACAAATTAAGTAAGTGGCTTGGGGAGTCTCTGAGTCCCAGTTAATACTGGGATAAAAGAATACCATTTGGATTTCCTCAGCTTAGATCAGAAAATAGAGGAAAGGTGGGAGGCTCCCTGGCGCCCCCCAGAGAAGGAAAAGAACAGGATGATTTAGGGTCGTTGTTGTCTCTCTCTACTCCCATTCCTTCTTCTGGTGAAATAAGAAGCTTAGATGAGCTGGCGTCTCAGTCGTCCTGCAGCCTAAGGATTCCATGCCCACTGGTAGGACAGTTGGCTGGTCTGGGTGGTTCTGACTCACAACTCAACATTTGGACACATGGAAATCCACTCCCTGAAGTTCCAGAAGGCAGGAAGCTGCCTAGAAAACAGCCTGTCCTTTCCGAAACAGGCCAGAGAATAATGCGTCTTGTAGAGCTGTAGGAAAAACATCTTACGTCCTGGCAGTGCTTTCAAAGCCTCTAAACTCACCTTGCACTCTCTGCATTTCCTCATGTATAAATACATGTCAGAAAAGTTCTTTTAGAAACATTACTCTATGGCTATCTCCTTCCCGTACTCTGCACACACCCCTAACAGACAATATTAACAAATGCTGGCGGAGACACTCCATGCTATAAAATTCAGTTACGATAATAATAGCAAGGCTGGGCACAGTGGCTCAAACCTGTAATCCCAACACTTTGGGAGACTGAGGTGGGACGAATGCTTGAGCCCAGGAGTTTGAGACCAGCTTGGGCACCAAAAAATAAAAAATTAGCTGGGTATGGTGGTGCATGCCTGTGGTCTCAGCTACTCCAGACGCTGAGGTGGGAGGATCACTTGAGCCAAGGAGTTCAAAACTGCAGTGAGCCACTATTGCACCACTGCACTACAGCCTGGGTGACAGAGTGAGACTCTGTCTCACTTAGAGTGTGACCTTTACCCTAAGTGATGTGAGCTAAGCTGCTCCATGCCCCAGTCTTTCTGGGATAAACTCAGATTTCACTTTATAAACGAGACAATGACTTTTTGGCGAGTAACACACCAATTTGCTGAGGAACTTGCCTCTGTTACAGACTTTTGTATCCAGTGAGATTTTTCCATAAAGATAAAACACTGGCTTCTCTTTCCATTCCCACAATGCCACAGGAAAGGAGCTCTTAAAGCCTAAGGTGAAATTATCCAGGGAATCACCTTCCTGCAGGAAGGAAGACTGAACGCTCAACCTTGTTTCTAGCTTGTTTCCTGCCTGGTAGAAATTTGTTGCAGTAGAATGACTTTGGTGGAACCCTGCCTGAGTATTTTACACCAAACACCTGTTATATCACAAATGCCTTCTACTCAACACCACCCACGTCGCACGCTCCTTACAAAGGCAGTGCCTGATGAGGGATTTGCTGAAGGGCCAATGACATGAAGTCCTCACTGCCTTGCCTTTCTCTCTCTGTCTGACCATTCTGCCTCTCGCATGTAAGCAAGGGCAGGAATGAGAAGGAGAAATCAAGTTCCATTAGTTAATAACTCTGATAAAAGGGCAAGGAATAAAGGATAATAATGACAGCCGACTTCCAAGTTTTCTGTGGCTTTAACTTACCCAAGCCTCTCCTGGTTTCAGAGGCAAGTGAGTCAGAACTGCCTGTGTGGTTGGACAGGTTGTTCACTGCACAAGGGCCCTGGACCAAGGCGGTGAGCAGAGATACAAATCCAGCCTGCACCTTGCTTACCAAGACTGGTGCCCTGCACAGGGCTGAGTCCTCTTAGTTCACACGAAGCCATTGTATAGACTAGCAATGGCTGGCCCCCATTAAACCCTAGTTCACAATTCAGTTTTATGGATTAGCATTTGGGGTAGGAAATGCTGAAACTTAAAGAAAGAAAGAAAAGAAAAACTGTACAAAGATACTGCAAATGGGAAGAGGGACTTTGGCTGAAGTCACCAGATGAAGTTGAGATTTGACGTGATGGAGTTTTTATTGGTTGCAACCAATTTGACAGTTCACTTCAATCGGGGCACATCGAATAGAGCTAGAAATCTTAACATGGAGTGGGCTATCTTCCAAATGTTTTCTAAGTGGAGCGGCAGAGTTTGTTTCATCCTCCTGGAACTCATTTTCCAAGAAAATGTTCAAAGTCTGAGGAGACTTGTCATCCAGGTGGATTTTTCCCCATCACCTTTATCCTGCCATTCAAACATTGCTCCCCACCAATTGTGGGCATGGCAAGCTGTGCCTTCCACAGGGTTAATGGCCCATGGCGATGTTCTGGAGATGGCAGTTTGTAATATAAAGAGTCTGAATTGTTTGTTTAACAGTGAAGTGACAAATTATTTAATTAGCACGTATGCCATTTGTCTCCACAGCTGCGATCATCGGTACTAATTGCAAAGCAGTCTTAATTTATTGTAGATATATATCTCCATGATGCTAATGCGATCATTACAAGCGGCCATTATGCCCCTGGCCCATGTTTGAAAATGAGAGCAATTCCGCCACATGGGGAAAACCACACTTCCAGTCCCCGCCAGTATATGCAGCCACGACTGTCTTCCACTAAAGGGAATATTCAAAAGAGCAGTGCTCCTTTGACATCGTCTCTTTAGGGCTTGGACCCGATCAGTGCAGCGCACCACCTGCTTTTAAAGCCCGTGCCCGATCCCACCTCCCCACCTGGAGGATAAATGACAGCACAGACCCTGGATCTGGCTGCCATTGAGATTTGTCCTGGTCACCTGCCTGCTACTCACAAAGGGAAACCTTTTCTTTCTCTCCACCTTTAATCGGATATGCTTCACAGGCCTACAAATGGGGAACTCAAGGCAAGGTAGCCACCTCAAGACAAATCCTGGAGGCCAACTAGGTGTTACCAGCTTCTTAGCAAGCACTGTACTGAAAGGTAGCAATCCAACATCCCCGTGAGTAGGGGCAGTTGATTAGGAAGGATGTGACTTTCTCCCCACGTCTTCCATTAAACACTATATTTACCTCTAGTAAAAGCAAGGGGTGCTGAACTGGGGAGTTTTATTTCAATGTATTATTATTTTTTTGGAGATAAGTCCTACTCTGTCACCCATGCTGGAGTGGCACAGTGGCACATCATGACTCACTGTACCCTTGAACTTTTGGGCTCAAGCAGTCCTCCCACTTCAGCCTCCCAAGTAGCTGGGACTACAGGCATGCACCATCACACCCAGATAATTTTTAATTTTTTTGTAGAGATGGGGTTTCACTATGTTGCCCAGGCTGGTCTTGAACTGCTGGCCTCAAGCAATCCTCCTGTCTTGGCCTCCCAAAGCACTGGGATTATAGGATTATTGCACCCAGGCTGGTTTGATTCTAAAAGAGGGTCCAAACAAAATTATGTGAAACCCATCAGAGAAGGGGCCCTGGGCACCAGAAGGCAATGACACCAAACTCTCTCTAGTCTCATAGGTCACGTCTCCTAGTCTGAACTGGAAGTTAAGAGGAGGGCCTTTAGCACAGCTGGGGCACGCGAATCACATGCTAACCAGCAGGGCTAATTAACGACCTTTCTGGAAAGCAGCTACCCATCTATTCTCTCATTATCCTCTTAACACCCTGAGATGCAGGCAGAGGAGGCTGTTGATCACCGTCCCCTTGCCTGCCCGCCACAGGTGAGGGGAGGTGGGTGGCTGGACCAGGAAGCCCGGTGGTGTGGGAGTAGCGTTGTCAGATAACGTGCAAGACACTCAGTGAAAATTGGCTTTTAGGGAAACAGCACATCATGGCTTAGTACTTGTTGTTCTGAAATCCAAAGGTAGCTGGGCATCCTGTATGTTTATTTGCGAAATCTGGCATTCCTGAGTGAGGAAAAGATGGTGCCAGAGACAAGGAGCAGCATATCTCTTTCTAGAACCTTTGATTAGGGTGGAGACCCAGGGTGTAAACCTAACACCCTACCAGTCTCCAGCCAGAAACCACGAGAGGAACCGCCTGGTTTCGGCCCCGGCCGCATTGCCAGGGAGTGGTTTTAAAGCCTCACTCTTTTCCTCGCCGGCTCCGGAAAGTGCCTGCTTATGAGCTTTGCGCCCTTTCCCGCTCTGGGCTGTCAGGACCCTGCCTTCCCAGCCGCTACCTTGGATAAAAGGTTTTATTAAATCAGGCAAACATCAGCCCCACGGCACAGTCATAAGTTAACCAGCCGACGGGGGAGGATGGAGAACAGTCCCCTCCTGGGTCCCTGGGCATAAAGGGAGGCCCAGGAGATGGAGGCAGAGGGGACAGTCCCCAGGCCCTGGCCCTCATTTTCAGGTGGCCACTGGTCAGAACTGTCAGCTGTGCCTGTCCCCCAGACTGCAAATTGAAAACAGCAAATGTAGCTCTATTCTTTTTTATTTTCCTTCCCCCTCCATCTCTCCCCCTTTTTTCTTGTTTCTTTCTTTCTTTTCTTTTTTTTTTTCTTTTTTTGTCAATGAGGAATACAAGGCCACTGCCAAAAACATATCCCACACAATCAAACATCAGATGGTGACTCCTTTCCCACAGCTTGTGTGAGTGAAAACAGTGAAATTATACCCATGTTTTCGCGGCGAAGCCCCTGGTGTTCCAGCAGAGGCAAGCCTGGCACTGGCTCTTGTTCGTCGGCTTTTTGTTCCTGCGCTCGCGGTGTTTTTAGCGCTGGACGCCATTCAGCCGGCATTCAGCATTGTATGTCGCTTCACATATGGTTCATCCGCTCCAAATGTGTGCATGTACCCAGAAAATGCAGCTTTTCATTATGTATTCTCTATGTAACAGAAAAGATTAAGATATAAGCCTGGTGAATGTGGCAGGAATTAGTTGGACAGATGAATAAGGGAAAAATGAATCTGGAATGATGGTGGATTTGGTCTAATGATTGTGGGAGGGCGTTAAGAACTTGCTGGTAGGTTTCAGCCCTTTTAATCCCAGGCTGTGTGTGTATTTTGGCAGGAGAAATGCTCCTTCAGAACTCGATCTTGAAGGGTACAGTAAAAGACAGACGCACGCACACACAGACGCCCACAAACCTTCAGCCTGAGGCTGACCGAAGACTTCCATAAGCCTGGGTGCCTGCCTTCAATGTCTTCAGACTTTCTGAGCGGCTTGGGAGGATTCCATATTTCCAACTTCAGCTCTTAAAATACAAGAAAATAAAAGTGGGACGCCTTCAAGCCATTAATGATGCCTTCCTTTTGTATTTCATTTTATTTTATTCATCTGGACTTACATAAAGGATCCAAGCTAAGAAGGGAGGGCTCTCTAAAACAAACTTGATTTGAGACAGTCGACAAAAATTAAAAAGGTTTTAGATGCTTTGGACATGAGCACCCAAATTAGAAAGAAAAAAAGGGGGGGGTGTTCATTTATAACACATAAACTAAGCACCCTTTAAGACTAAAACTATAGTTAGTTAAAAGCGCTAGTTGACACGGTTGATTTTCAATCAGCATTTGCAAAAGGCATTCATGTTTGATAACATTTGTTTTGTGGCTTCATAGGAAGTCAGAATAGAGAAAATTTAATATTTAGGCTTATGTACTTCCTACAATGGTTTCCAGAGAAAGATTTGGTTTTTTTCTAGCCAATTTTGATTGAAAATCGAGATTTGCATCACAATGGAGATATCTCAAAAGTGTAAATACAAAAGGCTGCAACTTCAGAGACCTCTCGGTCAGATGTGTTGGTTTCTGGTACATCATCTCATAAGGGCTTTGGGAAGGGGCTGCTCTCAGATTCAGGCCAAAGGGGGCTATGTTCCCCGTTCATTGAGAAAGGTCACACGGCCACCTCCTTCTGTCAACTCACATGGAACTATTTAATGCGGGGGAAGGGAGTTAGCGATGTTTCTACTTTTGAGGAAACTGTTTACATAATTTAATTCACAGATATTTTTGGTGGACAGAAAAGCATATTAGACTATCCGATTAATTTACATCAAAAATAAGCCTTTCAGAGATTAACAAAATCAGACAAAAGCTACATCCTTTTGTTGTTGCAAAATCTATACATTTTGATATTCCTTCACATAATTGTGGTCCAAAAATTTGACAAATTCCTTTATTGTAGTACACATGTGCATGTTACCATGCCAATGAGCAGTAGTATCGTTGTTTTCCCTCTTTCAGTTGAAATGAATTCGTTTGGATTTTTATTTGTAATGTGATCAATATTTCAATGATTTAGCTGTCAGGTTCACGTTGTTCTCATAGAAATGTTGAAAGCTTAAAAGTTTCTTTTCCATAACTCGAAGTGCAAGGTTATTCTAATTTTTTCCCCATTCCTACAATCTTCTCATCCCGTGTGACAACTGAGGAACAGATCAAATTGAGAGCTGCAAGATGTCCTATATCCACTAACATGTTTCTTTTTGCTTTTTACACTCCAGGTTCTATTTTTCTCAGCCTGTTCGGGGATTTGGGCACATGAAAGAACAAAACATATACATCGATTAAAACATCACTCTATTTTCACACCAGTTTTTATACAAGTTGATGTCTTTTGATAACCCTTTAGAATGAAAAGTGTTGACCGTGTTCCGTCTTCGGACTTTATGTGAAAATATAGTGGCTAGGTGCGTTGGCTCACCCTTGTAATCCCAGCACTTTGGGAGGCCAAGGTGGGTGGATCACGAGGTCAGGAGTTTGAGACCAGCCTGGCTAAGATAGTGAAACCTCGTCTCTACTAAAAATACAAAAATTAGCCGGGTGTGGTGGTGGGTGCCTGTAATCCCAGCTGCTTGGGAGGCTGAGGCAGGAGAATGGCGTGAACCCAGGAGGCGGAGGTTGCAGTGAGCTGAGATAGTGCCACTGCACTCCAGCCTGGGCAACAGAGCGAGATTCTGTCTAAAAAAAAAAAAAAGTTAGTTAACTGTAGCCATTTTCCTCCTTGGCTGTTTTATTAATATAATCCCTGGGTAACAGATCAGTGTTGGGAAATCGCTGCCTTAGGTTGTTGCCATTCCTGTACAAGTTGGACTGAACCTAGCAAGGCTGCTGTCTCTGCATCCCGACATAGTCGTTTGTTGCCATGCAGTTTCTAGTATTTTCTTTCCTCTCCTGTCCCTTACAAGTGGCACAGTGAGGCATAAAATTTTTCCTTTAGCCTAGATAATCTGGCGTAATTTTCCTCAGTGCTTTCTCTTTCTCACAATGGGAATCGGGTTTCCATTTGAAACAGTTTACTTCTACATAATAAGCCTTCTCTCTCTCTCTCTGTGACTCTCTTATTCTTTTTAATCCCAGAAACTTTCATTGCATTTTAGAATCTCAATAAACAGACTGGTGTTGCCATAAACAATCGGGGGAAAAAAAAGTGTTGGCAGAAAATTTAGATCATAATTTGTCTGACGGGACAAAACAGACATGCCCTCTGCTTTGTCTTTGTGTATATTTGGGGTTAGTACCAGTGTTCTAGCTTCTAAAGCATCTTTCTGTGCTAAATATGGGGCTGGACCGTGGAAAATCAAAAAACAAACTGGCATTTGGAAGGGCAATAACTTTCCTCGAAGAAAGGAGACAGCTACCGTTGGCCTATTATTTCGGACTTACTTCTGGTTCTCCACGTCTTCCAAGGTAACAAATGAAGATGGTCACCCACCTTCAGTCTCGCAGCAGCAAGAAAGCAACAGAAGCCTTCTCTCCAGGAATTAGTATAGGAAACCTGTTTGCTTTTAAAATTCTGAGTCCTCCCATGGAGATGAAAGGGGAATTAAAGTGAGTTACCCCTGTGGAATCACCAAAGTAAAAACGGGTTGCTTTATCTGGGCTCTTCAGAACTCTTTAAGACTTGAAGGTCTGGATTGAAATCCGTATAATACGTTCATTCACTAAGTCAAGATTAATAGCGTTGGTGTTGTGTCCTCAGGGGAAGGCCTCCAGAAGGCATTTGGAAATAAAGGTTGTCTTACTTTGAAATGCTTCCTCCACAGCACAGAAAAATTGATTTTTTTCCCCAGTACATATTCCTTTGGCATCTGATTTAAAGACACTAAGTCCTTTCCTCACTAAAGATACCTTTCTCTGTCATCTCTTTCTGTCTCAAATATTGCTGGCTCTCACTGCTTTCTCCCTTCCCTGGCATAACTCTGGCTACAAATAGTCACTATTGAGTGATATTTTGCTCTCACTTCTTAGCCATCCTATGTTTCAAGGTCATCCCATTCTTTAACGCTGCCCTTCAGGGTTTTGATAACAATCCTTGAAATCGCTGTATTTAGGACCAGAAATCCTCTAAGTTTGCTTTTCTTCTCAAACATGTTTTAAAATAGAAGTGGAGGGAAATCATTCTGAATTAAAATATACTTCATATTAAGTTGGTAGCAAAAATGTGGTTTTATTGGCTTTCTGCTTTTTGCCCTGGAAAATGGGATACAGTAAAAATAAAATAGAACCCAAACCACGATTAAATGAAGAGGTGGCTCTCTGCAGGTAGCGAAGCGAAGAAGCAACTTGCGTTGGAAAGTTACATTCTGAAACGGACGTGACTATCGGGCCAGCTGTGGAGCCTGCCGCATACTTTGAGAAGGACCCCTTCTGCAGGAACCTCCCAAATACAGTTTCAGATCTTTTTTTCCTTTCACAATCTTTCATTCTTTCTTTGCCTCTGAATACGGTTCATTTTTAGTGGTTACTTTTTGCACGTTGGGAAGATTTTACCTTTCAAAGGCCTAAAACTGAAGGCAATGCCTGTTGGCTCATTTTAAACCACCCGGACTGCGACCAGGGTTTCAGTCTGAGTTGTGCATGCGGCGATAAATCCTGGTGAAGCAGCCCTAATCCTCTACAAGCCCCTGCTGCAAATTCTGTCCCTGCCATTGTGTTTTCTAACCAACTTGGGGGAATACCATATTGATCCTAAAAACGGGCAGCTTCTTAGCTTGCAAGTGGCTCCCTTTAAGAAGTACAGAAAACCAGGCCTCAGGAAGCAGGGATTGCATCTCAGGGCAAAAGAAAGGGATGAGGTAAGGCCCTGCAGAGGAATGCTGCCTGATGTGTGTGCTGGTTATTGTGAGTTGGTTCAGTGTTTCTGTCAGCTGTTTTACTGGTGTCTGATTAATCCCGCTGGTCACCAGGGGTAAGCCAGGGTTTCATCTGATCTAAGAACAAAACTTTTCCTCTTTTGGACAGAAGGTGGTCTGTCCAGGTCAGGGTATGGGTCACTGGAAGGGCAGCCTTCGGAAGCCTGCGTTTCGCAGCAACCACTTGTTACAATTAGTTTAAAAAAAAAAAAAGCCAACATGCGGTGAATTGACACTTTTGTGGGTCCCTGAGTGTGGATGGTGCAATTGTTCTGGAAAACAATGTCAGGATCTTCATTTGAAAGTGGAGAGGGTACAATCGTATTTCAAGTAGCAAAATCCCCACCGTCTGAGCCATGTGGGGTTTCATTCCCTTCACTGTCTAGAATCCCATGCCCCTTCTCTGTACCAAATCCAAGTGTATTAAGTGAAAATGCAGAGATGAAGAAGGGTTAAGTTGAGCAAGACGGCATCTGTGCACACTGTCCTAGCCTGCTCCTCAACTGGGCTGACAAATTGTTTGCAGAATTGAAATTGGGAAAAGGTCCCTTGACTCTTGGGACAGAGTGCCCTTGGACTCTGGCAGGGTCTAGACAGTAACCCCCGCTCTGCCCGCCCCACCCAATATCAATTCTGTTCTGCTTCCTCTGCAACAGAGGCCCCAGTTTATACCCAGGCACAGGTCCATGTGGAATAACAACACTGCATTTTGCAGTATTGCTAAAGGCTAAGTGTGTCCTTGAGACTAAGTCCTAGCCAAAGGCTGAAGTGGGAGGTGGTATACAACTTCCGGAAAACATACTGTAAGGGAAGGGACATTCCCTTCTTTGCTCTCCTTTCTTCCTGCTGACTGGAATGCAGACGTGATGGCTGGACCTCTGGTGCTATAAGAAGCTGTGCTAAGGAGGTAGGGTAGCCCCTCAGAACCTATGGAGCAGAGCTACCCCAGCAGCCCTGGCAACTGGAGAGAGAAATAAACTTGGGTCATTTTCAAGCCACTTTTATTTGAGGCCTTACCTTCAGACAGATGAACCTAATTCTAACAAAGGCAGATGCTAAAGAGATTCTCACTTAATCCTGCCTAGTCCAGATGAACGTTCTAAAATGTTTGACTCTAGAGACTCTACTGCAAAAGCCAAGTGAGAAGATGTCACCAGTCCCAGGTGCCAAGCTGGCCTGGCCCCGTCCCAGAGGAGGGTGGTGAGTAGGATCAGTAAGCTCTTGTGAGAAAAGTTGCCTCTGCAAGAAGCCAAACCACCCAGTAATGCTGTCCTTTCATGCTGATTGCTGTTTGATGCAAAGCCATTCAAACAAGTCTAGGGACATTTATCAGATAGACAAGGAAAACTAATTCTCCACTATTTTTTTTTTTAATTTTCAACTGATTTTTGCAGCTTTGTGTGGACTCTTCACCTGGTTAAACAGGCCCCAGAGATATATATAGAGAGAGATTTCAACTGTATCGGCACAAAAATAAATAAATAATAACAGAGGCTAGAAGCTCCCAAAACTAAATGCCAAATGGGGAATTATTTGAGCTTACCTAATTTTCTTTTGCAAAATGAAAATGTAGGAGTTTTGCTTTCAATTTTATGTTTTCTAATACAATTAAAGCAAGGCCTGGACTGGTATAGAGAACATGTAGAAACCACTGAATAAATGGGAGCTTCAAGTCTCTCTAAGTCCTAGTTGTTAACATCCAGCAGAGGTGGCAGGGAGCACACCGATGACACCCCCTGTGAGGTCATCCAGATGTTACCTAAAAGGAGCTCTGATCCAGACCCCAAGAGAAGGTTCCTGGATCTCACGCAAGAAAGAATTCAGGGTGAATGCGTAGAGTAAAGTGAAAGCAGTTTATTAAGAAAGTAAAGCAATAAAGAATGCCTACTCCATAGACAGAGCAGTTCCAAGGGCTACTGGTTGCCCATTTTTATGGTTATTGGTTGATGACATGATAAACAAGGGGTGGATTATTCATGCCTTCCCTTTTTAGACCAGATAGGGTAACTTCCTAACATTGCCGTGGCATTTGCAAACTGTCATGGCACTGGTGGGAGTGTAGCAGTGAAGACGACTAGAGGTCACTTTTGTCACCATCTTGGTTTTGGTGGGTTTGGGTCCTCTTCTTTACTACAACCTGTTTTATCAGCAAGGTCTTTATGACCTGTATTTTGTGCCAACTTCTTATCTCATCCTGTGACTTAGAATGCGTTAAGCATCTGGGAATGCAGCCCGGTGGGTCTCAGCCTCATTTTACCCAGCTCCCATTCAAGATGGAGTTGCTCTGGTTCACAGACCTCTGACACAGACATGGACAAAGGATATCCACATGCAAAATAATGAAATTGGACCCCCTCCATCACGCCATCCACAAAATTTAATTCAAAAAGGACTAGAGTGCTAAATATAAGAGCCAAGACTACAAAAGTCTTAAAAATCCTTAAGCTTGGATTAGGCAATGATTTCTTACACATGACACCAAAGGCACAACCCAAGGACAAAACAGATAAAGTGAACTACCTCGACTTAGACTTTTGTGCTGCACCGTCAAGAAAGTGAAAAGATGACCCACAGAATAGGAGAAAATATTGGCAAATCACGAATCTGAGAAAGAACTGGTATCCAGAATATATAAAGAACTCTCATGACTCAATAAGAAAAACACAAATGAGTCAATTAGAAATGGATAACGCATTTGAGTAGACATTCTCCAAATAAGATATACACATAGTCAATAAATACATGAAAAGATGTTCAATATTATTAGCCCTTAGGGAAATGCAAATCAAAATTACAATGAATTACCACCTCACACTTGCCAGGATGGGCTAGAATCAAAAACACAGATAATTACAAGTGTTGGTGAGGATGAGGAGAAATAGGAACCCTCACAGTCTCCTGGTGGAAATGTAAAATGAGGCAGCTGCCTCAGAAACCAGTTTGGCAGCTCCTCAAAAGCTTAAAAATAAAGGTTCCTTAAGACCCAGTAATCATATTCCTCTGTATATATCCAAGAAGAATGAAAACGTATGTCTAAACTAAAACTAGTACACGATGTTCATAGCAGTATTATTCATAATAGCTAAAAAATGAAAGCAACCCAAATGTCCATCACCTAATAAATGGATAAATAAAACAGGTATATCCATACAATGAAATATTATTCAGCCATGAAAAGGAATGTAGAACTGATACATGCTATGACATGGATAAGCCTTGAACACATTATGCTACATGTAAGAAGTCAGTCACAAAAGACCACATAGTACATGATTCCATTGATACGAGATGTCCAGAACAGGCAAATCTATAGAGACAGAAAATAGATTAGTGGTTGCCAGGTGCTGGTGGGAAGGGGAAATGGGTAGTGATTGCTAACGGGTATGCAATTTGTGTGGGGGTGATGAAAATATTCTAAACTTAGATTGTGGTGATAGGTACACAACTCTGTGAATATACCAACCCCATTGAACTGCATATTTCAAATGAGTAGATTTGCCGTGATGCAAAGATACTTCTAAACTTATGATCTGTGGTGATAGGTACACAACTCTGTGAATATACCAAGCCCCTTATTAACTGCCTGGTCTCCAGGGTCTTGTCTCAGCCTGCCTGTCTCAGTCTCTGGTTGATGCCCAAGCCTTCCTGCCTTGATTGGGCTTCCCTGGACTCTAATCTGTTTCCTGTCCAGACTCACACACTCCACCAGCCCCTTTCTGCTTACCTAGCTCCTGCTCCCACTGTGTCCTGACCAATACCTGTCTCACTGTGCATATTCCTGGTGTTACCACACTGCATCCACACAGTGACAGTTGTCATTTACTGAGCACTACTACGTGCCAGCTGATGCCCCAAAAGCTTTACATGTTGTAACTTATTTAATTCTCAAAACAACTCTCCCTTTTGTTTGAAGACAGGATCTTGCTCTGTTGCCCAGGCTGGAGTGTAGTGGCATGATCATGGCTCATTGCAACCTTGAACTCCTGGGCTCAAGCCATCCTCCCACCCCAGCCTCCTTAGTACCTGGGACTAAGGTGTGTGCCACCGCACCTAGCGAGAACAACTCACTTTGATACGAGTCCTATTATTGTCTCAATTTTACAGATATAGAAAATGAGGTCAAAGAGATCACCAAGTTCACACAGTCAGTGAATGGAACAGGAGGATTTGAATCTTACTCGAGGGAGGACCCACATAACCGTGGGCCACATGGCCTCCCCTGCAATTTGTTGATGATAGTTGATGGAGGCCAAGATCATGACTTCCAGATCTCTTTGGAGCCAAGTCACACTTATGCGGAAGGACTGGACTTCTCACTCCTTCTCCTTTGAGATTTCCTTGGACCCCTTTTTCTCATTTTTTGCACACTTCTCCTTGAGATTCGTTTTGCTTCCGTACCTGCAGCCAGCACCTGTGGATTCCCTAAGGCTACTGGAGCCCCACTTTACTCAAAGACGTGGAGCTGGAAGTGCCTGGGAATTTATATTCCCCCAAGGTGGACCTGATCCTCTAACTGATGGCATGCGAGTAAGAAAAGCCCAGCTTCCTTGCTTCTACTGGGCATAACTCTGGGGTGTAATTTACACTCCACTGTCCCCTGCAGGCTCAGGTGGCAGCTATTTCGGAGCGATTTTGCCTGAGATCATACATTTGCTCAGTTTCCTCCCTCTCTGCATCCTGCTTCTTCACTCACTCACTGCTTTTCCCTGGGAGCTTATCTTTCACAAATGAAGTCATTTATGAACTTTGAACACATGAACTTTGTCTCTGGGGCTCCTGGAAACCCAGCCTAGGATAGAACCTATGTAAAGTACTGAGCATGGCCCAGAGCACATGGTATGTGCTCATTAAATGGCCACTATTCTTGGCTTTGCTGTTCTAATAATCATAGCTTATGAAGGATGCTTTTCTTTTCTTCACTAATTCTTGAGTTATGACAAAGAGGTGGGGGAAGCAGAAAACTTGAGAGCAAGTGCTATCATCACTCCCATTTTTATGGGTCAGGTAACCAGAACAGATCCTCCCACATTGGCCCCCAAGTAGCTGAGATTACAGGCACACATCACCATGCCTGGCTAATTTTTGTATTTTTTGTCGAGACAGGGTCTGGCCATGTTGCCCAGGCTGGTCTTGAACTCCTGAACTCAAGAACTGTGTTGTAAGACAGGGTCAGTGTTGGATTCCACCCCTGTTTGCTTCTCTTAAGAGCTATTCAGCTCTTACACCAGATAGCTGATGCTCCCATCATATAATAACTTTCACATCTGGCCTTGAAGGTACCAGCTGATATATTTTTTTAAAATTTAAGAAGATTTGAGAGAAGTTAGAGGATTTAGGCCTCCAAGCAGCTAGCTTCTAATGCTTTCCCAGTCTTGCCTCCTACAAATAAAAATCGAATATTTATTGAGAGTAAAATGTGCAAGTATAAAATACCTCTTATAACCACATATCAAATGACGGTCCTTGTCATACAACAAGGCCTTTCCTAAGTGCTTTAGAGATGTTGATTAATTCAAACTTCTCAACAGCTCTGTGAAGCAAGCGCTATCATCACTCCCATTTTTATGGGTCAGGGAACCAGAACAGAGAGGTGATGTCACATGCCCAGGTTCACCCAGGCTGGTTGTGAACTTGAGCACTGTGGCTCCGAAGTCCATGTTCTAAACCATGAAGCTATTCTACCTTCTTGTAATAGAACAGGGTGGTCTCATGAGTAGGCAAAGGAAGCTGTCGAAGTCCGTATCCTTTGAGCGCCTGCTCTATGCAAAGAGGTCCAGTTGCCTGAAAGAACTACTATTACCGTTCACATGCGCACATGCACAGACACACACACACACACACACTCACCCTAACCTCCCCCCAGAGCCAGAGCCTGACATTACCACTGTCTGGTTATGTCTCCAGGTCTCAGGTAAGGCTACCATGACTAGGTAAACCCACGCATGACCATGAATAGCTCTTGGTATTCATAACCCCAGGCATACTCATTCTGTTGCATTGCCCGGCAATTCTCCAATAAAACTATGGTCTCATCTTTTCTGATAGTTTCTTCTCTGTGGAAGTCAGAAAGTGTGCTCGGAGTATCTGTGTTTCGTAGCACCTCAGAAGTTTCCTCCACAGAGGCGCTCAGAAAGCCTTTGGTGGATGCGTGAATGAGGGACAAGGGAGAGGTCCACTCAATGGTTTTCCAACTGTGTTCTGAGGAATCCCGGGGTTCCACGGAGGTCCTGCAGGTCCACCAGGAGGTCAAGAGAAAGGCCACGCAAGGGGGATGACAGAGGTATCCTTCTCCCCATCCTGTCCTGCCTCTAGACCCCTTGCCCACCCTCTTCTCACTTCAACCAGAGAAGCTCTGCCTCAATGTTTTTCACATCTTTAAATGTCTGCCACTCAAACAATATTTGAAAACCCCTTTTTGAAGGGAGGTTAGATGACCAGAGTCTCCATGTTCCCACTGCTCAGCCTGCAATGAATATGCTGGTGGGGCCTGTGACATTCTGACATCCCACCACCCTTAAGACCCCTGTCTTGCTCCCTGATGATGTGGGTTTTTTGTTTTGTTGTGTCGTGTTGTAAGACAGGGTGTTGCTGTGTTGTCCAGGCTGGAGTGCAGTGGCACAACCACAGCTCACTGCAGCCTCGACCTCCTGGGCTCAAGCGATCCTCCCACACTGGCCCCCGAGTAGCTGAGATTACAGGCCCACCACCATGCCTGGCTAACTTTTGTATTCTAATTTTTGTATTTTTTGTTGAGACAGGGTCTGGCCATGTTGCCCAGGCTGGTCTTGAACTCCTGAACTCAAGCAATCTGACCATCTTGGCCTCCCAACGTGCTGGGATTACAGGCGTGAGCCATGGTGCCCGGCCTCCTGATGATGTTTGACACATGAGTCACAGCCCCTTCTGGGGGCTCTGACTCTGCTAAAGTCATCTAAACTCTCCTAAACAGATGCCGAGCCAGCTTGAGATTGACCAGGATGAAGGTGTCTGTTTTTCAGTCATCCAGATACAGTGGCCTGTCATTGGGTCCTTTCCCTGCATTCCTGTACTTGAGCCTTGCTTTTAGGCACGGGAAAGCTCAGACCAGTCAGTCTTAGTGTGTCTTGGTGAGTCTGGTGAGACCTTGGTGCCAGGTGCCTAGGGAGCATTCTCTATGTTGCTTCTTCCTGGAGCCCTTGGGGTCTCTGAGTGCGGTTCTCTGGCCAGCAGCATCAGTATCTCCTGGGATCTTGTTAAAAATGCAAATTCTGAGGCCCACCCCAGACCTGCTGAGTCTGACTTGGGAACTCTGGAGTAGGACCCTGCAGTCTGTGTGTTAATGAGCCCTCCAGGTGACTCTGTGGCTCATGGGAGGTCAAGAGCCTCCGCTGCAGATCATTAGAGTCAGGAATGTCCATTCAGTTTTCTGTGTATCCTCCTGTGAGTCAGTAACCAAGTGGTAATCAAGCTCTGTGTCTTGGAACTGGAAAGGGTTTGGGCAGAGTCCATTAGGATCATATATATTTGCATATTATGACTGGAGGAACCTGTTCAGACCACACAAAGGTATATGAAAACCAGAACCCATGTGTTGCCCATTCAAGAAAAACCCTCAGCAACTTTTTGTATCTAGGTCTTCCAAGAAAGAAAACATCAGGACCAGGCACTGTGGCTCACACTTGTAATTCACACTTTGGGAGGCCGAGGTGGATGGATCACTTGAGCCCAGGAGTTTGAGACCAGCCTGGGCAACATAGTGAAACCCCATCTCTACAAAAAATACAAAAATTAGCTGGGCATGGTGGCATGCACCTGTAGTCCCAACTACTCAGGAGGCTGAGGTGGGAGAATCACTTGAGCCTGGAAGGTCAAGGCTGCAGTGAGTCATGATCACACCACTGTACTCCAGCCCGAGCAACAGAGCAAGACCCTATCTTAAAAAAAAGGAAAGAAAAAAATAAGAAAGAAAACACTGGGCAGGATTCTATTTAGTTCTGCCCCCAAAGCCAGGAATCCTGGGAATGTTGAAAAGCCACATGGTGTCCTGGTGTCCAAAGCCATCCAACAGGACAGGATCAGAGCGACTCGGCTTTGGGAAATGCCCTCCTTTCCAGGGAATGCTAGGAAGCTATAATCACCTGACACTTGGAAATGCTCACTTCGTCCTTTTTGAAGTAAGTTGTTTATTTTCACTGGTAGCTAGAGATCCTGAATATTCTATCAAGCTTTTCAAGTACTATGGACTCCAGAAATGCTAAGGAAGGAATACTTAATGGGAGAAATTTGCTCTACGGTGTTCTCAGAACACCGAAATGCCTCGACCTATTAAGTCCTGTGAGTTCTCAGTTTCTATGAGGTGCTTCACTCTTAAAACTATGCCAGGCCTTTAATTCTCTGTGGCTATTTTTTCTGTATGGTTTTTGTTTTTTTGAGACAAAGTCTCACTCTGTCACCCAGGCTGAAGTGCAGTGGTGTGATCTTCGCTCACTGTAGCCTCCGCTTCCGAGGTTCAAGTGCTTCTCATGCCTCAGTCACCCAAGTAGCTGGGACTACAGGCGTGCGCCACCATGCCTGGCTAACTTTTGCATTTTTAGTAGAGCCAGGGTTTCAGCATGTTGGCCAGACTGCTCTTGAATGCCTGGCCTCAACTGATCCACACACCTTCAGCTGCCCAAAGTTCTGGGATTACAGGTGTGAGCCACCACACCTGGCAATACAAAGTAAGGCTTCACAGATGCTGATTTTTGGTTATCACTTTTCTCTTCAGTGTCTGTTTGCAAATTCTTTGACATATTTTCTCATGGACGTGCATTATGTCTTTCCAAAAGCATGCAGTCCTTTCCCCACTGCACGCCGTTCTGTGAAAACACACTACCATGTGTGCGCGAGATGGAGGGAAGTCACTTCAGAAAGGCATTCAACTCCAAATTGGAATCACATTATTTAAATGCACCAACAAAGAACAAATGCATTTCTCAATTATAGACCCCATCTGTGAGGTGCTTTCAAAACATGCAGTTTTGCAGCCAGATATTTGATCACATTCTTAAATCATCTTGAAACAGTAGTTGCCCCCTGCCCCTCTCCACGTTTGCTTGTGCAATATGATAGCATTGCATGTTTCACTTTTTAAGTTAAACAGATTTCCCATTTACTCCAACCGGCAACAAAGTGACTCCAAACCACGGAGGGTGGCAATAAGCAGTGATAACAGCCTCTTGGAAAGAATTGTCACCAGTCAACTTGAACCTTCCAGTCCCCAGGCTGGAATCAATTTTCTCTGGCTGAAACAACTGCCCCTTCCTCCGGGGAGGTGGAGGCCGGATGTATCATTAGCACCATGTGGAGGGAGTCCTGTTATCAAAACTCCATAGCTGTAATGTCAAGAAACCAGGGGAGACTTTAGAAGCCATTTGTTACGGGTTGAATTGTGTTCCTGCAAAAGACATTGAAGTCCTAACCCTCAGTACCTGTGAACGTGACCTTATTTGGAAACAGGGTCTTAAGATCAGATCATCAGGGCTGGCACAAATCCAATATGGCTGGTGTCCTTATAGAAAGAGGAAATTTGAACAGAGAGAGACACACACACAGGGAGAATGCCACGTGAAGATAAAGGCAGAGATTGCGATGTTGCATCTGTAAGTGAAGAAATGGCAAAGATTGCAAACCACCAGAAGTTGGGAGAGGGGAATGAGAGAGAGTCTACCACAGAGGCTTCAGATGGACTAATTGTGCAGACACTTTGATCTTGGATTTCCAGCCTCTAGAACCGAGACAACAAATTTTTGTTGCTGAAGCCACCCAGTTTGCAGTGCGTCATTGCAACAGCCCTAGGAAATTACCATGCAGTCCACCTAAGTCTACAGATGAGCATCTGAGTCCCATTAGTTAGGTAGTTATGGCAAAACTGAGACTTCTTAGAGCCTGATTTGGGATCCAACAAACTTTCCATTATTGTATCACTAAACTCACCACCAGAGGCAATAATCATAGGCTTTGCCCCGAGAGATCGCTGGAGCATCCCTCTCCAGGGCTTGTTTTCAAATCAAAATCTCCCTCTCAAGCACCAAGGTGCTGAGAATACAAAGACTCCCAAGATTCAGCCCTTTCGACCAGCAGGTCTCCCCATGGCAAAGGTTTATTTAGCTCCAGTGTCAGGAAGTTTTGCTGAGGCTCTTTGGGTAGAAGAATGGGAGAGGAACCAAGACTGGTCAATGAGGGGCTGAGATGAAAGAGAAACAGTTGAATCTGTCTTCTTTCTTCTGACCCTCCGGACCAGAGTGGTGTGAAGACAAATACAAGAATACCTTGATGGTCACCAGTCGCCGCCTCTCTTGAGCGCCCTCTGGTGTTCTCAAGTAAGACAGCAGTAGCTCATTAAGGTTGGAGAGGTGCCTGAGCAAAGGCGCAATTCCTTTATTTAGAAAGCAGGGGGAATTCTTTTGGGTAACTCATTTTCAGAGTTTAATATCCTCCAACTTTCCAAGGACAACAGAGGCAGCAATTCTGAGCTCAAATTTTGGTTTGCTTGCTCACTGTTTCCAGCATTCTTTCTGACCTCAAATTTCACTACCGCGTGTCTTTTACGCTGATTTTTCCTGTTCCACTGACCTGGCCCATACGTCACATACACCGGTCCTGAGAAAAAGGGAAAAGACTCTGACCCCACATCCCTGGGCACACAGGCAGAGTCGGGCTAGTCTCTAAAGCAGAGTTTCTCAACCTTGGCACCGCTGACACTGGGGCCTGACCACTCTCTGTTGTGGAGGCTGCCCCGTGCTCTGCAGAATATTTAACAGCATCCCTGGCTGTTAAACCCAACAGAGGCCAGCAGCAGCCCCCTCACCTTGTCACAGCTAAAGATGTTTCCAGATATGGTCAAATGTACCCTTATGTTCCCTAGAAGGTAAAAATCACACCATCAATTGACCTAATGTGCTCTCTCTCAGTATACAATTTTTTTTTTGGAGACAGAGTCTCACTCTGTCACCCAGCCTGGAGCACAGTGGGCAATCTCGGCTCACTGCAACTTCCACCTCCTGGGCTCAAGCAATGATCCTGCCTCAGCCTCCTGAGTAGCTGGGATTACAGGCAGGTGCCACCAAGCTCGGCTAATTTTTTTGTATTTTTAGTAGAGACGGGGTTTCACCATGTGGGTCAGGCTGGTCTCAAACTCCTGACCTCGTGATCCACCCACCTCGGCCTCCCAAAGTGCTGGGATTACAGGCATGAGCCACCACGCCCAGCCAGTATACATACTTTAAAAGCACTTTCCCCTCAATGAAAATGAAAGTACCACTCATAAAGTTCTTTTTGATTTTTGGATGTCATTTACAATTGTATGTGTGAGTGTGCGCATGTGAGTGTGTGTGTGTGACAAGGTTTCACTCTGTCGCCCAGGCTAAAGTGCAGTGGCACAGTCTCAGCTCACTGCAACCTCTGCCTCCTGGGCTCAAGCCTAAGTCTCCCGAGTAGCTGGGACCACACGTGCATGCCACCACACCCGACTAATTTTTGTAGTTTTAGTAGAGAGGGTGTTTCACCATGTTGCCCAGGCTGGTCTCGAACTCCTGAGCTTAAGCAATTCACCCGCCTTGGTCTCCCAAATTGCTGGGATTACAGGCGTGAGCCACCGTGCCTGGGCATCAGAAGTACTTTTATGAGCTAGCCTCTGAAGTCACATACCATCACTCCTTAAATATCCTATTGCTTACACAGGTCAGTTCTATGTATATGGGAGGGGACTATACAGGATGTGATTGCCAGGAAGTGAGAATTACTAGGGGCCATCTTGGAGGCTGGCTATCACACTGCTGAGATAAGGAGGGTGCAAGTGTTTGCCACTAGGCAGTGTAGACAAAAAAGTAGCAGTGGTAGGGGTAGATGCAGGTGACTACCAAAGGCTGCGATGTGGAGTGGATGTTCCTTGCCCAGCTGGGAAGAGCCTTCTTCCATTTTGAATTGCCATTTGCGACTAAGTCCTGTTTATCTCTCTCCAGAATCCAGGAGCATAGCTGTCACCTTGTGTCTTTGACAGAAGCAACTAAACATCGCAGAGGAGACACAGTGTGTCTATCTTCTATCTGGTTACCAGAAAATCATCCATAAAAATGAGCTATTCCCCAGCTCATCAAATCTCCCAGGTGCATGCGCACAAGAAAATGTCCCACGGGACTCCTTCTCATGCACGTTTGCTTGTAAGATTTATGCCAGATTTCTCACCAACCAAACCTGCCCCGTCTGCCCCCAGAGGAACACAAAGCAAAAGATGTTTCCGTTCATTGCTTCTTGTTTCTTTGTTGAATGTTTATGAGATCAGGCCAAAGTCTCCCATGTATCCCAACTCCTAGAAATTATCCCAAAGCAACACCAAATGCTGCATAAGTCCCGAGCATAATCTTTTAGATTTAAGGGTAAGCCCTAAACCTGCCGTGGGTTGAATTGTATCCCACCAAAAGATATGCTCAAGTCCTAATTTCCAGGACCTCAGACAAATGTGACCTTATTTGGAAATAGAGCCACTGCAGATGTAATTCGGATGAAGTCATACTGGAGTAGGGTGGGCCCCTAATCCAGCATGTCTGGTGCCCCTATAAGAAGAGAGCCATGAGAAGACAGTGACACAAGGAGAAAGCTGTGTGAAGATGGAGGCAGAGATTGAAGTGATGCAGCCACAGGTCACAGCAGGTCCGAGGCCACCAGAAACTGGGAGAGAGAAGAAGGCATCCTCCATAGAGACCTCAAAGAAAGCAGGAGAGATAAGAAAGCATCCTCCTATAGAGACCTCAAAGAAAGCACCTTGATTTCAGACTTCTAACCTCCAGAGTTTTCAGATAATAAGTTTTTGTGTTTTAGGCCACCCAATTTGTAGCACGGCATCTGCTGTTTCCACAACTGTGCATTCAACCAGCCACAGGTCGAATATATTTGAAAGAAAATGATACAAAATAACAATACAACCATAAAAAAATACAAATAAAAACAATACAGTATAACAACTATTTGCATAGCAGTTACATCGTGTTAGGTACTATAAGTAATCTAGAGATAATTTAAAATATATGGGAGGATGTGCGTAGGTTATATGCAAATACTATGCCATTTTATATCAGGGACTTGAGCATCCTCCGATTCTGGTGTCCTGTGAGGGTCCTGAAACCAATCCTTCACAGAAACCAATTGATGGCTGTATGGTACGTTGTTATGGCAGCCCCAGACAATGAATACACTATTGTGGTTTTTTTTGTTTGTTTGTTTGTTTGATTTTTTGAGACGGAGTCTCGCTCTGTCGCCCAGGCTGGAGTGCACGAATACACTATTGTTATGGTGAAATTACTTCTCTCCATTGTAAACATTTTTAATGAAATGAAGTAGACTTTCCTATTTTTTTTTTCGCTTTTGCTGCTGCTGCTCCTGATTCCTGCAGATCACTGCCATTATTATTTAATACTACAGCATAGCATTTATCAAGCAGAGAAACAAAATTATTTTGACCCCCAAACGGGGTTTTCACCCAATGACCTAATAACGCAATATAACTGCTTAGGAGAAATATTGCAAAATCAACACAGATAAAAACAATTATGTGACATTTTGAGGAACGGCAGCAAGTGTGGAAAGGAAAGTGTATGAGCCCATTCTCAAGCTGCTATGAAGAAATACCTGAGACTGGGTAATTTATAAAGGAAAGATGTTTAATTGACTCACAGTTCCACAGGGCTGGGGAGGCCTCAGGAAATTTACAATCATGGTGGAAGAGGAAGCAAACACATCCTTCTTCACACAGCAGCAGCAAGGAGAAGTGCCGAGCGAAGGGGGAAACGCCCCTTATAAAGCCACCAGATTTCGGGAAAACTCACTATCACGAGAACAGGATGAGGGTTAGGGCCCCCATGATTCAATCACCTCCCACCTGGTCCATCCCATGACCGATGGGGATTATGGGAACTACAATTTAAGATGAGATTTGGGTGGGGACACAGCCAAACCATATTAGGAGGCTTCTCAAAGGAAACCTGGCTATCAATCATCTAGGGAGGGCTTCCACCTGCCAACTGAGAGTTGCAGCAGCAGAGCCCTGGGGAGAGGAGCTGGCAGGTAAATGCATGACTGTGAGTCACACAGGAGGCCTCATTTCCAGCCCCTACAATTGTTTGTGACCTGGGCAAATGGCTTAGCCTTTTGCACCTACATCTGCTAATCTGTGAAATGGTGATAATTCCTGCTGCATGGACAACACAAGCAGGGGTTTAGCACCATGCCTGGCACACAGTAAGCTCCCAGTAAGTGGATTGCTACCGCACTTTCCTGATGCCACTGTTATATCACAAACATCATCTTCAGTGATCACAGAAGATAGTCCCAGTGACGCAGAGAAGACAACGAGGCCACGTGTTCACCAAGCTCAAGGAGGCAGCTGGCAAAGGGTCACAAATGCAGCTTCAAATGGTGGAAATGGACTCTGTCACTAATGGTTCTTCCCATTATGTGACTTTGATTGAGTCCTCTAGCCTCTCTAGAGGTGAAATATGGAGGAAAATGAATCAAACATTGAAATACTCAGTCTATAGGGTTATTTTGAAAATTTACTAGGAATATATGTGAAAGAGCATTCTGAAACATAGTAAAGGCTCTGCAAATAACTTTTGAATATAAATAGTGATTTTATTTGCAATAATAAAGGTAGCATTAAATATAAGTGTATATGTTTGACACATATCTTGGAGGTTTCTCTCCCAACCACAGATTGGAATAATGTGTCCTGTTAATTGGACCAGTGGTATCATAAAAAGTTAGCATTAGATTAACTGAAAATATAAAAACAGATTAGCAGAGGTTGCAGTGAGCCAAGATTGTGGCACTGCATTCCAGCCTGGGTGACAGAGCGAGACTCCATCTCAAAAAAAAAAAAAAAAAAAAAAGTACTTCTGGCTTCTGCCTTGCTCCCTCTTGGATCACCATCTAAGAGGGAAGCCAGCTGCCATGTTTTGAGGCCATTCAAGCGGGCTGTGAACAGCCCATCAGGGAGGAATTGAGGTTGTCCATCAACAATTAGCACCAACTTGCCAGGTATGTGAGTGTGCCTCCTTGAAGCAGACCCTGCAGCCCCAGTCTAGCTTTCAGATGACTACAGCCCCAGCTGACACATGACAGGAACCTCAAGAGGGACCCTGAGCCAGAATCCACCCAGCTAAACTTCCCCTGAATCCCTGACCCATGGAACTGGGAGATAAAATAAGGTTTGTTGTTGTTTTAAGCCCATAAGTTTTAGGGTGTTTAATACACAGCAATGGATAACTAATATGGGGAGAGTCTTCCCCACTAACCCTGTAAGGCCAGTAGGACAGAGTTCCCAATGAGGAAATACCCCTTGTCGCTATAATTGGAACCTGATGTTGTCCTTTCCAACCTAAAAGACTTGAACAGAGCAGAATTCCTTCACCCTGGCGCTGTGGGGTTTATTTTGTCAGTGCCCTAAGAAACAAGCCAGTTTTCTGAATTCTAAGTATGTAATCAGCCAACTACAATGTCTGGGCTAAAGAAGCTGGGCCCCAAGCGGCTCTTACCTGGAGGGCTGGGCCTATGACCCAATAATTATGCTAATAGACCTGGAAACATACTATGAGGGTTGTAGCAAATGTGTCCTACATCCCCACTGAAGTTCTTCAACTGAGGATAGCATTAAACTGCAGCGTGAGACCCCTTAAGGAAGACCCGTTTGCTGCCTGGATGGTTGGAGACATGGATCACGTTACTGGGGCTGTGGTGGATCCATCTATGGAATGGGGGGCACCCAAAGCTGCAGGAAGCTTCTGTTAAAGATCAGCAGAGGTTGCCTTGGGTTCTTGATGTCCCCCTGCATACTACAGGTCATGCCAGTCACCTAGCGGACAGAAATACTGAGGAGCTGGCTGTGAATTTGTCTTTTAAATAAATGGTCCTTCCCATATGAAAATTATCCTCACCAGGAAGCTATACCCTTTGAATGCCTTCTCTCCTACATTGATTCCCAAACTTGACTATGCATTAGACTCACCCAGAGAATCTCCCAAAAATGCAGATTTCAGGAGCCCATTCCAAACAGCTCTTAGTTAGGCCCAAAAAGATGGCTCTTGTTTTCTAGCTGCTCCCATGATTTTAATTTGCAAACAGGTTTGAGAACCACTTGTCAGCCAACTTACGTGACAAATCCATTTCAAGTCCCTAGTCAAACATCATGGTGAGGAAGCCCCCAGACTGGTCTGCCCAAATTACAACAGTACGGTGGGAGACATTGGTCTAACAGCCCCCTTACTGAAAGCATTGTAAAGCCTCAGTGTTAACTCTTGCCCAGGGAGTGTCAGAATTCTGTCCCCCAGCTCCCTTCCTCAGGCAGTTAATGATGGGGTTAAACATAAGAGTTTTGCAATCAGACAAGTCAGACCTGGGCCCGTGATACTCAAGAGCTATATACCGGCCAGGTGCGGTGGCTCATTCCTATAATCTCAGCACTTTGGGGGGCCAAAGTGGGCGGATCACCTGAGGTTGGGAGTTCGAGACCGGCCTGACCAACATGGAGAAACCCCGTCTCTACTGAAAAAAAAAGAAAAACACAAAATTAGCCAAGCATGGTGGCGCATGCCTGTAATCCCAGCTACTCAGAGGCTGAGGCAGGGAATCACTTGAATCCAGGAGGCAGAGGTGGTGGTGAGCTCAGATGGCGTGACTGCACTCCAGCCTGGGCAACAAGAGCAAAACTCCGTCTCAAAAAAAAAAAAAAAAAAAAGAGCTACATACCATTGGGTCAGTGACCTCACTTGGCTAAGCCTTGGTTTACCCATCTGTAAAATGGAGGTTGGATGATTTTGTTAAGGCTGTCATAGCAAAATACCATGAACTGGGCGGCTTAAACACAGATTGTATTTTCTCACAGTTCCGGAGGCTAGAAACCTGAGAGGAAGACATCAGCAGGGTTGGTTTCTTCCAAGGCCTGTAACCTTGGGTGTAGACAGCCACCTTCTTGTGCTGTCACATGGACTCCCTCTGTGCATTCCTGTGTCCTAATTTTTTTTCTCATGATGACAGCAATCATATTGGATTAGGGTCCCCTCATATGACCTCATTTTAACTTAATTGCTTCTTTAAAGACCATATCTCCTGTTACGGTTACAATCCTAGGTAATGGGGAATTAGGGCTTCAACATATGAATTTTGGGGGTACGATTCAGCCCAGAACAGAGGTAATATGGTCATGATTAAATAAGATAAGGCACCTGAAGCCGAGGCCGTTGGATGTTCTCAGAAGATGTAAACTCCTATTTCCGCGCCTACCAATTTTGGTGGCACTATGTAAAAAAATCACCTTCAAGAAGTGGGTGGTACACAGGAAAACTGGCTTTGCTTTCAGGCAATAATCTCCTTAAAACATCTGGTTCGCCCCCACCCCTACCCTGCAACCGGTGCAAATCAACCCTGACGCTGGAGTCTGAGCAGCTGCAGCCACACAGCCTGTTTCCCGAGGGGGCCTTTGCCGGAGGCTGCGTGGAATCTGAGCTTAACACTTGAGACTGGGCTTCTTTTCACAGGCGCTGAGGGCTCAAGCACTTTGTTGCATCTAATCCTTTTTCAGAAGAAGGGGAAAGGCATTTTAATGCGGCCACAAAATCCTCACTTTGGGCTTGCAAAGGGCCCCGGTGGATTTTCACACTTGGCCTGGTCTCCCTGCAAGGTACCAGAAACAAGGCCAGCTACCCACACGTGGGACCATCTGACGGTGCAAGGAACAGGGGACCATGGGCCCCTGGAGCCTGAGGGTGCACTCCATGTGGACTGAACTTTTGCTTCTTGGGTGTGGTCTGCTCTGAAAGCCCACTGCAAGATGATGTCCCCTCTCTGCACCACGAGGGAGCCCAGCACCCCCAAAACACACTGCTGCAGAGGCTGGGGCAAAGGAACTCATCCCTGTGCTTCCGTGTTACTCATTAGGGTGCTAAGGTGAAAGGAAGTGGGTTTTGTCTTTTTTTCTTTTTGAGACAGTCTCACTCTCACCCAGGCTAGAGCGCAGTGGTGTGATCTCGGCTTACTGCAACCTCCATCTCCTGAGATCAGGCGATTCTCCTGCCTCAGCCTCCCGAGTAGCTGGGACTACAGGCACCCACCACCACACCGGGCTAATTTTTGGATTTTTGGTAGAGATAGGGGTTTCACCATGTTGGCCAGGCTGGTCTCGAACTCCTGACCTCAAGTGATCTGCCTCCCTTGGCCTCTCAAAGTGCTGGGATTACAGGCGTGAGCCACCATGCCTGGCCAAGAAGTGGGTTTTTGGGAGCCTTCAAAGCAGGCAAATGCAAAGTACCACAACCAAAAATGCTGACCAAGCCCCAGGTGGCCTCGAGACCTCGGGGTGAATGCACAGCGCCCTCTTGTCCACAGCTGTGCTTCGGAGCCCACAGTCTGCTGTAAAAGGATGCTGGCTTGTAAGAGATGAGGGTAGGCAGGGAGAAACCTGGATGTGAGTTTGGAGATCTGGGCAAGGAATTTTCATCTCTGGGTCTCTGGTTCTTCATTTGGTTACATCAATTACCTGTAGTATTCTAGCTCTAATGTTTATGACTACCAAATTCCATCCGCACCTAGACTAACTAGACATGATGCTTCTGGTTCAGCCCAGCTAGCAATGAAGCATCAGATCAGAATGGTGACATCTACTTTTGAAAAGGGAGACATTGAGAGAGAGAGAGAGAGAGAATAAAGCAACATGCTATCTCAGCAAACCAAGCTCAGAGACCCATGCTTCTGTCTGGAATTATGGAATTATGGACGTCCATAACTTCCCCTGTTTCTCTGAGGGGAATAACCTGGCACAGATCCATGGAAGTTGTCTTGTTGTTTTTTATTCAATAGGTCTCGGGTAAGGTCCAGGCATCTGTATTTTGCACACTCCGAGTAATTTAATTGCTTGCCAAATTATGGAGGTCTCTGTTTTAAACCATTGCCTCTTGCCTAACCAGACTTTCTGGTCTTGCATTTTCCCAGACTTTTGGTATCCTAATCTGAATAAAATCATCTCCTAATCTGAATAAAATCACTACCCACGTTTACAAAGTGGCCCAAGCTACCCTTCGTCTAGATTCTACCATTAACAGAAGCTTCACCAAGGTATAGAAAGATTAAGACAGTACCCCAGGGAGCCATTTATATTCTCAAAATTGAGCTGAATCTTAGCAGAATGGGCAACAGGCCTTGCTTGATGGGCTTCCTGGGCCTGGCTTTGCTTTGAATTTTGGACTCAAACATTGCAGAAGCTCTCTTTGCCTCTCAAGATATGAAATATCCAAATGGGCAAAGTCTAGCATGAAGACAAAGCTCGGTCTTCAGTCCCATGACACACATTACCAGGAAAGAAGGCTGCAAACCCCAAGGCCCAAGACTCCCTCTACCTGGGGGTATCGGGCGTGGAACTGGCACTCAACGCCTTCCTGGTGGCAAGTGTTGCTTGATGAAACCAAAGTGTCCTCTAGGTTTCCTCTTGCTTGTTAGGAACCAGGCCGCACAGCAGGAGCTGAGCAGCAGGCAAGCAAACCAAGCTTCGTCTGTATTTACAGCTGCTCCCCATCACTCACATTACTGCCTCAGCTCCACCTCCTGTCAGATCAGCAGCAGCATCAGATTCTCACAGGAGCATGAACCGTAATGTGAGCTACGCATGCAAGGGAGCTAGATTGCTGCTCTTTATGAGAATCTAATGCCTGATGATCTGTCGTGGTCTCCCCTCACCCCTGGACGGGACCATCTAGTTGCAGGAAAACAAGCTCAAGTTCCTACTGATTCTACATGATGGTGAGTTGTGTAATTATTTCATTGTATATCACAGCATAATAATAGAAATAAGTGCACAATAAGTGTGTACTTGATGCACTTAAATTATTCTGAAACTATTCCCTGCACCCCATCTGTGGAAAAATTGTCTTCCATGAAACTAGTCCCTGGTACCAAAAAGGCTGGAGCAAAAACTAGGCGTGGTGTCTCACGCCTGTAATCCCAGCACTTTGGGAGGCCGAGATGGGTAGATCATAAGGTCAGGAGTTCGAGACCAGCCTGACCAACATGACGAAACCCCGTCTCTACTAAAAATGTGAAAAATAGCCAGGCATGGGGGTGGTCACCTGTAATCCCAGCTACTCGGGAGGTTGAGGCAGGAAGATCACTTGAACCTGGGAGGCGGAGGTTGCAGTGAGCCAAGATTGTGCCACTGCACTCCAGCCTGGGTGACAAGAGCAAGACTGTCTAAAAAAAAAAAAAAAAAAAAAAAAGTTAGACAACAAAGAATGAATGATGAAAGTAATATGTGTATTAGGCAGAAAACTTGGAAAATATAAAAAAAAAATCTAACACAAAACAAAAGCAACTCTTATCCTAACACCTAGAGAGAGCCATTTTTAATATTTTCTGGCCCATCTGCTCTACATTTTGAGTAGATAAAATGTATGGTTAGACCCCTTGTCTTTCAAGTCCTGCACTTTCTCCAGCCTCTACTCTTTTCTCCTCTGTAGTTCTTTAATGGGTTATTTCTCAGAAAAGAATGTCACACTCATTCACACCAAGGTATAATTGGATAATAATAGCTGAGAGTATTACTTTGACTAGGCAAGTTCTATTTTTAACAGACTTAAAGCTTTCAGATGAGAGAATAAAGCAGTTAGCACTTCTCCCCTGCCACCTCCTCTATCTCAGCTATCTCAGCGTCCACTACACTTGGAATGATGAGATCTGAAGTCTAGGCCCAGCACTGTCACAGTCAGCCATTATTGTTACCTTGGACAAGTAATTTCACTTTCTTATGTCTTTTCTGTAAAGTAAAAGAGGTTAAGCCAGAAAGTAATAACTCAATAAGGTCCAACACTTTTTTTTTTTTTTTTTTTGAGACGGAGTTTCACTCTTGTCGCCCAGGTTGGAGTACAATGGCGCGATCTCGGCTCACGGCAACCTCTGCCTCCCAGGTTCAAGCGATTGTCCTGCCTCAGCCTCCCAAGTAGCTGGAATTATAGGCGCTAGCCACCACGCCTGGCTAATTTTTTGTATTTTTAGTAGAGACGGGGTTTCACCATGTTAGCTAGGCTGGTCTCAAACTCCTGACCTCGTGATCCACCCGCCTTGGCCTCCCAAAGTGCTGAGATTACAGGCGTGAGCCACCGCGCCCAACCAGGTCAAACACTCTATTCCATAATTGAATGTGCATATATATGCACTTACATATAATATTTAATATCTATTATAATTATATCACATATAAATATATATTTATGTATTTAATATTTTATTATACAAATTTCAAACAAATTAAAAATAGAGGAAATAGCACAAATTACCTCTATTTACCCATCATTGGGCCACAAAAAGCATCAATTCCCGGTCCTCTGATTTTACTTACACTGCCACCTATTTCTCTACAAGTATCAGGTTATTTTGAAGCAAATCCCAAACATTACACCATCTCATATGTACATATTTAGTATATATCTTTAAAAGAGAAGAAGTCTTTATTTAAACAAAATGATTTGTCATGCCTGAAGAATGAAAAATAATTTCAATTTCATCAAATAACCATTCAGTGGAATTGAATGTGTTTTTGTGCATATTTATGTAGACATGTTCAGGATTTTGTTTTATTTTGTGTGGTTTCAGGAGCCAAATCTACAAGTTCCAACTAAGCCTTTCCTAGACGCAGGGAGTACTAATAATGTCTTAGTCTGGGCAGCCCCCAGGTAGGGCTTGGAACAATAAAGTAAACAATACTAAGTGCCAGGCACTCAGTACATTGCTAAGAAGAGCTGTTGGTGCCTTGCAGTAAGAGGGTGAGAGAACAAAGAAGTTATCTTTGGGAAGCCTGACCCTGATCAGAAAAACTTCATCAAGGAGATGCGGCATAACCTGGGGCTTAAACTTAGGGGTATGCAAGAAGGAGAAAGGGATGATGTGAGAACAAAGAGAAAAACCAACTCACTGGGAGGCTGAGGCTGGCAGATCACTTGAGTGCGGGAGTTCAAGACCACCCTGGGCAACATGGTGAAACCCTGTCTCTATAAAAAATTACAAAAATTGGCTGGGGATAGTGGCACATACCTGTGGTCCCAGCTACGTGGGAGACTGAGGCAAGAGGATCGCTTGAGCCCAGGAGGTCGAGGCTACAGTGAGCTGTGATTGTACCACTGCACTCCAACCTGGGCCCTGTCAAAAAAGCAAAAGAAAGAAAAAAAGAGAAAAGAAAGAAAGAAAGAGAGAGAAAGGAAAGGAAAGAAAGGAAAGAAGAAAAGAAAAACCAACTCGTTTGACTTCACAAGCTAATTTCCATGAAGATGGGAAACATGAGGCAGTGTGAGGTTGTATTAATCTCTTATTCATCTACTTGTCAAACTTGTATTGAAATCTATATAACACCCTAATTAGATTTAATGTGTGTCAGGGTGGGTGGGGGGAGATGGTACAAGAAATAGAGAAACAAAGTTGGAAAGAGGTATTGAGAAGGAAGCGCTCAGTGTTTGTTGCGTAAATTCTCATAGTGAGTGGTGACATGATAAATCTGAATAATTTTTATATATAGTAACGAAGTAACTTGGTAGTTTCATGAAACAAGTTGTCCTGTACTGAGGAGGGATCTAGGATAGAGGCAGATTCTAGCACTTAGGGTAGACCAACCTGGAACTGTTCCATTGCAAAATAGTGGCCTGCTGGTCCCTGGAAGTGATTTGTAGTCAATTCTCATTCTGCTATACTACTCTGTAACTTTTGACCATTGTTCTCTTCCTTTTATTTAAAAAAAAATTTTAATGAAAGTTATAAATCCACAGAGTTGAGAGTTAGATAGTTTGTGGGTATTTTTGGCTTGTTTGTTTGTTTTTTTGAGGCAGGGTCTCTCTCTGTTGCCCAGAGCTGGAGTGCGGTGATATGATCCCAATTCACTGCAGCCTCACTGTCCCAGGCTCAAGCAATCCTTCCATCCCAGCCTCCCAAGTAGCTGGGACCACAGGCATGCACCACCATGTCTTGCTAGTTTTCTTTTATTTTTGTAGAGATGGGGCTCACTATTCTGCCAAGGCCGGTCTCAAACTCCTGCCTCGGCAATCCTCCTGCCTCAGCCTCCCAAAACGTTGGGATTATAGGCATGAGTCACCATGCCCAGGAAGATAGATTTAAAGCTTATGATAGAGAGCAGTTCCTCAACTCTCCATTTTCCCTCTGCCATTTCCTGATTCTAAGGCAATCACTTTCATTTTAATGGATTCTTTTGATATTTACATCCATATGTCTATAATAACCTGACTTCATTACTGTTTCTTGGTGTTTTCATCTTATGCATTGAATATTTACTTCCTGTACAGATAAAAAAGGATTTTATTCTTTCACACAACACACAACATATACACACAAGAGCCTGCACAAGTGCGCGCGGGCATACACACACACACACACACACCCCTTACCTCCATTCTTCCTCTAAAGTTTCACTGAAATTCTGCAGATTCATATTCGATGCTGTTCAAGTAAACTAAAGTGGAGGCCAGGCCTGAAGAATCTCTGAGCACACAAAACAAGTTAGGCCTCCTAAGTGACCTAAACCTTGCTTGATTGCAAACATAAGCAAAACTTAACTTCAGCTATTAAATGCCTATATTAAAGAAAAACATAATTTAAGCCCAACCAATCAGAAGTAGCCAAAAACTTGTAATTATTTAATTAGGGATTTTCCAGTGGGACTGCTATGGTTTGGATGTTTGTCTCCACCCAAATCTCATGTTGAAATGTAATCCCTAGGGCTGGAGGTGGGGCTTGGTGAGAGATATTGGATCATGGGGGCAAATCCTTCACGAATAACCATCCCCTTGGTGATGAGTGAGTTCTCACTCTAAGTTCATGTGAACTCTGGTTGTTTAAAAGTGTGTGCACCTGCCCTCTTCCCCTGCCGCCATCCTGCTCTTGTCATGTGACTCACTGGCTTCCTCTTCACCTTCCACCACCAGTGGAAGCTTCCTGAGGCCCCACCAGAAGCAGATGCCAGTACCACACTTCCTGTGCAGCCTGCAGAACCATGAGTCAATTAAACCTCTTTTCTTTATAAATTACCCAGCTTCAAGTATTTCTTTATAGCAATGCAAGAATGGACTAACACAGGCATAGACCAAATAAGGCAACTGGATAACTATATCCAATCAAATTTTTCTTTGCTCTACTTCTGTGTCTGTCCTATAAAAGCCTCCTGCTTTGTGTTCTGTTGGTGGAGCTCTTGAGCTACTCCTTGTTTGGAGCTGTCTGATTAATGAATCATTGTTTGCTCAAATACATTATTTAAAGTTGTAGTTCAATTTACTTTTTTTTTCTTTTAGAGACAGGGTCTTGCTCTGTCACCCAGACTAGAGTACAGTGGCACGATTATGGCTCACTGAATTCTTAATGTCCTGGGCTCAAGGGATCCTCCTGCCTCAGCCTCCCGAGTAGCTGGACTACAGGTGTGCACCACAACTCCTGGCTAATTAAAAAAAGTTTTTGTATAGTCGGGGTCTCGCTATGTTGCCCAGGTTGGTCTCAAACTCCTGGCCTCAAGTGATCCTTCCACCTTGGCTTCCCAAAGTACTGAAATTACAGGGATAAGCTGGAGCAACCAGCTTCAATTTACTTTTTAACAATGTTTACATTGTTATAATTATGTAAATCCTGTGAATAGCTGAACCATAAATACTATGCTTATTTTCCCTTTTCTGAACAACTTACGCTTTCCCTGAGGTTAACAATTGCCTTTGTTTTTTACCTGACTTACTTTCTCTAATCCATATGGGTAGATATTTTGTTTTTTATAAATAAAGACAATTTTTTGTTTGTTTTAATCATTTGTCCCCAAACTGTGCCCTTCAAGCACAATAATTCCACCTTTTTGAAGCAGTCTCTTCTGGAATCTTCTGGATTGTTGCTCTGTAAGTCTACTATCCAGTTATTGTATTAGTGCAGATTTCCTTCACCTCCCTTCTATGATGGAGTCTCTGTTTCCCAGACCATACATCTTTCTCTTTTAAAATGTACTCCTTTTTTATTTAAAAAAAAAAAAAAAAAAATCCAATAGCTTTAGTGTGAGGCCCAGAATGTCTGAAAACCTATTTTTTATACCCTTGCATTTGATTAATAGTTTTGCTGGGTATAAAATTCTGCCTTTAGTAATATTTTTTCTTCAAATAGTAAAATATTTCTCCGTTGTCTTTCACCACATTGCTTTGGAGAAGTCCAATGCCATTCTGATTCTTGATCCTTTGTATAAAGTATGTGATCTTTTTTCTCTCTGGAAACATGTAAGATCTTCTCTTTATTCTCATCAAGATGAAATTTCACAATGATGTGTCTCAGTGAATCAATTTTCATCCATCCATCCTGCTAGGTACAATTGTGAAATTTGATACCTTGGGAACTTGATTCAGGAACTTGATACCTGGGAAGTTTTCATGAATTGCTTCTTTGGAAAATTGCCTTCCATTGTCTCTAAATCTACTTTTCATAATTGGATGTTAGACATTCTGACGTGATTCTATAAGTTCATTATTTCTTCCCTCCTGTTTTCTGTGTTTTTGCTCCATATCCTGAGAGATTTTCTTAACTTTTTCACTTCTCCTGTTTCCAAGTACTTCTGTTTGTTCTCTGAATGTTTGTTTAAAATTAGTATCTTACACAAGCAATAAAAGCAAAAATAGCAAGTGGATTGCATCAAACTAAAAAACTTCTGCAAAGCAAAGGACACAATTAATGGAGTAAAGAGACAACCTACAGATTGGGAGAAAATATCTGCAAATTATACATTGCATAAGGAGCTAATATCCAAAATATACAAAGAACTCGAACTACTGAAAAACAAGAAACCAACTCTTTTCAAAAACGGCCAGCCAGGTGCAGTGGCTCACACCTGTAATCCCAGCACTTTGGGAGGCCGAGACAGGCGGATCACAAGGTCAGAAGATCAAGACCTTCCTGGCTAACACGGTGAAACCCCGTCTCTACTAAAAATACAAAAAAATTAGCTGGGCATGGTGGTGGGCACTGTAGTCCCAGCTACTTGGGAGGCTGAGGCAGGAGAATGGCGTGAACCTGGGAGGCAGATCTTACAGTGAGCCGAGATTATGCCACTGCACTCCAGCCTGGGTGACAGAGTGAGACTCCGTCTCAAAAATAAATAAATAAATAAAACAATGAAGAAAAAAGGCCCAAGACCTAGACATTTCTCAAAAGAAGACATTCAATGAGCAAAAGGTATATGAAAAATGTTCAACATCTCTAATCATTAGAGAAATGAAAATTAAAACCACAATGAGATATTGCCTTATACATCTTAGACTGGTTATTAGCAAAAAGTTGAAAGATAAGTATTGGCGAGGATATGGAGAAAAGGAGCCCTTGTATATTGCTGGCAGGAATGTAAATTAGTACAGCTATTATGGAAAACAGTGTGGCGGTTCCTGAAAAAACTAAAAATAGAATTATCATAAGATCCAGCAACCCCACTCGTGGGTATATATCCAAAGGAATTGAAGTCAGTAGGTTAAAGAGATGTCTGCTATTCCATGTTCACTGCAGCATTCTTCACAATAGCCAAGATATGGAAACAACCAAAGTGCCTAATATAAAAAATATTTTATACACACACACACAAATGCAATACTACTCAGCTTTAAATTAAGAAGGGGACTTCTGTCATTTACTACAACATAGATGAATCTGGAGGACATTTGGCTAAGTCCAAGAGAACTGGTTTGGAGCAGAAACACCACATGATCTTATTTATATGTTGAATCTTAATAAGTCAAATTCATAGAAATAGGGAGGAGAATGGCGGTCGTCAGATGCTGGGGTGGGGGAGAAAAGGAGAAGGGAGAAAGGGGAGATGTTGGTCAAAGTGTACAAACACAGGAGAAATAGGTTCTGGTGATCTGTTGCACAGCATGATGACTATAGTTAATATACATTATATTTAAGAATAGGTAACAGAGTAGATTTTAAATGTTCTCACCACAAAGAAATGATAACTATTCGAGGTGATGAATATGTTAATTAGCTTGAATTGATCATTCCACAATGTATACTTGCTCTGAAGCATCACACTGTAGCTCATAAAATAAATACAATTATAATTTGTCAATTAAAAATAAAATTAGTATATTATTCTTATTTCACGGATGCAATAGCTTCTCCTCCTTATTCTCTAAGAATAGTAATGATTAATAATTTTTAAACATTTCTTCTCCCTTCATAGCTTCTATAACTTATGTTAACTCCGAGTTACTTTCCACCTTTTCTGGTTCTGCCTTAGAGGTTGCTCTCAAGTACCAAATGGTCCTTAACTGTCTTCCCGTATTGAAGAATGGGGCACTCAAAGCCGATGGTAAGCTCTGTGCATTTGCATGGGGTTTGTCAACTCTGAGCTTCAGCACAGCGACCTGCTTGGGCCGTTTCCCTGGGGAATCTTGGATGGCAGTATCTATGAGTCTTTTCTCTCATACTATTGGAAGAGCTGCAGTGAAGGCTTCACAAGCTCTCCCCTGGAAGCTATAGTCCTTACTACCATTATTCTGGCAACATGATCAGGAAAATGACCAGTGATCTAAATGTTTGGAATGCAAACATTTCTCTTGCCTGACACTGAAGAATAAGCGAGGAGGGCTGGGGATCTAACTACGCTCTTCAAAGGACCTAAAGGATGTTTAATCTGTCCTTCTGCTTGTAGATCCACCTTGATTCCCACTTCCATAGGTCTCTGGTGTCACCAGTTTCTGAGCAACTGGGTTGACTTTAGCTTGCCCCACTGGCTGCTTATGGTTCCGCTTTCTCAACTCTGCTGCATCAGTTACTGTATTAGTCCAGGTTTTCCAGAGGTCAGAACCAATAGGATGTATGTATGTATAAAAGGGAGTTTATTAGGGAGAATTGGCTCACATGATTACAAGGCAAAGTCCCACAATAGACCATCTGCAAGCTGGGGAAAGTGAGAAGCTGGTAGTGGCTCGGTCCAAGTCCGGAAACCTCAAAACCAGGGAAGCCAACATTGCAGCCTTTAAGCCAAAGGCCTGAGAACCCTCAGGGAAACTGTTGATGCAAGTCCCAGAGTCCAAAGGCCAAAGAACCTGGAGTCTGATGTCCAAGGGCAGGAGGAGCAGAAGCAAGCGTCTGGCATGGGAAGAAGAAGGTGGGCCAGAAGCCTCAGCAAGTCAGCTCATAGCACCTTCTCCTTCTGCATCTGCTCTGCTCTAGCTTAGCTGACAGCTGATTGGATGGTGCCCACCCACATGAGGGTGGGTTTTCCTCTCCCAACCCACCAACTACAATGTCAGTTTCCTCTGGCAACACCCTCACAGACACACCCAGAAACAATACTTTACCAGCCACTTAGGCATCCCTCAATCCCATTAAGTTGACACCTAATATTCACCATCACAATTACCAAACTTACATTTGCTTTCCAAACTTCCAGATTCTATTGCTATTATCATTGCTTCTGTTCTCTTCATTCCGTAGGTTTATATGTCTTCCAAAATACCTCCCCTGTTGTTGCTTTAGTGGGGTTTCAGGAGGGACTGGAGGCTAACCCCTGCATTCAACTCACCATCCTTGAGTAGAAATCCCCACTCATCTCCTCTCAATGGCCTTGGCTTTGGGACTCTTCCTTTCCTATCTTTATCATAAAAATGATCACGTAAACAAAACCAAAGCAAACACTTTTCCGGTGCCCATGACCATTTTATTAACTTTGCTTTAATGTGGGAAGAGAAATCAGTTTCCTCATTTCTTCACTTGCTGTGGAGCATCTAACAGGAGCAATGAAGGGAAGAAGACTTACGAACAAATTCCAAAGGAGGACCGAAGCGATTCTTCCCAATCCTTGGAAAACAACCCTCGCCGGATAGATCTTGATGAGCCCAGTGAACAACCTCATGGTGCGTGTGCTGCCCCCTGGTGAGCAGGCTGGTGCTGCTTTTAGGGTTCTCAGCTCTCCAAGATGGTCCAGGGAACACCAAACATTGCCAGGGGAGGAGAGATTTGAACTCAGACTAGAAGAGGAGAAAAGGCATTCTAAATTTAAAATTCTTTTTCGTTTTTTACCAGTCAGTGTGTCTATGCCAGTATCAATCAATACAACCACTGTGTGTGGCCTGTGAAGATAGTGAGATGTTGGTCAAAGGGATATAGCATTACTGAAGGAACAGCTATTTCTCTGGCTTCTAGGATGTTGCTACCCTTGCACAGAGGGAAAGTGCCCTTTGTGAGGAAGAAGACATGTTATTCCACATAAAATGCACCACCAATCATGTCATCCACACTACCATTTTATTAACCCTTTCACAGCTGTGCTATCCAATATGGTGGCCCCTAACCACATGTGACTATTTAAATTCCAATGCATTAAAATGAGGAATTCAGCTTCTCAGTCACTCTAGCCACATCTCAACTGCTCAGTAGCCAACGTGGCTACCACATTGGACAATGCAGGTAAAGAACATTTCTGTCATTCCGGCAAATTCTACTGGACAGTGCTGCTCTAGAGCCCTTGAAGGTGCCCGGAGGTTTCTGTGATTCTCACAGACAGACAAGCACACCCTTATCTGTGTTCCTCCAAGTCTCTGTTCCCACCTCAGCCACAACATTCATCACAGTCTGACTTGAAATGGAGTTAGTCAAATAATATGTCTGTCTCTTTCACTTGACCATAAACTCATGAGGGCTGGGACCAAGAAACCATTATTTGCCATTATTCTCAGCAGAGCCTGGCAAAGAGAAGTCCTTGAAGAAATATTAGTTGAAGGAATGACTCGATTATAAACTCCCTGAGGGCAGGTCCAGAATATTCTGATTTTTGTATTCCCCACAGTTCCTCAAGCAAAGAGGGAACCTCAGTAAATATCTGTTGAGTGATGGCATGCTCTCACATCTACCAGCCTGAAGATAGACCGTAGAGTCACTGAGATAAAAAGCCAGATTGCTGTGGCCCCTGGACTCACCAAATGCCTCTTGCCTCTGCCCCTGCACATCTGTCTCCTCTGGCTTTGCAACCCCCAGCTTGCCTCCATGTAGCAGTTCTGATCACAGGTTGCCCCCATCCCACTGTCCACATACACCCAGACTCATGCACACCCCATGCTCATACCTTCCTGTGTCGCTTGGACATCCTCCTGCCCTTCCATCCTACTCACACTGCAAGGTCGGCAGAAGCTCCGCCCTCTCCCTGCATCTGCTCCACCCACTCAGGCCCAACTGATTTCAGGGAATTGGCCTGGAGCCCTTACAAACCCCCGATGTCTCCTGTTTTTAAATTCTTCTTATATTTCTAAGTAACACACTATACTGTGTTCTTGAATTCTTTGTACAGTTTTCAGCCACTAGTTTTTCTTTTCAAACAGATGGCAAATTCCATGAGGACTTTACTCTTATTTTGTGCTGAAGTCCTTTCTAGAATAAAAAAGGCAGGCGCATACCCAGTCCAATCACATTTTATAAATAAAGAGCTGAGTGCAGTGGCTCAAGCCTGTAATCCCAGCACTTTGGGAGGCAGAGGCAGGAGGAGCACATGAGCCCAAAAGTTCAAGACCAGCCTGGGCCACATAGCGAGACCCCATCTCTACAAATAAAATTCTAAAAATTAACCAGCCATGGCAGCACATGCCTGTGGTCCCAGCTACTCCAGTGGCTGAGGCCAAAGGATCACTTGAGCCCCAGAAGTTTGAAGTTACAGTGAGCCGTGATCACACCACAGCACTCCTGCCTGGGCAACAGAGAGAGACTCTGTCTCTAAAAATAAAAACAATATGAATAAGGAAACAGAGCCAGGGATTAAGGTGACCTGCTCAGGGTCACTCAGGTGACAGCCTTACCTGCCTCACTTATAGATTTGGACTATAGATTTGTGCAGATAAAGTTCAACCAACATGGGAAGAATCATGCTTCCAAGGGACTCTGCGTCAGCTCCTCACGCCCAACTGCACTGGTTTCCTGTCTGCCTTCAGCTCACCAGCCTAGCTAGAGGAGCAGCACCTACCTTGGGCCTGGAAGAAAGTCTACATACAGAGGAGGTGTCAGCTGTTAACTTGACAAAAGATAAGAGCCAAGGTCGTGATCTCCTAATGGCCAGCCAGCCTATTAGTTTAGCAATATATGTCTCCAATGTCAGAGCCATGCCTGGCGGAGGTTTGATTTTTTATTATTCAGGAAGCGCCTTACTTGAAAATGAGAGAAACCTCTAGCAGCTGCTGGAAGTCCCTTCTCTTAAAATAATGACAAGCAGAATCTTCACCTAAGAAATCTGGCTACGTGCTCCTTCTGTTCCACTGTGCTCTACTTCCTGGGTACCAGAGCAGAGAAATGGTTCAAACCTGTGGGCCTATAAAAAGAGGATGCCAATCACATGTAAATGATGATCCCATTAAATAATGATTTTCATTTAAACCCAGCAATACAGATTTCTCGGACTTCGTGATTAGCTCCGTGTCAAATAAACTTTACTCTTTTTCATTTTTTTAAAGCAGTTAATTTGCGATATTTTGCGATAATTTTAGGGTTGGGGTTGGGCTTTTTTTTTTTTTTTTTTTTTTTTTTAGTAGTGACCAAAAAAATCTTGCTGCACTCAGTCTCCTGAGAATGTTGGGTCGAGTTTTTTGATCCCGGTGACTCATTGATTTGCGGGCTGATGTAGTGCGAGGGGTCCTTATTAGTGGCGTCTGTCCCTGCTGTAATGTTTTTGTTATTTTTCCTCATTTGTTCACTCTGACATCATGTCATTACAGAATGGTGCTGTTCAGGCCCTGCCTCGGCTGTTCGTTAGCGTGTGTTTAATGAGCAGCTTAATTGAGCTGTCTAGTAGGCCACCTGTCGCCCTCCGGACTTATTAACATACTAATGGTCTGACATTGTATTCTCTGACAGGCAACAGGGCTTACTGATTTGATGTCTGGACATGGGGATTTTATGCAGGAATGAGAGCAGGCTTTGGGAAGGAGGTTTAAAAAACGCAAATTAACTCTTTGGTATCTATGTGTTTATGGCTCTCTTGTGGAAAAAAAAAAAAAAGTTCAACCCCAGGCAGGCAAGGAAAGCATGTTATGGGTAGGAGCCCGGCTCCATCCTTGCAAACCCAGTTGTGGTTCTCCAGGAGAAAATAACGCTCCGTGTGAGAAGAGCCAGGCTTTGTTTCGATTACAGTGTTATTGTGAGGAACTGCCTCAAAGGAGAAGTCTTCCGCAGCCCCGGGGAAAGTTATGTGATTAGACTTTTTCTACTGTAGCTAAGCAAATGGAAAGTAGCAATTCTCCTTTTGGGGAATTTGAGTGTGGTCTGTCCGCTCCCCTCCCCCCCTCCTTTTTTTTTCTTTTGACAGAGTCTTTCTCTGTCACCTAGGCTGGAGTGGCACCATCGTTGCCCACAGCAGCCTTGAACTCCTGGGCTCAAGTGATCCGCCCATCCTCAAGCAAGTAGTTGGGACTGTAGACGTGTAACACCAAGCTTGGCTAATTTTTGTTTTTTCTTTTTTCTTTTTTTCTTTTTTTTTTTTTGTAGAGACAGGGTCTCACTATGTTGCCCAGGCTGGTCTGGAACTCCTGACCTCAAGTGATCCTTCCACCTTGGCTTCCCAAAGTGTTGGGATTACAGGCATGAACCCAGCCTGTCCCCACCTTTGAAATCCAGCCGAGGACTGGATTGTGAACCCTGGGCTGATGGGAATGGCTTAGAGAACTGTCTGGAGCTGTCCCATGCACATTGGTAGAGAACAGTGATTTTGTTGGTGTTTTTCTTCTGGGATTGCGTGATTGGGTCTTTTCTGTCCTGGGAAATTTCAGGGGTGTGAGCATTAGTCACAGGCCACAGGAAGACTCAAGTCCAAGGACAACGCAGAGAGACAGCTTATGCAGGGGGACTGGATGTTCCTTTTCTGTCCCTTAACCTTTCATTCCTAGTGTTTCCTCCTCCTTCAGTGCCTGCACACAGGATGGGCATAGACATAATTGGAAAGAAAAAGCTTCGTGAATTTTAAAGAAGTCAGTCTATTGAAGGGTCATGACCAAGGGCTGAACCAAATCCCACCAGCAGCTGCGGAGGTGGGGTGGCAGCCCGTCAGGGGACTGGGGTTGGCTGCAGCCTCCTGGGCCTGGGCTGAGGTTCCTGCCAGGTTAGCCAAGGAGCTGCGGGAGGCTGGGTCTGCAGAGAGAGCCAGAAAGCATTCCAGAAGCCGCTGCCCAGAAGCTGCGTCCCAGAACTTGGCTTGCAGCTGGCAGACTCTCTTTATAAAAAGCCGCAAGTGGTTTCCCTTCCTCCTGGGCTCTGAGCAGGGGGAATGCTGCAGTGGGACAGTCACACTTCCTTCTCCTTGCTAGTCCCCAGCCATGGCGGGAGGAAAGCATGGGGAAGAAGAGCAGGAACCTACCCACTGTCTATTTAATCCCTCTTTCTTTTCCCCCTCCATCTTTTTCTTAAAGAGTCAGTCTCACTCTGTCTCCCAGGCTGGAGTGTAGTGGCACGATCATAGCTCACTGCAGTCTCCAGATCCCAGGCTCAAGCAATCCTCCAGCCTCAGCCTTCCAAGTAGCTGGGACTACAGGTGCACGCCACTGTGCCTGGCCTAATCACTTTGATGGGAGGAGGAGGAGGAGGAGGATCATAGCCTTCATTTTTATCTCTTAAGCTGAGCCTTTTATAAACATGATCTTACCAAGTTTTTCACCCCAGGGTTTCTCAATTTCAGCACAACTGACACATTGGCCCGAATAATTCTTTGTTGTAGGGCACTGTCTTGGGCAATGTGGGATGTTGAGATGCATCCCTAGCCTCTACCTACTAGGTGCCATTAGCACCCCCAACCCAGCTGTGATAACCAAAAATGTCTCCAGACATAGCCAAATGTCACTGTACATCAGGCAAGGGGAGTGTCCCTCAGTTCAGAAACGTAGGTCTGGAGGTAGGCGTACCACCCTCAGTTTGTAGATGAGAGGCAAACATCCTATGAAAGAGGAATGGAAGCTTCACAGCTAGCAGGAGGCAGAGCAGGACTTAGACCTGCTGTCTGTTGGCTCTCACGCCCTGGCTCATTCCTCCGCCCAGTCCTCCCCAGTCATGGTGTCACCAGTGGTGGCTCACCTGTCCACGTTCCAGTGCTGACCATTAGAGATCTATCTTAGGTCAGATGTTTGCTAAGGAATTTGTATATCATCTTTTAAAATCCTCTCAATATCCCTTTGAGATAGGTGCTATTATTAGTCTCTTTTAAGAGATGAGGAAACTAAAACTCAGGAATTAAGTAACATGTCCAAAGTCAAACAGCTGATAGGAGAGAGTCTCACTCAGGCATCTCTGGCTTCAAAGCACAACAAGTGTTTTCTAATACAGCACCCAGAACTCCAGCCATCTGCACCTAGAGACCTCCATGCTTAGGATCTATTCTCTTTTCTTGCCAAGAAGGAGCACTTCCTCCCTCTATTTCCCTGGCTGACCAGGGTGCTGTGCCTGTTAAGTTTCCCAAGGCCAACTGTGATGGTTAACTTTATGTGTCAACTTGACTGGGCCACAGGGTGCCCAGATATTTGATTAACATTATTCCGGTTTTTTATGTGCGGGTGTTTTTGAATGGGATTCATATTTACATCAGTAGACTCAGCAGAGCAGATTGTCCTTTCTCATGTGGGTTGGCTTCATCTAATCAACTGAAGGCCTGAATAGAACAAAAAGGCCAACCCTCCCCCAAGTTAGAGACAATTCCTCCTGCCTGACTGCCTGCAAACTAGGACATCACCTTTTTCCTCTCTTCAGATGCAAATTGAAACATCAGCTCTTTCTGGGTCTGGAGGCTGCTGGGGCTCTGCTTGTTCTCCAGCTTGCCAATTCACCCTGAGGATTTTGGAACTTAGCTTCCATAATCATGTGAATCAATTCCTTATATGAAATCTCTGTCTATCTCTGTATACATTGTATTAGTTCTGTTTATCTGGAAAACCCTGACTAATACAGCATTTGTTCAGCTTTTACACACAGCAGCTTCTTATATCCCCACATTTTCAGCATTTCTGTTTCATTTTGCTTTAGGACTGACTTGTAACCAATGTGTACGCAACCAATATGTATGTTTCTTAAAAATGTAATCTGAGACTAATGATGTCAAGCATGTTCTTTTATTGTTGGCCATTTGGATAATTTATCACTCTGTGCTATATTCTGGATGAGTTCCTCCACAATGATCTTCCAGTTTATCAGTTTTCTCTCTAGCCATCCAATCTAGGGTTTATCCCATATACTGGCTTTGTAAATTTCAGTAATTAGCTGCTTTGTCCTTTTAATCCAAGATTTCTAAATGATTCTTTTTCATATCTGTTCTTTTTTTCATTTCTGCCTGGTTCAAGTTCTTAATTTCTTGTCCTTTTTTTAAAAAAAGAAATCTTGTTCATCTTTCCTTTAACTCTTAGAAGATATTCAGCATAGTGACTTTTTAAATCATTTTCAGATTACATCATTGTTTTCATTTTCTCTTAAGTGATTTCATCTCTTGATTTTTAATTTTTTTTGAATAGGTGAAAGCTTATTTTTGTTTTATTTCATTTTGTAGAAGTGGCCCTGTACTCACCATTCCCTTTCTAGTGGTTTCTTGTCTCTATGTGCCCTCTTAGAGTCTGTGGTTCAGAATCACATCTTACAGTGGGCTTTCAGAGTGTTCGTCCTACAGAGATAACTGGGGATATTTTAGTTCTAGTCACTGAACCGCTTAGTAAAATGGCCAGATGCTGGATGCAAGGCTGTATTTGCCTTTTCTCATCTTGTATTTTCAGTTATGCAGGGGTTCATGGATGCATTTTATATTCTAAGAGGGAGCCACATTCCTCCCTAGCTCTGTTCTTCTGCCTTCCAATCATCCTGCAGAAAATGAACTCTCCGCTTCCTTTGACTGCTTGCAGATTCACAACCCAGTAGGCTGCTAGCTTCAGTAACTAATTTCCGTTTTGAGTTTCTAGCCCATAGAGATGTTATCTTTTTTTTCCAGCACGGTAATTTTTAAAAACTCTACCATTACTCTGCATTGATGCAGATGGGGGGCTCGAAGCATAAATCTTGATGGGGTTTAACTTTCCCTGCCGTGTACATTTCTCATGACCATTCTACAATATTTTATCAAAAAAATCTCCCTACAGGAAATAGTCACCTAGTTGTTACCTTGGCTTTACAAAGTGCTATGATTAGAAAGTCAGAGTGCTTAGTGGTCTAAAGACTGCCTGGGTTCAAATCCCAGATCTATTACTTATTTGTTATGGAAACTTGGGCCAAGTTATTTAATGCTTTAAGCCTTGTTTTCCTCGTCTGCAACAAATATCAGTAGTATAACTTCCTGCAGTTGTTCTGAGGATTAAAGAAGATAAGCCATGGGAAAGCATGTCCCACAGATTCTCCTGGCATACAGTCAGGCCTCAATTAATGTCTGCTATTATTACAATGGTTATTATTTCTTGGTTAGAACCAAATATCCAACTTTAGAATAGTATTATTTTTTGAAAAGGGCTCCAGTGGCCTGAAAGGCAGAAGAGAGAAATGCCAATAAATCATTCAGTTCTTACATTTTTCAAAGTATCTTTATATCTTTTATTCTTAATCCCTCAACAAGTCTGTATTCTTTTTTTTTTTTTCATTTTACAAATGAAGAGAAAACTGAGCCATAAGATGAAGAGAAAACTGAAGCACAAGATTATTGCACACTTTTGACCATATGCACAGGAATTAAAAGTCGCACTCACCTGACGCTCTCTGGGACATGAGAAGTGCTACCATTTCTTGAAAGGAGATTAGGAAGCAGCCCTGGGAAACCCTGGTACCTTTTGGAAATCAGCACTCTCCATTTCCCTGCTGCACTGTCAGTGTCACTGTGCTGTTGGTGGTCTTGGACCACTGAGATCACATTAATACCAACAACAAGCCAGCAACTCAGAGGGCTGCCGTTTGCTTCTCCAAACCCATTCTTCACTCACCTCTGCTCTGTTCTGTGTCCTTTATCTGCATGGATTATAGCAACAGGTTCCCTACCCTCTGGCTCCTGGCTATACCTGACCAATAGCAGAATGACCAACTATTTACAGAATCAACCTGGGACAGGGTCATATAAGACTATAAATCAGGCTGGGTATGGTGACTCATGCTTGTAATCCCAGCACTTTGGGGGGCACCCAGTGTCCTCTTATCAAGCCCACATTACACCAAGCCCTGGTGTCAGCCCAAGGTGATGACATTGAGCTAGCAATGTTCTCAATAAAAGCATTTTAATGTGGAGCCCTTATTGGAATTAAGGTTGATTTTATGTGTCATCTTGGCCAGGCTATTGTGCCCAGTTGTTTGGTCAAACACTGCTCTAGATGTTGCTGTGAAGGTATGTTATAGATGTGATTAACACATAAATCAGTACACTTTAAGTAAAGCAGATGACCTTCCTTAATGTGGATGGGCTTTTTCTAAACAGTCAAAGGCCTTCAGAGCAAAGACTGAGGTTTCCCAGGGAAGAATGAATTCTGTCTCCAGACTGCAATATAGAAACCCTGCCTGAGTTTCTAGCAGATTTTGGACTCAGGTTTGCAACATCTACTCTTCCCTGAGTCTCCAGCCTGACACCTGCCCTGCAGATCTCAGCCTTGCAGCCCCAATTGTGTGGACCAATTCTTTCAAATAAATTTCTCAGTGGATGGATGGATAGATAGATAGATACATAGATAGATAGATAGATAGATAGATAGATAGATAGATAGATAGATAGATGATAGATAGATAATAAAATGTAGATTTTTTTATTGATTCTGTTTCTCTGGAGAAAGGGTAATAATAATGTATAGTAAATACATACATTCTGTGAAATCCTTTTAAAATTTTTCCATGTAATACACTAGCAAGAACAGGTTTTTAGACATGCAAGAATTAGTTTGCAGCTCTCCAAGATTGCCCATCCACTTTGTAACTAAAGACTTGTTTTGGTAAACCAGATGTTTCTCAGTGAGGTCCTTTGTACTAATAAAATTAGTTATATGAGTTAGTCATGTCCAAAATGGCCATTATTTTACATAGTCTGAAGTACATTGGATGGCATTATAAGTTAAACCTTTGTTTCTCATGGAAAATGGTATTAAAACACAGAGATCATTTTAATTTTTAAAATCTTAAATTGGATTACAAATAAACTACCGATTTAGTAGAGAAATTGAGAAAGCTGTGTTGCCATTTTCTGTTTTTTATAGTTTTAACCCTACTTTATTATTATTTTTTAAAGTATCACTTTTTTGGAATGAATCTAAGCCTTATTTTCCTCATCTGCTAAGTCCTTTTTTTTAAATGAGTTTTTTCATAATGTTCACATAACATCAAACAACTGAAGTCCAGTCTGCCCATCCTTTTCTATGCTCCTTAGGGGCTCTTCAAAGACCACCAGTTTTGAAGAAAGGGCACATAAGTTCTGTTTTGCTGTAATCCTTGTCTCCATTGTCAGCCTCAGTGTATTTCCCAATTAAACAGGGACATGCTTCTTATCCCAAACTTTGAAAATGTAACTTTGCAATAGACCAATAATTTAACATTTTCTGTATGGCAGGCAATGACAATAGCCACCTTCTAGGCATGTGTCTAAGGAGACTATCTCCTACTATTTCTACAAGGGCAAAAGTCTCATTGTTTCTACACATTTTGAAAGAAATGAAAGTTGACCAAAAGCTTTCATTATGAAATCATCAATATCCCAGATAAGCAAATCACACCCCCTAAATATATGACAATTAGCAGATAAGATTTTTCCATTTTCATTGGTAAGAAGTTTATAGACTGAAAAGAATTTGCCAAAATTTACCTTTGCATTCTCAGTCATATCTGTAAGTAGATTAACAAAGTCTAGTTTTTATTTTTATTCTTTTAATGTATTTGTATATATATTTTTGTAGTGATGGGGGTGATATGGTTTGGTCATGTCCTCACTCAAATCTCTTCTTGAATTCCCATGTGCTGTGGGAGGGACCAGGTGGGAGGTAATTGAATCATGGGGACAGGTCTTTCCTGTGCTGTTCTTGTGATAGTGAATAAGTCTCATGAGAGCTGATGGTTTTACAAAGGGGTGCTTCCCTGCACAATCTCTTTTCTCTTGCTTGCCACCACGTAAGACATGCCTTTCACCTTCTGCCATGATCGTGAGGCCTCCCCAGCAATGTGGAACTGTAAGTTCATTAAACCTCTTTCTTTTGTAAATTGCCCAGTCTCAGATATGTCTTAACAGCAGCATGAAAGCAGACCAACACAGGGGGTCTCACCATGTTGCCCAGGCTGGTCTTGAACTCCTGGCCTCAAGCAAGATTCCCACCTTAGCCTCCCAAGGCACTGGGGTTAGAGGTGTGAATGTCTAGTTTTTATTAGGATAAGGTATCAGTAATCTTTTGGTTTACATTTTCTGAGTTTATAAGAGTTTATAAACTCTTTATAGAAATCAAAACAATTTCAAACTCCATTTCTCAAATCAGAGCACCTGAGAGCGAGGGAGAATGGTTTTCTTATTGTTGTTACCATGATTCAGTGCTGCAGAAAGCATGATTGTGGGAAAGATAGGAAAAGATCTGTTCTACCATGTAAGGGACCAACACATCTCTTATTGTTTTTATTCATCTCTTTTGTTTGCTTGCAAGACATTTCAGTTATAACCTCTGAATCAGGAAATGTAGCCTTACTGAATCTTATAAAATGATCAAAAGAGTGATTTGATAAAGCATGTTCATTTGTGTGGTATGACTGAGCTAATGCAGCAGCTGCTATTTTTGACTAGACGTTTTTTGGTAGGTGTTTTTTGATTGACTTAGGGATATCGGTCTCATCTTAGAATTGTGAGATGTCGTCTCTACATGCACTTTCACATCCCCTTCTCCACTGTGCCCAGTTCAAAACTCTTTTCTGCATATTGAGCAGGGTGCTCTGTTTTGATTATTTACCTCTCTAGTCCAGTTGTACATGTCCTTCCATATGTCATTAAGATAACACAGTTGGTTAGCCTTCTTTTCCAGTGATGCCTGGGTTTATGCCAACATTGGTATTGGAATCACTATCTTTTTTAATTATCGGAACTCTTAGAAAATATGGCTACGATATTTACAACTGCTAAAAGTTAAATGAGCACTACTTTGATACAAAGGACAACAGTCAGTTCACAGGTCAAGTCAAAGACAGACTGTTAATGCCCATGATTTTGCAATGCACTTGTGACGCACACTTAGATGCAACCTTGGGAATGATGCAACAGTGGATGGTCCACTATTCTGAACGACAAGTTGTGGTTTCCAACCTGAGCAGTCAGGGGAGAAACAGCAACACGGGTTATGGAAGGTGGATCATCTGCACTGTACCCACTTACAGACAAAACAGTATTGCATTCAGCCCCTGTTTTTTGGGCCACCATATGGTTTTTACACATTTCCCCCAAGCTTCTGTGCATATCACCAAATTGATTTTCCGGGATTTAGGACTTTCAGTGCTAAAACCAGGGTAATCCCAGGCAATCTGAGACCATTGATCTCCCTACCAACAAGGAACAATTGTGGGTTTGGAGGGCAGGAGGAAAAGAAATTACAGCTTACTCCCTAAGGAATTGATATAGGCCGGCTTCATCCCTTGACCAAAGCACCCAGGACCTGTCACGTGGATTTCTCTCTGTCTCTGTGTTCCAGTAACTGCTCTTTCCCTCTGCACTTCAGGCCCAGGGATTGTAACAGGGCCCTGCTCTTACTAGCCCAAGAAACCTTCACTGTCCTTTGTGGTTTCTCTAGACTCTACCCACTCTTAACTTCTAAATAATAATTAAATAATTATTAAGTGAATAATTATTTATTATTTATATTTTCATTATAATTATATTATTTATATGTAATAATATTAATATATAAAATATTTCCATATATAATTATATTTATATAATTATAATAATTATAACTATAAATAATTATATAAGTGTAATTAGGCAATTAATAATATAATTATATAATTAATAAGATAAAGTATATAAATTATAAGTAATTTATATAAATTTATAAATGCATACTTATACATTATAAATATAATTAATTAATTTACATATTATTTATAGATATCAATTTTTATATAATATGCAATTTATATATTAAATATTTTATACATCTATATATTATATGCAATATAATATAAAAGTATATTTCTATAATTATTAATCATAATAAATATATAATTTATATATTATACATTGTATATATTACTAATTATAAGGAATAATTATTAAATTAACTGATAAATAATTACAAAATACTATTTGTAAGTAATTACTTGGTTAAAATTTTCTCAAATTACTCCCTATTAGTGGGCCATCTATTTGTTGCTAGGTCCCTGACTGATACAATAGTGGGTTCCAGGAGTAGCCCCAGGAAACAGACCCTCAGAACTGAATTTGAAGACTGAGATAGCCACGTGGTGTGCTGGAGCCAACTATGACTGGCTCACAAGAGCTGATTGTGTACATCTCTTTCCAACTACGTGTTGAGTGAAATTATGTTGGTAGATTGAAATCAGCCATAGTGGGAATATTTATACCGTAGAAATTTGCAAATGCTACCAATTAGGGCTTCTTTCTTTTCTCTTTTTTGTTTCTTTCTTTGTTTCCCCCCTCCCTCCCTTTCTCCCTCCTTTCCTTTCTTACCTTCCTCCTTTCTTTTTAAGAATCAATCGTTCAACACTTACCAGCAGGCCACTAGCTGCTCATCTATTTGCATTGTCCAGTAATATTTGTCTTGCCAAGGGGAAAAGGCACACAGGTAATTCGTGGCACACTGTGATGTGTTATTATTCAAATTATGAACAGTGCTGGCATGAGATAAAGTTCAAGTTGAGGACAAAGTGTAAAGAGACTTTGATCCTATTGTGATTCTAAACATTTATGCGGGTAAGTGAGGACACAGCAAAGAAGGTAGCCGTCTGCAAACCCACTTCTGGGCTCCTGCCTGTTCACTCATTGTTACTCAGGGAATCCTTATTGGTTTCTTTTGCTCTGCAAGCTTTCACTTAAATTCAACATCTGAGCTGAGGTCATAGCTGAGGCCAGAAAGCTTGAAAATCAAGAGGTGAGGAAGGCTGGGATGAGGTGCTGACATCTATGCAGATCCAAGAAGCAGTCAGGAAAGGTGGCCAGAGTTGTAAATCCAGTCCAATCCATGGTGAGTGACTGATGGATTGGTCAGCCAGTCAGTGACCTGGAACAAGACTCGAAAATTGATGATAAGGAGGTCTGGGTGTATGTGGATGGATCTCTTAGAATGGGCATGGAGTCATGGCTGTTATCCCAGCACTTTGGGAGGCCAAGGCAGGCAGATCACGAGGTCAAGAGATCGAGACCGTCTTGGCCAACATGGTGAAACCCTGTCTCTACTAAAAATACAAAAATTAGCTGAGAATGGTGGCGTGCACCTGTAGTCCCAGTTACTCGGGAGGCTGAGGCAGAAGAATCACTTGAATCGGAAGGTGGAGGCTGCAGTGAGCCAAGATCGCACCACTGCACTCCAGCCTGGGGAGAGAGTGAGACTCCATCTAAAAAAAAAAAAAAAAAAAAAAAGTGTGAGCAGAGAGTATAACGATATTCATGCCTTCTTCACTACAGGGCATTCACTGTGGAGGAGGTTCTCAAAAATCAGGTGTGTAATGGACTGAATTGAGTCTAACCCCGCCCCCTAAATTCATATATTGAAGCCCTAACCCTTCAAAGTGAATATATTTGGAGATAGGGCCTTTAAGGAGATAATTAAGATTAAATGAGGTCATAAGAGTGTGGCCCTAATCCAGTAGGACTGGTGTCCTGATAAGAAAAGGAAAAGACACCAGAGAGCTCTTTCTCTGCACACACAGAAAAGGGGCTAAGTGAGGACACAGGAAAGAAGGTAGCTGTCTGCAAGTCACGAATAGAGTCCTCACCAGAAATTGACCTTGCTGGCACCTTGATCTTGGGCTTCCAGTCTCCAGAACTGAGAGAAACTAAATGTCTATGGTTTAAGCTAACCAGTCATGGTATCTTGCTACAGCAGCTTGAGCAGAATAATTGAGATGGTTAAGTTGACCTGTCCTGTAGAGGCTGACTAACCATGTTGCTCACTCAATGGGCTGAGATACAAAGTGGCCATATGGCAGGGGTGGAGGTTTATACATGGGTTCATCACTATGGACTTTTCCTCACCAGGGCTGATTTAGCTACAGCTATTGATGAGTTTCCAACTTGTCAATAGCAGAGACTATATCTGGGCCTCTAAGCTGTTACTATTTCCCAGGGGTACCAGCAAGTTGATTATATTGAACCCTGTATTAATCAGAGTTCTCCAGAGAAACTTAACCAATAGAAGAGAAAGAGATTTATTTTAAGGAATTGGCTCATGCAACTGTGGAAACTGGCAAGTCCAAAATCTGAACGTATGTAAGAGTTGATGCTGGGGTATTGAGTATGAATTCCGTAGGGCAGCAGGCTGGAAACTCCTTCTTCCTCAGGAAACCTCAGTCTTTGCTCTTAAGGCCTTCAGTGGACTGAATGAAGCCAACATGCCTCACGGAGAAGAATCTGCTTTAATCAAAGTCCATGGATTTAAATACTAGTCATATCTAGAATATATCCTCACTGGAACATCTAGACTGGTGCTTGACCAAACAATTGGCCACCATGTCCCAGCCACACTGACACATGAAAGTAACCCCCACAGAGCCCTTCCACCATGAAGGGGGTAGAACTTTTTCTTCACAGAGATAGATATATCCCTGATAGAGATTTGCCTTCCCTATTGGCATAGTTTGGATATTTGTCCCTTCCAAATCTCATGTTAAAATGTGATCCCAATGTTGAAGGTGGGGCCTAGTGGGAGGTGTTTTGGTCATGAGGCAGATCCTTGTGAATGGTTTGGTGCCCTCCCTGAGGTAAGGAGTGCACTCTTGCTCCTTTAGTTCACGTGAGATCTGATTGTTTGAAAGAGCCTAACATCATTCTCTCTCTCTCTCTCTCTCTCTCTCTCTTCCCCCCACCCCGTTCCCCCTCTCCCTCTCTCTCTCTCCCTCTTTCCCAGCCTGTGACACACTGGCTCACTTTCACCTTCTACCACGAGTAAAAGCTTCCTGAGGCCTCACGAGAAGCAGATGTTGGTGCCATGTCTCTTGTACAGTCTGCAGAACCATGAGCCAAATAAACCTCTTTTTAAAAATAAATTACCCAGCCTCAAGTATTCCTTTATAGCAACACAAAATGGAATAACATGCCTATTCATAATGCTTTGATCAGCACCACTGTTCCCGCACTTGCAGAATGCTTCCACCATTGCCATAGTATCCTACACTATCACCTCTGACTGGGTGATATATTTTAGGGCAAAGGAAGTGTGGCAATGAACTCATGCCCAAATTAACCCAAAGGGCCACATCACCCCGAAACTTAATAAAGAGTGGAGTGGCCTGAGGATGGCTCAGGTGTAGTTCTAGGTGGGAGACAACATGCTGGGAGGTCAGAGAGCTGTCTACCTCTGTCCCATGTGTCCTTAAAGAGATCTAAGGTTTGGTGCCGTCTTCCCTTTAGTCAGAATGCACGGGACTGGGGGGCGAGTGGGGGAAATGAGTGTCGCTCTCACTATCATGTTGTGAAACTCTTTGGAGGAGTGTTTGCATCCCATCCCTATCTTCTTGGACTGGGAGATGTGGATGTCTTAGTGCCCGTAATGGTCAGTCTGAAGTATCAACTTGGCAAGGCTATAATACCCAGTTATTCAATCAAGTACGAATCTGGGTGTTGCTGTTAAGCTATTCTGAAGATGTGATTGACATCTACAATCACTAGCTTCAAGGAATGAAGATTGTCCTCTACATTCTGGGTGGAGATTTCCAATCAGTGGTGAGGCCTTAAGAGCAGAGCTGAGGCTTCCCTGAGGAAGAAAGTCTGCCTTTGACCTGCAGCATCAACTCCTGCCCTAGAGTTCCAGGTGGCCCTTCCTGATGACCTATCGTCTGGATTTTAGACTTGCCTAGGTGGCTGCCACAACCTCATAAGCCAATTCCTCGCAATATATCTCTTGATGTATATATGCTACTTGTTCTGTGTTTGTTTGTTTTGTCTTTTGCTGGAACCCTGATTGATACAATGTCCAAGGGGAACATGCTTTCCAAGTCATGGCTTTTGGGGAGAAATCTTCCTGCTGCTTAATCAGCAAGCAGAGAAGGGGTCACTGTGTTGAACACAGTAATTGATCCCAATAACCAAGGAGCAAGTTACCTAATGGGTGAATGGAGTTCTATGTGTGGATCCCCAGAGATACACTGGGAAGTTTCTTAGTACTTCCTTGCCCAGTAGGCTTAGACAATGGAGAAAAGATCTCCAAGGACACAGACGCTTCCAGAATGAAAGCTTAGCTCAGCCCTCTAGTTAAAGAACTCAGGCTAACCGAAACTGGCATAAGACAAGGGGAACTCTAGAAGGGTAGTAGGAAGAAGGCAGCTGTGATGGCCAACTTGGACTTGTAACCTGCTCCATCAGGAACCATGGTGGTTATACACATCAGCCATTCCTTTTCCTTTTCCCTCATTACCTTGAATGAAGGTGGTTAGTATTTTAGGTTTTAAGTGGGAGCTGGCTGAATTGATATCACCCCACAATGGTACAGTAACTGATGGGACTTTGTATGACTTTGTCCTTGTTGGGGACACAAATTTATAACCTGGGTAAAGGACAAGCATAAACACTGGGGGATGAAGGGTACCCTGTGCTGGATGTCTCTTGTTTGCCCCTCCAGCCCTGCTTCCAACCCTGCTCTATGCCCACAAGCCTGACCTCAAAGGGCCACATCAGTGGGCTCCTGTCCTCTCTGACTTCTGGTTGTCTCCAGTCAATGGGGACATCATGGGTTGGAGAGCAGACGGGGATAGAAATATGAGGTCAGTTCATGTGCTCTCCTGATCCTTCTCTGGGGTCACTACAGGCTGGTCAAATCCCTCCAACTCCAGCCCTCTGTGCCTCAGGCTCCTGTGCTCTTAGGCCTGAAGGGGGTAAGTGCCCACCATGATTACTAGCCCAGAAACACCACAGTACTCCCTGTGGCTGCCGTGTAACCTGCCCACATCATTGAAAAGGGTCCGTTTGTTACACTTTCCGCAAATAACACAATTTGAGCGTGCTGTCTGTTGCTTGCTGTACCCTGAGTAATAAAGGACTATTTGGGCTTATTGAGCTCTGAGCATCTCTCCAAAGAAGATTATCAAAGACTCATGGATGAGGACGGACTGTGGGAACAGTTGAGACCACTTTCCAGCCAACCTAGATAACAAACAGAGGGAGGCTCTGTAAAAGAATAAGATATTGATTTGGGAACAGAGCATTGCAATGAGAGTACACATGCCACAGTAAACTATGTGCATATTCAGGAAGGTGAAGGAATACAAAGGTTTTTAGAGGAGGAAATGAGGTGAGCACATAATTGTTTTGAGGTAACTATCCTTGGCTACAAATATCTATAACAAGGGTGACTCCAGTCAAGGTTGGGCAGACAGTTGCTGCACAGATGTTCCTGCAGAAGTATTCTTTGTGTAAGGCTGCGATGGCCTCTGTGCAGGGTTGTGGCTTTTGCAGTCCTTTGTGACAGTTTGTGTCATCGGGCATACAAACGTAAGAGCCCTCTCTTGATGGCTTTCCCTGGCTCTATTTGTGAGGTTGGGTTTTTAACATTAGTGACTCCATTTTCATTCTGACCACTCTCATGTTCCATTTCCAGAAGAGACAAGCCGCCAAGGTCGAGAGTGGTGAAGTGAGAAATCCAAGGTCCTTTAGCCAAACACGAGCAGGGCAGGGACCCATCTCAGATCTCCTGGGCCCATGCACCGCAGTACCTGAACCTTCCTCCTGTCTGTCTCAGGCTCTGCGAATGACTCTCAGACCACCTAGGTGTAGGGAGTCCTTTATAAATCCTTCCTGAGGTGAAGAAAGTAACACCTGCCTTGTAATCCCATAGCAAGGACCTTCAAATCAGACCAGGAATCAAACTATATATGTAGGGCCCCATCACGGAGGTGCTCTGTGGAAAGTCTGTGGGTTCTAAGTCAAGCCCTGCCCAACCTGCAAGGCTGAGGGAACTGTCTCCTTAGCCCTCACCAGCTGCTGCTGAATGCCCTGTTCTTAAGTACCCCTATTCAAGATGTCAGCTGACAACTGGGAAGTTAACAGATTTTTTTAAGGCATTATCCACGTTGTTTACAATAAGTGAGAAACTCTCTCAAGCATGGGTTTCTACAAGTAATTAATGAGAGTGTGAAGAAATAGCAGCCTTCCTTAACTAAAACGACCTCCTGGATCCTCACTCTAAAGCCCTCCACAGTATATTCACTATCTTGATTGGGAATGTTCCTATCCCATATGCACAGGCAGTATGTATGCGATGACCATGTATTGTGTATAGGCTGGGAGAGGATGGGGAGAAGCCACCTATAACCAAGGACTTAAAGTGAGAATTTAATACAAATAGCTGTTAACTAGTTATACAATTTTTTAAAAGTCAACTGGAAAGTCACAGATGGAAGTAGCAACTACCAGAAGCAGCACTACTCTTAGGACTGGCAGAAACAAACGGAAGAGGTATTTTTAAAACATATAATTTAATGACTCTGAGGAGCAGAAACTCAAATCTCAGAGGAAGGCACCCTGCCCAACTGCTGATGATGTTTCTGGGCTAACAAGAGGGACCTTGTGGGGCTGAAATTCAGTTCTGAGAGGAAGATGCTCCTGCCAGCTGGTTCTCAAGGTGGGGGAGTGGTACAATGAGGTAGGATCTATAACTGCTGGAAAAACTGCTCACTGGATGCAGCTTCTACTATGTGAAGGAACTGCTGCTGCTGGGGTGAAGAAGCATGCTTGGGTGATGCACAGAGGGACAGGAAGCAAACAAGAAGGAGCAGGTTCCTTTTTTCGACTTCAACCTTTTAGCTTCTCTTCAGTACACCCTCTTGGCAGAGCCTAACATGGAGCTTGCAGGGAAAGTGGATATGTGGTTTGTAAAACCTCTGCTCCAATCCAATAGCATAGAGCAGAAATTAGAAGGATGAGTCTGGAGCTGAAAAACAACAATAAATAGCACACCTTCAAATTTAAAATGATGGTTTCTCTCAGAAGGATATAGCCCATGAAGATTTATAGTGGGTGCCAAATAGCAAGAAAGTTGGTCTCTCAGAACAATGGTTTTATTTTCTAAATGGCCATCTTGAAGGGTGGGCTCCCATCTGAATGCAGGACAGAACAGACTTAGATTAGTTGGGTGTGGCCAATTGTTACTCAAGCCTCTGGTTGAGCAACTTTGGGGAAGAGGAAGGGAGGGAGGTAGATCTGAGGAGAGCATGTGTCATATCAAAAGGCAATCCCATGGAAACAACCCAAGCATCCATCAACAGATGAACTGATAAGGAAAATGTGGCATATCCATACAATGGAATATTATTCAGACGTGGAAAGAAATAAAGTTCTGTGCATGCTACAACATGTAATATGTTGAAAATATTACACAAAGTGAAATAAGCTGGGCACAAAAGGACAAATGTTGTATAATTGTATTATTCCACTTGAATGAAATATTTAGAACAGGCAAGTTTCTAGAGAGAGAAACTAGGTTAGAGGCTACCAGTGGCTTGGAAGAGGAAGAGTGGGGAGTTATTGGTTATTGGTTTTAGGGGATGTCCTCTGCCTGCTGCCCCAGCTCTTCAAACGCTCTTATAAGCATCATTCCCTATATTAAATGCCTTTCCACATTTCAGGGTCCTGCACTCATCCAGTTCCCCCACTTCGAGTGGGAGAGTGACAGTTCTCATCTTTTTAGAGTAGTTCATATATTCACAATAACTCACCCCTTATTTTATTTGCCTTCTTCAGAGGCTCCTAGTCTTCCCAAGCACCTCCCTGGCTCAAACACTCGTCTCAGTAATAATGTCATTCGCTGAGCCTCAGTTTCCTCGTCTAGAAAATGAGGATGGCCAGATGCGGTGGCTCAGGCCTGTAATCCCAGCACTTTGAGAGGCCGAGACAGACGGCTCATGAGGTCAGGAGATCGAGACCATCCTGGCCAACATGGTGAAACCCCGTCTCTACCAAAAACACAAAAGAAATAGCTGGGCTTGGTGGCACATCCCTGTGATCCAAGCTACTTGGGAGGCTGAGGCAGGAGAATTACCTGATCCGAGGAGTTGGAGGTTGCAGTGAGCCGAGATAGCGCCACTGCACTCCAGCCTGGCAACAGAGCAAGACTCCGTCTCAAAAAAAAAAGAAAGAAAAGAAAGAAAGAAAAGAAAATGAGGATACTAATCCCTGACATGCAGAGTTGTCCTGAAGATAAAATGAGTTATTATCCAACGGAAAAGTTGTGTGATAGATTAATGCATAAAATGTTAGATCCATGAATAGTTGATTAATAAGCATGACTTCCATGAGTTGACCAGTGAAGAAATGACAGTATTTGCCTATCTTTTAAAAGAAATATGTGTTTATGTGTATTGGTATAAATGCTATGTATTCATCTATATGTTTTTTAAAACGTGTGTGCAGTAATACATATTAAGATTTAGAAATTCTAAATGCAGGCTGATTGCTTAAATGTCAAGTTTAAGTTACAGCACAAGGTCTGCAAAGTGTGGTCATAATCATTTAAGACATTATGACTCACTCAATATTTATATTTTAGAAGTAATTTATTTTATTGCAACCACCAATAACCAACTGAAAAACTTTTAAAATTCAAGATAAAGTTTCTGTGGCCAAGTCCGCGCTCTGATCAACAGCCATTCTCTCATTGACACTTGTGGCCCCACTGATTTCTGCTCTCATTTGCAGTGTGTAAAAGGCCTCTGACAGCCTCCCTTCCACCCTGTTCAAACAAACAATAGTCTTTGGAGCAAAGAAGGAAATTTGTAGCAGGTGAAAGTTTAGTTTTAATGATGGAGACACCAAATTGTTTTTAAACTTGAAATATATAAAAGGCTCCAAGCCCACTTTAATGTCTCATTTCTCACAATTACCTCATTATAGTTTACCAAATATTTTACTTTGCATCACAGGATCTTTGAAAGAAATTCCAAAACTAACCTTTTGCACATACGTAGCTTATTAGCAACAGAAAAAATTACTTTTCTCTCTGATTGTGAATTTTTTTTTCTCTCCAGAACATAAAATAAAGACATAAACTTATAGGGCTTAGAGGTTGTGACCAGTGACATTTTCCCATTTTCTTGAGGAAAGAAAATCTAGCTTGAGAGGGTAAAAAAACAACAAAGCATAAGATTGGTCATTTGTATCTACATGCAGCAAAGGAGCTAATAGGCACTGACAAGCTACTCAGATCAGAACACCCAAGGCTGTTGTCGTTTCTCTTCGTGCCCTGCAATCATTGAATCCGGTTATTTAATTGGTGTGTAAAAAGTCACCTTAACACAGTTCATGGTCACCTTTCCCTGAAATCTTCATGACAAAGGATTTGTGAAAACTTTTCTAAATAAACATAATCTCTCCAATGTTCAACTATGTATAGGAAGAGGAAATGTCAGTGTTCATACACAGAATCCCTTTCCTTGAGACCTCTTCCCCACCAAAACCCAGAGGTAGCATTAGGGATAGAAAGACCAGATATGCCCTGGCAAGGATGGTAACAGAGTACATTAGTCAGGGTAAATTACACAAGCTGCAGTAACAAACATCCCCCAAACCTCTGTGGCTTAACACATTACAGGTTTATTTCTGCTTGTACCACAATCCATTTTAGATTGAGAAGTTCCCCCCCAAGCAGTAACTCAGGATCCCAGACTCCTTTCATCTTGTATAGCACCATTTTTAACACATGGCCTGCAAGGTTGCTGTGAAATAGAAAGAGCCTGTGGAAAGCAGACACTCAATTGTCTAAGTTTGGTCAGGGTGCATATATCTTTGGCTAAAACCAGTTTTTTTGCCCGATCTAAACACAAGGGGTCGGGAAAGTAGTGAAAACTGTACATAAGAAAGGGTCAGTGAGTCTGCTAGAATAATGAAGTGGTCTTGGTTGGAGGAGGTTCTAAACACTGGGCTCCTGGATCCCAGAACACAGTATAATACCAATGAGTTGCACTCACTTCAACAAAACAAATTACTCTTCAAGTTGTCTCAACAAATTCTATTCACTCCCTGTGATATGGTTTGGCTGTGTCCCCACCCAAATCTCATCTTGAATTGTAGTTCCCATAATCCCCACATATCATGGGAGGGACCCAGTAGGAGGTAATTGAATCATGGTGGTGGTTACCCTCATGCTGCTATTCTTGTGATAGTAAATGAGTTCTCACAGATCTGATGGTTTTATACGGGGTTTTTCCCCCTTTTGCCCAGCACTTATCCTTCCTGTTACAATGTGAAGAAGAACGTGTTTGCTTCCCCTTCCACCATGATTGTAAGGTTCCTGAGGCCTCCCCAGTGATGCAGAACTGTGAGTTAATTAAATCTCTTTCCTTTATAAATTACCCAATCTCAGGCAGTTCTTTATAGCAGCATGAGAATGAACTAATACACCCGGTTATTCTTACATGTCTCTCATTTTACATGACTAGACACGCATTTGATTTTGTAAATATTCTCTAGAATTTAGCGAAGTCCAATGCATTATCAAATACAATTTAAAAATCAACAAGTTGGCTTGATCTAAGTTCCCCTTGAGGATGAGGGCTGAATTTGACTCCTTTTGAAGGGACCAGAGGTAGGATATGACACTCAATGTTTGTTGAACAAGTTAATTAACAAGCAATGTTGCTGACATATTTAAATCTCAATTTTTGAAAGTCTGTATCTATCCTAGGCTGTCCCCTGGAATCACTTTCCAATTTTCCGTCCTAACTCCTCTCATAGTTCTAGCCTAAAATCTGCCTCCTCTATGGCTATGTGGTAGAACAGTGACGAGTCACATGAGTGCATATCTCATCCTATCAATGACCCCTCCCCACTATCACCAACACTGTTTCCAACCAGATGAAGGTGGACTTATGCGTTGATTACTGACCCATCAATGGAATTACTGACCATACAGTGAATTAACATCCTTCCCCTCAATTAATACTTAGTAAACCATGAATATGGGAACTTGATTTATCTTGTTCCAATGACACTAACTTTAGACTTCATTTTGTTATTTAATCCTCATGCTGACACCAAGAAGAGGCAATTTAGCATATGAGGAAAATGAGGCACATAGATGTTAAGTAACTTGCACAAGGTCATACAGCCAGGAAATGCAAAAAACAGAATTTGAACTCTATAGTAGCTATATATGGGCCAGGGGTAGTGGCTAACATTTGTAATCCCAGCACTTCGGGAGGCTGAAGTGGGTAGATCACTTGAGCTCAGGAGTTCGAGACCAGTCTGGGCAACATGGTGAAACCCCATCTCTATTAAAAATACAAAAATTAGCCAGGCGTGATGGTGTGTGCCTGTAAGTCCCAGCTACTTGGGAGGCTGAGGCAGGAGAATCACTTGAACCTAGGAAGCAGAGGTTGCAGTGAGCTGAGATCACGCCACTGCACTCCAGCCTGGGCAACAGAGCAAGACTTCATCTCAAAATATATACATATGATTTTACAAGGTCAAGAGGGATTAGAGTGTAATAAATTTAGTTGGGCCAAGCGTCAATTTTAAGAAGATCCTTACCTGAAAGGGGTGGGCCAAGATCTGATTTCTAGAGTTCTGAGCAGAAGTAGCTTTTGCCAAGTAAAACTTTTCAGTTACGGAACCTGGAGAAAGGACTAGCAGCATCCAGGTGGGGAGCAGATTCATCCACCTGCCACCAGGGCTCCAGGGCTCTGCTCCAGAGTCACGCTTTTCCTAAAGACCTCGAGGCTGTCATAGAGGAAGAGCAGGAAGTTAGGTCTAAGGCGGGTTCTGCTTATGCTCTGAACAGGAGCCCTTCGCTATGATGTTCTCAGTCCTCCTCTCTGGCCAAGAAGGAGCTTCTAGGTAGTCTTCTAGGCTGGCATTTCCTGGTCCTCCAGACACAGCAGGGCTAACGGAAGCCAGGCTGACAGTAGAGGAGAGGAAAGAAAAATGCAAAACACTCACCCCTAGCTCCCTAAAGAAAAAAAATGGTCCAGGCAGAGTGGCTGTAATCCCAGCACTTTGAGAGGCTGAGGCAGGAGGATTGCTTGAGGCCAAGAGTTCAAGACAAGCCTAGGCAACATAGTGAGATCTCATCTCTACAAAAACTTTTAAAATTAGTCGGGTGTGATAGCGTAAATCTGTAGTTCCAATTACTCAGGAGGCTGAGGTGAGAGGATCATTTGAGCCCCAAGAGTCTGAGGCTGCAGTGAGCTAGGATTGCACCATTGTACTACAGCCTGGGTGACAGAACAAGACCAATGAAAGGAAGAAAGAAAGAGAGAGAGAGAAAGAGACAGAGGGAGAGAGAGAGAGAGAAGGAAGAAAGAAGGAAAAAGAAAGAAAGAAGGAGAGAAGGAAAGAAGGAAAGAAAGAAAAAGAAAGAAAGAAAGAAAGAGAAAGAAAGAGAAAGAAAGAAAGAAAGAAAGAGAGAGGAGGGAAGGAAAGAAGGAAGGAAGGGGAAAGAAAGAAGGAAAGAAAGGAAAAGAAAGAAAGCGAAAGAAAGAAAGAAAGAAAGAAAGAAAGAAAGAAAGAAAGAAAGAAAGAAAGAAAGAAAGAAAGAAAGAAAGATGAAGGAGGAAAGGAAGGAAGTTAAGAAGGAAGGAGGGAGAGAAAGAAAGAGAAAGAATGAAAGAAAAAAAGAAGAGGAAGGAAGAAAGAAGAGAGGAAAGAGAAAGAAGAAAGAAGGAAAGAAAATACAAATAGTATAAAAATTTTAAATTTTTATCCAGGTGAAAATAACATTAAGTCAATTAAAGACAGTGTTCTTTCCAGGAGACACCTACCACGTCAGCATTGAGGTAATTTGTGCTCACCCAGACACACACCAAAGCCCTCTGTCCCTCCTGCCTGAGACTCACAGCCATCAAGCATCCAGTAGCAGCAACACGTGGGAGGCAGAACTGTTATCTCAGAAGGAAATGCCCATTAGACAGAAAAGAGAGCAAAAGTGTGATTCCGCCAAGCTAACTGACACTGGAGTTGTACAGCTTTGTAAATTCTTTGTGATTATTTGAGGCTATCTATGTCACTGACATGCTTTAATGCAAAATCTTCTGATTTTTCATTGAGAAAAACAACCAGGAGCCCTCAGGACCGCTCTGCTTATGGAGTAGCCATTCTTTATTCCTTTACTTTCTTAATGAACTTGCTTTCACTTTACTCTGGATTTGCCTCAAATTCTGTCTTGCGCGAGATCCAGAAACCCCTTTATGGTAACACAATGATAATCTTTGAAAAAAGTCAATGATGTGAAAATTACTGCATTTGCTTTGAAGCAATTTGAAAGAACATTTGTTCTTATTAGTAATAATTAGTAATAATTGCCATCAATTTCTGAGCAATTACTAAGTGCCAGACACAGTGCAAAGTGCTTCATATCTACCATCCCATGAAATCTTACAACTCTATGGGGTGCATGTGATCAGCCCCATGTTACAGCTGGGACAAAAAGGCATTTAGAAAAGTTAAGCGACTTGTCCAAAGCCACACATGTAACCAAAAGTGGAGTGTGATTTGAGCCAGGTTTATCTGAAGCTGAAGCTCAAGTTCTTGACTGCTAGGCTCCAGTTGTGTGCAACTGTCAACCCAAATGGAGATTTGAGAGGCCAAAGATGTCACACACCTTCAAACTGCACATCACACAGTCTTCATAAGCCTCCAGTGCCACTGTTACTGTGCCTCTCTACGGTCAGGACCCATCCACTTATTTCTGCTTCGCCTTTTACTCCCAACATTCCATCTTCTTACTCCAAATCTGGTCCGAACTCTAAGTTGCCCTCGTTGGACCAAACACTTTTCCTATTTGTTAAATATCCATTTGCAATTCTATGTCCAAATCATATTTCCAATGTCACCCTCTTTTTTTAAATAAAATTCCAATTTCCATATCACCACTGTCCTTTTTGTCCTTACGGGAATTCCCTGAAGATATCGCTGACTCCTTACATGGGGGAACACCCCTTTTCTCCCAGAAACTCCATAGTTCCTACTGGACCATGGCAACCCCCTAATCCCCATTAGCTCAGGAGAACAAGAAAGGTAGGGCAGTCATCTAAATTCTGAATACTTGTAACTGTGGCCAATACATCACGAATAACCAGAACAAAGCTCTTAAAACATTCATATTTCGTTTCATTCCAAAAGCATGAATATACGATTGTTCCTTACTGATGATGTATTTTTAAAAGTAATTCCTTTACTACTTCTCTGTTCAAATGCTCCAAGTTTGGTGTAAAAATAAGTCACATATTATTTATACTCTTTGGAACATCCTCAAATAGATTTTTTTTGTTGTTGGGGAAGAAAAATAATACTGATGTTAAGCATCCCCCACCAAGAATACGTTCATCAAGGCTGTGAAGCCCTTCACAGCATAAGAACACACCTGTGGCAGGTATCCGAAATTTTAATCCCCTAACTTTGCACATGTTTTTAAAGCAGGTGACAAACAAATATTCACCCTTGGTTGCAATTAGGTCCTCAGGTTACGGTCAACGGGGCATTGTTGAGACCAGATCTTCTCTTCCATTAATTCATGGTGTTATGTATTGCTGTGCTGTATTCTTTAGAAAGCATACAGCCTCTCTGGTGTTTGACTTTGTTCCATTTTGTTTTGTTTTGTTTAAGGCTGGCTGGATTAAACGATTTAAGGTCATATTTGGTTCTAAGACTCTGTTTCTGTGACTGCTCTTCTCTCCCTGCCGTCTGTGGGGGGTTATACTTGCAAAAGCCTTCCAGACAAGTTCTCTGGTTGAGACATAAATGCAATTATCGGGGGCGGGGGAGGGAGGGCGTTAAACAGGTTATGGTGGATTCTGTTCTTCCTGTTTCAGCAAAGCTAGCACCCAGTACTTACCCCCCTCCACTGTGGCATTTATCTACAAGGTGAAAATCTTGCTCCGAGAAGCAATGTTAAATCCCACAGATGCTTGTCCCTGGGACTCATCAGGGGACAAAGACAGAGCCACACAGCCCTCATTAATCCACGTGGAAATAAAAAAGATTAAGCAGCATAGACCCTGTGACCACTGAGAAAATGACAGAAATAAAGATCATTATGTGCATCTGGTTTTCCAGGGGAAAGAAATGGAGATAAAGCCTTAAGTCTTTAATAAGGCTAGAAATTAAAACTGGGATTAACAACAACACGAAGCATTTATAAGAAGCCGTCCATGACATTCCTGCTTAGGTTTTGCTGGCCTGGTTTCTGGAACTTTTTCTATATTGTTAATATTTATCACCAGCTTTTTCTTTAGTTGAAAAAAGTCACTGCCCACTGGTTTCAGGTTCACAGCCTTCTCTCTAGACATACTAGACCTGCTTCAAGATGATACTTCTTTAAAACCAATTATTCAGCACCATTTTCATGAGGTTTCTGCGGAGATAGAGGAGTATGTATTGCTGAATTTCAATGAAGTTTTGAGGTCTGGCTTTGCTCTGTGATACACAGAGAAAACAGCTTCCTAAGAGAGCTGACCATGGGCCACGCGTCTTAGGCCTGGGAGGGGCAGGAGGGGAGGATGGACTGTCCCCACATTTAGACACCCCAGGTTCTCCTACCAGAGATGCAGTGGACATTGGTGTCTATCCAGGAGGCTGTGTTAAAATGTAACTGTGCCACTTGGTTGAACTATGTGCCGCCCAGCCCACAAAAAAACACACAGAGGTCTTAACCCCTGGGACCTCAGAATGTGATTTTATTTTTGAGTAGGATCTTTATAGACCTCATCAAGTTAAAATGGGCTCATTAGTGTGGGCCCTAACCCTATATGACTGGCGTCCTTATAACAAAGGAAAATTTGGACACAGAGACAAATGTGCACAGAGAGAAGGTGATGTGAAGACACAGAGAGAAACTATATGAAGTCGGAGGATGAAGTGACGCATCCCTTAGCCAAGGAACGTCAAAGATCACCAGCGACCCCCAGAAGCTGGAAGCAAGGCCTGGGACAGATCCTCCCTCACAGTCTCAGGAAGAACTCCCACTGCCAACGCCTTGATTTTAGACTTCTGGCCTCCAGAACTGTGAGAGAATCAATTTCCATTGTTTAAGCCACCCCATCTGTGATGCTTTGTTACATCAGTCCTAGGAAACAAGTACCTCAACATTTCAATCAATTAGAAATTATTGGTGCCTTAGCTATTATCATCTAGCAAAGAAAGAATTTTAAAGGAATGAGGAATGTATCTGAGAGGGAAGGCTGGTAAGACGCAGAGAGGAGTTGGTGCTAGCAAAGAGCATACAGAGGGGAGTGTTACCACAAAGGCTATAGGAAACCCAAGACTCACTTGAGGGCACTGAGATTTCAGGGAGTTGGGGACAGAGCCAACACCAAAAGTCAAGAAGATGTTAAAGATAAGCTCTCCTGGCTGGGCACGGTGGCTTATGCCTATAATCCCAGCACTTTGGGAGGCCAAGGCAGGAGGATCTTCTGAGGTCAGGAGTTCAAGACTAGCTAAAAATACAAAAATTAACTGGGTGTAGTGCCATGTGCCTGTAATTCCAGTTACTTGGGAGGCTGAGGCAGGAGAATTGCTTGAACCTGGGAAGGGGAGGTTACAGTGAGCCGAGATTGCACCACTGCACTCCAGCCCGAGCGACAGAGTGAGACGCTGTCTCAAAAAATAATAATAATGATAATAATAAACTCTCCTTGCATTACTGTTTGCTGAGGTTTAGGACCACAAGCTTTATCCATGTTTGAACTTGTGGCTAATTACGGATTCTCACAATTAAATATGCCTAGCAGCACCAGATTGTCTTAGCTCTTCACCCAGGACATTAACCATTAACAAGAGCCATGGCCGGATCTTCTATTAGCCCCTGTTGTGTGTCAGTCAAAGCTACCAAGCCTGGTCAGGTGTTGATATACCTTAGCTGCAAAGGATCCTGGGATGTGGTTGCAGACAGAATGATGCTGTATAAAATGTGAAAAGCCTGGCTGTGGAGACCGGTCTTGCTCCAGGACAACCCTAGGCAAAGCCTGTCAAAAGAGATGAAGCCTGTGTTCAGCCCCCTTCTAGTTCTTAGCTCATTTCCACCTTTATTTTTCTTCTTTCCCATGCCCTTCCCCGGCCTGCTCTACTCCTTGCTCTACTCTATTCAGTCCCTCCAGGAGTGTAGCCCCGACCCAACGTCGCATGGCAGATCCCAGAAAATAGAACATTTCAGAGTAAGAAGGTGGGTGCAAATGGTGCACTACACTCATTAGAATTAAGTTGAGCTACAAAAAAAAAAAAAAGAGAGAGAGAGAGACATAAAACAAGAGATGAAACAAGACAGTGTACTGAGAGGGGTCAGAAGTAGGCAGTCTGCAGTGGGTGCTACTCCACAGGGCCAGGAACTCTCTTCCTCACTGCTTCACATTGGATGGCTCCAAAGTCATCCCTTTGTCCCAGGAAGGTGCCAGAACTCCAACCAACACGATTACAGTCCAGCCATGAGGAAAGGAAAGAGGGCATAAGAAGTGCATGTTTCCCCTTTAAGCACTCTTTAAGGAAGCTCCCAGAAGTTACCACACCATGCCAGCTGTGTCCCATGATCTAGAAAGTAGTCACATCGAACCGCAAGGCTGGCTGGAAATGCAGCCTTCAGTGCTGGCCGCCCTGTGAGCCAAATATCAAGGATTCGATGACTGGACCTGGGTCCAACTGACATCCTGAGACTGGTAAGTCTGTGGGGGAGTGGAGGGAGTGCCCTGTGTGCTGTAGGATGTTTAGCAGCATCTTTGACCTCTACCCATTAGATACCAGCAGCACCCTTCCTCCATGTGACAAACCAAAATGCCTTCAGACATTGCCAAATGTTCTCCAGGGGCCCAGATTACTCCCCATGGAGAACCTAGGAGAATCTAGGAGAACCACTCCTCTAGATGAAGAGGAGGAAAATGAGCCATCTGTACTACCTACACTTCACCTGCTTGTATCTCAAACCATTCCCATAGCCTCCCCATGCCACTGAAGGCAACCTGTTTCCGGTCATGACTTTATGCAGTTCTTTGGGTTTGGTGAACTAACCTGTCACTTGCAACTCTAGCTCTATTTCCTGGACAATCTTTTGTACATCACCTCCAAATTAACCCTGACCTAAGAGTTGACCTAAGCCAACACCAAAGGTTGAGAAGATGTTAAAGATAAGCTCTCCTTATATTACAGTTTCCTGAGGTTTAGGACCTCAGCCTTTATCCATATTTGAACTTGTGGTTAATTACAGATTCTCATAATTGAATATACCTAGTAGCAGAAGATTGGGGACACACATAGATCTCCCAGTTTGGGGGCTAATGACCTACTCAGGCATGAAAGAGCAAGGAACTCACAATTAAAGTGAAAGAAAAGCAACACAGAGAAACAAACTTATTTGAAGATATTATGGAATACTGAATTTCCTGAAGATGTGGCCATACAAATATGTTAGTGTTGCTCATTTCTACATATCATGTATGGGCATGAGGATTATATTTTTGAAAATATTGAAACACTATTTTCCCCTAGTTGCTGGGTGATCTTCCACCTGTTGAAACTGAGGGATTCGTTGCCTTTGGAAGAGGGTGGGGACTGCCTAGGAGAAAGAGAAGTCATTGATCTGTTGGATGCTTCAAACTAAACTATTTAAGGTCCATGGTGAGTAGCTGTGGAAGAGGGAAGACAATAGTCTTGAAAGCCATGTTTTCAAAAGAGAAAAAAAAATGAATTTCTTAGAATTCCCAAAGCTGCATTTTATACATCAATAACTAAAGCTTTGAGGATTAGGACTGGCTATGGAGCAGGTCATGGAATGTAGGCTATGACATAAAGGAGGCTCCCAGCCTACAGGAAGAAGAAAAGTCCGTCTTTTCTTCAGGAAAGATCAGGAAAGAATTCAAAGGGAATAAGAGAAGTATCCTCAAGAAGGCACCTGATGCCAATGTCCTGCTGAATCCTGGGCAGCTAAAGGTCAGGCAGAGGGTCAGAAAGACCTGTACAGACTCACTGGACTTAGGGACACTCAAAAGTATCCAGAGGTACCTTGGGAAGCAGAAGGTGTCAAGGCAATGTGATGCCTAGGAAAGAGATTAGCAGAACGTCAGGAAGGAGGTACAAGGTGAGGCTCTGAGAGATTGCCTTGGCTTGGGGACAGATGGCTGGCTGTGCACCTGTTTCAGTCTGTCTGTTAATTCCTGGAAAAGTGTGGGGTTTCACAGCCTGATCAGATGAGCAAACCCATGTATACCAAATGCTCTGTGTACGAAAGACACCCAGGGACCCCACATGTCCCTGTGGGCCTGCAGAAAGGCTGAGAGTCTTATGGGCAAGAAGAGAATTGGGAGCAAGACAAGGATGCTGCAGACTGTGGGAATCTTAGAACAAGGGTCTGTCCCAGGGACCAGAGACTTTAACAGCAATAGCCAGGCAGCATGGTGCCCATGATGGTCACAAACACACCTCTGCAGACACAGTTGAGATGGAGAGATAATCTCAGGAGCAGGAAGTCCAGGAGAACAGAAGATGGAAGAAGGGCAGATGCCCTCATCTTTATGCCACCAGACAGGAAGCCATCAATAACCATCAGTTACCCCATAGGAAAAGAAGGAAGAAGGGGGAAGTAGGGAGAAATGCCAAAAGACTGATTATTTATCTGAAAGAGACTAGGTCATCAAAATAAGCTGTTTTAAACCTGAAATTACCGAGTGACAATTTAAGTAGTGTCCGAGTCAACTCGGGCTGCCAGAACAAAATACCACAGACTGAGTGGCTTAAACAACAGGCATTTATTTCTTAGAGTTCTGGAGGCTGGAAAGTCCAAGATCAAGTTGGGTAGATTTGATTCTGGGGCCTCTTCTCTTGGATGGTAGGCAACTGCCATCTTGTTGTACACATACGTGGCCTCTTTTTTGTGCAAGCGCGGGGAGAGTGAGCAAAAGAGCAAACAATCTCTGGTGCCTTTTTTTTTAATACAGAATCTTGTTCTATCTCCCAGGCTGCAGTGCAGTGGTGCAATCACAGCTCACTGAAGCTTCAGCTTCTTGGGCTCAAGTGATCCTCCCACATCTGCCTCCTGAGTAGCTGGGATTACAGATGTGTGCCATCGTGCCTGGCTAGATTTTTTTTTAATTTTTTGTAGAAACAGGGTCTTCAGGCTGGTCTCAAACTCCTGAGCTCAAACAGTCCTCCCACCTTGGCCTCCAAAAGTGCTAGGATTAAAGGTTCGAGCCACAGCACCTGGCCCTTGGCATCTCTTCTTAGAAGGACACTAATTCTGTTGGATCAGGGCCCCACCCTTATGACCTCATTTAACCTGTTACTTCTTGTTGTGGCCTAACCCCACACTAGGGGTTAAGGCTTCAACATATGAATTTTAGGAAGACACAAACATTCAGTGCATAACAAGTGGCAAGTCTAAATGTTTTCATCTACCAAGTTGGATAGGGGCTCAAGATCAAGTTTATTTCTATTCAGAGAAGTAAACTAAATCTCTACATACCTCTGAGTGTGTGATCTATGAAACTTGGAGCCTGTGATAACATGTGGGGGGGATAAGGGAAAACTACTTCTTTGCCCTCTGATGGATTGCTGAAAAATCAACTGACAAAAAGCAAATTAATAGAAATGGTACACAAATTTATTAGCATGCATAGGGGAAATCGCAGAATAATTGCTCCACCATGCAATGGGGTACAGATGCTTATACCTTACTTCTTAGGGAAAGGAAGATGGGGAGGTGTGCATTGTTTTAGTGGTTAAGTAAATGATTTTTAGGGGAATTCAATGGGCTTGAAAAACATAGGCTGGCCTGGGACAAGTCTGTTAGGCCTCAAGAGCAGACAACGGTTGTGACAAGTCTGTCCAGGTGCATTGACAGACTTCAGTCTTTCTTCCTGTGATATAGGTTCAGTGCATCCTGACCCACTGTCATTAACATGTGGCCTTCATCCTTAAGTCACAAGAAGTCTGATGCACTGCAGGTGTGTGTGCCTGCTCCCCAACCCTTGAATTTTTCAGAAGCAACACGTTTGTTTACATGAATTAATATATAAAGTTTGCCTCTACCTTGGTGAGCACAAAGAGTTGCTCAGAATTGGACATTTCGTTTTTGCTTTTTTTTTTTTTTTTTTTTTAAAAAAAAACTAATACCAGGCTTCCAGAATTAATAATAAGAACTGTTGGGCAATGCATTACCTAGAATCGCCTAACATTTTTACCCAAATCTGATGCCAAATTTTCCAAATGCATTACCCGAACCATTTTCTTCCCCTTGCAGCAACAGCAGCACAACCACTACACAACAATCATGGTTATCATGGAGGTCAACCACAAGCAGTCCTTCCTCAAAAACAAAACACAACAAAAGGATGTAACCGGTATGTTTTTGATGGAGTTCAGGATGCATTACCCCAAAATATGGCACCTTGACATTTGAGAAAACAGCAGAAGCAGGAAGATCTCTCTCACCTTCCTCCCAAGCCTCTGCCCTTGTCCCCAGAAGAAGAGTCATAAAACTTAGGAAGGATTTTCTGACCTTCCCCTAGAGCCAATCATAGGACCCTCATTCAAGAGGTGCCTTCTCTATATCTGCAGGAAAGAAACATTCTTATCTCTGAAGACACAGGAACACAGAGAAGAATCTGAATAGGGCTTATTAAGTTCCTCCAGTTTATTACCAGTAGATCATCCTTTTTAATCCAATTATACTTCTCCATGGCTTTCCAATTCTTCATCAAACTTAGCATAAAAAAAATACAGGCTTACCCATTTCTTTGGGTCATTTCCTTATGAAGGCTCCAATGTAAACTTATATTAAAGAAATCTGTATGCTTTTCTTTTATGGATCTGTCTTTTTTTTTTCCAGAGGTCCCAGCTATGAACCTAGCAGTGGGTGAGAAAAAGGTATTTCTCTTCCCCTACATTTGTGATTTTATTCCTTGCTTGAAAGGGCCTAGCTAAATGCCTCTTGTGGCATAGCCGAAACAGCAAAGAAACCCATCAGAGGTGAGCAGGCCAAGCAGGGGTGCAGACACAATTCCTTTCCAGCCATTTGGGCTGTCAAGTTAAGGAAGCCAGTGGTAGTGAGTGTCTCCTTTGCAGAACTATCAAGTTTTTAGAGGTGCTCCAGGGACCCTGAGCATGGGGTGGTGGTCCCAAAGATTGGAAACTCTTGCATTGACTTGAATTTAGTATCATGTTTGACTAGTTCTTTACCACTATGAGAATCATTATTCCCTAGTTTACCTTTTAAAAGAAAGTTAATGTCATCTAGAAACCAACAGTCGTAGGATAAAACCTTAGAATTTTGCTTTTTATGCTTATAATCTGTGGAAGAAAAAGAGCTCTTTACATTTACATTTATATTAATCAACATACAGTTGATTAATGCAAGAGCTCATCCTCCTGGAATACAATGCTCTCTCTTTCTCTCTTCTATGCTGCAGTACTTCTTTACGATGTAAAATATCCACATCTTAAGTCTACTGCTCTTTGACTTAATGACAAATGTGAATCCCATATAAAATTACCCAGCACATGATATAGAAAATTTCCGTTTCCCAGAAAATTCCCTCAGGCCCCATTCCAATCAACCAGCACTATTGTAATCACCATAGATTACACCTATGTCTTTCACCATAGTTAGTATTGCCTGTTATTGTATTAGTTTTGCCTGAACTTTGTATTAATAGAATTAAAAAATGAATTCTTTTGTACCTAGATTCTTGCATTCAACATAGTGTTTTTTCAAATTAATTCATGATGTTGCTTGTATTCGTAGTATGTTGCTTTTGATTGGTGAGTAGTAATCCGTTGTAAAAATATGCCAGTTTGCTTATCAATTCTCTTGTGTTTTTAGTGTGGGGTTATTAAGAATAAGGCTACCATGAACACTCTTGGACACATCTTTCTGTGGACATTTTTCTTTGCAATATACCTAGGAGTGCATTTTCTGGGTGATAACATGGGCACACATTTGACTAAGATTCCACTAATTTATACTCCTGCCAACATGGTACAGTTGCCACTGAAACCACCCTCACAAGAATTGCATGCTAGGCCCACAAAAATTACAAGCCAGGTTCTGGACAGAAATACGGTCATAATTAAGCATTAATAAGACTGCACATTGGTCCACTTCCTTGTAGCTGCTTGCTAACCAAAAGTCATGTAACACCAGGTACAACCACTTGCCCATCCTATATCATTCCCACAGATGGAATTTCTGACCTTAGAATCATATGGCTTTTGTTTAAAATTTGCTTAAGATATTTCTCAGATCCTGATTTCCAACAAAATAGCTGATGCCACCAGTGTGAAAACCCACAAAGAGGAAGTGAATTAGCATGGGAATACTGTTTCTTCATCTCTCAGTCCCATGATTTCACCCTGCTTTCTTCAACCAATCAACAGTCCCCACACCTCAGACTACTCCAGACCTCTTAAAATCCCTAGCTCCAAATTCCTCAAGGAGGCAGATTTGAGATTTCCTCTTGTCTCCTCATTTGGCTGCCCTACAATTATTGAACTCTCCGCTGCAGTGTCTCAGTATATGGACTCTCCCCAGTGTCTCAGTGTATGGACTTGCTATGCACTGGGCAGAAAAACCCATTACGCCAGTACTTGGTATTACCAGTCTTTCTTTAATTTTAGACATTCTGGTGAGTGTATTGTAGTATCTTACTGTGGTTTTAATTTCCATTTACCTCCTGCTGAATGACGGTGAACATCTTTTCATGTTTCTTACCAACTCAAGTATCTTCCTTTGCAAAGCAGTTACTCAAATTTTTTGTTCATTTTTAATGAATTGTTTGTTTTTTTATTACTAATATATGAAAAATTTCAAATATATTCTAGGTGAAGTCTGTATGTGTGTGTGTGTGTGTGTGTGTGTGTGTGTGTGTGTGTGTTGAATATTTTCTCCCAGTCTGTGGCTTAACTTTTCAGTTTCTTAATGATGTTTCTTTTGATGAAAAGTGTCTAATTTTGATGAGGTCCAATACGTGAATATGTGAATAGTTTGTTTTTATTGTTAATACTTTTTTTTTTACTTTCTAAGAAATTTTTGCCTGTCCCCAATAGTGAAGATATTCTCCTTTGTCTTTAATTTTTTTTTTTTTTTGAGATTGTCTCGCTCTGTTGCCCAGGCTGGAGTGCAGTGGTGCAATCTCGGCTCACTGCAACTTCCACCTCTTGGGTTTCAATGATTCTCCTGCCTCAGCCTCCTGAGTAGCTGGAATTACAGACACCCACCACCATGTCCAACAAATTTTTGTATTTTTTAGTAGAGACAGGGTTTCACCATGTTGGCCAGCCTGGTCTCAAACTCCTGACCTCAAGTGATCCCGAAACCTCAGCCTCCCAAAGTGATGGGGTTACAGGTGTGAGCCACCATGCCCAATCTGTCTTTAATTTTTAATGTCAAATTAATTTATATGTGTGATATGATGTAGGACCCAAGGTTAATGTTTTTCTATGCCAGTATCTCTTTTTTCTACCATTTTTCCCTGCCATTTACTGACATGTGATTTATTTTCTTTCTCACATTAAATTGCTTTGGCATTTTTGTCAAAAATCAATTGACCATGGGTCTATATGTTGCCCAGTAAACCACTGTGGGTCTATTTCTAGACTCACTGTTTTTCTTTACTTTTTTTTCTGTTTGCTTGTTTTTTGTTTTTTGTTTTCTGAGATGGAGTCTCACTCTGTCACCAGGCTGGAGTGCAAAGGCACAATCTCAGCTCACTGCAACCTCCATCTCCCAGGTCCAAGAGATTCTCCTCCCTCAGAAACTACAGGCATGCACCACCACACCCAGCTAATTTTTGTATTTTTAGTAGAGACAGGGTTTCACCGTGTTGGCCAGGATAGTCTCGATCTCTTGACCTTTGGCCTCCCAAAGTGCTGGGATTACAGGCATGAGCCACCACTCCCAGTCTATTTTTTATCCTTATACTTGAGAAATAATCCTGACCCACTAATGGATTAAATGGACCCCCTTGGCTTAAGAAATCCTAAACGCTAAGAAAAAGTCCATTGAGTTGCTGGCTAGGGTGGAATGGGAGCTAGTTATGCCCCAAGATACCCCTTCCTTATTAACCTTTAACCAGAATTCCTTCCTAAGGAGTAAGCAGAAACCGGCTGTGACAAACAAGAAATGGACATCTTACTCCTTTATCACCTTTGGCCAAACATCTGAGGCTGCAGCCAGACTCCCCCAATACCACCACCCCCACCCCACACCTCCTTTGTCATTTTTACGTTGACAGTCACCAGTTTTGCAACACATCCTTTCCTGATGAGAAGCCACCAACCATGGTGGTGCTGGGCAGTCTGCAGAGGATGCACAATGCAATGACAGCGTTTGTGTCCTCTGCTTCACCTTTTGATGCCATGGGACTGAAAACTTGACCCTTAGATCATGCTAATGGTGCTATTCTTTTTGTACACGTGACACAAGGAGAGGTGAACAACTCAGTTGTACATGTGCTTGTTTCTCCTTTCATAAATATTCAGCACTCCCTATACAACTTATTAAAAATGTATATTCAGCCACGCCTCTCAGTATAAATTCCTGTTCCTTTCACTCCTCCGTCTAAGTGCTGTTTTTCCAGCATCTGCCAGAGTCTGTGCTTCCTGCCTGCAGGTTGTGATACCTTTCAGGAATAAAGCTCTCCATTTCAAATTTATAAAATATCATAACTTTATTGGTCAACATACCAATACCACACTGTCTTGATTACTATAGCTTTTTAATAAGTGATATGGTTTGGCTCTATCCTCACCCAAATCTCAGCTTGAATTTTATCTCCCAGAATTCTCATGTGTTGTGGGAGGGACCCAGGGGAGGTAACTGAATCATGGGGGACAGTCTTTCCCATTCTATTCTCATGATAGTGAGTACGTCTCATGAGACCGGATGGGTTTATCAGAGGTTTTCCCTTTTGCTTTTTCCTCATTTTCTCTTGCTGCCAACATGTAAGAAGTGTCTTTTGCCTCCCGCTATGATTCTGAGGCCTCCCCAGCCACGTGGAACTGTAGTCCAATTAAACATCTTTTTCTTCTCAGTCTCGGGTATGTCTTTATTAGCAGTGTGAAAACGGACTAATACAATAACTCTTCAAATCAGCTAGTATAACTCGTTCAACTTTGCTCTTCTTTTCCATAGTTGTTTTGGCTATTTTAGATATATATTCTAGAATCAGCATGTCCATTTCTATAGTTGGATTGGGATTACATTGAATCTATAGTTAAATGTGAGGAAAACTGACATCTTAACATTCTAAGTTGTCCAATACATGAACATGGCATATCTCCCCATTTATTGAAAAGTTAATTTTTTCAGCAATATTTTATAAATTCTCATGTAGTGATCTTGCATATCTTTCACTAAATTTAAGTGTATTCTGAATATATGATTCTTATACTACTTTAAGTAGTATATTTTAATTTTAATCTCATTGTTTTTTGCCTCTACATAGAAATATATTTCAATATTTGTACATCAGTCTTTTACAGCCTTGCTGAATTTATTTTTAAAATTCTAGTAGTTTGTTTGTAGACTCCTTTGGACATTTCATGTACACAATGATGTCATTTGTGAATAAAGACAGTTTTACTCTTCCTTTCAGATGTTTAGGCCTTTAATTTCTTGTTCTTGCCTTATTGCACTGGCTTTGCCCTCTACTACATTGTTGAATAGAAGTGATGAGCATGGACATTCTTGCCTTCACTATGGGGGAAAAGCATTTAATATTTAACCATTAAATATTATTTTAGTTCTGTGTTTGGTAGATAGCCCTTACTAGAGAGGAAATTTCCTTGTATTTCCAGTTTGCCAAGAGCTTTTTATTGTTGTTTTGGTTGGCTTTTTGCTTTTTAAATTTTTGGATGGATATTGAATTTCACTGAGGGATTCATTTGGATTTATTGAGATGGTACGTTTGCTTCTTTATGATATAAATTGTTTTTTGAATGTTCAACCAATTTTCCATACCTTGTATAAACTCCACTTTGTCAAGATATATTCTTCTTTTTATACATTGCTGTATTCTATTTGCTAACATTTTGTTTGGGGCTTGGTAAATTTCAGGAACTAGTCTAATCTGAACAACAAACTGTTCTCATTGTGTTGAAAGGAAGGTCTTCACATCCCAAATGCAGTAGCTTCGTTGTTGCCATACAAGCCTTTCACGAAATACAGATTTTTTTTTTTTAACCTCTCATTTTTACTCTTCCTTGCAAAAAAATTTAGCAGGTAAAACTGAATTGAATTTGTCATGGCACAAATAAAAATGTATAGACTGTAGACATTTTCTGTGAAATAGGGTTCATCTAAAAGCCATAACAAAAACAAATTCTATTTGAATTAGCAAAGTCAGATCAAAACCAGATCTTATCTCTCTGTAACTGAGTGATACTGAGGAACCTGGCTATCTGTACCTTGTAACAGTGCTTGTCTTTAGCAATGCACAAATCCTAAAATGACAAATTTTATCCTGGGATTAAGGATCATCCTTTTATAACTTGGGAATGAAAATTGCAAAATATGTGACTTGATTTTGAGAAATAGAGGATGAATCCCCAGAATCTCTCAAAAATCCTCAGAAATTGTCTCCTGACACCACACTCAATTTCCACTCCAATCCCAGTCCACCCACATCTTTCGGTCTCCGAGTTAAGCCAATGATTCACTGTGTGCAAGGGTAGGCTTAGCCCAGACCTTCTTCCTGTGCTAAAGTGGGGTCCCATCTTCCACACTGGGGAATCCCAGTCATACCAGGCCCTAATAGCCATTCCCTGGGAAGCTCTTTTCCTGACTTGTCCCCCAGGAAAGCCTGGAAAATTGGATAAAGGTCCCATCTCACTCAGCCCCAAAGTAACCTATCTCAGGAAATGAACTCTCCCCAAACTGCTCACCACAGCAAGGACTGTCCAAAGCCAAAACCTCTCCTCTGGCCTGCCCTGGGGTGCAACCTGCTCCCAGACAACCTGTATCTAAGGCCATTGCCCCACATCCACCCTCTGGCACACTGGTTCCAGGCTCTGTGGGGTGGAGACGGTAGCCTCTGTGCCTGTCTCCAGCCTTTCCTGACAGCAATCCCTGATGCCTCGGAAAAACCACCCTTACTTACCACTCACACCCCATTTGTCTTTCTCACAGTTTCTTGAGTTTGTTTTGGGCACTTGCATCCAAAAGCAGCTTTTTTAATTGACTCACAGTTCTGCATAGCTGGGGAGTCTTCAGGAAACTTACAATCATGGCGGGAGGAGAAAGAGAACCAGGCCACCTTCTTCACAAGGAGGCAGGAAAGAGAGAGATCAGGAGGAACTGCCAAACACGCATGAAACCACTGGCTCTCGTGAGAACTCACTCACTGTCATGAGAACAGCGTGGGGGAAACTGCCCTCAAGATCCAATCACCTCCCACCAGGTCCTCCCCCTACCAGGTGGGGATTATAGGGATTACAATTTGAGATGAGATTTGGGTGGAGACATACAGCCCAACTATATCAGATAGATGGATGGATGGATAGATAGATAGATAGATAGATAGATAGATAGATAGAGCAATGATAGAGATTATAGAGATAAATATGATAGATAGAGCAATGGTAGAGATCATAGAGATAGATATGGTAGATGGATAGACAGACAATAGATAGGTATGATAGACTGATGGAGGTAGAGGTGAAATACAGAGAGGTGGAGATGAGGATGGGGATGGAGATTGGGATGGGGAGAAGGGATAAGGATAGGGATATATATTTCCTGGTGGGGCGTAGAGGGAGTTAAAGGCGTAGAAGGAGTGGGCCACTAGGAGTGGGCAGAGACCCGAATTATTTGTCACATTTCTCCTCCCACTGTTCTGCAAATACCTTGGGGCAAAGTCTCCCTAGTGCTCCTGGCTAACATTGCAGGCTGGTGACCAGCGGATGGAGGACATGCAAGAGGCAAGCCCTGGGCTGAAAGAACAGCCACTTCCCCTTATGGCTGCTCAACAGCTGGACTTCAGATCCCCCGACCAGACCTGCTGAGCACGTAGTCACTAATCTCTGCAACAAAGTTCCTCCCTGAAAATTAGGGGTTTTGTTTTTGTGTTTTGCCTTCTGCAGTCTTGTCCACGTTGGCCTCAATTTCCACCCCTCACTGTGACCACCTGTTGGGTCTAAATGTTATTAGGAGGGGACAAATCCCGCAGGTAGCTGCCACCTCGCCCACAATAGCAGTTGTTTGGAAAGCCAGGGTCCTGCTGCGAGGGGCCACGCCACCCTGGGAGGGAAATGACCAAGGTCAATGTTGGGGACGCAGCATCTGCAGCGAGGCATTTGCCCATTCTCCTCCTGTGGTCATTGTTACATTCCACTGACCAGCTGCCTGCAGGCTCCAGGCACAGCCGCCATTCAGCAGAGATTAATGCCTGAAATGAGCCACACCTCTGAACAATTGCTTCCTATAAGAAGGACAGCACTGAATGGCCAGGGAGCCCCATTGATGACTGTTATAAAAGAGGTGAAGGCTTGCATGGAGGGAAAGAAAAGTTTCACACCGCCCCTCAAACCTAGCTCCGATTCTTCCTTCTCTCTCTTCTTTTCCCTTCTGACTGCCCATTTTGGCCACATTGCCTTAATCCAGAATCTTCTTTTATGTACAGGACTTGGGCAGCAAGCTTAAAATTTGTGAATTTGCTACTGTAAGTCATATTGCTGTGTGCTGATCGCATTAGTACTATTATCTGCGCAACTTTCCGACTTGACAATTAGTTACTATCATTCACACTGTGCAATCAGCTGTTAAATCCTCATTTATGCTAATTTGAATATGAATGTGCTGTTCAATAACATGTTAGATTGCCATGTTTACAAATATACTCCAGGTATTTAGAAATTTAGATGATGCAAAACATACTGTTTAAGTTGCGCTCAGTGCCAGTTTAAATAACTTAAGCCTATTTATCAGTCACTTAGCAATTCTTTTCACATACTTCTGTTTTCCTCTGTCCTACCCTTCTCAACCAAAACTAAAATATGCTCTTTTTGCTTGTTTGTTTTGTTGCTGTATTAAACTAATCATCTTCAAGATGGAACTTAATTAGCAGTCACCTCAACGTGGGCCTTCTTTTCTAATTCCTGCTGATCCAATTCCTGACTCTTTTAGGAGCAGATGAAACAGTAAATAGGAAAAAGAGAGAAAAAAATGATCTCTGCAGCTGCAGTGTTAAATATTGACTTCTAACCCAGTCATTGAAAAGGAATGATTTGTATGTAGCTAAAAAAGGAGAGACGACAAAATTTTTTAATGAAGGTAAAACTAAAGAGGGCGAGATACTCGTGATGGTAAACCCTGGAAGGAAAGCAATGTGAATGCTAGAGCAGAGCTTCTCAACCCTGAGTATGCACTTGAATCACCTGGGGATCCTATGACTCGTAGACACTGGTTTAGTGAGTACCCTACTGACTGAGCTGCTGTGGTTCTAACCATCTCTCAGGTGCTGCTATTGTGGCTGCTATCCTGGGTACCACACTGGGCAGTCCAGCTCTAAAATGTATATCATCCAACTCCACTGGAAACAAGAAAAAGTAAAATAAAATAAAATATATATCACACGTGTACCTTCAACTATTATTTTTACAATAAAACACACTTTTCCACTAAGAGATTTAAAAATCAAGCTTGACAATTTCACTTCTGAGTATTAATCCAAAAGAACTGAACTCAGAGTCTTGAAGAGATATTTATGCAACACGTTCATAGCAGCATTATTCACAATAGTCAAGATGTGGAAGCAACCCAAGTTATTAGCCATTGATGGGTGGGTGGATAAACAAAATGTGATGTAAACATCCATACAATGAAATATTATTCAGTTGGAAAAAGGAAGGAAATTCTGGGACATGCTATAACACGGATGGGACTTAGAAATATGATGTTGGGTGAAATTAGCCAGTCACAGAAGGATAAATACTGTATGGATCCATCTATATGAGATCCCTGGAGTAATCAAGTTCATAGAGACAGAAAGAAGAATGGTGGCAACCAGGGGCTGGGTAGAGGGAGAAATGGGGGGTTGTTCAATGGATATAGAGTTTCACTCTTGCAGGATGAAGAAGTCCTGGAAATGGGTCACACACTAGTGTAAATATACTCGGCACTACTGAATGGTATATTTCAGAATGGTTAGGACGGTAAATTTTATGTTATGTTCTTGTATTTTACCACCATTTTTCTCATTTGTAAAATAAATTTTTTTAAAAATTGGTTTTAGGGACATTGCAAAAAATATTTTTTTCTGCAAAGAAAGCTATATTTTAGCCAATTCTTCTCAATTCTTCAAGGAGCTAGTCAGATATCACCAGCTCTGGCACCAGTCAGGATATAACAAATCTATTTTTCTTCACAGTCTCACATCTTTTGATGAAAACTCCATTCCAGGCTGGGCGTGGTGGCTCACACCTGTAATCCCAGCACTTTGGGAGGCTGAGGCAGTGGATCACTTGAGGCCAGGAGTTCAAGACCAGCCTGGACAACATAGGGAGACCCTGTCTCTACAAATAATTAAAAAATTAATTGGGTGTGGTGGTATACACCAATGGTCCCAACTACTCGGAAGGCTGAGGTACAGGAATGGCTTAAACCTGGAGGCTGAGGTTGCAGTGAGCCAAGATGGCACCACTGCCCTCCAGCCTGGGTAACAAAGCAAGATTCTGTCTCAAATAAAAAATGTTTTACAAAGAAACTCTGTTCTGCTAAGTATGACATTCTAGTTGATGATCAGATTCCTTGTGACTGTCTCCATGTCCCTCCCTACAGTGTGAGGCTTTGAGGGCAGTGGTTGATGTCCTGCAGAGCTGCAGTCGATGCTGTTGGCTGCCTTCCCTCAGGCCATCTTCTCTCCTCCTTGACACAGTCCTAATTTTGCTCAGTAAGTTTCCTCCTTCACTCACCCATGTTGGCACCAGCCTGAGGATTAAGCCAGTATCAGAAAAAGACAGAGTCAAAGGACCCAGAGAGGCAGAAGCAGAACCCAGGCCACCCTCACTTTAGATCTCCCGCCATGTGAAATATAAAGTGCCCTCAACACTCCAGCTGGTTGAGTAGGAATTTTCTTTCTTACAGCCAAAACCAGCTTAACTGATCACAGTGTTCTGCAGGTAGAAGATGGTCTGAAATTTGCCAGATTGAATTCAAGTAGGAAGATAGGGCTGGTTCACTGTGCCCCGAGGCTCAGCAGGCAGCGCGACAACTCTCCCCTGTGGAAACGGTATTTTCCGAGGAGAAAGGTAACGGTGTTCTGGTTTTTTGTTTGCTTGCTGGCTTTATTAAAGGGTTTTCTAAGGGACACTTTTCCCAGAAAACGTTTAAAATGTTTTTCCATTTACAAAGTTGTATTGAGTTTTACCTTTTTACAAACCTGTGTCTTATAAGAGCAACATTCGAGGAATAGGTAAAAACAATGTCTGCTGCTTCTTGAGCACTTACTCATGGTATTGTGCTCAGTGAATCCTCACAAGAGCCCTTCGGTGATACAACTTTCATTCTCCCTTTACAAATAAAGAAATAGAAGCACAAAACGTTTCATTTCCTTGTCCAAGGCCACACAGCTAATAACACCTAGGGCTGGGATACCAACCTGAACAGTCGCCTCCTACCATTATACTTGGGAGCTATGCTTTGGTGAGGTGCATTGCAGCGTTCCTTAGTTCAAATAACTGCAACCCACATTCTATAGGGTGGTCAGAAAAGTCTTCTTAAAACCATTACAACCTCCTTAAGACTTAAATCTCGTTAACCTGCTACCCAGTGCCCTTCAGTGGATTCCAATGGATGTTCTAGATTCTATCAAAGTGACTATATCCACAGCCTCCTCCCCCGTCATTTCCAGCCCTGCCCACCTCCTACTGGCCTTCTCTCAGCTCCTCTAACACATTCTGCCTTTTCTGTCTCAGAGCCTTTGCATGTGCTTCTCCACCACCTCCAGCACACACACACACACACACACACACACGCGCACGCACACACACACACACATAGATACACACATGTGCACATGTACCCCTTGGTTTTGGATAACTTCTACTAATCCTTCAAGTCTCATTTTAACATTTTATTTCTTCAGAGAGGTCTTTGGTAACCATCAGTCTAAATTAGTCCCCTGTTAGACCCTCTCCTTGTCATCTTTGTCACAGCATTAATTTCACTGGTCTGTGTGATTATGTGCTTTGTCTCTGTCCTCCCCAAAGAGAGGATCAGCTGCAGGTGTGTGCCCTCCTGTCCGTATTGTCACCACTGTATCCTGAGTGACAGGCACATTGTAGCAAATAGCAGGGAAATTGTTGGGGAATGGGAGAAGCAAAGTTGAAAGGAAAATAAAACATTGGAGGGAAGGAAGGGAGGTGAAACTGGGCGAACAGAGGAAGGAAGGAAGGAACTGTGTGGTCCCAGGAGTTGCCATGCATTAGAAAACTTTCATCACAGTATCATTTCCTACTCCAACACGCAAGAAACACCGCTGTAACAACAGCTAGCTTGTTTCTATGCTTCCTTCTTCGTTCTGTCTATACCTTTCTTCCTACTTCTTTATTCCTTTTTTACTTTTTAATTTTTATTTTGTTCTATTATTTTATTCTTTATTAATTTATTTATTTTTGAGACGAAGTCTCACTCTGTCGCCAGACTGAAGCACAGTGGCATGATCTCGGCTCGCTGCAATATCCACGATCTTAGCTCATTGCAATAGCTGCCTCCCGGGTTTAAGTGATTCTCCTGCCCCAGTCTTCCGAGTATCTAGGACTACAGGCGTGCACCACTGCGCCTAGCTAATTTTTGTATTTTTAGTTGAGACAGGGTTTTGCTGTGTTAGCCAGGATGGTCTCGATCTCCTGACTTCATGATCTTCCTGCCTCAGCCTCCCAAAGTGCTGGGGTTACAGGCGTGAGCCACCGCGCCTGGCCAATTTTTTTTTTTTTTTTTTTTTTTTGAGATGGAGTCTTGCTCTGTCGCCTGGGCTGGAGTGCAGTGGCATGATCTCAGCTCACTGCAGCCTCCACCTCCCAGGTTCCAGTAATTCTCCTGCCTCAGCCTCCTGAGTAGCTGGAATTACAGGCATCTGCCACCAAGCCCAGCTAATTTTTGTATTTTTAGTAGAGACAGGGTTTTGCCTTGTTGACCAGACTGGTCTTGACCTCCTGACCTCAGGTGATCCACCTTCCTCGGCCTCCCAAAGTCCTAGAATTACAGGCGTGAGCCACCATGCCCGGCTTACAGGCGTGACCTCCGCATCTGGCTATTTTTAATTTCCATAAAACAAGAATAAATGATGAAATGAAACTGGCATGTAAAAATTAAATTATCCTTAAATTTTAAGGTGAAATACGTGCTGGGCCAACAGGACACATTTACCCTTGTTTGATGGAGAGCCACGGAGCTCTCTCTTCCCTCATTCTCTTCCTCTTCTCAAAGATGTATCTGTTTACATTATGTGCATGAGCCTTCACAATCTCCTCTACCCTTCAGTACAGTAACACTAACCAAGCTACTATGCTAGAATTGGGAATATAACTTTTAGAAAATCCACTAAGCAAATTGGTGGATTGTTCACTTATAAGATTAAGAGGCTGTCAAGAAATCAGCATGAGGTCAAGAGAGTTACAGCTCAAACATCTTCCTTTAAGTAAATTAAGAGACAACTAGTGAGAAAAATATAATGACTTAAAAATACCCAAGCAACCAGAAAACCATTAAAGGTGAGAATCACCAAAATATAGAGTAATCTGGGGAAACAATAGAAATTCTAGCACTTTAAGCCATTTTGAAATAGACAAAATAAATTCATTCCAAAACATGTCTAACTACTCAGGAAATGTGATTATAATCAGCAAAATGTCTTAAAATTTATTTTGTAGAGCATTATATTGGTAATTATAACTAAGATGATATTGACCAACAGAATTCTAGCTATACCACTGAGGCTGTATATTCAAGTTTCCCCAGATTAGAAAGCACAGCGTGCTTTAACTAGTAAATGTCTCATGTCTTTTTTGTTTGACTAGCTTTCAAATTCATTTCATCCATGGGACCCATCAATTAATCACCTGATGTGGTAATGAGACTGATGAAAGGAAGGAAGAAAGGGAGGAAGAGAAGGAGCAACAAAGGGAGAAGGAAAGTTCTGCATCTAAATTAATGGGATCCTTCAGTAGTGCTTCCTTGAGATTACACATTTAGTCTTCAGTGCCTCCATTCCGTAAATGTTTTGGGGAGGTTCCCACTTGAAACTGCCTTTTCCACAGTGGTTCTGCCTTGTAGCAGGTGCACAAATTAGACCATCCCTTACCTGTGTATCACACACCACAAAAGTTCAGGGCTTGAAGAAACTTTAGGGTTTATCAATTGTTTATTTTATGGATAAGGAAACTGCAATTCAGATACTTTGAGACACTTAGCAAACTCACAGAAGTGAGAACAGGGATCCTCTTTGACATTAAAGTATTCAAAGTTATTCTTTTTTTTCTGCATCCAAGTATATCAGCTGTTGTCATTCTTTCTTATTAGATTCCCTCATTCATTTATTCTGCAAATATTTACTCAATGCCTAGTAAGTGCCAGCTATTGTTGAGACAGCAGTGTACAAAATAGACAACATTCTCTACCCTCATGGAGCTCATGTCCAGGGATTCAGTGTGATTTAAATTCCTGAATCTATTTTCCATTCAGAGCTTGCTGTTTTAACAATTCTCAGGAACCACTTAATTAAAATCAAAGGTGTTGAGCAAATCACTTACAGGATTAAGTGGCCATCAAGAAATTATGTCCTACTGACATAATTTGATGAGTGTAGAAATTACAAATATGAGCCCACTCTATTGATCACAAAGGGAAATGGAAGCAGTGTCCATTCAATTTTTAAAGAGAAAGAGAAATTAAACCCCATGAAAAAATAATGTCCCAACATAACATCCAGGTTTGCCAGCCACAGCTCCTGAAACAGAGGGCAAGACTTAGAAGTAAGACAAAAGACAAACTAAAAGCATTTTTAAAGGCTTTGCATACAGGATAAGAAAACATTAAACTCTTGGCAAACATCCTAGCAGCTTGCAAAACAAAACCACTCCCTGCCTGTAAGTGTTTAGACCACAGCTGTTGGAAATGAAGAATGTCAAAATACGCAAATGTAAGAATTCATGCATGCACATCAAAGAAGCAAAGCTCCAGGGAAACCCAAGGGTTGGAGTCCAACTAGGATGGGTCACGGGAACTCGGGAGAAGAGGCAGAAAAAGGAGATCTGGACCATGCAGAAGACCAAGCCACAACCATAGATCTGGGCTGTGCTTATTAGCCTCCTATACCATCATATGGGAAAACTATCTCCATCATTCAGAAATGCATTTTAACAGGACAAAAAGCCTGCTTCAGTTGCTCCATTTTGCACATGGTGCTTCAGTTTACTCAATAATAAAATAATAAAAACATAGGCAGGGGCCAGGGACGGTAGCTCATGCCTGTAATCCCAGCACTTTGGGAGGCCAAGGCGGGCGGATCACAAGGTCAGGAATTCGAGATCAGCCTGGCCAACATGGTGAAACCCCATCTCTACTAAAAATAAAAAAATTAAAAAGAAATTAGCCGGACATGGTGGTGTGCACCTGTAGTCCCAGCTATTCAGGAGGCTGAGGCAGGAGAATCTCTTGAACCCATGAGGCGGAGGTTGCAGTGAGCTGAGATCGTGCCACTGCACTCCAGCCTGGGTGACAAGAGCAAAATTCTATCTTCCCCCCAAAAAAAATGTAGGCAGGGCTCCCATTTTGCTTCGTCTGTTTTTTCTTTTAATCAAATCTCATATTTACTGTAGAAGTAAAAATAGTTAATTTTGAAAAAGCAAAACAATCTTACTTATAAAGAAAAAGCATTGTGTACTTTTGAGAAGCCAATGTTCTGAAAGTTCATAAATCCCTTATTTCTTGGTTTAAGTAAAAACACCACATTCCAGCCATAAAGGGGAGGCACATTCATGAATGGGGCCAACCCTTGTGAAGCCTTGATGGCTGTGAAGATGATGTCATAACTTAGAGAAATTATTTGTGATGTGTTTTCTTTTTGATTTTTACAAGTTTTGTGGAATTTGACCATGCCAGTTTAATAATTTCAATAAACAATTACTAAAAATAATATAGAGTGAACCTCTACTCTGACTAGAGGTGAGAGGCATGCCCCTGGATTTGGTCCTTTCAGATATAGTGACAAAGAAAGGCATCAAAATCAAAGAAAGTATGGAAAGATGATCCACAGGCCAACTAAACTTTCTGACACATGAAATGCAAGAATCAACATGCTTCTCTTACATCACCACTTTATTCAAATAATTCAAGAGACTTTTGTAAGCATTAGGAAATTGGTTCCTAAAATGTCATGAGTTACTTAGGTAAGAAAAAAGAAAGGGAGAAATCAGAAGAACTATATTGTAAATTGCTTTGATGAGAACCTACAGGACAAACCCTAGTTCCGAGGCATGAGAGCTGCAGGCTACAATAGGCTGAATTAATACAAGTGATAGTAGCAGGAGGCAGTCAAATGCCTACACAGATAGGGGCAGGTCCCTGGTTAAACCCCACCTCCAAGCCGAAGACAGTTTAAAGCCTGAAAGCCAATCTACAAGTCAAATCCACAGACTGGATTGAGGATCTGTCTTCTTGTTTGGCATGCTTTCCTCTGACTGATCACCACCCTTCATCTATTTTACATACCTATCCTTTCCTAATTGGCTTTCTACACTGCTGTGCCCACCTTTGAGTGGTGCTTTTGCTTTAGCCTTTCTTTGCATACTCACAAACCAATCAGTACACACTCCCCTATTCTGAGCCCATAAAAGTCCCAGACTCAGCCACACTGGGAGAGAGAAACCACCCCCATGTTCCCTCTCCACTGAGAGCTGTTCCATCGCTCAATAAAATTCTTATCCACCCATCCTCACCCTTCAATTGTCGGCATATCCTCATTCAGTGATTGGGTGGCTGCCAGAACTACAGACCAAAGTGGGAATTTGTGGTGCCTTTTCTGGGTGCCCCCCATGGTCACCTGTGGACCAGTTGATACATACTTTCTCCCCTCTGAGGCCCATAAAAGCCCCATACTCAGCCAGAGCAGAGCAGATGACTGGATGACCAGCTGTAGAGAGGAGCTATCCTCTCTGCTAGCAGCTGAACATTCATCAGGACACCCTGGCTGTGGAAAGGAGCTACAAACTGAGGGTCTCCTCCTAGCTGTTCTATGACTTAATAAAGCTCCTCTTCATCTTGCTCACCCCGACTTGTCAGCATACCTATTCTTCCTGGTCACAGGACAAGACTGGGGACCTGCCAAATGGCGAGGCTAAAAGAGCTGTAACACAAATAGGGTTAAGACATGCCCTTTGCTTGACACATTGCAGGTGAAGAGATGGAGAAAAGAGCTGTGGCGCTTCGGGGAGCCAAGACCGGGGAGCTCCCTGAGCCAGGGCTGTATCTCCCTCCTTGGGGTCCTGCAATTCCTGACATGTTCAAGCTTCTGAGTGCCACTGTGTTCCCCACCACCAGCTCTGGAAGCTGCTTGTGGTGTGCCTGGTCCAGCCATAGCCTTGCAGACAGCCAGCACCTGTGCAGACATCTGGAGCTGCCCACCCCACTGCAGCAGCTGCACAGAGGTTTCTGACCCGAAAAGCGGTACCTCAAAGATCCCATAACATTTTCTCTGAGCTACCTTTAAAGATTTTAGATTGTGTAAAAAATGCTTACCACCTCTTTGAAAATACCTTGTACACTCATAATTAAATCATAACCTTAGTTGAGGTTTATTGGTTTCATCTGTGAGGTTACTTTTGGTAAAGTTCAAAAGTTGGGAGTATCAGCTGCTTGGGTTGGCTAAAGTCGAGTAATAAGGGAATTAAAGGAATTTTTTTAAGAGTGCTACGGTTAAAAGTCAGCTTAATTAAAAGTGGATATCCAAGCTATATGTATATTTAAAAGGCCTTTGTGCTTTTTTTTTTCTCTTCTTGGATCTTGTTTTGCTGGAAAAAGTTTTTCTTTTTTCTCAGTTACCTGAATTATTTTTCTCCATTTTGTCTTGCCACTCTTAATGCACACATGAGAGGCCCTAAGATAACCTCTGATAGCCTGGGATGGCTTGGGAAAAACAGAAAAGGTACCATGGATCCCATTTTGGGTAAAAACCTCTGTTTTCCTCATGGAACCCCAGGAATTAAAAGTGGATAGAATCCTCTCAAAATCTGTATCTGTCTTCCAGCTATGCCTGTTTATTAGGCCCTAGAAACTGCATGCTTTCCTAGCACTGTTCTTAAAGGGCTGCAACCCTGAGGCCAGTAATCCAATTAAGAAACTGGCAGATGAAAAATCTTACAACTACTGGATCTTCTTCTGTCTGTCTGTGTAGTTATATATGTGTGATGCATGTGATGTTTATATAAAAAAGAGCTCTAACTAATTGACTTAAAGAAAAAAAAATCAAAAATTTTAAAGGAAAAATAAAAGCTGTAATGCCATTTAGTTCACATGATTTTAATCTTTGAAAAATAGAAAGTTTTAAAGATTATTGGCAAAATACAAATGTCTTCAAAATGTAAACATGTGGTCTAAATTATGTTCACATATTAGGTTTGCTAAATGCTCTAAGGTCATAAACTGCTTCTTTGGCTTTTGAAAATTGTTCAGCTTGCCTGCTTTACAGTTTGGTAAGGCTTTGGGACATGTGGAGTTAACTATACCTCTAACTATACTGGAAAGAGTCAGACCTTAGCTGCACCTACTACATAACTAAAACAACTCACCAGGTTTTACATTAAAATTAAAAATTGCTAAGAGTTACCATTATAACATGTAATTGAGGCTACTGAAAACAGATTTACATGCAAGGTGTGTAAGGAAAGTAAAATATGTTTTTGGTAAAAGATTATAAGAAGGCATGGGAATGTAAATTTTTGCCTGCTTTAGAGGGTTAAAGAATTGTTTTAAATTAGATAATATAAAGCTAAAAGTTTAAACAAGTTGTGAAAGGTTGGTAAAAATTAATCCTGCAAAAGAAACTCTGTGTGTGATCAACTAAATTCAAAAGAGTATGATTTGGTTTTTCCATAAGTCAAGCATTTGAATAAAAGCATAACAGGGTTTTCTTAAGGCACTGATCTGCTCTTTAACAAAAATTTGTAAAGAGTTTTAAAAGATTTATAAGAACCTCACCCCATGGTCAAACTGGTTAAGATTGGATAGAATTATCTACAAGGTTTCAAAACAAAGAGAGAGGGAGACAAGACCGTCTGTTTGGAAAGCTAAGTCTTCCCTCCTAATGAGTAAAGGTTTTTGCCTTTATAAAAATGTTTTAAATCATCATTTTGGCTAAATAAATGACTTGTGGTAACTTGGAATTCTATTTGATAATATCAAATGTTTTAAACCTTTAACATGTTTGTAGGCTTCACCAAAAATCAAACTTCAGCTTTGAGGTGGTCTTTTCTAACCCCCAACTTTTGGGTGCTACAGAGGGCCCCTGGAACATCCAAAAGAGAGGTAAACAGGATTATTCGACACGTTTTGTTTTAACAAAAATGAGGACTGGAGAGATAAAAAATATGTTTCAAAAGTTACCATATACTTGACATTAAATCCTAGTTTCATTGTTTTAAAGTTTTTGTCTGCATTTCAGACTAACCCTGTTTATTCCTGTGAACCAACCAGTGATCTCCAGCTACAGCTCAGAAGAAGCAAAAGGGCTGGGTAATGTAGAAATCTGGATCAATATTCTAGTTCTGGGCAATTATCCTGCAAATCCTGCCAGGTGATAGGAGCAAATAGGGTGCCCATAACCCCAGGGTTTCTTTCTTTGGGAAAATAAGACCAAGAGAGCTAACCAAAGCCAAGCTCCATGCACTCAAATCTTAGCAGGCATAATTACATAATTATCTGGCCATGTTGGCAACCTTGGGATTTTTTAGCTGTTTTTACCCCCTTGTTTCATTTTGATACATGTCTTCTAATAACCTGGCTTGTCTCTTCTCACCTTCAGGCCATCAAACTCCAAACGGTCATGCAACTGGAGCCTCAGACAATGGCTCTTTTTTACCAGAGATCCTTAGAGAGGACTCTGAGGGAGATCTGACTGCCATTTTCCCAAAACAGCACCCCCTGTCAGCATGAAGCAGTTAAGATCAACCACCATTCTTATCCTAATGGCAGTTAGCTGTACCTCTTCAGAGGGTGGAATTGATACTGGCAGGAGGCAAATGCCTAGTCTGATATGGGCAGGTCCCCAGTGAAACCCGACCTTCAAGCCAAAGACAGTTTAAAGCCTGAAAGCCAAGTTACAGGTCAGATCCACAGATTGGATTGAGAACCTCTCTTCACATTTGGCATATTTTCCTCTGATTGGTCCCCACCCTTCACCTATTTTATATATACTTACCTTTTCCTAATTGGTTTTCTACACTGCTGTGCCCTGCTTTGAGCAGAGACTTTGCTTTAGCTTTTCTTTGCATAGTCACAAACCAATCAGCACACACTCCCCTGTTCTGAGCCCATAAAAGTCCCAGACTCAGCCACACTGAGAGAGAAAAACCATCGACTGCAGGGGTCAGGGACCATCTCCCATGTTCCCTCTCCACTGAAAGCTGTTCCATCACTCAATAAAATTCTTCTCCACCCATTGTCACCTTTCAGTTGTCAGCATATTCTCATTCTTCTTGGACGTGGGACAAGATCTTAGGAACAACTGAACTCGGGTACAAGCTATAACACAGGTGTGCCAAGTGGGTAGGGTGCCTCCAATGATGGGCCTGGGGCTAAGCAAGACCTGGGCAGGGGGGCGTCGCTGGCCATGGAAGTCCCCAAAGTGGCCAAGAAAAATCATGTGTCACAAGTAAATATGGCCTCCCTGCCCCACTGCATTCCTGCCCCTGAAAAGCAGCTGACAAGATTACCATAATATGATAAATTTCCAGAGGTCAACTTAACTACATATGTGAAAACATATATATCCTTTGACCTAACAATGCTTTTAAGTCTTTATCTTAAAGAGTTAACCAGAGAAGTACACAAAAGGTATTTGTATAACACACTGGTTTCAGCTTTCCAATAAGAAAAAAATGGGCACCCCCCCACCGAAAGGCCCACAAAAGGGATTAATTATATAATTAAGGAGTATCTATTGAACTCTGATGCTGTCTTTAAAAAGGAATATGGGCCAGGCATGGTGCCTGCCCATATTGGTGTCTTTAAAAAGGAATATGCCCAGGCTGGTATCTTTAAAAAGGAATATGGGCCAGGTGCCTGTAATCCCTGCACTTTGGGAGGCCAAGGTGGGTGGATCACCTGAGGTCAGGAGTTCGAGACCAGCCTAGCCAACATGATGAAACCCTATCTCTACTAAAAATACAAAAAATTAGCTGGGCATGGTGGTGCATGCCCGTAATCCCAGCTACTCATGAGGCTGAGGCAGGAGAATCGCTTGAACCCGGGAGGCAGAGGTTGCAGTGAGCCAAGTTTGTGCCATTGCACTCCCACCTGGGCAACAAGAGTAAAACTCCGTCTCAAAAAAAAAAAAAAAGGAATATGAAGATATAGAGTCAGTGAAATAAGAAAAAACCTTCATGACATATTGTTGGCTAAAACAAGCTATTTATAAAATGGTATGTATGGGTGGGAGGGGGTGGATGATGAGATATTAATTAATGGGTGCAATATTCCTTATTTGCATGATGGATACACTAAAAGCCTTCACCACTACACAATCTATCTATACAACAGAATTCCCCTTGCACTCATAAATTTATACAAATAAAATAAAATAAAATGGCATGTATGCTATGGTACCATTGTTATTGGACAAGATGTATAAATGCATAGACATCCAGAAAAGAAGTGTCCTGTTTATTGGCAGTGGTATCCCTTGGTGGCGAATTTAGGATGACTTTTGCTTTGATCCTTACTCTGGCCTGTGTTACTTGAACATCCTACAAGAGGAGGTGTGGACTTCATCTGGCGCTGTGAAGAGGCCTCTAGGATGGAGCTGACAGGGCCTCTTGAGGAGTCCTGGGGAGCCCCAGCATAGCGACCAGCGGAGGCCCCAGGGATGGGATTGCTAGAGGATGGGCAGAAAGGCTTAAATGATGTGGAAGCAAAGAGAGAGCCCAAGCCATTTTATGGCAAGAGAAAGGACTGTGATGAAGCAGAATTTCCGGGTGATTAGTCTGAGCTCTCTGCGAGGCTGCATGGGATCGTGTGTCCCATTATTATTCATAGAATTCTTGCTATCATGGAACTCAGTGGGCCATTGGAACAGCCTGGCTAACTGGTTGTTGTGTTTTTTGTTTGTTTGTTTATTTTTGTTTTTGTTTGTGTGTTTGGTCAGCTTGGGACCTGTTTGGGGAAAGTAAATACCAAGCAAACTTTCCCAAGGAATGCCATAGTCATTGGAGGTGGGGGAGAAATTCTTCCACAGAACATGCGAAATCATCAAGGTCCACAGTTAGGCTGCAGACTATCTTGATTGGCAGTTGCATTCAGCACAGTGAAATACAGTACATTTTTCTTTCCTAAAAAATGGTGAAAATGAGGTAAAGAATAGTGAATCTCTTCCTATAACAGGAATCCGGCAGTGTAGAGTGAGTGTAGAATGTCCTGTAATGGTTCCATTTGGTGTTGAGATCCTCGGACACCAAAGATGTAACTACTAGAAAGTATAGTAGCTCTAATTCTGCAAAATTTTCTGGTGGAAAAGGGAGAATAAGAAGCATTTTTGGCCTAAGTACTACTTTGCCTGATTAAATATTCTCTATGGAGTAGGTGGAGTTAGCAATAGAAATCAATAATATTGAAATAATTTTCATAGTGTTGGTCCAGCACAGAAATATTGTTCAGTACTTCAGTAACATATTTTCCACTACCAAAATTCAAAAAAGTATTATAAAAATATACCCAAAACACTTATTTTATTTTCCATAAGACTCTATTTGATAGAAAATACTTATTAAAAGGAAAATATCTTCAAACCAATTACCCAAAATGGCTCCAGTTCACATGTCTGGGAAAATGACATGCTAATATTCAGAGGACTTTCCTACTTGATCATTCTGACAGTGGTCACTTGAAAACTTCACATTAGATTTGCACACTGTACCAAATCAAAAATTAAACAGCCAAAAGAAATAAAAAACAAAACCATAAGGCAAAACCAGCTGCGACAAAGAGCCCTCAAACATTTGAGGCTATTTAGACATTTTAGAACATCTCAAAGTGAAAACAAACTTCTCTGCTCAAACCTAGTAAGCACATTTTTAATGTTGCAACACAGATTTTCTATCATGCACTTTGAGTTAACACAGAGATACAACTTAATACAATAAGCATGGCTGGCTTCTCCTGTTTGGGATTCTTAAGTTGTAAGAGGTACAGCATGCTGGCTCTTTACTCTGTTTGAATTACCAGCAATGTACATATAGGATATTGTTAAGATCAAGTCATTCTATGACCCTTTGCTGCTTAAAATTTTTTCATTTAACAGAATCCATACATTGGTAATGTTTAAAATGAGACTTTTCTGTGACCAAAAAAAAAAAAAGTATTTGTGTAATCTTCAAAGTGTTTAATTTGTATTAAAGCTAAATCCAGAGGCTCTGAAACCTTAGGGGCTCTTGATGTGGATTTTTGTTCTGGTTCACACACCTTGAGACAAAGGCTCATAGTCAAGATGTGGAGGAAAAAGACGTTTTTTGTGTGTGTGTGAGATGCGGGGCAAATTTATTCCTGAGGCAGCCTGGAATGGGCTTCAGAAAATGGATAGAGTGTCTTCTTGAAGAAAGGGCCTCTAAGTAAACTCCACTGCCATTCAAAAGATTTGCTCTGACACTTAACAAGTGGTGCAGGAAGAAAGGAAAATCTGTTGTCAGGTTTGGGGTGTTTATCAGCTCCCCTCGAGACACTTGACCTAATGCTGCGGTGCCCCTAATCCGCTGATCTGCATGCGGCGGTCCTGCGAGCCTCAGCCCGCAACTGCCAGCAAAATTGCCTGGAACACTTATCCCAACGCATTGATCCCTCGGTATATTGTGTGCTGCTCACCTACTCCCCCTCCTCCCCTCCCGCCCCCTTCTTGCGACTCCCCCGAAATTTAATTCTGCTCACAAATTGTGAAATAAGTTGTTTGGGCTGGATTTGTCGAGTGAATTGTCCCACTAATGAAACAGTCTGTTCATTATACAGTGGTAGGACGGAAGATTTAGCGCTCCCATACCCCGGGACCCAGGCAGGTTAACGTTTTTAGACTGACAGTTGACAAAAGAATGAATAGCTCTCTCCTGTCAAATCAGGCTTACAAACAGCTTGGCATACAAACAGTTACTGCTTGCATGCATGAGGATTTCGGATCCCCGTCTGCTAATGCCCCAGATTTGTAAGTACAAATTGGTTAGTCTTCAAACTGTTTGCGAAAGGAATAAAATGACCAAAAATTAGTTTGTTTTAGCCTTTCCCCCTCCCCTCCCCGCTCCTGCAAGTGAAACATTAAAAAAAAGAAAAGAAAAGGATAAAATAGTGTGTAATGGTCTCATGGAATATTGTTGGGATTTTGCTTAAGGCATCAAATTAAGCAGAACCATTGTTTGGCAGGAAACATTTTGTTCTGCTCGGACACCCTGCTTCTTGAAAAGCAGCTGAAAATCTAATGGAATTAATGTAAGATACGTGATTTTAAACGATAGGGAGCAGAGGGGGAAGGAGAGAGACCAAAAATGTTCATTTCTATTCATTTTAGTACCTGTTGCTTAAAACAGGTTATAACAACACAATGGGTCACTGAGATTTCTGAAACTTTTTCAGAGGCAATTATATGTACGTTAGATAAAAACCATTTTAGTTTTCCTTGTTGGTTTGCATCATTCTGTGACTAAAGTAAACTAATGCAAAAATCACCGAGAGAGAAAGTTCTGTAGGAAAGAAAGTAAATACTTTTGCCAGGTGATTTCTCGATGTGGTAATAAGTTTTAGTCTGGGTTAGGTTGCATAACTCTCTGCTATATCATAACTGAGGCAGAGCAGTAGACAGGGACAGGAGTGACAGCATATATTTTTGTTGAATTCTAGGGAACACAAATGAAAAACGGTAATAGACAAGAATTTGTTCAACTTCGAGCATGACCCAATGTCTTTGAATTAACAACTGTTTTCTTCTTTATAAAATGCATTCCCAGGGTAGCCAAACTCCTTATAATACTAGGAGTTGCTCTTATATTTCAGTGAGTTCATGATCACATCTTTCTACATATGCTAAAGACAATTTTTAAAAATCAGACCTTTTGGAAGCTTTGCAAGTAGCAGTTATGAGTTAATTCAAACATTCCTTAAAACCTTTTCTCTTATCAGTGCCTAAGTCTTGCACGGGTATTTGCAGCATTAAGAGTTCCAAACAATAAGTACAATCTTAACGCATAAGTGTACAAAGTCAATGACAGTTGCTATTGGAAATCTGAATAAAGCGAGAGCATTAGGCTGCTAGAGAGAATAAGTGGGACAGCCTTCGTCCCAGATATGATTGAATCGTTTTTTATGAAGTCGTCCAAGCCTATAGAATGTTCTGCACCTGTGAGTCCTTATGCCAAAATTGGTCATTTAAATCTCAGGATGGGAATGGGAGAGAAAGTTACAAACAACTCAATAGCAAACAACACTATGGCTGCACACAGAACAGACCCAAGTGGTCTCCCTCCATTTCCCATTTCTCCTTACCACTCCCAGAACTTTGCAAACATCTTCCTCTAAAATCCATTCCTTTCCCATCAACCCAAAATTTCTTTTTCCTACATCATCACATTTTGGGCATTTCAAAGACAGAGGCCAGGACTGATGAAGAACTTCAGGTTAAGAAAATGCATATGTTTGGTGAAATCTTTTTGGAGAAATATGCTTACAGAAATGGCATTTTCCTATGGTTTTTACAGTGCAGTGATTCCCTTACAATGGAAAACCATAGAAAATGCAGGGGTTTCAGTAATCAGGTCATCTGTTTGGGGTAGACTTCTCCACACAATCCACAAGATTACAAAGAATGCAGAGGGGAGTAAGACTAAAGCTGACCTAAGTTCCATGCAAGAGTTGAAGAGAAATGAATAAATACTTAAGGCTGCTTATTGTCTTTCTCCTTATGAGAAACAAAGGCTGCTGATGGAAAGCATTGTTAATAGCACACTATAGGCTAAAATACAAAGCCTTCCTGCTCTAAAAATGAGCTGAGGATAAAGCAAGTAAGCAAGCAAGCTGCATCATTAGCAGGAAGGGATGGGCACGGCGCACAGGTCTCTGCGGAAGGAAATGCCGTTGACCTTCATGGATAGGTTTTCATGGTGGTAAAGCCTCAGTCTCCCAGTGACCATGGGCAGGTCTCTTAACCTCTTTGAGCTTCCTCATCTCATCTGTAAAATGGGGAGAACAGTATCTCATGCTGTTATTATAATGGATAATTTATGTGTTACACAATGCCTAGTCCAGCAATCAAATATATGTAAATATTTTCCTTATTAAAAAAAAAAAGGAATAAATAGTGGCCAGGCGCGGTGGCTCATGCCTGTAATCCCAGCACTGTGGGAGGCTGAGGCAGACAATCCCTTGAGCCAAGGAGTTCGAGACCATTCCGGGCAACATGGTGAAACCCCGTCTCTACAAAAAATAGAAAGAGTAGCCGGGCGTGGTGCTAAGTACCTGTACTCCAAGCTACTTGGGAGGCTGAGGTGGGAGGATCACCTGAGCCTGGGGAGTTTGAGGCTGCAGTGAGCCATGATTGTGCCACTGCACTCCAGCCTGGGGAACCCTGTCTCAAAAAAAAATAAAAAAGGAATCTATATTCTTATGAGGTTTCTGAGCAATTGCAACTGGCTGAAGCAGAAAAATCCTAGTGTTTTATGATGCATCTCAAAGTCCAGTGGAAAACAGAGGGTGATAGTTGTGGCTGAATGAGCTATCCCATCGGTAAACCTCAGGCTGGTGTTGCATCCCCCAGTGAGGCTTAATTCATCTAACATCAGGTCTGGATGCCAGTCTACCTCATCTTACAGATGAGGAAGCTGAGGTTCAAATTAACATGGGGTTAAAACTCAGGCCTCCTGGCCAGGCACAGTGGCTCACGCTTGTAATCCCAGCACTTTGGGAGGCTGAGGTGGGCGGATCACGAGGTCAGGAGATCGAGACCATCCTGGCTAACACGGTGAAACCCCATCTCTACTAAAAGTACAAAAAAAAATTAGCCGGGCGTGGTGGCGGGCGCCTGTAGTCCCAGTTACTCGGGAGGCTGAGGCAGAAGAAAGGCGTGAACCCAGGAGGCGGAGCTTGCAGTGAGCTGATATCGTGCCACTGCACTCCAGCCTGGGCAACAGTGCATGACTCCATCTCAAAAACAAAAACAAAAACAAAAACAACAAAAAAAACTCAGGCCTCCTGATCACCAGTGTAGTAACGTTCTTCCCTTTCAGCACATTCACTCTAAAGGAAAGGCTGTAATGCTGTAACCTGGTTTATCTTTTGACACATAACTCTTACTTTATCTGTATAAAATGGGGCATTTGTGTGGGTTCAGTGCGTTTTCTGAACTGACATTGGTTCAGTACTTTTTGCCTTTTAGGCATGTTTATGAATCTGTGAGATCTATTTTTAGAAGTTAATTACTAAGTCTACCTTTTTTCCAGTTAAATGTCTAGGTCATGGTTATTCTTGTTTTGTTACTTATGAAGTAAAATAAGCAGAAAAAAAACCCCGAAAACAAAATAACCTATTGTTACCTTAAATCTTTTAAAATATAACATCAAAAATACATTTTTCACATTAAAAAATCTATTGATTTGAGAAAACTGTACTCAAACCATGGCCCCAGGGTGAAATGAATGGTGAGCAGGAGTGCCAATTAAAACAGATGGGAGGAGAAATGTATTTGCATTACCTTACACAGGTTTTCTAGGATTCCCTAAGTTCTCCAGAAGCCTCTAAAAGGTGTTTGTTTTCTCTTTTGCTATTCCCTTTCTGGGAAGGCTGCCAGAGTCCCTTCATCCCGAGCACCCATTCAACATAAAGCACCAGAGAAGCTAAGACGGCTGCCACTACCAGGCAAGGCTCAGGTTAGGATATCAGCCGTTCATGGCTTGGCTACATAGTGCTTTGATTCAGTATTAGTGGCACCCTGGTGTGGTAAAGATTATCTTTTAGAGAAAGGGATCCAGAAAGAGAAGTCTAAAGCCCCCAAGATGGATTGCATCGTTTTACCCAGTACAAGCCCGTGGCAGATCTACACAAGAGCTACCATTCTCTAACTAAAAATGGGGTCGGAGCACTAAGTCTTAGGTGAAAAGGAATGTAATGCTGAGGTTGGGAAGAACAAAAACAAAAAACAAAGAGGCTGTACAGCCAGGGGACAAGGTTTTGACCTCAGTTATCTAGTTTATTCACTTAGGTATTCAATTATTTAATTCTTCATCTAGAAGCTGGAGGTGATAATAATATCTCCCTCGTGAGGTTAAAAGTAAAGATTAAATAAGCAGACACATATACAGTACTTACAACACAGTCATGTGGTTCATAAGTGTTAGCTGCTGTCAATGGATATTCACAAGATCCTCTAGTGAATGTTCACTAGTGTTCGAAGTGTGGGCCTTGGACCAGAAGAATGGACGTCAACTTGTCAGCAATGCAGAATCTCAGGCCCCACAACTGCTGAATCAGAATCTGCACTTTCATAAAGCACTCCGATGACTCACGGGCCCATGAAAGTTGGAGGAATGCTGGCTTACAACACACACTCCAGACTTGTCCCTTGAGGCTTTGACTGGGTGGCACTGAAATGAATGCTGGAGTCTTCAGCTTGGATCTCCCATAGGCTAGCACACTACCCAGTAGTGTGGGCTGCCAGGCTGGTTATTTAATGAGTTTTATGATACATTAAATCTTCCAGACCTCACGGCAATTTGACCATTAAAGAAACAACTTTTTTAAGGTAGCCCAAAACAAGCCAACTCAAGCGAATAATGGGATTAGCACGGTGATATTGAAATCAGAGTCAGACCACGTGAGTCACTCTCCATCAATCACGGCTGCTGTCCTCACAGCTGATTGTGGCACATTGTCTCATCAAATTAAACACCAAAGGGATGTTGTAAAGGCAGCATATGGTCCTCTTTCAAAAGTAGTTAGCCTGGCATTGCACAAGTGGCCTCATGGTGGCTCCCCTGAAACCTTCTAAATCAACATATTGAGGGTATTTGCTTTTGCAAAACAGTGACTCATAAAAGTGGTTGCTTTTAATTGCAGGCTTGATAACGTTGTTGTTGGAGGCAAGGGCAGGATGTGAGACGGGAAGGAGAGTAGATGGACTCATGATGAAAGGACAGAAATCAACTGCCATCTTTTCCTGTTCTCCCATTGCAGTGGCAGTGATCACAGAGGAGAGACGCCTATGTTCACCTCTCCCACCTGGATGGATGCTGAGCTCTTAGAAACTGACTTTCCAAAGGATACAGAGGCTCACGCCTATAGTCCCAGAACTTTGGGAGGCCGAGGTGGAAGGATGACTAGAGACCAGGAGTTTGAAGCTGCAGTGAGCTTGAGACCAGCCTGCAGTGAACTTGAGACCAGACCCTGTCTCTATAAAAAATGTTTAATAAAAACTTAGCTGGGTATAGTGGCATGTATCTGCAGTCCTAGCTACTTGGAAGGCTGCCATGAGAGGAAGGCTGTGTCCAGGAGTTCAAGACTACAGTGAGTGAGCTATGATTGCTCCACTGCACTTCAGCCTGGGTGACAAAGCAAGACCCTGACTCAAAAAAAGCTAGAGCAGGAGGAGGAATAAAAGAAAAAAAAAAAGGAATAGACTTTTCTCCCTCTCTATTAGGCAAAAGCAGACTGGGGATGGTTTTAGAATCAAGGCAAGAATCAAGGCAAGACATGTGGCTAGAAGACCTGCTGGAGGGGGAGAGGATGTTCTCAGGAGAGACACAGGACAGAGCTTCGTAGAGGAGTCGGTGAAGGGCAACTGTGTCAGCCTCTGGTGGCTCCAGTAGAACCCTCGTAGTTTGTGATGCACCAGTTAGATGATACTGGAAGGTGAGGCCAGCCCAAGCCTGACTTTCAAGAGAAAGTCATTAGGCAATACTAGGAGCGATGTTTGGTTGCTATTTTGCATGTATGTGGCTGACCTTTGCTCCATGAACGTGATGGATTAGCCAACGTGCAATTAGTGAATAGCAAACCTCGCAGCGCCCCTGTGAGCTCAGCATGAAAGGAATGTCATAGGTGGCAGGTCACCTGAGCCAAATTCCTGTCTTCCAACTGCAACTCTTATCCCACCCTCCCCTCAAAGTGCCCCCAAAACAAGAAGGCTTGACCAGCCTTCATGCAGGTGTGGAGATGCCATGGGTCACCTCCCACCTTCTGGTTACTATGTGACCCTTTGTCACTTCTGACCACACAGTTGCCACCATTCCTAGGAGGCAGCCCTAAGTCCACAGCCCCCTTCTATGTCTGCTCAGAGGTAAACACAACTAAGAGAACTAAGGGAACATTTGAATCCCAGCCTGAAAAAAGATACTATTATTGGTTGGATGCAGTAGCTCTTGCCTGTAATCCCAGCATTTTGGGAGGCCAAGGCAGAAGGATCACTTAAGCTCAGGAGTTCAAGATCACCCTGAGCAATGTGGTGAAACCCAGTCTTGCTAAAATAAAAAAAAATTGCCAGACATGTGTGGCAGGTGCCTGTAATCTCAGCTACCTGGGAGGCTGAGGCACCAGAATTGCTTGAACCCAGGAGGCAGAGGTTGCAGTGAGCTGAGACAGCACCACTGCACTTCAGCCTGGGCGACAGAGCGAGACTGTCTCAAAAATAAAAACAAAATTAAAAAATAAATAAAAGATATTATGATTATTATTCAACAGCAAGACATGACCTTCATTTTTCAAAATCTACTGAAGGGGATAAAAATAAAAGTCAAAGTCTTGTCAGCTGACTACTGACCTTCCCCTTCTGTCCAAGAGTAGCCACTGGTGCTGGCATGTTCTCTACCCCGAAAAGAATCTTAGATAGTGCCTGGTCAGTTTTCCAATGGATACAGGAATCTCCTCAACACTGAGAATAAACCCAGATGCCTTGGTAAAATCATCCTACTAATAATACTTCACAAATAACACAGCCTTTTACCTTGAGAGTTGGGAAATCCTGGTTTTTACCCTAATTTATTAAACTCTGGCAGGATGATACAGTATCGTAGGGGTACTATTTTACCCTTCATAAAATAGACATGGGTTCTACCATGTCTAGGCTTCTGCATATGCCTCAGAAAACTTCCAGTGATGGCACACGGTGAAAAGCAGGCACATCACATGGCTGGAGTAGGAACAAGAGAGAGAGGGGGAAGGGGCTACATACTTTTAAACAACCGGGTCTCATCAGAACTCACTCACTATCCTGAGGATAACATCGAGGGGGTGGTGCTAAACCACTTACAAGAATTCATGAGCACCCATGAGCCAATCACCTCCCACCAGGCCACACCTCCAACATTGGGAACCTCCTTCCTAGCAGTGGGCAAAAAGCAATAAATCACTAGGTAGCCAGCACAATTCAATCCATGAGTAGCAATAGAAGTGACCTCAAAATTCCAAGTTACTTTTCTTAACCAAACAAAACCTTTAAAACTTCAAATAGAGGAAGTTGTGTCAACAATTGCTAAGGTCATTATTTGTTGAAGAGATTATTAGTAAAAGGAAGATTTTATAAGAAATGGAACTCACCTACTGGTCTGATTAAGAAAATTCAGCATGGAAAGACTTCAACCAGAAAAGTGAGAGAAATATTTCATTCCTGCTTGAATAACAGGAACATTTTAAAGGAAAACATGTGTGCCACAGAGTGGAGACTGAGCTCACCTGAGACAAGACTTAGATCATGTCCTTAGCTGTGGCAGGATGAGGTGACTCCTGGTATAGGATTCACGGGGGTTGGCGACTGTATTAGTCTGTTCTCACATTGCTGCGAAGAAATACCCGATCTGCAGCCAATTAAGCTGAGTGAGTTCTTTTCCTCATGGGGGCCAGGTGTGCAATGACTGCAAACAGCTCCTTCCTTGGTAGTGTACGCAGCCTGTTTCTTGTATGGGTTGCTCTAAGGGACCTTGGAGACAGGCCCTTCAGATGGATGTTCATGTCTCTGACCTTGCACTACCCCAATGTAGGCTCCAAACAGGCATGCGAGGTACCTTTGGAAAGCCCCAGGGCACTGTGGCCAGGGTTCACATTGTACCATGGTTATCATGTCCATCTGCACCAAGCTGCAGAACCAGGAGCACGTGATTGAGGCCCTGCGCAGGGCCAAATTCAAGTTCCCTGGCTGCCCCGAAGATCCGCATCTCAAAGAAATGAGGCTTCACCAAGTTCAATGCAGATGAATTTGAAGACATGGTGGCTGAGAAGTGGCTCATCCCAGATGGCTGTGGGGTCAAGTACATCCCAGTTGTGGCCCTCTGGACAAGTGATAGGCCCTGCACTCATGAGGGCTTCCACTGTGCTGCCCCCTCTTAATATTCACCAATAAATCCTACTTACTGTCCAAAAAAAGAAAAAGAAATACCCAAGAATGGATAATTTACAAAGAAGAGTTTTGAGGCCAGGCACGGTGGCTCACGCCTGTAATCCCAGCACTATGGGAGATGGAGGCAAGTGGACCACGAGGTCAAGAGTTCAAGACCAGCCTGACCAACATGGTGAAACCCCATCTCTACTAAAAATACAAAAATTAGCCTGGCGTGGGGGCAGACACCTATAATCCCAGCTGCTCAGGAGGCTGAGGCAGGAGAATTTCTTGAACCCGGGAGGCAGAGTTTGCAGTGAGCTGAGATCGCACCACTGCACTCCAGCCTGAGTGACAGAGTGAGACTCTGTCTCAAACAAAAGAGTTTTGATTGGCTCACAGTTCTGCATGCTGTACAGGAAACATGATGCTGGCATCTGCTCAACTTCTACAGAGGCCTCAGAAAACTTCCAATGATGGTGGGCAGTGGAAAGCAGGCACATCACATGGCTGGAGTAGGAACAAGAGAGAGCGGGGGAAGGTGCTCCACACTTTTAAACAACCAGATCTCACCAGAACTCACCCACTATCCTGAGGACAGCATCATGGGGATGGTGCTAAACTATTTATGAGAATTCATGAGCACCCATGATTCAGACCACACCTCCAACACTGGGGATTACTATTTGACATGAGATTTGGTGAGGACGCAGGTCCAAACCATACGACTGACCATGTATGATCTTAACCACTCAGCTAAAATAATGGCTACACGTAACCAACTTAAATGACCTTAATAAACTTGTAACCCTGGCGTTTGGGCCACCTTGGGATCTGCGGTAGCTGAAGCATAACAACCAACCTGCTGGGGGAAGATGCGACTCAAAACAACCAACCTGCTGGGGGAAGATGCAACTCGAAACACCTGCGGTGAGTTATTTATTTTTTGGTATCAATTTAAAGCCCAAACACTGATGCAATTTGGTCCTCTTTAGAGCCGGGCTTCATCAGGCACTCTCCCCGTTAATTAGCTGAGCTGTAGGATGTTGCTAATAGCTACACATCTTGTAAACACGTTGAGCTGGCCCTGCCCCTGAAGAGCCCGCACTGTTAAGTGATATCTCAGCTGGGGCTGGCAGAGCCCGTCTTCCCACCAGGGAGCGGTTGCAAGGTGTGCAGCCTCCGATCAGCATCAAAACATGGTGCTCGGAGAGGTTCTCCTTTGGTCGTTGTTCCCCTAGAGGTGACTGCCTTTTGGTAGTAATTATAATAATAATGAGAAGGAGAATAAAAATGAAGAGGCAGAGGAGGAGTGGGAGAAGGAACTTGCCTTTACATTCACTAGAGAGACTAGAGGCGGTGAGATTGTGGACATTCTGCTTTCTTCCCAAGGTAAACGGAGACATCAAGCCTTGCAGAGAAGAAAATCTCTGTGAGTGTTCCTTAGTCTGCTGACATGGCTGATCAGCTGCTCTCTGGCTAGCTACCAAAACTAAAACCATAGCAATGAATGATTAAAAACAGTTTCCCAAAACAGCACCCAGATAGGAAATTGCAAAGGCAGAAGAAAGAATGAAGGAAGAGGTGGAAAGGCCACATGGCTGCAGCTCTGTTTGCTAACTTGATGTTTGAATTCTTTTGCAGGATTATGTCCAATCTTAGGTATTCAGAGGTATATCAGGGAAGGTGACAGAATAAATCAAATGCAGAAGAATCCTGGAGTTAGGGTGAGCAACCATCCTAGTTTTCTCTGACTTTCCCAGTTTTAGTACTGAGAGTCCCTGTCCAGGGAAACCACTGAGTCCCAGGCAAATCAAATGGTTGGCCACCCTACCTAGAGTCATAGAAGTGCATGGTTAAAAGAGACCCTGGACCCTCATCCAAATCCCTCATTTTTGGCCCAGAGAGGTCAAAGAGGCAGCACAGCACAGAGTTCAATGTCTTCTTAATAAATGATGAATAAATCTATTGTCTTGTCATGTGAGTAAAATCACCAGAGATTATTAAATGTAAACTTGGTATGAGATAAGGACAGGCACCAGAGGGAGGTGATGTAGGATCTAAAATCCTGGCTCTGCCACTAAATGGGGACCTTGGGTAGGGGAGCCCCACCTGCCAGGTACCATAAACCAATTATTTCATTAATCTGAATGATACTCCTTTAAAGGAGGATTAATATGCCTGTTTAGCAGATGGAAGAATGGGCTCAGAGAAATCAAGTAACTAGCCCAATATCATAGTAAGAGCTAAGATTCTAAGGTCAGTTACTCTGACACCAAAGCATATGCTGTTGCCAAAATAGCCCCTACACGGGTACAAAGCTGATGGCAAATCAGCTGCTTGTTGCTCCCATGAAGGACTCTTCAGAAGGGAGCAGCAATTGGAAGAGATAATTTTTTTTCCATTTGTGCAATGCAATTAAGGACATAATAAAATCATCACAGAATGCCCAAATGATTGATAATGGAGAGACTAGTACTAAGTCTTACTTCCAAGAAAGATTTAGATTTGCTAGTACGTATATTTAACCTGAGCTCTCTTTTCTTTTTTAATAACAAACTCAGCATCTGATTGATTTTAATTTTAAGGTCACCAGTTTCTCACCTCCACCAAATCAGAATATAAACTGTATGAGGACAAGAATTTTGTTCACTGCCATAACCCCAGGGCTTGCCATGTAGTAGGTTTGCAATCCATATTTGTTGGATGGAATAATGAACGAACAAATGAAAGAAATTCAAAATTCAACATAGGAATGTTAAGTAATCTTATGTATATGTACATGTGATAATTTATTTAAAAGTTGATTGAGCACTCAATACAGGAGGTAGAAATAAGGGAAGTAAAGATTTATCTGCCATAAAAATTTTAATCAAAAAAATTGTTGGATGGATAAACTATAGGGATCAAATTGATCTATACATTTAATTTGTATAAATTAGAGCTTTTTTAGACTAAAGGAGGTTAGTAGAAGGTTCCTGTGATGAAATAAAGAACCCTTTTAGCAAGATAATAATGATAATTAACTCATTTTTCTAAAACAGTTAGGGTTTGCTTCCAGTGAAGGATTCTTTTATGGTAAACTTGAGTCTCACTTTCCTTTGTTTATGTGGTGACATACGTGTAGGAAGCAGAAAGCTGAACGCTTTTCTCTTTTGTTTTTTTTTTGAGACAGGGTCTCACTCTGTCACGCCAGCTGGAATGCAGTGGCACAATCACGGCTCACTGCAGCCTTAACCTGCCAGGGCTCAGGTTATCCTCCCATCTCAGCCCCCCAGGTAGCTGGGACTACAGGTGCACCACCACACCCGGCTGATTTTTGTATTTTTTCATAGAGGTGGGGTTTTGCCATGTTGCCCAGGCTGGTCTTGAACTCAGCATATATGTTATAAACAGAATTTCTCTGATAGTAAGGATGATATATGTGAGCATTCAGTACTAGGGGTTTGGGGTTTATGGGTGAATGAAGTTTTATATCACTTACCATGCTCTATGCTCCTTAAACTAGCTAGTGCTTGAAAATGGTATTACTGTACATATCTTCAAATATGTATATTTGACAGTGGAGAATAAAAAAGAATAAATCACTTAGCTTCAAAAATGATGTCAAATACAGCTTCAGCCTTTAAAACATATTTTAGAGGAAAAAATTAACTATTATATAGAGTTAATCGTAACAAAGCAACTTCTTAGATTTGATAGCAGATCAAAAGTAAGTTTAAAAGTAATGCATAGTGTTTAATGTTTATGAATAAATTTAGCAGTCTGAGAAATAACTTTCCGATTGTACTGCCACTCTGTATTAGACATGATATTAATGTAATGATGGAATATGTTCTTTCTTTATGGATACAAGGGGTCTATTACCATAAAGAATTAATTAAATCTGTTACTACATCAAGAAAAACAGTGCATAAAATACTAATGCTACAAGAAAATGTGTCTCAGCTGGGTTAACAGATGGGTGAAGTGTGAAGGCAGATAAACTTCGCTTCTTTTGGCTTGTCTTTATATCTCCCTACAACTATGTTCTTTATTTGAACAACTTCAAAGACTCTAATTTCACACACATGGCATGCATACAACAGACACATTTTTAGTTCCTGCCAGCAGGTAATTAGAAGCAACAAAAAGGTATGTCTTGATGAAGAATTGCCTCGCTGTCCAAGCCACCACTTCAGTTGATCCAACAGAAATTCATCCTGTTTCAGACCACTTCTCAGAGGCAGAGGGGGTCTGGTTTGCAGATGAAAAAAAAATCATCTAGCCAATCAGACTTGAAATTGATCAATTTCATCCCATTATATTTATGTACAGAAAAAGCCTATTAATTTTTGCATAACTAACTTTATAACCAGGTACTTAGTCATATTATTTCTAACAGCTTTTCAATTGATTGATATGGATTTTAAAGATATATAATGATATAATCTGCAAATAATTTTCTCCCCATATTTATAGCTTTTTTTTCTCTTATCTAATTGCATTGGCTAGTACTCCTAGAGCAGTTTAAAAAATACTTTCCATGGTGATCAATATTATCTTTAATAATGAAAAAAATGGTTTTAGCATTTTGCCATTTAGCATCATGATGGTTTTTCAATTAATATGTGCATATATGTTTACATGTTAATTTATTGTGTCTAGAATCTATTCCTAATTGAAACTTTTAAAATAAAGAAATGATTGTCAAATTTTGACAAAAAAAGCTATTTGGGTCACAAAAATACAATTATGGGTTTTTTCTTCCATTACCTATTAATATAGTAAATTATGATAATAAACTTCATAATAGCAAGCCATCCTTGCATTCCTATGATTTTTACATTTCAATAAACTTCTAAATTCTATGTGCTGGTATTTTTTTTAAGAATTGTACTTAAGGACATATAGTATAAAGAAATAATCAGAGCCAGGCACGGTGGCTCATGCCTGTAATCCCAGTACTTTGGGAGGCTGAGGTGGGCAGATTGCCTGAGCTCAGGAGTTAGAGACCAGCCTGGGCAACACCATGAAACCCCAACTCTACTAAAATACAAAAAATTAGCTGGACGTGGTGGCATATACCTGTAATCCCAGCTACTTGGGAAGCTGAGGCAGGAGAATTGCTTGAACCCAGGACACAGAAGTTGCAGTGAGCTGAGATTGCACCACTGCAGTCCAGCTTGGGAGACAGTGAGAGTATGTTGAAAGAAAGAAAGAAAGAAAGAAAGAAAGAAAGAAAGAAAGAAAGAAGGAAGGAAGGAAGGAAGGAAGGAAGGAAGGAAGGAAGGAGGGAGGGAGGGAGGGAGGGAAGAAAAAGAAAGAAAAAGAAAGAAAGAAAGACAGAAAGAAAGAAAGAAAGAAAGAGAGAGAGAGAAGGAAAGAAAGAAGGAAAGGAAGGAAAGGAAGAAAAGGAAGGAAAGGAAAGGGAATCAGAATTATCCCTCTCCATACCAGCATTTCTATATTCTTTGGCTCTGTAGGAAAGTTGGTGCTGCTAATACACCTCTAGGATTTATTTGCTGTAAACAAGTAATAATAATAATAGTAGCTCACACTTCTTATAGCATGTACTCTGTAACAGATGATGATCTGAGAGCTTGTTACATAATGCCTTCAATCCTCAGAACAATCCTGTGAGGCAAGTACTATCATTATTATCGTCATCATTATATCTGCTTTTCAGACAAGGAAACTGAGCTTGTTCACATAGGTAGTAAGTCACAAAGTCCAAGCAATCTGGCATGACAGTTTGTGTTGTGATTCCTTAAGTCACTCGTTTATTACATCTGCAGCATGTATTTACTCCCTGCCTCCTATTTTGAAGACACTTCATAATATTTTCCTTTTAAAAAGCAAATGAATACTTTGATGAACATCTAGGTCTATGCAGTAGTTCTAAAATGTGTTTATCTATTTATTCCAGGCACTATTCCCATACAGCTCTCTCCCCAACCTTTCAAAATTTCTGTCCTAACTGCTGTGATCCAGTATGTCAGGCTGAGGGAATATTAAGCTGAGCCCAAGATACTAGCCTAGTCTGATGACATTCTGGCAGAGTCTACGTGGATGCTCCTGGAAAGGCAAGGCCTTAGTAACAAAGGAGAACCGAATATCCACGTCAGTTGGATAATCAGGCTGTTGCAAATGACGCTACCCAACACGACATGTCTTGTCTGCAAAAGAGAGAAAACTAGCTAGACTTGTGCAGCAAGACATTAGTGCTTGGCCAGTAGAAGGCACAAGAAAATAACCGAGTGCTAACTACAGGCAGATCGTGAGAGCAGGGCAGCATCTGGGAGGTGCTTTTCACACCACATGTCTTTTCCTTTGCCCCAGAGCCCCTGTGGCATTTTTGAGGTGTTAGCCCTTGATTTCTTCTATTACCTGGTTTTCATTAGCCTCCTGAAGCTCCTTTGTGTGGGTTGCAGTGTCCGCTGCAAGGGTGATAAATAGAAGGCACCCCGGTCAATATTTTGGGGAAGGAGCCTTGTGAATGGGCCTGACGGGCCGAGGTTGGGGCCTGGGGAAGGTGGAAGGAATGTTTCCCCTGTAATCCGGCATTTAATCACTGGCGCTGAGGACAATGGAGGCTCCTCCACCCTCCCAAGGCCTGATTTCATTTGGCAAGCCCAGCCCTCTTTTGTCAGCCTCACAAGGAGGTCCCACCCCTCCGTGTTCCACACCAGGTTCGCTTCCCAAGTGTCACTGAGATGAAACAGTCAGAACATGGGCTGGGGACTGCTGGGCTCAGCCTCTCTCTGCCACCAGCACCGGCCCTTCCCTCATAGGCCTTTGTGACTCTGTGAATCTATAATTCCAGGAACTTTTATATTTAGCGTTCTCAAAGCAAGTGCAACACGGTGGAATGCGTTTCTATATATATAACTTTTCCTAAGAAAATTATGATTCCATTCAAGAGCCAAAGAGTGCCAGATGGTTCCCAGCAATATGAAATGATAAGCATAGCGGTACCAAAATGAGAGGAAACCTCTCAATGACTTTCATTTCTTCCCTTCTCTTCCAGTCCTTAAGTATTATGGCTATCTAATTTTATGTAATAATTACAGCAAAGATGTGATTTTTTTGTACTTTTTTCTCAGCCAAGTGCTTTTTAATATTGCTATGTTGCTTTAAAAATAATTATGTTAATGCTAGATACTTACACTCACGTTCCTATGTTAACATTTATCCTGTTGCTGCACACAAATATAAAGGGATGTCATACTGCAGGATCAGCCCCTGGAACCAGAAAACCTCAGCTTTGTTCTGCTTTTATTCCAACAGTGTGATCTGTGTACCTTAACCACTCTGAACACGTCTCTTCATCCATGAAGTAAGGGTCACAACCGCACCTACATCCCAGGGCCACGGTAAAATCAAAGGAAATGATACATGTGACAGCCGCTTCTGAACTGCAGAGCCAGACAAGTGGTAGTTATTAGTAGCTTGTTTCCCAGTTTTCAATGCTAAAAATAAAGATTATAGCAAACATATTCAAACCCAGAGCATTCAACTCCCTTCAGATGCTTTGTCTAGGATAGATTCCAAAACCCAGGACTATTTGATAAAAATAAATAAATAAATAAACATTGTTATGGTTCTTAGATCAGAATTGCTACCTGCTTTTCAAAGGGTTGAACCAACTTACATTGTAACTGGCTACATGAGGATGTAGCACTTTGCCAAGCCCTCACCAGCATAGAAAAACTTCATTTTAAAACAGGTTGGCTAATTATATAAGTTGCCACCATTTGCGTTGTTTAACTACTGGTGAAGTCTGAACATTTTTCATGTTTCCTTATGAAAAACAAGTGGGCTTCAATATGTTTTAAGACCATTTTTAATGCTAATTTCCCATGGTAGGGAGAAAAAGACCATATCATGTAGAGAAACCAACTTGAGCTTTAAAACAACACTTAAGTACAAAAATGTTTGCAGAACTCTATAGTCAATGAGCTCTCCAAAACCAAGAACCCAAGTTCCCACTTTTGTCCTGAAATATATCTGGCCACAATGGTTTATCCTGATCTGGGGCCCAATCCTGCCTCTGTGGTCCTTTTCTGTAGTGTGGATATTAGCTTGTGAAGGCAAGCGACAGAGTTGGGGACTGACATTTTACCGGTGAAAAACGGAGGCTTATGGGGCTAGACTTCAACTAATGGACTAGTCGACAAATATTTATTAGGTGTTATTAAGCACTTACTAAAGCATGGCTTCTACTCTCAAAGAAATAGTAAGACGAAAGGGTTAACAACAGGAAACCATCGTAGAACACAGAACATACTTGAGAACCTGGTGATGATGCCTCCCCGCACCTCAGCAGTCAGGAAATGGAGAAACCATGTCACCTGGAGTGAGCTGGAAAATCTTCAGAGAATAGGTAAAAATTGCTCTGCCAGCCGGGTGCTGTGGCTCATGCCTGTAATCCCAGCACTTTGGGAGGCCGAGGAGGGTGGATCACCTGAGGTTAGGAGTTCGAGACCAGCCTGGCCAACATGGGGAAGCCCCGTCTCTACTAAAAATATAAAGAGTTAGCCAGGTGTGGTGGCACATGCCTGTAATCCCAGCTACTCGAGAGGCTGAAGCACAAGAATCACTTGAACCCAGGAGACGGAGGTTGCGGTGAGCCAAAATTGCACCACTGCGCTCCAGCCTGGGGAACAGAGCGAGACTCTGTCTCAAAAAAAAAAAAAAAAGAAAAAATTGTCTTGGGTGGGTGACAGCAGAACACAGACAAGAGGAGTCACCTAAAGTCAGGTCACCTAAAGTCTTTAGCACCTAGTCGCTGTGAAGAATTTAAAATTATGACAACTTTTTGGTAATGTGTAGAGAAAAATATTGGTACCAAAAATGTTGACAATGGTTGTATCTGGGGATGAAATTTGGGGAGATTATAATATCTTTCTCTCTATTTTATTTTATTTATTATTTATTTATTTATTTATAGAGATAGAGTCTCACTATGTCACCTAGGCTGGAATGCAGTGGCATGATCATAGCTCACTGCAGCCTCAGACTCCTGGGCTCAGGTGATCGTTCTATCTCAGCCTCCTGAGTAGCTAGGACTACAGGCCCATACCACCATGCCAGGCTAGCTTTTAAATTTTTTTTGTAGAGATCCAGCTTCACTGTGTTGCCCAGGCTGGTCTTAAACTCCTGGCCTCAAGCGATCCTCCAATTCAACCTCCCAAGGTGCTGGGATTACAGGCGTGAGCCATTGTGCCTGGCCTATATTTTTTATAATTGCCATAGATGACTCAAATGATAAAGGAATATGATAAAATAGGAAGTAATATTGTGGGCTAACTCAGAAAACTAACAGCCATGTACAATATTTTAATTAGAAAATGTATTTTGAGGTCCAAAAATTTTAAAGTACAACCCCGGTATACATAGGGGGTGGGCAGTGTCATTTTTTATGATCCACTGTGATTATACAGCAATCTGACCATGCCTCTTCAGTACCTACCAAGTACTTCTCTGTACCTACTGAGGTGCTAGAATGATTTTTTGAACATTTGTCTCCAAATGTATCTATCCACAAAAAGAGGCAATACTAAAAGAACTGTTCTGGGAAGTTGAGGAGTGGATAGATGTTTGTTTTTTAATTATTACATTGGTGCAAAAGTAATTGTGGTTTTGCAATTACTTTTAATGGTGCAATGACATAAAGTGAGCATCTTGTAAATTGAATTGACCTCCAGCTGGGTCATACTCAGACCTAAAGCAGCACTGCCTATTATTCAGATGCTTTCCAAGACAAGTGGATAAAGGAAGAAGGAAAGAAAGCTTCATTTCAAATCCTGAATTAGGTCCAAAGATACTCCCTGGGAAAGGCATTCGCTTCGGTGTGTTTTCACTGAAGTGCTTGCGTGCTGGAAATACCCTCCCTCTTCTTTCACTCCCTTGCTTCCCCAGTTCTTAGTCACAGGCTCAGGGGACCCTCAGCACCTCTCCTTCCTCCAGCTAAGTAGAAGCCTGTACCACGTCGTAGGTGGCTCCTTGGGTCGGGAGCAGGTGCTGCGAGCCCGGGAGGCCTCCTAGGGGACACTGGCTACCTTGCGGGAGAGCCTGCGTGTCTGGTTGGTGCGCAGAGAAACATTGCCATCTAGTGGAAGAAAGAGCAACGCTCTCGTTTCTTGAGTTAATGGGTGTAACTGTGGATTGGATGTTTAGAGCTGTCTCACTGTTGGGCTGATCACATTTAACTTTCCTAGGAAAAGTTTTTATCATCTTCTTCCTACCTTAAAATTTGTACTTCAGTAAATTTAAAGAAATACAATTGGGCACTTCATTCCCAGGGAAATTACCAGAAACCACCTAAGCTAGACAGGAAAAGAAATGAAGAGAAAATAGAGGTTATCTGTAGTTCATGATGAACTTGCTGTTTCCCTCATTATCACTTGTACTTTTCCTTGTACTTTTCTCTTGTTTATGTATCTAGGATGACTCCTTTGTCCAACACTTCACCAAATCCAGCCCCATGGACTCAGTCAGATTCCATAGGTGAAGAACAGAAGCTCATATTAGCAAAGCTTCCTTGTGTGGTGTTCTAATTTGATTATCTTTTTTTTTTTGGAAACATACTATCAAGCAATCACTGTTGGCATTGTGAGGTGGCTCACGCCTGTAATCCCACCACTTTGGGAGGCCGAGATGGGAGAATCTCTTGACACCAGGAGTTTGAGACCAGCCTGGGCAACATAGCAAGACCCTCATCACTACAAAATATTTAAAAATTAGCTGAGTGTGGTGGCATGCAACTTGTAGTCCTAGCTAGTCGTGAGGCTGAGGTGGGAGGATCGCTTGAGCCCAGGAGTTGGAGGCTGCAGTGAGCTATGATTGCACCACTGCATTCCAGTCTGGGTGACTCAGCAAGACCCCATCTCCACAAAACAAACCTCAGAAAGCTTAGAATTAAAATGAAGGAGGTGATTGGGATAAAAAACAAATTCATGATGGAGTAAGATAATAAATACAAACCTAAATATACCATAATAATATTAATGGATCAAATTCCCACAGTAAAAACAGATTGGATTTAAAAATCAGTTATATTTGGCTGGGCACAGTGGCTCACACCTGTAATCCCAGCACTTTGGGAGGCCAAGGCAGGCAGATCACCTGAGGTCAGGAGTTCGAGACCAGTTGACCAACATAGAGAAACCCTGTCTCTACTAAAAATACAAAATTAGCCAGGCGTGGTGGCACATGCCTGTAATCCCAGCTACTTGGGAGCCTGAGGCAGGAGAATAGCTTGAACCTGGAAGGCCAGAGGTTGTGAAACTCCATCTTAAAAAAAAAAAAAAAAAGCTGGAACAAATAGCATATTATTGCAGCTGTAACATTTTATGTCTTTGCCACAACAACTGGTTTTCTGCAGTAATTTTGCTATTATGCTATGATTTTTATTAGAAAATGTATTACTGCCATCTTAATTTTCTTAGCCAGTTTAACACATTTATGGCTTTTCTGCTTTTGCAAAGTGATATTTCAAATACTGAATAACAACTTTTTTAATTCTATAAATCCTGGATGAAATTTAAAGCATAAATTTCATTTCTGAATAATCAAATCAGAACATGACTGCAACTGTTCATCCCCTAAAGGCAGTAAAATTCCATGAGTTTGTAAAAACATTATTGTGGGCAAGTCACACAAGGGGTAGTTTAATGATCTGAAACGTCCAGGGTTTGCTATTTCTTCCCCAATAGTCCTTTTTTTTTTTTTTTTTTCTAAGATGGAGTCTCACTCTGTTGCCCAGGCTAAAGTGCAGTGGCACGATCTCAGCTCACTGCAACTTTTGCCTCCCAGGTTCAAGCTATTCTCCTGCCTAAGCCTCCCAAGTAGCTGGATTACAGGCTCCTTCCACCACACCCAGCTAATTTATGTATTTTTAGTAGAGATGGGGCTTTCACCATATTGACCAGGCTGGTCTTGAACTCCTGACCTCATGATCTGCCCTCCTCAGTCTCCCAAAGTGCTGGAAGGCGCAAAGTGCAGGCGTGAGCCACCATGCCCGGCCTCTTCCCCAATATTCTTGAAGAGGTTTATAACAACACCGACTCTCATATCTGATGGCTACCTATTGGGAGAAATTAAGGAATGAGGAAGAGTCTGAATAAGGAATGCAGGGAGAAATCAAGGAATGAGGAAGAGTTTGAATGAGGAATGCAGGTGACCTTTTTCGCCATCCTTTTGCCTAGTGACTCCCTTTTTCACCAAGGCAAGGGGCTGGTTTTTGTTTCTGGTTTTATCACATCAGATTCTGGCTCATAACAAAAGCAGTCAGTCTCCTGTTGCTGCTTCACGGATAGCTCCTCCAACAGGCATTGATTTTTTGTTGTTGTTAATGGTCTGAAACTTCTAGTAGTAATGGGATGGAGGGAGTGTCAGCATTCACTCTAATAGAACAGTCTGGAAAGACAAGTGTTGTTGGTAAACCCTAGCTACGTGAGAATCAAGCGTCACCAGTAGGTGGAGGACTTGATCAGAAATACACAGGCCTTGGGGCCTATGTGGAGTTGCCTGCTCAGCTATGGCTTGAAGCAGAATCCGAGGCGATGTTCATGGTCCAGACAGTTTAGCAAATATCAGGGTGTGGGTATGTAGATGAGGCACAAGGCTAACTGGAAGTGTGGGACATAAGTGAAAGATGGTACCAGGAGGTTGAAACTGTCCCTGAAACTGAGTCCTACAGGCACCCTCCCTTGGGTGATGAAGCCCCAGTTAATCCTGTGCACCCTCATAGTCTTCTGAGCCAGGGCTCTCTCCCCAGCTCAATGGCTGATGCTCCAGAACACACCATATATGAAACTGTCAGTGGATTCCAGGCACCCATCCTTTAGTAGGCAGCTAGCAGATCCCCAGCTTAGCCGAAGGCGCAGGTTTGATGGAGATTCAGAAACTAAGCCCAGCAAGTTCCCTCATCACTGGCTCTCCACCTGGATACATAAACAACCTATTACAATGGTTGTTTAAATACTAGAGCTAGTTCGTTGCCCAGATCTCCTGTGTGTCCTCTCCCTTTTTCTTTTTTTTGAGTCGGAGTCTCGCTCTGTTGCCCATGCTGGAGTGCAGTGGCGCTATCTCGGTTCACTGCAAGCTTCACCTCCCGGGTTCATGCCAATCTCCTGCCTCAACCTCCCGAGTAGCTGGGACCGCAGGCGCCCGCCACCACACCCAGCTAATTTTTTTTATTTTTAGTAGAGACGGGGTTTCACCATGTTAGTAAGGATGGTCTCGATCTCCTGACGTAATGATCCACCTGCCTCGGCCTCCCAAAGTGCTGGGATTACAGGTGTGAGCCACGGCGCCCAGCCTCCCTCCCTCTTAGACGTATATTTTGCACACTGAGCTCTTTGCACAATCAGGGTTAACAAGCAAATAGCTGGTGGAGGAAAGGTGAATTGGCTCTCTCTGCTTCAGCTGGGACATCCATCTTCTTCTGCCCTTGGACATGAGCTCTCCAACTTCTCGGGCCTTTAGGCTCAGACCTAGACTCACATCATTGGTTCCTCTGGGTCTCAGGCTTTTGGGCTCAGACTGATACTGTACCTGGCTTTCCTGGACCTTCGACTTGCAAATGGCAGATGAAGGGATTTCTCAGCCTCCACAATTATGTGAGCTAATCCCTCATCATAAATCCCTTTCTATACATCTATATATAGCCTATCAGTTCTGTTTCTCTAATACATTTTATTTCTGACTTCTTCAATTACTTCTTCTTTAACAGCTTTAATGAGACATAATTCAAATACTACACAATTCACCCATGTAAAGTGCAAACTTCGTTGGTTTTAGTATATTCACAGAATTGTGTAACCATCAACACAATCAATTTTAGAAGCTTTTCATAACCCCAAAAATAAGCCCCATATGCATTAGCAGTTATTCCCCATTTCATCTCACCTCCAGCCCTAGGCAATTGCCAATCTACTTTCTGTCTCTATGGATTTTTCTCTTCTGGACATTTCATATAAATGAAATCATACTATATGTGGTGCTTTCACACTGGCTTTTTGCACTTAATGTTTCAAGGTTTATCCATGTGGCAGTATGTATCAGTACAGCATTCTCTTTCAGTGCTGAATAATATTCCGTTGTGTGGATATACCACATTTTATTTATCCATTCATCGGTTGATGGGCATGGGTTGTTGCCACTGTTGGGGTATGATGAATGATGTTACTATGAACGTTCACGTACAAGTTTTTCTGTGAACATGTGTTTCACTTCTCTTGGGTACATACCTTCCAGTGGAATTGCCTGGTCATATGGTAGCTCTATCTTTAACCTTTCAAGGAACTGTCAGACTGTTTTCCAAAGTAGTTGCACCATCTATTACAGGCTGGGCATCCCTAATCTTAAAATTTCACATCCAAAATATTCCAAAATCTGAAACATTTTAAGCACCAACATGATGCCACAAGTGGAAAATTTCTCACCTGACCTCGTGTGATGAGTCACAGTCAAAATGCAGGGGCACAATGATGAAGATAACGTGGTTAACACTGCAGAAAATTTACCTCTAGACGACATAATGAAAACGTATGATGGGCTCATTGAAGGACCAGAGTACCACGCATTCATAACAGAACAAGAAATCATATCCAGTTTATAAAGTCAAACAGAGACTTCTAAGACAAGAACAATTTACGCTTGACATTTATGCTTTAATGAGGCAGATGATTCTGGAGGAAACATCTTTAAAAGCCATCCAGCAGAATGCCTCATGAGCCCCAGAGGACCCACTTCCTGGTCTCTCAATTGCTTCTGAAGTTTCTTCTCATCTAAAAAAAAAAAATACAGTGCACAGTAACCTCTTCATCAAAACACAGCATCGTACGTGGAGACTGGAAACCTGCTGTTGTTTGTTGCTACTGCTGTTTAGCAGCTGATCCAGCTATTCCAGGAATGCTACTGAGAAGCTTGGTTGCCCTGAACACACTATGTTTTCACTGTATTTATGGCATTCCATATTTTCTTTTCTTTTTTTTTATTATACTTTAAGTTCTAGGGTACGTGTGCACAGCATGCAGGTTTGATACATAGGTATACATGGGCCTTGTTGGTTTGCTGCACCCATCAAGTCATCATTTACATCAGGTATTTCTCCTAATGCTCTCCCTCCGCCTTCCCCCTCCCCACAATAGGTCCTGGTGTGTGATGTTCCCCTTCCTGTGTCCAAGTGATCTCATTGTTCAGTTCCCACCTATGAGTAAGAACATGCAGGGTTTGGTTTTCTGTCCTCGTGATAGTTTGCTGAGAATGATAGTTTCCAGCTTCATCCATGTCCCTGCAAAGGACATGAGCTCATCCTTTTTCATGGTTGCATAGTATTCCATGGTGTATATGTGCCACATTTTCTTAATCCAGTCTATCACTGATGGACATTTTGCTGGTTCCAAGTCTTTGCTATTGTGAGTAGTGCCACAATAAACATATGTGTGCATGTGTCTTATAGTAGCATGATTTATAATCCTTTGGGTATATACCCAGTAATGGGATTGCTAGGTCAAATGGTAATTATAGTTCTAGATCCTTGAGGAATCACCACACTGTCTTCCACAAAAGTTGAACTAATTTACACTCCCACCAACAGTGTAAAAGCATTCCTATTTCTCCACATCCTCTCCAGCACCTGTTGTTTCCTGACTTTTTAATGATTGCATTTCTAACTGGTGTGAGATGGTATCTCACTGTGGTTTTGCTTTGCATTTCTCTGATGACCAGTGACGATGAACACATCGTCGTGTGTCTGTTGGCTGCATAGATGTCTTCTTTTGAGAAGTGTCTGTTCATATCCTTTGCCCACTTTTTGATGGGGTTGTTTGTTTTTTTCTCGTAAATTTGTTTGAGTTCTTTGTGGATTCTGGATATTAGCCCTTTGTCAGATGGGTAGATTGCAAAAATTTTCTCCCATTCTGTAGGTTGCCTGTTCACTCTGATGGCAGTTTCTTGTGCTGTGCAGAAGCTCTTAAGTTTAATTAGATCCCATTTGCTTATTTTGGCTTTTGTTGCCATTGCTTTTGGTGTTTTAGTCATGAAGTCCTTGCCCATGCCTATGTCCTGAACGGTATTGGATGGCATGCCATATTTTCTACTGGTCAGTACTCATGTGCAAATAAGTGTAAGAAAATGATTTTTTAAAATTTATTTATTTAGTTATTTATTTTAAGACAGAGTCTCACTCTGTCGCCCAGGCTGGAGTGCAGTGGCATGATCTTGGCTCACTGCAACCTCCACCTCCTGGGTTCAAGCAATTCTCCTGCCTCAGCCTCCCAAGTAGCTGGGATTACAGGCCTGTGCCACCACGCCCAGCTAATTTTTTGTACTTTTAGTAGAGGCAGGGTTTCACCATGTTAGCCAGGGTGGTCTCGATCTCCTGACCTCATGATCTGCCCTCCTCGGCCTCCCAAAGTGCTGGGATTACAGGCGTGAGCCACTGCGCCTGGCCAAAAATGATTCTTATCACTAGCATATACATTCAGAGCCTGGAATAACAGTGATGCCAAACAGCAGTGTCCACATGGGTGACTGAGATAGTGACACTTGCTTTCAGATGGTTCAATGTACACAAACTGTGTTTCATGCAAAACATTATTTAAAATATTGTATAAAACTATTTTCAGGCTATGTGTATCAGGTGTATTTGAAACATAAGTGGATGTCATGTTTAGATTTGGGTCCCATCCCCTATATCTCTCATTATGTACATGCAAATATTTCAAAATCCAAAGAGCATCTGAAATCCAAAATACTTCTGGTCCCAAGGATTTTGGATAAGGGAAACTTAGCCTGTACTTCTTATCTTAAATGTTTATTTACTATTCAAATAATTTTTACCTCGTTTTCCTATGGTTTTATTTTTTAAAACGTATTAATCCCGTATAGACTTCATTCAATACATAGTGACAATCTATATATTTGGATTTTCCTCCAAAT